>NC_089875.1:29155249-30482749 GCF_040182565.1 Anser cygnoides | reverse complement strand
GCATTCTGCCACTTCCTGGATTTTATGCTACGTCTTGTGTTATTATTTTCAGTCCCTGAAAAACAGAACTGTCCTGTAGGTAATGACTGGGATTTCTAATTAGCACATTTCTGTTACCTTGGAGCAAATACATTTTCTGTGCTTCTCCTCGTATTACGGTATTTTAGAAAATGAAACAGAAAAAGCAAGATCTATCTCATAATGAGTGCTGAGGGCCATCAGTTCCTGTATTTCAAGAACATGGTCTAGAAAGGGGATTGTCTACTGCCTCTGCCCAGACTACCTTCCCACATTCTGCATCTCCAAGGAGAGACTGCGTTCCAGAAGTTTTCCTCATGGGAGTCCAGAAGATACTGTAGGCTTATGGGCAGTGTTCCACCAGAAATCCTCATAAAATGGAAGCAGCTGTTTATCTGTTTCAAAGAGAGAGAAAGAGAGAGACTGTGAGTCCCACCAGCCTTCTACCCTTACTTCTAGCCTAAAGGCTATGACTAGATCTCACGTCGTCCTCCAGCATCCTTCAGTTTTGTGTGAGTGCACCTACGTACATTTTTGGACTCTCCTGTCTTGTTTCCTTTCGGTGCTTGGTTACAGTCCAGTTAAAGACTCGGCTGTAGGTCACCTAAATCAGCTTTACAATGACATCCAGCCTCGAGTTGGGAGCCATGTATTTCCAACAGTACAGCTCTGTATCCGCTAACTGCAAAACTGAATGGCTTCTCGAGGGGCTCTGATGGTTCATGTTAAGCACCACACTGCTAGAGCTGCCTTGCTATCTATATCCGAGTCACTTAAACGCTAATTCGGATATGTCTGCATTGCCTTCAGCATTGACACTGCTATACAACATAATATTCTGAATGCATTTGACACATTCCCTTCTATTTGGGACTCAGAGCATCTGGAGATTAAATGTAGTGCTCTAATCTATGCTCTTCCTACTGAAACCGAGGTGTTGGGAGGCATCCCCCGCCCTGTTCCCCTATAACATGTTTGTATCAGAGGCGGTGGCTTCCATTTAATGCTGTCAACAGACCTGTATTTTTTCCTAACAGCTACTACCATCCAGGTGAGGCACGGTTAGCTGGATAAGCAGGCGCCCCAGTTCCTGCAAATTCTCTGCACTCTGGGTTGTTTGATCAATATTTGCTGTCAGGGTACCGTGAAGAAGGACTTCTCATTCAACACCTTGAAATTTTGAACACAGCATGGAAGTTCTTCCTTGCTGAGGGCTGGACGGGCCTTCCAAGTACATCTGAGTGGCTAAATATTGATTTGCTCCTTAGTTTCATCCCTGCGGCGTTGGCTGTGTGATTTAAAGTTGGGACTGGAGATGAGGCCCTTTCTCAGGGTGGCAGGCTCTCTGCTACAAACAAAACTGAAATAAAATTAGACCCGCTACACAAAATCAGCCATAAGCTATTTTCCTTCTATATGTAGCAGGTAGATAAATGCTAAGCTTAAGTACCCGCTACCAGTAGAGAACCTTTTTCTTCTTACCTGAGAAATTCACTTAAAAAAATTGCAATTAATTTCTAATTAGGTTGTTCAACTTATTACTATGATCTACATAGAAATGACATAGCAAAATTTGAGGAGGCAGCTCTAGCGTTTTATACCATTGCACAGTGCTCTGTATGCATCAATCCACAGAGTCCATTAAAGCATTATTAAAACTAGAGAATAAATTGAGTTTACGCAATATTAAATATGCTATATAAAGTACCCATGAACGTTGCTGGCACATACGGCTCACCTAGTCTCCTACCTCAAATTGCTTTTGTAATTTGTTGCTCCAGCCCTGGAACTGGACTTACATAAGGCTGTATTTCTGCGTGGAAAAAAAAAAATAATGCAGAGCACACACAAACATTGACAAATCTATTAGATTACATACCAGAGAGAGAAATTATCATACTAACAAGTCCCACTACACCGGGCCATTGCGACGGCCGGCTCCGTGGCTGCTGTGCCGGAGGTGTCCATCCGGCAGCCTGCAGCTGTACCCAGCCTGCTGCTGCATTTCCGAGCCTCCCGTGGCACACGCGGACCCACGGGGTGCCAGCCCGGCTGCTGTGCAGCAGCTCTGCCTCGCCTGGCTGCGAGGAAGGGCACCGGCTCCGGGAGCTGGGAAGCTGCAGCTTTACCTGCCCGTGGCTGCTGCTCGGCAGAGGGGTGACCTCTCCTCTCTGCCACTCCTGGCAGCGGGGCGTTCGCTTTAACGCACGGTGGCTGTTGGCGAAATTCCCTGCGAGTGTAATTGCAAGTTAACTTCATCGCTGATCTCTGCAACAGATGGAGTCGGGGTGGGGGTGGCAATGAAACCCACAGGAAATGGGTGCTGCTGAGGGAAAATGCAGATGGAAAACAGGAGACACAGAAGAACAGGGAAAGGGGAGAGAAATAGATCGGGGAACCAGAGGGCACGGGAAACATACGGCAGAAAGAGGATTATCTTCATGACTTCCTCAACCTTTAAAGGAAACTGAATATAACTGAATACTATGAATAATTTAATACATTACAGATACCCAATAGTTTAAAGGACACATACAGAAAAAAAATGCTATGGTGGCCAGGTTCTCCGGGACATGAAACACTTGCATTCAAGTCCTGGCTCCACTGCAGACCCTCGGGCTGCAATTAAAGAGCCTACATTTTGTTTAAGCCCTGGGCCTAAGGTTTCCTATAGCCTCAGTGCTCTTGAGATGGCCAGCAGCAGACTGCAGGAGCGGGACCCGGACAAGACAATGTCTCAAACAGCCCTTCCACAGCCATTTGGGCAATTCTCTTGGGGTCCATTGCACAGAAATACCTAATTTCAGTCAATTCCTTGAGTTACTGAAGTAACCTGCCTGTGAAGCCGG
This sequence comes from Anser cygnoides, assembly GCF_040182565.1. NCBI lineage: Eukaryota > Metazoa > Chordata > Aves > Anseriformes > Anatidae > Anser > Anser cygnoides. The sequence goes on along the minus strand of NC_089875.1, from coordinate 30,479,882 downwards.
ATGTAGAACGGTTCGTCTCTCCAAAACATGGTGGAGATCAAGGCATAAAAAACCGTGATGTGGTTCACACAAAGCGTGCGAGCATCACCGTGGGTTGGACTGTGCTGGCACCTCAGCCGCTACCACGGGGCCGAGGACAGGTGCCAAGGCAGGGCTTAATCCATCTGGCATGGCATGGTGCAGACATGGCCTTTTCCTTCCCAGGACCCACGCTAGTGTCTCCACAGAAGACTGTTTTGCTCCACATCGGTGTACCAGCCCATGTGGCGTACCAGCGCTAGCGAACACGCTGCTCCAGATTTGGTCGTGCGACATGCATGCACCCGGAGTGCTGCTATGCCGCTTTTATCCCAAAGCTGGAGTGGGTGATGATTTTTTGGTCAAGAACTTGCCTGCAGTGATTCACGCCTCTGGGACTGCAAAGAAGTTGGGAACGTCAGAGCAATCCTTCAAGCTGAACCAGAGGGGCATGGGGAGGAGGAAAACTGCTGTAAGCCATCTTTATGCCTCGTCTGCCTGCACGGAGCCCGGGCTGGCCACAGGTGAGGACTGACTGCTGTTTTGTGTTGCAAAGGTGCAAGGAGGCGTGCATAGCAATGACTTTGGCATTTATTGCTTTCTCTGAAAAGTATTTTCTTCACCTAGGCATATATTACACATTTAAAAAAACGTTACCAGAGTTGGAAAAGACAATGGTCTAGATGTGCTTGATTTTTGGACTATGAACACATTTAAGTGGAACGGAGGCCTGAAAAGCTAAGGGATCACAAAACAGCAACTTCAGGTTTCAAGGCTTGAGGCCAAATCGAAGTATAACATTGTTTTCTATGTTCTCAATGACCATAACGTAAGGAGGAGAGGATGAGAGGTACTGGGCTTGAAGGAGGAGTCTCCGCACGCTTTCAGAAACAAGGACTTGTCCTGTTTTTCCCCTTTGTTCCCAAATTCAGCGGGCACCAGGTTAGCTCTGCAGAGAGCCGGCCCGAGAATTGCGGTTCACATTCAGAGGGAAAAAAATCACGGAATTTCACCCAAGAGTTCGTTCACGCCAGCTCCCCCTCACGTGCAGCCTGTTTATATGGCCTGCCAGCCCAACAGGCTGCAAATGGCAGAGATGAGTGAAATATCTGTTATGTGTGACTTGAGAGCTGCCGCCCTGTCTGTGGAATAAAGGTAACGGCCGGGTAGGTTTGTAAGCACTGTGTAAATGTCAACTCGACGATGTTTGCAACAGGCATTGAATGGAAGCGGACCACTTTCATTGCACGGAGATGGGGAATTTGTTTTCAAACTTGGGTCAGAAAAGTCAGGCTTGGGACCCCGAGGTTTAATGGCGTATTGCGGTCCCCAAACAAGCGCTGCGATTTTCAGAGATGCCGGGTGGCCTTGCTTCGACCGTGTTCAGCAGAAGCTCCGTCTGTTTGCTGAGTTATCTGTCACTGTATGTGTTTGAGAACGGATTTGTGAGGTTGAGAACCGGGCTGAATTCGCCCCGACGCGCCTCCGCGCTGAGACCGGCCATTTTGCCTCGGGGGCGGCCGCCCCCTGCCCTCCTCAGGCACACGGGCAGGGCGCGGGGACCTCCTCCAGGCCGCCCTGGGCTCGTTTGGCCGGGCCGGGCCGGGTTGTGCTGTCGTGGCCAGGACCGTCCCGTCCCGTCCCGTCCCGTCCCGGCCGCCCCCTGCAGGCGCGGGCAGCGGGCGGGCGGCGGCGGCGCCCCTCAGGCCGGGCCGGGCCGGGCCGGGCCGTGCCCCGCGCACTGCGGGCGGGGGGAGGGGAGGCGGCGGCTGGCCCAGGCTGCGCGTGTCCCAGTGACGCATTGCAGGTACGAACCCGCCAATCAGCGCCCGCCGAGCGGGGTCCCTGCGCGCCGCGGAGTTTTTTCTAGAATCCTCCTCCGCCGGCAAAAGTAGTCCCGCCCCCCCCCCCCCCCCCTCACCGCCCGGCGTGCGGCCAGCGGGGCGCCCCCCGGCCCCTCCTCGCCTTCCCTCTCGCCTCCCCGAGGCGCACCCCGGGGGTGCGGGGGGCGGCGGGGGGCGGCGGGGGGGGGGTGCGGGAGGGCCCGCATGGGCAGCGCGGGGGGCCGGGACTCGTTTCGCGGCGCCGTTTCCCCGGCGGAGAGGGAGCGGCGCGGAGCGATCCGCGCGGGCTGTGAGGCGGTTTATGAGGCACGGCCGGCGGGCGGGCAGGGCTCAGTGTGAGGCGAGCCATCGAGCGGGCAGCTTGCTCGTGCGCCCCGTGCAGCTCTCCGCGTCCTCCGCACCCCGCAGCCGGGCCGAGACACCATGGTGAGTCCGTGGGGGCTGAGGGGGGGGCGCCGGGGTGCTGCGGGGTCCTGCGGGGTGCTGCTCGGTGCTGCTCCGGCCGCGTGTGGGGCCGGGGGGGGCGGGTAGCGGGTGTGGGGGGGTCGGGGTGAGGGGGATCCGGGGTGAGGGGGGTCGGCGGCCCCGGGGCGGGCGGATTGGGGTGCGGGGTGCCGTGAGGGGGGGAAGGAGGAGGAGGTGGAGGAGGAGGGAGCGGTGGTGGCCGCCGCATCCCGCCCCGCGTCCCCTTCCCGCCCCGGGGCGTTGGTGCGGATTCAAAATTCAAACGGCTCAACGGCCGCTCGGCTCGGGCGCCATGGCTGCGGGTGGGGGGTGGGGGGCAACGGCAGCTAACGGTCCCTCCGGGGAGGGGACCCGGGGGGACGGAGCCTGCCACGGCGGCACCGGCCCCGCGCCCTCACCGCTTCCTTCCCCCTGGCTCCTAACATGTCGGGTGGCTGCCGAGGGAGGGCTGCCGCGCCCGGTCATAATGCGGCGCGGAGCCCTGCGGCTGCCCGGCGGCGTGCTGCTGAGGGGAGGCTGCCTCGCTGTGCCAGCTCCCCCCGCTAGAGCTGCTGTCGACCTCCCCAGCCGGTCTCGTGCTGCTCTTGAACGAGGGATGCTTGTTTTTTTTTAATTTTTTTTTAAAAACGGTTGTGGTTTCCCGTTTTGGGCATTGCGTTTTCATGGTCAAGCACGGTTTAATTTTCCTAGCAGAACGTGTGTTTAGGATTCTAATGTTCTCTGTCGAGTTAGAACACGGTGGAATTCGAGAATTGCTTCTAATTGTGTGTAAAGGATACAGGCTTAGTTTTTTTATTAAAAGAATTGGATATTGAAACATGTAAGGAGAAGAACGGTTCTATCACAAAAGCAATGCCAATGACCACTTGGTGCTATTTCTGCATTAAGAGGAGATGCAGTGTAGTGGAATCGACATATTTTCATTCATTACATGCTTTTAAGGAATCGGATCGTTACGGACTTGCTGCGTAACATGAGAGATGGGCCCTTAATGCATTTTTGAACTGCTTAAATTAAATAAATTAGGTGAACAGAAGCCTGAATTTGTTCCTTCACTTCAGTTGTGAATGCAAGCAGCAAACCTATAAAGGAAGGAGTGGTGAATCTAGCAGCAAAGGGCTGTACTGGCTTTAGTCATCAGTAGAGAACCAAAAATGGAGTATCTTCAAGTAAGGTCTATCTAGAAATGGGTGTGTCCGGGAGGCGCAGTGGCACTCTGGATGTGGTTGCATTGGTCTTGACAGACCAGACTGGCTAAACCTGTGGACACGTTGTCCAATGCTGCACATGCTAGATAAAGCAAAATACTTTGCTCCCAGAGTTAAGCTCAAGTGTTATAATTTCAGCTCTTATCTGCTAGCCTTTCTAGTTCGTGTTCTTCAGTTAATGCTGGAACAAAGCTGTCCATTCAGACTTAACACCTGCTAAGTATACCAGAAATGCCCAGTTTTTGGCAGAGATCTGTTGTGTGGTTAGCTACAAGCTCTGTCGGGTGGTGTTGGTGAGACTTGAAGCTGCTGAGGGTCACCCGAAGTGGTTGCTGCGTGGCAGTTAGGACTGCGATGAAGCACTACCTCTGGAGGCTGCACACGCTGGAGCTGCTGCACCCGTGGCAGCTCCCCATCTTCCCTAGGCAGCTCAGGCTCTTTGTCAGGCCTTGGGCGGAATAGGAGGTGGGAGGTACTGCAGGCAAAATGGAGCTGCTGCAGTGCAGATCGGAGGAGGCGATGCGAAAGCTGTGACGGCTTCCCCCACTTCCTCAGAGGAGGAGGCGGCTTGCAGGTGGATCTCGGCCCTGGGAACGAGCGCGTTAAGAACCTGAGCCCCGTGGCAGCCGCCCCGTCACAGCGCCGAGGCCGGGCCGGGCCACCGCAGGTGCCCCGCGTACGGGGCGAGAGCCGGGCCGGGAGCCGGGCACCCTCCAGCGGGGGCGCGGCGCCCTGTGCGGGGCCGGGGCCGCAGCCGGGCGGTGTGCGGGGAGGGCCGGGGCCGCGCTGCCGGCCCCGCCTCTCGCTGCTGTTGCGCAGTGCTCCCTGCAGAGCCTGGCGCTGCGGAGCACAGATGGTGTTTGTTCAGCCTCGCCCCACCTCCCAGCTTATCTTGCAACTGCCGGCTACCTGTGGCTTCCAGTAAGCCTGGTGCTCTTCGCGACCGCTGTACCTGCTGCAGGTAGTGACAAAGCTTATCCAAATTCATGGTTAGTGGCTGTAGGAAGTTTTAAGTCTCTGGAAGGCTTGGGAAGAGTTTGGAACACTTAACAGTTTAAACACTGCTTAATGTCATGTCTTTATATAACTGTTTATATGAAACAGTATGTGACTCAACTTGGTAACCCATAAGTATTGACCTAAATAAACTAGGTTCTTGCTACTTAAATCTGATCTACAGCTTTCTGTGGATAAAAATATCCTACAGAAATGTAGTGCATAATTCTCTGCACTTGAGCAATAAAAATGTAAATACCACACAAAGGAATGAGTCTGTCTGTGTTAATGATACACTCCAGCCAGGCACCAATCTGTTAGGCTTCTGTTAAGTGACCAGCAGAAGGCATGCGTCTTGGAGCCTAATGATGAACCGATGGCTTTCTCACCAGCCTCACTGCTGTTCTTGACTATCTCATTTTACAATAAAATGTACAAATTGAGTACTTCCTACAGCTGCTGAAATAGGAACAAGTGGAGTCTATAGCCAAAATGCATCTGGACTGCTCTTTCAGAAGTCGCTCATGAGCGTGATCTTGATTCTTGGAGTAGATGAGTCACAGGCAGTCTGAGAAACTACTTATCACTGCCTTTATCTTGGGCTGTTGTTGCATTGTATGCATATTTTTTTGTAAGCATTTTAGCTCGTGTGGTTGCTCAAGCAGCTAGTTGCACTTCATAGGAAGAATAACAGAAGCTAGTACCTTCCAGTTTTCTATTTATGTAGAAATGTACATCAAAGTTCATAAAAATTGACAGTGCGTATGTCTTGGTATTTCATTAGCAGAAGGATAATGTGTAGAGCAGCCTTTGTAGGCAAAGGTAGTGATTGAAAACAATGCTGTTGATATTGTAGTAATTGTAAGATGTTGTTGATAAAGTGGTCACAATAGGAACAAACCCGGTGTTGAATTGAGGCATTGAATTTATTTTTCTCATGTTTTGAAGTGTTGACTCTTCAGTGGAGTTCTGTGTGGTGAAGAGCTCAAGAGAGCTTCCTTGAAGAAACATGTTGCCTTGTTACTGCAACTCAAATGAAGCAATGCTGACCTTGTTTGAGAAATCAGCTGACTTGAAAACCTAAGGAGGGTGTTTGTACTGCTCTCAAACACCTTCGTGTTCTATCAGGAGTGAAATTCTTCTGGATTTGTTCTTGCAGACAGATTTTTTAACTGTCCACTTCAATGCATGTAAAGCTGTTCCCAGATGGAACAAAAAGCATGAACAGGTACTTACCCAACTACTGATGCAAAAATTTTAAGCCTTATAGCACTGAACATTTTTCTAGTGATTCTGTAAACTATCTTACATTACTATAATCTGTAGGTAAGCTTGGAAAAAAGTTGGGACATCAAACTGCAATTGCATTGAAACTGCCAGATTGGGCAGAAGCTGTTGGTACCAATTATGTAGACTCGGGTCTTGCTGTGTTGTCTTGGACCTACCTGAAGCTTGGTGCTAATTGAGGGGTTACTTTCTTCTAGAGAAGAGCTTCTCTAGTTATAGGATTGTCTCTACTGAGAAGAGACTAGAACCTACCTTAAGTTTGGGATTTGGGGGGCTACTGCTGCAGGATACAGATGTAAAGTGTTTAGTGAAAGTATTACTACTGATAGTCTGGTTGTTACTGAGTTCTTTAATCTGGTTTGAAGGGATCTGCAGGCCTTGAGTTTGCCAGAGTTGCTTGGGTAACTGTTTAATATAGATGGAAATCCATTATTTGGGTGCATCAGATATTTACAGGGTCAGGAAATGAGGACAGGCTGCCAGTTCTTGGCAAGAAATCCTGATTTTTGAGCTGTTCGTTAGAACTATTTCAGAATGTTGAAGGTAAATCCTGAAGCAAAGCTACCAGATTCAGAGGCCTCTACAAGTTGTATCTTTGCACTGAAGTTTTGCAACAACTGTAATGATGTTCTCTTCTCTTGCAGGCTGATCAACTGACAGAAGAGCAGATTGCAGGTGAGGTTTTTGCATGCTGTGTTGGTACTCCTACTTGACCTGACGCATCCTTTAATCCAGTGACAGTCCATGTTATGCAAGATATTTAGCTTTCTTAGATACTGAGGAAGTATTGTGGAATGATTTGTTGCCTAGATCTTAGTCTTTTTCTGTAAAACAACTATGGATACAATGAATTTGAAATTTTGCCCTCTAAAATAAATAATCCTTACAACTTCAATTGCAGACTCAGGACTCTATTTTTTCCTTTGACTACAGAACTGTTGAAGTACAAACAAAGTGGGGGGAAAAATGTGGTGAAGACTGGGAATCTGAAGTATTTGTTTTAGCAGAAGGCAAAACTAATTTAGTTTGCAGTCTCCTGTCAGTGGAGGTGTCTCAGACTGGCTGTTGAGATGACAGCAGACACTGGCTTCCTGATGACAACCGTTGATATTCCCTATTTGGAACTGCCTTGTGTGCCTGGACGTAAATGTTCTTTTCACTGTTCTGAAGGCCTGGCACTTGCTCTGAAATGCCCAAGCAAATATGCAACTCGTCAGTTTTGGGCTTGGCCCTCCACAGTGGTTTCTGTGCACAGAACTATCTACTAGTGGCTAAAATGTCTGGTTATCATGTCTCCTTCTCATTCAGGCTGCACAAACTAGCATCTGTCACTGCCTTCTGAAGATTGATTTCCACCTGAATAATTGATATGGCTTAAAGCTGCAATATATTGGTAATGCAGGATTTGGCCTTGCCATGAACACTTTACAGCTTCAGGGTTTTCTGATCTAATGAGCATATAGTGTTAATGTTAGGAAGTCTGCGTGCCTAGCTGTCATGTGAAGTGATTTTAGAGGGTGTTAGGATTCAGCTGATCTAATGGCAGCAAATCAAGCATACAAATAACAGCCTGTAAGAGCTGTTGCTATTTAACTAGGGTGTAGCTCTTGAAGATGCTAAACACAAGTGTTGTAATGAGCAGTTTGTTTTTACCGCAATTGCCAAATTTGAAGTGTAAGACCATTCTTCTGTAGCTCTTAAACATCAGAAGCTTGCTTTAACTCCTACGGGACTAGTGGTGGCTTTGTGGAAAGTCCTTAGTCTATTTATGTGTTGCCATGGTACTGTCTTGTAAGCAGAAGCCAAATCTAATTCAGCTGGAGATTTTTTTGTTAGTGGCCTGCATATCTTAAGGGTTTTGTGATCAGTTGGGGCCAGCTTTATCAATTGTCACTGCTGCCTTTTCAATAATGGGTCATTGTTTCAGTCCAACTGTTGAGGCTGTATTAGTTGATCTAGCTGATTATGGAATATAAACAGGAGGCTTACTCCTAATGCTACCTCAGGATTAGTGCAAATGTTAGCTATTCAGTGATGATAGGAGAGTAGTGCTCAGAGCCAAAAGGGAGTATTAATAAGCTTGTCATAGTGGAGTAGAGTATTTTTTCCTTTCTGGAAAGAATACTGGCCTGGCACTTCCAGTTCAGCTGTGGTATTTCATGAAGCAAATGTCTGCAAGCAAACCATAACCTTCTGATGTGAGCCCACTGCTGCTCTGTGAAGGAACTATCCCTAGTAGTGGTTAGGAAGAGTTGCAGCTGTCCAACAGCAAAATTAAGCAGACTGCTTAAAGGCCAGTGCCTTGCATGGGAAGATTGAAAAGGTACAGGTTGGATGTTTGACAAGAATTGTAGCTGAGTGATAGTCTTGAGCCCCTGCTAATCCATTCCAGTTTATCTGAAGCATCTTGCTTTTGATTTGAAGATGGGCTTAGGGAATTGGTACTAAAGGTAGAGACAAAGTAATTAAAGCAGATGCTTGTCCTAGGTTTTAAGACTTACCTACTCTGACATACCAGAATGCAATTAAAGATGCAAGATGTCTTTTTACTTTCTGCTGTGAAAACTTTGGAAATCCTTGGTCATACAGGGCTGAAAAGGGGTAAAAAAAAAAACTTGCTGGACTCATTTTCATGTGAAAGACTGACTGCAAGTTGAGTAGGTGCAGAATGTGAGTGGTAGTTGTAATTTAATTCAGGAAGAACTTCAATGGCTGTGTGAATGGGTATCCCTTTGGCTAAGATTGCATGAAACAAGGTAAATAGGTCAGAACTACTTGGTGTTGGTGGTCAGGAAAGCCTAAAGATGGCTTTGTCCCAGAGCAACTGGTGTAGTGAGCTGTACTTGTTTCCACCAGACCTCAGAGGTCTTGAAATAGATTCTGAACAAGCAGGCCTATGTGGGGTGTTCTGGTATGCCTTGTTCCTTAGTGTGCTTTGGTTCTCTGCTGGGGATCTGACCACAACAGCTATTTAGAACTTATTTCACAGTAAAAATAGTCATGTTTAAGTCATGAGCTGCTGGTGGATGTGAAGGGAACAATTGATGTTCTCCTATAAAAGCCCAGGCATAGCTGTCTAAGTTGTTGGAGTGTGGGAGTAGAGATTGCAGTTCACTGAAGCTGTTGTTGGAGAGAACAGCTTGAGCTAGTGCTGTGGACTTGAGGCTGTGGGATTAGCCTTTCTTTAGTAGGGTATGGAAGTAGTCTTCCCCTTTTCGGAAGGGGAAGGTTCAGAACATGCAGGTGGCCCGAAGGTGCCGGGAGAACCACTCATCATCCTCAGGCTTTGGATAGATTAGCCATACCTATGGTACAGGAGAATTCTCCTTCAGTTTGATCTGAAGCAGTGTTGAATAGGAGGATTTGCCTTACTGCATGGGATCAAGGTGGGATTTCCGAAGTGTTACATGTTGCAGGAGCAAAGAGTTGAATCAGTCAAGAAACTTAAATATTTTGTAGGTGCTTTCACTAGTCATAGCCACAAACCCTCTGCTAAGGTTTTCTTGTTCCACTGCAAACTGTCTGCTGTGTTTGTGATACCAATTCTAATTGTAACCAGTTCTAATTATTGGAGGTGGTTCCTAGAAGTCATTAGACTTAATTATATCCCTAACTTGTTGCAGCATCTCAAACAGGAATATGCTGCTGATCTTTGATTAGCTTTCTTTGTGTGTGATTTATAACTGATTTTCTCAGCCTTTTTCATCTTTGAGTAAAAGAAAGGTAAAATTGTCCTTTGAGTGGGTCTTACATTCAGAATATACTGCTCTATGGCCTTTGTTTTAGAAATCAAGTATTTTTGTATGAACTTAAATACTGCATTTTTAAGCAGTCACTGTAGTACTTTGCAGCCTGCTTCATGTTTGGGTTACAGTGTTAGTTAACCCATGCTAAGGATGAAGTTACAACTAATTATTTCAAGTACCTGACTCTCATTGAAGACACTTCATCTTTTGAGGTTCTTTGAATGTCGACAGCCTCTGGTTATTTCCACTGGGCTTGACCCCAAAGCCTTTTCTGCTCTGGTATAAAACTTAAGTCCCAACTGAGTCACTTGTTACTTCTAAGCGAACTGGAACTAGCCTTGAAGACTATTTACAGGTTCCTGTGCATACAGGTTGTAGCTGCTTGTTCGGAAAAGTCTTTTCTGCCTTGTGATTATAAAATACTGGCTTAGAACTGCTTCATCTGGTCCTGAGGTACCCTGACTCTGATTTGTCTGTGTTAAACAGCAGGGGTAGGCTTTAGGAACACTTAAAACTGTTAAATGTAGATGAATTTTTCTTACCTGGGTGGGACTCAACTGTGGCTCTGGTGTTAGAGCTGCATTTGAGCTGTAAAAACCATACTTCTGTAGCTGCATTTTCAACACATTCCAGTTTGTACCTCACCTGCAGTGGTTCAGAGCATGAAATGGATAAAATACGACTTCATGCTGCACTTCGTGGTGACTAGCTCTGGTCTGAGAAACCTACCATCTGGAAAGCTGGCTGCTTGGCAGTGTTGAAGAACTAATTCTTGGGTGTATTTCTAATGCTCTTTAGCTAACAAATTCAAAAGCATGATCTGGTGTCCTGAATGCTGTAAAAGGCTCTGAACTGCACAAGGGAATAGATGAGGGTTTTTCATGCTTAACTGTAATTTTTGTATGAACTTCAGTCTAGTGAACTAGTTTAAGGTCATAGCTAAAGACAAACAGATGGCATGGATTAAAACCAGCTCCATTTTTGGACTGGACAATTAAACATGTTATGCTTGTATTAATATTGTTGGCAACAATACAACTATTGTAGGGGACTGAGAGGTAAAACAGTTGAGCAGTGTTGCAACTGTTCTTGACTAGTTCTAATGAAGGCTGTTCCAAGATATGGTAGGGCTTGAAGCAATTTTCTGAGCAATTTTTTTGAAGTTAGTTTGAGCAGTGACTCTTCCCCTCAAGCAAGTGGTTATGAGAGCTGTTGTGTGTATAGTCACAGACTGAAGAGCTGCAGAAGTCAAATGGGGAGATGCAGAAGCTCCTTTTTAGCCAAGTATGGCCAGGTATTGAAACTGGTTCTAGGTACTGTCTCATTGAGTAGAGTACACAGTTCAGAGTTGCATGTCCAGCAGAAGTGAGTTATAATGAAACTGGTTTTCATTTGGTCTGACTAGTCTTCTGTTGACTACTCTGTTAATAGCAGTAAGTGCTATTAAGCTGTAGTATTTGCATTTTGAGTACTGCTTTCAAGCTTCAAATGTAATCTCTACAACTTTTTCTTAAGAAACCCATCCTGCTAGGGATGTGGGTCATCCTGGTTTGATAGGTATTCCTTTCAGCTCTGTATTAGGGATTCTGGTTCAAGACAGATGGAGCAAATATCTGAGGACTCCTGAAATAGATGATACTCCGTCTCTGTATAGGTCAAAATGTGGGGATTAGTGGACTGGTGGGTTGTCCAGGTGCTGATGATTCCATGTTGATGTTAGCTCTAGCAGATTGAGCTCAATACTGAAGTTTTTTAATATGTATGGAGTAAGTTTAGCTTAGAACAATAAGCACCAATGGCTCTTGCATGATTAAGTGAACTTTGAAAGCTGGAAGGACTGACTTCTTTTTGTTGTTGTACAGAATTCAAAGAAGCTTTTTCACTATTTGACAAGGATGGTGATGGTACTATAACTACAAAGGAGTTGGGGACTGTGATGAGATCACTTGGTCAAAACCCCACAGAAGCAGAGTTACAGGATATGATCAATGAAGTAGATGCTGATGGTAAGATTTTACTAATAAGCAATTATTCAGTGAAGTACTGAAAAACCTGTTTTTCTAACAAACTTTTTTTGTCTTTATCAAACAATTATCTTGCAGGCAATGGCACAATTGACTTTCCAGAGTTTCTGACAATGATGGCAAGAAAAATGAAAGATACAGATAGTGAAGAAGAAATTAGAGAAGCGTTCCGTGTGTTTGACAAGGTACTGAATGTTTTCCGTAACAAATCTTTGTTAGAAAAGCTCAGACTGACTTCTAATGAGCTTCCTCTGAACCAGGAACATTTGTAGTCCTGCTATCTATGACTTAGAGGTGAACTAGTCATGCTCAATTTCACTGTACTGTGGCACTGTGCCTGAAAGCCAAATGTGTCATGGTGGGTGATTGTAGTGAGCTGCTACATTATCTTACTTCCTCTAGTACTAAAATACTTGCACAAGGCTGGCAGAGGAATTGCTTAAACTTTTAAAAGTGGTAATCCTTTAAATCTTTCACATAGTCTTTACTAAGTAAATCACTGTGTCTACAGTTATTGAGCTCCTTAAGCAAGATGCATTTTTAATCAGAAAGTGTCTTGCAATGTGGGGAAGAGCAAAGCAGTCTTGAGTCCATATCCACTATTTTGATAGCCAGTGTCCCAAGTAGGATGGAATATGTTAACGTGACCTCTGAAGGCCTTGTGGTTTTATGCTGAGCTTCCACGGAGCAGGTGAAGAACAGCTTCTGTTCTAAGAAATAGATGACTGAGCCAAATTGTCCCATGATTGAGTTGGTTGGTATGTCACCTGAAGGTAGCTGCTCTGTCAGGTAAGGGTCTGTCTCAGGGTAGGGCAGCTGAGGTAGACCGTGTTGGATAAGTGGTTTCTAAAATGTCTCTAAGATCCTGGACAATACTGAAGATCTGCTTGCAGCTCTTGCTTGCCTTGTGCAAATGTGGTTAAAACTGTGCTAACTTCTAATGATAAACTTGCTTAGAAATATTTTATTCAAGTTACTGGGCCTTAGGGAGACTGGAATAGACTTGTATATTTTTCCTTTGCCAGGATGGTAATGGTTACATTAGTGCTGCAGAACTTCGCCATGTGATGACAAATCTTGGAGAGAAGCTAACAGATGAAGAAGTTGATGAAATGATTAGGGAAGCAGACATTGATGGTGATGGTCAAGTAAACTATGAAGGTAAGGAGCTGTTAACAGATTGTTACTGTGTAGCACCTCACATGCTGGTGACTGTAGTGTTGCTGATAGTGAATGCCAAGCTTAAACAGGGCAGTGCTCACACGGGAGATCCTCTCAGCAGTTAAGTTAGCTCTCTTTAAGCTAACATCTTTCAGTATGTACATCGTGTACCTCTACTGAAGTTTGAGTTATTGCTAGCTTTTGTGCCTAAGGTAACTGAACTGTGCAGTGTAAGAAACAACTTCCTAAACCTAATAATGTTATTAACCATTAGAATAAGGAAGCTAGCGAGTGGTTCACATATTGTTCTGTTCATTAATGAATGTTGATCTGAAAACAAATCAGGGAGGTGTATGAACTGACCTGTAGCAAGTCACTCATTTTCATTAATGCTTTAAAAATGAATAATGAGAAATGCCTCTAAAATACCCATGAAGTTCAAGACCTTCAGAAAACCTTAAAATGAAGAATTTTACACAAATCGGCTGCAGCACTATGTTACTTCATTGTGTTGAAACAAATGAAGTCATGCAGGCAGAATGAGTTCTGTTAGACAGTTTGCTTGGTGCTCAGAAGAACTAAGCTTGCTTTCCTTTTCGCTTTCCAAACAACTTCAGAAACATTAGCTGAGGTATTTTCAGGTAATCCCTTTACTGTTCCCGAGGTGTAGGTGTAGCTTCTCCCGAAGATTTTTTGTTGTGGTACCTGAAAACTAAATCCATGGTTCAGCAAGAAAAGTGAGTTAATACAAAGTATAACTTAACTCCCCATGTGCTGTAAGTAATGGTTTGGCTGCTTTAAGCTGGTCAGGTAAATTAGCAAGACTTAAAAGCTATTCTGCCTTGAAATCCAAGCCGATGTCATGTCTTGCCTGAATTAGCTGACTGTGACTTAGGCAGAATGTACTGATCTCCTAGGGACAAGGCACCTAATAGTGACTGTCTGTGGGCTGTTGGGAGATGACCCTGAAGTCTCTCATTTTGAAGTCTGTTTGCCAGTTCAATGATGGACTGACTTCTTTTGATAAAAGCAGATGCCTTTTTAACTGTTAATTTTTTAATTAAAAGGAGGTTCTTAGGCATGACTGGTAGAAAAGTGAAATGTCTTCGAGATGCTTTTTGAATATGACTGGAAACAGTTTTCAGAGCGTTCAGTGCACTAGTGAGGCAGGTTACTTTTCAGATCTTGCAATTCAGATTTCTCTGAATAACTCTTATGAACTCTTTCCTTTTACAGAGTTTGTACAAATGATGACAGCGAAGTGAAGACGTTGTACAGAATGTGTTAAATTTCTTGTACAAAATTGTTTATTTGCCTTTTCTCTGTTTGTAACTTATCTGTAAAAGGTTTTTCCCTTACTGTCAAAAGAATATGCATGTATAGTAATTAGAAGGCCATTCCTCCATGTTTTTCTCCTTTATCTTACTGTCATTGTTCTGATTTTTGGAAAATTGATCTAAGTAACAAATGTTGCATGTGGCTTACTCTGGATATTTAAGCCCTTCTGCACATCTAAGGTTAGATGGAGTTGGTTAAATGAGGGAACATCTGGATTGTTTAAAGAAGTAGCTTTCTTTAGAAGACTTAGGTATGACTGATGTAACAAGTTACATAAAGTAAGTTAGGGTTTACCATGCATTAGCAATTTCTGAGTTAAAGCAAGATGCTGGCTCTAGTTCTCCAGTAAGTAAAGGAGTTGATTCTGCTTTTGATGACTGAGGGTGAAGACTCGTGCAGGCCAAAACTATGTGAATAGCATGTATGTGGCTAATGCACTGTAAAAACCATTCTCCTAACTTGCTTCATAGTAACTTGTTTGTGGCCATACCAGTAACATGTTGTTGAAATGTGGAGTCTTAACTGTTGTGGACGATTGACAGTCAACAATATGAAACTTTAAAGTTGCACTAATGCAAAACGGGTGTATTATCCAGGTACTCGTACACAATTTTTTTGTACTGCTGGTCCTGTACCAGAAAACATTTTCTCCTCTTGTTACTATGCTTTTTAAACTTTGTTTAGCCACTTATTTTCAAAAAAAATCTGCTTCTGGCACGATTTGCCTCAAATCCATTCCAAGTTGTATATTTGTTTTCCAATAAAAAATTACAATTTACCCATACTGTTTCAATGTATCCTTGAATTATTTACAGGATTTGTTCAATACAGTTGCTGCTCTGTTTCAGTATGTAGCAGTTCGATTTGCTTATGCAATGGATTGGCTGTCTTAAAATAGCTTGGAAGGTGAAAACTTAGACCGTAAACTCTGGCCCTTTATTAGTATTGTTGACTTGAAGAAGCTTTCTTACTAGTAGTTTAAAATGTATTTTACAGTCTTGTGTGGAGCTTGGTGCTTCAATATACTTACCGTAGTGACTGGCTATGCCCACTATCTGTAGACATTGTGAACTGGATGTTGACCTAGTTCAATAGTTGACCTAAAATTAAAATTCCTTGTTCAGACAACTAAACCTGTTTGCTTTCTTTTAATTATTTTGGAGTTTATTCCCTATCAGCTGCTACTTTGGGGTAACTTAGTCTCACACCTGGACTTTCTGAAACTGCTGTGTCCAAGTCTGTTGCCTTTCAGGATGCAGTCAGCTCAAAGCTTGTAAGGAAAACCTTCTCTTACTGACCTGCTAATGAGCATGATTGTGCTTGTAGCCCTAGTTTTTTTTGACAGCTTAAAAATAAAGGAAGTTTTAACATGGAAAACAAATGTGTTTTTTAACTAAGGACAAAACAAGACCTCAAAAGCATGCCAGAGGCTGTGTGCTATTTTGCCTCTGTACTCTGGATGAAAAATTATTCTATATGTGCTATGTGATTATCTTAGCTGGGGATTCTGGCTGTTTTTAAACAAAGCCTTGGCCCTTGCATCTGGTTACTCTCACTGGTCCCCGCAAAGCAGTTACCTAATGTTTAAAACTTTTAATCATGTTCGAGGTATTTATATGTACAGTGAAAATACAGATTTAGGGTAGCTGATGAACCTGGTTGTAGCAATACTCAATCAAATGTTCATGGTTACTGGTTGGAAGAAGACCTGCTTCCAAGGACTATAAGCACCTCTGGTTTTCCAAAGGAGGCTTGTAAAGTGTTCTGCCGGCATCACAATTCCTTAGAATTGTTGCTTGGGTGTTGACAACTGGATTCACAAAGGTCATGGAGTTTGAATATCATGGCAGTTTGGGTTTGCCTTCTGCAAAATGAGTGACTGAAAAAACACCAGTGTCTGTCCTGTGGCCTAGCAGCCTGGACACTGGCACAGAGTTAGTTTGGCAGGGTACTAGAACTACCAGCTGAGATTCTGTATTGCAGGACTATTGGAAGCCCCTCTTCCAGAGGTAAGGAATGCCAAGAAGGATCCAACAAGTTGTATTTGCTGGTCTGGTGTCTCGACTTCAGCAGTCTGGGAACTGTTTTGAACCACAGTCTTCTATTGCAGCTCAGCATGCATTAGAAATCTCCTAGAGTAAAAAGAGAGAGGAAGTCCTCTCTTTGGGAGAATGCCTTGGCCAAGGTGACTACCTTTCATATGACGAATAGGTGAGGAATGCTCAAAGGCAACCTTTACATGCTGAGCTGCTTGGTATTTAGTGTTTTGTCATTGTCTTTCTGATACCTAAATGAAACGCCTGGTTTGTAGGTCAATATTGTAAGTCTTACAGTTCTGTTTACATCATAGTTAAGCTGCAGAATGGGGGTTGTAGTGCTTCTCAGTACTTCCTGCAGAATGGGGGAGCATGTCTTCAGAGGTACAGACAGAAAATAAGTGGTGGAAACTAACTTGTACAGCACTGCAGTAAAGCACCTGGTGGAGCTGTTTTTGTTTGAAACTGGGAGGGAGAGATCTGTGCCTGAAGACAGCTCCCTTAATGTATGGTGTGATATATGCTAACCCAACATCTGGAGCACTGTTTCATGGCTCCCCAGTACAGGAAAGACAGGGAGTTAATGGAGTGAGACGAGTACAGGGCCACAAAGGCAATGGGGCTGGAGACCTCAATGTGAGGAGAGTGAGAGCTGGTGCTCTGCAACCTGGGTGAGGAGGGAAGGGTTGGTGGGCCATCTTAATGTGGGTAAGTGCCTGTTGGAGGGAGTGAAGCTGGGGACAAGATGGCTTTCACTAGTTCCTACTGGCAGGGTAAGAGGTGATCAGCACAAATTTAGAAAGGAAATTCCATCTAAATGGAATGGAGTTCCTTTTTTTACTGTGAGGGTGGTCAAACACTTGTATGGGTTGTCCAGAGAGGTGGTAAAGTCTCTGCAGGACCAGAATGCAACTGAAGGTGCTGGACAAGTGGCTGCAGCTGACCTTGCTGGAGTGGGGTGTTGGCCTAAGTGATCCGAAGAGGTCAGCTGCAGTCTAAATGGCTCTGGAGTCACAGTGCTTCTCCTGGTGTTGTAGGAAGGTCGCTGTGTGCTATCTTTGCTGGGAGAGGACACCACATGAAGGAAGAAGCGCAATTGCTGCTACAGCCTGGTAAATGTTAGATTGTATCTCTAACCTATTTTGGTGGCAATTGGAGTCACCAAGCAGGCTAGTGAAGGAGGGTGGAAGCACTGAGAACTCATCAGTGTGCTGTGTACTTCAGGCCCCTGAGAGGCTGGGAGCTGTCCTGGAAATACTTTCCTGATAACCTGGCTCTGGGTTTTCTCTGGGTTTTTGGTGGAGGGGGAATGCCTCAGTGGATGAGGAATAGTAGCTAGTGAGCTTGCAGTCTGTTAAGATAGAGCTGATAAATCAAGGACAGCTAATAGGTAAGGGAGAAAGTAAGTGAAGCCTGCTAATAAGGTAAATGAAGCTATTTGAGGGAGAGTATAGCTTAGTAAGTTGAAGATTATGATGCAGAAGCACAGCTGATGGATCCATGGAGGTAATGCAAACTGGGTATTTAGTCTTACAAATGCAGCCACTGGTCTCCAGAGGCTTGGCTCTGCAGGAGTAAGACAGCTGAATCTGTGCTGTGCTGCTGTGGTTCCTTCCAGAGGCTGCTTGGTAACAACCTGCACAAAATAAGTAGCAAAGTGACTGCTTATTTTTATGTATATCACTTCTGCAACACATCTGATTTGTTTCTTGGACAGTAGCTCAGTCCTATTGAGAGAATCTGTTAAACTGAATTGCCAACAGCTTGTTAAGTAAGGGGAGCTTCGATAGGTTGGGATTAATTACCATGGCAGGGCATTGCTAATATGGTTTGAAAAAACACAATTAGACTTCAAAAATTTCTTAGATTCTGCATTTAAAAGTTTTTTCATCAAAATCCGTCTTAACAGATACTTAATTTTATTCTAATCCAGTCTCAAATGATAAGATTTTTAAATTAAAAAATGTTCAGATTACCCAAGAACTTCTGTGAAGTGAGTTTGAGGAATAGAACATTCTCTTTCAGGTGAGAAAAGTAGATATTTAAGATGTCAATGTGTATGAATACATTGAGATGTGCTAGGTCAAACTGTTAAATTTAGTCAGAAGGGGTGATGGCAAAACAATGCAGGTACTGCATAATAAATGTGTGCTTAATAGACTTTGAAAATCATGGAGAATCATCTCTGGGATCAAGAGAGGGAACCAGGAGAGAGCTTGTGGAGGGTTTGTGTAAGTATGTATGTGACTGCATTTCCCCATCTTTCACTTACACCTAGTATTTCATCTTTTGTGTAGATTTGACTGGAGTGAGAACAATACTGCATCTACTCCAGATCTGATTTTGAAAAAAGGTTCTACAAGGATAGCTGCAGTGTGTCAGGTTGCTTGTTTCCTCTGTTTTTGAAGTTTTTGAAGAATGGAGATTGTTGCTTTCTCAATATGAACTATAGAGAAGAGAATATTTTGGTGACTTAAACTTGAGAGTCCTGAGATACAGTTCAGGAAGCTGCACAAAGATTTAATTCAAATACAGTATCTTAATCTTCTGATTAAGACTCTGAAGACCTAGAAGACTTGGTAAACCCAACTCTAGCAGTAATAACCTAAATGAGACTTATTCTGTGCAAAACCGTTTGGAGATTATCTGATGCAGTAACTATTAATAATCATTATTTATAGTTTCAGTAGGCTAAGCAAGAATGGGTCATGCAGTGTCATGTAGCAACAGTGTATTGCTTGTGGGCCTTTTTTTAGGAGGAACTGGGCTGAAAATGAGAGTAAAAGGGGATGGGGAACAGAGGATAAAAATATATTAGGAGAACGTGGGGGAAATAAGCTTGCAAACATCTACTAGTACAAGTGTTGTCACTGTTGTCTGAGTGATACCAAGACCCTGGAGCTGGAGTCCCTTGCCTGCTCCCACAAGTTATTGTCAAGCTGGAAGGGTGGTGGTTAAGCTCGTTAACACTTTCCTAGTGGCCCACGCAGTTGGAACTGAGTGTTTAGATTGTTCCAATTGCACAACCCTTATCTTGCAGGTCAGATCTAGGTAGGTGTGCACTTGCTCAGAAGTTAAATAAACTTTCCTGTTAGTAAACTAGTACTATCAGTGATGATGGACACCTTGACCAGCAAACAGTATCAGCCCTCCATCCAACACTGCTCCTTTAGGCATGAACTGAGCTATCATCTTGTGCTGATTCCTTTCACGAGAGGCAGCCTTGCAGTGATCATTCAGAAAGGTGTTCTCCTTCCTTGCCTGACAAGCCCTGAGTTTGCATTACTCATATTACTCATCTATTGTACCCTTACAGCAATGTGTGCCTAGTCCTGTGGTACCTTTTTGGAAGGCACTTGCTTTTTTTGGCAGTCAGAAATATGCAGCTAGCAGCACTTGGAATGAATTTCTGCTAGCTTTCTATATCGGCAGGATTCTAGAAGAGAAGTCATTTGTTTCTGAAATGTGATATGTTGGGGTTTTGATTTTTACTAAATCTTTCTTCACACTCAGTTACAGCACACTGCTATAGAAATAAGGCAACAAAAATGTTCAACAACCTCTGCAATATCTTATTAACTTTGAAGCATTGGATGATAGACCGAGGAAGGCTGTGTGGGGTTTTTCAGTTCTCGTGTATTTCTGAGTAGTCTAAGCTTCCAACTGCAATAAGTATTTATTCCTCTTCAAAATGACCAGGTTTTCTGATATTAACTAAACTTGGAGGCTTTGCAAGGTGCCTTGGAAACTCTCTGTATTCAAAGTGGAAAGGCAGAGTATTATTACTGCTAATTGTTCCAATGATTAGGAATAGGGAAATCATGATGTAGATGTTCGTTCAAGGTCTACTCTAAAGTTCTGTGGTCAGTGTACTCTTTCCTTTGATTTGCAAGGCCTTCTGGAATATGCTTGAAAATAAACCTTAGTGGATTATGATGTATGAAAACTTCCAATAATTTGGAATTGATTCATAAAGTAGGGTAATATATTGCTAGAAGTATTTAAGATAGCATAATTGAGACAGACTGCATAATTTATTTGCTTTTTCAGCTCTAAGAATTCTAGGCATCTTCCTTCAGTTAATATCTATACATTTATTTATATGCTACATTTTCAGAGGTTGCCAAAATAAAAACTATTGGAAGATTGTCTTCTGGTGACATTCACCGTGAGGGAGCCATCCCTACCACCCAGATTAACATGCCACTTTGCAAGATCATCTGAAAGAGCAGACAGACTGTGATTCTTCCTGTTTTAATCAGTCATTATTCTACCAGCAGGACAAGTTTTCTCCACTTCGGCATCGTGGTCTGTTTCTAGAGCCAAACACGCAGGGAAGTTACATCTCTGTGCTAGCTGTTCCGTCCTTTTTGAAACCCTCATGCTATAGCATCACAACTGCATTGATGCTGCGGGGGTCTCTGCAGACAGTACCCTCCTGTAAAACCTCTTAAAATCCTTTTTGTGGTTCTTTACTGGGAGTTGGAAGAGATGCCGCAGAAAATCTCCTTTTTCTTCTGGCAGCTTTTATTTTCCCTTGAGCTTGCGCATGTTCTATCCTTTGCTAAGGAAGCTTCAGCTAAGGAGAAGAAATGCTGAAGAAATCTCCACAAGATCAAGGCTGGAGGCCCCTCATGGAATAGCTCAAATTGCTGTGCTGAAGATTTAGGATTTATCTGGTGTAAATTACACATCAGGATAGCTTTTATTGTCAAGGTCCTAATAAGTTCTATCTGGCTACTGAGGAGAGGTATAAAGTGCTTTTGCTCTTTCACTCTTACAAAAGTAAATCTTACCACAAAGGCAATTAAATTGGGGAAAGTTACATGGTTTTCATGGTCCTTCCTTTCTTGACTGCTTCTGTTTGAAGATGTCTGCCATGTTAGCAGTTCTTGTTTATGTACATATATCAGTTGTTGGCTAATGAAGTAGATTGGAAAGATCATTTGAAAAGTACCTCCTTGTGATGTGTGAAATGTAGGTGAGCAGCTGTTGGGGTAACTTGCTGAGGACATCTGATGAAATTACATTTTATATCAGAAGCAAGGGGAAAATGCATTGAATCTTCAAATTTTTTTTCTTAGCCCCAATCCAGCCTTCTCTTCTGCACCTACTCAAAGCAGGATATTATCTCTGAGAAAGGCAAGAGCTGCCTGTTCGCTGTTGGCATGGTGGAATGAAAAGCCATATGAACAATATCCTCCACTTCAGCTGCCCTTTGTTTCCTCTGAGGGGAGATGCAGACCCTGCCTTGCCGGTTATGCTGAACAGCAAGATTTCAAAGCTGACCTGGTATGCTTCTGGGGAAGAGCCTTGAGTCTTTCTAGACAAGAGGCTTCTCTTAGTTTGTGAACACACCACCCTGTATCTCTTGATTAGCTGTTTCAGTTTTCATAAGAATCCCCTCTTCTCCATTTTTAATGATTTGAGTGATGAAACAATTAGGGTCTAATGTCAACTTGTGCTTTCATCACTCTTTGAGGAACATATAATGAAAATAAAGACAAATTAAAATGATAGTTTACACTTCCAATATGTCTTCAGAGAATAAACTACACAAGGAACTCAACTTACCTGCTTAATTGGTCAGTGCTGTACCAGGTAGTTACGCAGTCTATGATTTTCTTCAAGAAGCCCAGCTCGAGCCTGTGGAAGCCATGTGCAATTTTATCAGGAGGCAGAAGGAGGGTACCCATCTGTGAACCAAAAGCTTGTATCTTGCTGCCAAATGTTTCTGCATGCTTTCTTCCTACTTTGCTAGATTTGACAGGGAAAATGCTAGCAACAGACTTAAAACTCATGAAGTAGTAGTCCTGGCACCTTATGTTTAAAGGCTATGGAAGCATTCATATGTATGTAGAGATATGTATGAGAGAAACAGTAGCCGTAGCTCACTTTGAGAGTGTAAGTGGGTGAGGGCTCTAGGGATCACTATTCAGTAGACAATGTGGCCTGTACTGTCTACCTGTATTGTCTATTTCACCTGAACTTTCAAGTGTTTTGGGGATTTTTGCTTTTGTTTTATTTTTTAAACCATTTTCATTTAAGTATTTTGTTTCCACAAAACTGCTCAAGCTTTGAGTGGTGTAGTGAAAGGTCCTCACTGCTGCCTACTTGCCCTACATAAAGAGAGAGGTTATTCCCATTTGGCATCCTGAAAAATGGGGCTTCTGCTTCTGCAGGCACATAGGCTGGGCAGGTATCACTGTGGTTACAGTACTTTCAGACCAGGACTGTCTAAAGTCCAGCTGCTTCGAAGGCAGAAAAAAAACACTCAGGCTTCTCTGTGCCCTGTCATGTACACGGGTCCTTCATGTTATGGTAGATTGTTATACTGCTTGATGGTGTTCGTAATGGAAAACAGTTATTTTGAGGCAAAAACTAACAAACCATTGCAAGAACTGGAACAGTAACAGTAGTGCCTCAACTGACCGTGATTTCTTCTTCAAAATCCAGACAGCTTGTTTCATTCTGCTGTCCAGAGGGCCTCAGAAACTTACTTCGCTCCAGTAAGTATTATGCAAATGAATATTTCCACTAATAAAATGCACATGGATATCTGAAATGCAAAACGTACATAAATTGCCATGCGTCAATGGGGGCCTGGGAGCTCTGTGTACGGTCTGAGCATATGCAAGTAATTCAAATCAGTTTAGCCTGCTAGATTGCCACCTCAGCTCCCTTCTTGGTTGTGGTTCTGCTTGGAGGCTGCCCCTTTCCACAGCGAAACCAGCTGAACAGAACATGTGCCTGCACCTCAGCTGCTAAATGTAAGCTAAACTAACGGCCTTCGCACCGAAGCCCTTGAGGTGCTGACTGTGTTCTCTTCTTTGACTTCAGGGTGAGCATGGTAACCACAAATACGGGGTGGTAACTCCTTAGGTTATTGCTGAAAGACCAAAGCTCAGCTATCAATCCCTAACAATCACCAGTAACTTCATCTCATCTGGTGCCTGATATCCTGTTACCCTTGTAATCGTTTATTTCTATGCCTGTGGCCTTTGTAGTACGTGAGGGCATCAATCTTTTAAGCACAGCTTGTGGAGAACTGGACTGCATAAATTGCCTTTGTAATGGCCATGAGGTTACTGCTGGAAGCCAGCTGACACATGGGCTTTACAGGATTTTGGCCGAAGTGTCTTAGTGACACATGGGTTTACAGGATTTTGGCCAAAGTGTCTTAGGAAGGCTACGAAAACTCCTCAGCTTGTGACTTTTCAATCCTGAAGGCACTTGTGTGCATACTAAAAAGCAATGTAGTTGTTGCTATTGTTAAACATCCTATAAAAATAGACAAGATAAACAATTTTTTCTTCCCTTGTAAGGGTTTAAAAGAACTCAGGGCATCTGCCAGATCCAGGAGGAGGTGTATTTTGGTGGTATGGCTAAGATGAGTTCAGATCAAAGATGAGCCAAAGTATGACTCTTTCTTCAGCTGAAACAGGAGTGAGTGGATGGAGTGCATATTGTGACATATTGTGTCTGTGGCACAAAAATGATGCATAAAATTCCCTCCTTGCTTAAATTACACTTCCATATAATTTGAAAGGACTTCAAGCCCTTGCAGTGTTGAGGCTGAGCCCAATTGCTTCAGTATCAGCTCTCCTTCACGTGGCTTCTCTGGCTTCTGTAATACAATTCCTGATTTACTGCAAGAGATCAAAATCAAGGCTGCTGAAGCTCCGTGTTGGCACTTCACTCAAAACCTCCTCTATGTTGTTTACTAAATTGTCAACTGACCCTACAAAGGCAACACCAACCTGTGCAGCCGAGCTAGCTGTAGCTCACAGCTGTGGGTTCTGTGCTGTGCTGGGTAACTCTCCAGTCAAAAAAAAAAAAAGGGCAAGGAAAAAAACCAACACATTGATGTATTTTCCCTGAAGAACGCAAGTTATTCTACCACTGGAGTGTTACATAAGATAACACAGCTGGTGTCTAAGTTTACCTGACTGAATTTACTGAATTGGAAAGGAAAGTATTAATGCAGCCTCTTCCAGCAGAAATAAATGACGAGCCGTGCTGAGCAGCTGGAAGACAGCAAAGTCCCCAGTCAGTGCCATGCTTCACAAAATGAACATTTCTCCTGGCCCGAGTCAGGCACCGAAGGGAATGTCTGCATGACCTCCTGCAGGAGGGCTCAGGCTCTCCCTGCCCGTAGCCCAGGCAGGTGCGAGCTGCGGGCCGGAGAGGAGCCGGGCAGCCGTGTCGGGGTGGCAGCGAGCCCCGGTTAATGCTGTCGGCCTCCCGGTGGGATTACGAGCTCAGGCTTGGCACCGTGCTGATGAGGACGGCGCTCCTGGCTCGGAGGGGCTCGTGTCCAGGACGCGCAGCTCAGCAGAGCCAGCCCGCACAATAGTCAGATGGCCGTGCTGCTGCCTGGCCTGAGCACCTCACTTCCCTTCCCCTGGCGTTTTGTAGGCTGTAAATCTGACTCTTGGGTGCTTAATTTGCCCCCTTCATTTCACAGGGATCACGGGCACCTAACTCAGCAGTGCGAACAAGGGCATTTCATTTCGCTTTCAGGTCTGACGTTGTCTGGCATTGCAATACCCAAGCCCCTTTTTGGAGATAGCACTGAATATCTGTGTTATTTTGCATCTTCCCTAAAGACCAGAATTTATTTATTTATTTAAAAATCACATTTTATTAGGAAATATTTATTCAGGGGTCTATTAATCTCTCTGCAGCTGACACTAAAGCCTTTCTGTGCAGCAATTTGTTACGACGCCACTAAACCTGGCACCTTAATTATGGGGTGCCAGCTCCTGGTTTTCTGTTGTGAAGTGAGCACAGTCATCGCTGCTTTCTATTTTTGCCTGAAAATGATTCACAACGTAGAATGTACTGTACTACAAAAGGGACGGAGGAAAATAGTTCCATGATACATGTGAGGAGACAGAAGCAAGGGCTTGCTCTGATTCACACGTGTACTGCCCAGGCAGGCCAAAAATGGCTTTCTTTGCAATTAGCTACAAAAAAAATCTGTAACCTATAAAAGGAAAGCCATTGGTCTAATGGCAAGCGATTCCGGCTGGCTGCTTGAGCTCAGGGAAGGTGATAATTCAAAGAGGGGTGAAACGTCAAAACTTACTGGGCACCTGCTTGTGATTGACTTCATTGTCAGGCAGCCCAAGGTGCTGGTTTTTGCTCTTGAACAGTGCGCACATGCTGTGCTTCAAAAATCAATGCGGTCCGAGGAGGGCTGTTCCTTGCTGTTTGTTAATTTTGTTCGACTGTAGCATCGTTATCCTGTATGCAGCCCCTGGCTGAGCCCAGGGGCACGTAAAGGCTGGCTAAACTGCAGCCCTGCTGCTCTGCAGCTCCGGGGCTGCTGCCCACGTATTCCCCCTGGAACACGCTTGGCAGAAAGGAGGCAGTGAGTGGGCTGAGCCCTGGCAGATCGCTCTTCCCCCAGCACCGCTGAGAAGCGAAAACAGCACTGCTGAGAGCGCTCAGCTGGATGTCATCTGAAATATGAAAATGTGGGTGGTGCTTCCCTCAGCACTTCTGCATTCCTGGGACCCCCTCACGCGTGCCATAACCAGGTGCGTCTCAAGGACAGCGTGCTCCTTGCAAGGCTCTTCCTGAGCTCCGAGGATCTGTCATCTCTGGCTAGGAGAAGTTTGCAGTAGCTGGAGAAGGGGTGAACTGCAGCTAGCGCTGATGACTCCCCTCTCATAAATCACAAGGAGAATATTTATTAACACATGCCTCCCAAGAGCCTTTGAGATGCTCTTGTGAATGACTCTGGGAAAAAATACATGCAAATATAAGTATAGGAGCTGCTACTGTAAAAGGCAATTTAATGCAGCTCCTAATTCAGTTTTTTTTTTTTAAACAGAATTAGCAACAATAACATTTGTGTACATTTTGTCCTTTGTTTGTCAGGAATTCATGCTTAATTCAGCCATGGTCTTGGCTGTAGTTGTCACAGTAGACAGGCCCTTTTCCCTGTTGGAGTTGAATCTATTTGCCAGTCAACAATCTCAAGGTATCGTTCATTTCTAGATATTGGGATGGAAATGAAAATAGGATTTTCATCCTGCAATGCAGATTATCTATGCTGTACCTGTCACATCTAGAGCTCTGGAAGGGATGGTATCTTTAAGGAATAAAATAAACATCAATAGATTTCCTCAGTGTTTATTTGAAACTATAGGAAAGGATTGTATTAATACAAATTATCACGGGGCAGACAGTCTCAGTTAAGTAAACGCTAAACTTTTATTTGAAAATCCTTAAGGATCTCATTAAAGCTCTGTGCCAGGTGGCTTGTTGTGGCAGGAGAGCCATTCTGAGAAAACAGCACCTCCTTAAATGCGTTACAGGTACTGCTGTTACACAACGATTTGCAACAAGTGATCTGTAGCACTCGTTAAAATTGCACTTCCAGCCTTGGAATTTCAGCCCGAACGTGGTACGCTTTGCTGACAGACGAGGTCTGTTTGGCTGCTGTTTTGGAGAACAGCTTCACGCTTTGTTTATTTTGCTGCGTGATTGTTCTGTGCCAGAAACCTTCTCAGCTGACCTCACGCTAGCGACTACTTACAAACGGCATCCATATGGAGGCTCCTGACTCTGTACCCGAAGTAATCTCGTAAGCAACTGCTCCCCTTCTAAATCTCATCATCATCGTAATGGCACAAAGCGATGCGCTCGTGCAGCCCCCCTGCCTGGGGGGGGCAGCTTTTCAATTCCATAAATGCGTATCAACATCCTGTGGATGGCTTAAAATATAGCTACGGCCAGGAAAAGGATTTTGCAAAAGCAACGGCTCTCTGTTCTATATTCATTCTGAATTATAAACATAACAATATACACAAGTCCTACTTTCCGGTTGTTATTTTTTTTTTTATCCTGGTATTAGCTGTCAGAAGAAAGCTCTGTGCTATTAACAGTCTCATGTCTATTGCTGAATGTCAGCTTCTCCACATATAAGAATGCATTTCTTGCCACTTTCATATTTCCAACATTCATTCTATTAAAAAAAAAAATATTTTTCTTCTAACAGTCATGATCCCAACTGCTTGTGACTGTCAGGATTAAGGGCTCCTGTTTGTTTCTGGGGTCCTCAGACTTCCTGAGCATGCTAGGAAATGCCTTTGCCATTAATCATCTTTGCTTAATTAATCATCCCCAAGTCAAATTTGCTAATCTTACACACGAAGGGCCCAACCTTTTAGTAGCTGTTGCTCAAGGAAGTTGCAACACTTTTTGTTGTAGCTCAGCGAGAAGGCTCGCAGCCCCCACCAGCAGCTCGGTTATACTTCTCCCCTTCCCTGCTGCTAATCGCCCGCCTGGCCTGGCCTCTGGAGCTGCGTTATAGCTGCGGGGAGGAGGAACTGGTACGGCCCCGGAGACACACGCTCTCCGTCACTGCAGCAGGCTAGAGGCTTCATCTGGCACTTAGCACCCCTTCCTTCTCCCAACTGGTTATGGTTGTCATAATTATGAGGCTCCTGTCTCGGGCACTCTCACCTACTGCAAAGCTCTGATGCTTGTTTTTCCTTGCCGTGCTCGGACACCAGTATTTGTTTTACCACTTCAGTAACACGCTGGCTTGGTTTGGGTTACATCCACAGCTGTCTCCCTGTAGTAGCTCAGCTGTTTGCACTCCCCAGCCAGCCAGAAGCTTGTGTTTTGCAGGTGTCCTGGTACGTCCCCAAGGGTCCCTGCTAGGGGTGCTGGAAAACCTTTTTACCCTTCCTCAGTTGTAAAAGCAGAAAGTAATTCTCACCCCACCTGTCCTGACAATGCTTGTCTGGTTGGTCTTGTCTTCGACAGAAGGGGAAAACATATCAATGTTTTCAGAACCATTCCCACGTGGCATAACGGCCTGCAGCCAGAAGGATTTGTTTGTAACTTCCTCTGACCGGGATATTCAGATCAGCCAGATGCACATAGCAATGTCTGCAAGCACACAAGAGCCATGGCAAACCTTTCTGCTTCTCCGGGACAAATCTGTTTCAATCAGTGGCTGTGGGGAGGGGTGTTCAGGTGTTTGTACCTCGCTTCTTTTTTCTCTTTCGAAGCACGCACAGTAGGTATTATTAATCACCTGCAATTGAAGCCTTGTCCTAGAAGAATAACAAGCCTCTCGATGAGGCAGTCGCAGAAGGAGAACGGCAGAATTGGTTATGACAGGGTGCGGCATGTGCTGGCTGGTTTGTAGGCTGGCACATCCTCTACCTACTACCGCAGCCATCTGAGGTCAAAATTCTTGAAGAGCTAAGAGAAATCTATTAATATCATTCTAAGTACTGTGGATACGATCTAGGTAAGAAGATCCTCAGGAAGGTATCTTTAGAGAAGCAAAATTATTTATTTCCTATCCGTACTATGAAAACTAATAAACTACCTTTGTGGATAGTCTTTGAATGGTCACAGGCCGGTATCAGCGTGGTTTATCTGCTGTGCACCAGCAGGAACTGTGCGTACGTGAGATCTGCTGGAGCTGTTCTCTTTCGTAGGGCTGACTTTTCAGAACGCATTTCATTCATAAACTCACTGTCCTTTCTCATCTGCCACCTCTGCCATGCTTTTCCCATGCTGCTCTTTCATTTCGTCTCTTCTCTGTCTTGTCCATAGTGCTGTACTTAGCTTGCCACTCATTTTTATTTCAAACATACCAACTCATCAATCTGATGATGATCTCTTAGTCTAAATCAATGGCATGAGAAAAACTGCAACGTGAAAGCTAGGGAAAATGCTGCTGAAGTTTAAGAGGTCCAGTAAGCTGCCTTCTTTTGTAATAATTTATTTTATTTTATATTTACTATTTGCCATAAGGTTTTTATGCAGTCTTTAGGAATATGGGCGTCTAAGCTTCCCATACTAGATGACAGGAATATTTGATGGCACATTCAGACATTCAAGATGAGGAAGGCTAATTCTTTGTTATACTGCAAAGGAAAGGCATCATACAATTTTTGCAGTGCATCTTGTGACATTTTAGATTTAAATGGGGCTTATATGGTTCATGAATTGGCCTTAAATCATCTACATGCTGTCACTGAGCATTTTCTTAACAGCTGTTCTTTCCTTTAGTTAATTACTTATCAAATGTCAAAATGTGATGGCTGAGTGAAATGTCCTGTTATCTGAACAAACCCTAACTTCACAATCCCTTTCCATAGACAAACAAAATGAAGTGCTGCATGAAAAATCATGAGATGTTCTGACTGCACAAAAGCTTCATTTTTATGCCTGACTAAACCTGACAATCAAAAATAAGGGAGAGGGAAGGTGAGAATTAATACATATACATTACCCTGCCTAATGATTATGAACAGGCTTAGGCTGGACCACAGCTGTTAAAAGACGAAGGCTTTATTTCTGGAGACAAATTGGAGACTAATATGAAGTCCTTTTATGGAAGGTTATATTTCAAAATTAACTAGTGGAAGTTGGTTTGTTGTTGTTGTTGTTTTGGTTGTTTGTTTTGTTGTTTGGTTGGTTGTGTGGGGGGTTGTTTTTTTTTTTTTTTGGTATTTCGAAATCCACTTGGTTTGTACAGCAAAATGTATGTTTTCATTCAAGATGGGATTCATAACCTGCATCTTCTGGGGAAGCAGGCTCAGCTGTTATCTTTGATCAACATTACCCACATTTGATATGGCTAGAAACCATTATTTGCTTTTGGTGTGGAGCAGAACTGAGCATTGAATAATCTGTTCAAAATCCTAGGCTCCCTCTTATTTCCCAGTAAAAAAATCACGTCTATTAGAAAGAAACATAAAGACAAAGAAAATGCATGACATAATATGCCAGGGCTATTTTAATGTCTGTGTTTTTCCTCTCCACAGAGTTGCTATATATTTTTTTTTAATGGCTGAGTTCAACTTCCACATATAACCAGGAGTGCCTTTTCTGGATTGCTTTTGATTGCAAAAAGTCTCACGTTTGGGCTGAAAATGAAGTGGGGATGTGTAGAGGAAAACTTGAGTCATGGAGTACTTTACTGTGGCGTCCATGATTGCAGACAAGGGATATAGGTAGGACTTTGCTTTCATTTCAGGAGGAACTTTCCTAATTAGTGCTGCTATTAGTTCTCCTTTCACTCTGAAATAACAGGAGATCCTGAAATGACGTGTGAGAGTTTTATACTGGAGCATAACAAGTCTAATAAAATAAAGCCTTTAACGTGACATTGGCAAGGAAAAAAAAAAAGTGCCCTAATCTGCTATATATACAAAAGTATTTTATCCCAACAGTGTGAGCCTATACTTATTCTATATTTTGCATTAATTTGTGTGAATGGTGAGCAGGAATTGGAAAAGCTCAAGACTGAGATATCTGTTTGCACCTCTGCTCTGAAAGGTGTGTATCTCATTTGTGCAGCGAAAGTCTCCTGGTTAAAAAGCTACAAAGGAAGGAGCAGAAAAATCTTGCAGAGCCCCACGGCAGCTCTCTGCAGTCAGCGAACAAAGGCCGGAGGAGTACGTTCAAAAAGGGCAGGCAGGCAGTGCTCTGAGGACTGGGAGAGAGCGTGCCAGCATGCGTTTCCTTACTCTGGGACTCTGGTAACTCACAAAACATGAGGATGAATCCTGGGAGTGGGGTCAGAAGGCAAGTAATATCAAAAGGTCTGTAGCTCTGCCATTCACAACGCCAGGGCAAAGGTTTGTTGTACACGGTCCTGTGAGCAGTCGCGTTTTACTTTGATCTGATATAAAACCATGAAGTTATTTATCAGTCCTTTGTTATTCCTTTCCTCCAGCCAAACTTCTTTACTTGTTAGAAGGGAAGTATGGCCTGTCATGGGAGGCCAGGGAAGGTGCTTTGTTTTCCAGTATCCTGAGCAAGTGTTTAAACGGGTAACAAAGGAAATCTTACTCCTTCTTGTTGCTAATTATACCTGAGAAAAGAGTTGCATCTAGTGTTTATCAGTAGCAAGTTATTCTGTGCAATCTGAATGCAGCCTAAACAATGATGAAATATTTAGAAATGACTTGATAGCGATGCTCCGGCAGATAATGGAGTTCTCAGCTTCTTGTTTGCGTTGCAGCATCCATATGTAATGCTTGGTAATGTATTTATTTGCTGTGGCATTGGCATGATTATCTGCATCAGTTAAAATGAGTGTTAATTTATAATCAACTGTGATTGGAATACTGTTCCAAAGCATTGAATTATTCACAACAAGAAATGTGCCATTAATCAATCCAAGTGACTAAAGGACAGGGTTTTTTAAAAAAATAAATAAATATTTAGCTGCCTAGAGACGTTAATGATGTATTTAGGCTTTTTTTTTTCTTTTTTTTTTTTTTTTTAAAATCACAGCATACTGTGAGCAACTACATTCCTTTAAAACCCCTGCTTATTCTGAAACTATTACTTAGAAGAAGATTCTTCTTTCTTTAGAAGTGCTTGCATCAATAAAAGTATGATAAGTAGTATGAAGTAGTATGGAGGGCTCAAAATTATTATTTTTTTTTTCCAGAGAGCTAATTGGAACTTAAAAAGACTAAGCATTATGAAGTAACTATCTCCCTTTAATTCTAAAAATAATAATTTGGCATATACACGCCAGAACATTTTTCCTGTGTTACATGCTCATTCTATTGGCTGCGCCAAGGAAGTGCTGGATGTGTAGCACACTGTAAAGCCAGGCTGCTGGAAGCTGAATGAGTTAAACAAAAAAAAACACCTCTTGGTCAACATCAATGCTCATTGCTTGATTGGGGCCATCCTGTAGTTTCTAAGAGCTCTTAGGCAGGCTCTTTGTTTAGAAACCCAACTAGCACCAAGCAGAGTTTCAGTGCACTAAGATGATTCACATCACAGCTACTGACGCTCAAAATACTGTGAGCTACCTATGTTTTACAACACATTTTAAGGGCATTTACCTAGCCTCCAATGGCTTTTGCTGTTGATGGGCTGCATAAGGTCTGTGAGTCACCCAGGACACTTAATCACTGTGCCTAATAACAGGAGAAAAGAGCTCCCCCCGGGAGCCATTGGGTAATGTTGGTTTTAATAGGCCCTTACCAAGCCCATCCTTTTCCAGGATGTGAGGGCTATGGCTGGTATCTCTGCCTCATGAACAAACAGGGTGATTTCACCATGAACGGAGTATGAGACATTGTGAAACCCCGGCTCCACCAAAGACAATGGTAAAACACCCATTGTGCTCAGCCAGGACAAGAGTTCACCTGCAAAGCCCAGCTCTGCCGGCTTGGGAGATGAGAGGCCTGGGGGTCACAACTTCTGTCTGGCCTCGCCAAGCGAACGGGGTGAAGCGTTGGCCAGCCAAGCTGGCATCGGTCTCCAACGCAGAGGTTTTGGTCAACGTCTTTGAGTTTTGGGCGTTTTGTATCATCTTATGCATTCCGCCCGGCTTTTATACACCGTAGGCTGGTTCCTGCTTTCAGCCAAGTGCTTCCACAAAGCCATGGGAGCGCCGATCCCCGCGTCGGTTCGGGCAGGACGGGGTTAGGAGAGCAAAGCTCACAGCTGGCAGGCTGCTGCTCGGCGGTGTGCAGGAGTGCCAAGCTCTGCCTGTCAGACTTCTCCGTGTATAGTAAGGGCTGAGGCACCGGGGAGGGCTGGCGCTGATTTGGCAGAGCAGCCTTGTGCGGGATTGCTTGCAAGAGCAGCCTCGCAGTGCTGTGGCGCAGCTGGTTTTATTCACAGCAGAAATGTGCACGTCAGGGCAGCGAGGCAGGAGCCACGAGAGAAACTTGGAGTGCAACAGGCTGAGAAACATGAAGTTGCCGCAGCTTTTGGGCACATAAATCCCTAGATAAATTTAACTCAGATTTCACTCCTCGCTGGGGTTGTTCATCCCCTCTGCAAATGAAGCCACCTTATTCAGGTACCCAGACTGGTTGTAGAAGACTAATATGAGATCCCCGGGCTTGAAAACTTCGACCTCGGATTTTATTTAGGATGTCGGATTTTCATGCAAATTTCAGCACAGAGGGAAAAAATGTGACATCTGGTCTGTTTTTATGGCTTCCTCTCTAATCTAAGGTGGCAAATCCATTTAGCTAAGCTGTACAACATCATCACTTCTGCTTAATTATAAATCTGTTGCATATCATTTCCGTTTTCGAAAATGAATACGGATAAACAGACTTACCTCTAATCTATACTGATCTCTATCAAGAGATGAGCAGATGATAAACTTAAACCATCCAGTTCTATTCCAGTGCATTTCCCATCTGTACAGAAATGGAAAAATGTTTACTGTAATTAAGAACAAACACTTCAAGTAAATGATTATGGTAGTTAAAAAAAAAAAAAAGAAAAAGAAAAAAAAAGTAAAGAGCAAAATCAAATATGAGAAAATGTTGCTCCACATTGCCAGGGCCAGCTGACAGCAGAATACAGAGGGTGGGAAATACACTTGTCAGTTTGAGTAATGGGCTCTGGTCTTCTCTTGGCAAAACACATGAAGGTGAGCGTGTTGCTTAATATCTGTGTGCTTCAGTTTTGCCACCTCTTAAATGGGGATAATAGCTCTCTAAAATGGGTCTGAGAACATTTTAAAGGCAACTGGTTTGTTTTTATCCTGGCACCGTATTAGTCAGAAAAAACAAAGTCACTCATCACCCAGGTCTACCGCTAAATTGGGAATGACACACAGCTAGAGTGCTGGAGGAGTGATGAAAGTGGAGCACACAGCAAGCTCTTAGGAGAGACAACGTGCAAACAGCACCTAGCATGAGCTGCAAAGGCCAGGAGTGCACCAGCCTTCGCTCCCCGGGGGAGGAACCTCCCTGGCACAGAGCTGTAAATATCACAACGTCTTGAAGTGGTACCTCGAAACCTCTGTCTGCCAGGCAAGCGCTGGGTGCAGCCAGGGGACCAAGAGCTCCCTGCCAGCTTCGCGGAATCTCGGCTGCAGAGCAGCGTGTGACTCGGTTGGCACTCGCGGTTCCTGTAATCTGTCACTCCCATCTGCCTAGGTTTGGAGAAAAAAAGATCTCTATTTCTTCTACTTCCTACTCAGCATCACTTGCCTGATGAAATTTATTTTCTACGTAAGGTATCTTAAATGCATAAAAAATGGTTAACACGAATCTATAAGGATATGCACACAACCAGAGATGACAAACCTTCATGACAATGGGATTGGGTCTACTTAGAGAGCGGTGAAAAGGAAATATAAATGAGGAGGGAGGCTGTTTTCAGTTTAGCCAAGCATAAGCGTTATAAAGACTTCCTTATCAACTGTTACCTAAAGTCTCACAGGTGTCTGTATATTCAAGCTCGCTCTGGGGCCAACTGGCACATGTTGTACACTGCACATCTGAATAGCCCTCCTGTTATTTAGAAACCCACAAAATGCAACACAATGATTTTTTTCTCTGGAGACAGAAATGATCACAGTACATTTATTTCATCCTTGGAGAAGAAAATATATACACATTTTTATTTTCTTCTTAATTTCCGTAGCTGCAGAAGATGATTATCTCATTTCAGTGCCCAATTGCAATGCCATTCTGTTTTACAATCCTATAAAATTCAAAATAACTTGAAAAATATTTATTTACCTATATAGATGTAGAAGTGCGATGTGTAAGACTTTGCATGTTTAAAACCAAGCAGATTAAAAAGAAATCCAGCATTGCTTATTTGTGCTTGCTTACTTGCATTACTTTTCAGCTTGGATAATACCAATTAGATGGTTTATGATTATTTCAGATTGAATTTCACTCCAGGCTCCTTCTGCACTACCACAGCTCTTCAGTGGTTGAGTGGTTGCGAATCCTGTGGGGGAAAAGTTTATTTCTTTGTTGGAAGATGGAATTTCTTCTGGAATTTGTTTAAATCGCTGATGCCTGATGATGGATCCCAGTCTTTACCACGGACTCATTAGTGTGTAAGCCCTGCTAGTGTACTAACTGCCTTGGCAACCCCCTGCTCTGGCTTGGAGATCTTTCCAGTGCCAAAGAATTAAATCCTGGCCCCACTGAGAGCCAAGAGTGACGAACGCATGAAAGAAAAGTTACAAAATAGTAATTGATACGAGTCCGGCTTTAGTGAATTAACCAAGACGCTGAGGACCCCAAACTGGTGCATGGTTCCTTGCAAAGTGACCTCAAGCACATGGTGCTCCATGGTCTGGCCACTGTCTCTACAGAGGAGATAACAGATGATTGCTCACTTTTTTAAAGCAGTATTCCCAAAGAAAGTGGGAAATAGCAATTATTTGTTGCCCTGATCTTTTTTCTGTCAGGAACTATCAAATGAGACAGCGACACTAAAAACGGAGTCCAAATGGGGTTGGCTCAGCACTAGCTGTATCACAGAATTACAAAATACCAGTTTGTGACCTTTTTCTTTCAAAACAGCACTGCTCTGGCTGTGGGGCTGGATGTGAGAGGAGCCGGTCAGTGGGCGATGCAGCCCAGCTGGTATGGGGGGATGGGAACTCCCCAGGATCCATTGGTGCTGTGTGAGCATCACAGCCAAGGGGCACAGCAAGAATGCACTTTTAAGCAAATTTACATTTAGCTGCTATTGTAGAAAGAAGGTTGAGGACAGGGAGACCGTGAAAGAAAGAAGGAACCGCCTGGTGCCATGTACTCGCCTTTCCTGTCCAAATCACCCAGGATGCTGCCAGTCTGCTCTGAGTAATCTGAAATATTATCTGAGCAATAGTGTCTCGGCAGCCTGAGGTTAGTCACCGGGGGTCAGCTCTGAAAGAAGTGATTGCAAAGACTCAGTTTGGAAAGCATTTGCTAAGACTCAGGAAGTTGAGACTTCGGCTGTAGAAAGAAAATGCTCTGGGGGAATGTTAGCTGGGAAGAAACACGGGGCTTCTGGCATGGGGTGCCTTGGGCATTGGCGCAAGCACCCCGGGCATCTGCATAAACCCAGCTGCGGCTGGCACCACTCGGCGATGCTGGTCACGGCTGCCAGACCGGTCTCGAGCGGTAGGCTGGCTGTGATGGTTATGCTTGAGAGGTTGTTCCTATTTGCACAGGTGTGGGAAAGGGGTACGAGATAGATGGACAGACAGGAACTCAGCTTTCATTAAGGAAACTCAAATTCACTGTTCTTCAGGAAGGGGAGTCTGAGAAAAAACACAACAGCCCATGGGAGACAGTGAAAGGGAGCAAGTGCATGCAAATGTGTAGAGCAACCATGGCTCAATGCACTCTTTTATAACAAGACAGAAACCAGTGGGTCTTTCTGAACAAATGAAATTCTCGGACAGAATTTTCACCTTTCCTCCATTTCTCGTTTTGGGTTGACATGCGTGTAAGCAGCAGTGCTGTGTGTTCTCAGTAACACGCATGCAGCAGTCTATGAAATGCCTGCAATAACCGGGCAGCTGTGCAGTGACCAGGATGGCTGAGTGTTTTCTCAGTGCATGGCACAAAGTGGTTCCGCTCTTGTTTGGAGCTTTCCAGCATTTTTGCAACCCCATTTGTAAAGGAAGCCCTGTTCCAATGGCCCTAATCTGGGAGTTTTCTGTTTGCTCATCCCTCCTTTCCCTGGTATTTCTTGTTTTCCATTTGTGCAGGAAACACCAGGGCCTGGAAGCTATATGCCCACAGGGTGGTTTCCAAAGCAGCCACGAACTGCTGCTATCTTGGGTCTTGAGCACAGCACCTCCTTCAACATACAAATGATTGCAAGGAATACGAGGGGAAGGCACCATCCCCTCCCTCACCCCGCGGGACTTGCCGTTTACCTCCTCCCTGTCTGTCCTACCCAGCAGCATTGGAGGGTCCATGTGGCTGGGTGGGTGCTATCCCATGTGGGTAGGGGTCGGCAGCTGGTTTTGGGGGCTAGCCGGAGGGGACAGCCCTGGCCAGACCTCTGCAGTGTTTGCTCAGTGTGACACGATGAGCTGGAGGGATGTGGGGAACAGGACTG
Organism: Anser cygnoides; assembly: GCF_040182565.1. Classification (NCBI taxonomy): domain Eukaryota; kingdom Metazoa; phylum Chordata; class Aves; order Anseriformes; family Anatidae; genus Anser; species Anser cygnoides. Next base: position 30,442,924 of record NC_089875.1, on the reverse strand, counting down.
GAACAGGAGAAACCACAATTAGGTAAATGCTAACCAGAAAAGAAGGCTCTAGGAGTAAGGGAATGTCCTCATTGATAGCAATGAAAGAAGGCCCAAACTCTGGCAGTTTTGTTTTCTGGCCCCAGTTCAGGATTGTACTTGGGTCAGTGAATAATTTAAAGTATTGACTTCAGTGGGAATACTTGTGCTCTGAGGGCTGTGCATGAGTTAAATATCTTTGGAGTTGGGCTCTGGTGGGAGTGGTTAAGGTTGCTGAAGTGTTTTTCATTTTATGTTTGCTCCATCCCTGGCACTTACAGTTGCTTATAACTTTCTGAAACTTCATGCACTGAGCTGCGCTCTTCCAGATGGTTTCCTTTTGAAAACAGCTTCATGCATGTGGGTTTGAGGAAAACCAGTTCAGCCATTTTAAATGAGGAATGGCCTTTATTTCCATGTTCTGGCTTTAAAGTTTCACAAATGCTTTCACACTCATGCAGTTGGTCTCAATTAGAGGCCAGCCTTGCATGGTGTGAGGACCCTCTTTCCTGAGACCCTTAAGACTGAACGCTTCATAAGGATGCAGTTTAGTTGTTGTTGTGGTTTGCTTGTCTGTTTGTAGTCATTTTCTTGAAGCAGTCTTAAAAATACATAATGAATTGTTCATGAAATGGTATCAGCATGCTGTGTTTCCAGAGTTTTATGTTTCTGCTCTGAAGAGTGAAATAAATAACTGGGCCTCAATACTACAAACAAAGTGCGACATATTCAAAGGAAATTGTGTAAAAATCTCCCTAAAATGAAATATATAAGCTTAGAGTGTATTAATTTCATCACTGTTGCTTTTGCTGAAATTTAAGAGTGTTACGTCCATGTAATTTCTACCATACCTCTGGAAGTGAAGGTGTTAAGGGAGTTTCTTTAAACTCAAAGGAATTTGAAGCCTACCAAAGTGTTGCTGGTCTGTGGCTTTGGCATGTCGGGTCTGGTTTGGGGTGTCTTGTGCTGCTTCCTGCTGCTGGTGGTGGAGTCAGGAGTAGAGAAAGGAGAAGGACGGAGAGAGAAGTGAGAGGAAAGGAGTCTGGGTGCTCGGCACTGTGTGCAGGTCTGGCCCCTCACAGGTGGAGGTGTGGTAGGAAAATAAGCGTCATACACGGGACATGTTTGGTGGCACCACGTTTCTGGGAGAAATACGTCAGGAACTGTAAAGCTTGCTGAGGCTGTTTGTAGAGACCTGAAACTTTTTAGTAAGATCAAGGGCAGCAATGTGCTTGTTTTAATTTTGTTCTTCTCTGAGCAAAGTCTTGGAAAAGTTTGCTTTGGTGGAGGAGGACTGGTAGGACAGAATGTGGTTCATCGTCTGCAAAGCCCTTCCTGGAGGTGTTTTATTCATAAAGCTCCCGGTGCTCCTCAAGCAAGAAAAGCTTTCCACTAACTTTTGTGTTTGAGACTCACTCAGGAAACACCAAACTACTTTTGCAAGGCAGTAAGAATCCTGTTCTTTATTTAACACTGGAATCTGTACGGTGGCTTTGGTGTCCTGTGTGTGGCTGTGGTGTCTGCTGCCCGGCTGCAGTGATGCGCGTGCCCAGGACAATGCACTGCGCTAGTGAGGGGTCCAGGTGCTGAGAGAGAGGGGAGATTCCTTCTTGTCTTGGCTGCTGCTTTGTGTAACTCTTCAGTGGTACCATTTCCTTACAGTTGTGAGAAGGGAAAAGCTGGAAGAAAAGGAATTTGGAGGCTGTGGTGTCCCCTCAGAAAGAGCTGTCCCAATTCACATCATCCCCTCAGAGGTTTCCCAGCTCCTTTTCCCCAAGAAGCTCCTCTTGGTGATTTCCACCCAGCCAGGATAGCAGGCGGTTTCCCCCGGCACGCCCAAGAGAAAGCTGATGCTGTTGTGTCTTTGTGTTGTGGAAAGATGGGGCAGAAAGAGGGTGGAGAGGACGGGTGGGGCTGTAAAGGCAAATGGAGAAATGCAGGGGCGGGAAAGCCGCCCTGACCACGCTTGATAAATCTCCCTTTGACTGAGGCACATCAAAGCAGAAAGCAGTAATATCTTCTGGTATTTCCTACTTGGGACTATCACCACGGAGCTGGGTCAGCACAGAGCATACTGGTGCCCCGTGTCAGGTGGGACTGGTAAATGTTCCTCTCCCGGGGTCGAGCATCTTCTCAGCCTGTGAGTTACCTGTAGCGGTGTTATCGGCTCTGGTAATCAGTAACCAGCTAAGGATGTGAGGAGTGGTTTACTGCCCTTAAGCACAGTGGGAACCATTTTAGATATTGGAAATAGTGTGGTCTATTTGTGTGTCAACCAACTTTGCCCGTGCCCTGCTTGCAGTTTCTGCAGCACAATGTTGCTGAAGGGCTGAGGGAAGAGCCTTGCTGTTGGGGTTTGCATGCTTCCTGGCTTCCTGCAGTTCTGCGCAGATATTAAGGAAACACAACTTGTTATTTAGCCCCCGCTCTGTGCTGAGCCCTGTTGCTTATCCGTGGACAAACAGCACTCCCATTCTCTGTTGACGAGCCCAGGCATCTCCTACAAAGACCACAAACAACGGGAAAAAGCCCCCTGCAGTTTTACGGTGCCTAGCCAGGAGAGAACCCAGTCCTGGAGGAGACTTTGGACTTTCTTGAAGCTTGAATAGTTCTAAAGGTCGCTGTTCCTGTGGGGGCTGGGTGAAACTCGCACCCTAAGGTAGGGGAGAACTTTGGTGGTCTTCGCATCTGTCCTGTGAGCCCTTGGCTTTGTGCTCCACCAACAAGACGTAGTGGGACAAGACATATGCAGAAGAGTCTGTTTATAGCTATGTGTCTTTCTGGACTGACAGAGTATACGTAACTCCTTAGTTTTCGGATGCACAAAGGTTTTTTTGTCTTCCTTTACTGTACTATGTCAGATTTGCCAACTGAGTTGCTGGTAGGACAGGTCTGCCAGGAGACCATGTCTGTCCATGTCCCTCCAGCACCTGAAGGACCTGGGAGAGCATTCAGGAGGCATTTGGAAATGTTGGTCGAGGAAAGGAATTCCCTCGGAATGCTGCAGCCAACCTCATCCTTTGCTTGCTCGCAGCAGTGTTAGCTACGTGTGGCTTCACTGCGGTCAGAGGTGTTCCCTCCACAGAGTGGAGAGGAGCCCCAAGCGTAATCTCCCTGCCTGCAGCTTGTTGGGCTGTCTGACAGCCTGCTAAGCTGCTCTCCTTCCTGCCGAGGGTCCTCGGGCATAATTTTATTTTCTAGGAAAGGTCCCAAGTAAGATCCTGAGCCTGCAGCCCTCCCACCACCCCACTTGCCCTGCTGTGGAGCAGGCTGCAGCTTATGTGCTTGTGCCTTAGCACGAACCCTTCAGCTACTGTCCACCGAAGACAGCTTTTGACTTGTGCCAGATTTCACACTTGCGCCTTTGCTCTCACATCACCTTTGTGGTGAATGGATCTGTAGTGCCTAAGTTAATGGGGTGCTCTGAGAAAGGGTTACGTTGTCCCCTTCTTCCCAAACGGAAGGAAAGGACTGACCAATAACTCAAGGCAACAACTCGATCCATGGGGTAATTTTGCAACCAGTTATGCTTCTGCTGGTGTAACCCTGGGGCTTCCCTTTGACTGGGTGAGGTGGCTCAGCCCTGCCCTCATCTCCCCTTTGTAAACAAATCTCACGCTCTGTGATACTGATATCCCCACCTCGTAGTGAAAATGCCTCCTTTGATGGCTTTAAAATAAACAGGTATCTATATAAAGTAGTATTGCTCCATAAAAATCAATAGATCCCGGTGCTTGTGAACTTGGTGCCTTCGACCTCCTTGTGCTGCCGTGTGAACGAGGCTCCCGCTGTACCGACGTGTCTCTGCCTTTAAGGCAGCAGGGGACGCAGGGCTGAGTTTTCTTTATAGTTACTTTCAAGTACTTATCTGCACGAGGATGATGCGAGGGCTGTTTCCTCTTGTCGTCAGAGTTGCAGAAAGGATTTTATTCCCCTGTGCTCCTTGGGCTTGTTGAGCACCAACTTGCTCCTGCTGGTGCAAGACCATCGCTCCTTCTTCCCCTCTGCCCTAAGCGGGGAGCTACACGGCCTGCCCAGGCTGAGCAGCACACCAGGAAATATCTGCTTTTTGGAAACTCAGCTGAATCTGGTTTTCTAGGATGTTTCTTGCCAATGCAGCCATTAGTGCGAGCCTGTCTTAAAACAGCTTAGACCCTACTGCAGTTTCTGTTCTACATGCCCACAGCTTCCCAAGGGTCTCAAGTGGGTCATTTTAAACTTGGATGTCCTAAAGCTGCTGCAGGTCTTGTGTGCTGCTCAGTTTTAAGTTGGCTCTGAGATGCTACCGTTTACAACAGGGCTGCCCATGGGTGACTGCTTTAATGCGTTCCCTGCTCGTTACTGCACAGTGCATCACGTTTGCTCCAGTTTGAAGGGATTTTCATCCTTTGCTGTAGATCTGAGCAGGTTTTATTGCATCTCTGGAGGTACCCTGGACCCCAAGCAACACGCTGCACTGCAGCAGGAGCGCCAGTGTGCCTTGCCTTTGCTTTAATGATGGTGCTGCAGGCATGTGGTAACAATAGCAAGGGTCTTGTGGGGTTGCCTGCTGCCTCCTCATGCCCTCAGAGTGACAATGTATGCACTCACAACACTGTAAAACATAGCCCAGCAATCCCTGTGAAACCAGGGGGAGAGCTCAGTGCCCAACAACCTGCTTCAGCATCCTGGAAATTTCCTCTCTGCTTCTGAAACATGCACATGCAGCCATAATGATGATGCAGAGGGGATGGGGCATGCACCATGCAGCGCCAAGTGCAGCCACGGGCAATGATAAGGTGGATTTCATTGCTTCTTCTTGTCTTGTGAAAGAAGCCATGCAAAGGACAGGGCCCCTTAGCTCCTGTGAGTGCTCTGCAGGGCAGCCCTGGGTAAGCACTGCTGCCAGCCATGGGGATCAAGGGTGTGATGAGGTGAGAAGGGCCCAAGTGCTCACCGGTCTTTCCAGACCCAGTTATCATACAGATGTGTGTTACATTTACATTGTGGCTGATCGGTAGTGGGAAATTACAGCCCGGTAGCTGGAAGGGAAAAATTCCCATGCAGCACAACTGAGAGGTATAACCTTGGACCATCAGATGCAATTGGGTTCAGGTACAATAATGGTGCTAAGCTTTGCCCTATTAACTGCTTGATAGAGCAGCTGGGTTGGTAGATCCTGCGATGATATCTGAAGTCCTGTTTAAGATAATGTGGGCTTTTAGTCCGACACAGGGCTCTTCCTCAGCCTGAGCACGCCCAGCGGTGTGTGAGGGAACACCCAGGGCCCGCTGCGCTCCACCTGGGAGGAGCAGTCGCAGCACCGCATCGTGCTGAGCCCTGCTGGGTGCTCGTCCGTCGGCAGCCTGCTTGGCATGCAAAGATACCTTTTCTGCAGTGAAAAGGGTTTGATTCACCCAGGTTGAGATCGCTTTTATTAGCATTGCTAAAACGCCAAGAGCATATACCGCTGATAACCTTCTGTTCAGTCGGATCATCTGCTACATATGTGATCCTAGCAGAGGTGATTTGGAGAGGTGTGTTTATTGCTTTGCACTTTAGCAGATACGGATGTTCCTGGCAGTTTCACAAACATGTCCTTGGTTAAAGTCTGTTGCTAGGCAATAGTTTCAGATAAGGAATACATACAAATCCCTGAATGCTCAATTTTTAGGGCTCTGGGCACTCAGAGGAGGGGTGCGTGGCAAGGTCCTGCTTTCGTCTGGAGCACCCAAAATGAATTTTAATATTTGTTGGCCTGGGAACACCATCAAATTGTAAGAATCTGCAGGATATCCCTCTCCTGCATCCAGCCAGCTGCAGTGCGCTGCAGAATAGGCGGGTCGGGGGAGCAACCAGCCCCACTCCCCGCCTCAGGGAATAAGGTACAGAAAGGACAGTGCCCACCTAGGACTGCTCACGGCAGAGTCTTGCACAGGGAGATGACAGGCAGGGATCACTTGCTACCCCTCTTTCTGATTCTGTGTGTGCGATCCATGCGGCCCCTGCAGCTAGAGGCCACCTCAGGAGGTCACCTCATGTCTGTCACCCCCGTGCCTTGTGACCATCAGTCACTGACGCCCTCGGTAAGCCAAGGGGAACCCTCCCATGGCGGTTCTGTGTTGCTCAAATCTCACAGATCATATCTACAACTTGGGCGGATTTCGTCTAAAACCAAACCTGCTTCTGTATTCCCCACCTGCCCCGTAGCTTTAGGTCACCCAGTTTTCACTCGTGCAGACCTGAGCAGTTTTCTCCACCTTACAGTCTGTCTTTGGGGCTGCCACGCGATGCTGCTGGGCAGGGGGCGAGCCGCACTGCTGCTTTCTGCAGCAGCCTCGCAGAAAAGTGTCTGGTCTTCTCCTCTCCCAGTTTCTCCGCCGTGTGCGAGGCCGAAGCTACTAGCTGCGTGAGCTTGGCAGCAGCGCTGGCTTTGAGCTGACTTGACACATAGGAAGCAAATAGAGTCATAAAGTATATGCGGCAGCGTGATGCGCGCTGAAGCGATTCGGGGGCTAATGTTTCCAGCGACTGTATTCTTAGTAACGGAGAGCAGCGACCTGCCCGCCTTCACTCCAGCAGGTTACGACGCCCGCCACGGAGCCTGACGGCGGGCCCAGTCCTGTCCCCACGGGGCCGGGGGCTGTGTGGGCAGTGCCCCGCGCCCCGACCCCTCAGGCCCCGCTCATGGGGGCCCCGCACTGCAGGCCGCGGGGCCAGCACACGCTGCCTCCTCTTCCCAATGCGCGGCGGCACGGAGGAAAGCATGCCCGAGAAGTGACTGTGCTCCCCCGGGAGTTAGGAGGGACCGGCCCGGCTAAAATGAGAGGAGAAAGTTTTATATCCGCGTAGCTACTAACTCTTTATTTGGAAAAACAGGCACTGTTTGTCTGGCGCTTCTTGGAGCGTTGGCTTAATATTAAAATGACCTCCGCACAAACCCCAGAGGAGAAGAGAGAAGCTGCAGTTTTCTTTCCATCAGCTCTCGCCTCAGAGCAGAGGCTTCAAAACTGGGCCGCAGCTGCCCTCGCTGGTGCGGCCCCAGAGGGAGCAGCCGCGTTTCCCTTCACGAGGCCGTAGCCCCGCGGCCTCCTGAGCCACCCTGCTCCAGCCCCCTTCCAACAGGGCCAGCGCGGGCAGGGTGCTCCGGGCATGGTCCCGTGGGGTTTTGGCTGTTTCCAAGCGTGTACCCACCCCCCCCCCCCCAGCCTCCTGGGGAAACCCGTTCCAGTGCCCGACCACCCTCTCTGAAAGAAGTTTGGTTTTACGTTTAAAGGGAATTTCTTGTGTTTCACTACCGCCACCAGCAGAGCCGGCATCTGAGCCACGCCAGGAGCCCTTCGATCATGGATCTGCCTGGGGAGGGCAGGGCTCCTTCCTTCTCGTGCTGTCCCTTGGATGCCGTGTTTGTCCCCACAACAGCTCGCTGCAGGCAGCAGGAAGTAGCGCTATCTGCTTGGCTCCCCGTAGGTTTAAATGTCTGCTCACATACTTATGGGCATGAGAGTTTATATATGCAAAACCTAATTTGAAGCGCGGGCCCATCTACTTAGCGAGTGTTTTACAGCCTTTGGTCACAGGGTTCAGTCCTACCTTTGCACTTTGCTGCCTATATCAAGATGCCCATGAAGGCACCTCGATCGTGCCCTGCCTCTTCTCTAAGTTACTTTTTAACCTGATAAGAATACAATTATCATATGGCCTCTAACGCCCAAGAACATAAATGCTTGGGCTGCAAGAGCTTTCCTGTGTGTTCTCCAGGAAGGCTTTGATCATGGAAGTTACTTTTGCTGTACCCAACACCACTAAATACATGCCCAATTTTCCTGTCCCTATATCAAACACTGCGTGTTAGGGAGCCTAGAATAGCAGCTGCTGCCACTCATGTTAACCGAGAGGAGCACAGGATGCTGAAGTGTCTAGTTTCTCATCACTTATGGGATGGATAAAAGTATCTCTTGTACTGACTAGTGCATCAAATATGAATGATGCAGATAGAGTGGCTGTTTACACACAGTGATCTATTTTAGTTAAATTGAAAACACACACAGGGGAGTGTTTCAGCTTTGTGGATAGAAAACAGTGGAAACCTTTTTTTGTTTTGTTTTGTCTTTTCTGCTTGCCAGTGACAATTGGTTCTCAGGGGTGCTCAGCCTGCAGCTGGGAAAGGATGAGCTCTCTTCTTTTAGGGCAAAAATCCAGGTATCGATCGCTATCCAGCCAGATCTCACGAAACCGAGGAAGGGGTGCTTGCCTCCCTTTATCATTCTAATTTTACCTTAATACTCAAATCTTTTGTACAGTGTTAACATAAGCATTTACAAAGCTGGTCCCTCTGGAGGATGACAGCAATTGTTTTGCTTAATGTTTAATGGCTTCCTCTCCCCCTGGACTCCGTGCCAGTGCAGCTTGTAATGAACAAGCTCTGGAAGGATATTATAGCCTCACTTCATCTATTAGGACACTTTACATAGAAATGTATTTTGCACCACCATGAATTATACAAGCACACAAATTAAAGATACATATGCAATAACTGCACACAGAGAGCATTGTCTGCAGCAAACTCATTAGCAGAATGAATTACTCGGCAGAAAATCACTTAACCTTTGTAGATTTCCTGGTACCATGTGTATTAATGCTGTTGCTTTGTTTTGAGGTAATGTCGCTCTGTTATCTAAAAACATGCTCCAGATTTGAAAATTAATGTTACAACATGAAGGTTTCCTCTGAACACGCTAATTATATAGAAAGCAAGAAGTGAGTTCTTGTTTGCTTTCCCCTATCTCCTGTGTGCAAAGACTTCTGAAACCAGAACCAAATGATGCAGGGCTAAATTCGTTTTGAGGAGGAAAAGATAAAAAATGAAATAAAGGGCTTTGGTTTCCACGGGTAAATGTTGATCACAAGTGGAAAGCTTCACTGAATAATCCTCATCAGGATTTGCCTGCAGGGCTCAGTGGCTAATGTTTTGCTGTGGAAAATATTTCTCTAGCAGCAAAATGAGATGGGGAAAATAGCAGAATAACTTCTATGGCAAAAGGCCTGCTTTGGTTAGAAAAACAATGTTCAACATGCACATGGCTCTGTCAGGAAGGCTGCTAGCAGGAATATGGCAACTCGAGTTATTTTGCAAGTAGTCAAAAACAGGATGCATCAGGAATAGCACACTCAGGGCCGAGTAACCCGCATGGAAACGCACTTCTGCAGGAAGCTCTGTGCGTGGTTGGACCTCAAAAGGTAGGTATTTTTGGTGGCAAAGCATCTCTGAAGCTTTGTGTGGGATTTTTTGTGAGAACGGCTGTGCAGCTGGCAATTTCAAGCGATGTTGGTGACCTGACTTCTGACTCATTCAGCAGTAAGGCGATGATAGCTGTCCTGTTCAGTGGGAGCAGAAACTGGGTTTTGTTGCAGAAATGGGGTTTTGTTGGCCCCAGAAACTGGGGAGAAGGGGCTGCAGGTGCCTGTCGGGGCTGGTGACCCACTTGGCAGCATGCTTCTGGCTGCCTTGCATGGGCACCGCAAAACAAAAGCAATGGGGAAAAAAACAGGCTCAATAATAGGTGTTACATTTGCAGATTTATTTCAGGGCCATGCTAATGGAAATGAAAGTAGACGGTGATCCTGACAGGGACTAGAACAGATTGATGTTCCCTGAAGCCGTTGCAATTAATGTTTCCTGAAGCCATTGCATATGGGATCTGTGGGGTCTGATGTTGCTTCTGTGGCACAGAGTTGATTCTACTTTTGTTGGCAAAACAACATTGTTGTTTCCAGATTGGATGCTGTATCACCCTTCTATCTTATATAGCTGTAATTATAACCCTGCAGAGCACGTTAGTAGAGAGCGAAGGTTATTGATTCCCACTGATACATTCCAGGTGATATTGGTACAAATGGCATGAAACTTTGGCCTCGAGGGGAAAACTTCAGCAGAAGGCTACTTGGAATAATTAAACCAATCGTACGAGCTGTGTCATCCTGAAATGAACCAACGCGCAATATTAACCTGGCTGAAACTCCAGCCTCCTTATGGATCCAAAGCCCTGAGCTGCCTGAAAAGGCTGGCACCTGGGTGGCGTTGGTCCTGAATCCTGCTCTAGCTGTCAGCATCACTGAGCTTTGCAACTAGTTAGCTGTGGAGTAAGTAGGGAAAACCCAGTATTCGCTGCATCTGCACATCAGCATCATCTGCTGCTTTATCCTCTATCCTTTACATCTAGATGTTGTGAATTCGGTGTGGTGTACTTGCTGGCAGGGGAAAGGAGCATTGGGTACAGGGGGCATCATGGACACTGGCACTGAAGTAAGCAGAAGGTCTGGAAGGGGCAGGGGAGGAATCAAGGTGATGAAGAAAGGACAGTCTGAATCCCCCAAATCTCTGTGCACTGCATTTCACTTGCTGCAAGAAAGCAGCTTCTAAGAAACTGCTAATTTGGCGAGGCCGTGGATCAACAGACTTCAGCCTCCTGTGAATTATGTGAGTGCTCTTATTTATTGCTGGAGGTTACAACAGGTTAACGCTGCATATCGGGATCATGAGATTTCTCAAGAGCAATATAAAGTGTTTCACATATGGGCTGAACAACTGAAGTGTAGAGTCTGTAAAGGCTCCTGATCCAAAAGCTGTAATTTGCAGAGACAAATGAAGCAAGGTTATTTATTCCTGGTGGAGGCTTACAAGAACATACATTGTACCTACTTAGATTTTTTTTCTATAAGAGGAATGGGAGAAGAAGATGATACTAAAGTAGATTAGTGGCATGTCATCCTTTCTGTAAGAAAGAAAAAAAACAACAAAACCCAAATTTTAGAATTGCTCTTCTAGTGAAACCAGATCAGCTCTGATTTTGAAACAGAGGTCATTGTCCTGGAGTTAGAGCACAGTGCTTTGTAAGTTGAAGCTAAAACATAACTGTGTATCTTACCAGCATTATCCTAACTATACTCCCTAACTATAACAGCAGAATTCAAGGCTTGGGCAAAAATGCTTGCCAGATACTGAGCAACTCTTTGTATTTTAGTTTTTGCATAGTGAAGTTGCAGAACCCCCTGTATGTTAATGAATATTTCTGTTTTCATTGTAAGTTGGCAACAGTGCTTTTCTTTCATGTGGGATGACTGGACGCATGGCTGCTTAGTTAGCATTTTGGTTTTCCTGGCATAGTTATCAACATGAGTGAAAATATTCATACACGGATTTGAGAAAGTGGAGCCACTGTCAAATCAGTTGCTCAACTGTTCAAAGAGGTATAAGTTAAAGACATTTTTCAACTGTGTAAAAGAGCTTTTAGTCCCTAATTCCATAGTGAATGGTGAGCCCTGTAAGATGAATCCTCTATCTGCTCTTTTGTAAACCATGTATGCTCCTTGCTTTTACAGGTGCTTGGGTTTTCTGTTTTTAATTTTTCTTAATGCTCTTCCACACGCACACTTTCCCATCTCCCACCTCATGCTCCCAAATGCAATCATCTCTCTGCATGATTGACCTAAGTGATCACCATGGTTTCCAAGTCAATTCAGGTCCCTGAAGAGGACTTTTAATTAAGAAGCTCTAATAGGATCTAAGAGAAAACTTGTAAGTCACTGGTCTTCAGGCTGAGAGCTACAGATCCCAGGGGTGTCTGTGGCCAACTAGCAAGGGTCCCTAACCATGTCCTTTTCAGAAAGGTCGTATCCTATACGGAAATCTGTATACGTAGTTCTTACAGATCTAGATGTCTGCTGGTAAGTTCCTAGGGATCACAAAAAGTGGAAAAACTCTGAATTAGGCTGCTTTTGAGAGGTGGTAGTGACTGAGAGCAGTGAGGCGAGGGCAGGACCGCACAGCAGTGGCTCTTTGTGTCCAGGCACATGTTCGATCCAGCCAGGCTTAAATCACCAGCGCCTGAATTGTAGATGAGTACATGTGTGGGATTTCCAAAAGCACTTGATATTGGTCCGTATTTACATGGCAGGAACAACCCCACTTGTGTGCATGGGCACGTATGAAGCAGTATGTGGTGATGTTTACACAGCAGCTCTCATTAACCTCCAGAGAACAACCTATGGTGGCTACATGTGGTGCTTGGTAATGTCATGCAGAAGCACTCAAGGATGCTTTCGCACTGGGAGCTCCAGCACTGGCCACATACGGGAACAAGAAGTGGGACTGGAGAACATTGTGGAACTTTTTCAAGTATGGTATTCGCTGAAAAGCAAAGTTCCAGAAAACTGGAGGTGCATAAAAACTTGAGATAACTTTGGTGAATTGTTCTTGGCTGGAAGACAAAATGGAAAATTTAAATGTTCTGTGTAGATTGTTTCAGGACTAAACATCTTGAATTTTTCTTTCAAAATGCTCTCCCTTCTGGCAATTCTCTCAAAACTTCTGGTCATATAAATCCGAGTTATTGAAGATACTGCTTGAGGACTCCTGTCAGAACAACATTTTTTTAATTGGAATTTTTTTAAGCTCTATTTAGTTGAAAATCTCTGAAGTTTTCCTTTGGAATGAAGCTTGAAACAAATTATTTTCTTTCAGCTTATTGCTTCTCACTTAGCTGTCTGAACGAAAACTGCTATGCAAGTTCCCAAGAGGGGATGATGGGAAGTTCGAAAAGAGAAGAAATTGTCAAATAAAAGATTCAGTCGTGGTAAGTGAGCCCCTCGACACGGCAGGGTCCAAGCCGGGACTGCTTGTGCGGAGGTGCTGTGCCTCCTGGCTGCACCACCCCCTGTGCCTGACGTGGGCTGCCCCGGCGATTTACAGAGGAAGGAGCCGCGAATACTGCACTAATGCAACCTGTGAGCTGAGCCCTCCCTCAGCTCCCCTGCCCGGGGTGGGATCGAGGTCCCAAACCCCAACATCAGCAATTTGACCAGTTCTGCGGAGAGAAGCAGCCCTCACTTGGCCGGGCTCGCGGCAGACTTGGTTTGTATCCGCTGCAAAGGGGGATGCGGCACCTCCCTGCTGCCCTTTGGAAAACCCTTCGTATCCTCCAAGGAGGAATAAGAGCGGCGCTATTGTAACTGGGAAATGAATTGCTTACTTTCTGGATTTGGCAGCTTCCTGTTTCGGAAACCTGAGATACCGACTCCAATTTCTGCTTGCTGCCAGCCCAGAAGGAGGGGATCCAAGGCTGCACATCCCGTGAGGCAGCGGTCCATTTGCTAACTGTGCCTGCCGGACAATGCCACTTACACCGGCCACAAAAACACCCCAACCTGCACTGCCCAGAAAGTCACTGCGGCCTTGAACTCCCGTCCCTCTGAAACAGCTCCCGGCACTGTGCATTCAGACGGTGTGTGTTGGCCTCTCTCACAGGGCAGCAAAATACAGGACTGCTTATTACTGATTAATTTATGAACATGCCAGTTTCCAGACCTAATTATGATAGTGTGAGCAGCTGCATTATAAAAAAGATGTCTGACTTGCCATACATAATGTAATGGATCTTTTGCTTCAAGGACTCTGCTGCCCTTTGAAAGTCAATGAGAGCGGGACGCAGGCCTGGCATCGCCGCGGGCGTGCTGCGGCAGCGTGGTCCCAGGGCTGTCACGATGCATTTGGCTCCCCAGCCGTGGTGTGGGGTAGGGGAAGAATTAAGGTTCAGAGCCGCCTTTGCAGCCAGGAGGCTGTCAAGGGGCTGCTCCGCGGTCTGCTTTAGCATGTTTCTGTCAGAAGCGCTGGTAAAGTTGGGCTTTGCCTCCGCGAGAGCATAGAAAATGCTCATAAGGAAAATGTCTTTTACTTTACAACGTAGCGATTCCTCTTCTGCTGCTTTACGACACGTTACTGCACTTGCCATTTCTGCTCTATAAAACCAATGTCTGTCCCAGCTGCATGGTCAAGCTGGTCTGTCTAGCAGCTGCATCAGCTTTGAATGGGATCAGAGCTGAGGATGGCAGCTCGGCAGATTCAGGGGAATGACCTGCAGGGGTTTTCCCTCTGTGATTCAACACTTCCTTACCTTGGAGCACTGAGAAAACCTTTGGATCTTGCCCTTCAGCCGGTGGACCTGTGGGGACATTTTTGGCTGGGAGATGTAGCTCTTCGTTTTAGAGACAACAACTGCAGAGGAAATTGGTTTGACAGCCAGAGCTAAGTGAAATGCTATCCTGGCTGCAGATGGCAACTACATAAACCAGTGATACCTACTGCTACTTCCTCTAACATCAGTCTTTAAGGATCAGCGGGTTATGTGCATTTTTTTGTTGTTCCAGACTCGTTCAGGCACACTGAGGGGGACGTGACACCTCCCAGGGGATGTGGCTCAAGACAGAGTCAACATTGCTGCTTTCCTGGCTCCACGAAAACCTGACAGCCAGAGACAGTAGTGCAAGTGAGCAGCCGGGCAGCAGGGACGCTTCCCATTTCTTCCCTCACTACTCACGGGACTGCTGAACATCCGGGCTTCACACCAGGCAGGAATTCAGCATATATATCGGAGTGAGCTTTCCCCATTCAGCAGCAGGAAAACAGAAGCAGAGGTATGATTAGGTTATTAAAAGATATTCTTAAAAGATATTATTTCAAGAGTATCACGTTAAATTGCTACCAAAGTGCAATTCCTTTCTCCAACATGGGAAGGAGTCCACGCACGTGGGAGTGCCCAAACCATCCGGAGCAAACCTGGGGGCGAAATGGCTTATTTCTTCCCATTTAAACAACGGGAATATCAAGCACCTTCGTGATGCAGCGAGGCTAACTTGCCATGTACTCTAGTTAAGCTGAAATGGAAGAGGAGTGGCCAAGCCTAATTTCTTTGTGAGTTGCCCGTAAGTGGGGACTGAACAACCCAATTCTTCAGTGCCAGTTTGGGTTCCTCCCCCTGCCCCCCACGGACACCCCAGCCATCGGTTTGCTTCCTTTCTCCATATGGGAAAGAGGGGAAAATGCCAGAGCTGGTGTTTGTTTGCTTCCATTTCCAGCTTTTAAGGCTTTGTTGTAACCATTGAAGGACTTAGCTTAGAGGAACCCTGTCCTGCTCGAGCTGTACTGAATGCACGCATAACCTGAAGCAGCCAGCTAGGAAGAATTGCTCTTCAAAAATCCTTTCCTTAATCTGAGCATGACACTAAGGGTCTGGCTTTTTTTAAGGCCCTTTTGAAGCTTGCCCAGAAGATTAACGTGTAAATGCAAAGAATGCGCTGGAAGCTCTTGAATGGAGATAGCTATTTCCAAATGGCCACAGGATTAAACTGATTGTAGCAAAAATCAGATTATTAATGGCATCGTGGCCAAAATAAGGTGAGTCCCTAAACAAGATGACACGGTATTTGCATATGACCTTGATGTTAGTTTCTCACACTACCTTTGTTTATTTTTACTGGAAGAAGCACAAGAAAAGCACGATGCTCGCTTAAATCTGCATAAATCCAAACATCTGAAGCTACACCACTCCTTTTTCCTGGCTCTCTTCCTCTCTGAAAGCATGCTGCTTGCATGCTCACTCCCGTTTTTCCCATGAACTACAGGGTGTAGGCCAAAATGCCCTTTGCAACTGGTAACTTGCTAGGCACACTAGGTTCCAGTTAATGCAACCAATAGCCGTTTCATAATGCCTGAAGTATCTGTGGCATGAATATATTAAAAGCACTGAAAATGGCAGGAAATAACTATGCATGAGGAGCATTTTTTTTTTTTCCACAGGGTCAATTTTATTCATCTGCTGAAAACATCTTCCAATGAGAAGAAATGTTAAGTTACATGGAAAAACGACTGCAACAACCACATTAACAGTATTTGGGCGGCACGGCTGAGTATGAAATGCGCCTAGGTGCCAAAGTTGAGAGAGCCTCTCCGTGCACCGGGGCGGAGAGGCTCCTCCTTGCACCAGCATGCTCTGCTCTGCAGCGGTGTGGTGCCATGGTCCCTTTCGGCGGTGTTAGCTACAGACTGGCATGTGTTTCTTGGGGGAGAATGAGCCGGGTCTTTTAAGATCCAGTCACTTGGGAACTTGCCTTAGTTTGCTGGAGCTGGAGGCATGAGCTGAAGGAGAGGAACCACCTCGGGCTGCTGGGTCAGCGGTTCCCAGCCCTCCTGCTAACACCACCCAGCTGATGGATGCTGCTGCTTCCCGTTCCTGAGAAAATAACTATTTAGCCGACCACGCTCTAATATCCCACTGAACCGACCTACAGCAGCGGGGAGACCATCGCCTGCGGCCAGGCTGGGGGAACAGCCGGGAAGGGTGGGAGCAGCGCCGAGGGCACCCGGCCGGCACTGCAGCTGTCCCTCTGGGCACGGAGCGGCTCTCCTCGGCCAAATACAGGACCTGTGAGGGAGGAGAGAGAAGTCCCAGCTACACATACTCCGTGAATAACTGCCGAACGTGCCTGTAACACAATGCAGTCACAGGCAATTATCGCTTCACCGAGACTGCTCTGGGGAGCCTTACTTTCCTGGGTTGAATTGCAACTATCAAATCTCGGTTGGTTTGGCTGAAAAAAGATCATGGCAGTGATCTGTTTTCACTGATGACTGTTTCCCACTCTGTTGTCATTAAAGTGAAATATAAAGGAGCCAAACTCCGGCTTCACTGAGACTGGTAAAAAATGGGACTTCGGGGGATAACTGCAATTCACACGGCAGCAGCCAGTGCTGTGCCTACCTTGGTTCTCAGCCAGTGAATTTTAAAGTAAACACCCTCCAGGACTGTTCTCCATTTGGATTTATTAGTCATTACTAAGAAAAGATAATTAGCACTTCTGAAACATTGTGATAATCAGTAGCATGAACTGTTACCAGTAGAAACGGACTGGGGTACTGGTGCAGCGCAGGAATATGGCAGCTCTGCTCTGTGCAGAACTCCCCGTGTGTTCCCTGTACGGAGCGAGGACACCGGCGGGCACAGCCTCAGCTGGAGGAAATGCTCATAAATACCAGCACGCTCATAAATACCAACATCAGCGGAGGTGATGCCAGTTTACACGGGCTAAGGCAGGGCGTGGGGTCACTCCTTGGCCTGCTGGGCTTCTCCTTCTATTCACCTGCAGGCAGACTGACTTTTGTTACCATGTACAAACCTTGCTGGTTAAAGGCAATGGCAAATATTGCTTCTTCACTGTGCAACAGAAAAATAAGAGCTAGTTAGTTTCCTTTTGCCGTTTTTTATCTTTTCCCTGCTGACTCAAAGGAAAATAACCTTGTGGTGGAATGAAGGGAAGCGGGCTGTACCTGGATCCTTCAGACAATGATACTATTTTTTCCCCTCTTCTTTCTAAATTAATGAGAAAACAGTTGGACTCAAGTCAGCACTAAGACTCCAGAATCAGTACTTCCCTTATTATTCCCCAAACTTCCATTACTTATAATCATCTGTAATATTCATATGAGGGATGGGATATAAATCTCATGTGCTTAGTCTAAAACCCTAAGCATTAAGCATGCCAGGCTTCCTGCTATGCAAAGGAGTATTACTTAATCAGCTCACGGAAGTGGGTCTATTAGATTTATCAATGTTGGTATCTAAATAAATACTAGAATGCATAGGCATGTTTGTAGTCTTTGTTTTTGTTTATCTGTACCTGAAAGTATGAGCAAAATCCATGCTTAAGAACAAGCACAGATAGAGGACCTACCCCCCGAAATACTTGCAAGTCTGTGAACACCGCCCTCCTTCCTGCCCTGTGCAGAGCATTTTAGGTCAGTATAATGTCAGTCTCTAAACCTCAAAGTATTAGCAAGAAAACACAGAAATGTACCAGCAACCTTACAGAAATGCACTGTTCCAGCAAACGTGCTTTGTACCCTCTGGGAACTTCCCAGCAAATCTTGGGGCCGAGTCCAAATCTATCGCTGAGGCAGAGCTGTGCCTGCAGCTGATGTCGGGGCTGTGGTGTGTTGCACGGGTGGAGATGCCTCACCTGTGTAACTCCTCTTGATGCTGATGGGAGCTGCGTCTTCCGGCAGCAGAGCACCTCAGGGCTGCGATTCCAGTGCCAGTGCCGCCCCCAGAGGCACAAAGCAGCTGCAGGGCCAGCATCCGGCTGGCTGATGCACACAAAGCACCCGCGCACCTCTGCACCTCTCCTGGGAAGATGAGTGCCGTGGAGGTTTCAGTGCCACCGAGATGAAGCTCCCTCCCTCGGTGGTCACCAAGGCGATGCGTTGGTGGCTGCTTACAAGCTATGCACACAGAAGTAACAAGGTCTGCGAGCGGTTGCTTCTCTGACCTCTTAGAACAGAGATTGTGAGAACGGTCGCAGGGACTGAGGCACGGCTTGTACTCGAATAGCTGTCTGGTACACTGGGGTTACCATGGCAGTGCCCTGCAGACAGATGCTGCAGAGGAAAGCGGAGATGTCAGATCACAGGGACTCTTTTGTGTCTTAGACAGAAGGCTCGCTCCCATCCTGGAACTGGCCCGTGGACCAGAACAAGTATTGGAAGGCAATCCCAATCTCGATGTATCTACTGAAGTCTATTGTCAGATTGCTTCTAACAGTGGAACTGGCTTTAAAACACCTGGCTAACAATGTACAAACCATGTCAACACTGATTTCCCTCCTCCCCGTCCTCATTTCCCACCTGCAGCACAGAGCTGACCTCAGAGCATCCCACACAGCAAAACGGATCTCTGCTGTAACTTTCTGTCTCCATGAAAGTCATTTAATTCTGGTACTATTCTTTCCTATGCTGCTGGTGCTATCGCAAACAAGTGATGTGGCTGGGTAACACTGTCTTTGTGGAAACCTGCCTCTGGCCTGAGGAGCCTCGGCTGATGCCACTGAGAAGCTGGAGACCCGATGGGCTGAGCGCTTTCTGTGGCTGCGCTGCTTTCCCTCCCAACACCTGGGTGAGCTGAGGAATACGCTGGGCTCTTGCACTAGTCTGGTTTAACACTGCCATCACCCCAAAAATTGGCTTGGGCGTGCAACAGGCTTCTTGGAGAGCTTGGTGTAGCCTGCTGCCTGGGCATGGGTGCCTCCAGAGGAGGCTGGGGCAGGAGCAAAAGCACAGGCACGGCCCAGGAGGTCTCTGCTAGCCTGCAGGTTTCCCAATGACTGTAAACAATGCTGACTTCAAGTCTGCTCCAGAGCCTCCTGGTCTTGCAGGAATAACTCCGACTCATTTACTGCCTGAGGACGTTAGGATTTCTGGAAGGAGCTAGCTGCAGACTGCAATACTGGGCACAGCCATCGTACACGGCGTGTTTCAGTGCAAACCTGCTTACAGAGCAGGCACAAGTCTTCTTTGGTCAGGAACGGGCACGTGGCCCCAACCTTTTGTGTAGGAAAGCGCCCGCGGCTCATTTCTGCATCCCCTTCGCCTTGGGAGCACCGCGGCCGGGGCTGGCAGCACGTTAGAGCTCCAGCTGGCTGCAGAGGCTGCGGGCAGGTCACCCAGAGCTGGGTGAGGATCGGCTTAGCGTGGGGTCCGGCAGCTGCCTCTCCGCCCCTGCCAGCCAGCGGGAGGGCAGTGGATTAGGAGCTCTTCAGACAGCTCCAGGGATCACGCTTACATCTGATGCGATGCACAACACGAGCCCGCTCCGCTGCAGGCGCGGCCCCTACCTCTGACGTGAGATGTCTGCAGAAAATCCCAGGATTTGGTTTTAAAAGAAAAGCAATTCTTATACACACATGCTGCCTTCAGCGTACTTTCCCTTAGCAGAATGCTGCTGTCTTTTAGACCATGAAAAGACAGATATGAACAGGTTTGGTGCCAGGAACAGCACTGCAGTCAAGCACAGAGTTCAGTCACTACATGCTGGTAATCGTTTCATTCCTAAAAGTGAGGGAATGGGTGATTAACAAGAATGAAGCTCAGAGTTTATAATTAGCTACTTCAAGAAAGGCCTTTCAATAATATGTAATTGGAGATACATACATGCTTTTAATGCTAGGCCAAGTGTGAACTGATTGGGTCTTTGGTCTTTCTGCTTTTGTGAATCACACTACAATAGCAGCTTAAAAATAAAAAGTATTTTTAATTTAAACCGGTCTAGGCAAATGCCACACTAAATATAGTGTGTATATGCAGTATATAAGAGCAAGGCAAGAAAAAGGATTATCAGAATAGCTGAAATAATTTTGTAAATGGCATATACTGCACATCTATATGGTTTAATTGTCATTCCTATCCTGTCAGATCTGTGTGGAGGCAGCTAGGTGCTTAAATACAACTTGGTACATTAGTTGGTGCATTTACTCTTGTTTAGAGCTGGTCTGGGCTTTACCTCAGGGTTTGGGGGTTTTATCTTTGGATTTGGGGTTTTCATCCTTAATAAAAACCGAAAGGTGCAAGTGCTTTGAACAGCTGTACTCCAGCACAATCTATTCTACAGTCACCTTGAACCAACACTTTGAAGTAAGTCTTTCTATTAACTTGAACAGGGGGTTAACCGGGCATCTGTGAAGAAAAAAGGCATTCTCTTTCTCTGCCTGTTGCAAATTCCTCTACAGTTAGACTCGTCTCAGCTACGCATGTAGACCTGAGCCCCGTCCTGGAATTATTTTGCCCAATTCCAGGTTACAATGGCACTTTTGTGTTAAATCCAGTTTCTTCACTGTATGTCTTTTTGTCTGTCTGTTGGTGTCTGTCCATTGAATGAAGAAGCCTCAGAGCTCCCTGGGTATGACAGTGAACGGGATGACAGGACTGCTGGATTCGAGGTCCAGAGCGGTGAGGAAGCATTCGATGGCTGCTTCGTTTTTCCCCTGAGCTTGCAGGACCTCCCCGAGGCTGTTCCAGGCCTGGTGGCTGGTGTTCTGGATCCGGATGGCGTCTCTGAGGACCTTCTGGGCCAGCTCCCTCCGCCCAAGTCTGTTCAGCACCAGGCCCTGCCAACAAACAAGTGAGGAGCGGTTAGTGGGGGCACCAGGTGGCAGAAGAAAGGAGAGCCCAAGCTCCCAGCAGGCTGGGCAGACCTAAGCGTGCAGGCGCAGTAGCCCTATGCAGGGGATCTCCCCCGTGCTTCTGGAGAAGAGGAGCGATCAGCCTTTAATCTCTGCTTTTTCTGGTTGTGATCCTTTTGATTTTGTAATTTAAAACGGTAACTGTGAAGATTAAGCAGAGACTGATCCAGCCCTGCAAGCACTCCTGCTGTGTTACCGGGAGGGCGAAACACTGGTACTGTGTGATGCCGGTAAGCAGGGAAAGGCTGTAGGCCCCTTAAGCATCCCTCCCTTCTGCACCAGCTTCCAGTCCCCAGGAACTCAGGTTCAACTACACCAAGTACCTAAATTAACACTTGCATGTCTGGAAAATCCATCTGAGGCTGAGGTGAAGTCCCTCAGCTCCAACATCTTGACCATATAGAAAGACCTTTCCTCTTGACAAACGGACTAGAGGGATGAGACCCCCTTCCAGGGCCAGGCTAGCCATAACAGCATTGGGGCCCCTCTGTCCGTTGTAGAGCCTAAGGCAACGTGGGGGAGAAGGATGGAGGAACCTTGCTTAAAAAGCTGTCCTTAGGGTAAGAAAAGACACAAGTGGGTGTAACCATCTGGAAGGAACAGGAGGGGGAGGATGAAAGAAGCGGTAGGAAGAACATGTTTTCCTATAGGGCTCACGTAGATGCCTCTGAACTGACAAAGCATCTAATGAGCCGGGCTCCCTTTTAATTATACAGCACCCGACCTCGCTAAGCCCAGGTGGTCACGCTGGCTTTGCATGCCACAGCGTATTAGTGGCATTTTCTTGCTTCCTCCTCACGGTGCACACACCAGGATGAAGGCCTCGCCAGCTTCATCCAGATGTGGCCCGTGGAAGAAGCAGCCAACACCTCCATGTTGCCTGCCAAGCGCTCAGTATGTTCATATGCTGCAGCACCAAACCTCATAGATGCCACCACTGCTACGAGGTGACCTCTCTGCGAGGATGAGCTTAAAGGCTTTGTCCTACAGCGTGAGGGATGACCCAGCAGGGTCCATGCTACCTTGCCAAAGCAACCACCACGGTGCAAGCAACAGATGCTTCAAAATTTGTAAGGATTATGCTCTTAGGGTCAAGTTTATACAAAGCAAGAGCTCATATCCAAGTTGTCCCTGTCCTCTGCAGAAAAAACAACAGTCCTTCCCCATGTTGGGTGAGGGACTGCAGTGTATAGATGAGCTCTTGCCATCGATTCCTCAGCCAAGGAGTTCAGCTATTCAAAGGCTTCCACATCAGAACAGCCCAAGCGATGGAATTCAGTTTTACAGTGTCATGTATAATAGCAGCCCAGTAATGAAATGCCGTGTATTGGAAATCTTTTACTAAGAAAATACCACAATTTAATTTAGTGGACATGTGGAAATGTTGTAAAGGGAGATGACTGCCTGACTTCATGCGTTTCCTGATACGAGACAGTATGTGGAAGCAGTCATATATACGAAGAGAAGCATTACTTCTGCCTTTAATGGGTCTAGTTGCCTTCAGCTGATATCAAAAGATGTAAGAAACCTGAAAACTCTTGCAACTAGAACCCAAATTAAATTTCTAATGAAAAAATGTTGATACTTTTTGAATTAATGAAGATTTTTCTTTTGTCTTGTTTTGTTTGCTCTTGCAAAAATGCCAAGAGATGAAGGATACATCAGTATGAGTAACACATGCTAGACAGTGATATTACTAATACTGACAGAAAACCATTACTTCGCCAGAGAGGAGAATTAAGAAACACACATTTAATCAAATATAGGCAGTACCGTGTGAAGTTTCACTGCCTCTTGCACATAACTTTGACCTGAATAATCAACTGAGTATCAAATCTCATCATTCAGAGGTTCAGTGGGGATGTTTTTCCTTTAGGTTCCTCTCTCTGCTGGAAAACGGCAAGGCCCCAGGGCCGAATCCCCTTGCGAGCAGACACAGGTGGAACAGAGGTGCTCCGGTGGGACAGCCCGGTTCCCCCGGAGGTGGCTGCCTGGAAACGACCGCTGGCACGTAATGACAGACTGGAAGGAATTTGCACAATTATAATTTGAGTCACCCGCTTGACAAGGATAATGAGGTTCAGAAAGGGCAAGTAGTGTGGCCATAGCAAGTCTGCTGCAGAGCCAAGAATAGACGGCAGCGACCTCAGCTCGTCTGTCCTCGACCACAAAACCACTCTTCCTAAAAACTCTTCCTGTTGCGCTGCCCCAGCGGAGCCACTTCTGCTCCCTGGTGGCCGGGGACCCACCGCCACCCTCGCCCTGCCGCTGACGGCACCCAGCCCTAGCGGGGCCGCCGCAGCCGCTCGGCGCTCCTGGGGGGCCGCTGGCCCCGAGCGAGGCACACGGGCTGGCGAGCCCGTGCAGCTGCTGCCTGTCATCCCTCTCCACGCCGGAGGGGAATCCCCTTCCCGGCTGACATCTCGTGCCTCTCAGCAATGCTGAAGTGAAATCCACCTCCTCGTAAAACCCCAGCGGCGCTCGTGCGGCACAGTGCCCTGGTGTGCCCCAGCACCCTCGGCCGTGGTCAAGGAGCAGAGGCTGGCGTGGCTCCTTCCCTCTGCGGCTCCCCAGGGTAAAGGAGCTAAATGTCCACCCCCTTGCTGACACACACAACTGGTTGTGCCAATGGCTGCCCAGGTCCATGCCCTTGCCAGGTGTGCCCTCAGTCCTCCTCCCCTCTTGTTCCCACCACGAACAGCCCCATGGCTGCCTTCTTGCCTGCGCGCCTCCACTTCCATTTGGTGCGGGCAACAGAAGTTGGGCATCAGGCCTCAGCCCAAGAAGTCAGGCTGTGGCCACCCGCTCCCCAGCCCAGGCCACAAATGTTCACAAACCCCAGGACTTCGATCTACTCCTTCGCCCAAAGTGAGCCAACAGCAGATGGTGTCAGTCTTTCCAGTGAGGTTGAACCAAACCGGCAGAAATACGCTGCTAGGTGTTTAAAGGGCAGGTTGAACATCATTACTTCTGTTTGCAGGAGAGTTTCTTGATTTGGCTTTCCTCTCTCCCCTTCCCTCCCCGCTGCTCCTTGCAAGCCACCAGCATTTTCTGAGAGCTGGAGGCTGCACAATCCCCAAGCCTCACTAACACGCAGCACTGAGCACTTCAGTTTTTTGTTTCCCTGAGGTATTTGCACTTGAGAGCTTCTCTTTGCTACTGAATTTCTCATTTCCCCATGGAGTCTGGCTTGCTATAAACAATGCCTGCATGTTGTTGCTATGTAGGTCCAGCTGAAATCTGCCTACAGTGCAAAAGAACAAAATTATATATAAATTCAGAAAGCCACCCACTGACAGGCAATTTGCATTTTTATCTGGAAGATATTTTTTTTAAAGATTTTTCTAATGAAAGTTCAGTTCCTGAGTTTCTATGGAAACTCATCTGCTTGGTGTGCATGCATAATTTCATAAAGTCAGATCTCAGGAAGACGAGCAATTAGTATAAATACAAGCAGGAAAATGATTAAGGGTTTCATCCTCTTATTCTTGCAAAGGGAGGGTGGGGCTGGGCTTTGTTGTTTTGCTTTGGTTTGTATTTGCGTTTTTGCCAAATTAACAGAGAAACCAGCGCACAAGGTGGCCTGGCTCCTCTGCCACCTCCTGGCTAGCACCGGCACTTCTATTTTTGCCCAGTAATTTTCCTCCCAAAGATGGAGAGTACCTCTAAGCAGGTTCTTCTCCATCAGTGTTGGTGGTACCCATGTCAGGGCAATAAGGACTGGCTTCTTTTTAACTCAAGCATAATATAAATAATAAAAAACAAAGAAACATACAAAACACCCAATCCAAAAGGTGTGTGGGAATCATTTTGCTTTGGAGCTCCCATTAGGCAGCATGTCGGTAGGGATTGCATCAGTCCCCTGCTAACCACACGTAGCATTTCACGTGCTAGGTGCATTAATATATCTGTACCGCGCTTGGATTGTAATTCACACAGTGATGTGATACTCAGCAATTGAGTGAGGCTGGTCTTGTTTTAGAACAGGAGACCCATGTTTCATTTTAAGTTAGATGAGCAAAAAAACCAAGTTGTTTTCAATTTCTATTAATAAAGGAAGTGAGCAAAACCTCCCCCTTGAAGTCCTAATTCAGGAGGTCTTGGAATTCCTGAGCTGTGCCTTTATTTCCCTAGAGTTTGGAGAAACCTCCTTAAAAGCTGTTAGCTCATAAAACTCCCATAAAATAGTTCAGAAAAGACATTATGGAAGTCCACAAAATAAACCTCACGCACAAGGAGGAATTTATTTTTAGTAAAGAAAGTCAAAACTTCCTTTGCAAATGTTTAGCTCGAACACCTGATGAGCAGCAGGGAGTTCTCTTAAGTCTTGGCATCCCTGCCTCCTTCCACTAAGGTGGCACAGATTTATTTGTTCTTTCCTTTCTGGCTTGTACTGGCAAGAGATGTTCAGGAAAATATTTTATTTCATTCCAAGAAGGCTGCTTTTTGTTTTCTTGGCATGGTCATCTTCTGGGAGAGTCTGTACAGGTAGAGTAGACTCTATTTTTTACATTGTGGTTTTAATAATTACTTTGCACACATTTTTTTTCTCTTTTTTTTTTTTTTTGCATGAGACTCTGACTCCAAGGTGAGATGGTTTTTGCCACTTTTCTCAACTGAGCATGGAATTTTGGCCCATTATTGTCAAAAAGAAGCTACCAGAGTAAATTAGGCTGTAGGACTTCATTGCTGGGTACCGCTAATGCATCAGCTAATTGATTTCAAGGTAAATGGGGTATCCTTCCTCTCTGCTACAGCCTGTTATACGGACATGTCACTAGTAGTTACGAGGAGGGTAATTAGCAGCTGGCAGGACCATGGCATACTGGAGCAAAGTGCCCATTCACAAGTGTGCCTATTCAGCAGAAGCCTGCAAAAAGCCTTTCAAGATGCATTTGGCACTTGGTGATAACAGTCTCATGTACAGGAAAAATCTGCACTGCTACATACACTTCTGTAATTATTTAGCAATCAGAGTAAGTTGTAAGCAAAATCTATTGCATACACCATGATACATAAGAGTCCTTTCAGAAAATGGCAAAGATGAACCCTGAAAATCTGAGGTCCCCCAGAATAAAGACAGACATGTAACTATCTGATTCCTCTGTGATTCTCCCCCCTGCATTCATGACCTTTGCATTTCTGAGGAAGCACAATTTTTTCTTAGCTGTGAACAGTGGAGTGAGTTTCTGTTGTGCTGTCACTTAGTCATGCAGAAGCTGTCAGTGTGCAGGGTAGCTAATCATCCATTCTGCTGATTCAGTGCAGGCTGTGGCAAATCTGAGCTACAAATCTGAGCTTTATTCTCTGAAAATACACTGCAGGAATACATGGAGCTGCGGGAGCAGTCAGGGTTGCTCACTGAATTAGAGACCACATCTTAATTTGCTGCCCTAATGAATGGTGACTGGGATCCAGTTTTGGAGGAAAAGCCCTTTCTTGCAGCACTTCTGCTGCCTCTTTTGCCGACTGCAGCTTTTCCTTCGCTGCCTTCCCTCTCTCCAACTCCTGCACTGAAGCTGCAGCATCCCCTGTCAGTCAGTGATGCCGAAGCGCTGCGTTTGACACAGCAAAGATGGGATGGAGGGAGGTGGAGAAGGCAGGCAGGCAGGGTCACAGCAAAATGCAGCATGTGGAAAGGGAAAATGAAGGAATGGCATCGGAAAGGAGGACTGGCCTGTGCCAGCCAAAGCAGACACCGGAGTTTCCGTCTCGATGTGCAGCACTCCTGCACTGCCCGTGGGCGAACCTCAGCAGATTCAACCCTGAGGTTTCAGCTCTGCTACCTGAGGCACCAAAGGCAGCCGAGCAGCTCTGCTGCCTGAACTTCCCTTCAGCCTTTTTGTGTGCTCTGGAGGAGCGTGGGCTAAGAGAAGAGACTGCAGGAGGCAGCGGGACAGACGGCCCAGCTGAGCGTGAGGACAGAGAAGTCTGAAGCCTACCACAGACACAGGCATGTGGACACACCTCACCAGCCACACAGAGGTAGCACTACTCTTTGGCAGGGAAATGTCCCCTGGGAGGGAAGGAGAAGCAAAAGAAAGACAAGCCCCTGCCCCCCATGCCTGCTCTACCTATTTCAGTTCACCAAATGTTAGCAGAGATTTTTGTGCCGCGTTCGGAGCTTAATCGTGATAAAACATTTATTGACATAAAAAGCAAACCCTAAGGCAGCGTTTCAAACCAGGAGGCTCTGATCTCTTCACAGGGAGGCTCACAGAAGCCTAGGGAGAATGAAGAGAGCAATGTTTTTCTGCCTTGTTGGACTGGCGTCACTTAAGCTTCATTCAAAGCAAAATTGTTCGCCGCATCTGAATATTCTCCAGATAATTCTTCCTTTGCAGAGACCTATGTGGAGATGAGGCAGCAAGCAAAGAAACCTAGCAAACAAGGATGTCTCAGCCACATGCTTGAGACGAACAAAGTGCCGTGTTTGTTTCACACACTCTTTTCCTAGGGAAGGTGAGATTCCTCCAAGCCCTGATCTTAGCAGTTGTCATAGTAATGCTGCAGTAGAGCGCACAGTAGCTTCTAGCAGGACTCTAGGACTCAACCTCACCATGCTGTCTGCAAAAACATGTACTAAAAGAAGGTCCAAAACCAATAACCGAGAGTAATTTATAACAGAGAATTTATAATTTAAGGTCCCAACTTTGTTCTTCACCATATAGCGTGATATCCTGCTTCCTTGGCAGAAAGCCTTGTAGAGATCAGTGAGACTCAGCCTGGCTACATGCAAGTACTTCACAACAAGCAGAACGGAGCCTGATCAGCCTCGGCAGTGAGAGAAAAGGCGTGCAATGCATGATCATCGTGCTGACGAGCACTGTGCTCACCGTCAGGTATCAGGCTAGAGCACCTGTCTAGAAATCGGTTGCTCTAGCCTGTGCTTCGTTGGCTGCTAACGCATCTCATGGTGAATAATCTGCTGCTGTTCAGAGATGATCCAGAACAGGGATGGGATCCAGGGTCGAGCTTATGGAGGCAGAAGTCCCAGGCCTGAAGTTCTCAGGCTAAGGAGCAAGGAGAATTCGCCTCTCCCGTGCTCAGGGTGTGCACACGCACTTCTAGCAAATATTTTAAAGAAATTAGGGCAGCATTTAAGCTTCCCTTGCCCCAAGGAGGGAGTAACTCTCTGCCTCTATTTGGCAGCAAGCAAGTGCCTGTGTTCTGTCACACATAGCAAGATGCTGCTGCATACATCTGGGGAACGTCCAGGCTTCAGACTTGTACACCTGATTGATGTGAGTGCCTGCAGTGTGCTGTGGCTGATGAACAGGGTGTTTCTGGCTGCTTAGGTTTCCTCCAGTGCCAATGCTGGACCTTGCCCCAGTCTTTAATGCACTGGCTTGCATAAAAGGAGGGACTGATGTGCACATTTCATATGCATGTTATCTTCACCTCTCTGGACAGAGTAAATCTTGTCTGAACGTATGAGTCACGAGCAGGTTCCCCTACAGAGAAGGTTCAGCTCTGCTGAGGGTCTCTGTGCAGTTCAGTCCCCAGAAGGGTTCGCCTGAACTTATCACCAGAGCAAGCACCGTGGCTGGCATGTCTCTGGGGAAGGGTGTACACAGTGAAGGCACAGCTGATCTAAGCCCATAGCACGCCGATGCACATTACAGCAGATGCCTCCTGGAAGGAGAGCCGAGATATTCAAAAAGTCTTGTTTTGCTTTTTTTTTCTGCTGCTGGCAGCCTCTGGGATGGCACGTTGTTAAGGACATCCTCTGCACAACTAGGGCCGGAGCCCGGGAGTGCAATCTCATCCCAGTGCTAAGCCACTGGGCTGCTGGGGAATAGAGGGGGAGCTGGGCAGGAACGTGCTGCTGTGTGCCAGCCTGTGCCTCCCTCTGCTGTGCCTCGACCCCACCAGCTGCACGTCCACTTACCGCCTCGGCATAAGATGTCTCATAGACCATGACCCCTCAGGCACAAAGAGATGTTGCTGCATTACACGGTGCTGTACGTTCTGTTACATGCTCAGAAGAGAATGAGTGAAGAAACTCAGTGAGAAGGTAAATAATTAATGTCAGTGGAAGTTCCAGTGGCACTGGAGAGCTGTGATGTTTTCATGTTTCCCATTTGTCTGGCACGAAGGGACTTCTGCTTCCTTCTTGCCTGTGGTCAGCTCAGTGTATTGGGGCAGTTTGCTCAAAGCCTGGAATTCTTGCTAGTTCATGCCCCAGCTTTGTGCAGCTGTGTCTTAGGTACCAGGAGGCAACTCATTCTGTTATTGTGCCACATGCTATTTTATGAACTGCAGTACAATAGTCTCTCTCACTGTTCTGTCTTCAGTGTGATAACAGGCAGCTAAATAGCTCAGAATTTAAACTAATTATAACTGGTTTCCTTGTCTGTGAAGAAATGTCTGAAGGTTGCAGTATAATTCCATCCCTTCTCCCTTCTGACGATTCCCAGAGCACCTTCCAAAATATCATTTATGACTTCATCTGTAGACAAGCAAACTTGACTACTACAATTTCTAGGCTTTAATTTGATCTCAGAGCAAAGCACCACGTGAGGACAATACTGATTAGTTGAGCTGCATGGGATCTAGAGGGCTGCGGATGGCAAACCACAACTAAAGCTAATAATCTTCTGGAAGATCAGTTTGGAGCTCAGCAGAGAGGCATCTGCTGCAGAGTTGGCTGCAGGAAGAGATCAGGCCAAGGACAATGTCTTTAGGCCTGGATACAAGGCTCATTCTCCAGAGGTGAACGAACCACTCCAGGAACTGGAGGGGTTTAAGAAATATTCAGGTTCTTCTTTTGTAAAGGATTGCGCAGATTTTAGAGAAGGGATCAGAGAAGAACTGGCGAGTTTTGTCTTTCAGGAATTTATTTTGGTTTCCAAAGTTACGTAAACAGAGCCTGAATAATGTGGTAATGAGCACCTTAGGGACATGGAGAATAACTTACCACAACAAAGGAACAGAAGTGATTGGCACGGATACAGATACAGATTCCCTGGAAACCAGGATAATCCACTTCTGGGAAGCAGAACACCAGCTCTGCTAATGGACCTTCCCTGACATCTCTGTGCTTGCACAGTGGATCAGTTTTGCTCCTTCCAAGCACCAAGCACCTGATGAGGGAAATGCGCAGTTCCCCCAGGAGAGGAAATGGCTACTCAAAGTGCCTAAGTGATGGCTTGGGCTTCAGAGAGTCTCTTATCACTTTGTTTGTGATGGCTCCACTATTGTTTGTGATGGCTCCACTATCTCCTCTGGATGGAGGAAGGAAGCCTGGCAACTGCAGAGGAAGAGAGCAGGCAACAAACCTGCAAAACAATTCTGTCCACCGCTGCTGGGGACTTGCTGCACAGACAGGATTTGCTCCGATGGCTCAGCTACCGAAGCTGCCAGCAAACGAGTGGATTTGCAGGGAGGGCGGCAGTGGGGGAGGAAGGTTTCTTCTGCAGCAAACAGAAATGAGAAGGACAAAGCGTTTGCAATTCCTTGGACCGTGAGTGAGTTGACACACAAACTTCTTAATGTGAGCATCCAAAATGCTCATTTCTCCTGTGCGAGCCAGGGAGACCAGAGGCAAAGACAAGCTCTCTCCCTCAAGCTCAGCTGCTTCAACACAAAAATTTGAGTTAAGACGCCGCTCTAAGGATTGCTTTTCCCCAAGGAGAGCTTAGAGCAGTTATTTTGGGCTATCTGGAGCACAGGAACATTCCTGGGATTCTGCAATAAGCCTCGGAGTTGGGAAAACAGAATCTGCTAATCAGCCGTGGTTTGGAAGGAGGCTACTGACCATCTCCGAAAGCCAGGAGTTGTTGCTTTACCCTTGTCCTGCTTGGTGGAGCTGCGAGAAGTGCGTGCCAGGCGGGCTTCATACCCACGGGGAGAGCTCCTCTCGGGGCCAGATCAGAAGTGGTTCTGGCCGTGTCTCCTCCTGCTCCCTCCTCCCCAGCCCAGTGACTCACCAACTCACCTCTCTGGGACTTGCAGAGCGCCCCTGCCGCGGGACAGGACGAGGATGGGCAGGAGGCAGCTGTCCCAGCACACTCAGCACGCCTGGGGATGCTTCCCCTGACCACAGATCCGTGCGCCACGAGCGTGCCAGCGCCCGGCAGGGAATTCCAGCAGAGAGCACCGGCCCACGGGAGACCCCATGCTGAGGGTCCTCCAGCAAGTGTTGCACGGCCGACGTGCCATTTCTGGGAGGAGGTGTAACGAGCTATGTCACCCTGCAGAGCAGGCTGAAAATAGGATTGCACTCACTGTGCCATGTGGCTCGGCGGTATGTCAGGACATGTATTTTTAGGAAATTCCTCCTTTGGGCAGACAGGGTGAAGTGCTTAGCCTGGTTTGCAGGCTGCTGGCTTTGCCCAGCTTCTTCAGGCTGAGTACGGGAGCACATTAGCCACTGGCTGGTCAGTGAATGCCCTCACTGCTTGGATATATACTGCTGCTCCTCGTGTGCTCTTCATCAGGGTGGTTGTGGAAGGGTAAAGGACAGCTGGTCTGCTGCTGCTTTGCTTTTGTTTCACTACAAGCATGTTCTCTCAAGCATTTTTTAGAGAGGGAACTGCCCTCCAACAGAGCAAGGATGGAGAAAAAAGTAAGGCAGATCAATGTCTTGGGATGAGTAAGGTCTCTGAGGAGCAAGAGTAAAAATGTACCTTGCAGAATGAGTGTGTGAGGTGAATGGGGAGCTGAGAGACAACAGCTCATGCAGAGAGAGAGAGAGGGAAAGGCAGACAGTCAGGAGGGGATTTACACAAGTTTCTGGAGAGGTAAAAAGGAGCCTGATTTGGTAAGGTACTTTTTGGATGCACAATAATGAAAAAATGCTGCACATCTCCACGTCCAGCCAGTTCCATATGCACAGAAGACACTGTGACTTGTCTGACCACAGGAGAAGGACGAGGTAAGGCAGCACTGCAATCAGAACCAAATTCATCTCCCTGACAGGCGCTTGCAGGCTTCCTGTTCTCCCCAGAACACCATTCCTATCAGGCAGTATGTGCTCAGCTCCAGCATCTGGGTTGTGATTTTTTGGCAGCTGCACAGAATCTCTGCTATCAAGTCCCACCTGCCAGTCTCATGTCTGCTCCCACAGACCTTTGCCCGTTAGCAAATGTTTCAGACTCGCACTGCCAGCCACAGCAGCATCACTCTGCTGTCCTACCTCGGGGCAAAAAGCCCTCATGCAAGGACTCCTAGCTCCAGCACGCTGCGCGATGGGAAGGCTAGAGAACAGGCTTCTGGATCACAGGCAGAGAAATTCATTTAGGTCACAGTTTGCACTGCGTTCTTTTCGATACTAATGTAGACCAGGTATTTTCCCCCTGCATTAACTGAATAACACCACTGTCTTGTCTCCGACATTTTAAGAAGCTTGGAGACACGCTCCATGCTACAGCTGTACAATACAAGAACTTGTGAACTTGGTTCACTACGATGTGGCCACGGGGGGTTTTGTTCTGTCATTCTCCCCTCCTTTACAAACCTCTCCTTTCCCTTCTCTTGCATCTTTGCATGTCATCCAGTCCCAGAAGACCAATGCCACTGACATGCATATGCCTACTGTATACTGCTTCACTGTTGAAACAGTTCACTAGTAAACAAAATGCTGAAATACGGCATGTTCATCTAGTCTGGCTTAGAGACCTATGCACAGAAAAAAAGGGCAATTTTTAATTCTGTACTGGCAGAAAGGACTTAAACTTTCACATAAATTAGCCGCTATAATTGTTCACAATCTGACCTTTCCCATTGTGAACCTAGGCAATGATGATGTGCTTTTGGTGCAAAGGACAATGTCTCTTGGAACTGCTCTAAGCTACTTTATTACAGTATCTCTAAAATTGCTAACAAGAGACGATCAGTGCTTTTTGATGTGGGCATCTGTCAGCACAGAAACAACTGCTAATTGTCATGTAATAACCACACCAGACACTTCTATAGCAGTCATCTTTCTGGAAGTCAAGCATAAAAAAACTGTTACTCATCCAAGCCACAAGCATATTTTGTCCAGATTTGACTGTATTTCTGTAACTGTTTAGAAGACTAAAGTGATACAGTGCTCTTTTATAGATGGAAACTTGAGCTCATACTATTTAACTGAAATATAATAGTAATAGTTTTTGTTGGAATACGATGAAAGCACCTAGCTTTATACTCTAATATTTACATTTTAGTTTTATAAGCAATGGAGGTATACTGAGAAAAGATGCTGTTGTTCTTACACAACTACTTGTGCATGTGACTTGTACAGAACTAGTCCAGCAGAACTACCTTCACCGTCTGGAGAAGTCCTCACTACTACAGGAGCACCACAGGAGCTGCAGTTTGGCATGTGGCTAGACATGAACTCTGAAAGATGCTGAAGGAGTACAACAGTGTTGACTAAACCATGTGTGGCGAGGAAGAGATAATTCTATTGTTATTAAAGGACTGACTCCAGACAGCCTACTACCTATAGAAACCTTGAACAGGATTTCCTAAAGCATCTGTGTACCTCCTTTGTAGGCATGGGTTCACCAGCCCATCACGTAAATGAAGAGAATGGAAAAAATGGCTGCAACCTCTCAAGAGCTAACATGTGATTAGTAACCCGAATCAGATTTGAATTGACTGAACATTTCTGTAGTGTATCTGTTCTTCAGATTGAACCACAGCTGCCTGCACTACAGATGAGTTATTTTACGTTGCACCACGGTTGCACAGTTTGGCAGTACTCTAGTGATAGCCGTTGTATTTAGAGGGGGGAAGAATGAATTTTCTTGAGAACCACTGGAGTACAAATATTGGATCATCAGGGAAGAGGGTAAAATCAATCGCTCATCATTTCAGCAGAACAGTGGAAAAACTCAATGGGCTAAATATAATGAACTGGGTAGCTTCTGCAATCACACAGAAATGTACACATAAGAGACATTTCAATGCTGCTCGCAGACCGAAGCACAAACACGATGAGGTCTTTTCAAGCTCTATGGGGTGGAGGGGACACTTAGACAGCAGCACCACCCTTAGCATTGCATCCACTCCTGTGACTCGCAAAGCCCTTCTGTTTTCATGAGGTTGGTCTACCTCCGATGAGCCAGCCTGTGTGTGTCTGAGATGCCCAGGGAGGCAGCAAGGTGGCAAGGAGCTGCCGTGCAGTGGCACAACACCAGGCCAAGCACCCGTGTGCCTGGGGAGCGCCAGAGCCAGAGCGAGGGAGGGAGTGAGAGGGGCATCACTAGTTGTTGTTGTGTAAGCCCCAGCAAAACACATGCTCCAAAAGCAGCCCCTCATAGGGATGATGTACTTGTGAAACGTTTACATTTTCAGCAGGATGTTTCTAATTAAACTCAATTGGCTTGCTCACCTGCTGGGATTCGCTGCTCTGCACCTCATCTTCCTCTCCTACTTGAGCACAAAGAGGATGCAACTGCCTAGGCTACCGTGTAGCGCTGTGTGCATTGACAGTAATTGAGAAAATGGATGGCAACAGCCGTGTTTTGTGCTTGCTGCTCTTCTAGGAAGTAGGATGATCCTTCTTTTCTCTTTTCTCTCTTTTTTCTTTTGTTACTGGGTTGCTTTTTTTTTTTTTGAGAGCATGACACTACTCAGGTTTTACAATCCTTTTGAGAGGGTGGGGGAGTGGCAGGGCTTTGTGTATTTTCTTGACTGTAGGGCATCACGATGGATACTGATAATAAACCCCTCAAGGCTGAGGGAAGTACCTGTACGGATCTTAACTACGCTCAGATCGATGAGGAAAGGATGCTATTGAAGCACGCTACGGTTCGTAGTGCAAGGCCCAACAGCAGCTGTCTTTAAAAACCTTTAAGAAAGGGTTTTATTGATACTGTGTAATATTGTCTGAGGTATTTACGATTTTGCCAGAAAAGTCTGAGACAGCCAAACGTTCAGAGAAAGCTGCCGAAATTTTGTGGACTGCCAGCAGAGCTTCTGGCTCCTGACTGCCCTCCTAGGCTCCCTCGCTCCATCTGCAGCGACCCAGCACTTGTCGCTGAGACGTTAAGCCGTGCCTCAAAAGGATACTCGAGTGTATCGGCCTTGTTGTACTGCAGCGTTGCCCCGCTGTGAAATGAGAAAAATGCATTTACTGGGCTGTGGCAGCAGGTCAGCGTCCCAACTGTCCTCCGCTGCGGCGAGCTCGCCGGGTCAGGATAATGCTGTTTGGAATGGCACAGGGCAGTCTCCGGGGTAACGCGCTTCGCAGCAATGCTCGGAGGGAACACGCCCTTGAATGCGAGGCAGTCAATGAGATTTATAATTACCGGGTTTTATAACCTCGCTCATTCAGGCAAGGAAGGGTACCGCTGAAGAGACCTCGGATGAGAGAAACGATAGATTCGCAGCTACGCGAATAGCCGCTGTCAATAGTAACTGAAGTCTGGATGGCAGAAGGTGCTCTGCCGTCCACTGTGCTGCCCTGCGTAACACAACAAACGCACGGCCTGCTTCTAAACCCGTTACTTGGGCAGCAGCAGGGCAAGGGGAGCACAAAACTGAGACTCCAGCTACCCTCCCCCTGGAAAGGCGACGCAAAATCCACGCCGTATCACCGAAATCTTGTGATCGCGTTGAGCCGGCCTTGGCTCGAGGCCAGGCCCAGCTGTCGCTGTACGGACGCTGCCCGCCCTCCACCCCGGCTCCGAGCAGAGCCTAGCTGCGTTTTCACATGTGCACACATGTAAATTGCCTCAGCGTGGAGGTGTGAGTGCTTGCAGGGTGACAAAACAAACCTACAGATGCCTTATCAACAGCGAGCTCCACGCAGAATAGGTTTTATTTTCAGAAAAGCCCGGAGGAAAAAATAAATAAAAAATCTCCTGGTACAGTTTATTTGATGCTTTGTTTCTGAATGTCCTTGATGCAAAACAGCATGCTATCATCTCTAAAGATTAAAAACAATCCCTTCTTATTGCTCTGCTGGGTATTTTCAAAGAAATTCATGCGCAGATGAAAACAAACAAACACAATGCCCAATGGCTCTGTGGAGATCCCGGGCCTCTGGTTTCAGGTAGTCTGGAGACGATTTCAAGCGAACAAAGATCTCCTAAATCCTTGTCTAGAGCTCCAGTGAGGACACGCTGGCAAAACTTCAGTAGCTTTAATGGGGTGAGGCCGGTTGAGGATTTTGCACATCTCCATTTTGTCGTTTTTAGGGTATAGCTTTAAATGTCTAGAGTTTATTGTGTGTGATACTGGATTTGTATTTGTTTTTGAACTGGAACTTCAAGTGAAATAACACGCTTGTTCAGGCTTGGTTTAAAGGAGAATTCAGAGTGGCCAGGTTGGTTTTCATGATGTTAAGGTCTGTGTGTTTGTTGTTTTTTTTTTCTGATGGACTAAGGCATGGGTGGAGAACGCCCTTCCTATCATCTGTGTAGGATTAGGGTCCAAATTAACACAATTAAATGCAGTATAAAGCGAGTAAGCCTCTGGCACTGATGAAGGAGCAGTTCAGCTCGCTTCAGTTAACATGTCTTTTGCTTTTAGCCACTTGGCTTTATTGTTCAGAGGATCTGGTCCAGCAGGAGAATGAGATCCCTTCCCCAGCCTCCACTCTGCTCCCAGCCTTTGCTGCAGGGTGGCCACAGGAGCTATGTGACACTGAGGGGCTGTACTTGGGAGAAGTCTGAAAATCAGCTTTTTTACTTTTTCTTCACTCCTGCATTGGCACTAGGCTGAAAACACTTTGCAAAGGTATACTTGAGGGTTTGGTTTTGAAAGGCTGGGCAAACTCGTCCACAAGGTCACTGGCAAGCCAAAATAACTCCAGACAGCTCTAGCACAAGGTGCCTGTGCCAAACACATGATGCGAATATTGATTTGGGGTGGTGGTGGTAGGGAGGATAACAGGGACAATGTCGAATACATAAACAGGCTCTGTTGCTCATAAACAGACTCACGATGCAGTATATCACAGTGCATACAAAGGAAGCCACAGCAGGTCATGCTCAGATTGAGCTACTGCACAGTTTCAATATGCTGGCTACTTTTTAACCAGCAATGTGCCAGGATCACTTTTTGCCACTTGCAGCTGTCTACTGAGGGGAAAAAATCAGGAAAACAAGGTGACAATACTGTTACTAAGCTAAATGTGTAGCAGAAAAGGCTAAAGATCGCAGGCCAGGGGGGTAGCAGGTCCTAAAGCAAAAGCCAACAGGCATCAACTTTTAACACAGGCCCCGCAGCGGGCACTGGCTGCCTTTCAAAAAAGAGCTGCTTGTTCCACACACACCAACTTGAATTTTGCAGACACCTTTGTAAGATAAAAAGCATTCCATTAAAAAAAAAAATCTCTCTCTTTTATTTTCAAATTAACTTTACACCTGCTATTGCACTGCCCATCTGCTTTGCTGCAGTGGAAGCTTGTTCGCCCTGAAGTCTATCTGCCAGCTGGGTGTTCAAAGTGCCTGCAAATTTTTGAAGCAGTACCTAAAAACCTCTCCCAGGGCCTCCCCTCGCATTTGTTGAGGGGTTACGCTTCCACACCTACACCACTGGTTCCCTAGCCCACTTTGTTGAGAACAAATCCTATCTAACATCTAAAGCCTGAGTAGTGCTAAAGACAGTATAGCTTTTTCTTACTTGCCCCAAGCACTGGAATGTGCTGCCATAGAAACCTAGGCCATCATAATTCTTTTTAATTTTAAAGATTTCTGAAAATTATTCACAGTATATGCTTCCTAGATAAAGATGTCTCTCATTAAAAATTTACTGAAATTATCACCGTCTCTCTTAACCAGACGTTCTGTAACACAAATTTTTTTCCTTATCTCCTTGGGCTTGAATTTTCCTCTCATTTTCTCCAGCCTTAAAGAACTTCCTGAAATGACGATGTAGCCGTTTTGGCTTCAGTAAATCCTTGCTGTATGCAGGTCTGCAGCCTTCACACATCATATGTTATCCTGCTGTTTTTTTTTCAGCTGGATTTTGATCCCTTTCCTGCCTCAAGTATTTTGATACTTTGGGCGCCTGCACCCAGCCTGTCTTGAAAGCTGGACGGTACTGAAGAGAAACGCTCAAATGAAACTTAAACGGACTGGAAACTCTCCCCCTATTCATCATCATCCCCATGCTATTTGAGCGAGTCTCTTCTAAAGGGAGCTCTCTTCTAATGCGAGATGCAGAGAAGCAGTCCCTCTGGTTCTTCTCAAGCTGTGACAGGCTCTATGACCACTGAGATGGAAAAAGTTTGCAAGTCATCTAGTTCAAAGCATGCAAAAATAGCAGGGCTGTACTTCCAACGAGGCTGCTCTTCTGTTCCAGTTTGATGCCAGCTTGTGAGAGCAAATTGAGTAGTGCAAGACAATCAAGATTTAATCCATTTACAGAATTTCATTTGCATGAATTTGATTTGAAAGGATTTGTGCTACATGCATACGTCATGACTTGTCATAGCTGCCTGCACTGACACTGCATTATGTGAGCATTCTTATTCCAGAGACTGGCTACATTGATAAAATCACTTAGTACAGCTGACCAAGCT
The DNA here is from genome assembly GCF_040182565.1 of Anser cygnoides. NCBI lineage: Eukaryota > Metazoa > Chordata > Aves > Anseriformes > Anatidae > Anser > Anser cygnoides. Next base: position 30,404,619 of record NC_089875.1, on the reverse strand, counting down.
AAAAATACATATATATTTTAAAAGGGCTGTCTTTTGGCTCAAGGATCTTGCATACATGCCATTTTTACTTTGCAATGCTGCTGCTTTCAATGCTATTTTATAGCTGCTAGTTTGGGAAAGCTGATTTCAAACAATGGGTTACTTCCAAACAGTTTCCTTTGATTGTTCTTCATTCACTATTCAGAGTAAGAGATTAGTTAAAAATGCTGTATGTTTCCAGGCTGTCTGACTTGCTGTGTCAGCCAACAAATAATACATAACAGCATATTTCTCAGAGCTGAGCTCTTCTAACCGATGGTGACTATGGTGATATTCAGGGAAAAATCATTTAAAATGTCAGATATTTGAAATTAACAGATATCATATCTGCACAACCATTTATTATTCGTGTCAAGCTGTTCTGAGCTTTCAACATTGCTTGTCTGACCTATTTGCAGTATTCTAGGAACAACAGCAAGGAATCCTAAAATGAGAGTTTCTGCTCCTTCTGATGTCTGGAAATCTCCAGGGCTTGTGGGTTTTATCACTCTCTTTATACATTTACTTACATTTCTTGCTCTCAAGGCAAGACACTTTTCAGGCAAACAGGATACTAAATGGTCTGTGAGCCTGGTGCCGAAGATACTGCTGGCAATTTTGCTCTTAACACGCATGAAATATGTGCAAAATCTCTTGCTTTCACTGAAGCCCAAAGGAGACCTGGTATCTGCTTGTACCTGCAGAATCCCATCCCAAACTATCCTTATGCACACAAACTCAATTCAGAAAAGACTGAAATGATGTGGGGTCTGGCTGTATGTTAATCCTGTGTGATCTCTTTCAATGTCAAGGTTCGAGCCTCGTGACGCAGTATGGGATCATATACGATTTTGGGACTGCTTTATTGTGGCGTGTGTTTAATTTGACCTAGCTTCATTTGCCTGTATTAGTCACTCCTGTGCTCTGCTGAGCTGAAAGTGACAGCCACAAAGAGAAAATACCACTGCCTGCCAATCTGGCACAAAAATTACTGTAACTAAAAGTTCAGAAATTCTGGAGGTTTGGTTTAGATGCAAGAGAATAATACTGTTCTCTTACTAAAAACCATACAGTCACATGTTAGTGCCAAACCTGCTCGCCATCATCATCTGCTTTGGGAAACCACACAGGGGAATATTTACATAAGGATGAAGCTAACCTTTCTCCTCCTTGTTTAAAAAAATAATAATCACAATCTCAGAGCTGCTTGAGAATTTATTTTAAATGCAATTCATCGTTCATCTTTCGCTACCAATTAGGTTTGGCCTGCTTGGTATGTTATGCATGGATGTGCTGAACAAGTGCTATATTTCAGCCGTACACTGCCTCTTTAGTGCTGGTTCGTGTCATGTTCAATGCAGGTGTTTGGGTCTGCAGTACACAGATTGGCTTGACAGGTTGTGGAGAAGAAGGGGGAGCTGTTGCTTGTAATACAAGGAGAAACCAAAACCACAAGGCTAAGTTTGCAATGGCATCTGATGAGCTAATAAACGGAGCAGTGGCTTTTCATGATCCCCAGGCACACCAGAGGCGAGGCATGGGTAGTGGCTCCCCAGAGGATTTTCATTTCAGGTACCCCGCACTGCCCTCACTGGGCCTCCTGCTCCGCCAGCCTCAGTACCACCACCTGCTAACTAACCGTGCTCCTCCTGCCCCTGCCTGGCTCATTCTACAAGGAAAGTCCTCTTGAGAATGTGGCTCTCCATTTTCTTACTCCACTCGAGCCTGGGGCACAGCCCGCTTGGCAAACGGTGCTGGGGACCCATCCCCTCTGCAAAGCATCAGAGCCCCAGCCAGAAGAGGTGGCCCGAGCTTGTTCCAGCTAAGGTTTCATAACCAAATCGTGGCCTGCTACAACCAGCTGGTGCTGTGTTTCTGGTAGCTCCGAGGTACATCATTTACATGCGTGTGTATACACATACACGTGCACGTACCTTCCTGCAGCAGGTCACACAGGATGCCAGACCCATTCTAGCAGCTTGGCTGTTTACAAACTGAAAGCACAGAACCACACAGTCCCATCAGGGTTCCTCCTACTGAAGGCGTCCCGCTCTACTAGCTGTCCAGTGGCTCGTGATTTCCCAACAGGCCCCTCATCACATCTCTGTGCTTTTGTTCACGTTGCCTTGGGCAATACCATTCCTTATTGTCTACAATGCGGGGAAAAAAAAATACTGAACGCTGTGTGCGTCTGTACCAAGGGCACTGTGGGTTACTGAAAAAAAATATGTTGAAACCAAAATCTCAGAATAACACAGAGATGGCAGCTTTGTGTTTTGCTTAAGCATTGACCAAACTGAGGGAGGATTTGCATTTGATGAACAGTGACGTCTTGCACCTGGGATGGAATAACCCCATGCAACTGTGCAGGCTGGATGCCAGCTGGGGAGAAAGTTGCTCTGCAGAAAAGCCCTTGGGGAACACGAGTCAGCAGGGCACCCAAGCGGTGCTGAAGGCTAATGGCATCCTGGGCTGCATTTGGTAACGCATCACAGCAGACTGAAGTAATTATTTCCTTCCCTTTGGCATTTTTGAGATTGCATCAGAAGTGCTGCCTCCAGTTTTGGGCTCCCCAGTACCAGAAAGATGATGACAAACTGGTGAAGGGCAAGTGGAGGCCACTGAGATGGTGGGGGGCCATACTATTACGAAAAGTCAGAGAGAGGGGCATTTATTCAGCCTTTTCCTCTCCAGGCTAAGGAGGTACCCGACTGCCATCTTCAGCTACCTAATGGGTAACTGGAAAAAAGATAGGACTAGGCTTTTCTCAGTTGCAATGGATGAAGGGGCAGCAAGGGAAATTCTGATTGAATAGATATCGTGAAAAAAATCTTTATAAGCAGTGGTGCAGCACCAGAACATGAACCTGGGGAGTGGTGAAATATCCACCCTTGGAAATACTCAAAGGCCAACTGGACACAGCCCTGAGCAACGTACTCTGTATCTGAAGCTGCCCCGTGGTGAGCAGGAGGGGGGGATGAGCTGACCTCAGAAGGCAAGGTCCTTTCTCACCTGAATTCTGTGATTCTAACGTGCCTCACGACATGTGCACCAAGATACGAGGAGCTCTTCACATCTCATCACTGGTGTCAGGTATCGTTAACACTTTCATCAGCTGGAACGCTGCCGAGCTGACTCAAATACTGAACGTCTTGTCTAAACACAATTATGAAGGCACATGGCAGTTTCTATGTATCTCAATTAGCCTTGTGCCATGCGTGATGACATTCAAAATTAGCTGACTTGGAGGCCTGTTCCCCACTCAGTTCAGAGCTTTTACAGAGCTTGCCTGGTCTGCTGTGAAACTTCCCGAGGCTTACAATGTGAGGCCCTCCCTCAGAGGCACATTAACCACCATTTGGATGTTAGGAGAATCAAAGCAAAGCTCACACAGTACAAACCTAATGAATCAAACCGTAAAAGATGAATGTCTTTTAGGAGCAAACATCACATGGAGCTCCACAGACCTCTCTCTTCTTTTATCGTTCTGCTCTTAGGACGTAAGGGGAGCAACATGCAACTACATCTCTCCCACACCGGCACCTATTGCTGTAATGCTAAGTGCAAGCTCCTATCGCCCCTGTAATCCTGTTTGGGAAGCTCTGCCGCAGCACTTACATTCTTATCTTTGTTTAGTCAATGCTGGCAAAAAAAGCGTCAACAAATAATCTCCACTGTACAGCTTGGCATTACTGAGATGCTGCCATTTGTGTTCCAGCTGATTTTTATTTGCAGCCTCTAATGCTGGAGACAATCTTAGAAAGCAGATACAGCCCGGTAAGTGATGCAACTGGCAAACGGATGTTTTTACGAGCCTACTCTTTGTATTAAAATGAATGCTGAACAGGACAACGCAAGCAATGAGAGAATCAGGCTAAATGTGAAAACATCAATGCAGTAATTTCTCTGGAACTATTCAGAGTGATTTCTCCTCATTTCCTGCCTTAGACTTTGCACTAGGAGACACTCAACAGCCTCATGTGACTAATTTGGAGGTATGTGGTCTATACAAACGCAGGCACCCACCTTGATTACATGGCCCCCTGACGCTCAGGGAAGGACAGAGACAGACCGTTCCACCAGGCACTGCAGAGCAGGACCCCAACAAAAGGGGCTCCACACCAGCCTTGGAGAAGTCCCTCTTTTCAGGGAACCAGGTGGGGAGAGTGACTGGCACATGTGCCTAAGCTAAAGGCAAAGTGCATTTTCACCTACTGCTTAAAAGGAGTTAAAATGGAACTGCCACCCCAGACTCGCAGAAGGAACGAGGGAGAATAAAAGCCCATTGTTTTGTTTATTCCTTACAAAGCTGATGGCTATTAAGCAAAGCATGACAGAGAAATTACTACCCACCCAACTTCCAAAAATACTAGGAACGAGAGCCGACTTTAAGCGAACATTATATTCGACAATGCCAGTGAGCTGCATGACTCCGGAGAGCAACCGCAAGCCTGAGCTGCTCGAGCCTGTTTCTGATTATGCAGCTGGGATGCTGCGCCCAGCGACTGGCTCCAGCCCATGCCCTTCCTGACGGAGGAAAGGTTCAGCTAACTACAGCGGTCATAAATCTCCCCACCGAAAGGTGATTAACTCGAAACCCCCTGTTGTTCTGTCAGGAAGCCGTAGAAGAGCCGCAAATCCATTAAATCACATCTTGCAGATATGTATCTGAGGAGAATGCACGACAATTGGTGATATATGGAAACTGCTGCACTGTGTCTTCGGACAGCTTACACAAGTATTGCTTTCCAAATTAACATTCTTGCCATCTGATTCTCATTAGACTCACTCAACTGTTCCGTTCATCTTACATTTTTCCTCCCAAGGGATTAACATTGATTTTTTATCTTGCGCACACACAGGAAGGTCACAATGATTCCTATGGGGTGGACTCATTCAATAAGGAACTACGCTATTAAACCCGACTTGACGTTATTGTCAATAGAGCTGAGCTGCCACAATGCTGGCTATTTTTTAAGGGAATTTCAATGCAACTCTCCTGATTCCAGCTACATCCATCATACCACTCCGTGACACACACAAGTCACTTGACAACTCATTAAAATATATATAAAAAATGGAGGTCAGCCCTACTAACATTCACACTCCACGTCTAATTTAAAAAATAATACAACTCAATATAATTACAAAATGCTTCTGGGAATAGACTATCATCGACAGAAAAAGGAGACAGGAAGAAAGGACTGCAGGTGGGCCTGCAAGGCGTTTTTAGCTGGACACTCTGAGTTCCAGGTCACACAGGAGGACAGCATGATTACTGTCACTGGTGGCCTGGGCAGTCCAGCCTGTGCACAAAATAGGCGAGAACTGTTTTGGGTTAAAGTCCTACTTACAGCGACTTTGGGGGCTGCTCCCTTCCTCCCAAGAGCCCTCTCATAAACCCATCAAGCTCCAGTGTAACAGGGGTGAGGTGGTTCCTCCCGTGTCTTCTGCTGCTGGAAGGCTGCTCCAGAACCTCTCTGCTCTGATGACTCTGATTTAACCCTCTTAAATCTCCAGCACCAATGTAGAGCAGGTAAATATAAGCATCATCCTTTACTCAATGCAGCTTTTTTCTCTCCAAGTTTACTATTTGTTTCCACATGTAGCTGCAGAGAGCAAACGTATCCCTTCCCAGACTATTTTGCTACCCTGACAAGTCAGACTCTTCTAGTCTCTCCCTTCCCCGACCATTGTACATGTTAATTCCCCCACCTCTTTTTCCAGCCAGGGCTTCTCTCTTCAGCATTTTGTCAAAAATATAGGCAAAAGCCACAGGAGCAATATGACGCAGCAGCTCATTGATAATCTGGAGCTTTATGGCAGCACAGGAAAGGAAGAGAAGAAAAATGCAAGAGGAGTCTTCCCAACACATAAAAAATGTCACAAACAGGAAACCTATACTAAGTCCCTGCCTAAGGAGTCGAATTTTCCAAACTGCTGAGGAGTTCCTCCTGATTCCTGGATGGTTTGAGTGTTTTCAGATCCTCTTTCAACACCACTGGAAAAAGCTTCTGACCTAAGTGCACTTTCGGATTCTTTGTAGTGAATTTTGCCTTTCTTGGATGAAATAGCAAATAAATAGCATTGAAAGAGCCGTCTGGTGCAAATCAAGGCTGGGCTCATCTGCAGAAATCTACGAGGCAGAGAAGGATGGAAAAGAAGAAACAATCTGTTGTGACTGTGTGGCCAGCAAACAATGGATAAGTGATTTTAATTGTCTGTGGTCTATGCTTTACCTTGGTGTTTCAAAGTAAGCAGCCCTGTGCTTTTTGCAGCCTCTTCTACACCCTTACAATTCCTTCTCCCCCCCTTTCCTCTTACACACCTATATATCACCATTCACTTGTTCTCACATGCACTGGAGAACTGCAGTGATGAACAGAAAGAAGACTGTGAGAAAACTTGGTAACAGCACCCCCACATCCCCTAGTATTTCTAGGGAATACTTATGGGGTGGGCCAAACTGTTTTGTACTGGCAGAGTGGTCCAAAAATATCCTGCTGGAGACTAGGTCTTAGCAAACAGTTTCTTAATGCACCCTTCCAGTGTTTTCTCATACACTCCATATTAGGTAGACCTAAGAGAGTCCCAGACTGTAGCTCTCCAAGCTGCATCACCGAAGACGTCACTGGTCTTCCTTTGGGTTGCTAGAATCTCCCGTTGATTGTCACTATTACTTACTTAATTAAAAAGAAAAAAAAAAAAAAGGCACTTTGTTCAAGGTTGCTCCATTTTTGGAAAGACTTGTAATGACTGTCTACTCTTAATGCTTTTTCTACCTTTAGGTCTGTCATCTCTCTCCTTAAAAATCCAAAACTCTTCTCACCAGGGGAAACTGCAGAACTGTGCTGGCACAACGATGTTCTGCTTGCACTGAATCTGCAGAGCAGAAGGATACACTCACTGTCAGAGCAGAAAGGAAGCACCCTCCCTCCCTCCCCCCGCAAAAAGCTATTTTTTGCAGGCGTTGTCATATCTTATCCCCAGGAAGAGAAGAGGGCTGTGCTAGAAAGTCTTCAGATTCACATTTGCTCCTGTTTACTCTGTCCTTCAGAGCACGGCTATAACAATTTATCAATACAACGGAGGGGAACTCACAACCTACAGGCAAGGCAGACTCCTCTAATGAAAACAAATCCTTGGGAGAGGAAGAAGTAGTTCACAGATCTGCCTTCTAAATCCCACTCCCACTGCAATAATGTTTTCATCACTACTTACATTTAGGGACACGAGGGTACTCAGAGCAGTAAAGCACATCGTTTGGGCTGAGCAGTTGCAGTACTGTGCCCAAAACAATTTGCGGTCTAAAAGCCCAAGTGAATAGAACACCACAGGATTCAAGACACATAATTAGAAAAAATAAGATCTTGTGCTTGTCATCTCGCGCTTGTCATCTGAAAGTATGCACAGATATTAATTAAGCTCCGCGAACCCCAGATGAAGTAGATTAGTAGTTTCATCCCTGTTTTACGGAGGTTTAGAGGGAAGCATGACACACAGTCACAGCTGACACTGCAGCGGAGCTGGAGCCGGCCGTGCAGGGGATGCGAGTGCCAGGGCTCCACCTCCTCCCCAGCCCTGCTCCGTGAATTGCCTTCAATGGGAAATGAAGGAGTTGCACTTCTCTGCTGTCTGGAAGAGGAAGGACCCACCCTGCCGCGTAACGGTAGCAAAGACCTGGCCTGAAGAGTTTTGATAAAAAGCATGACACACATAAGCAAAAAACACATTTAAAGTTAAGAAAAATGTTGCGATGCACTTACAACTTGGAAATGCATTGCTCAAGAACATAAAATGAGTCCACAGATTCAAAGGTTTAACAAAAAATAATTTAACTAGGAAAGCTTCGACATTTTTGTATCTCAAAGAACAGTTTGACATTCATTTTGCAGTCATTATCCGCTGAAATTCAAATTCTTATGACAGCAATTTCTCACAGATTCCCTTTGAATATTTGTAAATGTAGAAGCTGTGATAATGAAAACTATTCTCAGAATTTATCACGAAAGTAGTACACCTGTCCACTTAATTGAAACTACCTGGGCTCTAACTCTGCTTATCATCTGTGCCAGAACAAGAGCAGGGTGGCATGAAATGCAGCTAGAAAGAACTGTCTCCAGAACACATTAAATGGGTCATTCATTCTGTCTCTAGACACAATTATCCACCTAATTACAATTAGGACAAATGCAGAGTTGTCCTAACTGCAGAGGGATGCGTTTTAATTGTGATGTTCAAATCTCTGTACACAAATACAAAAAACCTGAGCAAGAAATGTCACTAGAAAATGGGAACAGACCATGACATACTTATCTGCAAAACAGCAAACAAACTAGATAAACGGTGGACATAAAGCAGCTCCTTAGATGATAAGTAACTGCATTAATGTGAAAACTATACTCTTCTGTTCCCACATTTAAGCACAGAAAGCATTCTAACTTCAGCTTTCAAGGTAAAAATGCTTTTAATTAGTGTCCTGGCTACCTTATGAGACATACAGACCTTGGTATGATAAAGCTATGATAATTTAGCCTTGCCGAGAATCCTCCTCATGATTTATATGATTACTTCATGCCAGCATGAAACGAATCCCCAAGGAAGTAACGCATGTCATCCTTAAAAATATTAAGCAATCAAGCCATGTTTTTATTATGTGAATGGATGCCTTTGAAAACAAGGATGCATGCACCATACTGTGAGGTAAAATGAAATAAATGAACAGAAATAATTCATTTCCATGTTCTAATCAGTGCAAACTGTAGTCTTCAAATTATCCTGATGCTACCAAATGTGAGTCTGGAGACAATAGGTTGACTCGTCTACTAAAATGAACATGAAATTGCATCCTAAGTACACAATGAAGGCCAAATTAAACAGTCCAAGTCTCTTTGTAAAGGTTTTTTTTTGTTTTTTTTTTTATTATTCTGCTCTTGCATCCAACTGAACAATTAAGAAGAGCAGAAGATTTAAACAAAGCACTGGATAATTTTTAGAAGGCTCTAACCAAAAGCAAGGCACTTATCTTATACAAAATGACCACAATCTACACAAAAACTTGTTCTTAGTCAAACTCTTCAGCTTCTAGCATTACCAGCAGAGAGAAATTTGTGTTCCATCAGCTAAAAGGATGTCTTTGGCACGCAGAATGAAAAATGCGTATCAAAGACTAGAACTGCACGCTTGCTGGTGATGTTGTATTCACAGACTGGGACGCCAGTTCTGCAAGGACCCAAGATAACACTGTTACACTGCTCATTGCTATCATAAATCACAATCCATTCATTAGAGCTTCTGACCTTTCAGAAAAAAAGCCTAGCCCCTACAGGCACAAGAAGATGGAAGAAGAGCTGTGGTAACGAGACAGGGGTAATACAAAACATTTGGAATAGACCACTGTATTTGTATAGGTAGTAATTTACATGAGAAGACCACCATAGGACAGTAAGGTTTTTTTTTTTTTTTAAACACTGATTCTGTAGCACTGTCTTTGAAGCTAAGCTAAATATTAAACCTAACCACATTATTTCCTTTGGTTTTCTCTTCTTAAAAAGAAGCGTAGAAAGCTCAGAGAGAGGCAACAGCAATAATGAAAGGAATGAAACTGGTTCTATGCTAGTTACCTATAAAATCATTAATGGGAAGGGGGATGAATAACAAACAATGGTGTGCTATGTCTTCCAAAGGAACACGAAATGCATTGGTGCATCTACGATGAGCAGCATTGGGAACATACTGAATTTATATACAGTTATACAGCAGAAAGCAGACCTGCGAGTCGCCTTGCTGAGGGATATGGTGAATCTGAAAGCTAACACGAGCTCCAGAGGAGACAAGTTCACGAAGGAGAAAGGCACTGTGACTTACTAGACAAGTAAAACCTACATCTACTTCAGGAAGTCCCAAGTCATAACGTTAGGAAGTATACACACTTGCCTTGCTCTCATTCTTTCCAAGGAGCTTCCTTATAGCTGCTGTTGAAGAGGTGGGTTAGATGGACCTTTGGTCTAACCCAGTACAGCAATGTCAGTATTACGTTTAGTATGTTCTCTGAAGTCTTCCTCCTTGGACATACTTAAAACCCAGCTAGACGTGGTGCTGGATGTGGACCGGAGGACCTCCAGAAGTCCCTTCCAACCTCAACAATTCTGCAACACCGTTAGGTGGCTGATACCTCCCCAAACTCCATTCACTATAGGACCTTCTCCAGAAAGAAACCAGGCCTGCCTGAGGAAAGGCCAAAATCTACGCTCATCTCAGGAAACAAAGGTCGCAGAGCAGCCTACAGTCAATTTGTCAGCCCGTCTTAGCTGACTTGCATTCAGGTGAGTGGGAAGCATATATTTCCAAAGTCAGTTGGAAGGCACGTTATAACTGTAAAGCCCTTCTGTGTGGCTGCTAATCTTAAATTCTGTGGTACAGTTGACAGTCTCCTTAAGAACAAGCAGAACTCATGTTTAGCACAACTGGTGTTACCTGAAAAGTCATGTTCTGTTTGACTTGACCGTGCAGAGAATTAAACTGTTCACTATGTTGTATTTTCCACCTATTAATGTGGTCATAATAGAACACCAAAATACATTGTAAAGACTGCTTTCCATTTTAACCTTGACAAAAATTCACCAAATGAAAAACAATATATATTAAAAAAACAATATATATTTCACTTTATTTCACCATCAGGCATAGGGCATAGGCATAGGCAGTGAAGACAGCTGTATGGCTTTCTGATAACAACCTTATCATCCTTGCCCCAGCCTTCAAGAGAATTGAGGAATCATTACAATCTTTCACTGCAATCTATATGACTCAAGTACGAGTCAAGAAAATTACTTTTTTCTTTGTTTCAGGGGTATTTTTTGTTGTTTTCATTAAATCTGACATAGTGACGGAGATGAGGGTGCCCACTTCCTTCCCTTTTAAATACACGACTTTCTTCTTCCCTTAACTAAAACACGTCTTTGCAAGGAAGGCCCCAGGAAGAGCTTTATTTGGACAAGAACAGGACTGTTTTATCAAAGGGAGGGAAGATTGAAATGTGTGAGACAGAACGAGGAAAAATGTGGGAAAAAAAGGGCCTAGCAAGTCTTACTTCCTACAGAGAACTGTGGTCCTGTAGCATGTACAGTTTCTAAGGGTCTAAGCAGTGAGCTTTATACGGAAAGCACACACATTTGACAGCTATTGTAAACACCCTCCAGTCACAGTAAAACACATCTGTTTTCAGCTGTGCGGAGGAAGAGCTTGTGTTTACTATGGTGGTGACCCTACCCTGTGTAAAAGTTATTGACACCCGCTGGACGTGTTCATTGCTAGGTCCGTGCCCTTCATTTGGAGCCAGTAATGCTCCTCAGGTTGGAGCTTTCCAAATATAGCCCTGACAGCCTAGTTCTGAGAGCCCAGGGGAAGAGGCTTGACTACTTTGCTAATTGATGCTGCTACACCAGGGAGAGCCAGCACTGTCTACAGCAGAGTTTTCCCTTAAAGTGGACTAGGTCAGTTGGATGGCAATTGCACTAAGTCAGACAGTAGTTCTCATTACCAGACCCTCGTTCCCTAAATTATTACACGCCCACAACAGTATTATTACAGAGGGAAAACTAAGTGCTCGTATTTTGGGGGAGACCAGCACTGAAACTGCATGTGTGAATTTAATGTCTTGCATAGTTTCAAGCTACTTGGAGCTAGCTGATAATCTAGTTTGGTTTCTTGCATAACACAAGATGTGTATTTCCCTCAAGTAGGGGACAGAACAAACTGTGCTCAAGAACCTGTACCTTTATCAACAGTATGGCTAGCATTTTGATAATGCATACGTATCAGAAAGGATCCAGTCTTCTTTTGATGGCCTCAAAGAGATGCAGAATTTGTCACTTGCTACACTGTGGCTTCAATTACCTAAACCCAGCCTAAGTTCTCCACAGGGACACTGTCTCATTCAGTACACAAGACAAATTCACTTAGCTAGCAGCCACTCAATATTTTATTTTTGCCCTTTCTATTTGATGCATAGCCATAAAAGCCTTGTTTACTGCACATTATTCAAGCTCTATTCTGAAGGCAGAATGATTAATTTCTTTACAGGCTTTTCTGTAGTGCTCATCAGATGTTTTGAACTTGCTATGTGCAATTTCCTAGCTTTTGGAAAAGCACAGAAAGGAATGCCATTATGTGGCATCCTAGAGCTACTGCCATGTTTCATATCAGCAGGGATAGACCAGACCTTTGCTATCTTAGCTAGCAGGTGTAAACCATTGGCTGCCAGCAGAGCCAAGCTAAAGGAGATGAGGCACGCACTTAAGCAAGTGATTTTCACTGATATTTGCCGGCACCGGAATGGAAAAATTCAGGATTTTAAGCAGACCAAAGGCTATGCAGTAGAAGTACTCTCACCAGTTCATGTTTCTACGTGCCTCTCATAACACCAAGCCCTTCTAATTAATCCTTTCCAACATGCCCACCCTTCAAACCACGCATCTCAGCCTGGTTTCTTAACCCAGTCTCATTCTTCTTGCCTGTCCAGCTTCATCCAGTTTTACTTACCTCATTGTATCTTCTTTTCTATCTTTATTTCTCTTAGTCTCTTTTGAGTATGTCTTTTTAATTAACTTGCTCACAGAATCAGTTGCTGTCCCCTAAACTCTTCATCTCACTGACTTCTCTGCCTCTTCCTTGATTTTACTCCCTGAAGCTTACAGAGGATTGAGGGGAATGAGCATTCACAGACTCTTTAGAGTTTCAGAAATACATATCTAATAAGAATATACAGAACGTGGTTCTGAAGACTGTAACTTGGACAACCTCAGGGATTTTCTTAGGGATGGTAAAAAGCACATTAATAAGTTACAAAAACCACTCACTCCTGACAAAACCCGGGGACATTAAAGCACAATAAAGAAGGTGTCACTGAAACCTCTAAAGTATTTTCCTTAGCCTCATTTTCAGAAACAGTTAAGCCATGTTGGGTGACATTTTCCAAAGTAAACTGGGCCAGAGCAGATGTGCATCTCAGAAAATTTTATTCCAAATGACTATAGTTTCAGAAAATTGCAAGCAAGTGAAATGGGAAGACACAGTATGTGGCTTTGCCCATAAAATAAGACAAAAATGAAAGCTATTTGTATCATGTTGGCAACTAACTTGATGGTTGCTCTGATACTGGTGACTTGTCTGAAGTCATGATACTAACTGAACAAAGCACATCATCCTGTCTTCACAGATTTTGTAAAGGCTGGATCACAACAAAGTAATATTATTGCCCCATTAAGCATACAAGTCTGGTATATGCACAGCTGTTTTTTGCCCAACTCCTGACATATGCACGAGCTATTCATCTGCTGGCTTTGCACTGAACCTTTATTATTATAACTCTCTCATCTCTTGCCTGTAGGTTCTACGATTTGGTCTCAATCATCACTTCACTGTACATTTGTCCTCCTGTGCGTTGATACCCCGTCAGTTTTAGGGCTGCCTGCAACCCTAATCAGGCCCAAATTTATGCTAGGGAATATAAATCTGCTAGCAAAGACTTAAAGCAGTCACTGAATTCCTGTAAAAATTAAACTGTTCAAGAAAGTCTTCTAAAAATCCCAGAGAGAACCAGTAAGGGCTATGATTAATAAGATACATCATTGAAGAAGTATGATTAGAAGTCCTGATTTCATAAGAGAGGTGGGTTTTGGGCCTCCACGAAGCTCGTTGTGTAATAATAATAATAATAATAATAAATGATAACAACAACAACAATTTGAAGGCTATTGGCCCTGAGTCTGTAAAAAGGTTTGTTCTGGGGATGGTGCAATAGAAAGAATATTTCCCATATAGGAATGTTAAAAAACAAAACAAAACAACAACAACAAAACAGAAATAAACAAATGTGGAGTCACTGCCCCTACAAAAAGGTTGGAGTGAAGCAGCGGCTTAAGAAAATATTTTTATCAGAAACTCATAGTTTGTCTTCATTTGATTAGACACAAGATTTCAATGCAAGATTTGCAAACACTGTATTTATCTATATTCTATAGATACTTAGTTCAAATCTTCCAAACATCAGTGCACTGCTTATTTAAAATGCGTAACAGTTAGTAGGAAAAGCAGCAAAGACAATAAAGCACAGAACCGACTTCCAAAACTATCAAGCATTTGTCAATTAAAATATTTACTTTTGACACAAGTCCTAATTCGTTAAAAACATTCAATCCAGTCTTAAAATAGAGGTTCGAGCTACCCAATTTATTCTTGGAACAGTCACTTGCTTGCAGGATTAGGAAGACAATGGCATCCAGAGCAAGCACGAACCCTCTCCCCTCTTATTACAGTTAATCAGCAACATAAATACTATAATGGAGCTGAGCCCCTGCAAACTCACCAGGCTGTGCATAATTTCGACTCCAGCTGGATTCACTGTGAGTGCCTCATCATACAATTGCTTAGCCTCCTCCAAATTGCCTTTCATCTCTGCAAGCCTCCCACGCATGTACAGTACAGCATGAGATGTGGGGAAAAGACTAGCTGCCTCCTGGATACAAAAGCCTGCTTCTTTGAGATGGTGTTGCTCCATGAAGAGTTCAGCTGAAAAAAAAAAGCACAAAAACACCCTACCATTAGCTGAAATAATTCAGATACCTTTCTTCACACTAATTGCATAACATCTCCCTTAAACATATTAAAGCACGAGGCCATGATCCTGCACAGTGCTTACTACTGTGGTTAACGTTTACTATCAGAAGCAAGTCATTGAATGGATATTCTGATACATTAAAGGCTCTATACAGACATAGATGGACCTCATCAGGTGTTGACACAGGATAGCCTTAAGGATATACCAGAGTGCTTCCTCAATCAGGATGTAAACATGTGCTGTACTGAGCCCTACGGAAGCAGGGCTGGTAGCCACTTGGAGCCATTGTATGTGTTTCCAAATAATCTGGGAAAAAAAAGGACAGAATAAGCCATCACTGTCTACTGATTAGTTTAAACATGTCAGAGTAATAGGATACATCTGACCAAGCTGGACATTAAATAACTTCTTTAAGAGAGTATTTCCATATTTTAAAAAATGATTAAAAGTGTTTTTCTCTGCTTACTTGTCTAGTTTATGAGATAGCTGTCTCTTAAGTTTTCAGAGTCTCCATTAAAATCAAAGGCTTATATCACAGAGACTTACTTATATTTTGTATTCACAAATTTATCTCCTCACACATACTCTACAGAAAAAGAAAACAGAGCTCTTGGAAGAGACTGCTCAGTCATCTGCTTCCTTCAACTCTCAGCAACTATCCCAGTGGTTTTCTTACAAAGAAAAAAAAAAAGTAAAAGGCATACTGATGTGCTTGACTGTCAATTTGTTTGTTAATCAAATCATTTTTCATGTTAAACAAATTTCATAACGTATCTCATTGTTAAACTTCAACATTTCTTAGGATTTATTATGCATTAAATTCTGGGAGAAGGCTTAAGAAGTGATGCTCAATTTTCACTGACACACACAACTGAAAAGGGAAATTGTTTATATATATACATATGTATGTATATGATGTATACACATGTATGTAGATAAAATAACTCTTTGCACAGCAGCCATTGCTCTTTGGTTCTTAACCTATTTGTGTTCTATACGTCATCACTGCAAAAGCTCAATGTTTGTCTCTGTTTATTTTTATTTAAACTGATGTGGCAATGCAGTAAATGCAGTAAATATTGACAGTTCAATAGCCCAATTCAAAATGTTCAGGCTCCAGAGTCAGATAAACAATTCTGAATTTAGGCCCAATCTTAAGCGCCCTGACTTTTAAAGGTAGTGAAGTGTTCTCAGGAAGTCTCTGCGAGGGGGGGAAATCAGCCTGAAAAATTAGGCCTCTCGTATAGCTTTGAAACTCCGCCAGTTTCAAAATGCCGGGAGGGCCAGATGACTCCGGGGACTTGGCATGCTGACGCGGAGCTTTCTGGGTGAGAGGGGAGCAGGAGAGCATCTCAGCAGCTGTCCTGCCACGCCATGGGAAGGGTCCTCCTTGGCCCGTCCGACGTGAGACTGGGACCACAGACAGCTCTCCCGCTGGCACACTAACGGTGACTGTGCACGGACACGGCATCATGGCCCTCCAGATCTGAAGCGCTCCTTCTGGAAGAAGGGTGAGACATCATCGATAATAAGCTCGACTATTTCTTAGCCATTCCTAGTTTGTGCTACAGATAAATGTCATTCTCTAAGGCTGCCAACTCGAGCAAAACAGTTCCTCAGTAAGAGCTATACTCTTTAAAAATGACTCATATACATTTCTGTCTGGTTAATCTTTATAAAATCTCAGCGTGCCTCCTTTCCCTCGACTCCAAGAGGGTGCAGCCATCTAATAACAGAAAGCAAGGCCATGCAACTTGACAAGCTGAGTATGTGCACAGCCTTATTCAAAAGTTTGTGGGAGGACAGCATTTTTCTTGTGCTTCCCAAGGAACAGAGCATTTTCCTGCCAAGTGCTGCGCAGCAGCTGATGTTGTGCATGTGGTAGTGATGAGGATGGGGATGTGCAAAGTGACGATTCACAGCCTGAGGACACTGCGGTTTGCAAAGTTAGCACAACCCTAGCAGCACAAAAAGAAGGGGGTGAAATCCCGGCGCTATTTGAAGTCAGCAGAAGTTCTGGATACTGCTGTATTAAAAACTCTAATAGCAACTAACAGCATAACGTGACCTGTTTCATTTCAAAAAAGCATCAGGAGCAAGGGGGTTTAGATGTGAAATCATGCACAGCCTGTGATTCAATGCATAGAAAATGGAGAGTACTTATTCTTTCTTTCAACGGTGCCTGTAAATCTTCTTCAGTAATAACAATTATTTAGAGGAAGTGCAGCAACACAGAATCTAAATAAGATCTACAAATTGTATTTTATGGTACGGTAATGTACCATATTAAAGTTCAGTCCATTTCTTTGCAGGCTCAATAGTCAATAAAAAATGATTTAATGGTGTGGGAGGCCTAATTTGCATAAAAAGAGAATGAGAGAGGTGCCTTTGGGTTACAGAAGGGAAGGAGTGCACCCACCCAGCTAAAAATAGACATTAAGGGAAATCGTTTAAGCCTGCATTAAAATGGGTTTTCTTTAAACTCATTTTTTACTTCTATTGCATACTCAGTTTATTTACAGATGAACAAGATACACTTACGTAACATGGAATAAAAACCAAGCTAGAGGCAGAAGTCAAAGACAAAAAACAAGGATTCATTAAATTGATCATGGTAATACTCCCACCTCCTCAACAGTACTGAAAGTACTGAAATGCCTGCCTCTGCATTACCTGGGTTAGCAGTTTCCTGTCTGCTGGATTATTTAGGATCTCTCCTGGCATCACCTAATCATGCTGTACATACAAACCTGACCAAACTAGCAGCCCTCACAAGGAAGTTCTGTCATAGAGACGTGGCACCCAATGCCACTCCAAAGCAGACAGCAACTCCTCAGGGTGAATCAGGTATACAGCAGCATCTGTGATCCCTACACTGTGAAAGGCTTGGTGCTTCAGGAAAGCCATTTATGAATCTCCAGCTGTTGGACTACATCGTTCTTGGTGCTGGCATTCTTTGCAGCTTTGAATCCAAAGGCAATGTTTGCAGGCTTCCTTGCCATCTCTTGCTTAACACCATCTTCATAAAAGCTTAAACGAGTTCCCATTCTGTTTTGAGCTAAGTATTACCAACAATTCTCTGAATGCTACAGAGCCAAGAGATGATCATCCTGGATGCACTGCTTCCTCTATTAGCCTCTCTGGAGTAATGCTAGAAACTGAGTGCAGATGATCAGGGAATATTTGATCATTTTTGCTTATAAATACAGACAAAGACAGATCACACTGCGTGGATGCACAGAGGCAGGATGCATCGTGAGCTGTCTCCTTTCATCCTCATCTTGAAGCTTGAGCCTACACCCACTGAGACCATGAGCAGCTATCCAATTGACTCCAAGGCCCAGCCTAGCGTTATTCCTTTCTTTCCCAGATTTACCTTACGCTTCCATTTGTGCTCTCTCATAGTATTGTCCACCCTTCTCTGCTGTTCTTCTGAACAAGAAGAGTCTTCTCTTGTGGCTTTAGCCTCCTTTGTCTCCACTTGCAACTAGACTTCGAAGTGATACACCAGTCTTAATGCTGGTCCCAGTCCCTGCGAGCAGCCCACATCTCCACTCAGATGTATAATCAGCTCCTAACATGAGCTTCTAGTTCTCCCAGCTGTTTCTGCTAGCGTTTAAGCTCATCTACAGTGAAGATCCTTAATCAAGTGAGAATTGCCAGAAGCATATCATCTACTCACTCACCAAAGACCAGTAGCAAACGTACAGAGCAAGAGCACTTCCAGAAGGCTGACAAAAGCTGGGTCTCCTGTAGTCAGCCTCTTTTTTTTTTTTCTCTTTTGTCTCCAGGATAAATTATTTGACAGAGCTCTGTAAAGGAGCCCATCTGAGAAGCAACAACAGTGCAATCTAGTCATGTCTGCATCACAATGCTAGTATAAGGAACAGAGTTGTCTGCCATCACCTTGAACGTTGACTATTCTCTTTTTCTTAAGTGTTTCAAAGCAGTGTCAAGAGTGATTGTACTTGTCACCACAGAGGCAGCACCAACTGTAATTCTAGCCAAAAAAAAAAAAATGGATTTGAAATGTATTTCTGCAACGTGAAGCACCCAAGAGTTAAAATCTCATTCCTTGCAAATCAATGTTATCCAAGACGCGGCACTGAACTCCCACAAGCAGACTGCTCCACATTACTCTGTTCTGTGTCAGCCACATCACCTGCTCTTACCCACCCCAGAAATGCTAGCGTGTGGTGACATGGCCAACGCCATGTAGCCAGCTGACCAGCAGGACGGCACACTGGGAGGCAGCCCTTTACACTTGATGAAGGCGAGAGTGCCTGAGAGGATGTCTAAAGAGGTGTTTTCTGTTCCACAGAGCTCATCTGCTTTCAGAAGCTATTAATACTTGTTACTGCAGCAGCCCTCAGCCAGCTGGAAAGACCCACTCCTCCGAGACAGCTCTCTGATCAGCGAACACAGAGCTATTACCATGACAAAGGGTTCTCCCTCTGTCATGCCTTTCTCTCAGATGACGTTTAGTCACCCTCCCTTATTATGACACAACCGTGCATGCAGTTGTTTGACAATTTGCCGGCAAATAAGATGGAAGATCGTTCAAGCTGTATCTCAACTGTTATCGCTTCATTTGATGCAAACCTTCAGCACAGAAATGAAGAAGAGAACCTGCTACATGTTCCCGTCCACATGAGCTCAATCACTTACTCTTCTGAATGAGGCAGTAGATGCGTTCTTAAAGGCTGTCTTTGCAAGCAAACTGGTAGCTAACTGGAGCCCAGGGACCCGCTTTCAATTTCTGAGCTTCGGGTCTCCCAAAGGCTGAAATGGCAACTGAGCTTCTTTATTTACAAATGCAGAAGTAGAGTGAACATCTCCGGAGGTGACACAGAACTTCCACAAGCTACTCTCTATACTAATGCATGCAGTCAAGAAGTTATCTGAAATACAATAAAGCCTGTCACAAGATAGCTGGTTCCTTTACATGAAGCGGGACCCTGCTCACTGGTGACAAAACAGCTCTCTCCCACCTGGGAGAGTTGGGAGGAGCAGCAGACCATCGTTTTAGGCAGTAAGGGCGCTACTGAGAAGGGTGGCATAAAAATGCTTCAAAAATGCTTCTGTTGGAAGGGCAACTTTTTTTTTTTTTTTTTAACCCTCTCTTAAAACACTTATTACTGGCTATAGTCAAAGAAGCCTTCATATTCCAGCCTGGTCAAGCATAAATTCCTATATTCTGTCCCTTGTATAGATAAACATCCTGCTGCTTTTTTCAGGCCCAAGCATGCTTTATTACTCGCCCAAATGGTACTAGCAGCTGAGAAATGCTAGTGGTTGGTACCCTCTGTCATTCTCTGGGCATCACTGGCAGTGCAACAGGTTCCTCTCCATCCACCGGATAAGGAGCCAGAGAATGCTCGGCAAAGAGCACTGCTAGCTGCTGCCTGCTTCCTTAGAAGTGCCTGTTCACATACGTGCACATTTGCATGGCCCAGATTTTGAGAAATGGCATGTGTGCTTTGAAGACCACCCGTGCCAATGGATTATCAGTCCACAAAGCTTGACATCCTGCTCCAGCAGTGAGAAATATCCAGAAGCCTCAGGAATGGGGGAAGCAGTCCAAATGCCCAGTCTTGATAGGAAGCCAAGAATGCTTTTGACTTCTTAAATTCATTGTTAATAGAAAATAAATGAAACCAACCTGGATAGCGTAGATGAAAACCTAGAAGCCCCCTGAGGACATCTGATTGAGGAGAAGTGGGGAATTTGGCCATTTTTAGGCTGCACCAGAAAAGACAAGGCCAGAGCTTGCCAAACCAGGAGGCTTAGCAAAACCCCGGCTGGCTTCTTAGCTGCACCAGTAACATTTCAAAGGGGACCAAACCAGCTCAGTTCACCATTTCCACCTCCAGCATGAAGTGTTCCTAATCCCTCCTAGCAAGCAAATGCTGCAGGACAGCCATCGTTGCAGTACACCTTTATTCCCCTCGGTAACCGCTTTGTGATAAAACACTCCCTCCTGCTCCCCCTCACCAGGCTCCAGTTTCTCCCACTGCTCTGTATCACTATAAAAGCCACAAAAATCAGCAGTGCTTATGGGGCTCAAGAATAATAATAAAGAAAAGCAGTAAGTGGGGAGCTCTAAAATTTCAAAGCACTTTTTTATTAAAAAAAAAAACACAAGGAAAATAAAATTAGAATTGCTTCAACAGCTTGTGTTGCACCACGGGAGAGTATCTGACCCCAGCTATTCTGCAATGTCAGTAAAGATGTCTCCCAAACCTGACAATAAACACCTTTAATATCAGAGCTAATAATTTGAGGGGGGCTTAGGATTGCTAAAAGCTTAGGGAGGGGTGAGCATTTAATTACGTACGTGCAAACCCTGCAAATGCAAGCTGTGCTGGTGAGCTGCTCCCTTTGCTGTCCCCGGGCTCCGTCCCTGCCCGTGTGCGGCTGTGCGGACGCGGGCCAGTCAGGGCTGCAGATCCCAGCCCACTGGCCCCTACGACATTTTCTCGTGGAACAAAGCCCATCTTCCTCTAACACAGCTTTTTTTTCCCAGGAATTGGCCCATACTGAATAAAATAAATAAATCACAAGCGTTTTGTGAAGGGAAAAAAAAAATGTTCCTGCTGTACATAACTCGGGGGAACAGATGTTTTTCCATTAGCTCACTGTTCCCTGCTACATTGGCTCTCTTTACATTTCTTGTTTAGGGCATGTTCATTAGAATATTTTTTCCTAGGGTAAACTTGTAGCATGTTACTCAGGCAGCAGGTAGCCCTCTCCAGCCCCACTGTGAATACATGGAATAGTCATTCGAGTGATTTTTCTTTAAATGCTCCTTTAAATTAGCTTTAGGTCTACCTGGTGAGGTTTGCAGCCTGTGCTTAGCAGGCATTTAGCCAATCTTAGATCAAATTACCAGACCTACTTTGCTGTGAGTGGCCATATTTGGTAAAGTATTGGGCCAGTCAAGAAGCTAAATTGTCAGATATAAAGTACTAGTAAAGACAAACAAAATGGACATTGTAGTTAAAAGTAAAGCTTAAAATAATATAGCAACAGGAGCTGGAGTACTCAAACTCTTATTAAAACTGGCTTGCAGCATTCTAAAATACTCCACATAAATAGAGCATACAACAGTTATTACTGCCTGGAAACATACTCATGCATACTTCAGATAAGAAACCACTCATTACCGAAAGAGCTTAAAACTACTTCTTTTCAGTACTGACACACTTTGCTCTCTAGGTCAAACGTGATTTTGTAAAAAAAAATGAAAGTAAGTTTTGGTCATAAATTTGAACCATTCCAAATATATTTTCCTTAGCCAAACATCATGATTGTGTTTTCTAAACAGAACGGAGGACTACTGGCATGATTCTGAAAAGGAAAAAGGGAGTACAAACAGCTTCTAGGTCAGACATTTCTCTTGGTAGGAGAAGCTGGATAATCACCAGGAATCTCTGGGATTCTCCTTGCACCTCCTTCTGCAGAAGAGGTAGAAGAAGAATGCCATTAAAGTTCCTTCTCTCCTCCCAAAGTTGATTCAAGTTCTCAGTCACTGGAAAGCAGAACAAAGAGAAAAAATGGACATAGGGATCGCATGAAGACCACCTCTCCTGGAGCTGTGCACAGCAGAGATGTGCACTGCAGCACCCTTCCCCAGTGCTCCTTGCAGCAGGACCCTGACAAATGGTTCCTTCTCAGATTTGGGGCCAAGAATAACGTTTAGGTCTGTTAATGTAAAAACCTAATGAAATGACTCTCCTCTTAAAAAGCCATTACATTTCAAGAAGATGCAGAGGGCTGGGTTATTTTTAAGAGGGACCAGACAAGCTGTATTAATCACGGTCTTTGCTGTAGACCACTTGAAAACAGCATGCCTCCCAGTATTCCCCAAATCATGCCTGCTCCAGGGCAGGGACAACCTCTCTGGTCTTTGGAAACCACAGACCCCTTTCTCTTCCGAAGCTAATTGTGACTACCTGCAGGGAACAGCAAGATGTGCAAGCCCACTGAAGAAACATGCTAAGTTCCCTGCTGCAGATGACTGTCCTCCCCACTGGTACTACAGAAGGGTGGCCACAGGATAAAGTGACAGTTCAGCTTTATGTAGAGATGTGAAAAAGGATAAGAGGGCTCATTCTAGAGACCACAGAGATGCATCAAGCAGCTGTTTGGCTGCTGACCAGAAGCTACAAAAAGTTAGCTTGCCAGATCACCAAGACAAAGCTCACCAGACACTGCTGTAGGGAAAACCGAGGAGCAGCAGCCATGTACACAGCACATGTGGACTTTGCAGCTGCACTTCCAAAGCTGCTCCTTTATCGTCTTTCCTACATAACTGCACTGTTCACAAACCCAGAAGTTACAGCTGAAAAGTCTATGCCCTCTTAGCGCAAGATAACTATCTTTAGCACACAAGACTAAATATTTGGGGAGAGTTCACAGCCTTCCCTTCAGCCACTGTGAATGGAGTACACGTGTTCTCATGCACTAATTATGGGATGCATTAGGAGCAAGGAACTTGTGCACAAGGCAGGTTAGCCCTGGACTCCTGTTGCAGCTGTGGGTGGAGGGTGATGCTGTAACCATTCCCCTGTGCTGGCACCATCTGATGACTACCACACGCGAACGGTCCCCTTGCAAGCCTACGTGCTGGCTGCTGGAGGGCTGTAAGACCAGCCCCACATAGCTGTGGGATAGTTTGCTTTGTACGCCTCTTTCCAACGTAAGCCCAGAGAGCTCTGCCCGATCAATCAGCTGGCACCATTAAGTTTTCACGCCCTGGGATATGAAGAGGCATGGGATCTCTAATGGCTCTAATGGATCCCTGACAGGTTCACAGCCTGGCGCTCTACATCCACACCCACACACAGAGACACGGCCAGCTGCATGCTTCTAGTGTCTGCGAAAGATGGATGCTTTGTTATAAATTTACTGCAGGACAAGGTTTAGAAATTATAATGGTTTTATCTAAAGATTTATGAGTCAAGCAAAAAAGGTTAAAGTGTTAATAACAATAAAAACAGCAATATGTGAGTCTTTTCCCAAAGGCAGACAAACATTTTCCTCCATTAAGAGATAGGAAACTGAGGTATGAAAAAGTTAGGCAACTTGCCAAGAGTCACAGGATGAGTCACTGACTGAAAAAGGACAAGTCCCAGCTAAACCTGATTGAAATCTACAGCACATCGATGCAGCTCTTTCGTGAATACGAAGTGACTCTGGATGCAGGCGTCAGAATGGAATGCTAGTCGTCTGTTACTTTCCACAGCTGTTAATTTGGGGGTGAGCTGGAACAAAAAAGCACGTGACAATCTTGGCCGTTTCTAACCACAGATTTCTGTTTATTTGATTATTTATGAAATATTTCTATTTTGGAAGTTATTAACTTAAAACTACTTCTGCTTTCCCCTCCTTCTAAATAGGAGATTCTGGGACAGAGGGCCAGTGATGATGCTCTGTAGGACTATTCAAGTCAATAAGCCCACTACTAAGACCATTAAGCTGCATCCATAACAATAACTGACTTCAGTAATGAAATCACAAAGCAGTCACAATATATATTTTCAGAACATCAATCCTGATTCAAGTCGAGTGAAAAGCAAACATGAAATAAAACAAAGATTAAAAAAACAGAATAGGACAGAATAGTTACAGGTTATAAAAATAATTTCCGCCTAAAAGAATTAACACCTCTGAGAAAAGCACACTGAAAAATAATTGTAGCAATTCACAGTTAGGTCACAGCAAGCAGTAGGTCTTTATTGTTTTTGTCTTTTCACACAGCAGCAAAAATGTAAACTGCCTAGAGCTATCTCTAGGATGATGGACAACAGACACCTGACTTCTCATCACAATAAACTCTGTGTTTTTTTTTTTTGTTTTCCCAGCAGCCTCCTCTGCAATCTTAAATCAGAAGCATAAACTGAATAAAGCAAAACCCTGCTGGTGATTTTAAAGCCCACAGTACATTAATGAAATTTACATAAGCAAATAAATGAACTCATGTGATTAACTTAAAGGATGATGCATTCCAAAAGGTAACTTCTATAATAGTTAGGCAAATTGTAACAAGTAGAATGTCACGTATTCTGTACCAGAACTAAAGTCAAATTGGTAGAAAATGGCCCACAAAAACAGCTAAAAAAATCTTTACTGAGAAGTAGGGTGAGATTGCCAGGTTTTATGTGAGAATTGTCAATTGTACAGATTAGGTAAATGAGAATTTGACAGGTTCTCCTGTGCACAGAACAGAAAATTATCAGCAAGGTGCTAGTGGGCTCTGCTTTTTTTTTCTTTTTTTCTTCTTGTTGCAAATGGTAACAGAGACATCTAAGAAGCAATCACAGCATTCAAATGTAATTTCAGGTACACAACAGCGTGGACCAATTGTGGAAGAAAAGCTGTTTCTCTTAAGAGCAAAACTGCAGGGTCAGAATTCCTTTTGCCAGTCCCAAGTTACTGGAACGCAAACGGCAGAATGAGCTTTGCAACTCTGCTCCTCAACAAATGCCCTACATAAAACCCTTTCATGAGTTTGGAGGTTGCCCCCGGGTAGAGTTCTTCTCACTGTTCTCTTTTCCCTTTATGTGCTCTGCCACAATCTTTGCATGAGTGTCTCAAACTGACATGCAAAACCTACAAGTCACTGGGAGATTCAAGCAGCCAAGGATAAAATGAGTGGAGAACTTTTTCTTGTTTAATACATTTCACTGAAAACTCAGAAAAACTGGAACACTGTCAGCCTAAATACCATTTCAGAGATTCTTTGCCCATTCGTTTTGCGCAAAATGAAAATAATTACTCCTATCAAATAACCTTTCTTAATGAATAACTGTTTTCCCTCTTCATTTAAAAACACATTTTAATGATGACTGAAGTTTTCTGTGTTATGGAAAAATAGAGGTGAGCTGAAAAATCGCACTACTCCTGTATTTTGTTAGATTTAATCAAGTGGTATTTCAAAAAAACAGGTGGGATAGATGGGCAGATTTACTGCTGGTTTAAGGTGTAGAGACAGCCCTGATTTGAGTTACTCCCTTAATACTTGTGTCATCTCATTCACCACTGGGGGAGAAAAGAAATTCCAGGCCGTCTCTGTAACCATCAGGACTTACCAGCTTGAAGCCAGATTTGTTCAAGAGTTGTCCACAGCTGCATAGGTCCTTGCTTCATCGTGCTGCTCTGCATAGTTATTTCAGACATGGCCTGTTCCAGTCTCGATGCAGCAAGGGAAGAGGCTCGCTGTGATCCTGTGGACCAAACAAACAAGAAGAACAACACATTTTATGCTTCCTTGGGATATTGGTTCATTAGATGGAAGGTCTGATTCTCCACTCCACTGCATCAGTTTTGTGCAGTAAGAGCCACAGTGAAGCCTGGTGTGACCAACTGGAGAAATATGCTTTATAAAAGGTTAATTTATTGAAAAAAGACAAAATTACCCATGGGCTGCAGCTCAAGCAAGTGAATTAAGAGACAGTAATTTTATAAAGGTCTGCTTAGCAGATTCATCAAGGAAGCAATGGTATTTTGCTCGTCTGAAAAGCAGAATTCTACCATCAAACATTTCCTAAGAATACTTGTTAGCAACCTATTTTATGAGCCCATTGTCACCACGCAATTACAAAACATGGCCCGCTAATGTAAAACCTTTGTACAGCATTGCAGAGTGGGTCGGCAGCATTCACAGAGCACACAGATTTCACGTGACATCAATATTGTCCTATTGGTTTAGAGACAGCATGGTTTTTCATTTAACCTTGGGGAGCAGAGAGCTCAGCGCTTCGACTATATTAACCTTTAGCATGCGCCGTAACATTTACGCAAGAATAAAGTATTTGGCGCCCACATCTCTGGGAACAAAACATCACATCAAAAGCTGCCCCCAGAAAGCAGGCACGGACAGAGGCCGCATCCTCAAGCGCGGCGTGCAGGATTACACTGGTGAGCCAGCCTCTGAGGGCTACCAAGAGGACTGCAACAGAGCAGGAAGCTACAAAATGAGATTTCAGAGCTGGCCTTGTAAAGCTTTAGGAAATAAATATTTTAATATATGTAGGTTTAATGGGACTTTAAGGCTGATAAGCTCTTTCTCTAGAGAGCTGCTGTGACTGAAGCATTTGTGCTGATTAGCTTTACTCTTCTGCCTACCCTTGCAGGCTGACCTTGCAGGCCACAGGATCCCGGAGTTAAAATCCCCCTTTCTCTCACAGCAGCCCCCTGAAGGACCACCAGAGCCTAGGGACAGACTCGGAGAAGTATGGATGGCTCTGGGCAGGGGAAGAGTCAGAAGGGCAGAAAAGCTGTCACAGGACATATGCACTAACTGTTTTTCTTCCGAAAGGGGCGTTGTGCTTCTCCAGCTGGAGAGCCCGGCCTTCTGCCAGGCACCGGGAGGCTCCTGTCCCCCCCGTGTCCCTCTGCAAAGACACCTGTGCGGCCTGGGCACAACACGGCCTGTAGGTTTTACCTAACCCGAGGCCAGGCTGCCTGCCTCTGGGACTGTCGTGGCTAGGGAGAGGCCACAGCCGCAACCCAAAGCCTGAGACTGCCATGGAAATACTTGTCCCATTATCTCACTGCTAACTGATGGCATTCGTTTTCAGCAGCAGAACTTCAAAACAGCCCTGCAGTGCTCAGTGCAGGCGCCTCCCGCAGCTCCCTCGGAAAATGCAAATGTGCTCTTCCTAGATGCGGTTTTAAAATTCCTGCGTATTTTCAAAGACACTCCTCATCTGGTGCTCCGCGAGATGACAGTGCAGTAATGCAGTAATTATGGCTTTAACGCTACAGTAAAAGCTATTCGGCTTTGTATGGAGGATTTATTACATTTAACAGTTTATTTAACAGATCAATCTTCAGTCTCTTTCACTGCCTGGAATTCCTCCCCCTGCCCTGCCCACTCCTGCCTCTCCCTCCCTCCAGTTAGGAGAAATTTCACTGAAACACAGCTCCCAGGCATTCTCAGTCGGACAGGGGTTGTTTAACGCAGGAAAAACCATCAGGTGCTCATCCCCAGCCACCCCAAGCGCTGGCACTTTCTGCAAATTATGAAAATTACCACGTGAATAATTAGTGATGCTGGTTAGGAGCACTTCAAAGTCAGAGCAAACCTAGACGGGCAAACGCAAAAAAACTGCACAGGCTTTGGGGACTAACCAGATCCTTGAATTAGCGCTCCTGATCTCGTTAGTATGCTTTGAAAGCAACTTTCAGCATTACATTTCTCTGCCAAGACTGCCCTCTTTCAGGAAGGCTTTCCAGAGCGGTCTGTGACAGTACCTGTACGCAATGCTGTTCTGCCTGCATCGGGTGGAGGTTTTATTTACATCCTCAGTGCTCGGGGGAAATCCTCTTTTCCTGGCAAGTCATTCCAAGGGGATGGTGTCACCGGAAGGCAGCTCTGTGCCTTTGGAGAGGTTCATGTGCTGCTGAGAGGCTGAACGGCCACTTAGGATCTAATAAAGCACCCTTCCCTTGCAATGAAGGCTTTAAAAGAATACCACTGTAAACTAAGTTGCACTTGAGGAAGCACAGGTTAGCTGCTCCTCTCCTCTTCGTTGCTCAGGTAGCTGCCGGGGCAGAAAGCCTGCGATGCAACACGGATCCTGACCACTGCTGTGTGCTTCAACCTGCACAGCCTTGAAAAGGGAACCCGAGTTACTTAAGGGATTTACTGCCTTGGGCAGCTAAATGCAAAGAGCCTCTGCTGTAAATTGCCAAGTAGCTTGGGTTCCCTTTTCACGTAGCAGTCCTTTGATGGCTATTCTCTCTTCCATTTCAGCCTAAGCAAGGCAACAGAGCACACCACGCGGCCATCAGCCGATCCTTCCCCACCCCTGCATGGTCGCAGACACAGACGTGCTCCTTGCTCCCACCACACGCATCTAGATGAGAAGTCTCTCTCCATCCCAGCCCAAACCTACGGTTTGCTGCTGCTATTCTTTCCCATCTCTGCTGAACTGCTCACAGGAAGGCCCTGAATAAGCACTTTAAGAGCAGGTCTTAGCCAGCCTCGCCCTTTTGGACCGAAAGGAGCCCAGCCACAGACCTGAACCCCAGGAGAGCGCGGCAGTGACGCTGGGGGTGGGCCGAGGGCAGCAGCTTCTCCAAGAAACACTGCCAGAGCCAGCGTTCATCTCCCGAGAGGGGAGGTGGGCATGCATCATGCTGACACCACTCTGACCTCAGGGCGGAGGGGTGAGCCGGCAAAAAAACTGCCAGCGACATTAAAAAATGTCTCTGAATGTCTCATTACAAAATACCTAAATACCTCCTTCTAAAGGATTGTAGATGTCTATATGCTAAAAAAATCCACAAAACCTGTCTCACAGAACTTTAATGTCAAGCCTCAAAATACATGCAAATCTTGGCATATGAAGATATCACATCCATTTGTTATTTTAGTGCAGTCTCTTTCTCTTTTTAATAGCTCCACTAGATAGAATATAAACTTTGCATTTTACAGTAAAGCCCTCTACACATTTTGGAAAGAAATCATAAAAATAACAAAATGATTTTGTCATGATGAGCTCCACAGACAAGCCGTACAAAAATATATCTAAATAATTTTAAAGTATTGTGCTAGCAGTGTTATAAGACCAAGAAGGACCAAGTTTAATATTTTACATCTATGAAAAATCTGCTATCAAAATAGCAATGCAACTCTGTAGATTTACTAGGTTTATAAGAAACACAGAATTCCCTAGCCTAAATCACTTCAGGCAAGAGCATTATAAGATAAGACTAAATCACAAAAAGAATGAAACAGCAAGGCAGCTGACAGATACCAGTGAATTTAGCTAAGAACACTGCTTCAGTTAGGAGAAGATGAAGAAAATAAAAAGGAATTAATCTTCCTGGCAGCAAACCTAGAATTCTAGCACAGCAAATAATCTCATTGTGGTCTGACTGAGGGAGAGGCCAGTGTCAAACCCAGCTGCAGTAATCCCCCCTTCGCTGCCGAGCCCAGACATCACAGAGCGCCTGTGCGCTACGGTGATGCTGCTGCACGCTCGCTCCCTGGGGTCCTCACGATGGAAACTGGATCCAGCTTTGAGCCACAGGCCCTTGCTGGAAACTGCCAGCACCAAGTCATGCACTAAGGTGGACGGTGTAATTTCAGTACGAGCCACATCCTTACCTCCACGGTGGGTGTAACCATGTTGGCATGCAAACCTAGATCCTTGAAGCAGAGGAGATGTACATTTCTTGGCTAAAACCGAACTCCCTTTGGTGTAAATCACTTTGTATGTGTGAAAAGACTGTTTAATGCTTGTATTTCACACTAATTTTCTCCTTCTGGCAAGCAGCAGCACAGCACACTGCACTTTCTGCTGAACTATGCTCCACTGCACGTTGGCTGCTGAAATTGGGATAAGAGCAAGCTGGGACTGGTACCCAACCCAGGTGCTTTTTAGGAGGACTCTACACAGAGACCAAATGTGTCCAAGCTTTGCTGTGACTCCAGACAAGATGCTGCAGGTCTGCAGCAGAGGAGCAAGCAGAAAGCACAAGAGCTGGAAAAACCTACGCAGCAGGACTGCAGAGGAGACAACACAGGGCGTAAAAGCTGATTTTACTGCCCAGCATCAGGTATCATAGAGGACACTTTTGCAAACCTTCACAATTACCTCCAAGTGATGACTATCCCAAATCATTTTTCATCACAAGGAAGCTTTCATATTTGCTCCCATTTCCAGATCACTTTTAATATGCCAAACAGAACATATCTATACATTTAGTATATTCTCTTCATCTATTATGAACTTAGGTTCTCTTTAAGTAATCCAAAGACTACAGAATACAGACTCATACAAGCAATAAGAAAAAGGTCCTATACAAAACAGAGAAACTTATCTCAACAAAGAGTAATAAAAGGGAAATGGAATAAACAGATTAAGAACTACATAAATATATGCATATAGAATCAGTAAGATTACAATGTCATAAATACAGATCCTGAAGGCTTAACAATGTGAACAAAAATAAGAGCAGACATGCTGAATAATATTTTGATGCTTGAGTGTTTGTATGCTCAAAACCTAACCTTGCAGTGCTTTTTAACCACTGATGGGTGCAAATGGAGGTTAAACGAATATAATTCAATACAAGCCACGTACTTAATACATACGAACTTGCCATTCTCTTCAGCTATATGTGCTGAGCATGTGACTTCAGTTTTACCAAGTCTAAACATTCAAGACTTGAACGATCACTAATTCCCTGTCCTGAAAGCACGAGACTTGTTTAAAATGTAATGTTTTTAAAAGTAAGCTCTTATACCTTTATATGATTTTTTGTTTTCAGTTTTTGAGTCTGTGAGGTCCTTTTTTTTTTCCCCCAAGTGTTTCTCTATATACACAAGGGTAGAAAGTTGTTCCCTAAAAAATAAAATAAAAAGGCAAGTTTCTCACATAATCATCTGATTTTGAGAGTTAGGGCTTTAAAGGAAACAGCAAGTATCATGAGACTTGTGATAAAATCACAAGTCAGCAGCACTCTCTGGAAGTCTTCTTTCTCCTTTTTGCCAAGATTAGCTTTGATGTCTCAGTTATTTCCATCTGACTATATCCATTACTGTGAATGTGTATTAACCATTGAATAACGCATCACAAGGTTTACGTACAAATCCCAGACCAAAACAGAGTCCAGTAACAACTGACACTAACACTCAGCTTTCCCAGACGATAGTATTAGCTGGCTTGATCTAAAAGGATTAAATTTTGTCCAAAAAGGATTAAAGTTTGGAGGAAAAAAAAGAGAGGGAAAAGGAAAAGAAGAAAAATAAACTGGACTGAACTAGTCAGTTATTTCAGAAATATGGTGAACTCCCATCTAATACCTTTCAGGCTTGTCTCAGAGTGCTCTGTAGAAGAAAGCAGGAACCCATCTCAGCTCTACACACAGGGAAGCTGAGGTACAGGCAAACCACAGCAGCACACTCTGCAACACAGAGAGGCCCCAGAGACAGATCTGAATCTCCTGTCCCCCAGCCCAGCAACCTCCACACAAGACAATAAAACATTCCGCTCTCACGAAAGCATGTATTTAGGATGGGAAAGCACAGATCTTGTTTCCTCACCAGAATCAGTATCATGAGCATCCGGGAGCGTGAGATGCAGTCCGTTATGCTTTTTGATCACTGGTGTTTCGGTCACACTACTTCCTTTCTCAGAGCCACTGTAAAGAAACAAAAACATGTTATCTAGCCACCTTTCAGCAGGGAGACAACGTTTTCCACGAAGCAGGCAATAATCTCATCTGACCGTCTCTGGAACTGAAAATTTTAGGTGCTTCTTGAAGGTGTCATTGTAACACCTCCATCCAGCAACGGATGACAAACCTGGGCTCTCAGAGACACTGTGCCCAGCAAGAGCTCCAGTGTGCGTGCCACTATCAGTTTATTTGAGCGCTGGGGTCTTTGTCAACCACTGGATGAGGAACATGTTGCCAGCTAGAACGCCAGACCAGAGAAGGACAACCATCAACCCCCCCCCCCCCCAAAAAAAAAAGAACCAACATCCCTTGCTTTTTTCTGTAGGATTTATTCACAGGTCTGCTGTGATAATCCTTTTGAAACAGACCAATTACCACCTTCCACACAGGTGCTAATTTCTTCATTTCAGAAAGATTATTATTTCCTCTTCCACCTTTGTTCTGTTTGAACGGAGAAGGAAGATAAAAGCTACCACACAGCACTGCTTTATGAAAGGAAGATTATCTGGTCTGCTCCTCTTCTAGACTTCAGTCCTCACAGCAGAGCTTTTCCAAAGGGGAACTCCAATAAAATAAAATAAAATAAAATAAAATAAAATAAAATCCCGTGCCTAATGAAAATTACTTAGTGCAGATCTCCTGAGCCTTCCTGTCACCACATAGACTGCCATCCCCCTAGGATCAGATGGTGATGATGTCTGCTCTCACCATCCATTAAGGGACAAAATATCCAAAGGAAAAGTGACTGCCCTGGCTACTTTTTCTGGCACACTTCCAAGCCTGGAGCTCATCCTTTGGATATTATTTCTCTCAGGAAACGAGATGTCACAGAATCATCATTGTTATAGATGCCCAGCCTTCCAGTTTAATCAGCCTTGTGGTACACACCGCATGGGATTCCCTTGAATTTGAATTGATCTAGAAGAAGAATTACCTTGGGACTGTCATTTGTTTGTGGTTTTTTTTTTTTTTTTTAACATGATTATTCTGTTATCACAGAAAACAACAGCAAAAGATAAACCAAGTTTTGCCCTTGCCAGCTAACATTCTCGGACAGAAAGCCACTTACTGTCATTCATCACACTGGTAATCGTATTTACGATAGCTAATTAACCTCTTACTTGGGTTTTGGGATCAAATATTACAGGTTTTGTTAATGGACCCTGAATTCTTGGCCATTTAACTACTTGCCCAAATCTCTGGCCTTGACCGGGCCTCCCTGTTTTACATACTGCTTTCCATACTGATGTCCCATTTGAAGTTATCGAGTGGCGACAGATACAGGGGAAAACTAAACTCACTGCCCTACACCTCCATCGTGCCTAGCGAGCATTAACCCAAGTGTAATCGCCTTGACTGGGGACTGCTGGTGGAAAGGTAGGGTTATTTCCGTCTTGCTGGTGCCTTGGGTACGCAGGAACATGGCAGCCTCACTTTAAAATGTTACTGATGTGCTGCTTTGACGTGGTAGCCATCACCATGCAGGCACTGCTTAGGCACACCGCTGAACACTGGCTTTTGTGCTATATTCCTATGAAAAGGACAGGCGAGAACTCTGACAACAGGAGAGCAGCGTCCAGGAAGTCTTGACAAGGCAGTCTTGGTTAACAAAACCCATCTCAGTCCAGCCAGAGGGACAGCCTTTTAACTGGGGAAACAGAGTGAAAACCAAGAGGACTACATTCTGCAAAACAGCAGCTTCCAACAACTTTATGCTTTATTCTGGAAAAGGCCTGAAAGTGAACTACATATTGAATACTGCAGTACAAGGCCTTCGACCCAGAGAGCCTTTCCAGGCACCTTTTGGTGCACGTAGCACGGCCTTTTGGTGCATAGGGACAGCAGCCAGATGATTTGCCTTTCACAGACGGCTCTGGAAGGCTGGCAGTGGGACACCGAATGTCACTCCACCACCCATGTTTGTAAAGGTAGTTGAGACAGTGGATAAAATGCTCACAGAAATTGCTGAAGGGAATGTTTGACTGTGAGAGACTGCAGAGGCACCATCAGTTCGGTTCATCAGGAAGAAGGTGAGAGGGCACCTGAGCATGACACACGAATACCTGCTTGGGGAGAAAACAGTGGGCGCTGAAACGCTCCCTAGTCTAGCAGAGTCACACTAAGTTTGCACAGCTGAGAAACTAAGGTCAGAGAAATGCAACCAAATATAAGTAAAGTGAGATTTAGCTCTGTGGGTGATGAGCTAATGATTGAACTAATAGAGAGTTTTGGGTGTAACAGTTCTCAACCTCATAGAAAAACAGGCTTCTCTTTTCCAAGAGGCCCTAAAAAAAGTATGCATCCAAGTCCTACTGATAAGAAATCCCCTTCAGTTCCTTTTAAAGCCCAGCCTGGAATATTTTACATATTTGTTAGCTGATACTGCTGCAATTTGCTTAAAACAAGGGCCTTCCTGTGCCACTGAACACAGACTAAAATTGCAGGTACCAAGTTCATTCTTGTTACCTTTCAAGCACTATTTCCTAATAAAAAGTGCTTTCTGAAGTATTTCTTGAGAAAGACAAAAAGTCCCACTGGGAATAGCAGAGAAATACACATTAGAGTTTCTAAAAGCAAAAGCAAAGCTATTTGTTTTGTTTAGGCTTCTATGGCTAAAGCTTATCAAAAGCCTCTAAAGCTATCCTATCTTGGCTTTTTAAATGTAACGGCCAAAGCACAGCTTGAGATCCAAATGCAATCCAAATACTTGAACTATTTATTTGTCTGTCCTCCAACTAAATCTCTTCAATTTCAAGCTTGCACCCCCCTCCTTGCAACAGTAAGTTGCAACCAGTCCTGTATGTTCAGTGCAGATTTGATCAGCTTCATGAGGACTAATCACAGGTATAAAGATTATTCCTGTGAGAGATACAAGATTGAAGCCTTATCCAAGGATATTAAAGCCTATGGAAATCAATGATTTCAGCAGGTAAGAGACTATTTCTCTAGTGCTGTGTAAATACCTTGATTTTAGCGTTTGGTCTGCTGCTCATTAGCTAAACCAACAAGGAATTACCAAGAATCCCTCAGGAACATTTGTACATAGACATGCATCATTCTACACATCCAGTTCTGGTGTTTATAAAACCTATGTAAATGCATGCACAAACGGGAACAATAAAAACTTTGACCGCCTGACGTGAGTGTTCCATTAAGCATGCTGTCCTTTCCATCAAACATTGTGTCTCTGAACATTACAGGTGAAAGGTAAATAAAGTGTTCGGATAACATTCCCAAGATAGTTGTACAGTGGTATCACGACCGGGACAATAACCAAAAGATGTGGGAAGGAAGAAAATCCAAGCTGGTTGCTTTCATACTTTCTGAACTTTTATCTTTCAGAGGGGAAGCAGGTAAAAAAGACAACATAAAAAGGGAACATTGTTTAAATGCTTTTTTTGTTTTGTTTTGTTTTTTAAATCATGGATTGAAATATTACTTTTTTTAAACAGTACTGTTTGTTACCCTTTTTGCAAAGTAACTTAAGTATCTGGACAATTAAAAAAGATAACTGTATCCCCATTATAAAATCTGAACTTGTTAGACTGTGAAGAAAACCTACCTGTGCTGTAAAACGGTATATACCATCTGCCACATCTGCAACATATGCCTGCATGTCACCAGAGCCTCCTCAGGTCCTTTATGTATCCATTCCAGTTTTACTTTGGTGAAGAGTAAGCTGCAAGATGAAAAAGAACAACTTCTGCTTTATTGGCACCTCAAATGTGGAGAATCAGTATCACTCTAGCGAGATCCTGGCAGCCAGCAATTTTACTTCCTTTGTAGTCCAGCTCCAAGAGAAAACACCGGAACACAAAACATTTCATTCGGCTCAACTTTGATTCCCCACAAGGAGATGAGAGGATTAACAATATTCCTCAGCTGCAGTCAAATTTACGTCACAAAGCTGGCAGGACAGTGTTAAAAGCAACGCATTACAAAGCTAACAAGGTGAAACATACAGTGAATCTCATTTTCTTGTGGACAGCACTAAAAACAAAATAAAAAGGAATTGCCATAATACATAACCCAGATTGCTTTTTTAGTCTGGCATCCTCCTATAGCAATGGCTTATATAATGAATTTCAGGCAAAACGTGAGGAAAAAAAAAACCACGCTTAACATACCCAGACAACTATGTAACGCCCTACAGGAAGGAAATATTTCCTCTTCACCCCAGCTGGCATCATCTTATGCCCTTAGGCAAGACAGCTAATAGCCCTTTCACATTTTTTTCTAGGTAGTATAAGTTTAGCTACTATTCTTATACCTAGAGACTATGTACTTGCACAGACTATGGGAGTTCAGCAGAATTAGGTCAAGCTCAGGTTAGAAGACAGATTCAGTAATGACACAACCCCTCACTTGCTGCTAGTATGGCTTTTAACATCATCTTTCAAGAAACTTCTTTTACCTTTCTTAATTGCCAAGATCATTGAAATTATTTTTTATGTACTAAAATAAATTTACGTCTCTACTTTAAATGTTTTAACAAAGTCCAAGATCTATATATTTTGATTTTGCTCAATATGGTTAGCAATCCATCCACTAGGTGTACGTATATTTACATACACACATACAACAGCTGAACATCAAAAATCTTAAAACCCAGTATTGCGAATGGGGGCTTGCAGACCCCTGGGGAACCCAAACAACTTCAGAAAGAGACAACAGCAGGTGCAATCTCTTATAAGAGAAGACTTTGCAGCTGAATAAGAGATCCTTCACTTGCAATAATTAGAAATCTGCAGCCAAGTCTCTGTGATGCTTAACTACGCTTGTGTGCTAAAATAGCAGTCCCATTCTGCATGAATAAATCTTATTTTTTCAGGGGAAAAAAATCACCCAAACATAACCCAATCGTGTTATCTGCTACAGCAAAGCCTGCTTGTGGACATTGCTGCAGTTTGACCACACAGCTCAGGCTATCAACTAAATTCCCCAGATACAAACTTAGGCTAGGAAAGGAAGACCAATATTCACAATCAAGGGAATTTCATTCTATCCTTTACAATTTTATTTTCCTACTCTACGTTTACCTTTGATTTTCTTGTTACTGACCTGAGCAAAACAAATGCTAATTAAAACATCCCCTCTTCTTCGACTCCCTAAATGAAAGCAACTGCCCTCGTTATGATTCAGTTACTCACTTTTGGGCTAGATACATGAACAAATCAAAAATTTTGATGGGACAAAGAATGTTACAGTGGACACACACTTAAGAAAACAAAAATGAAACCAAATTCACAGGAGTGGTTAACAATGCGAACTGGCCAGTGATGCATGCTGCTCTGTGTTTTAATACCAGAAAACATAAAATCACACACTTGAGAGCAAGGAATATGTATCACACTAGATGGATGGAAGGTTATACCCTGGACCAACACAGTTAAGACATCAAGCAATCCTTAGCATCCTTATACAGAAGCACAATCAAGTTGGAGTTGGAAGATGAGGTTCCCAGCAACAACAAAATGCTTACTACAATCCAGTGTCTAGTTCTTGTCTTTAAAAGGAGACTAAAAATTGGATGAGGTTCAGAAAAAAGGTTATCAACAGAGCACCAAAACATGCATTTCATCAAAGAGCTGAAGAAGCTTGGTTGATTTAGTTTAACCAAGAAACAGCAAAGAAAATGTTTACCCCAGTCTGTAAGCACTTGCACAGAGAAGAGGTATCTAATTACAAGGGTTTGATCTAACAGAAAAGGTATCAGAAGATCCAAGGATTTGTTGGAAGCTGAAAGTAGTCAAATGAAGATTATAAGTAAATGCAAACACGCAACTGTGAAAGCAAATAACCTCTGCAGCATCTACCATGTGTACACAGAGAATTCTGTAATCTTTGAAGTCTTTACAGCAAGACAGGATAACTTCTGTAAAGCAATGCTATTGCACAAACAGAAGCTATGGGCTTGATGCACAGGCTTGTAAGAAAGATCCTTTGGACGGTGCTCTGTGGTGGGATGGGCCTGCACCATCACCCACCGTCCTTCTGGCAATTAATTTATGAAAAATATTCTACCAGTCCAAGAAACTACCACAACGAACAATCTATGCCATTTTAGATGTAGAGAATATTTTCTAAACATCTGTAAGCCTTCAAGGCTTTCCTAACCACTGTATGACATCAGCAGCAGCATAATGGTGGTGGTCAAGGACCCTAGAGCCTAGAGAAGAAAACAATCGTATTACATCCCTGAGTAACACCACACTCATGGATGATAAAGGATACCACTCTTAATATTAATGAAATATATGAATACAGGAATGAAGACTGTTAACAGAACTACTATACAGGAGGGATACATTAACAGTGTTCCTCCTTCATTTCATATCTGTATGAATATAGATGGCTGTGTTACCCGCAGGCAATTAAATCTACCGCACAGTATATTTAAAACATCACAGTTAAACATTATAAAGAAATATTGCATTCTTCTTTCCATCATTCTCATGCTTACTGGTTACAGTGAGTACATACCAACTTCTTTGGATGAAGTTGCAATGTTATATCTCAAGGGAGAGAAAAACTAGTGAAACATAGGAAAAAAGCAACTCCCTCACGAAAACAAAGTCTCAGCAGAATATTATCAATAGTTGTAGGACACAGGAACACAAAGGTTAAAAAAAAAAAAAAATCACATAACTTTAGCAACTATCTCTGCAGTGGAACACTACCACCAAGTCTCGGAGATGCCAAGCATGGTTAACTGTTGTGGTAATTTGCCTCTGGAATACTGCTGTTCTTGTTACCGTGTAATACTATAACAAAACCAAAAGGCAAACAGGAAGAACATAAGTAGCAAAAGGAATCAAACTATACTGACAAGAGTAGCAAACAATGCAACTAAACATAATTGCATGCTGGAAATAAAATCAGTACATTAGGCTATACATGCTATATGCTGTTTGTATTTCTCAGCTTCTAGTAAGCTTTGCACCAGTAAAAACAAATAAGAATACAGGAAAACCACTGAAGTGAAGTAGGTGACACAGTATCACTCTTATCTCAAGCTTATCGTTTTATTACTGAGATAGCACTCCTGCTACAAATAACCTAATGGATATTGTGTCATATCAGTGTCTGCACAGAACTCTTGGGGCATAAATAAAAAATTATGTATGCACAGATCTCACTTTATTGTATTTTCTTAATATCATTTTAGTGTACTTTTGTATGAAGCTTGTAATGTTAAGCAGAGCAGACTCTTAAAGAGATTCAACATATAAAAATAGCCCTGAGATTATCAATACAGTCATTGGTAATTCTGTTAGCCTCTGAAAATGAAAACAGAGTGATTTGGGCTAAAGCAAACATATAAATTACTGGTACATAAGCATAGGAAAAGAGAGCCAAAAACCTACAAATCATTCTTGTAATGTGTATCATTTCAGGCACAGGAACAATGGAAAATAACCAGTGCTTACTCTTGATGCTGGACTCTAAGCTCCCTCTCAGAACAGGTTTTCTTTTATCACGTACGTGGACAGTATCAAAAGCCTCTGTTCCCTGCTGTAAGGTCAGGTTACTTGCCACAAGCAAGCATCCCGATCTATCACAGCAACATTAACTGTCAAATTAAAATCTGTATACAGTTGACTTTGCTGAGATAAATTCATTTGTTTGAAGCTCTGAAAATTCAAAATTAGGTTTCACCATTTCAGTAGTATAAATGACAGAAATATCACTGTAATATGCCATGCATTGACAAAATTAGGGGCTGGAATACTGGGAGGCCTAAGACAATTTTCAGCAGAAAGCAAGCTGTTTTGTTTGACTTCAGCAGGCATTCAACATCTGTCTTCATAAAGACCGATCTCAGCAGGTCTGAAGGTCTGGCCAAAAACTCCTACCTAGCCCTCCCAAGAACTTTTTAATGCTACATGGCTAAATGCTCAGCCTCTAAGGTCTCCTAATACTACCCACAAAGAAAACAGGCTGCTCTTGCTTCTCTCTGAGAATTTAATTACTGAGATTTCATTTATTAATCATTGATTAATGATTAATAAACAGTTAATACTTATTAGCAGAAGGTTTCACATGCATACAGCATATTATCAATGGTTACAAGCACATCTATGGAAGAAGTTGGGAGATGCTATGTTTAGTAATAACCTATTGACTTTCTGGAAGCTGTAAGAGTATATAAAGATTTATTAAGCAGTTAATTAAGAGTTTTTAAAGCTCCTTTAAAATGGAGTGTTTAGAATTAAATGTAGCCCTTTAGCCATACATTTTCACAGCATCACAATGGGATCTCTGTGCCCTACCATATGACAAGCAATAAA
Source organism: Anser cygnoides (assembly GCF_040182565.1). Taxonomy (NCBI): domain Eukaryota; kingdom Metazoa; phylum Chordata; class Aves; order Anseriformes; family Anatidae; genus Anser; species Anser cygnoides. The sequence continues at coordinate 30,364,494 of NC_089875.1, read as the reverse complement.
TAATACTAACACTATAACAAACAACAACACATTCCACTGACTTCAAGTTTGAGATACTAAATTAGGAATAATGAGTGTTATGTAGTCGTTTATCTATACATTTTGCCATTCACTGTCTGCTTTTAACCCTTCCAGTTCACCAGAGCTTGTCAGTTAATAAGGATAATGTCTAATTCATAATCAATGTCTTTGAGCTTTATCAGATCAGGGCTATCATTCCCAAAGTCTTTCCTTCCTGACCCAGATTTTGCCCTACCTGCACACAGAACTGCCTGCTGATTTTGGAATTTACCTACCAAAGGACAAACAAACAAAATCCAGCTACCAAACACGGCCGTATGTCCCAATTCACGGACGTCACAATTATGGGCGTTAGAACGAAGATATTGAACCTCTGCAACTAATATTTGTACTTGGCGTGTCTTTCACTAAATGACAGGATGCATGTGCGTGTTTGTTTGTGTGTGTTTACAGCCATTTGCCTGGAGAGAGAAACCAGAGTCCTAGTCAAGGCTCTGAGGACAGCAAAAGCAGTTTATCCAGTGACTGATTTATGGGGTGCTGGAGCAGCATGGCTTCGTGCAGGTGCCGCTGGGCAGCACAGTCCAGCTCACCCTCCCTACTCTTAGTATTACACGTGACCCTTTACTACAAAGGAGCACAGATAAATATTTCACGCCAGCTCCAATGAAAAGCAGAGGAATGCCACGACCTGGATGGGACGATGGCCCAAGGATGCTCCCTGGGGAACTGGGCAGCACGGATCCAAACTGCCAGTGCTCTGATCACTGAGCTCTTCAATTGGTTTCTTCCCCTCTAAGGTAGCAGACGCCAAAGGAGACTACAGGTGGATACAGGATATAGATTGATTCAACAGAACTAGGAAGAGGATGGAGAAGACAAGAACGATCAAAGTTTTGTAATGCTTTTGATACATGGAGCTAGTAAATAGACTTATCACCCTGGAAAAGAGGCTGGGAGAAGAGATGACAGATTTATAGAGTCATGAATAGCCTGAAGAAAATCAGGAAATCAAAGCAGTCGGTCGTTTTAATGAAAGAAGTAAGGAATATCCAATAAAGCAACGAAGACCTAGATTTAAAGGGAGCAAATGAAGTGCATTTTCATACAAAGCAAAAGTAAAGTGCAAAACCCATTGCTACAGGATGTTCTGGGAGCAAACACATAAACAGGTTCAAAAAGGGATTATATAAATTCATGGATGACAGAGCCATCAGAGGCATTAAACACAGCCTAATGCAACCTCTGGCTCCGAAAGCCTCAGTACCAGTCAGCTGACAGACGCCGGGATGACATCGGAGTGGAAGGATCATCCTCCTGCCATGTGTCTACATGCTTTTCCCTGTGCATTCACCAGACACCAGGCTGAAGACAGACAAACCCTTAGTTTGATCAAGAATGGCCATTCTTACATTTTGGGATGACATACATAAAATTGCATCCTGCATTCTTTTTTATAACCCGGATTGTCTGGTCTTGTTTTATCCGCCGGTACGAGAGGACAGCGTATCTGGAACTGCAGTTTCTTCACAGTGAATTATCTGTTCAGTTTATCAGCTGCCGAACTTAGCTTCGGTGGTGAGTCACCTATACAAGCCAATTAGTTCAAGTATACTGTTTCACCATAATCATTATGGTTTCATTAACCTTCCCAAAGCACCTGCTAAAGCCCTTGTCACATTATCAATAAGAAAAAATTGGCGAGATTGGTGAGTTGCTTTTAATCTCCCGCATTTCTGTTGATAACATCAACATCAAAGTTGCTGTCTTCTCAAATAACTCGGTGCTTCTTGCAGTCTCCTGACATTTAAGGGCACATTCTCTAGTTAAATTAATGCCAGCAGCGCTGACTGCAACCTCCTTTTATAACTTCACGCAGTGCCATGTTATCTATCACTTTCCCTACAAAAATAAATTGATCATATTCTTTTACAGACATATAGTCATATAGTGTTTGTTTTTTTTTTTTTTATGGCTCCCTGCTCATCTACCCCCCAAAACGAACAGAAAAATAAAAACAAGAAGAACAAGCTTCAGCACAGAAAAACAAGGAGGCTCAGAGCTGACATCTCCTTTAGAAGAATGTCCCATTCAGAGCCCAGGTCCTCCACAGCAGCAATTCAGTAAATGCTGCTCCATGAACCACAACTGCAACAGCACTGCACAGGATGAGCACAGCTTTCAGAGGCAGATTCTCACCTATTTACAAGTGTGCATGATGAAGGTGATCTTCATGATACAAGGCACCTAGCAGGTTACTGCACATAGGGTAGGAAGGAAACTGCATGGACGCAAAGATCACTTCTCAAGGCAAACATGTCTGTGGCCACTCCAGTAACCTCATGCACCTGTTCCGGCATTTGGCTCCTTGCTTGTGATGCAGAGGGTAAATATCATTCATCATTAATATTGCCCATCCATAAATGGCTACTGACACTTGGAAGGAGGTCTTGTAACTAATCCTCTTTATCCACTAAACCCAGGCAGGTTGTCACTTAAAGAAAATATAACAACTAATAGTCTGCTGAAAGAAAAAGCACACCGATTTGCTGGAAAAGAAAACACTGAAAGTCTCCTTTGTCTCCATCTTTCTTCAGAATTGAACTATATCTAGCCATACCCCCAAAAATGAGGCACAAAACCAGGTGATCAGCATTCTTTCTTTCATTTCCTTTCAATTATATCATTCATTTTGAATTCTAGACTTGCATTTTTTGTTAAAAATGTAAGAATCAAGCTGACTGTCAGCTGAGCTGACCAAAGCTCCAGCTTTTCTCTCATCTCTATGTTACATAGCACCCTTTAGGCGATACACCTGAAAGGATTTTTTTTTAATTTTCCTTTTGCTCTGATGAGGAACCGGCAACAAAATGTTTTTCTGTCATCACCAGTGACATGCATTTCACTCCACATCCAGCCTGAGTAAAGACAAAGATCATTTTCACAATTATGAATTTTACAGCAAGACCTGGAAAACCTAAAAGGAAGGATTTTTTTCTCATTGTGGTTCTGAAAGCAAACTGCAAAGAGCCTGAATGAAAGCGCCTGGCTCACTTAGCAGAACGGTCAACTGGTAAAAAACCGTGCTGTTATCCTGCTCCCACAGAACTTCTCAAAGGAAACCACGGTGTCTGACTAAAAAGCACCCTTCAGAAGGACAGGTGACGTGAACACACGGGCAGAAACGGAGAACAAGGCCGCTGCTGAATCTCGATACAGTCAATGGTACTGCTACATTAAAGAGAAATGCTAACTTCGCCACACGAAGGAGGAACACCAACCTTGCTCCCACCCACCTGCAATCACGCTTGGACATCACAAACTTGCAGCTTGACAGAGCTCACCGAGATTACTTGGCCTGTCCGGGGCCACCAGGCCTAAACTGCTTGTTCTTTCCTTCGGCTTTCATTACCACTAGGAGACACTGGGGGGAGGTTGCCGTCATGCAGACACAGCAACGCTTTACTAAACGTTAACTGATTGTACAGCCAAATTACTACCTTCACGCTGAATAGAAAAAGAAGTTAACACTCTTGCTATGCAGAGCATTGACATTAACTTCTCCCCTCAGGACTGTACATTAGACTTTCCTTTGCAGTACTTCCTAAGATTTTAAATGGAGGTTTAATATGTGAGTGGGTTTTATTGAATTGTGTTTTCTCTGACAGGGTCCAACTACATGGAGTACTCCCCATTGCACTGGACACTGCATGAGAACCTGTGAAAATTGGGGACAGTTCTCAAGCATCCAAAGGCCAGGAGCTTAGAGGTCTCCCTCCTATTTAATTTCAATCATAAATTAGGTAAGAGTTCATTGCGTAGCTTCCTGAGCATGCCGGAGCCCTGGCACTTTAATTCAGGTGACTCTGTGGGGCTGTAACTCATGTGTGGGTGGAAATGGATGGACCTACACAAAAAAGTGCCATTTCAGTACCACCTCAGGGGCATACTGGAAACCTTGGAGCACTGTATTGCATTCAGGGCTGGCAGTGGGGCCAGCATCACACAGCCTGGGCTGGGGACATGGGAGAGCCACGCTCTGCTTATTGCCGCAGCACGGCCTCTTGGCCAGTCCTGGGCAAGTCACTTCAGCCCCCCGTGCTTCTCGCTGCAGAGCAGACAACGGGAATGACCTCCGCAAAGCGCTGGAAGAGCTGGGTTCCTCATCATCACCTTCCCCGCATCTTTCACATGTAATCTCTTAACACTGGTGCTCTCAACTTGAGGGTTATTTGTGGACTGGAAGGCCAGCAGGTTGAGCCCCCCAGTAACTGACCTCACCTTTAAAATATATCTCATCTCTTGGGCCTGATGCTTCAGAATTTCATCAGACATGCTCCTGGGTAAATCCAGCCCAGCCTGACTAAATGGAAATTAATTTGGAAAAGCAGAACGAAGAAATGACCATGTTGTTACAACCACTGGAATAACTCTCAATTTACAGAAACGGAAAAGGAAACCAGGCCTAGGGTCTCTAATTGCTGAGCTGAGATCCTGCCAGACAAGAAAAGAGCAGTTACAGGGCAAAGCTGAAGCACTCATTACACTGCCAGTACTTCCTATCCCCGAAGACTGCAGAACTGGATGCTTCACTCACACTTCTACACTGTTGTGTTTTTCAGAAAAGCTTCTAGGACATGCATTTTAGGCAGCTTGTACACGAAAGGATACCAGGACTCTGGCTATTAAAGTAGCATTCAACATCAACCTCCAAGTCACCTTAACCTGCAACCAAGCACGTGTATTTTGTCTGGGAAGGTAAGTCTGAATCCTGGGTCACATATTTGAAATAGAGTGAAGTGCCTTCCAATTAACCTAGCATCAAGGTAATAAAAAGTGATAGCATACACTTATTATAGTTGTATAAATTATGCAAGAAAATACTGTAAAGCAGACCTCCCCCCGGATTAATAAGATGTTGCTACCCAACTTAACACACTAATGAATTCTTGCATGTTATTGATGCTTGGAGCTAACAGTGAAACTGCATCACACACCCACTGTATTGAGTAAATGAGAGCCACACAAAATTTGGCTTTGCTATAAAAACAATACGCTTAGTCTAAAAAAAGCTTTTGTTTTTTAAAATGCATTATACAGTGTTGTCAAACAGATCTCACTCTTTCTATCACCTTGTTTTGGGGTAATATGATTTATGCCACTTTGGCGCTGCTCCAGCAAAGCACTTACAGAAGACCTTCATCTTGAAGCACATGAATACACCTGCTGAAATCAACAAGTCCGTTATTCCTCTCCTTGAAACGAAGCGTGTGCTTAAGAACCTTGGTAGATGGGCTCTTTAGGAGGAGAAAGATTATGAGAGTCTCTCGCAGAGGACAGAGCACAAATGTGAGTAACGCTAGAAGGGCCGCAGCCTGTCTGCTGGTATTTCGAGCTCACCGTCTGTGTATCTCAGCAGAGGTGAAGAGGGAAATCAATCTGCCAAAAGCAAATGAATTACACTACAGGATACTGGCTGTGAGGTGCACGTGGACATGTTTCATCCAGAGTTCTGGCTGAGGCAACCCACCATATAGTTATGATAGTTCAGAGGCAGTGGTTTTTATGAGAAGAGCTTGTTCAGCGAGTTATGGAGGAGAAGGTTTTTGTGCTAGCCTGAAAAAAGACAAAGACGCTTAAAAGGTAAAAAGTTACAGAAGTGGAGCAAGTTACAGAAGCGAAGCAAGCAGACAAAAGCTCCTTCACTTCAGAGAAAGCCCCGACAGAATCTAGAGCAACCCCGAGTTGTGGTAAGTAGACACAAAACTGCTGACTTCACTGAAGAAAATCCCAGAGAAAGAAATGGGTATTTTGCTACCAGTGGGAATCATATTTATCTGCGTCTGCAAAGCAAAGCCATGATGTAATTGCAGTCTGCGTTAGCACCAGTGCCAGCTGAACAAGAGCAGCAGGAAGACACAGGAGCGTGACCTTTAAGGCAGAGCTGGCAGTCGGCGTGCAGACCCAGGGCTGTCCTTCAGCAGCTCCATGTGCTGAAGATTGTGCTGCTGCACTTTCACTTGGTCCTTCACTGGCGAGATTCAGTTAAGCTGACAAACCTGTGCTTACCATTTGGTGCTACGCAGCACGCCCTCCTAAGAAAATGAGAAAACTGCATTTGTGGCAGCACTGGGCTGCTTTTTCACCACAGACTGTTTTTGCAGACACACTAAATTTAAGAATTACTTAAATTCTTCTTCATCCCACACAGAGCTACAATTGCAGGGTCGGGTCTTGCAGCCCTTCATCTCTGTCAGGTTTGATACCACGCGGACTGGCTTTGGCGACGATGGCATTTTTCACCATGTTGTTACCTTTGCAGTACGGGTGTCCCACCCATCAGCAGGCTGCCCTAGTACCTCAAAATTACTGATCAAAATCAATACCTAACAGTGAATAGCCCTGCATGTTTCCAGTCATTCTGAAAGCGGTCACCATGATTTAAATACATGATGGGAACAGTCGAACTGACTATTTTTTTTATTAAATAAATTCAGCTTCTTTAGTATATGTGCAGACACTCTGAGTTAAGTTATGAGTAAAGCCCTTTAAGCTTTTCAGTTTAACTTAAATATTCTTTGTTTTCTTGGCACACATATAATTAAACATAAAACAGTACTTTAGATTTTCTTCCTAAAAAAATCCTGACTATACACACCAACCCAAGGATGCTGCCCACTTACAGAATGCATTTCCCCAGCTTGTATCCTTCCCTACAACTTCAGTACAAGGTTTTCTTAGGAGAGAGCTGCACACAGTCTTGCTGAACACAAACATTAGTTAAATCTTGCAGGCTGTATTGTAGAGGTGAAGCTTCATTTCTCAGCTTTGCTGGAAACAGTAACTTCACTGTGGCACATATGACTTCAGCAGGTGCACATTAAACTGTACAAATAAGCTGAGTCACTGCTCATGAGTAACGAAGAAATACCAGTATTGTCTCCCAACCTGTCAGAAATAGCTAACAAATTGCAGTAAGAACTACCAACAAAAAACTAAAAACCCTCAAGAAAAAGGTGAGAAACATATCCAGGGTTTAAAAAGAAAAAGGAAAAAAGAAAAGAGAATCCATGGAAGATTTAGCCTAAAATCAGACTAACGGATTATTTTCCTGTTATACCTTTTCTCTTCCCTATGTGACGGGTCTTCCAGATGTGCTGAGAAAAGATGATACAATATTACAGACCCCAAGAACTGCATGTATGATCAAGAACATCCTTTGGGAAAACAGGCATAGTTACCACATTTTAAATGTTCACAAATAGCAATATTTGGCCTTCTTACAGTAACAGCCTGAAAACACTCCTAAGACTGTAAATACAATTTAAATACTAGATTACTTTTTAACACTCAAGCCCCATCTCATTGATACAGTACAGTCCAGGTGACAGGATCAGTGGTTTGGGATTTATTTTTGGATTCGTCACCCACAGATTACTGGGAGGTTTTGTTTTTTTGGAGAAATGGTCCAGCACTTAGCAACCACTGACCTTTATATATTTTTAACACCACAGTGCTTTACAGACCTGAGCTCTGTTCCAAAATTTAGAGCAAACAGCTGCAATGAAGCAGGTACAAGGAACCAAACATTCAGGGCCAGACAGTCAGCTGAAGGGAATCAGCTCTGTTCGGCTGAAATGAATGCGTTTTCAACTTTCTAAACTAGCTGGGGATCGGGCACTCAAGTTTCAAGTCAGAAAAGCTCAGGCAGGCTGTCTTCAGCTCCCTAAAAACAACCATGCATCAGATAAACCCAGAAGTAAAATACAGAGTCAGTGCAATTTGATCAGTTTGTACCAGCTGACTTCCTCCTTTATCCCTTTAAATAAACCACAGATTTTCAGAATTCTAGCTTGCAAATTAAAAAAAGAAACAAGCTGCTTGAAAGATTCCCAGTGACTCACCAAAAAAAAAAAAAAAAAAGAAATGTTCAGTTCCTCCATAAGGATACTGCAACTGAAAAATAGGAAATGAACAGAAGCAGAGACGAACAGCAAGCCCCAGCCTTTCATACAGAAAAAGCTTTCTACTTTCCCTTTCTCTTTGTGCAGAGAAACCCTGTGTGGAAATGCCTGGCTCGTTCTGCGGGGCTGCGACGCTGATTGGCGAAGCAGCCCTGCAGCAGATCTGCAAGGTGCCTGGGGTCAGATGCTGCATCTCCGAACCTCATCCAAGAAGGGGGACAGAAAGAGGCTGGACTGAGCTCCTTTGCACTCGGCTCCTGCTGACGAGACATAATGAAATCCCCACATTTATTCTGTTTCATGTACCCTGGTAATTCAGTACAGAGCTGTCTGCAGAATAAGAGAACAGAGCACACTGGGATAAGTCAGAAGCGTGTATTTATAATCTCTGCCTTCTGATAAGTTAGCAGCATGTACCAGTGTTTCCTCGAAATAAGTCTGAAGGGGAGGAACAGATGTCAACCTGAAAGTATAATAGCATCATAACTCCTGTGTTTTACCATTAGGCATAAAAAACGCTTTGCATTTGTGTATGCCTCTACTTTCCCTCTTAAATGAGGCCGTCATGCAAGCCAGCTGTAATCCACAGTACACAATTTAATTTCTACTTCCTTTCCTTTCTAAACCAATACAGCCCAAACATGGGCACAATGTTCATCTCTGCTCCTTCCGCACTGAAAGCATTGTACTTGCATTATTATGCCCACACTCTTCCTGAAGTGTGTTGCTGAAAGAATACCCAAAGTTACCGTGCAGAACTCCTTATTCACTCCAGTGCAACTGAAAGCACTCAGGCTCTCACTGACCTGATTGGCAGCTTTGCCTCAGGAAGGCTTAACAGGGCCTGTCATTATGTACGTGATATATCCTACCATAATTAACTTCCTCAGGGAATGACATCCAGAGGAACCGCAGTTCAAATATACAGCATGCACCTGAAATTTGACATTTTGCATTAGATTCCTAGCACCAAGATGCATCCATGGAGGATGTGACACTTCCATTTTTCTTGACTGTAGCTAAATGCCAGTAACTAAATCCCGTCGTAAAGAGAAAGTCTTAAAAACTGTTGAAACATACAGATAAAAAACAGTGTTCTTTGTTCTTGAACAGATCTGATTTAATTCATTAGAAATCCAGAAGGTGTTTAAAATTACTGTGTGCCATTTAAAATAAGATGAAGTAATAGCTTCCTTCAGCCTCTGTGGAAAAGATTCAGAGCTGTAATGCTTTTTCAAATAATTACCCTGTTCATCAAGCCTCAGTACAAGATGACTCCGAGCAGAAGAGAAACGGAGAGGTCAGCTGCGAGAACCTCAGTAGCTACATGTACCAAACTGAATGGTGATGAGAGCACTTTGCAGGCATTTGTCAAGTCACAGGGCTAAATTAGGCTAAATTTAGAGCTGCATGTGAAAGTATCAAGTCCATCTACCACATAAAAGGGTCCTGGGGGTGGTGGTGGGTAGGGATGGTGACTGGGTGAGGCAGCTCCTCAAACAGGCAGCACTGAATTAGTGCTCTCGTGTGTCCTGTGGTTCTGACTCAGCCACAACCTGCTCTGTGAGGCTGTCCAGGGAAACAAGCTAGAAGAGGAGGGGAAGTCAGGGGGTAACACGGAGCTGGCACAGCTTACTGCTTCCCTGCCTCAGGAGGCACGTAAGAGCATGTCAGTTGTGCAGTTCCAGGACAGCACAACTATATCCTTGCTCAGGACAACTACAGCATTCGCTACCCGGTGCTCAACGAAGTCCTGTGTCAGCTTGCACAAACAATTCTCCTGAGCAGAATCAGTAGCATAAATCCCAACATGTTAACTGTATAGTATTGTGAATTAAGTCATTGAGATCAAGTCCTGTACAGAGTATTCAGAAGAACAGTCAATAAGTTTCTTGGGCATCTTTTCCTGAAGGCCCTGCAGAAATTAGTAAAAGCACAGACACATGAACTTCAGGGCACTTTTAGCATGAACGAGACACAGAATGAATGAATTCAGAGAAACATCAGCTCTGTTGGAAGCTGGCAGGTTCCTTAATGCATCAAATTTGTGATTGCTTACAGCGTGACTGAGTTTTTTCCTGTGTGTTTTTCTCCCACTTTGTTCCCTACATATAATAAAGTTCTACAGTAGCTGCATTTGACAGATCTGATATAGACACAGGCCTTCCCATCAATTTTTCCTCAGTCTGCTTCTGCTCTCGCTCTCTGCCAAGCTCACAGCTTTGTTTGTCAGGTCTCTCCACATATAAACTTATTTTTCAGGTAATACCTGCCATTCAGTCTTACTGCAGGGTTTTTAGTGATTCCAGTTACCCTAAAGCTTCTCTGCTGAAAATTGTAAATAATGTAATGCACTTAATTCACTCAAATCTGGTGAAGTCTGCTTCAGTAAACCTCGCAGATCCATGTATTTCAGACTGCCATCTGTTCTGAGCGTGGTTTGCTGTTTCCAATGGATACAAATTCTGATCTTTATATTCAGGATTACAGCCAACGGTCAACTGAAGCCTCAAGTACAAAAATATCACCTTTGCAAAGCCACTGCATGGCAACCATCATAGCGCATAAATTTCCAAGCCCATAAAAGCTATCATCTAGACACTACTTAAGTTGTAAAACTTAATCTACTTGGTTTGCTTCGTTTTGCAGTTTCGTAGGAGTTATCCCAGCAAAGACTACCCTGGGAAATGGATTAAACCACTGAAACATTTCTCCAAGCTGTGGGTTCTCCCTTGTTACATTAGCTCATTGCACTGACGGGGCTGCCTGGCACGGCTTGGTACAGCTCTGCACCGTTGTGAAACACTGTGCCCCGACTTCAGTTACCGTGCTTCACGGCCGCTGTGACAGCACCTGCAGCAGCAGACAGAAGAGGTTTTGTTCAGACGTACTAACTCCTCCCCGTCTAAGCTGAATAACTGCAAAATTCCCCTGTCTGACTGAAAAAAACACAGCCAGGGCACTGGACTCATCCCTCCCGCTCCTCTCCCACGGGCTGCCATGCCTCAGGACACATCCATGTGACGAATTTTTCTTTTGATGCCATAAATAAAAGTTGAACTGCAATTTACTTTGCCAGATGAGTCATTCTGTGGTTTATTACTGCTGCTCAGGAAGAAGGTCTAAATTAGAGGAGTGAAAGAAATACTATCACCACTCTACGTTGCGTCTCCGTTTGGGTCCTCAGCCACTTTTTCTGATGTTTTAGTTTGCAGACATGTCCCAAAGCACCTAAGACTACTTTTTAATCGGCATGGTGGGCTGGGAGGAGGAAGAGACAGCCTTAGAAGCCATGATTGCAGCTTTGTATGCAAGGGACTGACCTACTGCTGGCTGCTGCATCACGATCTGTTTTCAGCACTACTGGGATCCTGCAGGGAATTGTGACCTACAGTTTTAGGAGATCTTGTTCCAGAGAATCCAGGGGATGAACCCTCCCAATTCACAAGTATTAACTTGTGGACCACACATCAAGAGCACAGTTCTGCAGGAAACAACACAGAGAAAATGCTGTACTCTTACAGCTGCTACAGAACAACACAAGGTTAAATACTCTTGGGAAAACAACACAAGCTGATATGATGTAAAATGAAGCCTGAAACTTACTGCCTGCATTAACTCATCCTATTATTAATTTACTGAAACAGAGAGAAAGGCAAAAGTTCAGGTTATCATTAATAATCCCAACCAGAACAGTGCAGCAAAGATGGAAAGCCCAGGCAGTTCTACTAATTTTAGAAGGTTTCTATTATAGGATTTAGTGCTGTAGCTGATTTAGGGGGAGTAGAAAAAACATAAAAATCCAACCATTAAATGAAAGAGATGGATCCAGTAGTATCTGGCCAGCTTTTCTTAATACATTGAACTAAATTGCCTTTATTTGGGTGTTTAAGATTATGTTTGTTCCCTTAGGATTCATCCTTCTTAATACCTACCCCATCCCTTGTTAGGTCCATTAATTCATTTTAAACCCCAAGTTTTAATTAACCGAAGATATTAAAGAGCTTAAGTCACATTTTTGTGTGAACACAGGTGTTAAATCTTACAATACGGTAAAACTTCAGCTCTGGCCTTTATGTTCTGCCTCTACAACTATCTCACCAACTTCAGTGGGCACATTCTTCCTTACTTCCCACCTTAACCTGATGTGTGCTGTTGTTATTCCCTTATAAACTGCTGTTCTGCTCTGCCTCAGTCACAGCAGCATTTAACTGGTGGATAAAGTGATTACAAAATGTATGATGCATCACAGGGATGCTGGGAAGTTCAAAGAGAACATCACTGCAAGGAGACTGGGTCTGGGGCTGATACGGTTTATTATGGTAATGTACCATCTAGGAAACATGCTTTTGCAAAAGAACAGCTGTTTCCTTCCTGTTTACTGGTAGACAAACTGCGTCTTACTACCCAGAAAAGGTGCATCAGCATATTTTCTGATTTGCAGGATCAGCCTCAGAAAACCGTATAAACGCTTCAGAAAGATTTTCTACCTTCTCACAAATCCAAGTAACAGATTGTGCTTTTCTTCACCTCTTTCCCTTCTGTTTTCCTCACCTCCATTTGCTTGTCCGGTGCTCTAAATACTCTGCCACTGAATGACCAGAGGATTATTTGGAGCAAGAAGCTGTTGCTTGAAGGAGGAAATGCATGGGAAAATCCACTCCAGCATTAATAATGTATTTAGTTTTATTGGAGGGTCATACACTGAATGTGTCTCTTACCCATTTGAATAGAAAATTTCTGAACTTTAGTAAAGACAACTATTCACAGACAAGATAGCAAAGGGTCAGTGATCTCCTTAATAAACCAAAAAAATGTTAGTTTTAAGTTGGGATAAGGATGCTTGCACACAGACTGTCCAAATACTGCTACAGCTTTGAGGGAGCAGGGCCAGAGCCCAGCGCTGTGATTTCAGCTTGCTTCAGCAAATGCCGTTCTTCCTCTAAAAATGTCCGCCTGCTCCTCATATAACACTGGCTTGGCAATAGAAAAGCTTTCAACCCAAGTTTTATGAGACCTTTTTATTTATGGAATAATAATCGTTCTGCCATTATGTAACCTGGCTGTCACTTTTTGGCTATGATTTCTGAAAAAAAAAAAAACAACAAAAAAAACTACAGGAGGTCTGATACCCTGGCTTCCAAGGGAGGACAATATCTCCAGGCCCATCTGTGACACCAGCCTTTTACTGCACCTCCAGCACGTGCAAATTTAGGTAGCTGTGCTCATCATCCCTTGCAGCATTACCTTCCATACTCATTTTGTTATCGCCTGTCACCCATGCAAATGAGCACATAAGAGACAGAAACAAACGGCATGTATTTATATACCCTTCATTAAACCCCACGAACTGCCCACTGCCCAAGTGGCATCTAGTTCCCTATGGATTTGCATCCTCTGTGTCCATTCCCACCTGGAGCTACGAGTCCGCGGGCAGGTCCCCGCTGCATGTGAGCTTGCTGTCCTGCTGCCAAGCTGGGCAGGGGGAAGCTTGGCACTGCCTGCACCCTCCTCACCTGGGTGCCCCTGTGCAGCCACATGCTTCTGGGAAGCTTGCAGAAAGTTAATTGTTGATGGGACTTCTACCACACCTCCAGGACTTGTTTCAGATCAGCCAGTATTTTCAGAAGCGTTCAAGATGTCAAAAGCCCAATTGCATGATCCTTGCTTCTTTAGGAAAGCAGGTTAAAAAAAGAAACAATAGAATTAGATCATTTCACTTCGATGGCAAAAAACAGAGCAAGTCCCTCCAGAGATTTTAGGCCAAAAAAAAATCCGACATCAAAAGTAAAAAAAAAATTCTAAAAATCTTTGAAAATACAGTAGTAACTATTAAAATAGCAATCCACACAAAAACGATAAATAAGCATATTTCAGGGGCTGGATCAGAGACCGATGCCCTGCTTGTTGGAAATATTCCTTCAATAGCTAGAAACTTTGTTTTGTTTCTATAGTTACTCTCACTACAAGTGGCCCTGACTAAGGCCAGAGGTATTTGTTATATAAAACCTCCCCGCAACTGCAGCCTTAAACTTCAGAAAGCACCGGTCCTGCCTGCAATTTCTATTCCAAGACTAAACTCAACATGCTTTAATGCTGATTAGTGTGTACGCTGGAGAAGCGGTTTAATGGCGCTATTTAAGTGCTGCAAGCACAACCAGCATTGTTCACAAACATATCCTGAAGCCGCTGGCAGTGCCAGAAGGAATTTAGAGGGACTCTGCGCAGAATAAGACATGCAGCGACTTCCTCCCCAGACAATGATGCTGTTAGCAGCAGCTGTCATGTACAAGAGAAACTGGCAATCGAGTTTAATAAAATTTGTTGAGTGGCCTTTGAATTTAATGGAAAAAATCCGTGTCCCCAGTTCAGAGAGCACCAGGTACAAACAGCCTATCCTGCAGCACTGTGATGTTTTGTTTTGTCACATTTTTATCAGTTTAATTTGAGAAAGTTTAACTTCAGTAAAAATATATATCCTCTCTCCCTTGGCCTTTAATGTATTCTAGTTTTTTTTCTTTTTCTTCAGGGGAATATTTTCAGACAAACTATTATACATAATATTGGAAAGATGGCTTATGAGATCCCCAGTGGAAAGAGAGATGACAGGACCTCACTTTTTGAGGTAGGCATCTGATGCTCTTACTCAAGTACTACGATCCAGGCGGGTTCAGGCCATCTGTACCATTCTCAGCTGTAATTTTTCCCCTACTTGGGTAGGGTAAAACAGCTTTACCACGGTGCCTTTCCTTCTCCTCAGCTTGAAGTCTAGACACTATGCTTTTTCTTAAAAGGCCAAGAGTCCAAACAGAACTGCTTGCAAGCAAAGATAAGCACTTACAAGTGCTGAGGTCAGAAAATACAGCCCTGTTTGTACACTTGTTTTCCTGCAATAAGCATCTCTTCAGGTTGTGGCCAAGTCAATGACTAGTCATTTTTCTACTACAGTGCTGACACAGGGCTATTTAGTTAACTTCTGCAATGACAGATGTAGCCATATATGCTCCATAGCTGAAGCTTTAAGCCATTCAAAAGCTACGAAAGACTGGGAAGGTATCTTTCTCTTGTCTTTTCTTTTCTCCCTCAGTGCTGACACGCTGTACTATTCTTAGCATGCAGAAATCAGTGGTGTTAATTTCAGAGTTCACACATCAGAGGAAGCACTTACAATTTATTCATTCATTTGTGAGAACCTGTATATGGTTTTGTCCTCAATGGTACAGCAACATGCCTTTTTTCGTTGTTGTTATGGCATTATTTGCAACCAGTCTTATAGCTTACTACAGCCTCGTAAGTGCTGAAGAGAACATCTGCCCTACCTGCTAAGAAACACGATTTCCTTAAGGTGTTGTTTGGATACAGAACTGCTTCACTGCTTCTTCCCTGTACTAACAGTAGTCAGAGTGACACATAAACCATGATTTCTGCCTCTCCCATGTCTTGCAACTAATCCCAGACTAATGACCTAGTCTATGTAGGCAAATAATGAGTACCTGCTGGAATACATAATTTGTGAATATTGTTTCCAGCTTTTCCTGGCATTGCAGCTTTACATTATACCATAGCTTTACTGTGTTAGACCAAAAAAATCAAATTATTGTTCAGCTACAATGTTGTTTACATTGAGAATTCCCAGACTGACAGTATATATGACTACACCTTGTAAAATGAGACACCAGTTCTGCCATGTGCAGAGACCAATTAGATGGTATCAGAAGCAGATATTGCCATACCTAAATCATCATTTTTGCTATCAAATGTTTGCAGGAGATCTAGGTGGAAAAATGAGCAAAGTCTAAATTAATACTCCACGTACAACCAATGACAACACACATTGCAAGGATTAGATAAGTTTCCAGTTCTGAGCTTGCAAGGCGTCTGAAGTTATTTCATTCTTTTAAGACACTAGAATTATCTGCATACTTTTCAATAACACTGTTACAGCTAATTAGCCAAATAAAATACCCCCAAATGCAGCTTATTTTAGCTACCATCCTTCACAGTATCATCCTAGGGCTAAACTAATAAACAAGCATTGCAGAAGCTTAACGTGTTTGTTTCTAAAACCCCAGAAAAATCTAACTAAAGGGTAAGTCAAGCTTGCTTTGCTCTCTTCTTTTCTATAGCCATTCAATCCTTTATGAAACGATGAAGGTTTGATTCAGATGTGGTTTGTGTCTGCAACTTTTTAATTATTGTAAGAAATGTAAATGGGCTTTGCTTAAAAGCAGCTTAGATATGTGGGACAAAATATGGCTACCAAACCCAAGGAATACACATGGGATGACAGAGAGAAGAGAAACATCACCAAAGACCAAAGGCTTTCAGATGTAAATTTTCCTGCACTGCAAAACCACAGATGGTGCACACCAAACACACAGAGATGGCTGTCATTACCCTACAGGATCTCCCTTCCTCTTCCCACAGGTCTTTTGCACAGGACTATGCCCCCAGTATGCAGACTCTTGACATCTGTAGGTGACTAGGAAAGTAGCAGGCAATTGCTG
Source organism: Anser cygnoides (assembly GCF_040182565.1). Classification (NCBI taxonomy): domain Eukaryota; kingdom Metazoa; phylum Chordata; class Aves; order Anseriformes; family Anatidae; genus Anser; species Anser cygnoides. Next base: position 30,348,002 of record NC_089875.1, on the reverse strand, counting down.
GTTGCTACTGAGAAGGAAGTAGCATAACCCCAGCTAGCTGGTAGCAGAGGCTTCAACCCCATCACACTTGGGATCTTTCTGTGGGTTCCTTGCCACTCTACACTAGGTACAGCAAATATCTCCTTCTTAGGAGTTAAAGTGGAAAATCATCTGCTGTGAAGGCTCCAAAGGGTGCGTATATTGACCCCCCCGCCTTTTTTCCCCTCAAGTGGACTTAAAAATAAAAGCCTTTTCCAGCTGGCATTTCCAAACCGACAATGTGCAGCCTCTTGATTAAGATGTGACATTGTTTATACACCTGGCAACAAAGGGTATTCCAAGCACTTCCATCTGCTTTAGCACGAGAGTAACAAATAGGAAAATGTACCGTCCGGGTCAGAAGATTTTTTTGTGATTAGAAAATAATTCAGTGTATGTATCCTGACTCTTATATGTTACTACACGTGAAAGAACCCCACGTCACACATGCACTTCAGATAGGGAAAAAAACTCACACCTCTCCAAGCAACAAGCTGCCAATACTGGAGTGCACAGCTCTGAACGAGCCTTTCCACACAAGAAAGCCACAGCTTAGGGAAGCAGAGGATGTCCGGCCGCTCTCCCTCACAGGAACCCCTCCTGGAGGTGTGGGGAGAATACAGATTAAAGCCATCCCACACTGATTAAAAATCCCCCAGACGTGAGATCAGCACAGCTGGTTGGCAGTGGTATGAACCACTCCAAGCAAACGTCCTCATGCCACTCACCAGTGGTTTCCTGAGGTGGCTTTGTTTTGTTTTAAACACATCAGGCAGAATCACAGACTATCCCAAGTTGGAAGGGACCCACAAATATCATTGCATCTAACTCCTGACTCCATGCAGGACCACCCAAAAATGAAGCCATACGTCTGAGAGAATCATCCAAATGCATCTTGAACTCCAGCAGGCTGGGTGCCATGAGCACTGCCCTGGGGAGCCTGTCCCAGTGCCCGACCCCCCTCTGGGTGCAGAACCTTTTCCTAACACCCAGCCTGACCCTCCCCTCTCCCAGCTCCATGCCGTTCCCTCGGGTCCTGTCGCTGTCCCCAGAGAGCAGAGCTCAGCGCCTGCCCCTCCGCTCCCCTCGTGAGGGAGCTGCAGGCCGCCATGAGGCCTCCCCTCGGCCTGCTCTGCTCTGGGCTGAGCAAACCAAGGGGCCTCAGCCACTCATACGTCTTGCCCCCTAAACCCTTCACCACTTTGTAGCCCTGCTTTGGAGGCTCTCTAATACTTTTACGTCCTTTTTATCTTGAGGCACCCCAAACTATACACAGTACTTCTCAAGGTGAGGTGGTACCAGCACAGATTAGAGCAGGAGTTTTTGCAAGGATCTTTAAGCCCTGGGCACTGCTCTGCACATTAGCACATATTTGGTTTGCACTGGCCAGGGGAATCTCCCGGCCTTTTTACCCTTCCACCTGCTACCTAGCTCTAGTTACCATTGACTGCTTTTCCCATCTAGCTCACAGGCACTGCCGATGCCTAGCTGAAGAGCTGCTACACAGCTTAGAGTAGCCTACGGGCTCCACAAGGCTCAAGGTTGCAACTGCAAGCAGCTGGGCAGCCAGCCCAAAGAAGTCCATGTCCCTGCAGTGGCTCTGCCAGCAGTGCCCTGAGGAGCTGGGCAGCAGCTCCCTGTGAGGAGCAGCCCTGGCAGTGTTGACATCCCTCTTGCTCCTCTGCACACAGCAGCTATTTTTTGAGGGTCTTACAGATGGTGCACACCTCTCCTGCAGCATAATTTGGCAGGGAGCACCCTTCTTGCGGTCTGGGGCACCTGGCACATGCACCTTGGGGGTGGACAGATGCTGTATTCTCGTCTCTTCCGTTGCCATTTTTGTTACCCAATGTCACAGTGACATCTCCAAGCACTTCCACTGCAATCATCCAGGGAAGGCTGGAGGAGGCTCACTAATCTTTAAATATAATCCCAGCATGTGTATCCTATTCCTTTTGCATCTTGTTATGTCATTCCTATTTTTCTGTTTTTCCCACTTAAACTGAAATTTATTAAGCCAAACAAAAGATTTTTTTCCTATCTGTTCCCCAATTCAAACATCTAATTTTTGAAGAACTGGAGAAAACGACTGGTTGGCTGAACTCCCATGGTAAGAGTCAGAGCTTCCTCTTTTACTTAGTCACACAGCTCTCTTGCCTGCCTGTGGAAGGACCAACTGGCCGTCTCTCCCATTCGTTATACATACTGCAGCAGCATGCTATGTTCTCAGCTGGGTTCAGAGCCCCACTGTGCTGCATGCTCTACCAACACCTGAAAGACAGTGACCTTGTCCTGAGAAAACGCAAGAAAAGCTACCAAACAACTTCAAATCATCACAAGTGCTTGGATGGTAGACACAAATGGCCAGATTCCTGGGGAAAAAAGATGCCCAGGAGTCCTTTCACTACAAATTTTAGTGCACCTTATCTTCATTTGAGGTGCTTGTTATTAGCCGCCTGCCACTTCTCTAGCTGATAGAGACATATGGAGTAGAGGTCGCTGCATTCATTTCTTAGCCTGTTAAGATTTCCAGCAGTTCGTATCTCCAGGAGGAAATATATAGGAGGAATACACAGGAATTCTGCTAATGAGAGTGGACACTTAGCTCTCTATCCTCATATTTGCCGTTCCTCCTAAAATACAGTCTTAAGACAAACTTACTGCTGAACTACATATGTAACAGAAAACTTCAAGTGAAGGTAAAAAAGAATAAAGCATTCACAAACGACTCACATTATCTGGTTTGTGTAGTGAAAAGTTAACATATTGAGGAATACGTCTGGACATTTTTAAAGGCATGTTGGTAATGCAGAACTTCTACACTAGTCTCTCTCTATTATATCTCCATTCATCATTCCCTTTCCCTTACTAAGAGAGACTAAAATATTAAGTAACATGAATATCGACTAATACAACTGTCTACTTACATACTGGGTTCTGCAGGCATTAATGACAATGGCAACAGAAGCAGACTTACCACTTAAGCAGCAATTATTTTCAGTGTTTCTGAGAGTGAGAAGCAAAGGCCTTCCTTGCTCTCAGAAGACAAAAAACACATTTGTGGCTGAAAAATGACTATGCCTAGTTTCTGTTCCCTGGTGAGTTCTTTGGAAAGTCCAAATACTTTCCCTTCCCTCTTCTTTTCAAATGAAATAGTAATAATAATAATAAAAAACATTTTGTGCTTTTCTCCTTAGATAAATGCAGCTAGGACCTTAGAGTAGAAACCACTCAGATCTGAAATTTCCATCTGGATAGGAAAGAAAAAACTTTCATTGAGTGATCAGAGCATGATACTCATCTGTGAGAAAATATGACCTGGCCACGCTGCAAACTTCTTGGGAAGTCACTTACTACGCTGAAGAGCAATTTGCTAAGTGTAACACTTTATATATTAAGTATAGGCCTTTATGCATTTGAGGACCTGAGTTTTCCAGCAATGATTATCAACATTCATTCTCAGTGAATGCTAATAAAGCTGATGCTCTTTTTTCTGAAAAATAAATTCCCAACCCAAAAGTGAGACACTTTATCAACCTTTCATTTTCGAAGACTTCAGAAAAAAAAAAACCAAACAGGACTGCCTATTAAGGAGAAAAAAAAAAAAGAAAACAGAAACACCAAAACCCACCCATCTCTTCCTCTGTAACTCTAGTGATTGGCCTCTGGGAGCCTCAGGAAACACTTCCAGATTATCAGGTCTGTATGTTTGACAACATATTTTCCACAGCCTTTATCTTCACCTTTACCAGATGTACAAAGATGAAAAACAGCTAAGTGAGGGCATCTTGTTTCTTCCTTCACGGATATAAAACAGCATTGAAAGAGTTCCATTCAGGAGGGTTCTCATTGTGTTTTCCTGCAGAAACTAATGCCTGAAGCTGCTGGTAAGTGGCAGCATCCTCTGCAGCCTGGCAGCAGGAAAGCTCAGTCCAGAGCTGGGCTTCTCACACACATGCCAACATCCTCCCTTGGTTCTTTGTTTTCAGGCAGTAAGCACGCCTCAGGTCCTCCTTCTGATCTCCATTAACCAGGTCTGCCTCTGGATTTCACAGAAGTGCCTAGTGGAAGCACAGTTATCCCAACCACCGAGTCACCTCCTCATCCACGCATGCAAGTACTACGGCCAAATTCCACCCAGCAGTGTTTCTGGTGGCAACCTGACTCACTGCTGCCCAGTCAATACACACATGTTATTTTCCAATATATTCTGGCATTCAACATAGACAGTCAGGGCTCCTAAACACTTCCTTTGAATATAAAACAGAACACCCTGCAGCTGTTCCAAAGAAAATGACACTTAGCAGGGAAAAAAAGTATGGGGGGTGGGATTAACTCACTGATAAAGCAGGATGTACAACGCACTGAAGTGAGCCAGCAGGAACCGAAAAGCATCCATTCCTCCATCCAGGTAGGAAAGTAACGGCAAGAAGTTAATTGCAAATAGAGGGATATAGAATTGACATTTTGATCCTTCAGAAAGCACCCATGCTGCGTGGTCAGAACATATTCTGTTAAGGCCTGACCCTTCAAATAAACACAAAGAAATTTTAAGATCAAAAAGGAAGTTAGCCAGTTACTACTCTCACAAAGTGGTTTAAAGGCCTCCTTTTCTTCCAGCTTATCTGTAGTCACTAAGCCTTAAACATAATGTCAAAACCAACATCATGTCAAAAAACTGCCCGAACACATATACACAGCAGGAATCTACAGGAAAACCCACAAAATCTGAGCTTGAAATTTAAAACACAAAGTTACTGACATTTCCTTATGGTATCTCCTGCTTTTACACAAATAAATTGCTCTTAAGTACAGGACCTTGTGGGTGTTATCTCAAATCTTCCAGGCCAAAACACAGACAGAAACCAACCCCCCTCCCCCAAAAATGCCAAAATTGTCAAAAAAAATCCAAAACAGTAAAAAATGATATATCTATTTCTGGAATTCTTTTTTTTTTTTTTTTTTTTACCTTTAAGTACCTAAGTTATCATGAATAGGATTCGGAAGACGAGCTTAAAGGTTTCCCTTCATATATTTGTCATAGAAATACTCAATATCATTACCAGTTCCCTGGAGTACAGTTATGATCATTTCAATCACTTTTTTTTTTTTTAATTTTATTGAAAAAATAACGGATCGTAACATGCCAAAAGCAAACGTTCACGATTAGTACAGCAAAAAAACAACTCCAAACAAGCCTTCTAATTTCACATAATACTTTTTTTTGTTTAAGTGACTCATAGATGCCTAATATGTTTTGTATTATTGTACCGCAGATCAGCCTCACCATCTCAAGTACATACTCCCATTTTTTATTACTCTGTATTGTTGTCTAAGGCATAATAAAGAGATAAAAACATTTGTGGGTCACTCTCACCAGCCATGGTGTGAACACATCACTACAAGACGTCAACTTACAGAAGCTCCACCCTTAAGAGTTCTGACTATCTTATTTATAAGAGTTGCATAACATGATCAGATGCTACAGCCAAAATGTGAATTTATTGTTGCTTTAGATCCCCAGGCCTTGTACCCTTGAGGAGTTCAAAATACAATACAATATTCTGAGAATTTTAACAAGCTGTTTTTATCACCAGGACTGCTCACAAGATGTACCAGGCTTCATTGCCTCTTGCATAATGATGAGCTGGAGTCATATAAACATCGCCGATCTGATTCTCTAAGGCCACACTTCTAAAGCTAAGTGAGGCCACCACCACTTTCATGAGAATAGAGGTAAAACCTTTCTACAGTATAGACCTAAGCGGGGGGGACAACTATCCTGACAAAAAATTGTAGTATAGACTAGGCGTAACACGAAGGTTTGCACGCCAGCGGCTTAGGGAAAATTGACTCCTCATTCCCCATGAAGATTAAAGGCAAAAAAGACAGTTCTAATTTTTGCCTGTCAATGATATGTACCACCCCAACACTGCCCCTAAAGATGTTGCTCAAAACAAGCATAGATTGTTTATTTTCAACATACAATAGCCTCAGAAGTAATAGAAAAAGAAAACAAACTGGACATGTCACTTTAATCGTGCATTTTGAGATCCTGATTATACTTTTATTTTTGTTTAAGTGAGCAGAAGTACCTGACATCGCTGTACCAATGTCACTGATAAATGCTATTGCTTATACACCACGCAATAGCTCTCCTCACAGCAAGTCCAAACCAGTAATCTTGCCAGAAGATTACTTCATGCCCTTAATGAAATTAATGCAGTAGTGATGGAAAAACAAAAAGCTTTCTGCTACAACACCACTGAGAGGACTACAGAACAAGCAATTCTCCATGCAAAATTTAATTCCTTTTTATTGATGGTCTCCAAGATACATATATAGTATTTCTTGGACTTCTGAGTTTTTTGCACTACCTTTACAGTAAGTACTTTGTAGCATCTCGGTAGAACAAAAGCATCTACATCTGATAGCGACACTGCTGCTCTCAAGCCACAACCCACCTGCCTCTTTGTTCATCTTTATGTGCAGAATAGCAGTGCTTCCCAAAAGTTTGTGTTATTTCTCTTTATAACTAGTTTTGAAACCCTGCAAGCAACACAGTAGTGACTTACAGCTTGGGAAGAGAAGGAATATTAGATGAATATTCATTTAAAAGTGTTATGATTCCTGTCCCAGTTGCAGAACTGCTACAAAGGTGTGATCATTTAATGAAACATTCACTGTCAAACTGGGCAGTGATCAGAAATTGCTGTACATTATGCTGTAACATTGTACTGTTCTAACTTAACAGGGGGCCATCCAGAAGAGAGAAAACAAACTGGCAAATAACAGGATAGGTTTTGTTAACCAGTCTGTGCAAGTTTAAACATTTCATTCAACAAAGGGCACTTCTGGATACGTTTGGGTCAGTCTTATGGGGCTCACACCAAAGGATGTTGCATGTTAGCTGAGCAATGCAGTGAATTTTTCCAATTGTTTGAACCACTCTAACCAACTATGTGACACCCTGAATAATTATTTCTTTAAAATATATAATGAAAGAATTTAATACAAAAATAAAAAAGCAGGAGCAAACTCGTTTTAGTTATATATGGCAAGAAACCAAAGAAAGAGTAGATGCTTGCAGTTTGGGCTAGCTAAGGCCTTAATCTTCATGTATTATTTTTTCTTTTGTTTAGGATATACATCCAGGTAATACTTCATTTTTTCTTTGCCATCTATAGTGCCCTGAAGTCCCTTAAGGCAGCTTTTATCTTCTTTTCTTGATACATGCCATCAAACTATGCTTCCAAAAAGAGTTGTCATTAGCAAGGTAACCCTCAAGGCACCAGATTATACAGCTGCCTGGTTCATATCAACAAGAACTGGGAAAAATATTCAACCACTTTTAAATATAGCTTTGAAAGCATGCAGTTGAACTTGTCTATACTATTTACTTGGAGTCTTCTGTAGTCATTCCATGCAGTAGTAAAATTTACTACAATTTTCCTCCAAGGCAATAACAAGTAGAGCTTTGTAATAGCATCAGGTCTCTCTCCCTTCAAAGAAGTTTTATAAAGCAGTAAAATCCTCCTATCATAAGCTGCACTTTAGACCTCTAGAAAGTCTGGAATGGTTTTAATATTTAGTCAGAACCATAGATGTATCTATTATTCTCCTTCCCACCCCCGCCCCGCCACTGGATTCCTAGTCTTCATTTTCTTTAAAAATGCCTTTTTCCCCCTCTGTCTTTTCTTGCAGCTCAGATATTCTTCCTCCATTCTCTTACTTATCAATTATTTGCTGGTGGGTTTAGAGAAAGACCCATACGGAAACAGGCTAGTTAGATCAGCAGAGCAAGTAGCCTGCCCCTACTCCCGCACATCTTCATATGTGTAAAGGAGCCCCATTGCCAGTTGTGTTACATATCACAGCTCAGTCAACACACAGAGACGGGTTCTTTCAAGAGCACACACTCTAGCAGGTCTGTGTCAAGGTGTAAGCATGAACCTGTGGCTTCCGTTACCAATATTAATTACTTCTCCCAGAAACCATTTCCTTGCAAGTTATTTCCATACATGAAGACTGGCACTGAGAAGCAGAGGAGGTATTATTTCCTGCTTTGGGGAAATCAGATTGCCAGACATCACAAAGAAACCCACTCAACAGTCCCCAAGCTGACTGTGAACACCATGTTTTCTTTGTTCTGACACTGCCCCCCAAAACATACATTATCAGCAAGTGCTGGAAGAAAGATCCTGGACTTGATGCACCAGTTCGTTGATGTGACACAGTAAATACTCTGTTCCTCACATAACAGGTTTCTTCTTCCTTATCCACCTCTGTCTTAGCTATCTTTGAGTGCTGGTTGTGTAAAAAGTGGAGAATTCTCGCTCCAAGAAGTCTATGATGGTTCAAACCTGGTTTTAGAGAGCCTTTCAGCTATATGGTATTACAGTTTGGGATATTCAAATGATCTTCTTCCCCAGCTGTGCTATTGCAGCAAATAGTGTCATAGATGAGAATCAAAAGAATGGTCAATACACAATTTATTTCTCTTTAACCAGGAAGTTTACCAAATTATAAAACCATTCCTGATACAGACAGACAGCATCACGGTTGCATCACATATTTTAGTTTTACAGTACGCCTATGTGCAGAGTAACATATCAGTAGCATATCTGATCTAAGAGGCTTCTGAGATATGTGTAACTGAGAACAACAGAGCCAGTGAGCAGATCATTCCCGATGGGATGCATCACATCATATAACAGAATGTGTAATAACTCTTACCTAAAGCTTTCTGGGTATTCAACAACAGCCATGTTGATAACATCCAGCGCATGCTGATAGTGCTTCTGAGCTGAAAATAGGAGGGCCAGTAGATGCAGAGAATTCATGTCATCTTTGCACAGCTGCAATGCTTCTTGAAGATGTTCTATAGCATCGGAAATCTGGGAGGAGATGGGGTAGAAATAAAAATAAAACACATTTCTCCTTCAGTCCTGCATTATACCTCATTCCCAAAGGTAAGAACAAATATAGTCATCAGGGATTCTGAAGAAATCTTACTCAGGCATCTGATGAGAAAGACTTCTATCTGAACAGTCTGCCAAAATTAACAGGCTGCATTGCTTGAAAAAACCCACACGTTCTAAAGAAAAGAGTCTGCATATTACTAAATTGCTGCCTATAAACAGGAGCAGTTGTCCTGATCCAATCAATCCCCTCTTCCTTTGGCACGATGTTTCTATGCTGTAAGCAGATCCACTTCACAGGTCCAACTCTCAACTCCATTTTCTACGATGGGCAGCTGCCTCTTCACCTGTGTGACAGCATTACAGATCTTTGCTGCATTTTGTCTCTTGCAAAGACTGTACAGGGCCTTTCATGATCAAGAACAAAAAAATAAGTATGAGTGCTGAAGGGTAAAAGAGGCAAGATTCAAAATGCTATCAGAAAAAGAAAAACCCTTCCTAGCAGCTAGGTGAAGAGCAGGCCTGACACCCAGAGCAGAGCATATCATTTAAAATCAAGTGCCACTTGACAGAAAACATCTATAATGAATACAGGTATATCACATGTTCTTTGTGATCCAATAACTTATTCTAGGCTATCTATTCAAAAGAGAAGTTCGTAGTAGATGTTCTTAAGATCCTCTAGTGTTTGAAATAACTGTTATTTAAATTATTCCAGTTCTGTGTTCAGCCCGGGACGTCTCCAACAAGCAAAACAGAAAGATGTATAGGTTTCTTTTCCTCCTTTCTTCCCCTACAGAGATGGAGAATGCCATTTCTTCTTTCCTGCTATGAGAACTTCCCACCTCTCAAAGCTCTGCAGAGGTTCTCCTGCCCCGGTGTACCACCACCATGGAATTCCCACTGCTTCCAAAGATCCCTCGGGAAGGCAGGTTGTACGTAACAACGGAGAGCAGCAATTACACTGCCTGCAGTTACAAGTTTGTTGACCATCTAGATCTCAGACATGCTGCGTGGAAGCACAGTCCATATTTTACTCATGGGACAACTTCACTCTAATGCCCAAATGATTTTTCATTCTTATAGTGTATAAAACAAGCCAAAGTACTTAACTATACTATTACTTGCATGGTGACTCCATGCAAGCCTGGAGAGAAGTGATTGACCGATCCACAGATGTAACCCCCAACTGGCATCCGGCCCACTGCTTCAAAACTGCTGAGTGTCCTGGCCTAGGTTCAGATATATGACTGAGTTCTCAGCTTTAATGAATTACCGCTCGTCGGGGCAGCTACTTTAATGAGCTACATGTGTTGTTACAGCCTACTGTAAAGGTAAACGTATAGGCCAAAATCACCAATGTTCCCTCAGCAGCTTCCTAGAACGCTTTTTCATTACTATGTAAAAACAATACCAACAACGAGACTACTTGGAAACAGGACAACAGACATGAGGCTGCTGTAGGCCCCGATCTGCCAGTCTATGAAGCACTGCAGGAGGTACGCCAGAGGCGTAGAAATTCAGCTTGCTAAAGCAAAACTGCTATCAAGATAATTACCTTCAGGACTAAAAACACTTCTCAGTTTTTCTGTTTCTGTACCTCAGACCCACGCAAGTGGTTATTACTAAATTTCAAATTTGGGGAAAAACAAATTCATTAGACAAAAACAAATCTATAAACCAGACCAGAGTGGGCCTTGAGCAACCTGCTTCTTTCCAGGTGACCCTGCTTTGAGCGGGGACTGAACTGGGTGATCTCCAGAGGTCGCTTCCAAATGCAACTATTCTGATCCTACTCAATAATTCAAAGTTTGTGAAGATGACCCTAATTTGCCAGCATGAACCAGATGAAGAGTAATACTTGCAACTAGCGTCTCTGTTGAGGGACCTTAGAAGTTGTAAGGCTACTTGACCTTACTTGCATGGGAATGTGCAAACTAACTTACACAAAGCAGCAAAAAAGTTAGCTGTGGTCACTCCTACAGACCTGTGCTTGCTGAACAGGCACTCACATGTGGTTGAAATGGATGTAATCTAAAATAATTTTCCTCTGTTCTTTATCATAGGTCATGCAACAGCTACATCTCATTTCAGTGCTGGGAGACAACTCCTTCCTGTAGTACCATCCATCACAGGCAATGGATGGTTATGGAATTTAACATGCTCCCCTACACCTGATTGCTTAAATTCAGCCCAAAAAGATTCTTTAGTGCTGTAACACCATTAGTAGCCTACATAGTTTTCCTGCTGTGTAATTAGAAACAGTGGACGAAATATAGGCAAGAAAAAATACCCTTTGACATTTTCTGGAGACTCTTTTCCTCTACAGGAAGCATTACACAAAACAACCTGCAACAGACCAGATGCAACAAAATTCTAACTGAATTTTAAGAATAACAAAAGCAAGATATTTGGCAGCAGTCAACGCAAACAGAGATCATCAATCTATTGACAGATGCCACAGCTTATTTATTTAAGTAACTATGTAATATGAGAAAGATGGAAGCTGGCAGCGCAGGTGGCACTCTGAAACTTCAGGGCTGTATCAGAGGCAGGCTGCCAGTTTAAATTCCCTACAAGTGCTACGCCTTAAAGTAATCTTATTTCAGCTGGACCACAAGTCCGAGTGGGGCCTGCAAACAGATGATGCTACCCTTCCCTGATTCATCATTCTGTTAATAAATATACCGCACCCGTTCTGAATGGCACATGGGTATATTCAGATCACACTGATCAGGAAGCAATGATACTGTAGAAATAGCACCTTGCAGCACTACCAAAATAATCCCACAACGTGGATTGTTTGGGCTGTCTCTTATAATAGGATTTATTTAGGTAATGTTACATGCTTCCTTAAAAACAATGCTGGGATATTACAATTCCAGGTATAAAAAAGAAAACAGTATGGGTGTTAAACATAATTCACAACGGTAGAATGCACTTGCATTTTTAGAGTGGTAACTCGAACAGGATCTCATAAGCATTCGATCCAGATGAGTTTTCAGGCCTTATATTTTCACATCAGTTGAGAGTTGCAGTTAATTAAGCATTACAACTATTCCTTCCATCTGTCATTATAGCATGGGGATTACGGAAAGGAGAAAGCTTCATTGACTGGCAACAACCTCCATTCAAAATAAACTTGCTACAGTCCACCAAACCTCAGGAAAGCAACCACAGACAAAACTGTGAATTAGGTTATTATTTAATTCGTACTACAAGTTGGTTTTCATCACCAGAAAAATCTAGGCCAGGACCTCAGCACAAAAGCTACATGTTGCTCTACAGCAGAGGAAGCCCTAGTTGGTCTGGGAGAAACAGAGAACAGAGCTAACCCCATCTGTAGTGCTGAATGGAAACAGAGCTCCTCTCCTGGGGCAAAGTAAAGACAACACTCTCACCTCCCTGAAACCAGGATAAAAAACACGGAGAAAACAGCTGAAATGTTTTCTTTGGTGTTCATAACCAATGTTTCTGATTTTTACATCCAGACACTTTGGAAGGCAGTCCATGTTTTCTGGATATTGCCACTTGAAACTTCAGGTCTGTTGGCAGCCCACAGATGAAATTGATAAGTGAGACCTCTAATTCTCAGCTGCTGGCCCCTGGCTGTCTTTGCCTTCCTATTTTCATGCAAAAAAAGGTCAAATCAAATATTAAAATGGTACGAAAACCAATATGTTGTTTTTATGTGTCCAATAATGATTTACATGGCATTCGAGGTCAAAAACGCCAACACTGCCCAAAACGAGAATGGAACCAGCGCTTAAAATTAACAAGAGCGCTGACTCTCCAGAGTCATTTCCATAGAAACTGGCCTGCTAAAAAACAAGGCAAGGCATTAAAATCAGTGAGCTTTAAAATGCTCGAGCTACCTTGTTTGTGCTGATCCAAACGCTGTTACCACAGAAACAGGAGGAGCAGCCGAACCAGCAGCCGGGAGCCTGCTTTGTCCGTCGGCTTGGCCAGCCGCCAGCGGCCCTGCAGGTGGGGAGAGCCACCACAGCACATGCTGACCCCAGCCTGATGGCACCGCCACTCCGGGGGAAAACCAGATTGAGACACGCCTCACAGAAGGGGGAGTTTTACTCTATTTTGATGAAAAGCCCGCCCTAAAATGCCATGGAGCTGACCTCAACCCTGTGATCACTGCTGCTGTCCACCAGTGATTCCGGTGGTCTTTAAGACAGTCACATGCACAAACACCAAGCATAACATCTTTCATTTTCGTTGATGATGGTCTTCAGGCTGCCAGATCTGTGATGGGCTTTTTATAATCATTCCCTGTCTTGTCACGTACTCATCACGTGTCAGAGGGAAGCTCACGCTTTTCCATTTCCCTTCTCCTGTGCCCAGCACTGACAGAGACTAGTACTATCGGAAACATTTCACAGTCTTCCAAAGAAGATAAATTGCTCAAACTTTGGCACCCTACCGGTCAAGTTGTCTCTTGCTTTGTTCCACGAAAACATTCTCTTATCGATGCAAGCTGATACCTAGATGTTTCAGCGTTGGGTAAGGTACCTCATTTATTGACCTTGACTATGGAAACAAAAAGGCCTATTGCTGAGAATAACGTTTGGGTATCATCTTATAACCTACTGTGTATGGTACTGCAGCATAGTCTGATGAAAGCCCTATGACATCTAACAGTTAATGCAATCTATCAAAAAAAAATAAGGTAACATTTATCTTTCAGTTAATCGGAATGAGAACATATTAGATACTTTAAATAATTAAGCATATTAAAAATGCATTACCAAATGTTTATCATTAAGTAAACTGGCAAAAGAAGAGTAGGATATTTTACAGCAGTCTAAAAATAAAGATGTCTCAGGTATCGTCTCCCTCTCCAAGCATGCGTTAAAGATTTATATCTCACCGGATGGAGAAGAGCAGGAGCAGCATAGCAGGGCTCAGGCTGACACTACATAACGCATTTAGATCACACATCTAGGGTAGCAGGGGTGACTGGCAAAATATCAAAGATGAAAATACACAGGAGAAGTAGACAAAAGAAAGTGAACATGAGGACAAGAGACTGAATGGGAAGAACAGGAGGGTAAGGGGATGATGAAATGATGCACACAAAACAGAAGCGTAAAGATGGGCTACGACTGGAGAAAAAGAAAGGATAATAAGTTAAAATGCAGTACACCAGTAACAGTGAAGAAAGAACAAATGACCACAAAAATCTTTTTACTTTGAATATTTGAATATTTATTTTCAACAGCAGTTGAAAAGCTGTAATGCTTTTACTCATGGCAAGGGGCAAAAGGAGCAGCAAATCAGACAACCTCCCTAAGAGGCAGAAGCTGTGGGATAAAGAGGGGTTGCTGGATATTTTTTAATCAAAGACCCTGAGCAACCTGCATCATAAAGCAGCCAGTAGGCTGATGACAAAGTAAAATAAGCCATTTTAATTATCCTTTCTTATTGCAGGCTTCCTCACAACACACTGCTCTCATTATGAAAGGGTTACAAAAGTGACATTATCGAGAGTGTGCTCTCTTGGAACAATTAGTTTAACCTAATGAACACACAGCTCTCCTAATTAGCTCAAGAAAGTAAGAAGGATCCAACTGTTTGACTGTGACGTAGACTAAGGAGAGAAAACTGCAGCAAGCAGAATGCCTGCCAAAGAAGGAAAAGATGATGAAATTTCAAATTTAGCTATAGAAGCATTTAATAACTAGGGGCTGCTCTAATAAAGTCCTTGGCTTTTGAAAAGAAGGGACAGAGAAATAAGACAGCGCAGTGTATTTTCTGATCATCTTGATTTTTATGAGCTAACACCCGCAGCAGTGTTCAAATGCCAACTAATCCCACTCGCTGCAGCGCTCCAGCACCCGTCAAAGCCTAACGCCGAACGTGCCCAAGTAAGGAATAAACCAGTCCCCAGCGCTGAGAATGTGAGATCTGGTGTGATACAGAACCAGGCAGTAACAAGAGAGCCTCTGGAGCAGCCTGCAGCAGGGCACAGGGACACGGCATGATACCCAGGGAACAAGAATAAATACCTCTCACCCACCCTACCCGGACAAAGTTGCTTGGAGCAGGAACAGCACTGCTCAGAGTTAGGGCTGAAAGCACACCCTAGGGAAGACCATTCCCCAGGGCCACATGTACTACGAAATTACTGCTTTAAAAAGAAAGTCTTAAACGTATTCTGATTGATATTGGTTATAACGTAGGCAGGAAGGGACCCTGTTTAAGCATAGCTTAATCTTGTTCATTTTTACCACCCTTCTCTCACCCTCCTCACACCTCAGTGGTTGGCAATTATTGCACGTACCTGTCTGACAAGAGCCAGCTGCAGGGACAAGTAGAGGATGATTTGGTGATCTTCTGGGCCCAACTCACGTGCTCTTCAAGGACAACCACACAACACAAAAGGAAGCAAGTGTTAGATTGTACTTTCCAGAACTCCTTTGCCACGAGTGACAAACACAGAACTAAGCCCAGTCCTGTCCTACATAACTCAACCAGTAATGGAAGAGCACACTGAGACTTGACAAAAAGCATGCTGATGCTCACCTGGATAAGGCAGGCTCATGGGAATAGATGTGAGAAACACAACTGTCGGGAACTTAAATGCTCAGTCATTAAACATCATTTAATGTTTTGGAACTTAGATATCTGATGGAGAAAGTAGCTCTTAACTCGTGACACAAACCATTTAAGCATTATTTTAAGTAATTTGGGTGAGGGGAGATAGTTGTCCAACTTGCTCCAATACTGACACTTTAAAAACAATAGGAGAGGGTTGGGTTAGCATTGAAAAGTAATCATTGTTTCTGCTATTATTGTGACTATGAGCGTGTGGAGGACTAAAGATCAGGAGCCTGTGATGTCAGCTAATGTCCAAACACACCAAATATCCTCCACCCTACAGCTTCTAGTCTAATTGTTGACAGCAGACTCCTGATTTGGAAAGGGAAGGCGCTGCAGGAGGACTGAGGATTTGATGGCAGGAGCTGAGCCTGGACCAGAACCAAAGCCCTTGCTTCTCAAGCTAGGGCTTCTCCTGTTAACCCAGTTTGGACCTCTCAGACACCACCTTCTAGTCCATGCCAGGCAGAGAGGCACACTGCAGAGACTGCCTGGCTACTGAGCACTGCAGCAACTCCAGCACCCAACGTGGAAGTCCTTCACACGAGCAAGGCTGGTTGCAGGAATGGGCAGCCAGGGCAGCTGGCATGAAACTGCAGCCCACAGAGAAGCCCTTAAACAGGGCAACGTGCAGACAAGTTTTGGGGACCTAAACTAGGAACAGCGTTGGTCAATGGCTCGTGCCACGTGGGCAGCCCAGCTCAGGACCAGTGGATTACCGCCTGTTGATCCACAGGGAGTTGCAGATGCATGGAGCTTGCTCCTGGCTCTGTCACACAGCAAAGCCGTCACACACTGGGGAGGTGGGAAGAGAAAGGACCCTCACAGCAGACTGACACTGACGACCCCTTTTCCAGGCTGTGCTCCAGAATGACAGGGAAGGTGGTCAAAGTTTCTATGAGGGAGAACTGACAGGCTGACAAGGCTGGTGGTTAGAAACCCTGCCAAAACTATTGATTTGCTAATTACAATCAAGCAAATAAAAGTCACAGAATTACTTCAGGAAACAAATCACAGACCATTTTAATGGTGGCCACCTCCCAAATGCCACCTTGGCCTGTGAGCAAAAACCTGTTGGAATTAACTTTTGTAACTAATGGCTCTAGAACTAATTGATTTAGCATGGACTGAATGTGCCCTACAACTCTGCAGGTCAAGACAGCACTCAAGGATTCTAAAGCAATGCCAAATACATCACAGGTGCAATTAGTACAGGCAAGTCACTTCTCTCCACTTTCTTTAAAGATTTTAAATAAAAGTCCGTAAGGTAGAATCCAGCTTTGCCCCAAACTGTTGGGAGTAGGATGAGCCACCTCTTTTGCAAGCAGCACCTACAAAATCTTCAATACTCTCTCCAACAATACATAACAGGAAAGTTCACGTGGGTCTACGGGAGAAGAGATTAATGGTGCTTTTGGAAAGAGACAGAGTCATTACGTTACTGTTCTGCTTCCTCAAAAGGTATTAGAAAAATACTTGATCCAAGCCTCCAGCTCAAAAGGCCACTCATAAGGATGGCTACAGGCCAAACCACAGCCTAAGAAATCCTAGATGTACTTTAAAAAGAGGTGGAAAACAAGGGGGGAAAAAAACAAAAGGAAACCAAACCCAGGCATAGAGATACTAGTAGCTACTGTCACGACACCCCTGCTGGCTGAAGCTTGAATACCTAATTTCTGGCTAGAACCTTGTCTGCTTCCTAGCTAGAGTTAAGATGCCATGAAAACAAGCCACAGCCAGTGGGAAAGGTCAAAGGATAAAAATAAATGTAGTTTAAAAGCACTGCAGTACTGCAATTACAGAAAAATTGGGCAGTAGTGAAGGTATTACATTGGAGTCTGGGAACTGGTGTGATTTTAAGTATACTCCTGATCTAAATAGTGACAGTATAAATGTCTTTTTAAATACACATTTTTAAATCGTTCAGATCCCCATGGGGTAAATATCCATAATTACATTTGTGGTTTCAGCTTGACAAAAGTAAGTTTCCACTACCATGTGCTCCTGCAACCACTACAAAAACAGTGCAGGAGAAACATGCCGGACTCCCCCTTGCTCAGCATCAGAAAAACAGCTAGGATCCGGTACCGTGTTCAACCTGCTACACCCATACTTCAAAATCTCAGATCGTCTTCACTTTTTGTAATGCACTTATGACCACACTAAAACCAGAACGAGATACTTCATCCCAAGACTTTGACCATACAGGCTTCCATTTAGTTGCCATCTGAGCAACTATGCTTACAACGTTGACTGCCCTAACACCTGGTGTATTTTGGGTGATGTGGCTTAGTTGTAACAGGGTCACTTGCACCTCACCTCTCTACCACAACAGAACTGACAAAAAGGGTTTTTAACCTCACGCTACCAAAGGAGTTTTACTGGAGGAAGCAGTAGTTGCAGAGGAGTTTAATTCACAGGTACTTTCAGTGTGTAGCTACTGACTGAATCAGACACCCCACGAAATACAGCGGGGAATAACAGGAGAGTGCTGACTACTTTGTATTGCTAACTCTGTAGCTCTTTTCATTACAACATCTCGTGCAAACATTCATTAGGATGGCAATCATCTGCTCCCACTGGTAGGCACACTGATGCCAGGTGACCCCACAGCAGCCTACACCTCGGTGGTGAAGGTATTCTCCCACCAAGAGGGAGTTTTGTGTTTCGGCCTACTTCACACAGGAACAGAAATAAAACCAGCTTTCCACATTCTCCTGCTGGCACCGCACAATGAAGCTGCATCTCCCACCACTGTAGACCCCACTACAGCTAACTGAGGGCTAAGTTTATTTCTTTTAATGGTAGAACAAATACTCTCATCTTCATATTCAACTAAATAATCAACACATTTTGCCATCACAGGAATGGTTTTGACAGACTGTTGCTGAAATCTACTGAACTATTTTCAACATTTCAGACAACATAGCCTTACACACACAAAAAAAAAACAACATTAAAAATAATTTATTCTGGATTCATCAAAAGAACTACATAATGGAAGAATCAGCAAGATTCCTACTCACCTCTCCAAAGTCTGAAGTGCTTTCTTGTTTAATTCATCCTGAGTGCTCTTCAGAGTAGCTGTAGGACAATATACAATGTGATTTAAGAGCTGAATTCAATGTTTCAGGTTCAATAAAAAATGTGCAGCGTATTTCAAACCAGGAGCATAAGAACTGTAGAAACCTGGTGGTATCTATGGTCATGGATGGAAAACATGCTGTTTTATTTTTAAAGAAATGTACAAAACCAGTATTTTAACTCAAAATCTCAATTTTATTCTTAAATAAAATTCTTCCAACTCCGTTGTCTGAAACCCTGAAGCATTTTTGTTAACATATGCCACTGAAGGGGTCTGGGAGGAGAACGGGACATACGTTAACAACATACAATGAGCATGCCAGGCCCTCTGCCAGGCCAGCGTATACACTGAAGGCCTTAACTAGCAGGACGTTCCAACTTTGTAGATACAGACCATCACCACCACCATCTTCATGTAGGTGGGTGTTGCGGGTGGAACAGGGAACACCAGGAGCCAGAGCTACAGCTCCACAACAAATCCCTTAATAACACAACAAACATTTAGGTTATTTCAGGTATGGCATTAGCCACTCACTAATGCCCCAGTTGCTGCCTCTGACTGATTAAGGATCCTACCCACTAGGCTCACTTCTCGATGTGTGAATTAATTCTGGTTTTGATGTGAAGAATCATCAAGTTCTTGTTATGCCAGGGTATCATAAGATATCATTATCATCAAGAACAAAGGGAATAGAGGAAGAGCATAGAGAAATAGGACTCTCTTCAACGCAGAATATCTGGCAAGCTAGCAATAAAAGTTCAGAAGTATACTGGTTGCCTTGCTCCAGTTCTTAGTTTCCAGATTTTACATCGCAGAAGTTTCTTGTTCTACCTGTCTTGAACTGTCTTGAGAGCTACTGATCAAAAATACAAAGAAGTGATGAGTAGTCAGTTAATCCACCAAACATCCACCTATAAATACATTTCACTTCGTATATCAAGTCAATATAAGCTCCAGAATAGAAACATTGTAAAGTAGAATATATTTCAGAAAAAAAAAAAAACAAAACAAAAACACAAAAACAGATAAAATTCAAATATTCTTGTAAGTTAGGAGGAAAGAGTTTCATTCTTCTAAAAGTTGTACAAATGTAATCACTTTAGATTCTGCAGCACACTAGTTAGTGAAACATCGCAAATAATTTATTTTGCGTAAGCAGTTATAGTCACCAGACCTTTTTTTTTTTTTTTATTCCTAACACTTTCCAATAGCTCTTCAAAACACCAGCTTCGTTTGGGAAGAATCATAAAGATCAAAAATTGCTTATGCCGTAAAATCTGCTCTACGTAGTAAAAACCAAACAAAAAAATTGCAGTTTAAAGAATGAATTTGAAGACATGCACTTTCATGCAAAATGCAACATTTATAAAAACTGGAAACACTTCACTCTCAATAGCCTTAAATTCAGTATTCGGGTCTACTGCCAAATACTGAAAAGTAACAGAGCTGGAGAGCTTACAGAAAAAAAAATAAAAGAATTAATATTGACATTCACATAAAAATGCTTGTGGAGACACTGGAAAGGATTTGATTATAGCTGTAAACGTTCACCCAGAAAAATACCAGATTCTGTTTCTTATGGAAACTGCAAGATTCCCTATGTAAGTAACAGCAGTTCTGGAGATGCCACATGATGAGGAAGATGTAAAGAGATTTTTATCATTTGCCTCAAAAATAAATGCAAAATGGAGAAGCTAGAAGAACTTTCAGGTTCAGTCTAGTAAGACTTTTTGACTGATGACTGATTAACTTGTAGTCAGAAAGTAAGAGCACAAAATATGTTGTGGAAATGAAATGATTATTCTACAATAACACTCAGCTTTGACTCTGCACTGCTAGGAAGCAGCATGCGAGTCCCACCTCCCACAGTATGAGCTGCATATTCAGTTGCAGCTAAATTGGAAATCTGGTTGTTTGTCTCTAGATTTGTGCCTGATTTTGATAAACAAAGTTTGAGTTCTGCCATTTGTACAAAAAGGGTCTTTTTTACACTTTGAAGAGAGAAACTAGGAAAAAAAAAAAACAATGAAGAGCGATTTGGGGTGGGATACAAGAGAATGCAAGCTGAGGAGACAACTGAGCAAGTTCACTGGAAGGATGACTTGATTTTAACTAGAAACATAAACTGAGCTCAAACTGCAACTCTCAGACTCTGGTGCGGCATTCCACCACACAGTCTTCATGACCGATCCCAAATACGCACACCATGTACAAAGGCCACGTACAGAATGATGGAAGAAGTTAAGAGATATCTCATGGACAGTAACGGTTAAGTTCCTCCCTCTCTTTTAAATTTGAAAAAAATCCACATTTCTACACAAAATCTATGGCTGCAAGAGAGGCTGTGCCATTGTTTGTTACCTCAGCATTGCAAAATTTTTAAACCAAAGTGCAGAAAAAATGAGAGCAGAATTTGGAAGGTCAATTTTGAAGGACCCTGTACCCTTGTACCTCTAATGCAGCAACTGCTGAGTGCATTTTTAGCACATTTAAGTTAGTTTTACATACATTTTATAATAACTACGTGCTCAGAAGGTGAGCAAAACTCCCAAGTAAATTTGTACTGAAGGGCAGACAGAAGCCTTAAGTTTAAACATTTCATAGCCTGGAAACATGTTTACTGCAATCTTTTAGGTTCTTTCCACTGCTCCTCCCCCAAGTATTGCTAGGTCTCCATCATAGATAATATTTATATGCTTGATGAATAAATACAGTGATGATATGACTCAGTGTTTAATATTTGTGCCTCAAATTTACAAAATGTGTGCAAGTTCCTCCTACTCCCATGCCCCCCTCATGCATCCTCTTTCCATCTCCCTACCGGAATGAATTACTTTTTTCTTAGATAGTGAGAAGTCATCATCTCTGCAACCTGCTTAGATCACCGAGAAGCTCTCACTTCAGCCAAAGAAAAGCTTGCACTAAGGGGACAGAATTAGATGACTGTAACTAGACCTCTAAAGCTGTGCTCCTTTCTCTAGGACTGATGGCACTAACAAATTTTCAGCATCTACTCAACTTTACCCACTATGAGCATGGCTGCTTCAGTTCTACTAACAGAAAGGTTGTATGACACTTATTATTTAGATGAAAATAATAGCAGAGCAAAGCACGGTCTGATCAAAGCAAGGGAGAGAACACCAGGGAGTCTAAGTTTCTGTAACAGATATTCCTGTAACACACAGAACTTTTCAAATTGTACCTTAGGAGCCCAAGATTCATTCTCAAAAGCACTCTGGATTTTAAAGGAGCTTTAGCGTTACCAGAAGTCAACAGGATTTTCAACAGTTTGGTACCCAAATAAAAATAAAATACAAGCTCTAAAGTCACATTTGAAAACGGACAAAGGTAAACTCTGTGTTAGTGAGAAGGTGCAGCACAGTAGGTGTGAATGCACGGAGTGAAACAATGCTGAGGATCAGCGTGAAAACTGCAAACATGGGGTCAGGGGTCTAGTTCCAGTCTTGTCCCTTGGACTGAACCCCCATGAGCAGCTGCAACATAATGAGGTTTATTTTTGCAACACAGTTCTATGAGAAAAAGATCCAGTTTGTGTTCTCCAAAACTGGCCTGTCACATGAATCACAATGTTAAGAAGTGGGGATGATCGAGATTTGAACTTCAAAAATACATTTCTGATCTAAAACACCTACATACATACAGCCTTTTGCACACACCAATGGGTTTCCAAACTGTTTCCGAGTTAAGACAACTAATACTGAAAGTTAAACAGTTTTAGCACCCAGGATTATAATTAATGATTGTATGTGTTGATCATTATCTCCAAATGCAAAAACGATGGGTTTATTCACTAGTAGGCAATATCTAACTTTTATTTTTGTTTGAGCATTGGCTGGTAATGTCAGTATACTGATTATTTATACAACCCACAAGGACTGCTAGGAAAAGCTTCCATTTCAGTCTCTGATTTGTGGCCTTATACCGAAATTCTAAACGAAAACAGAGATGCCGAACACTCTCCTTCTCAACTCAGTAAAGAGAGTGAGGGTCTGTTAACCTACAAATACTTAAAAATGAGACATGAGGTGGTGATGTTAGATAAAAGCAGCACTTGTATTTTACAATGCATGCTCAACTTGTCTTTCCTCTTTAGCCTGTGGTAAATTCATCTCACATTTCCCTGTCTTCAACAAATTCTTCATGAGACCTAGGGGAAGCAAAGTTGACAGTACAGCTTATGTCAAAACAAACTATAAGAAGCAAGAAGAAGGTTTGCTGTTGAAATTGCCTCATTGGGAACACATTTGGGATACAGAAAATTTAGATAGATGGACTTTCTGTATGAACAAGAGACTTGTGCTTTTAAGAGTGAGGCAAAAGTGGTGGTGACTTCCTCTGAGGACACATCTTTCAGCAACTTCATTGAGCCTTCTTTCAAGAAAGATGCAATTAGATATTAAGAACTTGGAAGCTACATACTGCTCTGCAGCACAAGTTTCAGGAAATCTTACTTCATCCAGGAGTAAATCTAATAGTTGTAAACTGACTTTATCAAATACTCCCACAAGTACTTTGAATTATCATCCAGTGGCATTTGCTCTTCTCATTTCTGCAGAAAGCGCTTGATAAAAAGCAGTCACGTAAGAAAGGCCTTAATACAACTCCTCAGTGCCTTTGTCACACAGGATAATAAATATTTACTAAAATGACAAATTAAGGAGAAAAAGCCTAACCTTGGTTGGAAGACGTCTTGATATACTGCTGTAAGCTTTATAAGGCAGTTGGTTAAATGTTTCTGAAACAGCTGTCATTTAAAATGCTGATTCGCTGAAAATCAGCTTAAGTAGAAAGTTATGGAAATCATATATAGACACAGATGTTTGCATGTCTGCACATGTCACTGTGAACTGGTATAAACACAGTGATAAATGACTGACACTATGAAGCAGGATTAATAGCAGGGTTGCTATCTTCCCTTCAACATGTTGTATTCTTGCTTCCACACTGAGATAGGCTTTTTATTAACAACGCTAGTGAAAAACGTCTCATTAGTGCAAATTTGATGTTTTCTAGTAAAAGGCTGTTCCATATTTGTGATCATCGTAAGTAGGCCTTTGAAGGATGTGATCCATTTTATTAAAACATAACCTGAAAATGAAAATACACTCTTCAGATTTTCCTTAAATAACTGTGTGAGTGGCCCTGTTGACTTACGGGCTAGAGATATGAGGAAGAGAAGGCAGATATTCCATTGTTTCAGAACAAAATCAGATACTAATCTGGACAAAATTCCAAGGCAACTGTTATGAAGACTGTTTATTTAATATTAAAAAGGACACTTACTATGTCTTCCAAACTAATCTCTTGAATACTTAAGGAAGACTTCTCTTTCAGAAGAAAAAAAGTTTCCAACTTGTGTTTTGGTGCACCAAAGTATTTTTAGAGCACAACACATGCCTCTACAACTCCATTCTTTAGAAACTTTTTTCTCTCCATAGAGGATAATAAATAGATTGTAATGGGGTTAGCACACAAACCCTTCTGTCTCTGAAAATAGTCTCTGGGATCTTATATAGCTTTAGGGACGGTTTAAACAAAATCTAGGCAAAATGCCCTAAGGAATTAGGCTGTTAAGCAGAGCTCAATGTTTAACAATCTTTAAAAAAAAAAGAAAAAAAATTCAGGCTAGGAAGGACATACGTTTCTTGATATGAACTTACTAAGGGAAACTATTCAGAATCAGAGAAATGAAGAACTGAAAGGAGCAACACTGCATATTACCCTCCATGCTGGAAAGCAGTTCTCACACCACCTGATCAGATGTGCCTGAAAAAATACACTGACTTGCACTTCTGAAATATACAAGCTGCTTCCTCAAACATATGCCGTATAAAATTTTGGTGTAATTTGTAAGACCATAGTACTTCCATGACACCATACAGGCTGTCACTGTAGCTTTGTTTCAGGCTCATTTGCTGGAAGAAGTTTGTTTCTGTGGAACACATCTGACAGAAAAGCCATTGCTGGCATATGGTGTGGACTGCTGATTTGATTAGGAAACAAACTAGCTCAGCCATTATTCAAAGAAACTACGTTAGCAGGCCTTCTACCTATGGTAGAAGTCATAGAAGAAGCAAAGCTGTACCCAGCTGTGAGCGTGATGAAGGTCAAATCTAGATCTCTCCTAAACACCAGGACTTTCAACCCTTCAAACTACTAAGCACCGATTCTGCAGAAGCACACTGTCTAATCACACAAAACCCAAGCAGTCAACATTAAAAAATTAAATTCTTACATTGTATGTAGTCAACATCCATAAGTACCAATGAGAAAGATATTTTTATCTTGTTTACTTCTAAGCAGAGAAAGAAACTGCATCACAGAGAGGTTGAATCTCTGTGGGGAATCAGTATCACGCTAGGAACTGAAGCCAGGCATTTCTGCCTCCAGTTCTTGGATTATATTTCTTTATGTGATTTATGAGTGGGTGACAAAAATATGAAAATAGATCAAAAGTTCAACTTTTTGTTGTGCAAATAGGTGAAAGAAATGTATCACAAAAATCCAAATAAAGCACACCAAGAATCATTGACTACAGTCAGATTAGCATCTTCTAGGTAATGACGTGTTTCCTCTTTTACCTAAAAAATTATTTGTTACTACAGAAGAAAGTTGTCTGAGCAAGTGAACAGTCCCAATTTGTCTTGCAATTTTCTATGACCAGTCATCACTAAAAGCACAGATTCTAATAAGTTTCCCACAAACAGGATAACTCACCATCAGTAGCTTGAAGACTGTATGAAAGACCCAGTGCCAGGTAACCCTTTGCTAGGGACTCTCCAGCATCTTCACCCAGGTCTATCACCATTTTAGCAAAGCATTCTCCTTCTTCCAGCTGCAAAAGATGACAGGTTGACAATTATATGCATTTCTGCTATGCCTGCTTCAGTAAGGCTATCCTCTTATACATGTATCAGGTAAGAGATCTGAGAGCCACTCATAACAAGGCTTTCAGAGACCACAGTAAGTGCTCATAGAAAGGAGAACATAGAAGGCCACATTATCAGACCTTGATGCACATTCCCATTTTCAGAAAAGTTCTGGTCTTGTTTTAAGCATCCACCCTAAACTATTTTCAGTCATTTAACATTAACGAAGGGCGGTATCTTACTTTTGTTTCCCTCCAGGGGAATCACAGTCTTAAACACCAATGGACTAACCACTTACATATCATCCTGGCAGTATACTGAGAGGTCTAACAGGTATCTTCCTTTAAACAAAGACCATCTAGGTTTGCTGTACAATGCTTTTAAATCCTAGCAAATTTTACTTCTTTTTAAAACTTTACAAAACAAGCAAGATCTTCACTGTAAGCTGAGTTCAGCTATTGCTTGCAGTTCTACCACCACAATGAGGCAGCAAATTCAGGACCCAAATTTGATCCGAAATGCTGTACTACCTTACCAGCTGGTGCTGCATGCACTAGCTACATTTGGTAACTTTTTGTGAAGACACAGTTCCCTTAGAGATGCATTTTGGAATCACAGAATCCTAGTATGGTTTGGGTTGGAAGGGACCTTAAAGGCCATCTAATTCCAACCCCCTGCCATGGGCAGGGACACCTCCCACCAGACCAGGTTGCACAAAGCCCCATCCAGCCTGGCCTTGTACACCTCCAGGGATGGGGCATCCACAGCTTCTCCATGCAACCTGTGCCAGTGCCTCACCACCCTCATTTTATACTACAGATTCTAATGGGAAGAGAAGCATTTGTGAATGGTGTGGCATTTGTGTCTTGGCATCAACCTCCAAAATGGTGTCTTCTGTTACAGTACAGAGTGCTCCCCTCAACCTTCCTTTCCAACTGATGATGCAGACCTAAGTCTAATAAAAATATAAAGATTCTTTAAAATCAGAGTGAATGAGAATTTTTAACCAAAAACAATTCAAATCTTTTATGGCAGAAGAGTGTTCCTCATTTCTAACCTTAAACTCTCATTAACATCACTCACCCTTCACATGCAGAAACAGACTAAGAACTGTAGACTGTACATATCTGAAAAGATCAAGGTTAGAGAAGTACAGGTAAAAGTTCTAAGTAAGGCTTGAAAGATACAGAGCCTACAAGAACATCTTGTGTGTGTACAAGGCAGTCTGCAGATCCTGTCAGCCATGATCAGCGTGACCTTTAATCAATTACCAGACTGCTACCGAAAAAATCCTACTTTTAGAAACTTCTATGACAAGACAACCAACTTTCTGGGATGGAATTATTCTGTCTGCAGAAAATCCCTTTTTTTTTTTTTTTTTGAGTCCAACTGTTTTAGGTACAAGTACTGCAGTTGTAACCGAAATGCACTCTCTTAAGAGTCAGCTTTGTCAGACTACAGCACTTCACAGTTCTTTAACATCTAAAAGGAGTCACCTGTAAGGAAACCAAAAAAATGGAACAGTAGACCAGAAAATTTCCTTGTGCAGCAATGTGTTCATACATTATTTATGAACAAAATCTACTTGATATACTAGCCTGCCAAGGGGGCTCCTTGTTACATCCCTTGCAGACATTCAGGTGATGACATTAACTAATAGCTACATAAACAGACAAGTTGGTATTTATTAGATGGTATCAAACATAAGGAGGTCTTCACTGTTAATATAAATATGAAGAAAGGCTGAAAAGTCTGGGAGTGAAGAAGCTCCACTGCTTGGGTCTTTTCCTCGCTTGTGCATCTCCCTGAGGCCACAGCACTTCAGATTAAATGTAAGCCAATAGTTTTCAAATTTCTGAAGCTTCAGACCAGTCAGCCCAATGATCAACACGTATTTCGTCAATCCTTCACTGAAATTTGCAAGCATTACAGTACTGCTGATTGCTTAGTCAACTATGAGTCTGGAAACTGCTAACTGAAATAGGGGAACCCCCCCTTACAGGCATACTTGGGGCCACCAAGCAAATTGCAAAGATCATCTTTAATGGCAAAATCCAAAGTCTTCTGATAACATTGGAAATAGTTCTGCTAACTTCAGCGATGCTCAAATGAGACCCTTTAAACTCCCAATCACATCAACAAGACTGAATTTTGTTCCAAGAGACTTAATCCTGTAAGCTGCCCTACAGACTTCCCTGCCACATACTGATGCATGTTCTGGACCATTGCCTAGGACAATGGAAGAAGAAAATGTCCCGTGACTCAGCATGGAGGAAAAAAATAACACACAAAAAACCTTCACATGAAACAATAATTGAATTCTTCAGCTCTTAGGAACTTTTATGTAAAGCATGAAATCTTTGCAGCCAGAAATTTAATTATGCACCTCTTTTGCCATCATAAACACTAATATTCCCACTCTTTCTTCATTGTTTCTCCTCTTCTCCCCACATACGCTTTCGTCCAAGAAGTCTCCATTAGATGAAGAAAAGAACTATACAAGGAATTCTAATGACTAGTGAACAAGGGTAGGAGTGGGCAGAGCATACGAAAAAAGAGATTAAATGAAAGGTTTGGAGTTGAAATGCAGACATTTAAAATTGGAGAGATTTTGCTCCATTGTTTCTCTGAATGGTCACCTGATGGTGTTTCCAGTCCCTGACTGATGGCCTATGCTGCATAAATCAGCAGCACACCATTCAGCTTTCTTGCGTGCCAGTTACCCAGGGCCACCTGTGAGTGCCAGGTTAATCTATTGTATGAATAATTAAAAACACGACTTTTCAGAACGGCTGAAAGAGCACTTCTAGCACAACCGTTCTGGTAAACATTTGTTCGTACTAACGGTGCTTTGACCAGCCACAAAGACTTTCACGAATGCACACTTGGGGCAGCCGAAGGCTGCTTTGAAAACAAGTGGCCTCGCAAAGCCCAGCACAGCTCTGCAGCCGGTTCTGTTTGAGAACATTTACTTCTCCTCCTTGCAGCACTCAGCCACGTCCCCTGCCAGCCCTGCTGTGACTGCCATCTGCCCCCTCTTCTCCGATTCGCCTACTCTTCAATCATTCTGGGCAGCCGTGAAAAGCAAATCCTTCGGCTCACATCGTCCATCCGCTGTGCGAACTGCCCCGTACCAGACTGTGCTTGAGGTGAGAAATCCTCCCCTGCACGCAGTGCTGTGCTGAGTGAGGGCCCAGGAGCCAGCCTGAGCTGTGATCTGACGGTGCAGCTGTGCCCACAGGGGTCCTACAGCATAGGAGGTGCCTCCGCTTTGCTGCAGCAATGGGAAAAGGAGGGTTTAAGGCCCCCGAACAAGGCCTCAGTCCCCCGGAGACCCACCAGGCAGGCTGTCATGTGTTGTGAAGCAGCAGGAGCTGCTGTCCCTTTCCCCTCTCCCCACATGGTGCCAGGCACGCAAGTCTCACCCCACGGGGCTCCTGTAAGTTGAAAAGCCCAAGGGATGCAGAAGTGAGCTAAGCTGTGGAAGGTATACGAGGAAGAGTCAGCCATGCCTACTCTGGATGCACAGCCAGGAGCCCAGACTCAACACAAGGGAACCTAAATGGTTTGTTCGCTTCAAAGGAGGACACCAACTATGGAAAAAAGATTTCTTTGGGCTGGTAACAGCTTGAATTCAGTTTCTTTAGAATCACTACTTGTTATTCCCTCAGAAGCAAGCAAAAACAGTCTCCAAGGAGGTACACCTCCAATCTGGCCCTTGCTGTTGTTATACTCTTCCGCATACTTCACACTGAATTGCTTCTTGAGCAAAGGGTTGCAGGGAGAAGTTCTCTACCTTTTGAGACCTCCACAGAAGAGAGCCCAGAAGGCAGGTGTTGGGGAAAAACAACCTGAAAGGAACTTCTTGTAATCTGAACTGAAGCTGTATAACCTGTCAGGAGGCACTTGGAAGCATTAGCTAAGCAACCCCTCCTCGACACCAGAACGGAAAACGCCCGTGGCACCTGGGGAGAAAACAGGCTGCCAAGCCATGAGCAGACACTGATAAGACCGTAATATTGTGAGACTGTAATATTGTGGGTTTTTTCCTTATCCCCCTCTCACCCCCTCCATCTTCTTTGATGAAACAAGGAGCATTTGTCAGCTGCACAACCCTGAGGGATGTTCTCCCTGAAACACAGAGCGGCTGTTCCAGCTACCCCTGGTATTTGAGCACAGGTTTGGGTAAGCGCTCGAGCCAAGCCCAGGGGCACACTGACAAGGGAGTGGGAAACAGCAGGTGCTGTCCCCTGGCCTGTCGCCACCACCCAGCTCGTTTTTAGAAGAGCTCCAGCCCTACCCCACTGAATCAACACCCTCCAGGACTGCAAGCGGGTGCTGCAGCTCCCACCGGCACGGATTTAGAACAAGTGAGGACAAGCAAATTGATGTTGTACAGCAGCACGGAAATGGCACCTTACTGCACTGAAAAGGAGAGCACAAGGGAGGAGGCAGGAAACACATCAAGCGACACTGGCCTAGGACAGCAGACAAGGTTAGAGAAACTGGGGAGTCTGGACATCAGCAAGACTGAGAAATGCCCACGCACGTAAGAGATCCAAATGCTACAGGCAGGGGATCTACACAAAGTTGCATATGATATTAACTAGGTGGATTGGCTTCTTATTTTTGTTATAGTGGGCTGTAGGTATGGAGACTAATGCAAAGAAGAGGTAAAAAAAAAAAATCAATAAATAATGGGAAAATGAGGAAAAAGAGGAACAATGCATATGAAGAGAGTGTCCAGTAAGGTGCAGCATAACAGAAAGGCCTTTGTCCCACAGCTGCTTAAAGTATAAAACATAAATCATGTTACATATGTCAGGAAATAAAAATTCCAGTGCTTTCCATTGTTGGTCTGTTCAGCATTATCCGTGTCACCAGTGCTAAGCCTGACAATTTAGCCAGCATGTAAGCTCAGCCCTCTGCACTTAGTAACATTTGGGCTTTCCCTCCACTGCATCAAGAATGGTTTGTTCACACAGAAAATTTATAGAAAGCAAAATTCTTGGTCACCTTTGACATCTGAAATCCTTGGGATTGCCCCAGTAACGCTAGCTGTGATGTCAGCAAGAATCTCTTTCAAAAGATGGAGGAAATCTCTAGTAGCTTCTTACAATTCCCTGCTTCCTCAGTAGCCTCTCGCTCACAGCGATGTCAGTCCCTCGGAGAGGCTGCTTAGCAGGTGGAATAACTCGGATAATGGGACTAGATTTGATCTCTCAAATGTTATTCATACCACAGTAAAACCTAAGCATTGCCATGCAACTCCAGGGCTCCTAGGTGACTGGGTACAAGCACATGCACATCATTTATCATCTGTAGTGACAGGGTCAACAACAGATAGAAGGAGAGAGAAGCGCTCTCGGATTAAGTGGTCTGTGAAAGTAATGAATGATAAGCCGTTACCTCAGAAGTATGCAGCTCTAAATCTTCATCCTGCCAACCTCCCCCCCCCATCACGCATTGACCTCATGGGACATCTTACACTCGTTAAGACTCCATGCGTGGTCTGGCCTGGCCTGACCCTGCTCTCTTCTCCCTTTACCCTGACTGATAGCATGATCTCCACCTCCCCACACTAGGATCTGTAAGTCAAACCAAGTGAGGGGAGCGGTTGTGAGGTACAGCACTACCTTGCAGTGCAGTTTTTGCCACGGGATGAAGTCCCTCCTAAAGCTCATACTAGCTGGTAACAGCCATCACGTGACACTACACAAGTTTACCACTGCAATCTTATTTCTGTGGTATCAATTGTGTGTCACTAAAAATAGTAAGAATATGCCTCATGTCTTCTTACTCTTAGACCAGAGTCCTTGAAGACTCAAGCCTATCCTAGGACTGTAATTCATTTGTCTCCATGTGTATTTACCAAGTTTTCAATGTGCCTCCATTGAATCAATGAAGTAAATGAAATCAATGAAGTAAAATCAAATGAAATCAATGGAGTAAAAGACACAAGAAAGCATCCTAGTAATCTTAAATGCCTTTAAATAAGACTCATAAAATGGAGAACATCAGTATTTGACATTTGTCTTTAAGCAGATGTTGTAAAAATATCAAAACCAGAACATCTGCCAAAACAGGGTCTTGGGGAAGCTAGATTAACAGTGAAATTACCACCACTGTACTATTAAAATAACTATTAAAAGGAGGAAACTGCAGCAAGCCTTTTAGTAGGTATCACTCTGAATTGGCAGTGGACCAAGACAAGACAACTGCAGCATGGACATTCCCCTCTAAGCTCCAGCAACTTTCCTATGAAAATTTAAAATGACAATGAACTTCAGTAGTCCAAAATTTCATAGTGCTTTCTGGAAAGCTAAAAGACAGCTGGCTAAACAAAAAATGGCCTTTGTGTTCCCTGGCTATAATCATTCCCATGTAAGTTCATTAAACTCTTGTGCTGAAACCCTGGCAAAGTGGAATGCCAGGCAGCGTGGTGCCTCAAAAGTGATTTTGAGCTCGCTACAAAGACCTTTAAAACACACCAGTGTAATGTGCTATATACAATATAAAAGCTCCAACTTTGTTGAAAATTGTGTGTCATGAGCTTTGTAACGTATAGGTCTAGCTGCATCTTGGCCAGACAAGTGTGGTCTGTACAGGTACACTGTTCTGGAGCTTTTCTAGTCCTCTAATACAATTGGCACAAGCTTTGGAACTAACGATGTATTGATCTGCTGTTCAGTCTGCTTTTTTTTCCCTTCAATTTGTGAAAAATGGTAATTCTGAAAATGGCAACCAAAACATTCCTTACTTCACTCAGCTGTTCAATGCAGGCCAAATCCTGGAAGCTAGTGGTCGAGTGGGCAGCGCATCTGCTGATGTAGGCCAGCATGGTGCCAGTAATATGGCAGTGGAGCAGGGCCAATTTACATCAGCTAATAATCTGGTCATACTGTCACAACAGAAGCTGAGGACATTCAGCTATTTTCCACATCGGGCTCTGCTACATATTGATTTGCATGGCACAGTATGAACGCATGCACGTTTCTACTTCGATTTGTTTTGCACCGAGAGATTATTTCATAGATGTGATCTGGGCACTCTCAGGGTTGTAAATCACTATGGTACAACTCTATTAGTTTTTTTCTGGTGCTTTATGTGTGTGGAGATACCATGTACAGAGACAGCAAAATGAGTTAAATGACCATTAGATTAATCAGGAAAGAAACTGTTCTGTGTTCCTCATGACACTCTGCAATTATCCAGCAGCATAAACGATGTTAGTGGTTTCTTTTATTGCTAGTAACTGAAATAAGACTAAACTACTGCTTGTCCATGGACTATAAACAAACTGAATATACTACTGCACCAAAAGCACGTAATAGGCAGATCCAGGACATATAAATATATAAATTAGCTGTTTCATTTGTATAAACAGTGATCTGATTTCATCCTTTTCCTGCCTACCTAGCAATCAAGCACACAGATATAAAACAATTAATTTTTCAGTTAGAAAGTATATGTTCTGAAAAGAAAGATGCATTTGAGTATTTGTAACTGTTAATATTTGTCCATCAGACTGTTCCAGTGCCATGCCTACCCTTCTTTCTATTTATACTGGCATTGATCAACTTGTTCACTTCCAGTTTAAATGATTCAATTCTGTTTTGATTGCCATGTAATTTAAATGCAAATAATTACTGCAAAGATGACATTTAGAAAAACAGCTCTGCTAAGCAGGAAGGTCTTTATTAGGCAGAGGAGTTTGCCAGTAATATCAGAAGCATCCCTTTAACTGCAAGATGTGGAAACCTATCATTTCAGTTCTTTTAAAAGATACTCAAGCTTTCTCTCTGGCTTCCCTTATTTAAAACTATTCTGTGGTATCACTAAGGTTTCGTATCAGGGTATAGCATAGGCCACTGAGTGAAAGGAAGAGGGGAGAAGAACATTATTTGTTTTTAGTTCATATGGCTATACTCTAGATAACCACAGGCTATACTCTAGATTACCATCTTGTGAAATCATGTTTGTATTTCAGACTGCAATCTGATTCTGATGCAAAAACACCAAAAAGTGTTTCACACAATGCAAAAGCAGCAGTTACAGGGGGAAAAAAAAAAAAAAACAACACTGAAATAGTTAAAACCAGTTCACTTCTCCCTTCTTTCTTCTGCTATTAGGGTTAGACTGTTGCTTTTACACTTTTGTCACGTATGAGAAATCTAGAGATACCAAACTGCCTGAGGATGGAGATGTGATTGTTGCAGTCTCACCTTTCCTCAATGTCCTTATAGCAAAGTATTCTTTATATGTCAGCTGTGAATCCAAAGAGATGTTGAGAGGCAACAACGAGGAGGACAAACTCTGTCTTTGCTCATTCCCTGCCATAACAGCATCTTCAGTTTGGGTTTATAACTGCACATCCAACTCCTCATTCCTCACAGTTGGCAGACTTTAATGGCACCACTTGAAATTTAGTCCTCACTAGTGAGAACTGCATGAACACCAGGGTAACACATGAAAGAGAAGGAGCCTGACATTTCTCTTCTTGCATTACAGAAACCTGTTCCTTTCACCTCACAAACAGCAGTGACCCAGTGTCTGGTAGAGTGCCTTCCCTAAAAGGCACTGCTCCTGTTAAACAGGAGATCACCCCAGGGATCTTGATTCTAGTACAGATTCTTACAAGATGCATTCACTCCCCTTCTCAAAGCACGGTTAAACAACTGAACCCCTGAAACTATTTTTAAGTTCCAAGTATCTCCAAGCATGGAGACTCCACAATCTCTCTAGGCAACCCGTTTCACTGTCTGAGCACCTTCACAGTAAAAATAAGTAAATATTTTTAAAGTGTAAATTAAATTTCCTGTAGTCCAAACACTCACCCTGTCACTTGGTACCACTAAGAAGAATCTATCATCTTTACTCTCTCTCCCCTCATCAAGTATTATATACTTTGATAAATAAGATCCTCCAGAGCCACTTTCTCAAGGTGGAACACTCCCACTCTCTCAGTTTCTCCTTGTATCTCAAGTGCTCCAGTCCATTCGTGAGAAGTCATTTTTGTGGCCTTTCACTGGACTCCAGTATGTCTTTGTGCATCCTGTACTTCTGTGTGCATCCTGTACTGGGGATCCCAGACTTGGACTTCAGATGCAGTCTCACCAAGGTTCAGTAAAAAGGCAAGACCACTTCCTTCAACCTGCCAGCAGCGCTGTCTTCTAACGCAGCCCAAGATGCCAGTGGCCTTCACCACAAAGGCACATTGCTGATTCATGTTCTGCATGTCTAGCAGAACCCCCAAGTCACAGAATGGTTGAGGTTGGAAGGGACTTCCGGAGATCATCCAGGCCAACCCGCCCACCAAGCAGGGTTACCCAGAGCACATCGCACAGGATCGCATCCAGGCAGGTTTTGAATATCTCCAGAGAAGGAGATGCCACAGCCTTTCTGGGCAACCTCTGGTCCTTTTCTGCAAAGCCACTTTCCAGTTAGTTGGCATGCCAGTATGTGATTATTCCTCCCCAAGTGCAGGACTTCGCATTTCCTTTTGTTGAACTTACTAAGAAGTGTTGGCCCACTTCTCCAGCTGATTAGGTCCATCTGAATGGGGACCAGACTCAACTGCAGGCAGACTTTGGCTTTCCTAGCACTTGTTGGCTTTCCTTCCTACCTTGTTGGATCTGTGTTCACAGAGCAGGAAGGCAGAAGAGTAGAAGAATTACTTGCAGTACAGAGATCCCAAGTTCATCTCCCATATTGAAGTTCTGGCTCCTAAGCAAAACCTACCCTGATCTCAGAAAGATTTCCGTTAAATTTCACACATCTGTTCTGCTGGCTTTTTTTCCTCCTGACAAGCATTGAGATGGTAGAATTGCTAGAGGAAGCTGTCAGGCTGCAAGTCCCCTAGTATGGCTCCATAGGAATGCAGGAATTTAGCCCATGAAGCAACTCTAACTTCAGAGGCTATACAGAGGAAAAAAAAGAGCAATATACTTGTTTTTTTAGGCTAATAACAACTTGACTTTGCTTTGAAAACCTCATACATGCTAACGAGTCTTCAACACAGCTGTAATGTCCAGCTTACATATTGTTTTAAAATCTCTAAGAATCAGAAGAAAAATGCATTTGCTTCACTGTGAATGTTATTTTACATTGTGAATATTTTATGCCACTGAATAACTTTCAGCCCTCAAAATTTACATACTGAGCTAAGGATACAAGGGAGCTAAATTGTTCTGTAAGTTAGGTAGTTCAGCAAGGATTCCCTCAAGGCCCTCAGACCTGAAAGATTTTTTCCTAGAACAAGATGCTTTCTAGTTTTTCCTGACTCACATATGAGTTCAACCATTATAGTTTGAACAGTATAGTTCATTCAAAAACATATATAACCAGGTGCCCTCACTGAGGCCCTAAACTGATACAACTCAGTTAAGTTCAGCTCAATACCAATTTTCACCAGACAGGGATTGTAGAGGCCTGGGGAGGAGGTAGAACATCTCGTCACCAAAATCTGAGCAGATTCTTCTGGTATTTTCTTTTATGCTTTCCTTTCTTGTATCTTTGTTTTACTTGTATTAGCAATTATAATCCTTCACTGACTGTAGGGACACCTCGTGGTGAGGACAGGTGAAAACAGCAGGCTGCCATTCAATTAATTAAACCAAGCAGTAAAAGACTGACAGATGTTTCTTCTCCTTGGGATAATCAGAATTTCACAGGCACAGACTTCCACTCCCACTCCGCTTCTGAATGGGGCATACATTAACACATCCAGAACAGAAAACACTGACACAGGAACTTCAAGAACAAAAGACTGAGTCATCCAGCAGACCTCAACTATCTAGCAGTCCAAGGGCCAGACCAACTAATTAACTTTTGTCTTTCAGGGGCTACCAGGGTGGCAGATTCAGCTCTGGATACTCACTTGAAAAGACAGTCCCCAGAATAACTATTATGTTTTTTTTCCCCCTCCTCCTTTTTATAACAGGCCAGCAAAGCTCATTTCAGTGACTTACTGCAGTATTTCTTTCTGGGATTTTTATTTTCTTTTAAACGTGCATGCATGTGTGATTTTTAACAGGGATTTCCTTTCTCCCTGCAACTACCCTATGGTACTGTCACTGCAGCATTGAATACATTACATAATAAAAATCGCATCAGCTTGCTTACCCAGTGCAGTGACCCAATGCAGACCTTGGCAGCCAGAAGAGGAACGGTGGGATCTGCTGGTCGCAGTTTAGCACACTCTTTGAGCACTGATACAGCATATGCTGACTGGAGAGAGGAAGGGGAGAGAAAGGAGGAAGGGAAAAAAAGGCTGATTAGACAATGCTGTTAAGAGCCCAAGCAAGGTATTTCAGTGAAATCTACAAAACAGTGATGTGAAATTACAAAAAAAAAAAAAAAATCATGTCAGCAACAAATTAGCAACTTTACTCCCACCTCCACACAGACAGACACACACGTGCACACACAAACACACACGCTTCCCACGCTCAGAAGTAGTACACCAAAGAACCAGCCCTGGCTGTGCACTTTACAAGAAACAGTCTTCTTCAGCTATCAACACAGTGGCTATTTTAATTCTGCCCTTCCAACTCACAACAACTCTGCCATGTAGTTTCCCTTGCATACAACCATCTTCCAGTAAGCCAGAGGAGATCATCCCTTTTGTACATTACATTTTAGACCAACAAAAAAACCTGTCAGACAGAGGTTTGTGTAGCTAAAGTAACCTGTTCTGTAGACTGGTTTTTGTCTTCTCCAGGTCCCGAACATACAAGAATACAACCGGGATCCCACCATGCAAGGGGTGGGGCAGGCAGCTGCAGAGCAGTACACTGTGCAGCGGGTGGTCTGAGTAGCATGTGTTAGACAGAAAGCCCACGGAGCTCTTCCTGCTGTAAGGTTACCATTAATAAATGCTGTTTGTTAAGCTTAGCAGTTACATAGCCCTTTGGATAGTCCATGTGCTCTACAAACATTGCTTTTTACAGCAGCGCCATTCATGACTGCTGTATTTCAGCAGTTTAACAGGGAATGAGGAATGCTCTGGTGTGAGACGCTGGTGAGAAAGAAGGCTTAGCCAGCCCTGCTAGTTTCCTAGCCCAACCCTAACCCACCTGAACCAGTTTCTTTGAAGCTTCCAACTATTCTCATAAATGACCCAGAACCACTCAGTGCCCCATTTCTCCCAACCTCCTTCCCAAGACACGCACGGGCCTCTCACTCGTATTCACTCCCAGCAGCACGTTACATAGTCACGACCTTTCTATATTCCAGGAGGGCAGTAAACACACCGATACAAGCTCGCAGAGCCAAACTAACAACTATTCCTATCGGGTCCTGGCAATCCCCTCCTGACCCTGACCCACAAGGGCCCTCCCCACCACAGCTCCTGTCAGCACGTGCTGCTGGGCCTGGAGCCTGCTCTAATCCCATGCAGCTGGCAGCCCCGCACGACGCTTTCACACTCCCACAGGCCATCAGCACTTCCCCTCCCTCACGCCGCAGCAGGCTGCCTGAGCCTGCCTCCTCCTCTCTCCGCAGAGCTGAAGGTCCAGCTCTTGCTAGCGGATTCAAAGCCTGGAGAAAAATTGGCTTGGAAGGCAGCCTGGAAAAAAGGGAAAAAAGCGATGTGCAGCAGTCCTGCACATGACAAGGCAAAGATGAGCTTTTTAAGAGAACGCACAGGCTCTGCAGCAGCGCAAGGCGAAGCCTCCTGCTTGAAAAGCTTGGATACCTGCTATGTAGCCTAAAAAAGAGCAACAGCTTGCCCTACATTCTCCAGACTGCTCCCACCTATATCAGATATCATCAATACAAGTAATGAAATTTTGCTATTTTACAATTCTAAACACATCATTCAGCTGCTGGTCTGAAGCCAGAAAGACGCCTGTCTCAGAACAGAGATGGGAGCTTAACCTGTACTTTGCCCCTCTCAGAAATACAGGCTTGGGTAATTCAATCCTGAAGTAGAGCAAGAAACACATCACCGCGCTCTGCTGTTACTAGATGACTCGTATCCCTCTGAATGAACCTTCTTGACACCTATTTGTTTAGAACAAGTAATGTCTCAGGTTTTAATGGCATCTTATTCCTCCTTTACAGAAGGCTGCCTGTGCTGCAGGGAGCTGGTATTCCTAGCGCCACCACTCAAGGTGTTTTAAGTGCTAGCATAAGCACATAAGTGTCCTAACCTGGCACATCATCTTCCTGCCCTCTATTCTGGCTCACAGGTGTTGCAGACATGAGAAACCCAAGCGGTATCAGAGGACCACATGCACCTTGCCAGTCAGCGTATATGCAGCTGAACGCCTCCAGCCCTTGCTATCCCACCATACAAAAGTGAAATGAAAAGGCCAGGCATATATACATACATACATATATACAAGACTGTATTCCGTCCAGTGTCACTGCTTTGAGAAGATGCGTACAGATCGATGGTGGGGGATTCTCAGTTCGCCACAGGAGGAAGCAGGAGGCACCTGGGGCTGCTACAGCACTGCTGGCTAGCACAGCTGGTGCGAGCACAAGTCAGAGCAGTGAGATGCCTGTTCGAAGTTGGGCCACAGCCACGAGACCTTTCAGGGCCCGCACCAGCAGAGAAGCAATACAGCCCAGCTCCCTGCCAGCTCCTCTTGAGCTCGGCTCAGCCCCCGTCTGCAGCCTGCCCATGGAGTAAGGCTGGTCACCAGGACGCCAGCCAGCACCGCAGCTTCCACCTGCCTCAAACCGCAGAGCGCTCCTGCAGCATGCCCAGAGCCTGTTGGGGGGCAAGGGCAAAACAGCCACTTATGAACACAGCACAGCAGAGAAACCCACCTTGTGTCCATGCCCAAATTCCTCTCCTGTGTAGAGCCACTTTACTGCATGCGCTGAGGAGCTTCTGAACACTAACTGACCAAGCCAGAGCTATACCTTCCATGCTGCTCTTAAAACATTTACAAAGTTATGTTAATTTAGGCAAGTTTATAAAGTTTGCAATTAAACATATAGAGCAGAAATGGTTTTAGAAACATGGCAACATGAAGCCTTCCTCCCCAGCTGCATTTTAAAAATTCAAGAGATCTATAAAATTTCACCTTGAAAACTTTACTCAGCAGAAATTATATATAGATGAAAATGGTGGCCAAGGAATGACTACAGGAAGAATAACATCTCACTCCCACCGTTACTTTGTTTAGGGGACACTGGTGAGAAATATATATACCAAGGTGTAATACAGATATTCATTACAGGCATTAATTGGCAGGGAACAAACATCATCCACCCTGTATTGAATACAGATGTCATTGGTTTGTAAAAATATTTAATATGAAACAGTGTTTGTGTAACACTGAAATAATCTGGTAATTGAAATGTACATATTCTTTCACTTAGCGTGGGTGGACCAGGCAGCCAACTGCATTGTTTGTGAGACTCACTGCAAGGCAATAATAATTAGATTTATTGGTGAGGCATGATTTGAGAAGAGCAGAGCTTGAACTCCAAGTGACTGTACGCTTCCTGCTCATAATTTGGAGCTTCAGCACAGCTCACATCAAAACTCAGGCCAGGGTTTAAGTTCTTTCTGTTTAGATCTCTAATTGTTGGATTATAACAGCTGCACTGGAACCAGTTCTCAAGGATTTCAGAAAAAAGAGGATTTGCCTCTGGGTCTCATTTGGACTCTCTCTGGGAAAAAAGGCTTGTGAGTCCCCTTAAAACACACAGGAACTTATTGAAAACTCATAGTTTAAAGAAACGGCAAGCTTGCCAACTGCTGCCTCATGGGGGGTTCCAGCTTTTTTTAATGGGAGGTCTGAGTTCTCAGCCTTGGGATTCTCATCAGGTTTAAGGAGATTCATGACAGTTCTCCTTTTTGTTATGACAAGCAAGGCACAGAATTCAAATCAGGATACAGAGTGAAAACACTGCCTTAAGGGACCAAATGCACGCAAAAAAAGTGTAAAGGACTACAGAACCTCTGTTACCTGAGTTGGACATCTCCATCTTTCATACAACAACTTTGTTCTTTTTGCAATAGGGACAGGTGAAGCACGTGGCACTACTGTTGCATGTTTAAGTCCAACATTTAAAGGAATCTGTTCTCTGTTAGGTTTTCTTCACCTAATCTACTTGCATACAATATTTTCCTTCTGCTGAGATCACGAGTGTGCTCCATACTAATTTTCTTTTTAGAAATTATTAAAGGCTGGTGCTGGGAAGCAATGGGCAACACTCACAAAAGGCTGCTTTCAGTACAAGCTGAAAGGGCTCTATATACTGCATGCAATACGTGCGTGGCACCTCTCAACCTGCAGTGAGAAATCGCAAGGAAGCTACTGGGAAGAAAGATGGAGAAGACACCTCTCCTTAAGCAGTTAAAGTTGTCGTGGTTTTGAATCCTGTAAAACAAAGAAAAACTTCTAACCAAATACTAAACACAACTCTCCTTCCCCATTTGCTAACTACACAATGAATGACACAAGCATATTCCTGAACAATGTTTGCACATGACCAGTATAGAATGAAGAACAGTTTACTGTTAGTTTTCTTTCTTAACTTTTCCAAAAGACTCAAGAGATTTTGCACCATTGGTGCATTTACCTAAATGGATGGCAAAATCTCGAGTGCACTCCAATACTATTTATCATTCTTTCCTCTCCTCTCCTACCACAGCGAAACAAGAAAAGGAGGATGGCAGAGAATTCATTTCACACTTACAAGATAAAGAGACCATAAATGTAAGTAAAAGGAAGAATTTCTAGACAGTAAATCATGCCAAGCAGATCTGACACACCATACACAGTTGCTCTTCTCTTGCAAAGGTTCCAAAAACCTTTCAACTTTTGTGCTTTCAGCCAGAGGGAAAACATTCCTCAAGGTGGTCGTCTTGGTAGACAGCCCCTCCCTCCCAATTCACCTGGCAGTCCAGTACAGACAAATCTCCACAAGTAGTATTGCCTTTCTTTGAGCATCATCCTGCCTGATCTTAAAAACTGCACATCTCAAAGGGATTGTGTCTGTGTGTGTGGCTGAAATCTTGCAATACGCAAGAATAAGTACTCCTGGTATCCTGGGATTCACAGCCATTTAGCTGTAAGTGACCTTGAACCAGCAAGGGAAGATGACATTAGAGGGAGCCAGCAATCGAGAACTCTGGAATTAGCTGTTCTGATGTTCGCTGTTCACTGAATTTCTACATTTCTGTGAATCCCTCAGCACGGGTATTATTCTCTTAAGACATTCACTTCTCTCAACATAGGGACTGATGCTCCCCTTTTCTTTTACCCTGTGCTTAGCAAATCAGAGCACTGCAGTTAAGCAGCTTCAAACATTCACTTTTAGGAGTACCTCTTACATTCTGGGATTTAAAAGCATGAATTTGCCCATGCTAATGTGACAAACACCACACTTCACACTTTCTGTCAAGAAAAGAGAGTTAAGCCTGAAGGCAGCTCTACAGCCCACCCAGGTATTTTGCTCATCAGGCAGGAAGCTTTCCATTTTTAGCACCATCTACAGCACACACACACCCTTCTAATCTCCCTTCTGCACCAAAAGAAACCAAACTACTGAATAACCCCTAGATGGCTGACCTTTGTAACAGGATCTTTAACCAATGACTGTTCAATATTTCAACTTTCATTCCCCAGCAATGCTATTTAAGGAGCCAGCCGAGGCCTCTGCTGCTCCCAAGGTTCCTGCCTGCAATGCAAAAAGAAATGTTCTTTTTTTTTTTTTAATGCCAGTTGCTTAGCAACCAGTCTAAGCTTTTGCAAGGAAACCAACAGAAGGAACAGCCTAAATCATAAAATTTGTCTGCTGTTGCTGCAGAATTATGTATCGAATGTATTTATAACTTTCCTTCTAACCTTCTGGAAAGCTGTATATCGGCATTACAGGCATGGCTGAGTCAAACTTGAAGCTCCTTGAAGCTATTACAGACATCTGCTTTTACTGCACTGTTTTAAATAAGTGGAAGCATTCCTTTTTTGGGTGCAACACAGATAGGAGCAGCTCAGACATTAGCCTGACATTATTTGGCTATGACCAGCGCGTATCAGCAACTTGCAAAAGGCTTGAAAATCAAAGTTCATGTCTGCCTAAGACTGGTTTCAAAACCCTAAAAACGCTGCCAGCACAAGCCCTGGGCAGGGCTACATTATCTCCACTGCTGAGCAGCCAAGGGGAACACAGTGACACTGCACGACTGGCTCTGCGAGAGCTGGAGCCTGCTCCCTCAGAAAAGCGGCTGAATGACAGATGCCAAGGAGGGTGCAATTATTTCCCTTTGTATAGCACCAGACACCTCCTGAAGTGTTATGTTATTAAGAAAATCACTCAGGTAGACAAGCATGACTCTTTCTTCCTCTTCTCCTTAAAGATAAACAAACACAGGAAGGCTGAAAGGAGACGGGAGCATTTTGTGTAGCTAAACGCA
The DNA here is from genome assembly GCF_040182565.1 of Anser cygnoides. Lineage (NCBI taxonomy): Eukaryota > Metazoa > Chordata > Aves > Anseriformes > Anatidae > Anser > Anser cygnoides. The sequence goes on along the minus strand of NC_089875.1, from coordinate 30,305,093 downwards.
GATTTATCTGCCTGGTTTTGCAAGATACCACCCTTGGAGAACAAATCCCCCTACGGACACAGCCATTCTTATTTATACAGCAACGTTGGCCACTGTCCCTGGGGTGTCCTCAGCACAGGCTAGCAGGGGCTGGGCAGGATCAGGCACTCATGCATTTGCTGTCCTAAAGGCAAGCACTGGGCTGACGGTGTTCTGCAAACCCTGGATGAGGGTGGCTGGACAGCTGAGCACCAGGCACCCCAGGAACACATAACCTCCATCAGCAACCCCAGCACAAGGCCTCCTGAGCATAGCCCTTGCCTCCAGGTAACTGCTTCCAGCTCCACAGTCTCTTCCCACAGCCCCTTCACCTGCTCCGGACCCCTTCCCTTACGCACGCCTTGCTGCTCCTCACCCCCTTAATGAGCACAAGGGGTGAGGGGTAAGGGCAGATTGCCTCCTCAGCTGGCCTGAGACTGTACGACTCCTCACCCCTCTGGTCAGGAAACACAAACAACCCTAAAGCTTTTAATACAGTAAAAAGATAGAGCAGAAATATTAAATTTGAGCACAAAAATGGCTTTATGTACTGAATACGCTAATAATAACAGATATCCACTGGACATGAGCAATGACTGTGAGATTGCTGCAGGCTGAATGGCTCAGTTGGGGTGCCCAGAACTTGCAGACCAAGTACCCTCATCGTTCACAATTTCACAGCTATCTCTGACAAATCCTCACTCACCGCCCTCAGGAAAACAGCACCTCACTGTCATTAAATACAAATCTCATCTCCTCGGGTTGTTAGTTAGAAGAGCCATATAAACATTGCTTTACACGTGCCTTTACAAGGCACATTGTTTATCAGTTTATATTTCCCTTTGGCCGTATCTCAGGTAAAAAGACACTCAGATGAGTGACGCAGATCCAGAAGACCATCAGGTACTGTTGATCTAAGCCAGAGTCCAACCCCAGGCACTTCTGAGTCTCTAATCCCAAAGAGCTCCAGTGACACTTTGAGACGCCCAGGCTGGGTCCCATGTGGGGCAGTTAAGTGTGGAAGGGGACAGGGATCTGAAAAAGGGAACACGTAACTGATCCCACTGGTCTGAGGCCAGGGAAATGCCTGCAAGTGCACGCAGACCCTGTTTCACATCCCTCGTGCCTGTAATACATCACCTAGATGCTATGATCATTTTGCCTCCACCTGCAGGTACCTCGGCAGAGCTGCCCCAGTCTGCAGGACCGCTGCATGCGGGTCATCTCCACCTCCTCCAGCGCAAATAGTTCAGCTGAAAAGCAGCAGCGGAGGTGGTCTGCCCCAACCAGCCATCCTTCACACAGCCTTCTACATCGCAAATAAAGGTCTGCTCCTTTCCCTCCCCCTAATTCTGCTCAATACAGGTCACTCCTACTTTTCCAAAGTCTTGAGACAAGCAGATGCAACCTAGTGCACTCCTTTCGCCCTGGCTGCAGGGCAGTGGCTCATCTCATAGCCCGAGGATGCTGCCAGATGGCGTCCGGCTCTCACACCGCTGCCACCCAGGCTCCAGCCTGTCTGTGCATGGCAGGGACAGGGAGCTGCCGTGCCCGCTCAGCCTCTGGCTGTCGTATTACCAAATCGTGAAGGTGATTACCAGCAGAAACAACTCAGAGCATCTGTGCAGAGCTCAGCATCCAGTTTTCCAGTGCCAGTGCAGCAGAACAGGTGTTCTGCTTCAGGCCAATTTAAACTTCTCCTGCCTATCCAGAACTACACATGGTGACTCAGGACATCTCTCACTACTCTCTTCCTATAGCAGGGATGCCTTACGCCATTGTCTATGCTTTCCCAGTATTTCATCTGAATTTGAAAATCTAAAGTATCTACAAAGTCTTTCAAATTTCACGCTGAACTTCAAATCATTTAAATAAACATACTTCACTCATTCAGAAAATACACAATTCAGTATATATGCACCCCCAAGAATAAGTTAAAAAACAAAACAAAACAACAAAAAAAACAACAACCAGACCACACCATCTCTCATTATGCAAGATGCCGAGAAGCACAGCCAAGTCAAATTGCTGTCACTCCATTATTTCTACTGTTTTAAGTGGATATAAGAATAGGAAGGTCATGCTTCTCTGAGCTTTCTCATTCACTGTTTTATGAATCCCTAAGGCCTTGCTTGCCCTAAGGACTTTCTGAAGCAGCGTGCCTATTTTTGTTAAGACACATCCTTTTAAAAATAATGTGTAAACTCAAGCATGCACACAGTAATGAGCCTAGCTGGTTGACTTGCCATTCAGAGTGCTCACTTGAGAAAAATGACAGCCACCATTTGGCAATTTTTTGTCTGGCAGAGGAAGAAAATAGTTTATGTTAAACTCTGACTTAACCCGAAAAAGATCAATATATAAAAAAAAGTAACACTAATCAAATGCAACATAGAACAGAGGACAAGATAGGCTTTTACAGCACTTTTAAGAAGGTCAGAGTTTGCAATTCCTAAAAATATTTTAAAATAACAAGACCAAGTTTCTAGCATTTACAGGATGATAGAGAGTTCCTGTCATACCCAAGATTTATGAGCATGATTTGCTGTACTGCAGAAGAAGTAACACTGCAGGATGCAAGATTTCGTTACCAACAAATGAGATCAGGAATTGGCTGTGCCTGAGACAGGTGAAAACAGATCTTCTACCTATAAAAGCCCAAGTGTGCTCTGCAACCTGCAGTCTAGACAAACCACACTCTTTTATCATTAGTTCCTCCTGCTGCACTGGAGCACTTCCATTGAAATGAACGTTGTCCTGCTATCAAGCTGCAAAGAAGTATAAAAATGTATGCCACATCTCCCATTAGCGAGATGACGCATTGCAGAGTATATGACAGGAATCCTCAGGGAATACTTTGGGATTAGAAGTGCAATGCTGCACAGATGGGATTGTTGGGTAAGGGAATCCTCGCTGCCCCATATAACGCTCAGAACATTTAGAGCTTTGACAAAAACAGACAAGATCTGGCCATTTTACCTTCTAAATATTTCAAGTACATGACATGCTTGAAAATCTTAAAAGTTGGGACAGTTATAGAGATATAGATACTCATGTTGCTCATTTTTAAGTACCAAATATACAGTAACCTCTAGGGGAAGCTGAAGAGATACATATACACTTAAGGAGGACAGATTTCTCACACAAATTGTTAGAAGGTAAAGATTGTGCCCTATTTCTCTCTTCCATTCTAACTTAAGATCGAACCCCAATTACTCTGGATACACTGTCAACCATCAGTAGTTAATCTGCTGGGAAGCAATTCTAGATTTTACCAAGGTTACATCATTATTTGCTGTCAAGAAACAGGTTACACAACCTGTAAAGCCACTAAACCTTCCAGACAAGTGAAATGAATTTATGGGAAGATACTGTACCTCCCACCGCTGCCTATGTAGTCATTGTTGCCCTGAATATCAAGAGATCAGGTATCCAGAGGATTTGCAAAGGCAGGGAGGGCAGCTACGTGCTAACTCCAGCTGAATGCCAAGGGGAGCTGGACCCGATTTCTAAAGCCCTCACCTGACATAGGCCAGTGCAAGGTATTAGCACCAAGGCAACAGGCTCACTGTTCAAGTATTCTTCCAGCTGCTTCGGGTTTCCCTATACATAACTGAGAGTCCAGCCATTGTTTTCATATCTGGAATTGGATTTTGAAATGCTTGTACTGAACTCCTACCGGAATCTGGGAGCCTCCCTCCTACTAAACATTTCCCTTCAGCCCCACACTGTTCTTTTATCTAATATACTTTATCAGAGTTTTGATGTCTCCTTTTGCTTGCAACGGATCAAGCTGATTTACGAGGTAACTGTGGAGTCCCATTACAGAGTGAGAGCTTTCTGGGTCCCACCAAGTCCAGCTCCAGTGCCTTACAACGTGGTCATGGCTGACTGGTGTTTGTCCATGGTGTTCCACAGATCCCCAGTGACGCAAGCTCCACACACATCTCCACAGACAGTCTTCTTCCAGCACACTGATATCCTTTCTTTTTTTTGCCTCCTAATTGGAAACACGAACTTGGGTTGCTGCAACTGGAAGACATTACATCCTGTCCTACCCACCACAGACACGAAGAAACCCTTCTTTGCAACAGCTCTTGAACATTTCTTTCTCTTCAAACCCCACTCCCATCCTTTATGGTACCTTTTTTTTTTTTCCTGGTCTTTCCACAGTCCTATTTACTATACTCTTAGCCATCCCTGATGCTCTTTATTAGACTCTCTTGTTGGTCTGCTATTTTCTTAACATATATCATCCAAAACCAAACAGTCTTCTGGATAAGGCTTTGTCTGTGCTCATAAAAATAAAGGAATACCTTCAGACATCATCTGAGCTTTACTGCCACTTAAATACCACAGGATGACTTCTTTACAAAAGCTTGACACTGCTTATTCATCCCTAGCTTTCACCCCAAAGCCAGTTTCCAATTCAAGTTATAGCCATAAAAGGCCAACAGTGGTCATCATTCAACTGATGATAACTAGTTGGTGATCTCTGTCTAATTCTACTTGGACCCCCTGCACTCCACGGGCACAGAATACAGGACCATGCTGTAAGCAGTCTGCTACAGCTTTAATCTGCTCACAGCTCCTAAAGCATGTAGGTGGGGATCCCCACCATGAACAAGCTAAATTTATCATCTACTTTTCCTGTGGGAAGTCTCCTCTTTTAAGTCTAATAAAGAAAAGCTCTGCTATCTTTTGCAACTAGACTTCAGGCATCTCAGTGGTCTACTGAGAACTTTCACAAATACTGTATTAATTTTAAAAAATGGTGTTAAAGCACAACTGCATGCATTCACATATCCTTTGTTTTTCTACATTATCTTCTGTACCAAGATTAAAGCACTTCAAAAATACTAATCTTCACAAGCTATCTATGAAAAAGCACAAACATTTCCTTGGATCAGATGGAGAATCACAGCCTAAGAGAGAGGTTAAGTCAACTGCCCAAAGACACGGAGTTGATGACAGTTTGAGACATCAGTATCTTTCTTATGCTACACATATTTATGTTGGATCTGCATAGTACGGACAGCTATATAACATTTTTCAATCCACAGCCATACACAAAATATATTTTCCCCTTGATAATGAAGGGCAAGAAGAAACACGGGAACACGGAAGATCAGTACACAATACCCGATCACAAAGAACGATCAAAAGTGAGCACTGTCCTTCTATGTAAGTTATCTGGTGGGACCCACCACAACAAAACACGTCTGCACACACTGAAAATGGTAAAAGAGACACATCCTGCCAGAGGAAAATGTGCCCTTTCAGAGTCCTTTAGTTTGAACTTTACCTTTCCACAAGCCACCATGGACAGGGCAAGCTGGTACCAAAGGTGAAATTCATCAAATGCAAACTTCATGGCTCTCTCCAAGCACTGCAAAATAAACATTGGAAGAAATGTCAGAAATTGTTTTTGATATCCTTTGTCAATACTGCTGTTTGGCATGGCTCAGTAATCAAATTAGGGCAGATGAATTGTTGTGGAGCAAATTTTTTTTTTAAAATGACAATTTTCCTCCTCTTAGTTAATGGGACCTGCTACTGCACGATATCACTTTAAATTAGGGCTGCTTTGCTCAAGTGCCTACATATGAATTAGCTTAATGTCTCAAACAGTTCTGACCTGTGCTGCCATAGGCCTGTAGCTGTTTCTACTAATTGCCAGCTAGTGTGCTTCACCTCCCTGACCAACAGCCAACAGTTACTGAAAGACAGGTTTTGTTTGCACATTTCAAATGGAAGTTGAGCCAGAAGGCAGAGGTACCTCAGAAAGCATGACATACTGCCCTCTTCTGCCCAGCGTGATGCTGAGAAGGTCGTAGACTGCAGAAGCATCCCGGAGGCTGACAGCCCGGTCATCCTGCTGGTCAGGGGCACGGCTGATCACTGCGTCCCGGTTTGCCTGGGGACAGACACAAATGTAGCATCAGACCTCAGCAGAGCAAGGAAAAAAAAAAAAAACCAAAGCAAGAACTCCTCCACAGGAAGCTCTACCCATCATCCATGGCACATTGTTTACAATCATCTCAAGATTTTATTTATTTTTTGTTGGTTTGTTTTTTTAAATTAAAAATATTCCCAGATCAGCAAGGTGTTTCCATACAAAAGTAGACTACGTTTTTTTATCCACAGAAAGCAAACTCAATAAGATAGCTGTACATACAGAAAAGACCTGCTGGGAATACTTCATCTGGATTTTTTTCAGAATGAGAACATCAGGAAACTGACCTAACAGATCAGATTCCCCAAGACTTGGCTCAGGGGAGACCTTATCGCTCTCTACAGGTACCTTAAAGGAGGCTGTAGAGAGGTGGGGGTTGGTCTGTTCTCCCACGTGCCTGGTGACAGGACGAGGGGGAATGGGCTGAAGTTGTGCCAGGGGAGGTTTAGGTTGGATGTTAGGAAGAACTTCTTTACTGAAAGGGTTGTTAGGCATTGGAATGGGCTGCCCAGGGAAGTGGTTGAGTCACCATCCCTGGAGGTCTTTAAAAGACGTTTAGATGTAGCCCTTAGTGATATGGTTTAGCGTAGGACTTGTTAGTGTTAGGTCAGAGGTTGGACTGGGTGATCTTGGAGGTCTCTTCCAACCTAGACGATTCTGTGATTCTGTGACTTCAAAATACAAACTATCCTTAATCCATGTTCTTTATTACTTCAATTAGCTACAACTGTGATAAAACATCGACCATGGAAGCAGCTGTCCTCTGTGTCTGCAATTGTTTTCTTCTCAATACCATGAGTTTCTCTTATTCTTTTCTGCTACTCACTTTTTATTCTTTAATTTGAACAGGTTGCCTGAGTAATCATATTTGCCATCAATTTAATGCAATTAGAAGCCTAGGCAATGCAATACCAAATAATGATTTGGAAAATATCTTATTTTGTAAGTATTAATTTTGCATAATCTATCAGTCCATTGCTCAGCTTAGATACATTTAAAAGAAACATTACTTTTGACAGAAAATGATCAGTCTAGCAGTTTGCTAGGATGTTGCAAAATACCACATCCCACAGACTGAGATTTACCTCAAGATCCCACCCTCTGTTTTCTGAGGACAAAGAGGGAAATCTTGAACCCAGAACAAAAAGAAAATTCCCTCTTGTTTCTGAACACGACTGCCTAACCTCTGAGAAAGGCAATACTGCGTGCTACCGAGCACAGTGGCGACACAGATACACTGCCCTGGGCTCCTCAGCTGGATGAGGTGCAACGCAGGACATCCAGGTCTGACATCTAAAAGATCAGAAAAATTAGGAGACTGCAAACAGTTTCACCTGGGGCAAAAACAAACAAGTTGTTTCCTCTCTAAAGCGGGGACACTGAGATTTATTTTATAATACTCACTACTATAATCTTACATCTATTTCTTTTTAATTGCAGGGAGATTTTTTTTCCTAAAAAGGTTAAACACTGGAATTAAGGGTAATAAAAATTTCCAGAATATGCAGCTCTTACAGCCCACGCATATTTCAGGTTGATTAAGCTGCAACTGTTTCATCATGATATTAGCTGTGTAATACCCAGTTCCAAGCATTCTTCATCACAGCTGAGACAGCGAACACAATTACTGCCAACCAACCCAATCACAACCAAGAGCTAATGGCAAACGCAGCTAAAGGCAAACTGACAGGTCAGACTCAGCCTAGTGTTTGCATTGTGTACACGAATTTACACCACCTCTTGTAGCAAGGGAAGTGGTTTCTTTTTTATGTAAATGCAGAAGACATAATTTGTGATTTAAAAAGGCAGCCCAGAACAATACATTGTATGAGAGAATAAGACCAATTTCAAACAGAAAATCCTGCAAGCAGAGCACAGAAGCATGGCTTACCTGTCTTTATTAGCAAAACTAAATAAATAGGAATGGGAACAAAAAAAAGTTCAAGTTCTCTTTGGATTTAACCCAAAACTACTCTAAAAGAAAATCAAAATAGCTGTAAAGAAAAAAAAAAAGCATATACAGTATGATTCTGAGATTACTATTTTAAAAAGAAAGTTAAAGCATATACAGAATGATCCTTACTGCCATGTGAATCCTCCTAGATATATACAATAGCAATAGCAGATTTTTCCATGAGTTATATTAGAGCAATTGTTCGTAGAAAATAGCTAATGATATATCACCTGCATGCTCTGTAGTCTGATCAGCCTCCCATTAGAGCCACCTATAGCCTGATACTTTTTTTAGGGTATCCATCTAGTACTGAGCTATGGCTTCTAAATTGCTGCATTAACACAGAGAAAATTCATCAGAACTAGAGAGTGCCCATTAATGTCTCCTAACAGATGTCGGTACTAGATGCAACAACATGCCTAAATTCTGCAATAAACAGGAAGGAGACATTACAAGGATGCAACATTCGAGAACTGCAGTCATACTGAACACGTACGTATCGTACTTCACCTAGGCAGATAGCAGTTAAAAACAACATATGCACAGGCATGACTAATATTCTTTCCAAGGTCATAAACTTGCTTATTTTGTTCAATCCTTTAAATCTCAAAGCCACGGAAGGTCTTTGCAATCCATCACTCTCTGCTTCCACACATGAAAGTTGCCACTGAGCAAATACATCAAGTCACTTCTATCCCAGCAGCGTGGTTTATGGTTATGTAATTACTGGCCCTATTTCCAATTGCTAATTCCAGTTGCTCAAAAATCAAGGAGCCCTCATATTACTACAGAGCCATAAAAAAAAAAGACAAGATGATGCAAACCTCATAATAAACACTAGTAGCAAGAGCACAGAGCGTGTCTAATACAACACTGCAAATCATCATCCCAAGGCTCAAGGTACCAGTTACTTTTGCAGTGTTACATCCAGGAGGGCAGAGGAGGGAACTGTGAATCACTTACTTGAAATTCCCTCGGGGAAACCAGAATGTTTCTAAGGACTCTCAAAAGGAAGGATGCTGTGATCCAGATCACCATTAGCCAGTTTTTCTTTCTTTGTTTACCTTTGTGTACACTTCAGTGGGGCAGTGAGAAATCCTGACAGTCCCAGGTAAGTACACAGGCAAAACAGTTGCAGAGTTGGTGCAACACTGCATATACTGATTTTGTCCAACAGCAAATTTTACTTACTGAAGGGTACAGACAGACTTCAGTGAACGTTTGAGTCTGCATGAATTCTAAGCCACTTACCTGAACATTATTCCAACACCTGTGTTTCTGCTCATTCAGGCCATTAGTTTTCCTGAACGCAACTGGAAAAAGGACTATTTATAGAAGGCTGACCAAACAGCTGCACCTAGGCAGCAATTCCTGTTTTGTCCCACTGCATTGCTTCCTCCTCCACTATAAGCAGCATCAAAACAGCTACAAATACATTTCCAGCAACCCCGGTATGAGTCTCCCTTTTAAGCTGTTCCCATTGTAACACAGACGTGCCTCACTGCGCACAAGTGGGATGGAGAGGGATGGTGAGTCATGCCATCAGAAGAAGAGGCCCTCTGTTCAAGGCTATCGTGTAGGATGGAGAAGGTCGCTCCTGCCTCCAACAGGAGTTTCACCATCAGGAGTTAGTGTAATTTGCATTATTGCACAGAGGAAAACACACAGTCAATGCCTCTGTATTTGGGGTATTTCTCAGTTACAGGGCAACCCAAAGATGCATCGCATTTGCGTATTTTGGGATGTGTTACAGACGCAAGCATCTCTGCACGCAGGTGGCTCAGACATGACACCAGCCCTATTTTGGGAGGTAAACACATCCCGGAGTCAGCCCAGACTGAGCAGCACGCAGGCCCACGAGCATCTTCAGCCCTTCCTCCTGGCAGGATGCCTGCAGGCTGCGCGCATCCCAAAGGCTCCAACACAGGCTGGTGCCCACGAGCTGACCCAGAGCTGAGGCACGCTGATCTCTGTGCCAGCTTTTATGTTCATCAACAGTTTACCTAACAATCCTGCTGAGCAACAGGCAGCTTGTCTTCGTATCCACATACACAATATACTCACCTGCAGCTGAGATAAGCCCCCTAGCCACAGAGGATGTGCTGTACATCGCTGACACTGCTATGCCTGTCACATGCTAACTACAGCTTATTTATGCTGTGTTTATTACATGTATCTGCAGAAAGGAAAAGAGCCACAGCAAATCCAAAGAGCCATTACTTCAGCAGATATTACGCACACAGTTACGCTGCAGAAAATTAAATTTTACCACAACACAGAGATGTTCTTCTTAATAAAAGTCAAGCAGTCATATGAATTACAATAGAGCATATTCCACATAGCAGCCCCGTCTCACTGCAATTAGCTATAAAGTATCCTTTAATTGCTCACTTTGAAACATGGCTCCCCCTGCTTTGTTTCAAAGAAGAAAAAGAAAGCAATTAAAATCTTTAATGAGTGCCTGCTGCCTGCGCCCTAATTCATGGGCATTCTAATGTTCAACTTGTGTCTTTTGAAAGGAGACATAATTGCCAGATCCACTGCAACCCAGCTATACAGAACAGCAGCATGTTTTACAGTGTACTGTAATAATGTAATTGGTGTGATTCAATACTAACATTAAGAGAGAAAAACAAATGCTGTGTGTGCAAGATCGACAACAAGCCTTAGAAATCGTGCAATCGATGCCTCTACCACTAAGAGGTGGAAAATACTTAGCCCACGTCCTTGGGTCTCCGTTCTCTGCAATGGCACAGATCCATTCACATAAGAGGCTACTGAATTTCCACCTGAGGTACTATCTCCACACAGCATTTGAAGGCTCTCCTCACTAACATACACAAAGAAAGTATTCAAGGTTGACCACAAGGCTGCTGTGAAAACGGGAAGCAGGTGGAACAAGGAGGAAATAGCATCCACCAACCACTCCCAGATCTGCTCTTACAGAAATACCACAACCTGCTCCATTTAAGAGCAGAAGCGCAGACAATGAAAACGTAGTTAGTGCCTGTATGAATTGTCGGGCATCTGTCTCATTTCTGGTGGGCAATCGCTCACAGGACCCCATCTAGATGTCTGAGCAAAATAGCCCATGGATACAAAGGGGCTGGAAGGCTGTATTTCTCTTACCCAAAACACAAATGCAGCAGAGTAAAGAGCTTCGTCTGTGTCAGCAGCAATTTCACTTAGGATGAGTAAGCAACTCCATTTCTACAAATATCAAGGAGGCACAACAGTGTCATAAACACAAAGCAAGCCAGCCAGTCATGTCCCCAAAACAAATCCGTGCCTGTCTGACCTACTGAGGAGGTCTGGCTCACAAGTGAGCGTATTAATTCTACATATTGTTCTTGGTCCTCCTTTCCCTCAATGTAAACACTTCCTTCTAAGCAAAATGTGGTTTGTCACTATAGACAATTAGAAAGATACCTATTACAAACTGCTGAAGAATTACGGTCTAAATAAGCAACAACTATTGGCTATTTTCTACTACACCACACAGGAAGTTTGCAAAACATATCAGAGACTCAAATTATCCTTGGACAGCCAACAACATATGAATACTCTTCTCAACTTTTCCTTTTGGTCTGGCATTTAGTTATAAAATATGACTGTCATCTCTCTCAGCAGGTGTATTCTAATACCTACTCTTGTAGCAGACCTAATTCTGGAAATACCACTGAAAGCAAGACAGACATGACTCCTGGCCAAAACAGCCCAACATCCCTACCCAGAAGGAAAGGAGGGGAAAAAGTAATGTAACAAAGGCAGCTTTATGTATGGGTACTGTCTTGGGTACCAAAGTCATGTATCTGCCATCGATAATCTGCATTTAGAGTTATCTTCCAAGAATTTACATCCTCCCTGCAAGTTTGGAAATAAGACTGCCTACTGCAAAGCAAAAGAAGAAAAAGCTGGCTAGCCCATCTTCTGGGGCTTGCAGCTGAAATGTTCATTCACAAGCAAATTAACGGGGGTGGTATATTTCCCACTAGAAACATCCTGCAATCCATCTTCGCAGGTCCCAAATGCATAGCTTTGCCTTGCAGACCAGTTACCGTCAAGCTCATTACTGTAAGCACAGCACTGTGATTTGGCAGGAACCAACAGAACAGGCAATGCTGTCCCCAGTTGTCTCCTTCAGCTGCCTTAGTCCCATGGCCCTCAAAGAAATACTCGTGACAGTCGTCCAGCTGTTGCATCATCACCGGGCTTGGTGTCATTCAAAAAAAAACACACCATAAAAGCAACAAGAGTTTCTTCTCTTTCACCAACCCATATGTTGGCCAGGATTACTGTATGAAGTTAGGAACTGCAGAGTTAATGTGTTTTAATTATTTCTGTGTTTAAAAATAAACAGGTTAAGTCTTATTCCCTTACAGGCATGCTCAAAACCACAAGTTCTTACTCTCACCAGTAAAAAGATCAGGACCAGTCCCAGTATCTTACTTCCTCCCTCACCATCTGTTCTGTGCTCTCAGGCTCTGCAAGGTCAAATCGCCTTTAGGGATTCAAATCAGAGATAAGATGGGGATGACATTTCTAATCTCTGTTACACAGGCACAGAATTTATTAGTTTTGGACACAAGGAGCTGCATTTCCACTGGTACTGAAGTGAACTCCGAATCAACAAGGTAACCCATGCTACCTGGGACATTTGGTGGACCACACCAGCCAGGAACCCTCGCTATAAGAGGCAGCATTCCCAAGGGCTGAATTAAAGATTTTAGACTATATTTTAGACCTCAGATTCAAAAAGGGAAAGTTTATAAACACAAATAAAGAACTTTTACTTCAAAAGTACACACCAGAAGTCACAGAAAGGTTCCAGTCCTTGCTCTGAGAAACTTCTGGCTGATTTTAAGGGGCAGCAGAGTCAACTCAGCAAATATTCCTGGGACCAGTTAATAAAACAAACAAAACTGCAGTTAAGGATTAGTCCTGCCAAACCTCCCCTGCCTACTCGCAGCCCCACAGCAGGCCCAGAGCCTCTGACAGCAGAACCAGTGCCACGGGGCAGAGAAGGCACATGCAGCAAGTCACCACGTACTCGGCTCGCCCCAAAGACAGTGCTGTTGGTCTTGATGAGTTAAATACAGCCAGACACAGGACTAGCCATTTAAAAATAGGCTGGTCCATCCTCCCAGTGCTCAACAGGAACACATCGTTCTACTGCAGCCCGAGCTTGCAAAGGCCGGCACAAGCTGGCCTCCTCCCGGGTGAGAGGGAGAACATTTTTCTCCTCTTATGACCAGCCCGTCCATCCTGTAACTCAGGCTGTGCATATGGAAGGAGAATTTCACCCCGAAACCTCCAAACCCCCTAAAGAAGACAGCCCCGACTGTGGTAATCTTCAGGCTGCCTGATTTGTTTCACTACATTCCTCCACGAGAGCTCCACAGCCAGCCACGGTAGCTAAATAACAACTGGCACCACGGGCGACAGCTTGCCGAACCCCACAACCAGGGTGAACCAGGGTGCTCCTCATTGTCTGCAGAGACGCCTTAGCTTAGGAAGATAGGTTCCCATTTTCAACAGGACAGAACAAATACAAAAGGCAACTCAGGAGAGGGCCACAAGGAAACAAGCTGTTACTCTAAGTGTTAACATACCCACAGAAACATTTTCAAAGCTATGACGAAGTCTACCACGCTACTTGATTTTTCTATACTTAGGCTCCAAAGCAGAGCGAGTGAAATACTGAAGGAATGCTTAATGACCAATTTAGAAGATATTCCCATTTCGTTCCACCAGAACATGCAAAGCTGCTCCCTCCAAAAGCAAAGGGAATGGGGTAAGAAAAGCACAGACAGCATCTGGAGTCAGAACCCTGCCCCTCTGGGAGTCAGAGAAAGTTTGCTGGAATGTAGGATGAGGCTCGCAACACCTTACACGTGGTTTCTTTTTTCCTCTTAACCCCTACAGGAAGGAGTCTTGTAGCAAAAGTAACTTTTTCTGGGGGGTCACACAGATCCTTGTGAGGTAGGTGTCAGCTACACCTTATGAAGGTGAGACACGCAGAAGAACAGAGTGCATTTCAGCTGGTGCAGCAAACTGTCTAGCAATGACTTACTCCCTCCTTGCATGGCTAGGAGAATAAAAAGGTGTTCAAGATGTATATTGCTAAAAAAAACAAAAAAAAACCAACAACTAACCATGTCCTGTATCCCCTTCAGCCAATTTCTCACGTATTTATGGTTCTCTGATGATCTACACTCTTGCCCAGGACATGTCTTTGTTTTACGTCCCCTCTTTGTGCTGACAATTCTCCTGACCCCAAACCCTCCTCCCCCCAGTTTTGTCCCACGTCAGCTCATTTTGGAACGGCTAAAGTCAGAAACAGGCAGGTGGAGCAGCTGTTTGGTTTTACAGTCCTGCAAAAGAATTAGAGCAGCAAGGTTGCTATTTTTTCTCTTTAAAAATCAGACAGGGAAAGTACTGTTCTGGTGAGTTTTGCTCTGACAGAGCAATCAAAGTGTCAGATTCTGGATAGCTCCAAACAAGTCAACTTAGTCGTATGCTTCTTTTTAATTTCAAGGGGCTCTTAATCAGAGTACTGAAGATACACCCAACCCAGCCGATATCTGGGATCACCAACCACGTTGCTTACTGGCCTACAGAAACATATAATTATTACTTGCCACCAACACTCTCTCCAAGAAGGAAAGTGTGTTATTCAGCCGACATCATATCATGAGGGAGACTGCAACTGGAAATCTGCTTTTTAACTTATGTTCCATAAGGCTCAGCAAATTTTAAAAAACAGCAAAACAACCCACACATCTCCAAATGAACAACAAACCTGTACATGAGAAAACTCACTAGCTTACAACGAACAGCTGTAACAGATCTCTCATTGCATCACGAATTAAGCAAAATTTCCGCTTCCTAATACCACAGCAGCAGAACTGCAGGTAAATATTTATGCACTGCAAACATATATAAGAATCAGATTGCTCCTTCTGTTCTCTCACTCAGAAAGCACGTTCCTGTCATTGCTAAGTGTATTTCTATACACTTGTCCTGTAGTTTTGTTAAAACAGTAAACAAATGGCAAGCCTACTGCTAACGCAAGAGGAAAGCACAGGCTCAGGTGTTCCATTCCCCAAAAAATGGAGTCCGTTATTGCTCCTGCAGTACTCCACTACAGGACCTTTGCTTATTTAAGTACTTTATGCACAGCAGATCAAAATGCCGTGCACCTACCTCCAGACAGTTCCTATGTATAGGAGACAGCACTTAAACACACTCATACCTTATTTAATATTGAAGTCAGCACAGCAGTCCAGCTCCTATCAGTATCATTTTCACACTGCTTCATCCATAACAGTTACAGGATCAGTTTGCCATTTTACATGCTACTGGATAAAATGATAACTTTCACTCCCTTCAGCAGAACAAGACTATAGTGCTCAAGGTCCCGTAAGGCCTTTTCAGCTGTGAGGTCAGCCCCAGAGAAGGCTGGAGCAGTCGGTACTACCGCTGCTCCAGATCCCTCCTCCCACACGGATCAGCCCAGACAAGCCATGCTGACACGAGTTCTTCTGATTTTAACAGAAGTGTAACACTGCATACATCACACTACAAGCCCCTGCTCCAGGAGGCTCCACTTCTAATTACAAAAAGCCCTTGAAAATGCAATGCAGATATACTGCAGAGATTTAAATTAGAGATCCCCAAAAAGTCTCAAGTGTTATACTGCTCACGTAACATTTTAAGTCAACTTAGTATTTTGCAGTGGTTCTACCTCCTAATTTTTGCCCCAAATTCTAAAAGCAAACAATATTAAGATGGCATGTTCAGAATTTTGCAGGAAAGGGGAGAGACTTGAGCTAGAATAAACAGACATAGAAAAACTGAAGAAAGCCAAGAAACCAAACCAAAAAAAAAGTTCCCATAGTATTTCTTTTCACCTCATCTGAAAGCTGTCTGAAAGTTCCTAAGAGTGTCACTGAAGCTCTGAGGTTTCCAAACCTCACTTTAAGCTACAAGCGACCATCCAGTATTTAAAGCAAAGTAACATTCTTTACACCGCTTCAAAAAAACCACTCCTTACAGATTTTCTCAGTTTGCATCTTCTCGGGACATGGAAATGATTAAACGTTACCTTGCACTTTTCCATACAGTTGTTTTTCCCCGCCATCACTGATGCTATAAATAAAAGAAATCTAATAATTCCCGTGTATTTCATTATGGATGTCACATCTACAAGTGACACAAACCCCTGAACCATGAGCATCAGACGCTGCCAAAGACCACTCAGGACTGAAGCAGCTAAAACACTATCCCTACAGACTACGATACATAAGCAGGTTGTTCTACCTTGCAAATGCCAAACAGCAGGCTCCATCACACGTGGATTTACCCAAGACTCCCAGTTCCTCTCATTCTTGATCCATAAATCCACACAGATGTTGTGAATGGAAACATGTGTCTACAGGCAATGTACCTCAATGTCAGAAACTGCATGCAGCTATGGTGAATGCAGGTATTTCCTTTTCTTGACAACTCCCCAAATCCTTCATTGAAGTTCCGCCTAATAAAAGTGGTGTCACCAAGAGAAAGAAATAGCATTTCCTGTTCATCAGAAGAATCTTTGTTTATGTAGGGAAGATTCTGTAAACAAAACCAACCAGAGGACTTGACATGGAAATTTTAGATACTCCTTTTGTGCTATTAATATTACAAACTCATTTTTGGCTTACCATGGATTCACTGATTAAGAGGAGAAGAAGAGCTTCTTCTACGTTGTCTCGAGGGCAGTAAACACTGAAAGACAGAACACAATTTTCTGAGGAAGGTCAAGAATTATCCTACACGCCTCTCTTTCTCATTTCACAAGAAGAGCAGTAACTTGAAACTTCTCATACATAATTCATTTGCTAGGTAATACCTGCTTTTTCAGGTTCACACAATTAAAAGCTCTGAAACATATCCTAGATGAGCTATTATGAACCATAAATAGATTATTTCTATTTCATAGCAAAGACAGCTGTTTGGTTGGATTTTCTTCCTTCCTGGGGGGAAAAAAACAACATCAAAACACCCAAGGTTTAATGCTTTATTCTTCCCAGCAGGCCTTCTGATGAGAAGTCAAAACCAAGAACACACAAAACTACCACATCAATCAGTGACATAATTAGCAGTACTGAAGAGCATTCAAACACTCTTCTTCCTTCTGTCAATAACCCCAAATAAAAAAGAATGCTTACTTCTCTTCTGTGTATAGCTCGGGCTTCCGACAAAGAAGATTGCTAACGTAAGACTGATCTTCCTTGTTCATGAACTCAGGAAGAGGATCAGATAAAGGGCTCCAGTAACAGTCTTCGCTTAAGGAGTGGAGAAGTACTTGGGCTAGCTGCTTGGCTGCAGTCTAGAGATCAGTGAACAGTACAGAGAGAAATGCATCAGTGAAGCCTTCTCAAACACACACACACACACACACACACACAAAATATCGCTCCCGACGTCTCACCTTGGGAAGCAGACATACTAATAGCATTACAGTACCTCTTTTCAGAGTGGCTAAAGTTGCTGCTATAAAGTCTGCCACATTGGCAGTTGCTTCCCTCCTCCAAAAAGCCCACCCTTCTGCATTTACATGGTCTTGTTGCAAAGCAATAGTTAAAAAAATAGCCTGACAGGAAGGGACACATTAGTGAATGAAAACAGCTGATTGCCACCTGGACTTTTGAGACAATCTCACAAGTGTTTCTATTTCAGAGTATGATGACACTCCACTGCTTTCTCAGCCTCAAAACTTTGGATGCAAGTCTCAGCCCAGAGACGACTTCTGCCTCAGGTTTAAAAGCACAACCCTGTAGCTGTTAGTGCATCTCCAACTGCAGCTTTTTACAACTTCATCTCTGGATTACTTCTATTTTTGTTGTTGTTATAATAATGGAGGAAAGAGAGAAGAGGGTTAGGAACTTTATGTCAAGACAACAACATCATGTGCCCTTTCTGACCACTGAGCGCCCTTAAGGACTCGCTTTCCAGTTCATATCCATAGCTGGCAAGCTGGGCCCAAAAGGCACCAAGCTAAGTTGATTTTGCAAAACTATCCTTGGCATTTGTCTCTGTTTAGACTCACGTAATAAATCTCTAGCTTTTTGCATTGTAAACAGATGAACATGCAAACAAGCAGAGGGAAATCAAAGCAGGGGATATCTTCTGGGAATTCTCAGAAGCGCACTACTCTATGCTGCAAAACAAACGTCGCACAGCACAGAGGCAGACTGAAACTTCAGCCCCTCCGTCCTAATGCCTGCAAATATTTTTGAACTTCTCTGACTACTGCATATGTATTTTATGTGCAATTCATGCATTATGATAAGGTAAGAGGCTGCCAAGAGGCACTCTCTTAAATACCAGGGTAGGTACGACTGATAAACTGAACCATTACGACACTTGAGGTGTGACATCTGTAGGATCAAACAAATCATACTGAGGTTAAATAAAATTCAGCTCATCAGATGCAGAAAAATAACCTCTTTTAATACAAGATTCTTTATTGTCATCTACCTTACTACACACAAAGTCACTGAGCTAGTCTAAAACGCAGCCACACTAGCGTGTGTGCGCTCTCACTGTTTCTTCAGCACCAGAAAGGGAGGTTTCATAGCTATACCTAAGCAAATGGCAAGCTGATTTGAATGTATGGCAATACCTCAAAGAAATATTGTCACATACAACCCCCTGGAAACCCCAAGACCTTCCCTGCGCTTCTGCTGGCAAGTTACAGAAAGCCTTCTGTATCTAACTACGCTCTTCTATGCTTTTTATAGCAAGTAACCATGAGCAAAATGGCCTAGGGCACTGTGACATTAGCCAGTATCATTTTACCATCTCAGTGTGTAATTATTTAGTCAGTTTTACCCTCAGGAGCCAACTCTCCTTTATTTTTTTTTCCTACAGCATTAGAGGGGAGGGAAGAATATTATGCCAGCAACAGACAGATCTTTACTGTTTCACACAAAAGTAGGAGTACAGTTTGTGATAAGCCTTTCAAAAAGCAAGAACCAAATACTCGCAATGCCTTCGATTTTAACATACAGTACAGTAGCTGTGTAAATTAGCTTCACTCTTGTTTTGAATAAGACCAAACAAACCAGAACAGGCCAAGACTGTGATTTATGTTATTACTGCCTTTGGCTAAAAAAAGCATCATTATGCTTGGAGAACACTGTGATCCCACAAATTAGGAAGAAGAAAATTGCGTGTTTCACTTTCATGCTTGAAAAACTTGTTTAATTAAGCACGTTCCTCCCTTTGCCCTCTTGACAGCTCTTTAAAAACAAATAAGAAAAAGACAACACAACTTCCAGTAAAATAGAAGTCCCAGGAAAAACTACTGGATGAACACCTTCAAGTTTCCCCTTAGGAATAAACCCCCCAGAGGTGTTGGATAGCTCTCCCCAGTTGCACAGGGACAGGAGCATTCAAGTGCCACATTCTGCCATGGTACAAGAACAGCAGATGGTTACACTCATTTCAGCATAACGGTAAAACAGATGAGCAAGAAAATCCCCCGAGTCCTGATCTCAATCTGGGAAAGGATGTGACCATTTGAGTGTGACAATTATTTAAGTCACCTCTTCTAATTCCCTGCACATTATTCCACGTGCATGTGTATTTTCCACTAGGCAAAGGTGATCCCTGGACAACAAGAAGATTCATTTCAAGACCTGAAGTTCCAAAACATATAGAAGTGAGAAACCCAGGCAAAAAATTCACCCAGGTTACCCCTTCTGCTCATGCTTTCATTTTAATTCTGCATTTGCATAAGAAATAGACACACAGATCAGTCCATCCATTGGAACCCAGCACCCTCCGTCTTCAAAATGCTAAGCAAAACCATGTCCACCTCTTCTCCAAACTTCTCTGGAATTACACAAAACACAAACAAAGATGGCTAAACTTGTTTTGTGTTTAGTTCAGATCTGTGTCAACACTTTTCAGGCTGCAGAGTTTTCATTCGTGTTCTCAAGACTGCTCTTCTCCATGCTGTTGATCTTGTCACATCCTGAGTAACCTTAGGACAAGATCTCTTCAAGCGGAGGTAAGGAAGGACCATCCAAGCTAAACTACACAGTTAAAGAGATATAAATAAGTTTCTCCATGATTTCTTTACCAGAGGCACTCAGCATAACAGGATGCAGAAGGCAAATACAAAAGAAAAATCACTCTGTGCTACACTGTATTGAAAGGAGTTTTACATGAACACTGAAGCATTTGAGTCTAAAAAAGCCCTGTTTCATTGCAAGCACCAGAAGTACTTTCTGTTGCTACATGCAAAAGTGAAGAGGTATGCATGGACACACTGAAAAGCAAGCAAGACATTATCACCTGGGATAGCACTATCAAACTCAATACACCTCCATTTATACCAGAGTTAGAAAATCCACTGAAAAAAAATAGATAAAAGTATCCCATATGCCCAGAGTTGAAGGCTCAGAGGTTTCAATTGGATAGCTCTCTGAATTAAGTGCATCACCGGACACATCACTCCCAGAAGTATTAAAAAAACAAACACAACAACAAGCAGTCAAGTGAGGAAAAATTTGTCCAAACGCAGTGGTTAAGAAACAGAATTCCATCGCAGCAGATGACGCCCACCTTCCCAGCTCCCGTTCACTCCCCTTACCATTTTGAAGGTCTGAGTAGCTTTTGTTTCCACAGTCCGTAGTATTCCTCGCAGACTCCTCATTCCTTTCACAATATTGCTAATGGGAAAGCAGGAAAAAAAATATCATAAAAAAAAAGCAAAAGAAAACGAGCACGTTAGATAGGAAATATTTTCATGGTGCACCAAAGCTGGGCAACAGACTTGGCATTCAAGCAAGCCAACAAAACCACCACTGAGCATGCAGTAGCGAGACGAGTCACTCCAAGGCAGACAGGACAATGGCACCGAGCGAGGCAGCGACTGTAGCATGCCTACTCCAGATGGCTTCCTAGGAGAAGATCACATTCACATTTGAGGAACAGAGGGGACATTTGGAAGCTTTTCATAGTTCATATTTATAAAGCAGATGCTTCTTCTTAAAAGCATCCACATCTCCTCTTCATACACACAGACTGCACTGGTTTGAATTATAGTGAGCTGATGGGATGCTTTTATGTGACGATTCCTTTTAGGTGGTGCTTAAATGCCTTGGGTCTGATGGTCCAAACGCATGATGAAATTACAGTGGTTTAAACAGTTTACTATTAGGCACCTAAAGTTGCAGGAACTGTCTGCAAGCACAGCTTAACCTACAATGAAAGTGGGTTAGGCTGAAAAAAATAAATCACATTCTGTGTACACGATGAGCAATTAAAGCAGTCTAGTTGCCAAACGGTATCTTAACCCTGTGTCCGAGCACTAAAAGAGATGGAGAGAGGAACGGTTGAACACTAGACATACTAGTTAGCACACTTGCAGCTTGCAAGGCTCTTCCACGTTAAGAACAAAGCCCTAACACCACAGTAACTCCAGAATAGTCTAGCTCACTTCCATCGAAGGGTGGAAGGACCCAAAGAATTACAAGCTACCAGTAAAGCAGCAATGCTGCACTGAATTAAAGACTTCCAGATAGGGAGTTGTACTGGTATATTAATTGCCACTTCAGCTTATTCCAATAAAGTTTTCCATGCAAGCATCACCTAGATTTCTTAAAAAAACAACAAAAAAACCCCCCACAACCATACAGCACAACCCATTTCTGTGACTCTGTTTAAAATTTTCAAGGTAACTAGTATGCACCCTGTTTGTGCCCACTTTCATGCACCGCACACTTTCCTGTATTCCGAAATCAATCGCAAGCATTCAAAGGAACAAAAATATTTTCTGAGGAAAAATAATGTAAGTTAACACTGTTTATCCAGAGTACTGGCTACACAGAATGCCACCCTAAGGCTACAGTCACCAAGTCACGATGCAGATGTATGGTCTTTATTCCTACCAAGACCAATCCCTAAATTCTAAACTTGGAGTAGAGAATTCTCATCGTTACCTAACTGGTGGTAACCTACCGACAAGCATCGAAGTAAGGCAAGATAAAAAACACTGGTGATCCGCTCATCTGGAGAAAGTCTGATGCTGTCTTTTTTTTTTTTTTTTCCCTTTCACTTTCTGCTAGGTAAAAGATGCACTCATAACTTATCCAGGAAAAAATTCTTGAGGAAATTTTTGCAAGCTGGACTTTAACGCTTCAGCAAGCGCTTCACTTACATGGCCAAGACACCTGGTGCATTTTTGTGGGTCTAGAAAAGACTATACACACAGGTATGCAGTTCTGGACCTTACACTGAGGAAAGCCATTAGGCATGTGGTGGTATTTACGCCCATGAGTAGTCACACCAAAGCCAACAGAACTGTTCACAGACTGTTTATTGCCAAATACTCCGAAACAAGCAATTTCCCCAACTGAACAAAGAGCATCTGCCCGATCGCTCCCCTCAGCTACTTAATGAGTGCTGGCACGTCCTGTACTTCCTTGGGCTCCCTAGGAGCCCGGGAAGAAGAGTTATGCTGTACAACAGTTCCACAACATTTTCAGAAATGCATGTTTAGATTTCTTGTTATGGTAACGGTATTTTTCTTAAAGTGACAATGGATCCATTCACTAGCAACAGAAAGATCAGTGGCTATTTGCAAAGCCAATGAATGCCACATTTGGCATATACTTGGAGACAAAAAAAAAAAACTAGAGAATGTGCTAAAAAAGACCGTTTTCTCCCCAGGATACTGGAGAACCATTTCAGTTCCGCTTTTTAGACAAGGCCATAAACCAAGTCAACACTTCATAGGAGAACCACTGTGCTCTGGAGGGACGGGGAGAGGAAAAGGAAGGAATAGAAACCACTGAGGTGAACGGAAGAATAAATAGCAAGCTGCTGCCCTTCCGCAAGCAGTCGGGGTTGAGCATGAGCCACAGGACAAACACCTCGAACACCTTCAGCAGAAGGCAGCGGTGCCCAGCGGGCGGGCAGGAGCACCCGGCACCTCCCTGACAGGCTCTCGTGTGGTCAGGCTCTCCCAGAGGGCACTCGCTCCGGGCTCTGAGCTCTTAAGCCGGAAACATGCAAAGCATCTGACAGCAATACCAGTTCTACAGGACTGAGGATTTGCTTTGGCAGCCCGTATGTTTTGAACGTTATTGAACATTATTGAGCTGTCACAGGAGACAGTACACCTGCCAGCAGCTGGCAAGCACACCCCGCTGCAGGAGTTTGCCTTTCCACTCAGTGCTCCAAGGCACTGGAAGGCCAAAGAGCACACGCACTTCATTTTAAGCGTATGAATGCTACTCATGACTACAATGAGCTTACTGTTCCATTAACAGATGCCCTTCATACATTAAACGTGCATTTGATAAGATTTATGAAAATAGAACCTGAAGAAACAAAAAAGAAAAGCGGGTCTTTGAAAAGAAATAAGCGTGTGTAGATAAGCAGATGAGGACGTAAACGTAAGACCCTTGGCAATCCTTGGTGAATCCATTTGATCTTGTCTAGATCAGGAATTAAGCAATTCTGAGCCCCCCCCCAGATTGGGACAGAAGACTACCTGGAAATCCAAGGTACTGTTAGCTCAGGTCAGGGCATCAGAAGCAAACATTAGGTCATGGAAATTAAATGAGCTGAAAGACTCCATAGGTCCCTACTGCACTGCTGAGATGCCAGAGAAAGAAGTGAGGAGAAACAGGAAGGAAAAAGCACGTGGTCATTAAATGAACTGCCTTGGTTTTAACCACAAAGGTAGCAAGAGAAGTATTTTAAAAGCCATGATGAAATGTGGCTTAGGATTCAATTACATTTAATTTAATACAGAGGAACAGAAAATCATGAGTACAAACTGTGGCAGACGGCATCTTGAGTGGCTCAGTCCAGCTTGGCATGAAAATCCTTTTTTTTATTTTCCACAGGTACTCCCTTATAAAGGGTAATTAATTACCAGACTATTAGTCATATCACATTTATGTCATATTGTTTGGCTAACACTACATAAAATTTTAAGATGTAAGACAATTAAGAAATACACTGTTTTCTGTGCAAATTGATGGGAAAGAAATACGGATACTAAGCCGGAGTGGACCCAAAAGTAGGCACCAGAAGATCATGTTCTTATCCCCATTCATTAACTGTAAAAACCTAGGCACTAACAGGTGGAAGAGATCATATTCACACGACCGCATGGCAATTTGCAGAGCCACCTCTCTGGGGGAAAGCACACAAACAGCAGCAACACCGTTGCCTCTGCAAAGCTCCTTTTGCATCTCTCACAGGTTTCTAAAAATTCATACTCTCTCCTTCAACAGTGGTTCATGCAGAGGCATAAAAAGCACCCAAAGACAACGACCCTGGATTCTTATGACAGATACACGACAAGTAACTACAACAAAAAACACAACATTTTCCCAATGGCAACCTAACAAGTGTGACCAAAAAAAAAAAAAAGACCACCAAAACAACAACAAAAGCTTAGCATTTATCTAGTTTCATCAAATAGACAGTAAGACTCACTCCCAAATTAATAGCTGCCTTTACTAGGTGCTAGGCTGGGAGGACTGAGGAGGGGATGAAGGGCAAGCAAGCCCATATAAATTCCTCAGAAAAGATTAGTATTCTGGCAGAGACTGTCCTACCTTTCTATATTAGATTTCACTGTAAAAATAACACATACATGAAGTTCCTCTTTCAAAGTGCCTTTCAACAGAAGCCTATAAAATTTCAAAAAGGGAAGTGAGAGCGCTAAAAAAAAAAAATATGACAGGAGGAAGGAAGAAAAGAAGTGTGTAAGCTTTCCCTCACAGGCAATTTCATCAGGGTTTTCCAAAGTAATTCAGGTCCCTGACTTGAAGGCTCATAAGGAAATCAGATTTTTACTAAGTGTTTAATGCTTATTTTTTCAGAAAATCTTTTTCTTCAGAAGTGTCTAGAGCTTCCAAAACCAACAACATCCTCTGGAAAGCCCTGACATTTTTATTTACTTTGCCTTTGCTATTCCACACACAAACTTCAAATGCCATTAAAAGAGCAGCATAGAAATAACCATTATCCTGCACAGGTGAAGCCTGTTTGCTCTAAGCAAATAAGAGCATTTAGACGGAAGTCCCTACAGCACTATAAAATAATAATACCCATTCAATACAAACTAAAGGCAGTCAAGGATGAGCCTAACCTTCACAGAGAAGTCACTCAGATGTCAGAAGAAAACAGAACCCAGTGCAAACGCTAACATGAAAGGCAACAGGCTGCATCCTACAGTACGACAACGTCTGCCTGCCTATATTCTGCATCCACAGCATCAGCACTGGACAAACAGAAAAGCTTCCTTGGGATTCAGAAGGGCAAACTGCAGAAGTGTGCTTTCAGCAACGCAGTATTTTTTAAATAAATATCTCTTAACAGCATCAGGGACTGGCACAGCTGCAGGACCTGCTGGTCCTCATGGCACGCACCTCTGCTTTGTAGGGGTGTGCATGAGCGAGGGAGGTGCCTTCTTTTCACCACCATACACTACAAGAGGAAAGGGCATCCCTGATCGTGCTCCAAGATGTTGCCAGAAGGAACAAACACAAGCAGGACAACACCTCTCCCATCTCTCAGCTCACCTGCCCGAGGAGACATCAGCCCTCCTAAAGGAAATAAAGCATTTGCTATTCATTCTCTACACAAGTGCCACTGGGAAAGGACATCCCACCTCCTAGGACCTACCCCCCATCAGCCTGGGAGATCAAAGGCCTATTCCCTACCTGGACAAGCTGAAACCAACAATGTTTCTTTGAGCCTCTGGATATTGGGTGGAGAGATTCATTATATACCGGAAAAACCTTCTCCCCTCACCCAACCTCCCTTCCTTAATATATCCCAATGCTGCTTATGCCCTCTCGTGGCAGAAACTGCACATTAATACAAGCAGAGGGTACAGAAACAAGCTGGGGATTCCTGTTTGTCTTATTTTCCCCCCATTGGCCCTTTAATTTCACGGGATCTTGCTTCTGATTTGCACTGAAGAAGTGCAAAGCAAATGGAGCTTTGTTGGTGCCACAGCCAAGCCAGCTCCGAGGCTGTTCTTCCACCAGGAGACAGCTACAGAGAACACTTTGCTGCTCGTGCAGCAATTCAGCTTATAATCAAAGCAGTGCTTAATTCACACACGTGTTTTGTTTCCAAATTGTTTTCTAGTAGTTTTTTTTTTTAAAGGCTATCATTAAAATAACGTGGGAAGTGAGCAAGTAGGGCTCCCAGTAACAGCTGAAACAACCCACTAGATATACTGAACTGATGAATACTGAATCTAAAATGCTGCTGAATAAAAGGAACACGAGTGAGTTCGTTATTCAAAAGGTGCCTAGAGGACATCAGTGCCATATGTTTTAAATGAGTTTTTATTTTATTACATAGTTAATGAGCTTACTGGCAAGACCTGAGCTTTTGTTTGCCACCAAATCAGTAAAGGGCTAATAAAGCCTGCTGTTTTTGCTGTATCTGGTCAACGACCACCTCACATGGGAAAACCACGTACCTCTCCCAGATTACTGAGATGATACTGAGACTATGCCTTATACTTATAACCTCGTACTTCTTTACACATAAACTTGTACTCAGTTGACTACACGGGTCATTCCATGACATCTGGGCTTTGTGAATAAAGCTTTTGGGTTAAAGAAGACTTACCTGAAGGCACCTCTCATGGACATGCTTGCAAGTACAACTTCACTGTACGTGCAGATTTTTAACCCTGGCTTCACATGAAACAACGTAGAACACCAAAGATGTTCATAGTTGCATTTAAATCGTTATTGGGGGAAAAAAAGTAAGAAAAACCTGAACAGAAACAGTCCCTTCTCAAACAGAGCCAAAAAGAGGTATCTTTTTTTTTCTACAGAAGAATTTAAGCTGGTTTTTCGCTATGATTTTTTCCCTCCCTAGTTTCCTTTCTTTTCCTTCTCCCCATATTTTTTCTTTTCCCCTTTCTTCTCCATTTCACTCTGAAGGAAGACTGAAGAAAAGGAGATAAAATATCTTTAGGAGTGAAGGTAAAAAAACCAACCAAGATGAAATACTTTCAAAAGGTGGTTTGCTTAAGAAAGTTTATAAAACTTTGACCAGTGACACTACACAGAGCAGTGAGAAATTCAGTATCTGATTCCTTAAAAACAAATGCAATAATATGCTACAAACACAGGAGTGGGGAAGGAAGAACTCTTACAAGTATTGTTTACAAGTGCTGAACAGATTGTCCCCACATGGCAATCCTTCCATCAACTAGCTTGAAGTTTGGAGTTTGAAGATACTGTCTGTTTTAGGGGTCACCATGCCCTCACCTACAGCTGAGGTTGGCCACTCTCTCTAGAAAAACCACACAGAATTAGGGTTTTGATCAGGACATTTAGACCTTAAAAAAATAAACAACCCTTAAGACTTGACTGAGCTCTAAACCAGGTCCTGTGGCTGAGCATTTAAAAAGAACTCAGCAGTGTTTAAATTCCACTCACTCTCTATGGTCAGACTCCCCTCATCTCCACAGGGAGCAAAGCTGAGTCAAGACAACAAAGTTGTTCTACTCCACCCTACTTGTGGGTCCGGAAAACTGAGAATTAGGATGGGGTGTGGGGAAGGGAGAGCACTAAGAAAACCTGAAGAGAGCCAGCAGCAGCAAAAAATGTCACAACAGAACATATGAAGAAAGAAGCTTTCATCTGTTCTGAGACAAAACATGCAGTACTATCTATTTTTATTAACATCTGCATCCACCTACCCCTTCTTTAAATGAGTCACGTAGGCACTCTGTAGAGCTGCTTCCAGGAAGTAGGACAGTTCAAACTCAGAGTACGTCATGTTGCTGCCCTTTATACTCCTTGAATGTGTGCTGTTTAAGGTCTGCAAGGAAAGAAACCAGTGGGATTACAGACAACTCTTTGAACTAGCTATTTCCTCATGAGCCAGAGATATTGCCAGTAACAAAATGTTACTGTCTTCAACCTTCAGATTCCTCCTCAGACTACTCGAAAACTTACCTTCATCAGCTATTCAAAAAGCCTTCCAAAGTCAACTTTAAAATGAACTATACAGTGACTTCCATAAAACATTCTGTGTCCAATGTGAGTTTTGAAACACCACTTACTACTTTACACCTTTAATAAAGTGGAAAGGTGCACATTAATATTGAGGGCTTCAGAAATACTACTCGAACCACACAGATCCAGCATCTTGCACAGAAATATAAACACAATGTTTAAGTGAGTATATCCAGCTTAACATAATGTAAATATTTGTAACAGTTAGTAAACTCTAAGGAGTATCAATGGAAGAATCTTAAGTTTTTGCTCTTTTAGCCTTACCAAACCCCTCTTGCTTTGGCTTCCTTAGAAACTCTCTCTTCCAGTAGGGCTAACAAACAGCTTCCATTGCTGTAAGCTGCACTATGTAGACTCTCCAAAACAGGAATGAAAAGGACCTGTGGACTTTGAGTACATGAATCCTGCATCCCTCTGAGTCCAGAAGATGAATGAATTACTATTCAAACTCTTTCCCTTCTTGGCATACACAAACTGTCAGTAAAAACATTTACAGTGCCCAGCACTGGCAGGAACTGGTCCTTCCGCAAGGAGAGGGCAGTACTTAATTTTAAATAAAAAGACAAGTAGCTTTTTCCTTACAAAAAACAGACCAAATAAATTGTTATCTGGCTTTCTTCATGTATTTTTGTGCATGTCCCAAGCTTATTTTTCTTGTTTTAATGCAATTAAAAATAAGATCTGGAACAAACACACTGTTGCTACTGAGAAGAGCAGAAATATTCGGTCAGAAGATAAAAAGCAGTTAAGTTACAGAATAATAGGCAACGTTCATTGCCTCAATGATGCTTGTGTCAAGCATAACGCGTGGCAGAGTGTGAAAACTTATGGTGTGTCCCTGCTAAATGCAAGTAGTCAAAGTAGCAGATATAGAGATCTCAAAGCATGTGCCCAGTAAATCAGTGGCATGGATTACAGCTCGAACAGAGTTCACAGTACCCAGCATCCTAGCCAACCACTGACTAAGCAGTTACTTGATACTGATCCAGGTTCCTCCAGTTTCACCTGGAAAAGGCGAAGCATTAGCAATTAAACTGCTATCGTCGACCCAAAAGGTTACTTTGAGCTCATTAGGGATCTCAATATCCAATGCTGCGTATCGCTTACATGGCAGATACGTAAAACATCTTGGGTTCCTTCATGGTGGCACTTGCTATGCAAAGCCTGTCATCCCTCCTTAGTAAGAGCTAAACTTGAGATAAAGACTCGAGCATATCTGAAGTATTCAAAGCTTTACCGCAGGCAAAACTGGTTTCTACATGTCATGCTCAGAAGAAACTGGCAGAGACCAGATAAACAGCTGTTTTGCAACTGCTTATACTGAAAAACTCAGCCCACAGAAATGCTAAGGCACTTCATTCTTTCAGACTTGTTCTCATGCTCCTTGGCTATGATCACTTGACCTTTCCGCCACCAGTTCTGCTGTCAAAATCCCTCGATGTCCCACCCAGGTCACCAGGTAACACCCTGAGCACACTTCTTCTTACCTTTTCAAGTTCCTGCAAGTACACTTGGGCAACGACACACGCAGTCTCGAAGCAAGCCATGACCTCCTCCTCCCTCTCGCACAGGCGAGCACGTGAAGCGATTGAGTTGGTTGAGCGCTCCAGCGACAGACCTGCAAAATAGCAGCACCCTCCTTAACTGCAGCCCCCAACAGCAGCATAGCCATGCCATACTTTCGTTTACCAGCTGACAGGAAGGCTTTTCCATATGTAGGCTTCTCCCTAGTTTTAGGGACTTTTAGGAAAAGACCCCAGGAAAATAAAATTCCTACACATGCAAGGCATTTTTTGTCATGCTGCTCTAAGCTATGGTACCACTGCATGCTTCTACGGTGCCTTTCAAACATTTTATGAAGAAAGGACATACAGTCCCCCCTGGCAGGGACAAGCAAGCAGAGAAATTATGGCCTGTATTTCCAAAAATGGCTATAGATTTTGGGTGCTTCAACACAAGTGCTATTTCAGAAACACCCTGGCACTGGATTTGAGGATTTCTAAGTGTCCACTATTCCAAGTGAAGCTTTCAGTGGCAGCAGTTTTGAGGAACAAACTTGGAAAAAGATAAAACAGAGTTGGAAAATCTGAAGCCTCTTGTTGAAAGTCTAAAGCACATGCAAATTGCACATGGACACACAGCAAGCTCTTGACAAGACACAAGAGACTCTTTAACTACAAGGTCACCCTCCTTTCCACAGAAAAAAATAATAATTTTTTGTACTACTCAAACTTTTCTTTGTGTCACCAACCAACTCCTCTTATAAATATACAGCATGTTAATTGGAGACCCACAGCTACTGCCCCTACACCAGAACTCTTTATTATTTGATCCTTGTCTGGCATCCCACTACTATGTCCTTTATATCTCTAGGTCTATTTGGAGACGCTACATATCTGCACACTGATTTTACTCTGATCTACGTAGATTCTTGTATTCTTATGCCACAGCGCATCTCCACAACACACCCCTGTTTGGCAACTCAGGTCTTGTACACCAAACCAACTGCGGGGATGCCCAGTAGCCCATGCAGGTTGTAAACTGTTCAATACACATTTCCCAATAAGTTTTATGTATAACACTCCCTAATAATAATGAAAAACTTGTAACACAAACTCCTGGCCTTCATGACACAAATCCACGAAGGTATGAAAGACGAGCTGCCTGGACAGGCTCTCCAGAGAAGCGATTTGGACCACTGCAGCATATAGCAAAGGACTCTGCCCCACGTGAGGAGCTACAGCACGTACACCAGGAACCACACACTCTCCTTGTCCCACACAGTCCTGGGCACCTCAGCACAGCTCACTTTGGGAGTCTTGTGGCAAACTGCTGTGAGGTGGCCATGGGGACTACCCCATGGTGAACGCTGTGGTAGGAGCACTCAGGCTGGGGAGCGTGAGGTTCCTAGGCAGCCTCAGCCTTGTTTACTTCCCACATTCAGAGTTTCTGTTTTGTCCCCTTGGTAACTGCACTAGGAGTTTCCTTATCTCATGCTTTGCAATCGAGCCAGACGTGAGCAGTCACTTCAGTGGGTGCAGAAGAGAAGATACCCCACAGATGCAAGTTCAAGAGGTGGCTCCCCACTGCCCTCTCCCAATCCAGGGGTGCACAGCCCACTCCAAAAGGACCCATCTAGGAGAAACACACATTGGGACCTTGCACCTTTGAAAATCCATACCAGACCAGAGCAGGGGAAGTGGACTTACAGATTCACACAGTGGTTTGGGTTGGAAGAGACCTTAAAGCCCACCCAGTTCCAACCCCCTGCCATGGGCAGGGACACCTCCCACCAGACCAGGCTGCCCAAAGCCCCATCCAGCCTGGCCTTGAGCACCTCCAGGGATGGGGCATCCACAGCCTCTCTCATTCTCCACCTGTTCCAGTGCCTCAACGCCCTCAGAGTAAAGAACTCCTTCCTTATATCTCATCTAACTCTACCTTTTTTTGCAGTTTAAAGCCATTCCCCCTTGTCCTATCCCTATACCTCCTGACACAGAGTCCCTCCCCAGCTTTCCTGCAGGCCCCCTTTAGGCACTGGCAGGCCGCTGTAAGGTCTCCCTGGAGCCTTCTCTTCTCCAGGCTGAACACCCCGATCTCCCTCAGCCTGTCTTCACAGGACAGGTGCCCAGCCCCTTTATCATCCTGCTGGCACTCCTTTAGACTCATTCTAATACTTCCACGTCCTTGTGCTGGGGGCCCCAGAGCTGCATGCAGGGCTCCAGGTGGGCTCTCATGAGAGCAGAGGGGGAGAATCCCCTCCCTCGCCCTGCCGGCCCTGCTGCTTCTGATGCAGCCCAGGACACGGTTGGCTTTTTGGGCTGCGAGCACACACTGCCAACTCATGTCGAGCTCCTCACCAACCAACACGCCCAGGTCCTCCTCAGGGCTGCTCTCAATCCATTCTCCACCCAGCCTGTGTTTGTGCTTGGGATCGCTCTAATCCAGGTGTAGGACCTTGGCCTTGCTGAATTTCATGAGATTCACTTTTTTTTTCATAAAAAACTTTCAAACTGACAGTGCTTGGGAGACAATAATTATCTTGCTGCTTTTCACTAGCCCCCTTTCTTTATTGTCTCCTTTCTACTGACATCCATCTTGTATCAGAGAAACAGCATCCCACAGATTTTGTCTTCCAGTCCATTTCTGAAGTCTCTCACTTTTTAACATGGGGTCTCCCCCCAAATTTCAGAGCTTTTATTTCCTCATCTTGTTGCTTTGTAATGAAGGGGAAAATAAGTTAACTCTCTATACAAGAAGAGAAAGCATCCAGCAGCAAAATTACATCAACTTAAAGTATTCTTCTCAGTTCCATCTCAGTTTTATCTGCCTCTGAATATCCAGCCATTCCCCTTAATAGAAAATAAATTCAAAAAAAAGTGTTGCATTTCAGAGGTATCATCCCATGAAGCATAAATTAGCGATAAGGAACCTGAAAGAAGCCCAGTACAAACCACTGACATTCATGCACATCCAGCATCTAATCAGGCTGCAAGAGCCATCCTAGCACAGCCTGCGTGGGGGCGGTTATCGTGGGAGATGTCACACAGAGAGAACAGGCTGATAAAAGCCATTTACATGCATGCTACAGCCCACTGCAAGGAGCTACTATCTCTAAGCTCTGAAGCGGGGGAGGAAAACAAGCAGCCTCTGCCAGCACCGAGTACTGACAACAAACACGCCATCCGTGCAGGCAGAAAAACAGAGGTGGGGCCAATCGGAGACAGGGTAATAATATTCCTTGCCACAGTAAATACAGAGCAATATATAATGTATTAAAAAGAGATACTATGCTACATTGCACGCATTTTTCCGCTTGTAAAGGGCAAGAAGGAAAACTGACCCACATGATGTGAAATTAGTCATAGTGCTTTCTGCTCACACTGTATGTGCTGACCTGATGTCACCAGCGCGCAAGATCCTCTATGGAACCTGAACAAGGCTATTCGTCCCTACCACAGAAACACAAGAAGAAAAATCAGAGCAAGCAGACTGCAAATCCAGCAGACAAAAGGAAGAACAGAAGAATAAGAGTTCCCTACTCCTGCAGCCACCAGTTCAGTTCCCACAGTGCAAAGCCCCAACAACTGCAGATTTGCTCGAGTTGCAGCTGCGTGTGGACAGCACTATTTACAAGCCCTCCAGCCCTGAGAGCATAAATCCCACCAACTCTGCTCTGCTCCCCAGTTATCAGCACAGAAAGACCTTTGCAGCATAACATACATTTTTAATTCAACTCAGTTCCCAAAAAGCTTCAGAAAAATCAAAGAGCGCATGGTACTGCCACAAGGGATTTAGCAAGAAAGCGTGGCCCTTACTGAAACAGAATTAACTTCTAAGTAAAGTATAAAGTTATATGCTTTCTTGGTAGCTGGTTAAGGTAAACAGACTTAGGCATTTTGTAAAAACAGTTATGTTAAGACAGTAACAACTTATAACTTACCTATGCCAAGATTTTTCTCATACGAATCAAGTGCCCCAATTTAAATACACACACACACTTATATATGGAAGATACAGCTTTCAAATAGGGTATGCCTCAGGCTGAATATTTAAAGAGAGACTTGTTTCCAAATCATCTTTTATAAAAGAAAGAACTCTTCCCACCCACTTCAGAGGCAGTAGCTCTCCATGCATAGAAACACAATTTTTCCTTCCTGAATAAAGAAAAGGCTCCCATCCACTTCTTCTAGTTCCCCTAAAAATTCATCTCTGGCTCTTGATCTCTCTCATCTTTGCTTCTTCTTTTCCCTTCTAAAGTTAATTTGCATTTATGCCAGAAAAACACACACCATAAGGCTTGTAAAAGGTGTCACGGACTGAACAAATTTCTTCCTAGAGTTAAGTGCACTGCTTTTCATGGAAACCTGAAAGGGGACATTTTGTGAAGGCTTATTTCCACTTTCATCTCACCCAGTCCTTGCCAAGGGAAGAAAGCATACTGCGTGGCTGCAATGCTCTGAAACGTTATTACCAGAACTGGAAAAATACATGTGCAAGGGGACATGAGAGCTTAGATTCTCAGAGACAGAGATCACAGGAAAATTCAAGTTGGAAGGGGTCTCGGGAGGTCTGTAGTCCAACTTCTTGCTCAAAGCAGGGTCAGCTCAGGCTCATCAGGGTTTTATCCAGTCTGGTTTTGGAGGCCTCAGTGCACAGATGGAGACTGCACAACTGCTAGTGAGAAGAGAAGGCTAAAGCAGCTTGCTTCTTTTCTTCCAGTTCATGAACTAGTTCCCCAAATAGCAGCATTGCTCCAACTCAGTAGGAAGGACATACCAATCCACTCATGGGTTCTTATTTTCCTTTTAACACAGACTTCCATGCATTTGGATGAGTTAACACAGCTGGGAAACAGAGTGTTTACTGGTGGAAGAATTCAGGGTCAGCAGCAGCACACTACTTTAAACCCCTTTTGCCAAGTGTTAGCCTGTGGCTGCTAAAGCCCTGCAGCCCAGCTGCAGGGGCAATTTAATGACAGAATTAAAGAAACACCACAGTGCACGGAGCACAAAGCCTACCTGTTGTTACACCTGTGTCAAACACAGCTACGGGAACTCAAAGCAAAAAAGAGCTTCGGGTGGAAGTTACAGCCCTGCCAACAGCACCGGTCCCAGCCTCCAAGGCAAGGACCCGCGTTTGTATGCCCTGCAGACCAGGCTACCCAGGCCAGAAACCAGCATGCCACCAAGCTGAGGACATGCAAAGATTTTCAACAGGACCACAAATAATTTGTCTTGAGGTAAGGTGGTGGGCAAGCACAGCCCAGGAGCTGGCTGCGCGCAGGCATTCAGCCCGCTGCAGGCTGCTGGTTTGACATCGCAGCAGTCTGGATTGGCTTGACATAGGGCAAGACCCAGTGCTGCGTATTATTTCTACCACAGTTCACAGCAGCTTAAATAATTCACATCATGGGTCTTGACGCTCCTCCCCTCAGCAATTAAGTTACAAGTGTTCAATGACGTTTACTTGAAATGCAAACAGAGGAAGCGGGGCAAGAAAGGCCTGGAAGCCCTAGGTTTCAAACACACCATTTATATTGTGCCTAGTGCAAGAGGAAAGGGAAGAGATAGAACTTTTGGTTTGCAAGAAAGCAGTGCAAACTTCTTGCCTCATTACTTCCAATCACTGCTACACAGCCCTTCACTCACCGCAGTCCATCATAATCCTGGGGTATCCTTTGTCTACAAATCTCAAAGCTCTAGCTGACTGTTAAAATGAGGAAAAACTTCTTGACTAGGTTGCCTGTGAAGCCAGAAGGTGGCAAGCACATCTGAGATGCCACCTCGGTCACCCACCCCTGATCAGTTCCATGTAGGCTGTGCACACCTCGCTGCATTAATCCAAGGGTGCTGACTTTGCTGATATATCAAAAGGTGCTGCCCGGCTGCTGGTTGTTCTTCACAGCAGATCTTTGAACCTGGACTTCAACCTACAACAAGGCAGTCTCCAGGCTTTTTGATCACACACTCCTAACAGCAAGAATTTTATTGAGCATGCATTCCCAACATACATATTTTTAAATTATCTACATGCTGCTGTACATAGTGCATTATAAAACACACAAAAATACAAACCAGAAGAATGAAAAAGTTAAAAATATTGCTTGCTTTCATGAACTGTAAAAAACTTTGTTCTCACTAGAGAAATGTTAATTTTTAGGAAGAACAATGTGCTTGATTATGGTTATTTTTGAAAAAAATCTTGATTTAATGCAGATACATAGACTGGAAGGTCTGGTTCTAAGGTAAGTTTATTTTAATACTTGGTTTTAATGATTATCATTGCTAACAAAGATATGTAGATCCAAAGAGAAGTGAATCATTAGCTGCACCTACCCAAATTTTTATTTATTTATTTATTTTTAATTCACTAGTATATTTACATCTTCCCTGGTGTCAGTCAGTTGTTCTTACAAACAAAGTTATTAACAAATGGGTTCCAAACCAAATGAAACTCTTATTTACACAAATTATAAACAGGTAAGAAAACTGTATACACGTAAGAGTTGTAGGTGACATTTTTCAGTACACACCAAAAAAAAAATTACACTGACTTGGAATCATTTCCAAACATCTGTTCTAAAATCAGATGCCATTACTTCTTCAGTTGTTAAAACATCACCTTTAGCTTGAAGGGACAGACAAAATGTGTTTTTTCCATTTTAAAAATACCCGCTAGGTAGCATAAAACTGACAGATGCTTAACAGAAAAGATCTGCAAATTTGTAACGTTTATCTTTGCAAAACAAATGTATAAATCATCTTTAACTTCAACAACTCTTACGCACTTTGCCATGAGACCACCAGTGAGTTTGTGTGTGGCACAAACGATTTTCGGGGTCACTCCCCACCGCTTCTTTAAGTATTAGAGAGATTCTACTGTTTAAAGGTCTTGTGTTTAAAGGAAATAAGCCACATTGATATACATTCCTGTATTACTCCGTGCATTTCTTGCCCTCACTTCTTTGCTTACTTACAAACGGTGGTGAATGAATTTCATGTGATGCTACTTCTGTAACCTAACACCAGAATTCTATTTTATTACCAAAGCAGCTGCTACATTAGTGATTAAACTTGCACAGCTTTTTTTTTTTAAACAAACGTTTTTATTAAGAAAGTAATTTCGTTTTTAGTATATTTCACTACTGAACCAGAATTTAGCAAATACATTAAGCTGTGCCATGTTAGAAACATCTGTACTTTCACCAAACTGTATAGCAAGTTTCCCACACCATGTAGTTTGTTCTAATACTTGTTTCTTCAGGTCTTCAGTGTCTTCTATGTGTCTCCCAACACTATTTGCTGACGAAGGAACACGTTTTAGTTTGTCACCATATTGTCTTCTGTGTATTATTTTAGCCATTTACCACTGCGGGAAGAAAAAATGCTTCCCCAAGGGTATGTGATTTTATCTTTTGCTATTGAGAAAGAAAGCTCAAAAGAGGCTTCTAGAAATTTATCATGAAGTTCAGTGAAACGTTTGAGGTATTGAATTGAGTACTGCTGGACTTCAAACATCACTGATTAGATCCGATTACAAGGTAAAAGCAGGGATTGCCTAATGTGGCTAATAAAGAGCTCTTATTAGGAGAAGTGTCAGCTCTGCCATTTTCTTATTGCTCACTTGTGCTTGCATTATTAGTACAACATGCAATCCACAGTTCCTTTGTGGGAGTCTTTAAACTACTTGTCCACTTCACGATGGTTAGTTCAGCTAAAGCCAGGTAATGCAACACAAATGCAATTCACTACGCACATGTGAACTGCAATATGCTGAGAGAACGAACAAGTGATGGTGGCACTGTGAAACACCCACTCTTACCTAGGACACTTTGTGGACCATGCGACACAGGACCCTCTGACTCCGACATACAGACTGGCAAGGATGCCAGTGTCAATCCATACCAATCTGGATTCCTTTTTTTGTTTAAAGAGATAGAAATCTATACAAATAGAAGTTTAGTACTTTCCTCCTATACCCCAACAGATCATTTTGTGCATGACATGTCGTCCAGGACGTGCACATCCCACTTCACAGACCACTGCTGTAACACACTAATTGTCCTGGTACAAGTGGCCACCTCCATTCCACGACACATCTGATGGCAGTGAAGGAGATATCTCTGTTGGGGTGATGCTCTGAGACACAGCAAAGGGGTGAGAACAGCCTCAAAGGACTTGGTCAACACCATCCGCATACTCCCATGGCAGGCTATGAGAATTACATTTTTCCCTGGTCTAAACACAGCAGGCAAAAGTGGAGTAGAAAAGCAAAGTGGATTGGGGGCAATGGAGAGAGGTGGCGCTGATGACTGAGTACTGGGACGTACTGTTTGGGCTCACTGCATCGCTGACACCAGTGAGAAAGTTCCTGTGTAGCTGCAGTCGCAGCCACTGAACTGGACTAGCCCACTTTCATGTGCGCTTTGGGAGCAGGAGAGAGAAAATGGGAGGGTAACGTAACTATGCTGATTCATATCAAGCACTCAAGCCAATTCTACTTAAGGAATATTAGAACAGACATAGCCTGCAAGGACGAAGAGGCTTGTTCCTCTATCATTTAGAAGGCTGTCAAAGGCATCCAGAGCTTACTGCAGGGTAAAGCAGCAGATGGAAACCCTCCCAGAGCCACTGGCCACATAGCATACCCTCACGGAGCAGAGGGATGCAGGAAGCTGGGAGCAGTGCACAGCCACAGAGAAGAGCTTGCCAGTGACCACAACGCTTCATGGCAGGACGTAAAGCATCAGCCCCAGCTGCTGTGACCGCTCGCTGACCCCCACAGCTAGTGTCAGTAACACCCAGTGTGTGCACACACCACTGCCTGCTACACAGCACAGCCGCAGCTGGGGAATGGCATCAGAGCCACCTAACAGCTACCTGTGGCTTGGCCACCTCGGAGTACGCTTGTACTCCTCAGGAAAGCACGCGGCAACTACTCCTGCACCTCCTGATGCTGCTGGCCCCCCAGCTCTAGGGAACTAAGTCACAGCACAGCAGGGAGGTGGGGTTTTACGCACGCACGTGCAGCCAGCACAAGCTCATCACATGCTTGTGTGGGAAGAAGGGAGTGGAAGAATAACGTGATAAAACCTTAGAAACCACAGACAGCAAATCACACTAATGAAACCCAGGAGGGTATTTATCTTTTTCCACTTTCCGAAGTGGAGTCATCTGCATCTGGTTGCCTATAGGTATCCCCCTTCTCAGAAGTCTAAACCCACACCCTGGCTGCATTTGTGCACAGCACGTTGCACAGAACTACGTCCAAAGTGCAAACAGAGAAAGACCTCAGCTAGCCTGTCTGACAGCAGAGAAGAGCTGACGGAGGTTGGCGGTGAAGCCAGCTTCCCTGGCCACAGCAGGCAGCCTACAGACAGCGAGAAGGCCGGGGCTGGGCCAGGCTAGCTGCTCACAGCAGAGCTGGGAAGCAGGGGCACCGGGACACACAGCTCCCCTAACTAACGCTCTAACAGCCTAAGAGCAGCTCAACTCCCGAACTTCTGCTCCACTCTCAACACCCAAATAAGACACAGCAGTACTCAGCCCTTTTATCAAGGCAGCAGCACCTAGGAGCTGGAGCTTTTGCCCATCAGACAGCTACTCTGGTGGCAGCACAAGTAAACAGCATGCTTCCTGTCTGGCTGGCGTGACTGCAAACAGCAGCGCTTTGAAGATATACAAGGTGTAGAACAAAGTCTCGCTCCCTCTGATGTGAATTAGCACTTAAAAGCTGCAGTTTTTGTCAAACAAAAGTGAAAACAAGTTCTGCCAACAAAGCGTCTTACTCGCAGGGAGGCGGTTTTCAATGCCAGATTGTACCATACGTTCTTGTGGCTGGGAGGCAATTTTCCCAGTGGTCAGGCAAGACAACTCACTGCATTATTTAAGCTCTGTATAGAAGAGTCCATCTCCCCACAGATCCTAATGCCCAGAGATGAGTACCACCCATTTTTAGTCATCAGATGATTCCAGCATAGAGGAATGTGTCCCGCCTGCCCCCCCCCCCATTTTTTCCCCCTTTTAAAAGGGACGAGAAAGCAAACAAATTATTTTTCCTCCACGGCAATTCTACTTTGTCACAGCAGCTGAAAATACTGACCAAAGCAACCTCAGTAGCAGCTGCCAATAGAACAGCAAGCCGTTAAGGAACAGGAACAGACTACTGCATGCCACTATTTCATCTCAAAAGCACCATGCAGGTTAACAGAGCTGCGTACTGCCACCTGTCATCCTCACAACCCCCATTACCACCTAAGCATAGTATGCCTGTACTAAAAAAGCAAAAGAAAACTTTGAGTTAGTTTTTCCCCAACTTTAACCCCAATCTGTGCTTCTCTCTTCTTAACTTTGCGCCCAGTACAATTTTGGCTCTTCAACAAGCTTTCCTGAAGACTATGAGGAAGGACCAGAAGTGGTATCTTCAGGAGAGTCCTGACTGAGCACTACCAGGAATTCAAATGCATCAGCCAACACTGTCGTTTGCAAGGTTGCCATCAATGGTTTCTACGTCAATACAGCACTAATGGGGGAGAGGTAGTGAGGGAATTCGAGCTCTCAGGATTCTCCCTGCCCCTTACAATCTACCACCCATTTCTGCTATATGGTGCATCTCAGCAAGCTGTTTCCAAGTCAGCCAGATGTAGCAACGCGGGCAGGATGTACGTTCATGTGTGGGGCAGTGCTGGAAGGAGAGAGGAAGAGCTGCATTCCCTCTTTTTGCCACTGCCAGAACTGGAAGCCTTCCTTACAGTCATGAGGCTACTGAACAATAATACAGAAATGGATTATCTTTATCTTGACATGTGCAATTACAGCATGATTTTTACTTTCCTCTATTAGTGCCCAGAAAGGCCATAAAGAATTATTTATTTGAACATGGAAAAATGTCATCAGCCTTCCAATAATCCCCTTCCTACATCTGTCTCACTTGACAAGACAAGGCATTTCCTTACATAGTAAAAAGAGAGCATGTGGGGATCTACAGCATAGCTTTTCTTAGAGGACTTCAAGAACACTTAAGATCAGCCTATGAAAAGATCCCCAGGAACAAGAATATGCATAACCATAAGGTTTTGCTATTTGTTTTTTTCCTTCTCCATCCAGCAGTCAGGATATTCTAAACATTAGCCTAGGAAAGGAAAAATGCACCTTGCAAAACTGTATGCCCTCTAAAACAAAGAGCAAGCTCAAAAAGCATACACATGGCCTGAAACATGCTTTTAAATCATGACCTGGATTAAACATGATTCTAACAAAGAAATTAAAAGTGTAAATTCACTTTGAAAAGAGGGTTATGAAATAGACGATGACCCTGCAAAGCTACATAGCATTTCTAAACTCAGCTTATCTGCACTTGAATTTTTTCAAACCAGGGGTACTCAATTCTTCCACTCAGCCTGT
This sequence comes from Anser cygnoides, assembly GCF_040182565.1. Taxonomy (NCBI): domain Eukaryota; kingdom Metazoa; phylum Chordata; class Aves; order Anseriformes; family Anatidae; genus Anser; species Anser cygnoides. The sequence continues at coordinate 30,264,191 of NC_089875.1, read as the reverse complement.
GTTCCTGTAGGCTCAGTAGTTTTAGTATTGCCATCTCATTCAACAAAAACTAGGGTGGACAAAAATTTCATGTCAGAAAAGCTACCTGGAAATCTGGTTTTCAGAAGGCCTACTTTAAGGCTGCTTAAGTTAAAGCCCGTAACACAATACTTCATTATTTGAACAAAATACATCTTTGCACTGTGTGATTGGTAGCATTAAGTAAAAAGTAAGAGGAAAAGTTAGTGGCTCAGGATCTGAAATCAGAGTCCAGTGAAGTGCTGAAATCAGTCTCTAAAATAAAGGCTCTTCCATGGAGTAAAGCAGGAAGTAAACAAAATCCTTTTTCCTTCAGTTCACTCCATTAGTTTAGTTAAGTGACTAGCTTTTGAAGCTGAAGAATCAACAAGGCTTGGATTACATAAAAACAAATGGGAAAGCTTATTTTCCACCTTTAAACTATGAATAAAAAAACAAAATGCACACAAGAAACCTAATGCTTGTGTTGAACGTTAGAAGTATTGAGTTCAAACATTGCCTATACCAAGTAAAATTCATTTAACTGAAAATATTTTTTTTAACAGAGCAAAAAAGTTGATTTATCAGAACTTCGCTCCACAATAAATCCATTTTAACTATATTTATGCTAATTAGGAAAAAATGCAGCCGAATACAAATCTCACCTAGGAAACTAGTCATCCTGTAGAAAACAGTATTAAAAAATGATGAATGACACATAAGCAAATGTCAAAATTAAAGACTTCAATGAAGTGTATGAACAAATGGGCAAAGTATCTTCTGATTAGCTAGAAAAAAAAAACAATTGAATTGCCAGGCTCATGTCTACTGAATGCAAACCCACGTGTTTTTAATAGTTCTGCAAACCAACAAAAATACCTTAAGAAATAAATTACAATGCACAAGCACTAAGGAAGTTTAATGATGATGATATTTAAAAATTTGAAGCATAAATTGACCAATTTAAAATCATAACTAGAACCAAGTTTTAAATCAGCTAAGAGATCCATCTTTCTGTTCATTATTTCCTAAAAGATTAGTTTTTCCTGTTTATTACTGTGCAATACCATCATTTTCCATCCACAACATTGTTATAACCTGTAAGACATCACTTCCAGTATTACAAATCCTAGATAGATATGGATAAAGCAGAACAATATCCTTCCAAGCAATATTGACCTCATCATAGAGGTTTTAAAAGATACATCCCTAAGAGAAACAGAAAAACACAAGACCAGCAGTTTGTCCTCAAAGTGAATAGACAGAAAACCCAAAAAACCCATAGTGAGCTGAACCAAACCCAGAACCCTAGATGTACACACTTGGTTGCTCAGCACCGTGAAGCTCCGGAAAAACCCTCATGTGTTGGATTCACAGTTCTGCTTTCAGCAGTATCACGGCTCTTAGAACGGTGCGCGGCTTGAAGTTCACTTCTCAATGCAGCAGAGTTAGCATTGTGATCTTACGGTTTTTCAGAAGTACCAGATTACAGCTCTTAAACATCTTCAAATTACTAAAGTGGGCTAAAGAACAACATAAAGGATGATTCAAGCCACTGAGTAAATTAAAAAAAAAAAGCTCAGTTGCCTTGTACATGTGACTCGTGGTTAGACTTGTTAAAACAAAACGCAAACTATGATCAAGGCTTCTCACAGTTGCATTATCATCTAATGGCCTCTTCAACGTGGTTTTTCCTGAGATCTAAAAAGGCTGAGCTTACACTACAGCCTTTTGATAGAACAGATCTCTTTCTAAAATTTATAAAAAAACCCAAACCTTCAGAAACGAGTTTACCAGGGATTCATCTCGCCCATCCTTAGACACCCACAAACACGTTACTCCGCAGCCCCCTTCCAGTCAGCAGAGCAGAGGCAGCACCGTACGAGGCCACGTGCTGCAGCCCTGTCAGACAGAGGCAGTGGGACTATTAAAGCGCCGCTTCCCCATGAAAGCAGCTAGAAGCCCTTTGCAGTCCTGTGTCGCTGCTGATTTGGCCGGGGCTCTGCTGGATGCGGGGAGCTCCTCTCCGTGGGGCTGACTCATCTCGCAGCAGCTCTGGCACCACACGCCCTGACGAGAAGCGCTGCGGCGAGCCGAAGGCGCTGCCAGTCCCAACAGAGACGGGCCCACAGGCCACGTCAGCCCTCCCTGGGCCGGCATGACTCAGGCTGGCAATGGCCTTCTGCTACAGCAGGTCTCTGCCCACCCTCCCACAGCACACCAAGAAGGGCCGTGCACCAAACGGCTCCGTAACGGAGGAGACTCCTCAGGCCTACCTGCATACCACCTCCCACCTTCATACTGAGGCTTTAGCAGTAAGAGAACCAAGCACAACTCCATTAAGGCTAACCCAAAAGCTTTTTTAAAAAGAAACAAAACCACCGCAAGTATATCGTTCACGTTATCTTTTCTATATTTATACAGGCATAAAAACTCTTCTATAACAGCTTACACTGGTTCTAACGCTACAGAAAAGGACTGAGCCAAGAGACAAGTTATCCATGGGAGATCTTCCTTCCTTGCTTTCTTCAGTTTTGCCCCTGACTCACAATGACAGAAAGCAACTTGCTTCGGTACTCTACGACTCAAACTTTGCACCTGTACGAGTAGCTTAAGCTTCATATATTATTTCATTGACATTCGTATGGCATTATTTCAATCACACTCACTTTAAACAGCCAACTACCAGAGGCAGCAATATGACCAGAACAAGTACACCATTTGCATTTCTGCAGGGATCAGTGACGTCAGCTGGGGAGTGGAAACCCCCAAAACACCAAGCAAAGATAGGTACCTATAACCCTACATTATGGAAATATATTTGGTTCTGAACATCATAACTACAAAACCTAATTTATTTACAGAGCCATTCTACAACCTGGGAGTTTAGATGAGCTAAGTCCTGGCTACAGATGCACTTTGCTTTGCAGAGAGTTAGGTTATGACCAACCCTACTATACCAGGAAGATTTATTCACTGGGAGCAGCCGGGGGTCTCTGCAGCGTGCAGTAAGTGCAGCAGAGGCAAAGTGGCAGTTACGTGTGCTGTTTGGTAGTTCTGCTCATTTCAGATGGACAATGCCAGGTAACAAAGCCACAATGTGTCCCAAGTGAATATGCAAGCAAGTTTTATTACTCAATACTGTTTCCTGCAATAGACAGAAAGAACAGTTTGCATCATAGAGCCAAGCATAGGTTTTAAGGAGGAATTGACCTCACGGAGGATGCGGAGAAAGAACAGAGACATGGACAGACCAGCCACCTATTAAATAACCACAGAGGTTAACCACTGCTAAGAATCAAACTGTTGTTAGCACTTCACTCACTGTCCACAGGAGCATGACACGACGCTCTTCTCCCCACAACGTGGGAATTTAGAAACGGGATAAGCAGGAGCAGTCAGCTGAGATACTGGAAGAATCTCACCTTCACCACCATCTCTCATGTAACTTGCCAGCTGCTCAAGCTCTAGCATTTATAAAAAACATCTTTAGTGTTTACTGCCTGACAGTCATCTTTGGTAAAAGACTACTGAGAAAGGAAAGCAACAAAACTTTTTCCCCATTTGACTTCTACACTCCAATCACAAGGCTACAAATCCATATTACTTCTTGCCATAACATCAACTATCACACGCTATGGGCCTTCAGAGGAGCCCCCACAGATTGAGCTCAATGCCCAACCATCAGCATCACAGAATTCAAAAGGCACTCTAAAGAAGCAAACCCAGTTTTGCTATCCCACTTTTCATTTCTACCACACACCCTGCCTGCACAGCTCCTCCCAATGTACCCCATCTCCTTCTCATTACTGTTTAGTTTGTTTCCAACAGTAAAATGGTAACACAAATGCCTTTGATTTGGCTTTTCTTTCTGCCATGACCCTTCCTGCATGATCCTGAACACCTATGTGGCCGTTCTGCATATATGCACAACCCAACAGTACTAGCTACACAAAATCAAGCTGGTTTCAGGTTTATACTTGAACTGATATAAAGTTCTAGCGCATTACTGAGTGAACATGGGCATTCCGACCACCTCCTTGTATTACTGAAGATCTGAGTAAGAAATTAAGCACAGAAGATTGAAGCTCCTGGAATAAAGACAGAACACAGAGACAGGCTTTTCTGGGTTGCTGCATAAACAATCCATGAAGAAATGTTTCTAGTGATGTTCGAGAGTGTCCTTACAGAAGGTTTCAGTTTGTATAAGCTAACAGTAATTCAACCAGAAGCAACAATACAGTACAGATCAAAAAAAATCTATGCAGATATCAAGAGGAAAAAAAAAGAAATCAAGAGTCTTTATACTAATGTATAAAGAAATTTTAAGTAATTTAAATCCATGCTCTGTTACTTAACCTGCAGAGGTAGCCTGGGCAGACATATTTTTAAGTGAAGATTTAAATCTACGCTGGTATTTCCTTGTCCAAACTCCTAACATTTAAAGGCTTATTTCTGTAGAAGCGAGAGGTTGAGTATACAAAAGAGAAACTGATCCTAGCAGCGAGTGCTCTCTCCAAACTCAGCTGGAGAAGCTCCACTCTGATGGACTTCTCTGACACAAGCTTTGTTAGAATACCAAGTGACTTCGTATATCCTTGATATCTTGGTTAATCTGAAAATAATCATCACTGAGGATACAAGCTGTGGAACAGGAGTAGCACAGAGGTAACTCTGCAATGGCAGGGACTCCTTACAGTTTGCATGCACAGAGGCAAAAGAACACTTATATTCCATGCTAAACTACATTAAAAAAAATTAAGGTCTGATCCTCTGAGGCAAACACCTCCACCCTTATATCTTCATACGGAGGTGAGATAGCTACCATGGAAGAAGTCTTACAAGTGCAATGTTATTTCATCAGTGTTCACGCATACCTTATTACATTCATGCCTCACCTAGGACCAATTCCCAGCAAGGTTAAGACTCTTGAGTACACCGTTAGTCAGTCTCAAAAAAACACACAAAACACCCGCAATAAATGCATTGGCAGTCACTTACTCCTCTGCACCATGCATACATTAGTGTAAGTTATGAGTAAATTAGTCCTACACCACAAAAGCTCGTTAATGAAGCAGATTCAACCAGAGCCATAGAAAACAAAACCAAAGCAAGCAAAGCAGCAAAAACAGGTTTTCAAAAAAAGCAGAATGACTGTGTGAGATCATGAAACACCCAAATTATCGTCAGTAATACTAGCAGCCCAGTCAAACAGTATTTGGGGTTGATTTGGTGTCACTCTTTTACATACCATTTGAAGGTATCTGATCATCACAGAGTTCTCATTCACCTAATTAGCTGGTGGACATGCTGAAAAGAGTAGAAAGCAGTAGATAGGTAGCAGTACTTGAGCAACATTTATAAAGGAACTGAAAGCAAATGAAGGAGAAGATTACTGATCTTTTTCCCCCCCGCCAAGTCAGTATCTGACTAGGGTCTTCCTTTCCCCCACTCAAAACTGAAATGCAATTCCACTACCCTTAGAGGCAATTTTCATTAGGATCTCTCAGTGCAATGTTTGTAGAATTAAAAGGGGGAGGAGACTCCTGTTTGTACATTAGGTCTGATACAACGTGACATGCATTGCAAAAATACACAACCTGCTTTGAACGCGTATATTGTGTCAGTCCAGAGTTTAAAACTTGGAAACTCCATCCATGCTTATTTCACAGAAATCATATAAAATTACAAGTGGATGAACTCTAATAGAAAGTATAGGCCCCAATTCAGAGCACTTGATTTAGATTTTCCCAAAATGTATACACAGGCACAGGTGCGTTGCTGACTTACAGCCAACAGTTAGCACACGACTTCCAGCATCAACCTTTCTTTTACAAATCAGCCAAGTTTAAAAATCATGGACCAAGACTGCATGACGCCTTCAATTTTAAACTGTACACACCATACCCAGTAGAACTTTCTAAAGTCAACAACACTGCCAATCTGATCATATCAAGCCACTTGGAGAAATACCTTCAACTTTCTACCTACATAGCATACTTCAAATATATGTATGTGGTCCTTTACCTTTAATAACGAAGGCTTCAGTCACCAAACGCAGCATGTACAGGGGTTCATCTTTTGTTGAGATGTCATCGATTCCTGCTTTTGCATACATGCTGATGGCATCTCTGTAGGATCCCTCTACGTAATGAAGCTTCCCTAGGATCAGCATAGCTTCTATCATATACTTAGGCTGAAACAGAAATGAGGGGAAAAGAGCATTTACATGGTAAAATACCAATGAGCACAAATGAGATACTTTAGCACAAATTAAGGAGATTCAAAATGTTTTGTTCTTAACCTTGCCAACTACACAATTTGGAGAAGTAAGGATTTAAGCGTCTAGAGATCTTAGCACTATGCTTATGAGAGCAGCAAGCCACAAAGGTCAAGGAATTACTTTGGAGCTCAGTCTGGAAACACACAGCTTACAAGTCACCTCTTCCCTTGCCACTGACCTATTCTATTGATTCACCAGCCATGGATAACACTAAAGCCTGTCACTATCATAACTAGACATACACACCAAGGAAATCCCCTGCTTTTAAACTGTATAGAAAATATTTTTCAGTCATTCAGTTACTGGTCCCCTCTCCTCTGTACATTTAATCAAAAAAAGCAGGAAAGTTCCCAAGTTTTCTTAAGTTCTCAAAAAAAAAGTTCAGGCAAAAGTAGAGGCAGAAAGCATGCCTGCCATTTCTAGGATTTGTTTGGTCCTTAAGGCGTATTGAAAATGTCTATACAAATGTGTGCAAAAGAAAAAAAAAACACTCTCAGTAAGAGACAAACATTTGGACCCTTTCTAATGTTTCCAAAAGCAGGAGAGGTTCCTAATCCTTCACTCCCAGTTTTTAAACACATGCAGTCTACACAGGTTCAAGAGTTGCTTGTAAGTAACCAACATGAGTAGCCAAATCACCACTACAAAGAAACAGTAATTGCAATTCATGAAGCCAAACCTAACACCTAGACCTGGAAACAAACAAACAAAAAAAAACCAAACAAGAACAGTGGTTTTGGCTGTTACTGGGGCTAAACTATAAAGAAAAAGGGCTGGATGAATCCTCCTTCCTACCCTATCTTTTTATTTAAATACACTGACTTTTGAGAAGATACAAACAAGGAACTGCCCCACAGAAAAATAAAAGCTGAACATGGGCTCTGTTGCAAGTAACACGATCAAAGTATAACATCCACTTGCAAGCTCATTACGCTGCAAGTTTCAGAACCAGGAGCAGTACAAGCCTAGAACTTCAGACTTGTAATTCATAGCCTTATTAAAGCCCCACTGTTCAAGGTCACCAGTAGCCACTGAGGCAGTGTCTTGAAACTCTCCTAAAGCTCTCTGCTAATGGGCAGCTATGAACCACACACTCAGAACATGAAACAAAACTGAGGCTAAGTTGGCGTAACTTCTCTGGCAGGGACCGAAAGCAATGCAAGGCTGTAACCTTGGACTTGCACTACGACCTCAACGGCCCAGCAGCAGCGTGAAGCACATTTTACCTCTGTACTGGAGCTGACCAGGTGCACGCAATTCCTTCAGCCCTGGAGCGGCAGGAGGTCCCTCAGCTGGGCAAACCCAGCAGCACCATTAGAAGGCTCTGCACCATGGCTGCAGAGAGCTCCTACATACTCAGCCCAAGTCTTTGTAATCAAAAAGAAGGATATATTTGTAATACCTAACCTGTTCGGATATGAAAAAGCAATCTCCCAACAGAAGACACTGCAGAGGGGCACTGAATTACAAGGACATTAGTAATACCTATAACTACAGCACTGTAAATAGGGGGACGTGATAAGGCAATGTCAACACCTCATATCAGGCTAACAATCACATGAAAAAAGCATTACGTTATCAGCAGTTACAATGACAGAGCCCACTTACCCGCAGCTTTCCTCTGCTTAAGACATTGGTCAGATACTGCTTAGCTTCACTCAGTTTGGGCTCATTCTTCTCTGTCAGGGGAATGGAGTCCTTCAGTTTGGCAAAGTTTTCCTGTAAGCATTCTTCCAGCAGAGCTTCGGCAAGCAGCATACTCCCATAGTCCTCTGAAAGCATACACCAACCAACGAGAAACATCACTTAGCATTTTCGAATGCTATTATCAGCACTACTTTTTTTAAATAGCATTACACTAACATTTAAACAGGATTAAGAGAAAACTCATCATCTGCAAGACACATAAATAGTAACTCTGAGGGGTGAGAGGAACTAGTGGAGGAAAAGAGGAAGTAGTGTTAACTTGGGGTATTGGAAACATTGTTATCTATGAAAAATAAAATGACATTTCCTTTTAATTAAACGATTTTTCCCTGATTGGATCCTTTCATTTTGACAGCAAAGCTCACTCTTGTGTTGTCACTAATGTAGCAATTAATTTAAAAGTGAGTTTTGTGATGAAAAACTGTAAGACCAGTCTTAGCAAGCATTTAAGTACACGCTTAAAATTTGTGAATGTACAAGCATGAAAACTTGCTTCAGACTAGGCATAAGCCATGATCTTCACTACAGAACAGTAACTGCATCAGAAGCTTAATATTTTACTTAGAAGAAATTATTTTCTATGAACTTTAAGATGCATCACTTGCTAAAAACATCTCATCTGGCGGCGTAGCTGGAGCTCTCGCTTGATGGGTCTAGTTCAGCAGCTCATTCATTCATAGAAGGAGTATCTCAAACAGCCGGCTGCTGAGTCAAATAGGGTAAGAACGTCTTTGTAAATCAAAGAAGAAAAAAACCAAACGAGCACTGTGTGTCACACAGACTTCGTGTTCCAGAGCCCGAAGCTGCGGAACGGGGGCGCAGGGCAGCGTCCTCCCCGCACTCGCAGCCCGTGGGGCAGCCGCTGCCCGCTCGCCCCCCCCGCGCGAGGCACAGCGCGCGTGCTGCGGCCCGAGCGCCAGCGCACACCGGCGCGGGAGCGGAGCTCCGCCCGCCCGACGGCCGGCACGCACCTACCGCGCGCCGGCACCGCGAAACGGGGAAGCGGCACAACACAGCGGGCCCTGCGCGTGCCCACCCCCAGCCACAGCCACTCGTACGCGGCACCGGGGAGCACCCAGGCGCTCGCCGGCCCCTCTGCCGGAGGCGAGAGGCGCAGGCACAAGGAGGGACCGAGCCCCCGAACCGCCGCTCCCCGGGCACCCGGCCAACGGGCGCTGCCCTCGGGACCGCCAGGGGAAGGCACCGCGGAGCCCCCCCCCCGCGGCCGGACCAGCACCCCGGGGCTCCCCCCGGCTCCCGGGGCAGGTCAGCGCCCCGCTGCCGCTCCCCCCGCCCCCTTACCGGCTTCCTCGGCGCCCGCCGCCGCCTTGCGGGGCGCCCTGGCGGGGGGCAGCAGCTGGTGCCGCACCAGCAGCCGGAGCTGCGCCCAGTGCCGCTCCGCCCGGCACCGCTCCAGCTCCCCCGACAGCTTCACGTGCCACAGCGCCGCCATCTTAGCGCCCCGCCGCCGCCGGACCGCGGGGCGCCGCCGGGACGCGCCCACCGGCCGGGAGGCCCCGCCCACCGGCCGGGAAGCCACGCCCATTGGCCGAGAGGCCCCGCCCATCCGTCGGGAAGCCACGCCCACCGAGCGGTAAGTCACGCCCACCGGCCGGGAAGCCACGCCCACCGAGCGGGAAGCCACGCCCACCGAGCGGAGCCCCCGCGGCGCCGAGGCCCCGCCCCCCGAGGGTGAGGCCCCGCCCCTTCCCGCCGCACCTGGCCGCCGGCGAGCGCTGCACGCGGCCCTGCGGGCGCCGTGACGCGACCGCGCCCCGCCGCAAGGTGCAGCCGGCGGGCGGGGCGCCGAGGGGCGGGGCGGGGCGGGGCGCGCGCATGCGCCGTGGGCGGAGGGGAGCGCAGGGCCCGGCTCCACCTGGGGGCCAGGGCCGCCATCCCGCGGCGGCGGTTTAACGGCTGCGGGCGGCGGTTTAACGGCCGGGCGTCGCCCGTCTCTCCGCGCTCTGTTTTCCTCTCCGCAGGAGATCGCCATGGCCCCGAGGGGTGTTGGAGCGGCTCTCCTGTGCTGCTGCCTGGCCGCCTCCCTCCTCGGCGCCCTGGCTGAGGAGCGCGGCGGGGAGGGCCAGCACGCGAACATCCGCCTCGATAAGAACCTGGTGCAAGATAAGGAGTACGTGTCCCGAAAACGCCGACGGTGCTTCTTAGCCGTCTGCTTACCTCCTGCGGCGCCAGGCGGGTTAAAGGCGAGGGCAGCCGCCCGGCTCGGGGTACCGCGTGAAGAGCTGGGGGCAGGCAGGAGGCAGCTGCTGGAGAACTTGACAGCAGGTGCCAGACCCGGAAAGGTCTCCGGAGCCTTCAGCACAACTCACGCTATAAGTGATTTCTTACAGGAACCCTGCTCGCCTAGATCAATGTACTTTAGACAAAACAGTACTTTAAGCGGGCAGGGAATGGTTTTCTTCTTCCTTGCTTCTTCACGCACCAAAGAGAGGTAGCAGCAAATGCAGTTCCCTAGTTCATGTATGAGTATAAATGCTCTTCCTCCAGACCCTTTGCTTTGGAAAACAGCCCAAAGGAGACTCTGAGGGCTGCTTGGCTTGTTTTTGTAATCAGTTCAGTAGGCCAGAAGAAAGAGGAATAGCTACCTAAGACGCTAGGGGCCACTGCAACACCTGTAACAACCAACCTTTGTGCCTTTCTCATTTTAGTGTAAAACTGTCAGTTGTCCTGGTTGTCTAGGGTGCTTTTAGAGATACAGTGCTTCCTGTGCACTTGACTGCTTGATCAAAGACTAAATTTGATGTCAACATAGAATTAAATATTAACTAACTGGTATGTCGCTTGTTGTTTTTTTTTTTCTTAGACACATCATGGAACATTTGGAAGGTGTTATTGAAAAACCAGAATCTGAGATGTCTCCGCAAGAGTTGCAGCTTCATTACTTCAAAATGCATGATTATGATGGCAATAATTTGTTAGATGGGCTAGAGCTTGCTACCGCTATATCACATGTCCACAAAGAGGTAGGTGGTATATTGTAATGGCTTGTGCATTTGCAAACAGTTCTGACTTTCTTAAACCAGCTTTAAGTAGCATAGTCACAACACACCTTCAGTGCAGTTACAGTAGAACAGTTCTTGTGAAAACAAGACTATTATCCCTTTGGCTTGATTTATAAACATACTAACTTTATCATAGTTTTTTCATGTCACATCACAGTTTTCAAGAAGACTCCACTGTCGTTTAAACTTTACTGTGGGCGAAGAGTGGAAATGATTTGACAAAGGGGATACTTTGATAGCCAGGGATGGGGAGAGGAAAAAGGGAAATTGTCCACGATGGAATTAAGCTGATGTGAGGTTATAGAAGTAGCACGTGATACGATGCTGCTGCAGGTTCTAAGCCTGCTGTTTTCAAGCCCAAACTATTACTGCCGTGGATAAGCGAAGAGACATCTTGCACAAATTCGGCTTAGAAGAACCAGTCATGGTCTGCCTTTGTTTTCTTCACCTTTCTAAACACATTCTCTTCCCAGCTACAAATATTTAAGGACAGATGCAGGTACGATCCTTGGGAAGACAATGCTAACGCAGTATCACATACTGACCTTTTACTACCTTTAAGTTACACCACTGTACTGAACATGTTTCTTTTCATTTCTCACTCTGTTACACGTTCTGACACAAAGGATGATGTTTCTATACAGTACAGAAACTATATGTCTGTGCGACATAAAGATTCAAATTAAGAACACATCTGCTAGGTTAGTCTATCGTTGTACATTGTGCTATTTAGCTTTTAGATCTCTTGGCTAAGAATATAAACTGGATATAACGGATACAAAGCACTTATTTTGAAGTACAGAGAACTTGGACTTAATAGCTTGCATCTGGTAAAAGTTCCATATATTGGAATAAATGATTATATAAATCTTAGAACCACATTAAACGTCAAATATGAACTGCTTAACAAAAATTAGTTGTCAGTAATATGTCACGTGCCACTAGATGGGAAACACCGCTAAACTTTTCTTTTTTTTTTTTTTTTTGTAGGAAGGTGGTGAGCATACCCAGGCAATGAAAGAAGAAGAGCTAATTAGTCTAATAGATGATGTCTTGCGAGATGATGATAAGAACAATGACGGATACATTGACTATGCAGAATTTGCAAAATCACTGGAATAAGGTTTTGCAGGGGGCTTGTTTCTCCTAGCTAAATGGAAATGTGACCTGGTATAATGTGATCTATTACTCCTGTCGATCTTTGTGCCACAGTGTTAGTGAGGAGAGGTGTACCAGTTGCAGTGGAATTTCCTTGAAAATTGTACCCGTTAAGAGGCTGGCTAATGCAGACTGATAGGTGTGTTTGACTGAATGGTTGAATCTTGCAGCATGGAAGCATCAACAGTATTCTCAAATTCCAATCTTTGATTATTGAGTTATATAGTACTTGTTTGCTTACATCTTAAAATTATTTTTGCTTACATTTTAAAATTAGAAAATACCTAGAAAGCAAGAAAAGATAATGTGTCAAGGAGATGACTGTATATCAAGGAGAAATTTCCTTACCATCCCACTAATTTCAAAGGAAACTTGCATACAAGTACAGGTGCTTGAAACAGTAATTGTAGAGGAAAAGTGTGTGAAACTGGTTTGTTTTGGAGGTCCCCGTGACACCATATGGACTTTTAACACTATGTTGCAAGAAATTGAGCATTATTAAATATATGTATATCCTAGTATACTCTCAAATGTTATATATAAATACGTATACATGATTTTCAATTTATTCTCATCCTCCACAAATTTACTTTTTATATTGCATTTTACTAAATTTTTCTCTACCTTCCCTGGTCTCTTCTTACAAAAGTGAAAGCATTTTATTACATTTATAATGTTGTATTAATGCTGCATAACATATACTTGAGTAGCTTCTGCTATCTCGTTTTGAAGGTCATGTTAACAGTAAACCAATTTAATATAAAAGTTTCAGTTCAATTTGATTCTTACAGTATTAGCCAGCAGGATAATCTGTGAGCAAGTAATGCTGCCTTGTTGAGGTTTAAGTTCATTTTCCTTGATGCTTAAATTATGGTGTTAATTTCAGGAGTTATTTCATAACTAACAGTTTCAAGATACTTGAATGTTTGTCAACAAACATGGTTCTAGGAATGTTTTCATTGTCTTGAGTCAATAATTGGTAAGTCAAGCAGTTGAAAGATATTAAACAAGTGGTGTATTGCTGCTTTGTTGGTATTTGGTAACTGTAAAGCATAACAGAAATCTTAAATTGCATTCAATCATTATCCCTGAATAGAGAATCTAAATGTTAGCATTTCTCTAAAATGTATAAAGAGCTATTTTCTGTACAAAATTATTCTTATACAAGAGAAACACATTTGTAAAAGAAATTACTTCCTTTGTTTAAATGTTTGAGCAACGAATGAATGAGTGTTGCACTTTTCTTTCTTACAATAACCACTTATTTGGATGCATTTGTAGCCAGGGTTGTGTTGGTTGTGCAAGCAATAAAAATAATTTGGGGTTCTAGCACTTAGGAGCTGGACATGCAAGGTGGGAAGTCCTACTGAGGAATTTTCCTTAATTTTCTGATGTATTTTTAAGCCCATCTCTGTTGCCAGCAGTCATACCAAAAGCAAAGTTCTTTTTTTTACAGGACAATTAATTTGGAGTGAATGTTGAATTTGAAGGAAGTACAGAACATGTTTATAGGTAGGAAGGGAGGGGGGACAAGAGGAGATGAAGATTATCGTATTTGGGCACTTAAAGGAGGTTACTTGTAGACCTAGCAACTCTTACATGCTTGTATCATAAGCTTCTGCTCTTAAAAATCACTATTTCCTTATCAAGTACAGTGGTCTTAGATGGAGCTATAAATCCTTAAGCTTAGTACAGCAACTGCCTGTGTGGCACATACTTACATTAATAATGTAATTTATATACATATTTCACATTTATTAACAGCAATCTTACGTGGCAAATTACATACACAATGGAAGCTTTATATCAGAAATAATTATGATAAATGTAGGTAATGTGAACAACATTTTTTACTAAACAAATTTATTTTTAAGGTGTCAGAAGCATATATTAAATTGAAAAATTACTTACCAAAAATAGAGAACAAAATTAGCACTTTTCTTCATGATGTCTGAAGAAAGAACAATATTCCTGCTTTCCTAGAAAGACGGAACAGTTCTAAAGATGCTATCCAAGCTGAAACCTGCAACATGATGTCTTTACTCAGCCTCCTAAAACAAATACACATATTTTAATTAAGTGCACTTGAAGATAAATGGTTTAACAGCTGTCTAGGGAGATTTCTCAGTTAGTAAGTAGAAAAGTGCAAAATTGCTGAGGCAGATGGTGAGTCAGAGTTCTTAAAAAAATAAAAAGAATTTGTGTGCTAGTTGTTGTAGCTTGTGCATTACCTGAAATATACTTGTACAAGTCATATATACAGGTAGTATATTCCCTTTCATATGTGTATGTATATACGATATAGAAAGTAAGGCCTTTACAACAGAAGTGCTCACCAACTAAAAAGCTGATTAAGCTTTTAAAGAGCAGTACTATCTCCCCTTCACATCTCGGTAACAGATAATAAAGCAAGAGGGGTGTATGATTTGCTGGAGGTCAACAATGTCCCTGTCAGAAACAGAAAACCAGGAGAAGCCTGTGCATAATCTTCACCTCTTCCTAGTCTGCGATCTCAGGGAACTAGAATTAGTTTTCCCCACTGGAGAACACATCTGGCTTTGCATTACTGCATACTATATTTGTAGTTTAGATTAAGTATCTAGATTGTCTGCTTTGACCTTACAAAATACTGCCTAATCTGGCAGGTAAAGAGAATACTTAAACTGGTTCTTGAACCACTCATAAGCTGAGCTGTTGGTTGTTAGTCCGCCTAGAAACCACGGCTTGAATACAAAGGAGAAAAATCTTAACTGCTTATCCAGTACCTGTCAGAATATTAAAGACAAAAATGCCTACAGCAACAGTTTTGTTTGCAAATTCATACAAACTTTAGTACCTTCTTTTGGTTAGTCATCCACAACCTCAGAAAGTCTTGGATTCATTACAAAGTGGTTACAGATTTACAAATCCTGATCTCATCTAAACCCAGACATGAGCACAGACTGGGTGGAGAACTCAGTGAGAGCAGAGCAGCCCTGCAGAGAAGGGCTGTTGGGAGTTCTAGTGGATGAAAGGCTTGACATGAGCCAGCAGTGCGGTTGCAGCCCAGAAAGACAACTGCATCCTGGGCTGCACCAACAGAGGAGTGGGCAGCAGGTTGAAGGCAGGGAAGGTCCCCCTCTGCTCTGCCCTTGTGAGGCCCCACCCGGAGTGCTGCATCCAGCTCTGGGGCCTCCAGCACAAGAAAGACGTGGGTCTGCTAGAGAGGGTCCAGAGGAGGGTCATTAGTTGATCAAGGGGCTGGAGCACCTCTCCTAGGAAGACAGGCTGAGGGAGCTGGGGCTGTTCAGCCTGGGAAGAGAAGGCTCCGGGGTGACCTCATTGCGGCCTTTCAATATGTAGTGCTTATAAAAAAGATGGAGAGCAACTTTTTGCTCAGGCAGACAATGACAGGACAAGGAGGAATGGTTTTACACTAAAAGAGAGGATTTAGATTAGAGGTTAGGAGGAAATTCTTCACTCAGAGGGTGGTGAGGCACTGGCACAGGCTGCCCAGAGAGGCTGTGGATGCCCCAAACCTGGAGGTGTTCAAGGCCAGGCTGGATGGGGCTTTGTGCAACCTGGTCTGGTGGGAGGTGTCCCTGCCCGTGACAGAGGGGTTGGAACTGGGTGATCTTTAAGGTCACTTTCAACCCAAGGCATCCTATGGATCGATCGATCGATCTATCTATCTATAGAACCACAGAATAATACATATATATACTAGCAATTCACAAGAACAGTAATCCCGGAATCATGTCATCACCAATACAGCCACTAGATAGCGTATCAACACCGCACATTGGTTCTCTACAGCACCTAACTTGGAGTGATTCGAAGGTGGATTTCACCATAATAGCAACCGCTACCCTGACTACAGGCAAGGCCTGCTCCTCTGCCTTCCAACAGCATGCTGCCAGGATGATGCTCACATTTTCGTTACTTCGCAACTGTCATAAAAATTGATCATAGCCAGGACTGGTTACTGGTAATTCATTTTCATTGTTTAGGGAATCAAATCTACTTGAGGTGACAGTAAAGCAACTCGCATTGTAATATTGTCAGTTAAAAAATATATATTTAACAAGAAGGCTTTCTAATGTGAGCACCGGGCCTGGCCTGACTTCTTGACCATCACTAGCTGACCATGAGAGGGTCCATGGAGGTTTCTACCGACACTGAAGGAGGTTATGGGGTATTAGTAGAACCTGAATTCTTACTGGTTTTGCATTTGATGCTAGTAAAAACTTGTGTTGTTTCAAGGCATAGTTCCAATGTGGTCTATCAGTTACTTCCACTTAAGATAAAGTTCACTGCTTTCCTCTTTGTCTCCCCCATGACAGTGTCACTGTCTGCCCACCGCACCATGAAACAGTCGCATAATGTTCTAAGTTTTTAGTCAACAAATTAGAGCGAGGATCATTGCATATCTTGGTCTGCATTATATATCATCACCAGGAATTTGTGTTGTAAATGTTTCATCAGCACAGATAACTCTGTGTTGAGTGAGATTTATTACAAGGGCAGTTATTAATGCTGTACAGAACATTTAAGTTACGTTTTTCTTCCTGTTCTTCATGCTAAATTTTGAACTGCATACTAAATCTTAAGAGCCAATATGTATTAAAATTGTCGCTACCTTCCGCAGCAGAGCAGCAGTTTTGCAGCTAGGTAGGGGGCAGTGTAACATATGACTCAAGGTATACTGCCAAATATGACATCTTTTAAAAGAAATCAGCACTGCAGTGAACACAGTGTCAATTTGTGCCACTTAATCCAACTCAGTGACTGACAGCACTAGATTTCAAGAAGGCAGATATCAATAAACTCAGAGTGTGTGTAAGGGAGGTCTCATACAAGGAAAATCTAGGGGAAAAACAAATTACGGAGAGCTGTCAGTTCCTTCAAGAAATGCTAATAAGAAACCAAGTGCACGCTCTACTAGTTTGGAGGAAAGTAATGAAATTCAGTGCAAGTCAGCCAATTCGTAACATTTTAATTGACCGCAAGCATGAGGGAGATAAATCTGTAAAGTGGAAACTAGGTCGGCTGTTTGAGAACCCAGCACAATACACCATTCACAGGTGTGTGTGTACATGTCTCCACAGGCAGTAAAGACAAAGCACAAAAGATGCAACTAGCAAAACATATCAAAATAGAAATTTCACGAGTAAGGTTGTAAGAAAAAAAGGAAAGTTAGTTTTGACCACAGCTCAAAGACAGGGGATGCTATCAGCAGAGGATTTTAAGGAAGACAAAGAGTTTAATGTATTTTATTTCCCTTTTTACTGAAAAGGTCAACAGCAAGCAGACAGTGCAATGAGTGCCAGGAATGAAGTGGTAAAATTTCAGCCTGAAATATGAGAAACCTGCTCAGAAAGCAACCAGTTAAATTAGATGTTTTCGTATTGTCTGGGCTTAATCAACTTCATTCTAGGAGTCTTAAAGGAAGGGTGAAGTAATGGTCATAGGTGTCATATAGCTTTGATTTATTTATTTTATTTTATTTTATTTTTTGCAAGGCCTTTAGCACTATTTCCTCATAAACAGGCTAGTGAACTGTGTTCAAAATTAAACTTCTGCAGGAAGGGGCAGGAGATGAAGTCTGGTACGGTGATTGTATCCACAACAAAATTTAATCAAAACCTATCAAAATACATGTGTTTTGCAAGGTATTCTGTGGGGCTTAGTCCCATCTCAAGTTTTATCTGATGTTTTCATTGAAGGCATAGAAGATGGATGTGTGGAGAAGTTTAATAGAAGTATGATTATTAAACTTGCAGGTGGAGCAAGGAAGGACTGCAGATATTATGGATGACAGAATCAGGTTTTTAAATGATTTGATACATTTAGAGAAGTCATCTAAAATGGGTGTTTTGTCATGCCTAAGTAGAAATACTCATCTATCCAGTTAACAATTCACAAGAGAACAAATGTAGGGACTATGGTGGAACACAAGCTGAACATGAACAGCAAAGCCGTGTTTTTACATAAAACACGGACATTGCACTGGGATGTCCAAAGAGTCTTAACAACTGAAAGAGTCCTTGTGGTCTAATCCCCACTGTTCAAGACTCACCGAGAACACGGTGTTCTGTTCTGTATGCTGCACTCCAAGAAAGATGTGAACTAGCTGTCAGGAGGCCAGAGGATATCAACAAAAATGGACAGAAGTCCAGAAAACACGAGAAAAAATTTCAAGAACCATTTTTTGTTTGTTTCATTGGTTGGTTGGGTTTTGCCTAAAGAAGTGACATTTGAAAAGAAAGAAGGTTAATAGTCTTCAGCTAAAAAGTGTAACTTCAGTCAGTTCTTCTGTCCCGGAGGACTGCCAGGGAGGACAGACCTCCTGCACTGAGTTCCTGTGCTGCGTGCCAGAGCAGTCTGCAACCAGGAATCTCCTGCTCAGTCCTG
Source organism: Anser cygnoides (assembly GCF_040182565.1). NCBI lineage: Eukaryota > Metazoa > Chordata > Aves > Anseriformes > Anatidae > Anser > Anser cygnoides. The sequence goes on along the minus strand of NC_089875.1, from coordinate 30,245,630 downwards.
TCAGAGTACACCCACTGCCACAGAGGTGAAGTACAAAGCCCTACCAAGTTTCTACAGAGCACATTCAAAGTGTGATTGCCAAGAGCTAGAAGCGAACAGTTTGACCCAGAAATGGAAGGGTAAAGCTTATCCCTGACTTCCAGATAATGTTTCACTTAGGATTCAAGTCCTAGCTCCAAAGCACAAAGATATCAAGGCTGCTTCTTCAAAAAGAAAAAAAAAAAAAAAAAAAAAAAAAAAGAATATTTAGAGTTTTAAAATGACAAAGTCAATTCCTAGCCCTGTTTTCAGCACATAGTAAACTATTTTTGTTGACGCTGGGAATATAGTGTAAGAACATCCACGGTTAGTTAAAGCAAAAGTCCATCTAGCCCAAAAGATTGTCTAAAATAGTGGCAAAGAACAGATGCTGATGGGATAATATGGAGAAAGTATTATTACGGATAAAAGGATATATATATGGATGCCGCTGTGATCCCAGAGAACAACATGAATGCAGTGGTGTAGCACAACTATACTGTTTCTAGATGTCACATGCTTCTTATCTAATGGGAGGCTTTCAAAATTGTCTAATGGTTCTGTTTACCTCTGGTTTTGGTCACACTTCAAGAACCACCTTTAGAAATTACATAATTTTGAGAAAGCGAAAGCACATATTTTGAAATAAATCCTCTTTAAGAAGAGCAACATTACGCCTCAGAACTTATTTTGTCATAAAACAGAAATAAGTCACACAAAAAAATATTGACTTAAGTGTCATCATCTGTGGCTCACAGCCATTGGAGACTGACATATTGGCACAAATCATGACAGGTATGATTTTTTGATCCAGGAAAGAGAATTGAGATGAGTAGAATGACATTTGAATGCCGGTCCCTTGGGGAGATATTTTCAGGGACTTTGCAAAAGTGACTGTAAAACCGTGCTATCAGCCTCAGTGTGGATTGGAGTGGGAGTCAGGAAACACACGGGTGAGGATTTTAGACAGCAGCACATGTGTATAGGACTGGTCCAGGAGAAGGAATGCATATGTTTAAGATACATGCAGAGTTGTTTAGAAACCTTACATATGCCATCATAAATTTATGAACATGTTGGCACTGACTAGCGAAGTAAAGATCTCCAAAGAACACATAACACATATACATACACCGAGGCAGAAACCACTTTCAGTAACCAAATAATTCTGTCACCAGACAGCCTAAAATTACTCAAAGACACCATTTCTAGCCAAGACCAACAGATTTTAAATATTTTTTTGAATCTAGGCAAATGAATTTTCAGGATATGACAAGCCAAAAAGTCTTTAGGAAAATCTCCAAGCAGATGATCTCATTTTTATCCATCATATCTCTTAAACACCTTGACCAGTTTCCTTCAACTCTTCCAAAAAATCTGTCCCAGAATAAGATTATGCCTGTGAAGTTGTAGGTGTATAGGGCTAATTTTGGCAGAGAGAGAAATCGGAATAAAATCAAGTTTACAATGGAAACTTAAGGACATCTGCAGTTCACTGAATGCTGTTCGGTGTGATCTATCTAATGCAAGATCTTTCCACTGTAGCAAAAAAATAAAGGGCTTTTATTATCAACAAGGGAAAAGACTATTTCCCCCATATGAAGTCCTACCTCTGAGATGAAAAGTCCTGGCAGGTCACACAAATATTTTTGCTTCCTCCCACTAAAATGTTTATAGGATCCAGATTAATTTCCTAAGGTCTGGCTTGAGGATTTCTGCAGAGTATTACACCATGTTGGCAGTGCAGAATTATGACCATTTCTGACTGCAGATGTGTCTCTACCACAGTCCTTATTAAAACTGCAGCACAGCATTGACATACTCAACTAGCTTTGAATTAGCCTGATCAGGTACTGCAAACATCACACCAATACCATTGCAGAACACAGCACAACTGCAAAACCCACTATAAAAGCTGAGTACAGTAAACAGATATATTTTGCAGGGCATTCTGAACACTGTGTTCCTGGAATAATGTTACTCACTGAACCCAAGCTAGCTAGTTTAATGGTGATTTAGGTATGTCTAAGCAAGCTCTAAATCATCTGAAGGCCCTCTAGCATGACTAGTTAAATGAGAACATCCTGGGTGCTTGTAAAATCTGTCTCTAGATTGTTCCTAGCCAGTAGCAGCTACAATTCACGTTGATACCCAGTTTGGGAAAACAGCACATGCACACAGTTTTTACTGAGATCTGGAAATTTTCTGCTTGCGCGATGGTTAAGGGAAAACTCCTCTAGGGAGTTTAACGCAAGCCTTCTCAGACTCCTGTGGCAGTTGGAGGTCTTTTCCTTTTAAAGCTCCCTCTAATAAAAATATCCGTAGGAAAAGGGAGAGGGTTATGCAGGCTGCAGATCGGACAGGACATTTCCTCCAGTGTGCAGCTGAGCTGCCTTCTGTGGATACTACTCCCAGAAACAGCACATCATCCTCAAAATTACTTTGTGTCCACTAAAGCCCATGCCACTCCTGACCTGCACCAATGCCACTCGTTGCTGGTTACCAAACAGCTTCCCAACACAAGCACCTCTTGATCTTGCAGAGGGAGAAATGATTTCAATGGACCAGAGGAAAGTCTTCCTAAAAGCTGCCAAACTCACTCATCTCGAGTTAGCAACTTTAGACTGGTGCTCAGACCAGCATGGAGATCTGAAAACCTGGTCCTGATACCATCTGACAGGGAATGTTGGTCAGGAGTACAACAAATGGACAACAGTGGAGAAGATAAAGGGTAAACTAAGGAGAGCTATAAGCAGTCATACATACCCAACCCCATACCATCTAACTCCAGATGCTTTTCCTGCTCTCTCAAGAAAGGACAAAGGTACAGTTATTCTCTGAAAATTTGTGTTTAAGTGACTTTTTCACTGATACATGAGCTTGGAAATGCCATGAATATTCATATAGGCCCTTCCACACACAAAAATTCAGTTTGTGGTGACATATGGCAAGGGAAATTTCAGCTCACTGAGTTGAAGCCTGGCAAAATTATAAACAATCAGAAATGAGGCCTTCTAATGGAAACTGTTAGACAGCCTTAGCTATTGGGCCACTGTCATCTTCACAGCCAGAGAGTGATTTAATCTGTCAGTTATGTGAGCACTAGGAGTGATGAATAGGTCTTTGTATTCATTCACAGCAAGTACGTTCCCAGAATGACATATGATGTGGAGGTTTTTTTGTCTCAAAGTCCACTGGATCTTTAAAGAGTCAGGAGTCTGCTCAACATAGCTTTCCAAAGCAGCACTACAAAGGACACCATCCACAGTCAGAAAGATGGATTCCCAAAGTGACCGACTTGCATCCCTCCTCCCCAGTTTCACTTGCCTGTTGTTACAGAGGCAACTTAAAAGCCCTGTGTCAACAAAGGAGCCCAGTTTTGCCCTGACATCCCTGACAGTCACACTTCTTATAATCAGGGCGGCACAGGAACACAACCACAGCTTATCCGTGGCTGCCAGCACAAGATAGCACAGTCACAGGGCTCCTCCACGGAGCAAAGCCACTGAGACCTACCAGGACCACACTGGCAGCCCACACTTTTGGGGCAACTCCACTCCCAAGGGTGCCCTGCTGTGCTGGCAGCACAGGGAGCAGAGTAGCGATACAGGGCTGCCCAAGCCAGGTGACTTCTTTGCAGAAAGACTTCTCCACACTATCAGTGAGCACAATTTTCTAACACCATTTATTGCTGCAGCAACACAGGAAGATGGGAACAGAGCCAGACACTAATGTTATATTTTTACCTGATATAACTGAGAGTATCCTGTATCATATGTTCAAAACAAATCTTTTAATAAAGCTGGTTACAGCTCTGCCAAGGTCTGGTGGATGCAGTAGACCATCCTCTCCCTGGCAGGTTCCTGGGCTGGAAACTGGCTGGCTTTAATCCCCTGCGGAATAGAGGCACAGAGGGGGCAAATGTGAGGTTTGACATCTAGTCAAGGTCATTTATTAACTTGGCTTTCCTAATACTAGGGAAGCCAGTGGCAGCTAGTCCTAAGCCAAACAGCTTTTTCATTGCCATAGATACAAAAGATAATGCACGCCGATTCAAGCAAAATGAGATGATTGTAAGGCTTCCAAGGATACTTCCAAATGCCAGCCAAAAACTCTGTGAAAAGTCTCAACTGGAGATAGATTTCTACATGTTACCTACCCAACAACCTCTCCTCTCAGAACAGGTACAACTTCTAAACTCATCTGTTTTGCAACTCATATGAAAAACTGGAGTCTGTAACTGGCCACACTTTGACACGTCCTGTTTCCTTTTGGCACCACTTTCAAAGACGATTTCTACCATTCAGATGAATATGGCCTATTTTCTCTTATTCTTGTGATCAGTTATTTATTAGATCATAATCCCAGTATGGACAAAGTGCTCAGACTTCAGTCAGAATTTAAGCAGCATGAATGATGTTTTTCCTCTCTCTTTTCATTTCCTGAACTGTTCTTAAACATACATATTCTTGACTTTTAAGGGTGAGCTGATCCTGGGAGGAGGCACAGCAGGGAACAGATTTGTGTGGGTGACTGTGATGGTGGTAAAGGATTTGGAAGGGATAGGGCACAGCTGACTCCACCAGATCTGTGCTGGAGAAGTGAGATTTTATGACCACAGCACAAAGGTACCACTCCTTGCTGTGCTGCTGGTGTCCCTGGTGTCCTACCCCAGCAGAGTGAGGTGCCACAAAGAGAGAAAGGGAGGAAATCTTTCCCTCTCCCCGTTACTTATAGGTCACATGTAGGTTTCTGGGGAGCACCCTTCCTCCTTCCCCAGTGAGCATCTGGGCCCAGGGCTCTGTCCCTCTCTACTCTGAAGTATCATGAAAGGTTTGAACAGTGTTGCTCATCACTATCCAAAAATACACCATTCAACCAGGCGCAGGACTGTCATGGATGGTTCCTTTTGTCTTATCCAGCCACTGTCCAAGAAACCGTTGAGGTCCTGGGAAGCCACAGACTACAAGTAGGCACTTAAATCCATCCCTATTCAATGAAATGACAGGAACGAACTGATTAGAGCTAAGTGCGTGCTTAAGTGCTTCACTGAAAGGCATAAACCTTGAACTGAGGCAGTTGTCCAAGGACAGGAGATAAGGAGGGGGAGAACATTCACCTACAGTCAGTATTCTGAAGGCACAGGATGGGGTTTACTGTCCAAAATGAGTGAAGCCAGCTGCATTTAGGAACTAGCAGTCCAAGAGAAGCTAGACTGGAACACTTCACAGGGGTCACATTTGCCATTTCAATAGTGCAGAGAAAGATCATGCAGTACTGTACCTGTGAAAATGCAAGTCACTTCAAGTGGTTAATAGGTTCATTGAACAACGATCAACCCAGATAATTAGACAGAAAGTACCAGCTTCTCAGTGTATTCTCTCCTTTTGATAGACAGCTCCCAGAAGTCAGGCATGATTTTCATAAGGCGAGATAATAAGCTGTCAGTTGTACGAAGCCTAGAGTGAACCACACAGAAAAATCAACACAGTCTGAAAACAAGAAACATGTCAAAATGCAAAAACAGTTTCTTTCTTTAAAAATAAAATGAGAGTGTGATTTGAACGAGTAAGCTTTGGCTTACAAGTACTATTCTAGTCATCAACAAAATAGGAAAAAATGATAGGAAACATTCTGAAATTAACTCTTGATATGAATTTGCCCAGTGTCATCACTTGCTTTCCATACTGTGATTTCATCCACCGCTCCTCTTCCTAGTAGATATCAACTTAAAGAGGAGAAGGACAAGAAAGGGAGATCACAGGATGGTGAGAGGGGAGGAAACCACAGAGGAACAGTACGTAATGCTTTTGTATGTTACATCCCATATACCATACACGTTTTGACTCTCAATAAATATGCTTATTTACTTGCCTACTTGCATAAGTGACAGGGCAGACTTAGACTGTCATCAGGTTGTGTCAGCGCAGGACGTCATCTCAAACTGCACACACATGAGAAAACTCGTGTAGCCCATGGCCACTGCCAGGGCACCAGGTAGGCCGCGGGGACAGGGATGGGCCAAGGCTGGGCCAGGCTGTGGGGAGCTGGATCCCAGCCCTGCTGCGGCCTTGTTGGGGCAGGGGCTGACGGCCCCAGGGCTGAGGTGGGGTCCTGGGTGGGTGGGTGAGCCCCAGTGAGTGGACAGCAACATCAGGGCCTGGCAGTGCTCTCGGGGTTCTGGGACTCATAGACCAAAGGCCGACATGAAGAGGTACGATGTGTAGAGGCAGAGGCAAGCTGTGCTACCTCCGGCTGTTCTGAGACAAATCCATCACTGCTGGTGCAGGGAGGATGTAAACTCCCCTGATCCCAGTGTAGCTCCCCAGTGTAGCTGTCCCAAGCAGGGAGCCATTGCTACCCGTGAAGAACCCCAGCACCTCCGTTCCTAGCAATGGAGAAGAACAGTTTATGCCCAAGAGCCTCAACCTGAGTCAGGCGCTGTCCTCATCCTCCACTGCTTCATTCCCATCCCACTCTGGGTCTGCCTGTGACACCTCTTTCCAGAGGGGGAAAGGAGAAGGTTGGACAACTGAAGCTATAGTTGCCTTCTCAGCAAAACATTTGCCTCAAAGAGGACCAGAAGTGTGGGTTTATTCAGGTGGAATACTCTGCATGAGGCCTTTATGTTAATTTTTTTTTTTCAGCAGTGAGAGTCAAGAAATTGTCAGCAAGTGACAGTTTGGGTTGCTGGGCTTTATTGGTTTTTATTTTTCTCCCCTCAGTGATTTGTGCCAACTGTTACTTCATGCATATGGAACACACAACTTCTAGCCTTTCCTCACTGGTGTGAAGTAAGAGTTTGGCACATGTTGAAAACAACAAGCAGAAATTAACTTGCTCTCTCCCATCTTTAATGTCAATAATCGCCAGTAATTATTTGGAGTATTAAACACAGTCATCTTGCTGTCACCTTAATTCTCCACATTAAAAAGGGATTATATAACAAATTAGCCTGATTTAGTCTCTCTTCAAGGGACTTACCCAGTGGTTCACTCTTCTTTATTAAATTAGCAGTCGAGGAAGCTTTTGGCTTGCAGACATGTTATGAAATCCTGCCCAAGTTCAGACCACCGGTGCTAGCAATTGCTCAAGTGCTAACTGCTCTGGAACCACCTCCTCAGTATTTGCAGGGCCTGAACTCCAGCTGACCCACCGCACAGTGAAAACATGCTGGTAGACACTTGTAATCTGATCTTCTGACATTTGCCTTCCAGTTTAGAACAACTGATCCTCAGTTCACCAGGGTCACGGAGTCTCTCAACTCTTTCCTGTGCTTGTTTAAATATAACCCAGCATTCAGATTTGGGTATGCAACAACGAAATCTCTGCTAATTCTCTCTCTTGTGATGACTTAGCGGGAAGGAACAGTTGCAAAGCACAGCTAGGTGCCTTTCCACCGGCTGTGAGGGAACATCTCTGTTGCTTTCAGTGCTGAGGATGTCTGCTTGCCAGAAGGGTAAGTTGCAAACACACGGAGCATCTTATTCCTCCTCGGCTGACTGTATGCCAGAGAACTAACACTTCTTTCATACAGAATTACACAGAATGAAGTCTGCTGATAGCTAGTCATGTGAAGGCCTGACGCAATGCCCACTGAAGCCAAAGGCTGTTTTTCTTCTGCCTTTATAGGCTTTGGATCATCGCCTTACTCAAAACACTAAACCTGTGAGAATTTCAAGCTTTATGGTCAAAATCCATTATTTTCTGCATTCCTTGCTTCTAGCTGTAACAAGTCCATGTCACCACCACAATGCTACATTTGATGGTAAGCAGACCTGTGAATCAGTACAGAAACAATTATTTACTCCTGGTTTTTCCCTTCTCTTTCTTTACCTTCTGCCTTGAGGGTATAAAACCAACTGTTCCAAATAGACCCTTCTCATATTTATCGGAATAGCAATCCATGTCTGTCCTCACTGTGTCTGAAGTACTCACCTGAAGAAGTCCTAAAGGACTGATTGATGATGACAGCCCTGAGTGCTGCCCACTCTTGGGGATTTCACAGTGCAGACATGCACTCATGGGTACTTCATATAGGACTATATTTGGTGGTTAGGTGACCGCAGCTTTTGGCAACTCCTGTTGGAAGCGATGGGTAGGCCAGAGGTGGAGGTCCCTGTGCTCTGCTAATGATCCACTTCCCATTCAGTAGACAAAACAGAATCTGAAGAAGAAAATACAACCTCTTTTTTTCAGAGTTACTGGTACTTACAACTACCGATCGCAAAAAATAAATGTTCTAGTTGAATCTGGCTTATACTACAGGGAAGAGTTCTTAACTGGCAAGTTTGAGAAAGACCACAGTTGCTTTAAAAACCCTCCTTAGTGTTGATTTCCGTTATTTTCTTATTTAGGCTATCTATCTTTTTTTTGCACGTGCAGTTACCTCATGAACTGTTAACCCACATTGCTTTGGGAAAGCTCAGTTAGTTAGGGAAAATAAAGTCACATTTTCTTCCAGTAGTACCAGTTCCCTCATGATCTGCCTACCACAGTTGTAAAAGTATTGACTTTATCCATCTGCCCAACTGATCAGTAATATTCAACTGACATTGGTGTTTCCCTTTAAAAAGTCTTTATGAGGGGTGTTTTTTGGATGTCTTTTTTTTGTGTGTGTGTTTTTTGTTTTTTTTTTTAATTTTTATGAAAACCTGATTCTGTCAGATGCTTTGTTATATTCCTAACAGCCTCTGACTTCAGAACAGCTGAACATTCTCATGGGAGGAACATATTGTACCATGCCTCAATATTCATCACTCAAAGTAATTAAAGTCACCCAAAGAGAAATTAATTGGTCCTACAATTGCATAAAATTATTGAACAATTAAGTAATAATTCATCTGAAGTTGTTCATAGTAAGAAAAGCTATGTGCAAGCATGCAATCTGAGATAGAAGCTCAATGTAGTTGCCTAAGGAGTGATGATTTACAGCAGATAGGCTGGAAAAATCAAAAACAAAAAAACAACCCAACCTTCAAGTGACAAATCACATGGGGAGTTCATGCTGCCTTTGGGGATCTTCACACCCAGAAATGGAAGAATTTGCAGTAATTGTCCTTCCAACCACACTATTATGTGCAGTGTGGAAACAGCTTCTTTCAAAACCCTTCACACCAAAAAATAAAACCTCTACCCACTCAGAGTATTTAAAATAAACAGGATATCTTATAGAAATGGACAGGAATAAAGAATCTACTTATATAGGAAAGGATTTCTAAAGATAATAAACTGACGATTCAATATTTTAATAATGTAATTTTTTTCCCCTAATTTTTACAGTTTCAGGATTTTACAATGCTGATTTAAACATCTCAAATTCTGCAGACTGGTTTAATGTGACCTATATGTAAAACGTCCCACTGGTGATGTGAAGCACATGCTTTCCCGTGCCAATATGCACAGCTTTAGTTCAGAGTGCAGCAGCTTGTACTTTTCTATCTAGTACTTTTGCTTTGGTCCCTGTTGTCAGGCAGTATTTTAATACTGAAATGTAATATTGCAAATATTATATTTAAAATGTCTTCTGTTCTATAAAATGTGCTAGCCCTGTAAAGTGAAATTCTGTTGGAATCCTGATAACAGGGGGCAAAACAACCAGATGCTGACAGTTTTTGTAGAATATTTGTGACCTTCATTTTTAGTCCAGCAGCATGGACAGGGTGGAATTACATCGGCAAGCCCACATACTCACCAAAAAACTTCAGCCCCCTGGTACAGTCGTATGGGATTCAAAACATCGCAAAATACTTCTGACCTCTCTGAGCAGTGATCACCCCTAGTCATGGCATTCTTCAAACTGGAAAAACAAACAGCAACTTAAGATATATTTTTTTTTAACAGAACAAAAGACAAACAAAACAAAAACATTTCAGAGGGAGAGACTGAGCCAAGAAGCTACCCATTAGTATGTCTCCTCAGAGAGATTTCCCACTCCTCCCCTCCCCCCCCAAAAAACCCCAGCCACCCAACCACAAGCAAACTATGCGTATTTATCCACTTTAATTTCTTTTCTGCTATGTTTTCCCTTAAAAAGCTACAGAGGAAAGGAAAGAGAGGAAAGAAAAAGGGAATAGGAGACAAAAAAAGGAAGAGGAAAATCTCATCCTAAAGCTTTGAGAGACATATCGGTCAGTGAGGAATGTATTCAAAGAAGCTTTGTGGAGTTCCTCACGTTAATCCTATTGGCAAATAGTGGGATTTGTGTTGCATAGCTCCTAAGCTTGGGTCTACAGGATTGCTACAAAACACAAGCAATGTCTGTAGCAAGAATAGAACAACACTAGAAGTGCAGAGGAATGAAACTTAAGAGACTATCAGTTTTAAGAGTAACATTCAGGAAGAAGACAGGGGCAGTGAAAAACGGAAGTACAAAACACCTCCAAAGCCATCAAATGCTAAAAGATTCATTCAAAAGTGTCTCTTCCATGGTAAAATATTCCTGTTGCCTAACTTCATTGACAGCACCATTTCCACAGGGATTGGAATCTGATCTGACATCTAATTTACAGAAGCTTATAAAATTTCTTTACTGTAACAGCTCACAAACAATAACGTATTATGGATTTTACATGGGTACTTTATTTTCCCACAGAAGTCAATAAAGTCATGCCAGCAGAAATCTTGGCTTTACATTCACATAAAATATTTTATCTCAAAGAGCAATAGGAACCCTAATCAGACTGCATCAGTCTATATTGTTACAAACTGCAATTAATCTGCTCAGACTGAAAAGCCATACCAGTTTTTGACTGAAAGGCATGTCATTAAGTTTCTGAGTTGTTTACATGTAATGCAACATGACAGGAATTTGTGCAGAGATGAGAGAAAATGAGCTATTTGAAATTAACTGTTTGGAATCCTGTCTATAGCTGTTTGCAGTCTGCAGTGAATTGGCAGGGCTGATTACAGGGATTTGTGTGGGTTTTGTGAGAGGGTTTCTCATACTGAGTTGTTCTTTAAGAAATGCTTGGTAAAAACTCGCTGCGCCTTTGGGTGTTCAGGTCTAGGAAGAGAGGAAGTATGCACTAACACCCTTGGTTTATAGCAAGAGTAAGTAGTAAAACTAAAATAAGGAAATATATGGAATATATAAACCAGGAGATCACACAAATAACATGATTTGTACCTTACATGTGAAGCGTGGCACTTACCTCCCCCAGTTCCCTTACAACAGGACACCGAGGCAGCCGATGGAGCCTGCAGAATGGTTTGGCAAACAGCAGCAGTTAGGCAGAACAGTACCACACGTGTGACTATCAGAGATGCTGTGCGGAAAGGTAGAAAGGAGAAGATTAGACAAGTACAGAGGAAGATCTGCAGACTTGCCTGTACAGTGGCTTGTTGGTGTTAGTTTGGATGTAGAGAGTCAAGGTGAGCACAGGACCCAGGCTCTGTGCTCAGGCCTGGGCTGAATTAGTGTAGATATATCCCACTTGGGAAAGCTCCCTCAGCGGTGCAGCGTTTTACCTCCTTATCCTAGTGGCTTAGTTCAGTAGGGAGGCAGGCAAGAAGTCTTTGCTCTCCAAAATACAGGAACGATTAGATTTCCACATGATTATGCTCGAAAACATGAACCATGAAAGTTCGGAAAGCAGGAAGCAATTTGAAAGATCCAAGTATTTATTTATTTGTTTGTTTTAAACCTCATACTTGGCATCTTGACAACCTTCTGATCTGGGGCAGAAGTAGAAGTTTGTGAACAAGGTTTTTGAATGTCTGAAATAAGATTTGGGCCAAAAATGAGTGATCTTGTATGCCAATTTAGGATACCTCGAATAAATAGCATCAGGGAACAGAGGACAGGTACACAGCATTTTCTGTCACTTTATAATGTTTCAAACTTATTGCTTGAAATATTGAGGACCCCTAAATCACCATGCACTTTGGAAATCTTGATTTAAAACCTTTTTTGTGTCAGAGAAGAATCTTCTTCTTCCAGAGGAGAACCTCCCCATCATCTGGGAAAGCATGTTTGATGAGGAGAAAAATTAATTACACTAAATAGTAACTTGAAAAATTGAATTAATTCTCAAAGAATTAATATGCTTATTGAAAACCAGCTGAAAGGTAGGGCTTCAAATCAATTTTTTTTTGGAAGAGGAAGAAATTAAATTGCTGGCATTAAAAAGACAAGCCTTGAGATAGATGTTCAGGATGTGCAGGATGCCCTTGCCTCCCGTAGCACCCTGACTACCTTTCACACAGGTGCTGTGCTGACCCCCAGCTGTTGGTGGCCTCTGCCTGGTCTCTTCCTGTCTCACCATATATCCAAAATGGCTGAAATCCAATAGCTTCTGAAAATATATCCTCTGAAATAGCACTTCCTTAAAAAAAAATCAACAAAAAACAAACTTGGATCAAACATAATGCTATGAAAAGCCTTCTCTCTAAATAGTTCCTCTGACGAATACAGTAATGGAAAGAAACAGAGTACATTGAAGCAAATCTATCCCATGTTAATTATGTTGCTTCTTCCCTTAGGAGACAGTGTTGGGTATATGGCAGAACACAAACTGCTGAAAAATAAAATGTGCTGCAGAACTGGAATCTCGTTAGTCTCTGCTTAATGTTTAGCCTTTCACTCGCACGCTGGGAGAGATGGCAGTTCGTGTAGGAAACACCATGTCTCTGCCAGGCTGTGCACAACAGGGGTAATCAAACAGTCTGCAAGCACTGCACACACATGCACTTGTCCATGCCAAGACCAAAAAAAAAGTGTTTTGGGGGCACAAACATACAAGCAGCTGCTGCAGCAATCTGAGGTGCTGTTGTTACTACCTCCAAGCCTCTTTCTATTCTATGGAGATGCAAAGGACAAATATAACCTCATGAAATGCTGTATTTAGAATACAACTGAGATACGGACTTTTGTCCAAATTAAAGTACGTCTGCCCCACTGCTAGTGGCACTTACCCAACTAGCTAGTGAGACATCTACTTCTTATTCTTTAGTTATAGAAAGCTGTTATATGTGCATTATATGGCTAACAAAACACCTCTACAACTAAGCTTAACACTCGAAGCTGCTACTCTCAACTTTGAAACGCTGTGTAACACACCAGTCCCAGTCACAACATAGTATGAACAGTGGGCATCAGTGACTATGTTCCCACATAAAGCTGATGAAATACCAGAGATGACCCTTACATTTTGCACTCCAGCAGAGAATACTGATGTAAACATCCACTACAGCCTAGAGCCTAGCATTGCAATGAAGAACCAACAGACAACGTTGTCCCCAGCTCATCCCTCAAAAGCAGGCTGTAGCCCAGAGCAGTCGCTTTGATCCACCCGGCTGCCATCTGCTTGAAGTTTTCCCTTGCACGCCAAGGTTCAGCTAGGGAACTGGAGATTTGAAAGTTTGGGTCAGAGCTTGTGTGGAAAAGTAGTTTTCAAAGGAACTAATCTCCCACCCTGGTCCAAAGCATCATGAAAGTGTCAAAGGGATCAGGTACCAGTGCTGGGCAGGATAAATATACCAGCATTTATTAGTGATATGAGTAAGCAAATTATTTCTTGCCTTGAAGAGTCAACCAGTTTGTAGTTTTCAGACTCCATGTAAAATTTAACATACAGTCATGAAATGCACTGAATTCTTCAGTGACTCCAGTCATTAGTCAGAGAGTCGCACTGCCCCATCCAAGCACATGTCCTATCAAGCACGATAGCCATGGTCCTTCCATCACCAGCTGCAGGATCTGGCTCAGAATCACAGAATAATCCATGCTGGAAGGGACCTCTGTAGGTTATCGGGGGACAACCACTTGCCTGCTTAGGTCACATTTATTCAGGGCTTCATCCAGTCAAGATTTGGGGCTCTCCAAGGTTAAAGAACCTACAAACTCTCTAGGCAACTGTTCCAGTGCTGCACTACCCTCAGAGTGAGAAAAAAAATCCTAATAACTAATGAGAGTTTTTATCATTGTGACCTGTGCTTGCTGCCTCTTGTCCTGTCACTGTGCTCCTCTCAGAAGAATCTGGCTCCATCTTTATGTATGGGCTCGTTCCTCTTACTGCCCATTTCCCCTCCAAATACCCTCACATTCTCCATTCTCAGACAAACTACTCCATCCCCCAAAAAAATAAGTCAGGATGACCAAGTTCATCCTTGCTACCATCCTTCTTCATGATTTGCAGTCTTCCCTCGTTGTAGCCACTCTCACTTCACCACCTTGATCACAGAAGTATTTAAGTTCACCCATGAAACAGAGCTTTCACTTTTTTTTAATCAAGGCAGGCAATCAGCAGTGGACAGGACAGTGCCCTACAACTGGACAAGCTTTCCTGGAACAAACACACGTGACTAGGCATTTGGGTAACAGGATCCAAAGTTCCTCAAGCCAGAAAGTTCAGGCCAAACTTGATTAAGACTTCAGCAGAAGAGGGCATGTTTTCCTCTTGATATTCTTTCCTCCAGACATTTCAAATTCCCTTTTTTGTCTCTTGCTCTTTCTGTAAACTGTTCCTCAGCCTGTGTTTCCTAGGCAGCTCATGCTGGTGGGAGTCATTTCTGTGATGCCAGTGTTCCTTTCATGAGGCTGCCTTAGCTCAAGGCAAAGAGCGTGAGCCTATTTGAGACTGAAAAGCTATTCTGCACCACGTTAGATCAACAAGGTACAAATATTCTCGTGCTTTCTTGTCTTTCAGCATAGCACAAGAGTCCTACCCATTTCATCCCATTATAAAAAGCATATATTCAGGGAAACAAAAGCATGCCCAGCACTATCAAAATGACAGAACATTCTCACGTTCTGCTTATTGACACTCCAGTCACGACCAGTTTTTGATGTGTGCAGTGAGGAATTCATATATATCAGGAAAATCTTTCTATGACAGAGTTAGTAGGTTGAAGTTTGTGTGTCCTGAGGCAAAAAAACTACTGCAGTAATCTACTCTGAGACCAAAGTGTCACACAGGACATGTTAAGGCCTAGTGCAGACCTCAGAACGGTGTGAGGTAAATAATACCTAAAGTGCTGCTGCCAATCGCTATGTCACAGGCATGTTCCATGTTTCTGAGCCACCAAGATTACGTCCACTTTCCCTATCAAATTTTGCACAGTGACTTCAGATTTTTTAAATATATTTTCAGTGTCTGAACCTAGAATTTTCCACACTTGAGTTTTCAGGACTGTCCTAACCCATATTTTGATCCCTGAACGGAAAGGCTAATTCATTTTCTTTCCTTTCATTACTTAAATAGTTGAAATATATTTTTCTTTGCCATTTCTTGATGGCAGTAATCAATCAGCTTATTATTATTGGAAATAATTTTGGCCATAAGCCAAATCCTGCATTACAGCCTTGAGGATGTTTCCATGCAACATAAGATCTGGAAAGCATTCGGGTGGCTTAGCAGGATTTCCACACAGCTCCAGAGAGCAGATATTATGGAAACTCTGCAACCTTTTGAACATAGCATGTTCTCTTTCTTTCTTGGCATTTCAAACCTATGAGGCTTCATGATCAAAGCCCTAGCACACCCCAAATAATAAAGGAATCACCAGACACTCTACCTTGATGTCAGGATCCTGTTTCCCACGTAATTTTTGGCTGATGACTGGGGTGGAGACACAGGGGTAAAGCAACACTCGAGCAGCATTGCAGAAATCTAGACTGAAGTTTTTCATACTTCACTGAAGTCCAAGGCCATTTATGTGCTTTGCTGAACATGCTAACTTCAGAGACATTAGACTGGGAAGTACATGGAAACCGGCAGGACCCAAAGCATCAGCTCACAACAACCAACCACTGAGAAGCTCACAAAGGATTGGGGGTCACGGACTGTGTCTAGCACCTGATACAGTGTTCCAAGGGTGCATTGAAGATGAAGATCTCCAGAACCTGATGGCCAGATTTTCTCAGCCTCAGCTCAGGCTTAGTTCAGTCTGAGCCTGAGCAGGAAATGCCAGAACCCATCGGCAAGGCCCAAGATCTGTGCAAGGTAAGATCTGGGTAATTCTTTCTGTCGGACATTGTCACCACAAGACCAAGGAGAACAGCTGGAAACTGTTCAAAGTGCCAGGACCTTGTCATGCCTCATGGTGAGCCGGCTCTGGGAGGACCCTATGCAGTAGGCTCACCCACTGATTTCTTCAAAGAATATCCACCAGTCATCACAAAGTTACTGGTAAGGATCCTGTCATTGAGAAACACAGACAGATTGCCACTCAGCCTTGTGGCAACCTGGGTGAACTTCACAGAGCAATATGAACAAGCTATTGAGTCCATGCTCTATCACGGGCACAATGTCCAGAATGATTTGGGATTTTCTGCTCCAGCTCAGCTTTAAAACCAGGTAGTTTTCTTCCTCCCACTACTCTTACTGGTTGTAGATTGCCATTGCTTTGACAATTAGAAAGTTTTTCTAATTGCCAGTGTAAATGTATTCTGTTCAGTTTAATGCCCTTTGCTAAAAATGGTCTTTTTCCCCTTCAGATATTACCCCTCTAATGTCCTCTTAGAGAGTGTCTGACCTTGAGCTGGGCAGCTAGCCTCATTCTTCTCACTCTGCTGCTGGAGACAGACTAGGAATACCCCATTTTCCCATGTTTTCCTTGATCCCTGAGATTGATTCTGGCTCTGTCTGCTGTCCTCCCCAGAGGAGGCATCCCTCCAGGAAAAAGAGATTCAAAGGAGGAAGTCAGAGTGTTAGCAAAGGCCAAGGTCTTCCTGTCCACCGACCCCATTAGGCTGAGATGCTCATAGCAGTGCTATGATGTTGCCCCAGTGGCACTTCTCCCCCTCACTGGGGAGCACTGTTTCTCCTTGGATTCTTTCTTCTTGCCTAAACAGAAGATGCATCACCAATTGTTGTGACATATTCAGGGAAAATTATTATTATTTCTTTTGTATGAAACAGATCAATATACCACAGACTTGTAGCAACCAGATTAGAAAGTAATAGAACAAACTTAGGAAGATGAAGAGGAAAAACCCCCAAATTATAAATGAAACGAGCCCTACCTCCAACCTTACATTTAAGCCAACAAATATATTAAAACATGTTTTTAACTGCTAAGTATTGGCAAGCATAGCCAATCCTAGAGCAATCACAGAGCAATAAAATAGCAGCCATAAAAAACAGATTGGATACTATGAGATAAACTGCAGCACATCAATTTACACAATTAATAACTGCCAGAATAATTGCAATTCATTTAAGAGTTGGAATCAAATCATAAATCAGTCCCAGCAATGTGTTAAATAACAAATACCAATTTTAATACAGAATTGCTGAGTACGGCATTAGTAATTGTAAGGAGTGTTGTAAATACAGACGCTTATACCCTAGTGTTGCTCACAGTATTATTTACACATTTTGCACTAACATTTTGTCCCCACTCGTGTCACATACAACAATATTCCCAAAGTGCTGTACTATTACTTTTGGATTTCCATGTACCTACTTTGCCTATTGTTCAATGGACTACGGCCATATCTTTTGCCCAGCAATCATATACATGCTTAGCAGTCCTTCTTTGATTAATATCAGAAAAACAAGGATTTTTCAGGCTGCAGCAATGAGTTTCTGTGATGGTAGAACTGTTCCCAAATACTACTGATTATTATAACCACAAAGCAAAACACACGATTCCTGTTTGTAAACTATTATTACAGGGCCTTAACATGTGTAGTTGTGAAGCTAGACCTTGATTAAAGGTTTAATTTACAGTGCAATACTTTGTGCTCACAGCTTGTTCCAGAAGAGAGGGAACAAGTTGCATCCAAGACAGACGTGCGGTTGCTGACTGCCTGTGATGGCTCGTTTCTCATGAGCAGGTGTGGTAAGGGTGAGGCAAAGGGGCATACCTGTCTCCCTCTGTTCTTCCTCTATTCTTCTATTCTTGCTTTTCACAAGTCCGGCATAATGGCACCCTATCTTCTACATGTCTCGGTACTCAATGTAGAAGCCTTCTGGCTTCTCTGTCCCCTTGGATATGACTCTGGGGAATAATCCAGAAATCAACTTTGTCATCACATTCACCTTGAGAGGAAAAGCACCTCCTTCCTACCTCTTCTCCTATGTAACCCTCATGCAGAACAAGGCTGAGGTTTAGTGGAATTCTTGTGTCTCTGCATTTGAGATAATTGTGCTTCAAAACGAGAAAGTCCCATAACACGTGCAATATTCATGCACCATGGGAGATTTTCTTCAGCTTCACTGAGCTTTGGATCAAGCTTCATATCACCTTAAACTTCCCACAGTCTCAGACTGCATCATTACCGGCCTCTCTACAAGCCTGCAAGGGACCCAGCAGCCCCCCCCAAGCAGGATTTCAATTAGCTCCATCTCCATCTTAATTCACCAGTTGATCTAATGATGTTTGGAGTGAGGCCTGTTCCACATTTGCTCATCAATACTACATCTCAGCCCTTCTATATTTATCTTTCCTGGGATTACAGGGAGGACAGAAGGAAACTGTAAATAGTTTGCACCATTATTCTTGCCTTATCAAGGGCTTCTGGTATGGAAAAGAGTGCTGGTTGTTTTGCAAATTTGCAAAACAAGCGTACTTATCGACAGCTACATCATGTTTCAATACAGTATAATATATAAAATAATAAATATAATATGGCTGAAATATGTTTCATTTACATTTGTTTACCTGTTTCCTAATTGTAAGATTCCTGTCCATGGCAAAGCAGGAAGTATATTTCTATAGCAATTTCCTGATGAAAGTAGGTAGGTACATCTTCAGAGCATACCTACAAAGAGTAAAGCTTTATGCATGCCATACAACAGATCTGTATTTCAGGTGAAATCCACAAGGTGCAGCTGAGGGTTTGAAACACTTACTCCACCTCCCTTTCCTTTGGTATCATTCTAGATTATGCTATCTTCTTATTTTGCCTTTATATGATACAATTTTTAAGCACTTATTTGGACAGCTATCAAGTATCCTTAAAGACTCCCACAGATGGAGAAGCAGATGCACTGTAACCATCTGGGGCCAGAACTATGATTAACTTTCAAGTTAATGTGCCTGTAAGAATGGACTGCACATTAGAAATGTTTCTTCCATTTCAACCAGGAAAAACAAAACAAGGTTTAAAAGTAGCCTCTAGATTTGGGTGCCTACCATGAGATTTTTTTTTCTGTCTTTTTTATGCAAAATCAGCAACACGTCTGAAATGCTGGAAGCCGGTGGTCTCCTGTCTGTAAGCCAAGAGAGATCCTCCCTCTTCTGCGCTGGTGACTTGAGTTGCACTTAAGACTCCTACAGAAATGCCTCAAAGGAATTGTGTCCAAAATCACACTAGCCTTTCATAATGCTATAACATACCTTCTCAGCAGGAGAGGAATGGCTATTTTTGGTATCACTAACCTGCAGTTTTCATTTTCATTAATTTTATCTGCTGTTTCTGTTTATGAAAGCATGAAACCAAGACAGGCAGCTCAGCCAGTTGGAAAGATTGGGATGGGTAATTGTTCCTCATCTGTCCATGAACTTCTTCAGATGTTTTCACCACACTATATTCTATGATTCCATGATATGAATGTCTGTAGGATGATTATCTAGATCTGCAAGCATTACTGATCCCATAAGCCAACAACTCCCTGACCCCAAGAAAATATGATTTCTTCTTTGCTGGGCAGAGAGCCTCTCTTACAGTAGCACCCTACATCCCCTTTTACCCCAGAACACACTACCAGCTTACACCTCACACGCATCTCTCTGGGCCTACAAGCATGCTAGTTATTTCCACCATCAGCAACCATATCCATTATAGCTTCCATTTAAGCACTAAAGGAATCTCCTTATCTCCCTCCCCCTGCCTGATTACTGTGTTTGGTTAGATTATGGCTTTCTGGTTCATGTCAGATGAACATAAGCTTCACAGATGGGTGGTGAAGAGTCCATAAATGAAATTATAGGTTGGGCAAAGTCAAAGTAATGACTAAGTAGCCACAGGTAGACTGGCCCAAAGAAGAACAACCTTCATAAGTAACTTCATATACAGCTGGTCATGCTTAGCTTGGGAATAGCCTCACTGCTTCAAGAAATGTGAGAGACTGTATCTGACGTATCCCCTTCTAGCTCCCCTGAACTCTATCCTTTCTCCCTGGAGCCCAGTTTCAGTCAGCGATTACCCGCGTGCCAACTTGGACTGAGTGCAATAGTGGGTCAGGAGAGGGTGTAAAGAAACAATGCAACAACACAAAAGGCCCAGTCATGGGACTAACTGGGGAACCAAGGACTGTACAGGCCAGGCCAGATGAGATGTGCATGTATATATGTCCCCTGGCAGCTAAGACTGCCCCACCTTGGTGCAAATAGCAGGGCTGAAGGTGGGACATTGCTGCCTCAGGTTGTGTCAAAGGACAAAGCTGTGAGAGCATGTTGCGCCTTTGCCTCAAAAGCCCAAGCAAACATTTGGAGGGAATTTGGCTCGGCACTTTCAGAGCCCACGTGCTATGTAAATGGTAGCAGGTGTCTACAAAGCTGAAAATAAGCTGGTATTTTGCAACTGCCTACTCTTGTATGCCCAAAGTTCCAACAAGAAGCACATCTGCTGTGGGGATGAAAGGACCCCCTTTAGCCGCACGGGTGCAATGCACGCAGTGAGGGTCACAGGACAGGGGGTGGCTGTGTCACTGTGCAGCTACAACAAGCCTCAGCCAGCCGTATACTTATGCCTCTTACAGGCATCAGGAGCACAACATCCTAAGGCAAGCTTCCCAAAACTTTGAAGATACTTAGACTAAGGGAGAGGGGATGAGAGTTTCTTTGGGCTGTCTCTGATATGAATTTGGATGAAGAGCTTCAGTTAATACCAAGCACACCAGCTTGTACAAGCATAACTTCTTTTACAGAGATTCCTGCAAAATTATCAGAGGATGTAAAGTGTCATTACTACTTAGATATAGCATTTTCAGACGAAAATGTCACAATGCTTTGTTATCTTTAACTAATTAATCTGAATTATTTCTGTGAAGTAGAAAGGTGACATGGATATGGCTCACTTCACCCCAGCCCTGAAGTGTAGTCATCGCTAGTGTGGAGAACGTCAGCTGCATCATAGCACGCAGAGATCTCACCCCCGTTTAAAAGGAAGTGAAGACTATCATCTCTAGTTAAATTTCACAAGGAGCGTAGGAGGTCAGGAAGCTGTGTGCATAAACTCAGACTGGACCTGGCAAGGCTAAGATCTGCTTTGCAAGACAGCTGTCACTCTGTCACAACAACATTTCTCAGGACTGCTGGCGGTCCGGGCAGCAAGGCAGGTCAGAGTCCACGCATTGCAAGAGCTTTGGTTTCTCAGTCAACAGCTGGATCAGCCTGGAAATAGATCTCAAGGAAAAATCCTCAGCACCCTGCCAAGCTGCTGACAGCCCACATGGGACGGAGCAGTGCCTGTTTGTATCATGCTCCCTCCCCGCCAGCACAGCCACACGCACTCTCAGGGTAGGAGCTCTCTCTGGTAAGTCCTTCCCTATTTAAGGCAGGATTTAAGCTTGCACTTACCTGGAAGTAAGTGCACTCTTCTTCCAATGCTTCCCCATCTCAGGTCAACAATTTCTGCAACAGCAACAGACACAAGGAGATTAAGGAAATCAGCGGTGCCTCACATGATTAATTACAATTCTGTATCAACAGCCAGCAGGTGAGGAAACACAGCAGTAAAATTCTTCTGCCCATACAAAGCCAGCATAAAACAACTCCTGCCTGAAGAAGAGAACATATGTCCCGAATCCATTCATTTCAATGAAAGGAAGGCAGAAGGGAAAGTGTTAATTATTCTTTGTGGGATGAATGAAACGCACTGTACAATTAGCACCTTCTGTGCTCCCGCCTAATGACAGGCTTAACTTAAGAGAATTCTCCATACTGTCCTACGTATCACCTTTCCTTTGACATTATCTTCCTTTTCTTGGCTCTCTACATAGAATTTTAATGAGATCTTAATTGTTTTTCCATCAGCTGCAAGGATTTCAAACCCAAGTCATATGCTGGTTGTCATTTTGCAGAAAGTGGTACGGGGAGCTGTAGAGATGTTCTCTTGCTAAAAACGAGCAGGAGGCAGCCCCCACACCTCCCACTGCATCCCGGGGAAGGGCTGTCTCTGTATTTCCAGTGCGGGCCTAGAGACTACAGCTCGGTGTTTTTTCACTTACACAAGGAGGACTGGAAAAATCTGTCACGCACGTGACCGTCACCACCTCCCTGCGACTCCGCTGGCTGCAAGGAGGCTCGAGGTTGGTTTCTGTGCCTGCCTTGCTAGGCTGGGTGAGCAGCACAGCCCTTCGCTGCACACAACCAGGGGGCTTGTTGTGCTGAATGAGCTGTACATCAGCCTCCTTTCCGTCCTTCATCATCTACTAGTCACTTGCACACTTCATCATTCAAGTCATTTTTGGCAATGCAACATATTTCAAGCATAGATATACTTACTTCTCTTGAACCTTGTCAAGGGCACTTCTGAAGATGTCGCAGATTCCCTGAAGCATCAAGGGAAAGTAGGATGTTGCAAGTGCAACTGGAAGGAGCTCACCATCTGTCCTGACCCCAGGGGGTGAGAGGGCACCCATGGTGCAGCGCTGGTATGCAGAGAGATGCTACACGTTAGGATTACTCTTTATGGTCATTGGACCACGTTAATTTATTGCAGAGTGGTTAGCCCAGAGCTTGCTGCCAAGGTATTTCAGCAGATTGTGCTGCCTGTGGGAGCCTGGCACTAGGTGCGAATGCAGAGGCAGAAGACAGCTGGACAAGGAGCAGCAGTGTTGTCCCCTGAGCACTGAGGCTTGCCTGAGGCTGGCAGGGCACATCCGGGCACAGAAAAGCCCAGTCTCTACACAGGGCCGTAAAGTCTGCCACCCTGCTGCGAAGGGCCAGGAGCCTAAAAACAACGAGGACCGATTACCATCTCTCACTTCGTAGCTATCCACAGCCCTGTTGTAATTTACAACCAGTCTCTGACAACAGTCTGGGGGTTATGTCAGCCAACAGCAGCATTTTAGAGATGGGGAAGCTGAGGCGCATATTGCTGGTCCACAGGGCATGGAATCAGTGGAAAACATGACTTGCTGAGGTTTTAGAGAAAAATGGTATCAGGGCTAGGAAAAAAAACTCTGCTTCCCACTCTGAGTCCAGTGGTCCCCAACTGGACAATGCTGCACAGACTAGCCAGTCGTGTTTAACTAATGCTTAGATATTTTTGTTATTCGTCCATGCACTTAATATTTATTAAAATATTTCTAACAGCCTTTTTCCTGCTCCATTTCAGTGCATGGAGCATACAGTGACAGCTTCCATGTAGCTGTCTCCCATAATCACATCTTCTGCCCTCCCAAAATATCTCTCTCCCTTATGGGAAGGAGTATGGAAGTAATTGCATTTTTTATGACATAGCTGCTGTGTGACAACTATGTGGTTTCCATCTACACCTTACTCTCGTTACAGACATTCACTTTTTGACAGCTAGATTCTTCCCCGTTGGGCTTCGGTGCCAATCCAAATCTCAACAAAGTATAAGAAAACAAATTAATTAGCAGTCACTGGAGAGTCTGAACATTGCCCAGAGATATACATTGAGAACTAAATAAGAGAAGCCTCTAATGCTTATTAAGGATTTGAGCTCGCCTGGTTTTTATTTGCAAAGACATGCCTCCTGCGACCAGGGACTGTGGGCGGCTCTGCAACTGGAAACCCAGTCAGGGCTCTGTAATGAGATGGGCCAGACTCTCCACATTAATATCTGAGGGTACTAGCAGTGAAATCCCTGTAGGGACAGGGCGCAACCCACTTTGCCATCCTTAGAGCATCACAGCCATTCATACAAGAATGTTGGTTTTGTCCACAAATAGGAAGGCATCAAATAAACTGATGTGGCCTGGGAAACTTGCCTTGCTCCTTCTTTCCTGGGCTATATTTCATTAGCCATGACAAATATTTAAATTAAAGCAAACACTGCAGATATGAGTGGATTTTTAATTTAGTGACAAGACACGCTGCCTTCAGGACCTCTTTCATGTCCATTATAAATAGAAAACCATAGCACTGCAAAACTAAAATCAGTGCTGACAGTCCAGCTCTTGCCTTCTTTAAAGAAATTGCCAAAATGTGCAAAAATTTAAACATTCAGAGAGATAACACGCTGCTCGCTCAATGCACCTCATCTGTAATTTACAGATTGTTATTGCTAGCAACATTTGAATACTCCTCACTTGCTTAAAAATGTGTCCCATTGCCTAAAGCTTTCGGCAGATCATCCAATTTCCTAACAAGGCAGCAACATGCAATTGAGTGCTGCCACTGGAGCAGAACAAAATAGGTTCCCGTTGTATCCTAAGTGTGGGGCTGCTCAGTCTGGAGTCAAAATGTAAAGGTCCATGCAGGGTTGATGCATTTGTCATTCCTTACGTACCCAGGTGAATTCCTCTTTCAAAGCTTTACTTCTGAGCGTGGGAGACAGGCAAAAGGGCCCCCACTGCCAGATACTTTCCTCCCTCCTTCTGCTAGGAAAAATGTGATACTTCACATAAAAAGCAAAATCCCAAATATTTCAATTTGGAAATTCCTCGGAAAGTCTTATGACAATTGTGGTTTGGGTCCCTCATGCTCCCCATTCCCCTTTGCTCACCTGTCTCCCTCTCCGAGCTGCGTTTTCTGGTTCTGTGTACCTTACGGCCAGAGGAAAGGATGTTCAACTTTTTCGACACCAAAAATCTTTCAACAGCCTTCTGAAAGCAAAAGCCTTTCACAAACAACCCTAAATTAAACTGAAAAATAGTCTCACTTGAAAAGTAAGCAAACAAACAAAAATCCCTGAACAAGCCCTATCTTGTGAAAGAATGACCCTGCATGATTAAGCAGTGATATCCCCAGGGACTGGACAGCTTCCCAAGGGATTAAAAGCCCTTTCAACATAATTCCCTCTGTGACCGAAACCAAACCTAGCTCTTTGGAAGTGAAACTCGAGTCTGTTCACCCCGGTAACCCCGCAGTAAGGCACCGCGTGAAGTGCTTGGATTTCCAGCCGACAACTTTCCCCGTCCCTTGGCAGAGAGCTGCAGCGCTGAGGGTGTCTGTGCAGAGGAACCTGCAGAGTCCCAGCCCGGCTGCCTGCTTTCCTCCTCCCAGGAGGTCATTTATGAACCTCATTACCAAACGGAGCACGCAGCTGCAGACGTGGTTCGTGGGGGTATTCTTCCACACAAGGTGCAGGGCTCACAGGGTGTGCGTGCGCCTTCGCTGGCTGTAGGAAAGGCTGCATGGGTCAGTTTGGGAAAGTGCTTCAGATCCTCAACTTCAAAGGCAGGGAGAAAATCTCCAGCAGATCCGGCACTCTGTAAAGCTGCTAGACCCACCCAAAACAAGTCAAAGAAAGGACATCATGAGACCCTGTTCATCGTACATTTTTTCCATTATTTCTGAAAATGATAACATGCCTTTGCCTGCGTTGCAGAAACCTCTGAGACAAATCTGTCCTCAGGTCAGAGGAAGTGGTGACATAGCAGTGAAAAATGTCAGCTTTCCATTCAGTTCACATCTGTGCGGTTCCCACTGCTAAGGCCAAGATATTTTTTTTTTGAGTCTTTAATTTTAATCATGCATGCAGAAAATGAAAACTATGTAGCACACTCCCAGCAAGCCAGAGCGACAGACGCTGTGTCTCCTCGTTCCTACCACTGGTCTTCGGGGCCACACCATTCCTGCCTGTTCAAGAGCACGGCTTTACTGACAGGGTACACAACTTGACAAGTAACAAGTACGACATGGTGAAGGAATTTTCTTCTGCCTCTCTTTTTTTCTTTTTAGTTGTACTGAATGTATATAAACAAATTATATTTCTGACCTTGCCAGCAGATGAGCTTTTCCATCTGGGAATAATATTCCATTTAAACTAAGGGGTTGGAAGCCCTTTGCAAGAGACATGCAAACCTAGCATGGACACAGGATTCTCATACGTACTGTAAAGAGAGAGAGAAAAGAGAGAGAAAGACTAAGGAACCTGCAAGGGCTTTTCCATCTCTAGCTGCTTTAGGCTTTCTTGGGGAGAAACCAGTTACCTTCTCCCTGAAGCGATGAAAGCCTGGCTTCTCTGCCCTGGCATAGCTTGATGCTGGGAGAAATTGGAGGGGCAAAGCAACTCAGAACAAGCACTGGTTCCTCCTCCCCCTTACTTTGAGGAAGATGCTCCCCCAGCTTCCACTGCGAGGGGATGTGGGGAAGATGTGCCCCCTCCCCACCTCAGGAAGCAGATGCTTTCACCACCATTTCAATGTACCAACAAAACTGCCCACCCAGGCAGAACACACCATACCTTTCAGATGCTCCCCAAACTAGTCAACTTCCTCAGTGTTTATTTTTTGGCTTTGGAATGACACCATAAACTACAGGCAAAGCCACTTTTTTTTTCTTTTTTTCTTTCTGGAGGAGTCCTTACTTCAGGCCATCCCCATCACAAACCCTTCATAAACCCTGTGGTGTAAACCCCTGAAAATCGTTCTTTGTTGTTTCCTAACGATGACATGAAACCGGGGCACAGCACAATTAGTAAGAAACCACACGTATTAAGCCTCCCAAGGTAACCACGTGTGTGACTTGTGACAAGTTCCCACAGATAACACTCACAAACCCACTGCAGAGCCCTTCTGCGTCTGTAGGGGTGCAGTAGTCCCAGAGTCAGCCATGGGCCACCTTGGGCTGTTCACAGAGAGGGGAAAACAGGAGGAGGTTACAAGCCAAGAAGTTTTTGTGGTCTTTTTTTTTTTTTTTGTCTCCACAGTCCACTGACCAAATAATCTCATCTTGTTAGAATTACCTTGATAATGAATAATCTATGCTGCTCTTGCTTCGTAGGATATTGTTCCCTTGCACAGCACACACTTCTTTTACGAAATATTCTGTTGAGATAAACTTCCAGCAAAGTTCAGCAAAAACAAAAATAATGTCAGGGCCAATCAGTGCCCTGGGGATAGGGGGAAGGGGTGTGTATTTTTTCCCCAGCTAAGTACTTTGTATAAATTCAGCAAAAGAAATTCACTTTACTTTCAGTCAATATACAAGTTCTTTGTATGTTTTTGTTTGGGGCGGGGGGGAGGACTGAAATTGCTTAATTTCACTGAATCAATCCATCTTCTGCCAGTCAACAAGAGCTTTCAGCTCAGACAAAGACTGAAATAAAGCATACCAAATAAAAACCATGGACATGTAATTGTCATTTCCCAAAAGCTTCTTTCAGTCCCAGCTTCTCAGAAAACTAACCAAGCATTAAAGCTGCTGCCTCTCAGGGAAACTAATTATAACTCAAAGGAAAAAAAAAAGAGAGAGAAAAAAAAAAAACACAACCCACACATCTAACTGAAAATATAAAGGATAATTATGTCATTAAAACTAACAACATTTCAGATGGCAAAAGAATCACAAGGCAAGAATGGATGTGTTGGACACCATCAGGCTCCCATCAGATTATTCACAATAAAACTGCAGCCGTCACCAAAAGAATCTAATCCTTGTGTGTTTCCACTGATAGGGCTCAGATGTGTGCGCTGGTATTCTTTAGCCCCAGCAGAGCCGAAAGTGTCAGCAATTCATTGTTTACTGTCTGGACTGAATTGACTCTTCGAGCTCCTTAATGACACACAGGCGGCCAGCGCTCCATCCGCCGAGGCACGCTGATCGCCATCCAAGTGAGGATAAGCTTTCACATGGCTGCAGGGAAGGCTCCTCCTCACGCAGGACAAGGAACTGCTCACAAAGCCCCTATTTCATCGGTGCAGCTCCATGGCGGTGGTGTGGGCACAGCAAAACAATCATCCTTTGAAGAAAAACGAAGGCCTGGAAGGGAAGGAGAGCGGTGGGTGGGTGCTGCGAGTACCGCCAGGCGGCAGGAGGTAGGTATGTTTTCTGGCCATAACGTGTCGTGGATCAGAGCGGCTATCTCTGTCAGTATGATCGCGCAGCCCCAAAGAAGTCACGAGAGCGTATTTTCTGAATAACTTTAATCATTCCCTGTTCTAACCTTGCCAGCAAAGGACTTGATAAAGCAAGTTGTTCTGCGAGCAGCTGAACTAACAAAGCTCAGTTTCCTACGGATCGCTGCTATGCCCCTTGCACTACCACTGACGTTAGTCCCGCTTTCTTCCCAGCACCTTCTTCCTGCTTCAGCTTCGGGGTCACTCTGGACCCCTCAGTCCTCACCCTCACCACAACATTCCCAGTTTTCCTGATGTTTGCTCCTCCTTCAGACTGTTTTCTCAGGGATGTGGCTCTCAGCACTCAATACCTTCTAGATCCCTCCCTTGTTGCCGTCACCTCTGCACCACAGTGGTCTCACTTACTTCCATTTCCCATCCGACACCCCACAGTTCCCTTCCCATCCCTTACACATCTCCAGTGACATCTCCCACAAAAACTTCACTCATATAAAGCCATTCAAACAGTAGGGCAGATGGTTTCTCTACGTCGACTAGTTGGGACAAACAGAAAGGGCAATGGCTGAGTGATCACAGCTTTACCTTGAGGGGACATTAATCGAGCCTTTGGAAAATTTCCAGCAGTCCTCGTGAAATTCATAAAAATCGCAATGTCTCTGAGATGCTTCCCTGCCTTTCCAGATTAGCTAAAATTTGCTGACAGTTCAGAAGTTACGGGGAGGAGCAGGGGGGGACCAACAGATGGACAGACAGCCACGGAGACCATATAAGCCTCATTTCCCCAGAAAAGCAGCCTAAAAATAGAAGAACACAGGGGCTGGCAGGTTCAATTAACACAAGCAGGCAAGGTTTTTGACTGCGAGGGCTGGCCCGTGAACCTTCTTACTGGCCTTGCTGCTGCACGAGAGGTTCAGGTCCCCCTTCTGCGTCGTGGCTGCAGGAGCCCGCAGACTCTCACGTCCTAGACAAAAGACACCCTTTCCCGCTGCTTCTTGGCATTAGGCAAGATCTGCCTCTAAGAGAGGCACAGAAATCTCTCAGACTTGCCCTGCAGTTTATGTATTTTTTCCCCTTCTCTGTTTGTTCGTATTTAACTTGGAGAGCTGCAGGCTGGATAAAGGCATTAAGACCCACGTTCAAAACAATGCCGCATGTACTAAGGGTATAGCTCACAGACGTGATGTCAGTGGAAAGACTCTCATTAAATTCAGTCGGAGTGGCAACTAATTGGGCTTCGAAACCCTTGGTGGGTGTCAGAGCATCTCCTGTGGCTGAGGGCCATTCAGCCCCAGGGGAAGCTAGGATGTCTGCCCGAATGCTGCCTTGGGTTTCTCACACCCCAGCCTCAGGTCAGATGCAGTTTCCCTCAGTAACACAGCAGCACACGACCTTTCGGACACTCCCTTGTCCATTAAACGAGCCGCTGGAGGAATCTGTCCGAGTCAAGTGGAATTTACCCAGTGGAAAAAGCCAGCACAAGTGCCATCTAAAATTTACCACGAAATGTCCCTGGTAAGTGGTGACCAGACCTTGTTTGTGCATGGGTCTGAATTTAATTCCATATAAATATCAGAGGTGCTCATCCTATGGGCTCCTGACATATCTCACACACACAGATCTAGCGATTTTCGGGTGAACCATTATTAACCTTCCTGGCTCTGTGATGGCAGCAGGGCAACGGAGAGACTGCACGGGTAACTGCAGCAGTATGCAAGGACAGCAAAAACTAAAATCACTGTATTTCATTTAATAGTGCTTAATCTTCTGCCCAAGGAAATTAATGTCACAGAAAAAGATGATCTGAGATAGCAAACTGCTGGGAGAGCTCAAATCTTTTTTTGATCTGCTGCGCTGCTCCAGGCAGGCTTTTTCTCAGGCCGTGCCGTGCAATCACACTGGGGCGTTCTTGAACTTTTGGTGACCCTAAAATTGCCCTATTTAATCATTTTGCAGACGCAACCACCTTACAAGGGCCCGAGCTTTCCCCAGGGGTCTGGGCAGACCTCAGAGCCCTACAGAGGCTGTGAGACTCACCCTCGCAGCCCCCCCAGTTGGGTTAGTGCCCTGCCGAGCGCTCCAGAAGCCAGGATCCACCTCCTGCTCTCCCTCCCCAGCACCTCCAAGCAGCCCCAATGCACCGGGTGCCTGCTCGCACCCCTCCGAGCAGCTCCTCAGAGCTTCCTCCCTGCTGCTGCTCCTGCAAAGCATCGCCTACAGGGGAGGAAGGGGCAGATGTCGAGGTCAGCCCACGATCAGCAGCCAAAAGCCCAGATTTCTCCTACCGCTGTTATGGTTGCTTCAGCTTTTCCGCAGCTGTTAGCGTCACTGACTGCTGCACCTTGTCACGCATTTGGACCGTGAAATTTCGAAGGCAGGCCTGCCCTCTTGATGGTTATCTGCAGATCTTCAGCGCACAAAGGCACTACAATGGCACAAACAAATATTAAACTGTAAACCTGAAGAACAATCAGAGGGCCACGGAGGATCTGGAGGCAGAAAGCAGCACCGAGAGGCCAGAGCAGCCCGGGCATAGGCCCCCAGATGTGCCAGGAGAGATCCCTGCCTTTTTGGGGGAGCCGAGGTTGGGGCAGACAGATGAGGAGCTGCTGCGGGTGGTAGCAGGAGCTCGTGGGGCACAGAGGTGAGCAACGGCATGGGGAACAGACCAACAGCCACGTCAGAGACAGAGGGCTGGTTGGGAACTGAGCCCACATGAGATACAAGAGAAATTCAGGTTCTTGCAGAGATCTCTGCGGTGATAAATAATCCTGCCTCAGCAAAACTGCCCTCTGCTGTGGGTATTTCAATGGCACAATAGCTTCGGAAAGGATTTTTGCTTTTATCTTCTCCTTTGATATTTTTCCCACCAACCTGATATAAAACTTCATTAAGATAAACTAATTGATGCAGGCAGGAAGAAAACACAAGCACCTTAACTTCTTGTGAGATCTGCCTGAGGGATGAGACGAAGGGAAACCAGGAGCTAAACTTAGCTAGGGAAAAGGAAACAGGCTATAAAAACTGTTGTCAGGTGCAGAGGAACCTCTTGGGAGCTGCAAGGGTTTTGTCTTTCTAAAAGGAGAAGTGCGAGCAATTAGAAAAATGGTCACAACATTATCTATTTTCAGGGAAACGGATGAATCCTCAGTTTTCCAGGTGGCAGAGATCTGTGAAGATGACAGCTGCACTTTTTGAGAAGTTGAGTTTGGGTAGTTATGCACCAGGGAAAGCTGCTTTCTTCTGACACCGTGAGTATACCACGAGCACTCATTTTCCACAGGCATCAATGACAAGAATCTCATGCCTTCCTCCTCCTTAGTATGTTCCCTGGGCCATAAATAGTGGGGACAGCCATTCAGGAAGATCGTGGGGACAGCAGGCAAGTTTGTGTAGTAGCAGCTGGGAATTTCCTGGTCGTTCAGAAGGAGCCCAAGTCTACCTGGAAGGCACCCAGATGGAGTGAAGGAAAGCAAGACGTGTCAGCAGGCTAGCAGGGAGCCGGTGCTCCCAAAGGCGCCCCACCCCAAAAGCACCCTGACAAAATTCCATAACGACTCAAGAGCCAGAAAATGCCCAAGCTGGATGAAAAGCCAAGGGAGAAGAGGGCATGGGGGAAGGAGACATTTCCGCAGCACTCAAGTGCACACTGGGTGAACGCTTCACCAGAGACCTCAGCACATCTCCTCTTGCTGAATGCTCAGATCAGCCCCACGGGAAATGCTGAGAGCTGAATAGCCTCTACTTCAAAATGACTTCTACGTCAAACTCCCAGGTAACACCAGCAGCACTACAAAGCCCCTTTGAGAGCCCTCACTGAGGCAGAAATTTTCATCTTTGGAGAGAGCCAGAAGCGGGAGTTCCAGAAAAATCAGGCCAAAAGCAGTTTCCTTATAAATAGCAATAAGATCAGAAAGTCTCCCGGACCTCAAAGAGAAACCAGTGGGCCAAGGATCTGGCCGCTGGGCTGCACCGGTCCAGGGGATTGCAGCTCAGGATATGAATCATGGAAGCAAGGCAGTCACATCCTGTTAGGCGAGCGCTGTTTGTTTTTCCTGCTCCTGCAGCCCTGGACCTCTGTGCCGTGCCTGCCACCGAGGCTGCCAGCTGCGGGGGCTGCAAGGTGGACGCCTGTCCGCAGGAACGGGGCTGCGCTCACCGACTCGCTTCCCTGCGGCTCCTGAGATGGCAACGTGGTCAGAGAGCAGCCAGCAACCTGCAGGTCAGAAACCTCTCGTGGTGCTGGCTGCTTTTCTGGAGAAGAGAGGGCCAAGCACGGGGACGCACTGCTCTCATTTGGTGAGCTCTCCGCGGCCACTGGCCTTACCTACAGGTGAATGGTTGGCCAAAACCAGCAGCTGAGGAAAACCAGGCTCCCAACCACAGACCGAACGAGGAAGCCCTGGCTAACTTCAGCACTGCAGGAACTTTACCAGTGCCTTCCTCGGGACTGAGGTTTCCTTGCAGGGCTGCTCTAACACCTTCCCAACCACTGCAGGTCTGCAGGAAGCCAGCAGACCTAACACAGGTGACGCTGTTTTTCCAACGAGTGCCCTTATTAACTGCGACACCGCAGCTTGTCCAGACAACACTGCTGTGCAAAGGTCACCTTGAAAGGAATTGTACAGAAGATCCCAGTGCCTTTCTCAGCTATAAGATGCAATTAAAAATATATTACTTTAAATAACTCCCAAGGCTGTGTCCTCACTGCTGCAGGAAGGCAGACATTTAGAGGATTCTTGTTTCTTTGTCAAGATTGTCTTCAAAAATCCTATTAATGCTTAAAAAGCTCTCCTTTGTGAAATCAGCCATTTAGAGCAGAAAGGTAGCGGGACGTGCACAAGCAAGAAAGCTCCATCAGAAGCGAGCCTTAGGTTAATTGGCACACACAGCAGAGACTGGATAAGGCCCGGGTTTCTGTAAGGAGACAACTGTGCAAGGTCTCCCATCCCAGACGCGTTAAGGTCCAGCCTCCCTGCCATGCACATAACTTCCCCTGACCTCAGCAGGACTGAGCCCAGAGCATGCACCCCTTGCAAAGCCCTTCTGCTGCCCTCGCTCCAGCACAGGGGGCTCAGGCATTCAGGGACCTGCTGTGACCACTGTGGCTTCCCACGGGACCTGCCATCACTTGCCCCAAATTCTGCTTCGGGAGGTACAGATATGCCAGTCCTCTGGGGGCTCCCCACAGGCTGCCCTTCCCAGGGAGAGACCATAGCACAAGCACAGCTGATAAACCAGTGGCATTAAGAAAAGCATTATTTATCCTAAAAGCTCTGACCACAAGGGCCAAACAGAATTTTCTAAAATCAAAGGGTCACCTGCACCAGGAGCAGCATCTTCACCTCTGCTGTCTGCTTCCTCAGGCCAGCTAAGGTTTGTAACTTTGTGAGGTCAACAGTAAGAGTTTTCTAGCCCAGTCTGCACTGCATCAAAAAGTCTCAACAAATTGTGCCAGATCACCTACAAGCCACTGGAAAGGCTGGCCCAGGGTGGCGTGAGACACTGCCATTCCCCAGGCACTGAGCACTGGCCCAGCCGTTCCCAAATTCAGGGTCACGACCCCGTGTGGGTTGCAGGAACTGTGAGAATACTTACAAGGCTGACTAAAATTCATTTTCATCCAATATCTATGTTAGTGCTGCAAATCCACAGAGCTATCCGCCCACACCAGAAAACTTCAGCTCCCCATCCCACTGCAGCAGTGTTCTCTCCTAGGGTCCTCTTGTTGCTCTTTAAGCAAGATGCAGAGGCAGGCAGAGCAACGTAGCATTTCCAGTATCTATTTCTCTAAAATTGTGTTGCTATAAAAAAAACTCCCCAAAGTTACTCCAGATTCACATCCATGTTTCATCTCAGCAAGTGGTTTACCTAAGCAAAGAGAGTGAATATGAGAAAATTTGGTTCCCCTAGTACTGGTATCATAGTTGAAGAATTTGGAAAAATATTACCCACATAAACGGCTTTACAGGTAAAACAATCTCCTGTGAACAAACGACAAGGGGTGTAGCTGTCACTAAAAGCAAACATACAACTTCCCTACCTAAGAGCTGCAGAACTCCCCTATGAAGCAGCTATCGAGGGCCATATGACAGCAATCTCCTTGCATACCAGCAATATGATCTGGTAAGGAGAAGCTAAAACAAACACTACATAAAGGATTAACATCTCCCTGCAGGAATTTACTGATTCAGCCAGAAATTCTTGATGTACCAGGCCTGTTAGGAAAACACTCTTTTTTTAAAAAACCTACCCTGATAACAGCTTAACATTAAATAATCCCAAAGCTTGTAGGTCTGCCTCTTACTCTTTGGTTTGCCTTGGTAAAGTCTCAGCATTCAGTTTGCTCAGTAGAGGTGGATGGTACAGAGAAAAGAGGAAATGGAAAACCAATAGATAAAACAGGGATGAAAAAGAAATTTATGCCAGAGGGCTCTCTTGTTCCCTAGGAATACAGGAACAGAAGCACTCCAGGAACAGCAACAACAAGACCCCAAATCCTTCTTGGTTTTGCTGAACATTTCAAAAAATTGTCTTGAACAGCAGCTCTAAATTTTTCAAATAAAATCTAACCCAAAAGCGTTCACCTACTTTTCTATATCAATTATATGGCTGGATGCTAGTTAGTTCTTCTCACAGAAGGATCTCCCTGCAAGATAAGTAAGCGTGATTATACTTATTTCATGGATAACCCAAACCATCAGGATGTTTCCATGTGATCCTGCTAAAAATAGCTGAAATAGTTCACAGCAAATTATAAATCCTAGACAGTTTCCTCTGTGCTCGTCATTTTAAATCACTTCAAGCATGTAAATAATTGACATTGATTCAGAGAAGGGCTGACTGCTACAGCGGAAGAAAGGCTTGTGCAACTCAAACAGGCAAGAACCACCCTCGCCAGCACCACCAGCTCCAAGTGAGACACTCGGTGCCTCACCTGCTACAAACACAGATTCAACACGAGTTTAGGATGGGGTTTAACATGTACACAAGGTCCAGGCACAACTCTACTGTCTCTCTGGGTTTTAAAACTCACTCGCGAGGGGGCAAGACAGAAGTGGGACTGTGGCCTCTTCTAGAAGATGTAGAAAAGAGCCCTCCCCAGATTTCCCTGGAGACAACAGGCTGCTGCATACCGAGCCAGGACAGGCAAGAGGTTAATGGTACTAACTGGTCCAAAAAGGAAAATACTGAACATACAAATCAAAGACCAGTGACAGCTTTGGAAATCAGCTAGTCCATTGCATCCTGCCAGCCTGAAAATCTGCATCTCCTCAAACCCAGAACTGTCAAAGTCACTAGAGAAAAACTAAGGAGAGCAAAATATTGACTTCAAGTCCTTCATGCTCATAAATCAGAGTTTTTATTTTCCAAGCTGCAACAGTTTTCCTGCTTATGTGAGTGCAAGAAGTATTTCCCCACCAGTTGGTTCATACCAGTGATCATTCTGGTGGCCATACAAATTATCCCTGTTGTATAACACTCCTTTGGAGAAAAAAAAAAAAATAAATCTTTACTGTTGTGTCCATCTGTTAAAAAAATATCTTAATTCAAACAATCATCTTCCCCTTCATTTTGTTTCATTCTGGTCTTCACACATAAAATGAACAGCTGACAACAAACTGTTTAAAATCTAGGATTGCACGAACACTGGTGTAAATCTCAGGCCCGAAGGCTGAAGCATTTCTCCAGCAAAAGCCTCCTGGGTGTCTGTTACTGGTTTGAACTACAACCCACAGCGCAAGGATGACAGCATTAGTAGTGGAGACTTGGACAAAATCTATCTGTGAGGAAGCACAGATGTAATTCTGCTGATGTAAACAGATCTTCGCGTATTAATGGCAAATTTAATCCATGATACTGATTACATTCCCCTTGGAGGTCCAGATAAACATCTGGTATAAATCAGTCTGGTTCCTTTGACTTCACTAGGATTACAATGCTCAAAGCCAGTTAAAGATCTCACCCAGTGTCTAAGGAATATTTACGCATTTTCACTTAAACCTGGCAAATACTATTAGCTTTAAGTTTCCAACCAAAGGCAGAAGGGAGCTGAATGTGTTCAGTCAGAATAAAAATGATTTTTTTTAAACAATGCAAAAAAGGAAAAGCAGACATTATTTCAGCGCAGCCAGCCTGAAACATTTAGTTCAAAGTAAAAGGGTTAGAATTACAAATGCTTTTAAGTTTCCTTAAAAAAAACAAACAAAAAAAAAGTGAATCTTTATGCTTAACAGTACTGTGTCAAAACAGAAAGGTAAAGTTTTGTTTTGAAAACACTGAAATGAGTTATTCCATTTAGGGAACAACAAAGAAAACCTTTTTTAAAGAACAAGAAGGCATGTTCTGCTCTATGCAATGTGCAATTCTTCAAAAACTCACTTTTTTTCAGGCAATCTAATATGAACTGGGGAGAGTGGAAGCACGTTCTTTCAAACAGGAGCATTTTTTGTGACAACAATAACAGCAGCAAGAGAACTGCACAATCCCACTCATCTCCGTTGCTCTCCTTTTGGAGCCTGTCCAGTACCTTTGATCGTTTGGTAGCATGAAATAGTCTTGCAGCAAGCTAATGTGAGCAAATCTGGTAACTCAGAGAGAACCCAGTTTCCCCCACAGCTGAGCTGTGTTTAGTAGAGACACAAAAGAGCCCCTGTCACACCTGCGATTACATACGAGGGTCTGTGCTCACCTGGAGGTGTGGGTCCAGCCAGCACCAAGACATTGACTTCTTAAGGCTCAGCAGCATCAGGAACAGACCTGTGAGCTAAAGGCTCAGAAAGGTTCCTGCTTTCTCCTCTCCCTTGTACCACTGCCAGCATGGTACGTCATGCCCGTGCTGCCTCCCTCCCCGTGTGTCTCTCAGGCCACAGACAGATGCTTCTGCTCAAAAACAGCCCCTGCCTGCTGCCCATCCCTCCCCTTCCCTGCTCCTTGCCCCACCAGCTAATCCCCAAAGAACAGCATATCCCTGTACACCATGCTTAAAGCATTTTGTCAGTACATAAGAGCAACAACTGCAGGTATTTAAAATGTGGTGAAATCTGGATAAAGCAACCTCTCACCTTCTAGAAACCGCCATGCATTCTCTCGTAGAGTTGTGAGCTCTTGGTGTCATGGAAAATGTTTCCAGTGCCCAGGTGACTACTGGCTGCTCCTTGGTATCGCTTGACAAAGGTCTCAACATCTAAAAAAAATAACATTTCTTTTGGTGTGCGCTAGATGCTCTAGTGGCAAGCAGGAGGAGAATACTCATACCAGGGGCTATGTGCAGACCCTGGACATGTATGGCCCTTAAGGCCAGTTGAGTGCAGCAGAGATACAACCCCTAAGTGCAGCAATAGTAGGTTGGCATTGCCTATTTCTTTTTAAAAGCAGACTTTTTTACCTCCTCACAGCTGGTGCTTGCATGGTATCAGCCATCTGGAACTTGAGCTTCTTTCTAGGAACCTCATTTCACTAGATACATTTTCATCTGCTCTTCAGAGAGAGAAAGCAAGCAGAAACCAAGAGTGAAGCCTGTTGCAGGATCCTCTGAATGGCGCTTTGCATTTCACTGCTACCCTCTCTTGTCTACGTTTGTTGCCAGGTGTTTATATTCTTCATAACAGATTCGTTTGCCATTGACTTTCCAGAGCTGCTTTCAGACAAGGAATTTTAATTTGAGGTGACTTGTGCAGGCCTGATCCTTAGAAGTGCTGAGCATGGCCACAGTCAGCTCTCCTGTAAGAACAAGACCATCATTTTTAATCTATGAGGAGGGCAAAACCAAAAGCAACAGCCATTTGACCCCAAGAGATTTGTTATTTCAGTAAGGAAAACAAGTAAAACTTGGCATCAGCTTTGGTGCATAAAAGAAACATTTAATCATTTGTTAAACACATTGCACATTAAATTAAATGGGAATCACCCAATCCAAGGAGAACAGATTTCTGTTAGCTGGACAGTCAGGACGGGCTTTTTTTTTTTTTTTTTTAAATCAACAAACTTTAGAGAATGACTCAGCTGTGACCCAAGCTATTTTATGATTATTTTCCAACACAAAGAGATATTCTAAGTCCCAAATGTGGGGACTGAAAAGGAAAGGAAAAATTACAGAGCTTTTGGAGAGTACTAGAACAAAAGAGCTGAGAGGGTTATCACCCTCCAAAGCTTTCAGATAGATAAACAGTCTTCAAAAGCAATATAGATCATCTGTTCTGGCTCCATAAAATATTTCTGGGCTGGGAGCATCAGTTTTACGATGCAGTGTTCAGACATGGGTGGCCATTCCATCAGAGTGCAAAGGTGACCTGGCAAATGCCTGCATGACTGAGGAACAATATCCTCCAATACACGTGATCGCTGCGAGCCTCACGCATCAGATGCCGAAGGGCCACAGAGTCGATCCTTTTCCAAGAGGCTGGAGCAATGGAAATCACTGCTTTGTTGTTGTTTCTGAACAAATCCCATGTCTGTAGTATGTCTGGTCTTTTTTCACCACAGTCTTACACTTTGCTTCTCCTGTGAAGATTGCCTTGTATGTTCTCTTACCACCCTCTTTCCACACTTTCCTTTGCAAAGGGAGGCAAATGACATTTACTTGCGGTTTGCATAATCTCATCTGTATTTATAGCCACAGGAATTTTGATGAAAATCTTTCCTTTTCCTTCTCCCTTTTCCTTTCCCTTTCCCAATACAAAGACCCTGTAAGGAAAAGAGTTCCACAGAAAATCTGAAAATTCATAATAGTGACTCACATTTATTATGCCCCATCCAGACTTTTCTTATGTAAGGCTGAGTCACTCATTAGCTGAACCTTTGCAAAGAAAGAAGAAAATAAGATTTTTTTCAACATTTGTTCAGGTCTCAGTTTTCTCAGTTACAGCAATGCAGGTTATGGCTTCACCAGAATCTTGATTTAATTCCCTGTGACTTCTCTCTCTCTCTCTCTCTCTCTCTCTCTGTCTTTAGTATTTCATTTATGCAGCAGCACCCTTTGGGCCAGCATTTGCCTTTTCACTTTGACTTGTTTAAAATAGATAAAAGTTACTTAATTGGAAATTTGCTAACCTGTAAGACCCACAACAGAAGGGCTCTGCCCAAACAGAGGCAGCAGTGATCTGATTTGGCTTTTGGGCTGTTACCTGGTACGATTTTAGGCGAAATTGGTTCTCTTGCAACACCTTCTTCCATTTCACATGCTCTGGACATTTCATATTTATTTTCCAAAGCCCCCACAACACATACGTCACTGAGATATATTTGTCTCCCTGTGCATATAAGTTGTGTTGTTTGAGAGTTATTGCTAGTTTGGACCTCTGACTCGCCCTGCCTCGTATATAGCCATCGCTCCATTAGTTGCCTACCCTGCCCGATTTGGGGGAAACACAGTGGGTTTGTGCATCTGCTGGTTTGCTCTGAACCTGAACAAGCCTCCTGAGGGCTGCCGTTCCAGCAACACTTCTCTCCAAACCTTTCCTGCCACGCTCTATGACTGCAACACGTTTCACCTTTGTTTTCGATCAACACTTTTTGAGGTCAACCATTTAATGTGGAATTAGAGGAAACTATGATCTTCATGGTACCCTTAATATTTTTTCACCTTCAGGTTCAAATCACACATTTTCTCATCATGTTGCATGTCATAGTGCCATAGGTGTCATTGTCAAAGCTCGTTTATGATGTTGGTGGGTATTGTCTAGATGGCAAAACAAACAGATTTACCAGATTTTCCCAAGAAGAGGATTTAGGAACCCATGCGACTTCAACAACCCATGGAAAGATGATCAAGAAAAATAACCTGCTTTGGACTTCTTAATTACATAGGAATAAGCAATGCAATGTCTTTGTCCAGTGGGAAAACAAAGCGAGCATTTAAAGTTGTGCTGGTTGGGTGACCGGCAAATAAATCACATGCAGAGCAGTGAAATGTAATTTCTATTTTGCAAGGATTTCATGCTTGTGTTTGGATGTGTATGCCCCTTCACTGCTCAGTAGACAGCAGCATAACCTTGTGCAAGCTTCAGTGTGTTGCAGCTGCCAACGCACTTCACATCTATTTGGAGGGGAAGGTCTCCGGGGTTAGGCAGAGAGTTCAAGCCCCACGTTTAGTTTGAAACTCATCCTGCAGCTGGCTCCCACACCTCTGAGATTTCTATCACTGTGTCCCTGGAAAAAAAGCTGTCCCAAAGTGGCAAATCACTGTCACATCTGCTCTCTATCAAAAGCCAGTCAGCAATTACATACACCTAACTCATTTAGACACTTGCATCAAGTAGCTACGTTGATACAAACAGATGGGCACCAAATATTTGGCTCTAAACGAGGAGATGCTTCAGGCAGAAATGCTCACAGTGAGGCCATGATTTCAGAGAGATGTTAAGCCAGGATAGGACAGCGGTCCCATCCTGCCCTTACCTGCCCTTTTGCTGGTGTCAGCTCAAGCATTTGTGCAGCCTCATGGTCCACAGGGTGAAAGAAATGATCCAGTGAAAGACAGCCTGTCATCAGCAAAAAATAAAGGTAACTCTCAGCACAGACAGATGGCCTAACCCCCACCACTGTGCAACCCCACCAGCATCTCCATGGCCACCGTGGAGGAGGTGGCAAAGCCCCCAGAGAGGGGTGAGTCAGGAGACCACCAGCCAGAGGGCACATCAGGATGAGATCTCAGAGGTCCAAGCACACGTGCACGTTTTTTCCACCTAAGTTGCAGTTGGACTTGATGATCTTTGTGGGTCCCTTCCATCTGAACTATTCCATTCTCACGTAAATACCTCTGACTGTTTTGCCTACT
Organism: Anser cygnoides; assembly: GCF_040182565.1. Lineage (NCBI taxonomy): Eukaryota > Metazoa > Chordata > Aves > Anseriformes > Anatidae > Anser > Anser cygnoides. The sequence goes on along the minus strand of NC_089875.1, from coordinate 30,204,950 downwards.
GAGTACATTGTAAATGAATAATTTGGATTGCATTTTGCCTTAACCTAACTGAAGTAACAGTGACTCACAGTAACTTGCATACGTTTCTTGTCCAAAGGGTGCAGGGAAGTGCAGTGAATCTGCACACTGGAGCTCTAGATCACCGTCAGAAGTGCCCAAGCCTTGCAGGGCATTTTCCAGAGCACCCAAAGGGTAAAGAAGCATGCCACAAAGAAGTTACATAAGACAGTGTGAGAGATGGCACTGGAGGTCAGAAGAAAAATAAGTGCGTGCCACCTACCCCAGAAAATATGACTCGTTGACAATTTCTTACATAGAGGCAAGCTGCAGGAACAGGGATTTCAGCCTCTTAGCATCAACGCATTGAGTTGAGCTGAAAACAGAAAGAATATGCCAAATGTTTATTTTGAAAATGAAAACTGATCTGCTCACAGCCAGTTCTGCACTTTGCTTTTCTGTTGACACAAAAGGGTCAATATTTGCTATTCTCTGGCTCCTACGGGCTTGCCACCAATACATATTTGCATGGAGCTCAGCACTACCCAGGTTTCTTGACAGTAAGCCAGAAGGGCACAAATGTACTCAGAGGTTTTATAAATGACCAGGAAATCCCTCTCCAAAGTACTAATTCTCATAGACAAGTGTTTTGAAGTACTCACCTCATTTAGGTACAGTGTAAATATGACTTTCAAGAAAAAAAAAAATGTCCTGTTTTAGCTGTAGATCAGCTTGAGTGTCAAAATGAACTTCTGAGAAGCTCCTTCTGCATCACATTCTGCCAAGCAGTGCTGGTGTTGCGGGCCAGGATCAATTGAAGAAATGTGAATTGCATCTACCTCATTGAATCCTGTTATCATTATTACTTCCCAGCTCATTTTTCCTTCCCAGCACAAGGCTTTCTGAGCACAGGACTTCACTGAGCTCCTGGTAACTTGCCATGCACGTGCACAGAGCTAGCATTTATCAGGCTTTGTTAGAGGGACACCGAAGCTTCCGTGCTTGCAGTCCCTGTTCGCACACGCTACCTTTGTGTGATGTTAATGTGTCATTGAGCAGTCCAGCTTCTTGAAAGCTGCACCAGCAGCCTCTTTGGTTCATTTTTTCCATTTATGAAATATATATTTTTAAAATGTTGTATTATCACAGGTTCTTGTTGTTAGCAGCACATCTAATTCCACTGAGATCGCATTTGTTTTGGATGTGGCTGCCCATCAAGGAGTTTGCTAATTCTTTTATTTTCTTCTACTAGTATTAATGAGCTAATGGCTCACCTTCACGTTTTTGGTGTCTTTGCATTAGCATACTTTGGAATGAACTACACAGCTCCAAAAAAAAAAAAAAGTGCTAGAGACTTAAATTAGTCATAAAAGAGATTACACATTCAAAATAAAATTATTCTTTCATTTGTCTCCTTAGGAGTTTCTTTGACAAAATCTGAAGACACGGCAACGCCTCCCACTAACTTGTAACGTGTTGACTTTCATTTTTAGGCACCAAATATTGGAGAATGAACACTCAAAACTACTGTCCTGCTGCTCAGCTTCCCTGTTCATCTCTACAGAAGAGTGAAGTGTGGGCAAGGACAACAATTATTAACATAGCTGATTTTATACAAGGACTAAGTAATTCTCATGCGAGTAAAACCTGACTCCAAAGAGGAACTATTCCCAACTTTTCATGCATACGTTAAATGAGGAATGAGCAACACAGGTAGGGAGAGAAAAGGGCTCTTCTCTTTGTCCCCAGTTCTACCCCTCATTAAAGCAGTATTGCTGAGGATGCTCACAGTGCAAGTCTCTGCCCACTCCCTTTGGGGATGCGCTGGCAGCCTCTGGGCTCCTCTCACTGGTGGAGGCTGGGACCACCGGCAGCATGGAGTGAGTCTGCAGCTCCGAGTTCAGCTTGGGGAAGCTGTCATAAACGTGGCAAAGAACAAGCTGGTTTTAGCCTGACAGGCATTAATAGAGCTTAAGGTATCCAGAACAACAGTTTTTTGTCTTTTTCAAGCAACAGAGTACCTAAGAAATATCAAAGTGCATCTCCAACCCACTGAGCAAGTCTACCTCAGTATATACCCTTCCAGCAGGAACTGGAAATTTCTTTTAGACTTTTACCCTTCACAGACTGCCGTGCTTTTAAGTTTCTCTTTTCATCACGAACTTGACTTTCTCATTAAGCCCTCGTATATTTGAAGTATCTGTCAGGGACACTGGGTGAAGTAATGCTGATGACTACATGTTCCCAGTAATCAATACCTAGCATGCATGTGATTTTAAAAAGAGAGAGAAAAAAAAAAGAGAGAGAGAGAGAGAAAGAAACACTAATATTATTAGGGCCATAAGTTTGGGGGGAATTTGCCCATGCTCTGTGGTAGGTTAAACAGTTTCAGGTTGAAGAACTTTAAGAAAGCAGTCTACATCCAGTCTGACATTTTTATGACATGTTTAACTGAGGAGCTTATAATTAACTTCCGAGGCACATTGTTCATTTCAGGAATGACTGGCCATCTCTCCCACCCATCCCTGCCTTTGCCCAGTTTACAGCCTGTGACTGGAAAAGCTGAAGTTATAACAAACCTTCTGCTGGAAAGGCAGAAGACTAAATTGGACTTAGGGGGTGAAATTTAATACAATACTGTTAACTCTGACAGTCATTTTGTAACACCAAAGCTGGAAAACAGTGCTCTCAGCTCTCTGATGTTCAGATTTCTCCCTCTGTAAAATGGGATTAATAGTACTTACCTATTCCACAGACATGTTGAGACAATTTGTCTACCACAATTTGAAGTCCTCATCTGAGAGATGCTTCAACAAAGCAGATTATTATTAAAATCACAGTCTTTTTGGAAAAGCAGTTAAAAATAATGCTTTGTATATTCAAGTGTATGCTGTAGTCTTTTTTTCCACTGCTGGTCTTCATTGTGTATTTCTTGTGTATTTTAAGAATGGCATGGCTGCAAAAAACATCTGCCTGAGATGTTTTCTTTTATTCAAACAATACCAAAAAAACTGGGCAGATGAAATGGAGGGAACTCTTTGCCATCTCTTGGGTCTTTCCTTTCTCACCAGGTACAAGCCTAGAAAACAATAAAGTGGAGCACCATAAATGACAGAAATCTGCATGCCATTGTCTCATTTGATGCTTACTGCAGAGAACATGCATTTTACAGTTTTCAGTCATCTTCTCTGCATGAGTAATGATCCATTTTGTGGCTAAGGATCTCTACTGGTGGCAAATTAATATGTGTGGATTCATTAAGCATGTTTTCCCTTGAATGTGTGATTGTTTCGCTTCCCCCTCCTCAGAATACAAACAAATGCTGCTGTGCCTCACCGCAGTGTGAATCAGTAGGATCTTCCAGTTTTGCAGGCACAACCAGAAAACAAAAAATGACACATTTTTCACACAAGTTAAAAATATCTCAAAAACAAACCTCTTTGTCACACAGGGCTGGATTCTGATCTTAGAAAACGCATGAAATAGGATTAGATCCATGGAACAGAAGGAAATTATTCTGTACTTCCCCTAGAAGGATTTTGGTCCTCTGAAGATATTAAATATGTACAATCTTCCTCAGCTTCCATCTTCTCCCTGCACTGCCCCACCACCAGCCCGGGTCCCACCAGCTCCTGCTTCTTGCTTTTCCAAACCACATCTGGCATCTTTTCACCTCACTTTCCCTGGCCACACAAACACACTTATTTAGGGAGAGTCTTTACTTGATGTTATACAACTGCAAGTTGTCCGTCCTTCAAAGGAAATTATGTAGGTATATTTGAACAACAATTAAACAACATTTAATATTTGGAATGTCTTTCAAATAACCTTATGGTAAAAGCCAAAGAAACCGCTCCCAAGCAATTGCAAGTTCCTGTGTGGCTGACATGGATTTTACCTTTTCAAGTGGAAATGCACACCAGGACAATGAGCTGATAATGCATGGTCAAGCATAGTTTTGAATTTCCTCATAAATCTGGCATCATAAATTTGGTACTTGCACAAACAAAAAGGAAAAAAGAAAAAAGAATAAACATTCCTATAAATCTTGGAGTACTTAACCTGAAGATCAGAACAGTTCCTTGAGTAAATATGTAATTAGAAAGTGTTACAAAGTTCAGTTAATTTACTTCAGAGACAAGAGTAACTCCATTGGAGCTTTTCTGGTCCGTCAACTGCATAAATACCTACAATTAGATTCTTTTTTTTTTTCTTTTTTTTTTTTTTTACCAGACAAGACATGCCATGAATCCACTGGAAAAGAGCAATCCCAGCCCTAGCCATATATTCATTTGATGCTTACGTAGCATTTCATTAATATTTTGAAATTATTGGATTTCAGATCTTTTTATGAACAAAAGACAAATGACATCTCCCCATCAGAACCAACCTGAGACATCAAGCTTCTTAAATTCCATTATTCCCCCATCCTCTGTTTCTTAGAATATCTGAGCAGCGACTGAACCGATACATTTAAAATTACTAGGGAAAAATGATTTCTCGGCTGTCACTTTGCCAAGTTTCACTGTGAAATGTGTTTTTATATCTCCATTATGAAACTCGGCAAGTAGGGAGCAAAGACCAAGCGGCACTGGGAGGGATACTGAGCTGCAGTCACAGCGCAGCAAAGCAGTCCACTGTGGATCATTCATCCGAGCCTGCACCCATGTGCGACCTGAAATACCAGGTGAGGAGCACTGAGGAGGCTTTCGGGGCTGACCAGAGCATCCGTGTGCATCTGCCTGGGCTTTGCAGCTCCGGTGAACGCCTTGAACAGCAGCAATTGCAATTTTGTGATAGTGCTCAATGGCATAGCCATTTTCTTTCACGCTAAATATGATCTGAGGTAAGGTGCTGAAGAGTCGGCAACTATGACATTGAGTGAGTCTCAAATCATACACGTGGTTTTTACCAATGTCACTGTCACTTGCTTTTTCCTGATTCCACGTACACATTAGTAAAAAGTAAACCATTTTACTGCGAAAACCATCTTGACACTACTGGATCTCAGATCTTTTTATGGACGTAAGACAAATGACGTCTCCCCATCAGTAGCCAGAAAGGCCACTGTTTGCCTCAACTCTGTTATTTTTAACTTTAAACTTCAAAAACCAGTTTGCTGTCTTTGAATCTGATTGACGCGTTACAATGAAATGCACAAGCAATTATGAAAAACTTACCGTTTCTTGCTATATATGATTGCTTCATTATTTCTAGCTGTTGAACTTGGATCGACTTGGTGGCATGAACAGATTTTCCAACAGGTAATCAACTTCAAGAGAACGCCTGGAATAATTTTTGCTGGCTGTTACACTGAGAATGAGTCTCCTTCCATTAATTAATCACTTTGGGGGAAATGTTTCTTTCTGAATAAACTCATTATTTTTAAACACATGACATTTGGCTGTATAAATAAGCTCTAGAACTGTGATTTAAAACGTGTGCTTACTGTAGGCATAGTATGCCACGGATAGCAGAGCCTCCTCTGCATTTTCTGGAATGACTTCATCTTCTGATTACAAAGAAAAGGAGGCAGGGAAATGAACTGACTTGTGATTTCACCCGCTTATTATCAGGATTTAATACTTGCATGACTTTTGAATCTGAAGATGCACATGAGGAAACATCAACTGTGTACCCAGAGAGACTGAAGCATACTCACAGAAAGCAAAAGCACATCTAAAGATGACAAAACCCAACCAAACCCAAACCAAGATGCAACAAATTAGTCTTTGCTAACACAGAGATACTCCCTCAGGCTCCACTGCACCAGTTCAGTGACAGTCATTCAAAGCTTGCTTCATTTTATGCTGGTTTTCACACGACGAGGCTTGGGCAGATGTTCTCTTCCAAATCTGGTTTTACCATCTGAGGATATTACTACCCACATTGCTAACGAAAGGTTACAATCTCCCAGCTAATTTTATCTCAAGTGTATTGAGATTTCTCATCAGCAGAGCTGGGTGGAAGTCTGCCTCCAATACAGAGGCTGAGTTAACTACACCAATTAACAAAAATAATAATAATCTCGCTAGTAAAATAAACGCAGAGTGCTCAGTAACAATTTCTGGCTGCAAGTCTAAAAAAGCCAAAGAAAACCATTTTCCTTACAATGAATTACTAGATGTGCAACTACCTGACCAGGGGAATAGAATTAGTCCTGGTACTCTTTGCCACAAAATGCTGTGGTTTGCAAAAAGTTTACGTTGATTTCAAGAGATGAAATATGTTGATGGAGGGTAGGGCCATCGTTTGCTGGACATGGATGGTCTGGATGCTGAGGTTAAAGCCTCTGACAATCAGAAGGATGTATACCTTCTGTAAGAATTTGCTGCTAGCCATAGATACCTATAGGGCATCTGCCTGACCCAAAAGGGCTGTTTTTATCCTGACAGAGTTGCTCTGAATTAGTTTTTCAGAAGTACTTGTAAGTGAACAGTGGCTTCAAACTCAGTCTGGACCGCTTGGCTTTTGTCTTTTCTCTCCCTGCTTTTTCCTAGCCTTCGTACAAAGGAGGCCTTCACACCACAACAGCCCCCAGCCCATCCAGGCTGAATTCATCGCAAAGTACTCTGCTCCTAAAACCCATCCCTGCCACTTCCACCAGAGGAGGCACGCCATCAGTGACAGAAGCCAGACAGATGCTTTCCATGCCTGGTATGCCAGCCCACACCAGGCAGTGCACACAGGTGGCTACAAATCCAGCCCCTTTAGGGACAGGCAGAGCTCTTGACCGCAAGGAGTGATGAAGACGTTAAAAAGAGAAAACCAAACCAAGATAAAAAATGTTAAAAAGAACACTCTTTGTTTCTTCAAGTATTGACATGATGCTCCAGAGTGTACAATTGGAGCAAAGACTCTGATAATGACGGTTTTTAGGGGTCCCAACTAAAAGCAGCGTTTTTCTAGCCACACCACTCAAGCATCTCTCTCACATGGTCTTACCCTGGGCCCAAGCCAGCAGCAACAAGGGAGCTGGAGCCGTCCTGCCTGGCAGCCCCGGCAGCCTGCGCCCTCGGCTCCCACAGGCCCTTTGAGCAACGCGTACAGGAAGGGAGCTGCAGCTGCAGCTTTGGCTGCACTTCACTCAGAAGGTATGCAGTCACGACTCCAAAACGCCCAGCGCTTTACTGACCTTATTAAAGCACTAGCTAAAACAGAAAAAAAAAAAAAGGGAAAAAAAAGAAGAAACCAAAATTTGTTAAATTCATTTAAACTTTTTTTCAGTCATTTGGGAAGCTCCAGTCTGCATGATGACTACAAAAGCAATGCATCCGACAGACTTGCCACATAATTTGAATGTGTCTGCGCAAGATGAAAATTCAAACCTTCCCTACTTAAGCTATCAATCAAAGTGAAGCTAAAATTACAGCTTAACAAGCAGGTATACATGTTTTAGTTAGCAAATGAGGCAAGCAGGGCACAGTATTTTTAGATGCAGTTATGAGGAAAAGGGTGAAAAATAGAAGGAGGAAGGAAGGAAAAATTGTGTCTCTTAGTTTGGCTCAGGCTTCTGAAGTTTCAGCTAACACTGGCAACGTTTGGGTATGATGCTTCTCCTAATGGCATTCAAGAAGTCTCTCGGACCATTGGTGTGCATGTAATTATACTATAATTTTAAAAAATATATATGAGCTAGAAAAGAGTGACTAAAACCTCCCCAAAACTTACAAATTACTTATGAGCTGCTTTATTAGGTGAGCCCAGAGGGTCAGGATGATCATAAAACACTGCTTTTTCAAGCAGATGCTCACCAAAATCCAATGCACATCAACGTGCCTTCCAGCTGAACCCACAGAGAACTTTGGAATCACTAAATCTGGATCAACATTGAGCTGCTTTTCTCTCTCAAACTATGGAAACGATTTGCCCAAACATAGCCATCATTCATCTCCCCTAATACCATACAATAACATGCCAGTCGCAGCGCTGCTGATCTGACTCTAGTCTGGGCCGCCGGACCCACAGCCAGCCAAGTTTCCATTCCCTGCATTGTATCAGCAAAACAGCTTCCCGTAACGCTGGGTGATGGAAGGAGACATCTAATTTATCTTGCAGGTGCGCTGAACTCGTTGCCGAGCACATTAATGAAAGTGACAAATAGGCTACGGCCTACCACAAAAGCTTTGTGGGTCTGGAACCACTTGCACGAGAGCTCACAGCAAAGCGCCTGTGCGCTCGCTGACAGAAGCCGCAGCTCCAGCAGAGGCATTGCTGCTGCTGCACATCTTTCCCCAAGGCTGCTTGACAAAAGCGCTCACCCCGACAGCTTTAACTCTGCCCATGACGTGACTACACGTACTTGTGCTCGTCCTACCTCTGCTGCGTACCTGTAGGCGCTGCCTACTTCTGCTCGAGAGCAGAACGGAGGAGGCATGTTTTGCTTTGCTGTCAGCACCTCAGAGAGTTTTTCAGGTACCCAGAAAGCAAGTAGGCCCTCATTCCCCAGGTCTCGTGCCCTTGTGTTCCTCCTTGTTCCCCTCTGGTTCCCAAGGTGAGGGCTGCGGTGGGTGCTCCCATGGGGTTCACGGCCCCTAGTCAGCTTTGGGGCAGCTTCAGGACCCTCGCCCTGCCTTGCCTTGTCCCAGCAGTACCTATACAGCTCCTGCTGCTCAGCTGTGGTCCTCTCAGCTGCCTCGCAAGGCTGAGTCACTGCCCTCTGAAGGCCCAGATCTTTCAGAGATAGAAGATACAAGGTCTCGTCTTCAGGGTCATGAGCAGCATGGGAAGGATCAGCAGTTTTGGCTACAGCATTCCTGGAAACACTCATAAGCAGACTTTCCAGATATGTCCTGGATGTTAATTTGGGGCTTAACTCAGAAACAAAAGAATTTTCCCTAGCTTTATTACATGCAAACACGCAGAAACACAAGCGCAGTCACAATTGCATTAGGAATAAATGAGTACATCCTGGCACCCCTTGCAATGAAGAAAACCACAACGGTGGATGCCAGAACTCTGCCCTGTCCTCATCTTCTGGCACATTTTGCTCCTAGGTCCCAATCCTCTGCCTTGGCTAAAGCATATCCACCCATGGCAGCACTGAATTCAGGTCACAGAAGCTGGACATTTTTGCTAGAATTTGATTTAAACTAGAATTGTCCTGGTAAACTGCTTATCATAGATAACATAAGACTGTCTTCTCAAAAGGATGTTGCAAAAACCTGTTTGCAAAAGACAGAAAGTCAGCTGTGAAAAGCTAGCTGTTTTTCATAGTAGAACAGTTTATTTGCTAATGCGTAGTGGAAATGGAAGAAAAAAACTCAAGGGTGCTGCTTGATTCATTTTCAAAATAATCAGCCAAAGTCTGTAGCAAAGACTAGCTGGTTTCATGATATCAGAATCTGCTGAATGCTATTCTTGTTGGTTTGATGAATATGGGGAATGGGGTTCTCCGTTTCTTTTCACACCTCTTTCTCCAAAAGGAATCATTTCCCAAAAGGAATCATTTCATCCTAAATGGCAGCTAGTAACCCACTGAAGAGGGAAAACAGACCAGCTGGTAGCGAAGAGTCAACTTTCTGGCCCCAGCTGGGGACTGAAACAAGAAGCCTTTTTGTATTACTCTTTAGCCCATCCTGGGGTGTGACTCATTGGTGTCTTCATGCCTCATCGAGATGTTTTGGTCAGTCTTTTAATTTTAAGAACAGTCTGATCTATTTTTCCTTTTCTTTCGGGGTGCACGCTGCGTTTTCTTGCAGCTTCTACACTCTCCTGTCTGCTGGAGCTGCCTTGGGTTCAAGACTGCAATTAGGAGGAAGAAAGGTCGCCGAGCCAAACAGAAGACCTGTGGTGAGCTTTTGTCCTCCACCAGCAATCAGCTCAAAGTTAAAGCAGAAGTTGGAACCTCTGAGTTGCTGCAGTCCCGCAGGTGTGAGCAGGCTGAGCAGGGCACAAGGACCTCGCTCAGGAGGGCCTGGGCTTGTGCGCTGAGCACAGGGCAGGGCCTGCACAGGATGGGAACACAGGGAGGCTGAATCTCTGCTCCGACAAGAAATTTTGCTGAAGTGCAGTGAGTGCAGGAGAGTCTGGGGACAGGCTAAGGCAGCTGTGCTTATTGATTTTGACAGGTTTTTCTTTTGCTCAGGAGATTTCAGCTGCAGCTGGCAAATCTCCTGGAAAAAACCAACTTGTCCAGTGGGTGCTAGTAAAAACAGGTCTTCTCCCCAACCAAAGCACCTCAGCAAGCAAACAGCACGGACGAGACAGGAAAGTCTGAGAATAAAGTCAGAGGTAGGAGCGCTGGGGAAGGGAAAAGTAGAACCTGAGAGCAGAGTAAACTACCTGAAATAAAGTCAAAGACATCCATTATGCAAGTCTTGACCTATCCAAACATCCCATTTTAAATCATCCTTTATTCTCTGAAACCTAGTGAGTTCATAGCCTGGATGACAACTCTGGTAGCAGTTCTCACAGCTTTACAAGCCTGGTTTCCTGGGTTGCTTTTCTCTGTGGGGGAACAAAGTGAGTGGAAGCAGCATCTGGGCAAGGAGAGGAATGAGGAGGGGAAAGTTAGGTGCAGATTTCTGATAGCTTGGAGAGAAGATGTGATGGTCAGACAAAAGAAAGGTTCAGTGTGGAAGAAAAGTGAAGGCAGAGCATGAGCAGGCTGTTGGCCACAAGAATACCACAAGGTGTACACACACAAGACTTACAGGTGTTGGTTGGGGCCCCGGCGGCTGAGAGCCATGCTGGTGAACATGTGTTTTGACCACAGTTTTGGAGGTGGATGAGCCCAGGACACACAAGAGCCAGAGGGAAGTGTTCCCCACTGAGGGCCTGCGCTGATGCAAAGACCAATGCGGAGGCTGCCTTGGGATTTTCTGGGTGAACTGAGCCCTCATGGTTGCAGGGAAATTCTGTAGCTATGTTGTTCCAACCGCAAACTTTAGTATTAATTGTGTGTGTGCATTTCCTCTACCATGTTTATCAGCCCGGAAAATTAAGAGATGAGGAAAACAAGTAATGCCATGCCATGCTCCACTGGCTCTTCCCACTTAACATGGAGTGTCACCAAAGCCAGCTGCGATGAATTCAGAAAAGAAAATTTGGGCAGCTGCTATTTCCACTGCAACCAGGCTCATTTGTGCCCACTAAAAATACCACCTCTGATACCACAAGAGCAGTTTACTTGAACTCATCGGAGTCAGAAAGAGGTCTGTCCCCCAGGAAACAAGACTATCACAGAAGAGGTTGTTTGGAGATATTTTTTTTCTTTCTTTGCCTTTCTGCCCTAGCTGTATTTTTATGTGCACTCCAGAATAAGCACTGTTGTAACCAGTTTCTTTCATATCATGGACCCTGGTACTCAGCACTCCTGCTCTCTGCTCTCCTTTCATTGTATTCCTTTTGCCAAGCTGTAACCACTTTTTCTGAATTGACCTCGATGACTCTGTCCAGCCTAAAGATTTGTGAATATCTTGAGCAAAACTGTTGGTCTGTTTCCAAAGCAGAAGCTGTTGTTTGAGTTTTTGCCCACAACATCCTTGCATGAGCAACCCTGAACCACATGCTCTGGAGCACAGACCTGATTTCTGTGTTACTGTGATGGCCTGTGTTACTGTGATGGCCTTTGTATTTAAAGACTAAAAATTCCCACAGAAATTTCCCCTAAATGTGAGTATTTGGGAGGGGGGGAAGAAAAAGAAACCACACAGCCAAAACCCGCCTCTAATAGTTCGCACACATTCAATAGAAGCTTCTAGCACAAATCCATCTCCCCAGACTTCATCTGCATTCAGCAAGTTCCCACTTCCTCTGATACTCCGGTGAAAAAAAGAGAAGATTGTGAGAGGTCTGCGGCCAACGGGCAGAGAGAAGGAAAGAAAAGACACCCTAGGAAGCAAGGATAACCTCTTGATTCTACCAACACACACTGCAGAAATGCACTAGGCATACACCAGCTTTTACAAGCACACATAAATGCTGTTAATTACTTCATACTGTAATTGTGACACGGGTTGTAACTCTGACCAGTTCCACACTGTACATCCAGCAGTACAGGAGTTAAACAGACAGGGACTGAGAACAGGGATCAATTGTTGCAATGCAAGACAACAGGATACAGAGGGGTATTTGTGTGCCCGCGATCTGGACTTGGAAAGGGTATAGGGAAGAAAACAAAAGAAATCATAATGAATTGTGGTACTTCAGGCTTTTCAAATGTGGTGCAAACATTAACTGACAGGATTATCTTGAAGGCAAATTCCAGACAACAGTGTAGGTAAAGAAATGAGCTCAGAGAAATATGCAGCCGGGAAAAGGAGAAAGGAATTTGCTCTGGAAAGAGACTGTTGGCCATGAGGGGTAAACCAGCCCTGGCACATGCCTTAAAACAGATACTTCTGGGGATCTGTGGAGGAGTTCAGCACACAGATGGGAGCTTACGGGAGCAATAGGTCAGGCTCCTTTGCCAGCCACTAGGACAAGGAGGTTTTGGCATCATTAATACCGGATTAACATATTTATTCACAAACACACACAGCTGCAGAAGGAAAGTTCTGACCCTGGGGTGCTGATGCATCACTGTCCTCAGCTCCCCTTCACCAGTGGGCTCCTGGTGCTTCTTCCCACAGTAAGTCTCTTTCTCCTCCCCTACCTCTGAACTAGCAATTTCCTAACTATTAGATTAACAGCACTTCAGCGGAGTGTGAACAATGGGTTTGCACACTACATCGTCCAAAGAGGCACGTGCAAGTCAGAAGAAAGAAGGAACAATACTCACGGCCTGATAGTCTCAACACCAACAGGAAGGTTAGAGTCACCTGTTAAAACAATATATTTGGAGCTGCACTCAGTAAGAATTTCTACTTTGGTTTACTCTTGCTACTTCTATAGTTTCACAGGTAAAAGCCCACTTTGTGTAGAGGTATCTGCAAGAAGTACTTTGCTTTCATGCCCATTTTGTAATGGCTATGAAAGAAGGCAGGGTGACAGAGAACAGTTCGGTAGGAACTGGGGGTTTATATGGAGCATAATAGAGAGAGCTGTGCAGTAACTGATCTGTCAGCTTGACAGCTGTCCTGGAAAAGTAGAATGGGGGAAAGATTTATTTCAGGTTGGCCTAAACTTATTTTCAGTTTTTCCTGCCAAAAGGAAAAAAATCAAAAATTCTGAAAAACATGAGAAATTCAGTCAGGAATAGAAGCCTGGAGCTGTGCTCCAAACTGTGACTGCTGAGCAGAGCTGCCACGCTGTCAGCTTTTGGCTTCTTGCCTAATGGTCATAAGAAAGAATTTATATGGAAAACCATCGCTAATACAAATCATATTTTAAACATTTGATCAGCAATTAAATTTTGACTTCTCAAGAACTGACAACTAATTCACGCTCTGTACCAACAAACTTGGTGTTATTAAAAACATTCCAGGCCAACAATACCAATAATGTCACCAGCATGGTTTCTGTTGTGCCAAGAGCTATATTAAAAAGAAACCCATGCATAGAAAGGAACAAGAAACATATGTAGGTGATTTAGACACACACAATTGTTTGGGGGAGGTTTGTTTTCTTTTGTGATGTCTTCAATTATGAGTCCATGGGAAATCAGTGCAAGTATCGAAATTATCATAATGAAACATTTAACTTCCTAGCTGGTCCATGCAGCAATCATGACAGCAAGATGCTGCCACATCCAACCTCTGTGAAGAAACCAAGTAGTAAGCAGTCATGGCATAGCTCATCAGGCTGCAGCCTTTTCCTCCGAGGCTAAATCCTGGTAGAGACAAGTGACTTGGCTGTTATAATCACTTAGATGAAAGAACTGAAGATTAAAATGAGATACGATTTTGCTTTACTAATTGCAGTGATTTGTCCTTCTACTGGACTTCTCACTTGAAGATCAAATCTGCATTAAAAGCATTAGTGAATGAAGTCCCAGAACACTGCTGTGTGACAGACATAACAATCCTTCTCACTTCTGAAGTTGGGACACACAAAGAAGAAAAAACAAGCTCTACAATTAATTTGTTTCAACTTCTGCGGCTGATGGGCTACTTCCAAGGGCTTCAACAGAAGATAAGCACGTTGTGTGATTTTGGACAATTTTGTGAGTAAACGAGATGCAAACCTTTGTGCTGTGGCGAGAAGGCCTGGCTTTGGTGTACCTCATTCTGTCAAGAGTGTGGGGCAACGCAGCAGAGATGCTGGGAGCCCAGGCTCTGCTCATGAGGAAGCTGCAGGCCACCATGAGGCCTCCCCTCAGTCTATTCTCTGGGCTAAACAATCCAAGTGACTTCATCCACTCTTCATACTTCTTGCCCTCCAGACCCTTCACCGTCTTCATAGCCCTCTTTTGGATGCTAACAGTTTTATGTCCTTCTTACATTGTGGCACCATAACTCTACACAGTACTCGAGGTGAGGCCTCAACCGTGCTTCACCTCAGCAGCAAGGGTGGAGAGGCCCTTCAGGAGAGGAGGGCTCTGCCTGTGGCCCTGGGGACACAGGAGGCAGCACAGGACTGAAGACAGTAGGAGGTGTCAAGGAACCTACTAAATGCTTAAGAAAGTAAATGTAAACAACAAAGAGCAGAGGCTTTATAAAGAGACACGTAATGGGACAGATCTGCCGATTTTGAGAATAGCGGCAAATAAACCCTGGAAAGGATGACGATAGGTGTTAAAGAATAATCTGCAATCTATCCCTCTTCACTTCCGCTGGACATAGTCTAAAGCTCAAGATTTAAGCACTTGCTTAATGTTAAGATCATGAATAAGTTAACTTAGCAGAGATGCAAAAGCAGCACACAGCAAATCAAACGAATAATGCATATTGTATACAGGTGACCATGGGTAAGACTCAAAGGAAATAAAACCACTTATGTTGAGTGGAGGGAAGCAAAGTCTCAGGTGCTGCTGGGGAGGTACAAGGGGAAGGGCACAGAAATCAACACATGCCAACACAGAGGGCAATTATTATAAGGGTTGGAAAAATAAAGTACAGGATACTTGTTCCATTACCCTTCCCCTGTGCTTCCTGCTGCCACTGATGATGCTGATGGCACACTTCATAGCTAACTGTATGCTTCTGCTGAGCTGCAGGGCCTGAACTGCCATCTGAAAAGTTTCCAGCAGAATATGAAGATGCTGGAGGACATCTCTTAATAAATAAATAATTCATTAACTTTGACTAATGCAACCAGATAGGTTGTTCAGCAAGCACTTTGTTTGCAATTAATATGACATGGCACCTGTTTAAATGACTTACATCAGGATTCACATCCCCATATATTGCTAAACCAATTGCACTCTACCGTAACTCTTAGGGCCAAATTTTACACACCACATAAACTGAAGAGCAGGGAAAAAAATCTGCGTTGTTCCCATAAGCAATTGCAAATTTGTATTAACTCCAAAGATGTACCTGTTTGTGGCTGGAGGGGCACAGCCTGAAGCCCAGGTTACAAAATGGGGCTTTCAGTAACCAGCAGCACTGAGAATGTGCATATGCTGCTTTCACATAGTAAGAAAAAGAATTTTTGTGAATGTTGACACTTACTGTTATTTTGATCTCTTTAGATCCTTCTTGTTCCTGAGCTGACCTGTTCACTCAGGATTCACCTGTTGACCAGTTAAGCAAAAGCAGGAGAGCAAACCATGGTCCTTCTCTGCAAAAAGAGAAAATAAACTCTCAATTTGTCTGATGCAACAGAAGTAGTGGGATTCAGTGCATAGGTATGCTGCTAATACCCCATACCCAACCATTGCTGAAATTTCTGCAGCTGAAGTATGTCATTCACATTTTTAAAAAGAGGAGGAGAGCATATTTTTATCATTTCCAGTATCCACTTAAATACACAGCACACAAACTTCACAAACAACAACTTTATAGTTCTTTCCCGTCTATCACTTGCTCATCTAGAATGAAAAGTATCTTTTTCATGTACATCTCTATGTCTGTTCTCCTTTTGCACTTCACAAGAACAAAAAAGATCTGTCCAGTTTGCTGTGCATCGTGTATGACAGGTGTTTGAAGGGAAAGCCAAAATGATCTCATATGCGCCTGTTCTTCCAAGAGCACCTATACTGTGTCAACCTCAGGTGGTGGTGAGTTATGTTCTGCCAAGCCACAGACGGACAGAGCACACCTGCAGTCTTCAATGGTTTTACTTCTTGAATATCTTAGGACAACTTTGGTTCACCCATGCCTGGTGCTTATGTCTAGGAAAATGGCCCCAAGCATGGTGACACACATCAGCTCACCAGCCTTGCTTCTTCACCCCAGACAAACAAGGTACCAAGCCAGAGGTTAGAAACATTTGGTCCCCAGGGTCTACATTATTCAGGTAGACCTTCTGAAATGCCAGAGCTGTAAAGCAAAGCCATAATGGACTAAGGGAGCTGCTTCATCAGTTTAATAGCAGGGACCATGGGCTTTGCTTTCACATCAGTAAGAAGCGATGAGCCCTCAGGATCTTAAGCAAATGCCTATCAACCATCTTGGCAGGTAGCAACTGATTAGTGCCAATCTAAAAGCAGCTTGTGCAATACTGTATCTCACAGCTATATTCACTCTGGACTTCTGATGTATTTTATTAAGTATTCCTTAGAGTCTCTTACAATTTTCCTGCATGAGCTGTAAGGCCACAGTAAAAACTAATATTCAGAATCCTAATGAGTTTCCTTTCCACATTTTTACTTTAATGGTGAGTTTGAAAAGGTCAAGGCAAGGTAGGATTTTAGGAAATAATTGTTTAAAGTAATCTCTGGGTTATTGTGTTTCATTTGTATAAGATAATTATGCAAGATGCTAGATTTTTATTTGATCTCCACACCAATATTTTCATCTGATTATCTTCCATTCAGCTGCTATGCATGTTATATATACACTTTATTCCAACAAATATTCTTCCATCATTGTGAGACCATTTTAAGGTCACTTTTATTGATGTTCAGAGCTGAAGCCTGTAAATCGATGTCCCAGAAAAAGATCCAAATCACATTCTCTGTCACAGGATGTCAATTACTTTAGGTCTTCATATACTCAATATTTGTGCTAGGATTTTGAATACATACTTGAATATAGGGTTCACTGCACAATACATTTCACTGACTTTGTGAGCAGTTACTCCTAAAGCCAGGCAGAAAGCTGACTGCAGTATCTAAGCTCTGTTTCACAGAAATGTAAAGCCCCTTTTTACTCTTGGATTTGAATGGATGAATTCTACCTCTAGCACAGCCTGGCATATCTTTGGGTGTCCCCAGATTAAGGGGGTTTGTTCTGTACTAAAAATGATACAGCCTACTTTTCTCCTCAGGACTCATCGCTGCAGTATTGGACAGACTATTTACTTTGATGATTTTCTTTCACAAAGTTCCCAGGCAGTGGAAAGCAAAACAACAGAAGCAAGCCAACGAAAGCATAACTCCATTCATCTTTAGCCAAATAGCCGCTAGACCCAAACTACTAAGGAATGCCCAGTCAGTGATCCCCTGGTACTGCAGAAAGGAAGTCGTTAAATGAGGGTCATTAAGAGGATCAAAAACAGCATACGGAGAAGGGAATGGAGTTAGTCATCATTTTATCAAAATGTTCTTATGCTTGTCTCTAGAGCTTCTAAGAGATACCTATCTCGCTGCTACTGAAGACAATACAGAAGATGCCATTATGAAAAATTTTATAAGAAGAAACCTGAAAAATCTCTTCTCATCGCTTGTCAGGGGCAGGAAATGTCTGAACTCCAGTAAAATCCATAAGAAAGAAGCATTTGTGTATTACATCAGATCCATCAACTGTATATTGCTCTAGTCAGGATAGCCTGCTGTTGCCTCTAATCTGTCACTATGTTCAATTTATCCAGCAAGGGGTCACTTTGGCTCATTTCCCTTGGTTTTAATCATCTTTGCTTTAGTTTCATCAAATACAGAAAGTGATAGGTACATAGATACTGAGCAACATGACTGACCTGTAACTCCAAAAGACTCAGGCCTTCTGATAATGCTCTTTTTATTTAGTTTCGCTCATTTAAAGATGCAGCCACCTGAGAAGAAGCCCCTGAATTTCATATTGTGTGTCCTTGGAGATGGACCTTTGCTGTTATACAGTCCTAAGTAGGAATCCATACAAAGCACTGCTACAAGAAACACAGTTTTCCCCCAGTACCTGCAAGACCTCGCCAGATCGGTGACCCCAGCTGGCTGCATCACCAGGCTTGGAAGGGGAAGCTGATTCTCAGGCCTGGGACAACGTCGCCTGGTGAAGACACCTCCTTATGACCCTGAGGCCAGGCACAATACCAGGTGTCCAATGGGAAGTCCATGTCTCATGATGAGGTTCTCCTAGTTCACTGCCTGTAAGGTCCTCTATTGAGGGAACTGTATTAAAAGACTCTCTTTTCTTTGTCCCTGCCATGGGGATAGATTTTAGAACCACTTTGGGCCAAATTTCAGAAAATAAGTCCTATAATGGCACCAGCTACTTAAGCTGGGAAAAAAAGTCCCTGTGGTTATACACAGCTTCCTGAACTCCCCTGGACTGTGGCTGGGAGGAATTGCACAGATGCTCATTTGTTGCTAAGTGTCATCTCCTCACCTGCAATTATAAGCCATTTTTAGAAGTTTTCTTTACAAAGACAAATAAGGAACTCAAAAAATAAAAAATAAAAAATAAAAAAATCACTCCACTTACCTGTGCTGTTTAGAGCTTCCCTAAATCTGTCCACCCTTGTGGGGGAGGTAAGCCATGAGATACTTTGGCACACACTCAGAGATTTCGTAAGGTGAGAATGTGGATAAGAACAGTAAGTGCCATTTCTCAAGTAGTTCCAAGCAAGACCAGACACTTTACTGCTGCAAACTGAGGTAGAGCCAGCGATTTCAGTCAGTAGCACTCAGCCAATGGACACGGGGTAAATGTGTTGCCACTGGTGTCCAGTCCATGAGTCATCTGCTACTATCCCTCAGGCCTGCATTGAGCTGAAAATAGATATAACAATATGGAGGAAGCAATATAGGAAGAGAGGCAGAAAAATATGACACGTAATTGCTTGCATTATATTGCATACATTCATGCTGACTTCCAGGTCACTTAGTGAAGTGTTGGCTGGGTAGGTCTCTGGCCCCAGCAATAGTCCTCCCTCAATATTAAGCACAATGATGAGCCCATTACACCATAGAGTCTTGCATATATATTTAATCTACTACCTCATCCCAGGTCAAAGCGACCTGTAACAGACATTAAAAATAATTCTACGATTAAAGCATATACGCTGCTCCATAGCCTGCCTCCCAGTGCATGCACTACCCCTTCTGTCAGCCGTAAGCTCGGTTCCCAGCCCTTACTCATGAGTCCCATGTGTCTACATTTTTCAGCATACCGTGCACATTAATTTTACAAGATCGCTGCATAGGTCTGAAAGTCAGTCTATGTTGAATCACTTACATTAACAGGTCCAACAGCACATGCAGCTCAACTTTCTTGTAAGCTTGCAAATGTGTTTCTGTGTCTGTTTGCCCTTTTACCCTCTTCATTTTGCTAGTTATGTGCAATTAAATTAACGAGTGAGACCTCCTGAGTCCCAATGCTGCAATTTTGACTGAAGAGCCAGGCTACACTGACTTCATCGGCTTGCTCTGTTGTCTGGCCTTGAAGGTCTGCTCATCTGCTCCAGGAATCTGGTCCACAATCCTGATGCTTTTCTCCTTACCATGTTAACTTATATGATCCATAAAATCACAAATGTGAATGAAAAAAAGTTGTTTTAAGAACTTTGAAGTAGCTGAAATATATATTTACAAGCAGCAAACAGTTTTTGCAGGAAGAAAAAAAAAAAGAAAATTGCACAGACATTTGGCAATCTTCTGTCAAGTAACCAGGCACTGGCGCATTGTGTACAAAGAATACCCATCTGAACTGAATTTCATTTATTGGTGAGCTTTGCTTTTACTAAAGAGGAAAAAGGGAATCTGAGAAAGAGTTAAGAATTTCCTTTCGTCTGATTACTGCTGACCTTCCATTAGTCACTGAAAACAAAATGGCTTGTAATGGGATCTTGTGGTTTCTATCGCTCTACAAAAGCCACTTTTACGAGGTCACAGCTTGATGACTCTGATGAGTCTCACCTCATGAAAAAAATGCATGAATTTGTGAGCAGTAAGCTTTGGCGGTCAGGGGATGTGAATGGTCCCCCCAGGTCCCCCTCGCAGGAAACCACTGCCAAGGGCTGGCGAGCAGGATCTCTGCTGGTCTCAAGGCCAGTCCGCAGCTGCTGGGGATGCTGGACTGCTCACAGGGGGTGAGCGAGGCTCATGCACTCCGTGTTGGGGAGCACAACTGGAGCCATATATGCAAAAGGGTGAGGAGAAACAGAAGCTGCTTCTCAGCATGTGTTTGGATTTATTTGCAATCGACCACATCAGATAGCACAGCAACCATTGTAAAATTGTTTTCCTGCATCTTACTGCAGCCTACTATGGCATCCAAAGTAAATTTTCCTAATGCCCAGACAGAAATAAAATAGACAAAAAAAAAAAAAAACATACACATCTTGCTGCCACCAGCACCATCAAAACCACCTCTGAACCACACGCTACCTATAGGTTTGGGGTAAGCAGTACCATGTATATTGAATTTATTGCATGCATCAAGTAGAATAACCACAAGCAAACTTTATCACATAAAGTAGAGTCTGGTATCCATACCTAGCATACACATCAGTTGTTTTTTAAATAAAGAAATGTATTTCTCTACTACTCTTGTGTAACATATATTAAAAAGGTGTGGGTTTTTTTTAGGGGGAACTCAATACATGAACACCTCAAAGATCAACCTGCAAGAAGCCTTGAGCTATTTAACTCTTAAGGAGAACTTCAAATACTTTTATAAGTGTCAGTCATGAATTCAACTGATGCCTGCTGGTGACAGAGGAATCAAACCAAAGGCTGGTATACAGTCATGCTGGTACACAGTCATGCAAAGTAAACAGTAGAAGAGATGCTTAAAGCATTAATGATAATTATAATACATTTAGTATAAGATTGGTTAATGGATCATTCACAAATTGACCTTTCATTTTTTAATACACACTTGTTCTTCACAAGTATTTTCTGAAAAGCTTTATAAAAACACAAACAACAATAGCAACAACAAAAAACCCCTCAGACTACTTTTGTTCTGAACTCTCTACTTTACAGTGAAAAGTTAAGAGCCATGATGTGTGGTGACTCACCTGTTGTATGGTGTCTGCTCTGTGAAATGATCATTAGGAAACTAGAAGATCAGAGCTGCAGAATTGTTTGGTTGGAAGAGGCCTCTGGAGGTCACCTGGTCCAACCCTCCTGTTCATCTCCTCGTAGGTGGCTATTAGGTTGGTGAAGCATGATTTTCCCTTCGTCCTTCTTCCTTGGCCTAGATGTTCCCTCTGGCCTCAGAGGCTCGGGACTCCTGGAGGGTAATTTTACTAAGGAGGGAAGGCACTAAGTACCATTGCCTTTTCCATGTCATTTGTCACCAGTTCCCCTGCCCCATTCAGCAGTGGGCCCATGCTTTCCCTTCTCATCCTTTTGCTGTTTCTGTGCTTGCAGAAACCTTTCTTGTTGCCCTTCACATCTCTCACCAGGTTCAATTAGGCCTTTCTGAAACCTCATCTCTGCAAGTTCAGACATCATCTCTACAGTACTCCTGGGTGACCTCCCCCTGCTTCCACCTCACTTGCTTCCTTTGTATGTCTGAATTCACCTCAGCACTCCTTGCACATCCATACAGGCCTCCTGCCACCTACGCTTGATTTTCTGCTTTTTGGGATGGACTTGAGGAGCCAGCTCTCCTGGATCCCTCTTCTATCCAGGGCTATAATCCACGGGAATCTTCCAAGCAGATCCCTGAAGGGGTTGAAATCTGCTCTCCTGAAATCCAGGATTGTGGTCCTACTTTTTGCCCTTCTCCCACCTTTTAAGATCCTGAACTCCACCACCCCATGATCACTGCAGCCAAGGCTGCCTCCAACTTTGATATCTCCAACCAGTTCTTCCTTGTTTGTAGCATCAGGTCCCTGTTCACTCTCTGTTTGCTCTTCAATCACTTGAGTTGTACAGTATCACTTCTGCTCTACACCTTGTGCAGTAAAGCTGCCCTGTGCTGATGAGTACCTCCCTGTGAACATTGGTTTGAGTTTGCAGCACTGACAGTAAAAGCTGTTCTCACTAGGTACAAATGCCAGGAAGCCACATGCTACATCACTTTGTTTTGTGACTGTACCTATATAACTCATAAAATTAGATTTTTGGCACAAATCAACACTATTGAACTGACAGGATATTCTATCATCACTGTTTAAAACGTGATGTTTAGTAAAAAGTATGCCCAGTATATCATTATAACACAGACATACACACACACAAAAAAAAGAATATTCCCTTTAAAGCTCCTTTTTTTATATCTATCTAAGCTTGGCAAAATACTAAAATCAGCATGCTCAAGCCCTCTGCCTAATGGAAGGTTAATTCTCATAAAACTGAGATGAATGTTTGCAAATACCATTTTACAGCCCTCATTCATCTCTACAGTGAGAGACTGAATACTCTTTAACATATCAGCTCTGCAACACTACCAACAGAAAGCAAGGATTTTGGCCGCCCAAACCAAAATAGCTAACAGAGCCTTAGTTTCCAAGGATGGGTACTTAAAGCTCTTTGAATACGAGACTTTTTGTCTGAACTTGGCTTCCCAAAAAACAAAGGCAAGGAAAATCACTAAATAGCTTTGAAAAGCAGCCTGTAACTTCAGTGTTGCCTGATTTTTAACTGTTGAAAATTGGAACCTCAATGTTATACTAACACATGTTTTTACATTTTCCCTAGAAACAGATGGAATAATGTTGCTCATGCTATGCCAACACCATGTTGTTACATAGTCTTTATTAAAATTGCTTCAAGGCAAAAAGCTGTATGCACAAAGGCAAGGGGTGGGGAAAGTTGGCAACTCATTAAGATTTTCAGACTTGAGTTGTTTAACACTCAACCAGCACTGTGCATCATAAATAAATATCCATAACTTCACAAGGGGTAGGGAAGCTGTGGGCATTGCTGGTTGCTGGGTGAATTGAGTCTGAGAGACCCTTGCCATGCAGAAGGCAGCCAAGACAGACATCAAATAAAAAGGAAGAAAATGAAAAGGGAGCGCATGTACAAAATGAAGAGAAACTCGACACATTAAAAGAGAAGCACGAGAGAAATGAGATTTAAAGGAAATAACATAATTGAGAAATTAACATCAGTTTTTCCTTAAATCCAGGGGGAAAAAAAATCCTTCCTTATCTTCCTCAGAGATTAATCCCAGTTCTGACAAACTGCGCGTGGAGAAAATAGGCATCTGTGTGTGTATACATATATAAATATGTCGTGAACATGTGCTTCTAAAACATGATCCAAAGCCACTGAATTAGATGGAACGATTTCCATTTGGCTTTAGTGGGTTTTGGACCAGGTCCTCAAACTTTACAGATTCGGTTTTGAAAAAGAAAGGGACAATCAAATGCCAGATTAATTCTTGTTCTGAAAAATCAATGTTGAATTACCAACAACAACAAAAAGCAACAAACAGCTTTTAATCTTCCAACCATGTAAATGCCTTCAATTAACTAACATTGATTTCCCTTTGCCTATATTGAGAATTTTTATGTCCCAAAATGAAGCAGTAAAAACACTTCCATGATAACCATAAAAATCACTGGAGGGAAAATAAAGTTTTCTGTTTCATTACCTTTTCTGTGTGGTAATCAATTACAAAGGAAGAACAGTGCAGGTTCAATTAAGTAACTAAATAAAAAGGAATTAAAAGCCACAGGGGATCTTTATTTTACTTATGTTAAAGTGGGGTCCGACTCCAGGCCTCATTGACTTGGTTGTAGTATATAATGGGGTTTAATTTCTGTGAACCAGTCTGTCAGCATTAGCTGATCATAATTAGGAAAACGGGGTTAGAGAAAACAGAGCTACTGAAAATAGCTTTTCCCAAGCGTAGCTTTCCCTCCAAATGGGATTATCATTGAGCACTCAGCACATTGCAATATATAAATGAACCATTTGGCAAAACAAAGGTGCCTCCTTTGAAACATACAACACAATTCAGGAAAACACTGGGTGCTCTGTCCCAGTTCAGCAAGTGTGTGAGCACACGCTTACCTTTAAATGCTTGCTTAGGTCTTCCATTGACTTGAGGATTAGCATGTGCTGAAAAAAGCCCTCAGTGTCTTGCAGAACAGCAAGTTCCTATTAAGTAGCGAGAGATTCATTTAAAAAGGAAATATGATTTTTTTTTAGAACTCGAAAAAATAGCTGTGGATTTGGTTTTGGGTTTCTTATTTTGAAATCTCGGTTCTCATTTTAGTCAAACAATTATCGTGACTTTATTATAGGCAGTGAGCTTCACGTGGGCAAAAATAAGACTCCTGGAGACATACACAATACAAGATCTGTTCAGATAGATGAATGGAAAATTTAAGAGGGACTGGCACTTACGGGATGCTTTGCCAATGAAAAGTGTGGCTCTTGGATTCATGTTTACACAGATGCCAGTGCATACACACCTGCAGAAATAATCACAGGAAAAATGGGGATTCCAATGACGGCCACAGCAAAAGCCTGATAGCCTGCAATGAAGCCATGGTTTCATCCATGACCTGTACACACGTCGGCTGGGACTCATCACCTCTAACTCCAGGCACCGGTTCCAGGCTACACCAGCCATGTGTGTGTGTGTTTATGGGGGGCACCTAGAGAAGGAGCCACTCCACCAACCACAGTGGGGTGGAATGTCCCTCTGGCAGCACGTGCCAAACCAAAGGCACCAGAGTTCCTCTTGGTTTCCCCTCGGATCTCAAACATCTCTATCCCTCTGCAGTTCATCACCCATCCCTTTAGCAGAGCTCCATGCTCCTGCAGCCAGGCCTCGCTCCCTCCACATCCCCCAGATGAGGAAGGCCCGAGGGCAGGAAAGCACCAGCATCCCTCTTAGGCAGCTGGCAGTCCACCAAGCATTCCACCAAGCCATTTAAAGAGAGAGGGAGGCACGTCCCATCATGTTTCAGAAGGAGCAGGCACACCGTACGTCTCACCAAGAGCTGCCCCTCCAAAGGACACGGATTTAAAAGCACTCTCACAAATCTGCTTGCAGAAAGATAACTCGGTGTTTCTCATAAATCAGGCCACTTGATTTAACTGCCAAGATATTCAACAAAATTCTTTTTTAGGCTGCTCATTTTTCATTGCTTCAGGCTACGTTTAACCAAATAATCTTACCATAAATCTGGGCTCCCACTGCCATTCATTATGAAGTGAGCCTTGTTTAGAAGTTCTTAGAATCGGTACATTCCTCCTGAATGACAATCCTCAAACGTCTTTCATTTCAAAAGGAGCAAAATGGAAATCGGTTCTTCTCCAAGTTTACCAGAAGGGCAGCCAAGCGCTGATGTTATACAGTAAGATCTCAAACTGGGAACTGGGCAGCTATTTTAATCAGTGGACTTATTTCACGTCTGTCAAGGACAGTATATTTAGAACTGGACAAGCTGTTTCTTCACTGCACCCATAATCTTAAAAAAATGACCCAAGCACAGCATTTCTCAGATGGGCTCTTTTGCACTTTGGCAAACCCCCATGAAAGAGCATTTAGATAACACTCCAGCTATCAGCAGGGCCAGGATTTAAAAAGTGCAAAGAAGCATCCACACAGTGTAGAGCCGGAGCCGTTGTTGCTGTTTAATCAATCATAGCTATTTAATCAAGTCTTCTGGGCACCATCAGATCATTTGAGTGAATCACTCAGGTCAAGGCACGAAAATAAAACAAGTTCCTTTATCACCTCTTATCTGCCCAGAGTAAAGCGTATGTGAAAGTGAGGTAAGTGATGACCTCTGTGAAACTGAAACAGCAAACAGTGGAGGAAAGATCTCCTGCTGCACTGAGGCAGAGCTGGAGCCAGAAAGAAGAGCCTCTCTAAGGTAGCACTTCCCAGCCAACCCATGCAGCAGTGCAGTACACTGCTGGTGTTTCCAGGAGAACCTAGCCCCCTGTCTGGGCATCAAAACCAGCAGCAGGATTTTGGAAAGAGGTTGGCTCCAAGCTAGCTGTCCTTACTGCAGCACAAAGATGAGATTTGAAAACAGGATCCTCAGTGAAGGCCTGCAGTTCTAGCTGTGACAATAAGGAAAGCCTTCCCATAGCTCACTGCTTGGCCAGAAACACTAAACAAGTGGATTTAGCCACAGGAAACAAACTGCCGGTATAGCACTCGACTGCGAGCACTTTTCTTTTTATTCAGTTGTTTGTATAACAAAGCAGTTCAAAGATGAAGGCATCACTGGGACGCATGTTCCAACCATGTCAACCTGTGTAACCCCCCCACCAACCTCACCCAGCCTGTCATACACCTTGCATCACCAGCAGGAGCTGTGGGCTACAGAAGAAGATGTTGCCTTAACTATGATCACCACAGGTCACCATGGCCCTTGCACTGCCTGCAGCTCACCTGCTGCAGCTTGGAGCACAGTGCGGGCTTCAAAAGTCAGGGTAAAAAAGCAGGTACTTAGCACCGTTACCCTCTTCTTTGCCCCTGTCATCAGTAGGCAGGGAGCTTGGATTTGGGACTTCCTGCAGTCAAAATGCAGTCTCGGAGCCTTTTGGACTTGCATCCTATTGATGGTAAGGCAGTGAGAGCAAGGGCCGTGCTCTGCACCCATGTCAGCAGACTGTCTGTCCTTTAGGGGACTTCTCAGCATGCCTTTACAAGCATATGAGTAACAAGAAAACACTGGAGCACAACGAAAATCTAGCCCGGCCTCCACCAGAGACGAATCTGCAAGGACTTCAGTGCACATCCTAATTCTCCAGTCTTCTTGTGTTTTTTTAAGCTTTCAAGGAAAAAAAAAAAACTAAGTTGTGAGTTTGGGTCTCTGATATGCTAGTGAACCAAGTGCTTAGCACGGCTGAAATGAAATTACCTGTTCCCCACACAGCACCACAGACTGGGGACTGCTCCGGCCTCTCTCCCCACAGCCCTTCAGGGTGCCCCACACCAGCTACAGAACAGGGACCACCGTGGAGGGACCATCACAGGTAACCCCCAAATAGGCAGAAAATTCAGGAGAACTCAAAAGAAAAAACAACCTATTGTGCCTCCTGCTCTGGTCACAAGCTACCATATGCTCTTTAATAAATCTTGTGGGAAGGTGCTCTGATGATCGTTAGGAGCTGGTCTTGCTCCAGGGTGCTTTTCTTGCCTTGCAGTTCTGCCTTTTCTTTATCACCAGTGCCATACCTCACAGTGCTTTTTGCCCTCCTTGCCTGCACAGGTCACAGCTCTGTAATAACAGGCACTGCTCACCAGGGCCGGACCCTCCCTGTACAAAAGCCCAGCACAGAGTGACGCCACATTTTACTGCTGTTGTAAACTGCAGTTTCAAGGTCAAGAACTGAGGTCCAAACCCCTTCCTACAACACCCACCAAACCTTAAGTTATTTTAAAAAATAGTATTTCACTGAAAAAAAAGAAAAAGAAAAAAAAAAGCTATAACGCTGATAAGATTTGCAAGCTAGCAAAATACCATTTCCTCCATTAATGCCTGTAGAGTTCTAGCATTCTTGCCATAATTTGCATGCAGATGTACCGTAGGTACTGAGAAAGAGATCAGAGACTCAGAAGAAGCAGGAAATGACCACTTTCTAGGGTACAGAGTCAGCTTGTTTTGTACAAACCGTCTGGCTTACTAAAACAGACTTGTCTTAGACTTGCCAGCCAAGCGATATGAGCTACTGATGTACGTCTGGAAAATATTTATGATAAAAATTATGGTTGCAGGAAGAATAGCAAGTAAGTAGCTGATCCAGCTGGCATGCAAATTGGGCACAACGTTTATCAGCACAAATATGTTCATCAGCACTACCACCTAGTCCTTCTGGAGAGCAGTAGGTACTCGGAGATCTTTGTGACCGTTGAGTTTCCTACAGCCCCCGATCATAAATATTATTCTTGTCTTATGTAACACAGGAGAAAGTGTTTGACCATCCACTGTACAGCTTGACACAGCAGCATCAGGGCTCTTGCCCTGACCCATGCTGAGATGGGAAATGGGGCACTTGAAGCCTTTGACTTCAGCTGGTACATATCAGACAGACTCACTGTGCAACCAGACCAACTTATGTGTCCTTAGGAAACCAGACTAGTAGCAGCCTGGTAAGGACATACCATAGTACACCATAGTCTTCCCTGGATATTAAATAAAATAATCTAGGAATCACTATATTGGAGCACACCTTAATGCTGCTAAAGGAGGAGAAACCAGCTCCCAGCCATCCAGTCCATATTACTGGGTAAAAGTTGAAGGCAACACCTGGTGAGATCTAAAACAATCAGGATCTGCTTCAACATTTGACCTCTCCAGAAGTCTCCTGAGACCCACTCTGCCAGTGAAACCCAGCAGAGCACAGTGCAATTCCAGGGTATCTGTGCTCTCTTGCTAGCCTAGCAGACCCCAGCCACACTAGTTTTTCACTGTAGGTTTTCCAGCCCCACGGTGATCTTACATTACACCGTTTTAAAAGGGCCAGATCACCATGTGTCATATCACCGAAAACTATGAATTGTCTCTAAATCCATAAATGCCGTGCTCAATTTCTTGATGGGCAAGGTCTGTTATTGTGACCTGGTTCCTTGCAACCCCCCAACCTCATTTCTGTAATATAAGAGAAAGGAAAGCTCCCTATCTGATTTCATACAAACGTTATTTCTTTGTTTCAGCACAGCTTGGACAGCTTCGGGATCCAAGACCGGCTTTGTGCCCATCCTGCTCAGGCTTTCTAGAAATGACTTTGTTCCAACGTGGGTCATTCAGACTGTGGGATAACTGGAAATTTCAGTGTTTATTAGTTTTCATTTTCAGCACTGAGTGCATTTTCAATGTTGACTCACAGAAGTGATTTTTAAAGGAATAATTGCTTCCAGATGTCATGCATATTTTGCTCTGAAGGAATACTGCAATTTTTGTTAAGGTTACAGAGCTAGAAAGACTGTTTTCCCTATCCGAGTGGCTCTTTTGAGAGGAATTGGGAACCCTACTCGCTTCATGTAGAACCTACAAATGCAAGTAGGAGTTAGACCTAAGACCGCTGACATACACACTTATTTGGTATGACACACTTTGTAAAGAAGAAACATTGAGCATGCACCCACAATACAACTTTTGGTTTGCTCTATAGTGAGAATATTGTGTTGGGGTGTTTCAGTACAGCCCATGCAAAGACATCGAAAATAGGTCTTCCTAGAAGACCTAGATCTCTAATTTTAAAGGAACACCCTCATACTAAACGCAAACACACTTCTGCTAATGCCAAGTCCTCCTCAACTTCAGTGTGAAAAGAATGGGAAAGGACAGAAATACTCAAAAAGGAGGCACAGGGAAAAAAATCTGCCACTGGAGACATGCTCCGTTTTCATTGGTTTCAATTCCACTTTTTCTTTAGAGAACTTATTTCTGGTCTCTTTCTCTCTCACTATTAAAACATATGCACACATACCAGGGTAAGGGAAAGAATGTACATAAAATCATTCAAAGATAAGGTCAGAGCACAGAAATACAGTTTTATCCCTGCTGGGAATCTGTAGTTAAATTATCCAAACACTGAGAGCATGCTCTAAGTTATCCCTGAGCACTTTCATAGCAGCATTTTGGGGTGATGTGCTTATAAGAACTGCGTTGCTGTAGTATGCGTTACTTAATGAAGGCTCCTGATTCTGTTATCCTAAATTTCCAGTTCCAGAAGGCATTATGTCTACAAACATAAATGCTTGTTGAAAGACAGATGTGTTCTACCCACCTGGCACAAAATAAGCGTGAGGAGGATTTCATGCAAGGCCCATTAAGCTGGAGGAAGTACAGAAGGAGATCACCTGCTCCAGAACACGTTGAAAAGGCCTTGTTTGGACACAGGCACAGAGCAGCTGAAACACTCATACAGAGAGGAAAATGACAGATGAAGACAGAATATTTGCAGTTTGTTGTTTGTGAGGTCCTGCAGGTTTGTTTCCAAAGAAAATTGTAGGGTAACCAACTAAAGTGGTTGCAAATTACTGGAAAATGCTAATCAGCTGAAAGGTGCATGACAGCTTTGAGAAAAAAATCATTTTATAACTTGATAGCAGAGAATTTTAGTAAGATTTAAATGCTCCATTTCAGCCTTTCTGCAATGGAACAATCCATTTTCTATCTTGAAAACATTTTAAAAACATTCTGTGAAATACAGTAAAATCCACTACGTATTGTTAGATCAGCAAGATTTATGAAGCTTTTTGTTTTTTTCCATCCTGCATCAAGAAAAAAAATGAAATTGCAAACCTTCCCACAAAATGAAAAATTAAATGATCTCACTGCTTTACAACTAAGAGTGGGCGGTGTTGAAAACTACTGTCCTAATAACACAGGACAAGACTGACGGCACTAAAAAAAGGGCTAGAAAAAAATACAGCTAGAAATAAACTGTCCTCTGCATCAGAACACTCCATAATAGGTAGGAAAATATGTCCCTTTTCCTACAGAAATAGATTATATGGAACACGATCATTTTGTATACAACACCTACTTCAAAAAGGCCCAAGAAGCTGTAATATTCAAAATTAGAATACAAAACCAAACTTGTGTCCATGTTCAGCTAAACTCTGAATTTCATTCTACTACTACTAGTAAGTACATGTTAAAATATTTTGAAGAATGTAATGGAACACGGGTTTAATATAAGCGGTTAACTGCTAAGCCCTGAAAACATCCATGAAAATTTAAGTCTGTGTGTAAGAGATCTCTTGAGTAGGACTGATTTTCTGAACCAAATTAATTTTAGTCAAAGCCATAACACATAAGAAAAGCTGAAGTCCCCCCAAAACTTAGAACATTGTTGTGAGCAGACAGCAACCACCAGATCTGGACCCCTAAGCACACTTGGTATTTTGCCCTCTGAGCTCTAAATAACTAAATTATTAATGTGAGAGAGATTATACGTTAAGCTTTCAACCAGTTGATTATATCAAAGAATTACTACAGACGGTGATGGAGCCATCTATTACCACAAACTGCCTGATGAGTCTCATGACATTCTCCTATGTTCAGCTCTTTATATCTTCACCAAGACACAGACAACTTTCTTAAACTACATCTGAAGCCCTTAGATATCTCTTTATAACCTGCTGAGACCTCAGCAATCACCAAAATGAGGTTCCAAAATGTAATGTTTTGCCCAGGATGAAGAAGTCCCCTATCTTACCTGTTTTGTTGAAAAGTTCTATTGCCTCCAAAATATTAAGTCTCAGCACTGGAATCTGGTACAGGCTACCACAGTGAGGAATGTACTTTCTGGCATCCCCACAAACTCTCCCAAACCTGATCAGGCCAGGAATCTGACAAAAAATAATTACGCTTCACACATATCCAACAGGCCCTTAGCTCAAAGTGCAGGGCTAAAGCCTCTGAAGTCCAGCTACACCAACATGCTGCACAGCTCTTCTCTCCATAGGGCACAGCCACAGACTACCCTGTAATGCACAGGACATGGGACTGAATTTACGCAGGTCATAATTTAATCTGATTCCTTTCATTCTTATATTCCCTAACACTTGAGTGCTCAACTGCATGATCTTCAAGTTCATTAAATTTTACTTGGACATCATATGAAGTACATGAAGCCACCCAGAGAGCCTTCACACAAAAGTATTAGAAAAAAATCACTACGCCACCAAAACACTCCTTTAAATATCTTCATTTTAACTTAAAGCAGCATAAACAGCCTCAAAGAGAACTTTTAGGAAATAGGAGTTTCCAAAGGAGCTAGATATTAGGACAGCCTGTGTTGACCATAGCTCACACTCGGGTAAGAGGTACTTGTTCCACACTGGAGATGTGCATAGGTCCTGCAAGCACAAGCGGAGCCTGGAGAGCCTAGACTGTGGCTCTGTACTGGGGAAATGTGTTGCTTTTGCACTTTCTAAATACTACTCTTTACTCTTTATTTGAAGCTGCACTAACAGGCATTTCTGCAGCAGCTGGCAGAGGTACTGCATAAAGACCCAATTCAAACTAATGGTTAGGTTCATTTTAGAAATAGGTCTTCACTTTAAAATAGGACTAAGTCTTGACAGTGCCAAAGTCTTGCAACATGACTAATTTCAAATGGCAGAAATCCTACGAGATCTGATATTTTGCAAGATTTCCCATCTACATGCCTTCCAGCTTGAGAAGCAATTCAGAACCACAGCTATAGGCACGCGTCCAGCTACAGAGATATGACATGGACTAATCTCTATTTTAAACCCTTCTTCTCCTCCATTTGGTAGCTCCATTATGAAACATACTTTTTTGGCTTTGAAGCTTCTGACTTTACCACTGTGTGTTTGGAGTTGGTTTCTCTTGGTTCAGTTAGGAATTAAATACTTAATGACCTTACCTGGCAATTAGCTTTCCTTGCTCATCTAGTTTCCCTGAAGAGCAAGGGATTAGCAGGGCTGGCAGCTGGTAGAGAGGAGAGGTCACTCCCGTTGGTGGAAAAATCCCTCTGGGGCCTCCCTCTCTCCAGCTGTGACCTTCAGAGTCCTATTCTTACTGTACCAGATCTCAGAAACGCTCTAAACTTGCATTTGCTAAGACTTCTGTGGTTTGAGCACTGCAAGACGACCAGATTGAACCATTAACGTCGCCAACACTCAAACACCTTTTAAAATGAAAAACATATTCCAGCTCAAGACTGATGAATATCTTAAGATATCCTTTGATATGGTATAATAGCAGCTGGTTTAAACAGAGTTAGTTTGGTGTGGAGATTAGATCTTTTTTTATATGACGCTGGACACAAGGGGACTTCAAAATCTGTGTAAACCTCTAAGCTCTTCTGCAACACAGTAGATTAAATTGCAGATGAGTGTAACAGTCCCAAGGATGTGTCAATGATTCAGTGCACCACGCTCTGAGCAAACAAGCCTGGGGCATGATGCATACCAGTGGTCTGACAACATCGCCAACCCATGCAGTGAGCAGCCACACAGTTCATTTCCTGAGGACGTGGTCTATGACATCTGCAAGATTCTTCACAGATTCCCCTCCATGTAGGGACCACTCCTCCCAGCACCTCTCATGACAGATGGTTGTGAGACCAAGAGGGAGCCCTGTTTTTTGTGCAACGTGATCTTTTGTACACTGAACTACCAGCACTGCCTAGTTAGTTTGGCTTCCCTGAGTTATTTGGCAGCCCCTCCAAAACCTGCATCAGGGAGAAAAGTTCCCAACACTGTGCAGCTGCCAAAATCAGTGTCTTCTCGGTGGTGGCCCCACAGCCTTGACCCCCAAGCAGCACCCGTCACAGTGAGAAGCAGTGGGTGGGAAGCAGGTCTATGACCCCATGAGAGAAGGCTGTATCACCAGATCAGACAACAGGATAAGCATCAGCCTTATTTCTGATATTTCCTTGGATTTTGTGTCTTGGAACTTGACACTGAACCTACTCAACGTGCTAGTGTACACATGCAATTTGTAAGATTATTTGCAGTTTTTTGCTGCTGGAGAATGAATGCGATGTATTTACGTCCTGGTGCACATACATAATTAAGGACAGCAGGAGCACTTCTGACCAACGGCTGCTGCAGCCTGTCCTAGGGCTGATTTCCAACTCTTTCCAGGACAGTTGCACAGGTTGTTAACATAAAAAATAATAATAATAATAAAAAAAAAACCTCTGCTGATCTGTGTTTTGTAAGATGCCAGCTGCCGCCAGGGCAGCACACATGGTCCAACACAGGGGGCAGAGACCGAGCGCCAGCCTGCATGGAGGAACAGGTCTGCTGGGTGCCAGCACCCACACCAGTGGCTCAGGAAGGCAAAAGGATGCAGACACTCACTGGTCTGTCCCCAGGGAGGAAGTGGGAGGCACAACGGAGAGGATCCCAAGCTGCAAGCCGCGGGGGGGATGAGGAAGGCCCAGCAAGGCCAGGCTGGAGGTAACCCCGCAAGGCCAATGGCCTTGGCCACCTCTGCCTGCAGAGGACATAGATGGGCCAGCTGCTGCTCCCCTCCTCAAACCACCTTTGTTAGTGAGTGCTCTGCACCTTCCCTTCCCCAGTATCGAGGTATGTGACAGCAGGAGCATTGATTGGCACCTGAGGGAAACACGTGGCCCTGCTCCAACGGGTGAGTCTCAATGAGACGGCTTATTAGAGAGAGCCAGCAGTGACAGCCCAGCACCAAACACTCCTGTCCCCCCCAACATTGCACTTTTCCTCCTCTTGTTTTCCTGTCTTCTATATCAATCCATTACTTCCATCTGCTTCAAACCAAATGTGCCAAATAAAAATGGAGATTTTCTTTTTTTTTTTTCTTTTTTTTTTTTTCTAGAGCAAATTAGGCAGCTGGAGGTTACATCTCTTTTGAAAATTGACAACCCATTACCAGGCATAATGCAAAGCAGTTGGCTGCACACACAGTCATGCAATGTTTTGCTAGGCTGATGCAGCAAAATCAAGGAACTTGTGCCTTGTGCCCAGCTGCAAATGCCGGCAAGGCTCCAGAACGCCACCAATTTTACAACGGCTGTCACACCAGAGGAGCTTATCCTCCCAGACAGTGGAAGTGCACAATTAGGTCACATTAAGCGCTGAGAAAATACCACAGCGGTTCCACACGACAACTGAAAGCGAGCAACAATGGGAAACAGCTCCTAGCTGGCAGGAGTACTCTGGGCATCGGTACGTATTTTCTGTTAAGCACTTGCACATGAAGGATGTGGGTGCAGGATGGGAGCAATCACCCAGGCAGAGGGAGGCATAATGCTTTCCCACCAGGCAGTGAAGCAAGACAGCCAAGCACAGTGTACGGGTAGCTTCATCCCCAGCAAGTCACTGCTACCTTGGCATTCACAGAAGCAGAGGGGCCAGATCTCTGCCCCTCACTGCTCATTTTGATACATCCCCTGGTTCCTCCAGGAGGGCTTACTTCAGGGTCAGAATGAACACGCTGAGGAGCAATGCTCACAGCTGGAGCTTCAGTCTTAGGTAGGGTTCTTTTGTCCATACAGCACCAAGCACAGTAACTGGAGCTCCCCGTCCTACCACAGTAGGAAAAGTATTTGCAATCTCTTTATCATTGCACCTACTTGCTACAAAGCCTGTCTTTGGCCAGAGGTGGAATAGCAAGGAGAACACAGCTCATTCTGCTCACAGAAAGCCTCTTGTGTCCTGTCAGCATCACCTAATTACACTTGGTTGATTTCAGCTTTGGAAAGCTGAAATGAAAGGTGGTCATTGTGTTGGCTCTCAGTGTAGTCACAGGTAACAGGCACCCTGTTGCACAATGTTTGGTGCTCACCGCAAAGCTATCGTGCTGAAAAGTTTCTATTCCCACTGCCACACCAGTGCTAGTTATTAAAAACATAAATAGAAGGGTTCTGTGCAGGACCTCAGAAAGAGGGCAACTGTATGGAGAGAGAACGCAAGGAAAAACTACAGACACCTTCAACACTGTGGAAAATGCTGGCCTGCGTATTTAATTCCTGTGCACCACAAAGTTACTTGTGGGGTTTGCAGATTAGAAAAACATGTTAAATTTTGCCTGTGATCAAACACATGACCATTCTGCAGCAGCAAGCAACACACCTCTGAGATGTCAACACGAGCAGCACAGCTCTCTCAGCACCTGAATTAACTTGATTCTTGAAGAAATGGGAAAACAGAAACTTTTTACCGTGTTATTTTCAGTGGAAATACTAGTTGTTGGGATCAACGCTCCTGTTGCAACATCTCCTTTACGCGTGTGTCTCCACAGAGCCTCTCTGTGGTTTGCTCCCAGATCTAAGAGCAGGCCTGCTCTCACACCTCCAAGCCAGCAGGTGAAAAACACCCAGAAAAGCCTTCGGCGCAGGCCAGAAGCAGCAGCGCACCCCAAGAGAAGCCACCAGAGGTGCGCGCAGGATGCAGCGCCGCGAGGCTTGGGCGCGGCGGGCAGCAGCCGAGGGCAGAAGCAGGCCCGCAGGCAGGCCGGGAGCGGAGCGGAGCCGGCGAAGGGGTGGCTGCGGGGCCGCCCAGCCGCGGGACGCGCCGCGGGGCCGGGCTGGCAGCGCCGCCGCGCTCCCTCTGGCGGCCGCTCGGGGCTTGTGCCGGCAGGGCGGCCCAGACCCCGCCGCCGGGAGAGAGACAGCGAGCGGGGGGAAACTGCCGGAGGGACAGCCGCCGTCTCCTCCGCACACCCCACGCGGCAGTTTCAGGGAATTCTGATGATGGCTGGTCAGTGATAACCGATCTCTGCGTTTCGACACATTCAGGAAAGAGGCTGAGATGAGGGGGGGAAACAAGAGCAAAACACCCCAAAACTCTCCGCCATGTTCTAGGCTAGTCTCTTGAGAGCAAGACCGTATCAAGAACTGCAGTTCAGAGAATAAATCATGACAACATCAAACATCCATTCTAACGGAGAATAACTCATGGCAACGTCAGACACCCATCCTAACCTTGGATTGGGAGAGACTTGAGACAATGAAGACCGAAGATCTAATACCTGCTAACATCAGAGGAAAAGAGTGTTGTTACATGGCTACATTCACTTCTCTTTACCATGACTCATTCCTTTGTAACTCACCGTGCCACCATTTAGCCTCAGCCTGCTTTGGGTTTCCTGCAGTAATTTGATTTGCATGTTCTGGGTTTCTGATCAGATCCCATCCACTGCAAGTGCTGTGCTGGCTTAGCCACACACAGTAAGTAAAGACTGGAAAGCCTCCAGCCAACAGACACCCAAGAAAAAAATAAGATTTCTTTGCTGTTCATGCAGTTTTCTCAAACTGCTTGACAAAAAGTTATTGGTGGCTATTTTTTAAATGAAAGAAGTAGTGAGAAAATAACTTTGTGGCATATTGGGCTAGCAGATTGTTCAGACATTGTACAATGACAATAAAGCCTTTAGGATTCTTTGACTGACATATATAATGAATGTAGCTGTCAAACTTTTGTGCAGCAATTTTATGTTGCATTGACGAGCTATTTCACTGGACAGGGTTTTGCATAAAAAGAATAATTCATGTTGTTGTGTTGCTGCTATTTACAGAGCACAGAGGACAGTGGAATCATTACAATATAAATATTAATATTCAAATTTCTTTTGGAATACATAATTTTGTATGCAACGTATACTACGCATACATCTTGGTACAGGGAAAGAGGCATTGTTCTGCAGAGAAAAGGGGGGCCTGGAGCTGCTGGGGTTTGTTGTTCATTCACTGATTCATTATGTGGCCTTTGAAAAGGCACTTAGTCATTCTGCAGTTTAATTTTTCTCTCTGTAGAAAGGGGAACAATGCATCAACACAAACTGTTCCATGATTTTTGCACTCACTGTTATCTGTTGGAGTTGTTGAAGTCGCAGAGACAGCTCAGGGTCAAGGGGCTTGTCTGAGCAGCCCTCATGCACAGGAAGCCCAGAGGCAGGGAACAGCTCTGCTCTTCTGAAATGTCTTCTTTTTCCTACCAAGGCAGCGGCAGGGTAATTTTGGACTACCTAGCACAGCAGTTGCTCTGTGCAAGTTTCCTTACCTTTGTTATGAACAATGACTTGCCATGGGCAGAATATACACTGAAATCACTAGCCTTGAAGAAAACAGAAAACAACCAAGCAGGCAAAGCAGAACATAAATGAGAAAAAAAAAAAAAAAAAGAAAAGAAAAAAGAAAAGAGTATAAGCAAGGATGAATCTCACACTGCATTCACCATGCAGTCAAGCCTATAAGCAGGTTGTGTATCTAAGGGTAGGAAACCACAAAGACATCTCCTGTTCCCTGGAGAAAGGTAAGCAACTTCTGAAATTGCCTTCATAGACTATTATTAGAACCACACCAAGGCTGAAGTACCCTGTGCCCAAAGCTACATCATGCAAACACTGTGTACATAAAAAGAAACACTCACAGGTCTGCAGTTAATAAAAATGCTGGGCCCATGCTATGGTACCAGTATCGTTTGAGAAAGCTGCTGAACAAGTGATGTTCTGGAAAGGACTTGCAAAGAACAAGCTTGGAAAAGGCACAATAATCCAGCTTGAGGCTGAGGTCAGTAAGCACACATGATATTTATTTATTTATTTTTAAGAGTGCAACTGTTTTTGTTTCTTACTTTACTTATTTATTCATTTCCCCTTTAAAAGGAAATATCAAGAAATTCTAGAGATGGGAATTTCATCTCTGCTCCCAAAATAACAGTACTTTTTCTGACCAGAAAAGCCAATTTGGCAAAGGGTGTCAGAGCAGTTCACAGTCTGTTTATGTACCAAAGCTCTGTATATAACTAGGAAGGAGAACAGGCACTGTATGTCACTGTGCTGAAAATGAAGAAAGGAGCCAGAGCATAGAGGAGAGAAGTGGGAAGGAGCCTTCTCATCAACCCCACGGCCCTGTAAGATTTTAACAGAAAGATAAAGGGCAGATTTGAGCAATTCAAGACAGCTGGAAGAGGACTGATGCTCGTGGGTTGCCGTCTTCAATATTTAAGATGAAGTTAACTACTGCATGGTGTACAAGGTGCACGGATACAGGGATGTTCTTGCTTGCTCTGAGCTGACAGTTTCTTAAAAGCAACGTTTGTGGTTGGAGTTGGTTTTCTGACAGGCAGTGCTGCCTCCCCTCCCGACTGTTATGGTGCTCAGCTTTCCCCAGTGTCTACAACAGAGAATGGCACATTCCTGGGCTCTGCCAAATCTTTAGCACTAAGAATTGGATTCCAAACAGTTCAGCATCTGCTTTAGCCAAAACAGCTCAACCATTTCCAGGAATATTATTATGGGAAAATATATTGCTTGGCACACATTAAATAAATCCAGACAACCTTTTATATGAGGATCTCTAGCTTCAGAAGGGAAATTTTGAAATCTGGCAGAGAGGAGGCCTTTGTGGCAGAAATGTGTCTATCCATGTTAAAATCTACCCACATTTCGCCAGATTATGGAAGAAGTTAAAACTGCAGTCAAGGGCTGAGTATAGGCATTTGAAAATAGCAGTTATCTGTTATGTCTGCTGTGGGCAAGAAGACCCTTACCTCCTGCACAGCTGCAGGAATATGGCTTGATCTGAGTTGTGGAGGAGGAAGAAGGACACAGCCCCATCACATCAAGAAGGACAATTAAAGACCAAGGAGCTTGGGAGCAAGAAAGAGATGCAGCCTGATGCCTTGTCAAGAGGAACAGCTGGCAGAGAAGAGACCAAAAGAGAGAGGTTTCTTTGTTACACAGCCCAGGTTCGACCTCAGCATCATGGGCACCAAACAGGCAAGGGGCCACTGCAGGAAACAAGCTGTGACCACATAAGTCAAGACACTTGTAATACTTATGTATTATGTACACAGCTGGGAGAATTAATGTCAGACAGAAAATTTAATTGGTGGCACCTCCTAATTTTGAAGGCTTGAATGTGCAACCTCAGTAAAACTCTGTAAATGGGGATTGCATGCAGTATAGCAAGACTTTCTGGAGGAAACACAAACATAGTTCCTAATTCTGCAAAATTTCATTCTCTGAAACCCTTGCACTCAGCATCTCACTGACATTGCTACAAAACCAAGGCCATCCTCTTTAAAAGCACAGACAACAGCATCTGTTCAAAGTGATGTAGTTGTGACTGCATTAGTTCATTATTCAGACACCTCTTCCTTTATCATGGAAATACAACTTGAGGAGCGGCAGATAAATGCTCTTGCGTGTAAAAGGAAGATATCAGTATTTAGACTGTATCTATGGTCTGAACTGACTGCTGGTCTATGAGAAGGTATACTTGCAAGGCCTCCATTCATCTCATACAAACAGGGGTTAAGAGGATTTGAGGATTTACAATGAAAGTACTCACCCACTTGGTAACATTGCAGCATTTCACTAATTCTTCAGTCTTGGCTCCTGGAAAAAGGACAAAGACAATCCACCTCCATCTGAATAGGCGTGTTAAATAGAGTTTATCTAGACCACGCTGTTCCTTCATCACCGCCTCCAGGGAGTTGCAGCCCCAGGCAATGGTTTCAAGGCAAACAGAAAGATCCGTGCAAGAAACACGAAGCAGCCACAGGATGAAACAATCCCACCTTTCACAGAAGGGTGTCTTTTCCATGGTCTTCAGCAGACCATAGAGTCCTTCCTGTGGGACCTTAGAAGTCATTTTGCTTGTACAGAGAGCTGGTACATTAGCATCATGCTAGAGGACAGGTTCAGTTCATTAACTGCTGCTGGGAAAAAGACTACCATTCCTTTTACCAAAAAAAAAAAAAAAAGGTCAGGAGTAGCTACAAAGGAGGAATCAAAGGAAAAGTTAACATACCTCAAACCCTTTCTCCAGGATACATCCACTGTTCCCTTTTCTCATCCCAAAAGCATCAGCAACTTCAATCCATTGGTGTATGAACATACTGGAGGTGCAGCACCTGGTGAAAGCCAGGCAGTGAGCAGACAGGCTCAGCAGTGCTGCTGTTCCTGTGGGAGAGCAGAGCCGTTCCTCCTGCA
Organism: Anser cygnoides; assembly: GCF_040182565.1. Taxonomy (NCBI): domain Eukaryota; kingdom Metazoa; phylum Chordata; class Aves; order Anseriformes; family Anatidae; genus Anser; species Anser cygnoides. The sequence goes on along the minus strand of NC_089875.1, from coordinate 30,164,474 downwards.
GAAGGCCAGGACTCCATGCCGTCTGCAAAAGACACTCAACAAACATTTTTGCTTTGCCATATTCCTACTTGGTTAATGATTTACCCTAAGCAACCAAGCAGAGAATTAAGGCAAAGAATAGGAAAGTTCTCTTTCCGGATATTAGTTGCATTAAGGAGAAAGGGCTAGATGAGGAGCCAGTGAGAGGGAGAAACTTCACACCCTAAAGTGCTGCAGTAAATTCTTCCCAGGAGCACGAACCAAGTTTATGTGTCACAAAAGCAGGAAAGGCTGGAACTAAGCAGTCAACCCAGCAATATGTGGACCTTGCGTTATGTTTTTCATTAGCAGAACCCAGATGCTTTACATAGTCATTCTTACAAATGCAGAGGAAGACTGAGGCATAGAAAGCACTGTTGATAACTTTCCAATAGTCAACTGAAGAGAGATGATCACAGCTAAGACCTGTCCTAGCCCCAGGCTTGGAGAGACTGCAAAATCCTTCTTTCATCTTCTACCTCTGAAAACTGCCTACATGGTTAAGGCAATGTGGCTAGACATTTTTCAGCAGATTTTAAGAAAGTGACATGTTTGTTATTTACATGTTTTTGCCCATGAGACAACTTTGATATGCCTTGTGAAACGTGCTCTCACAGAAATCTGAGGAGGGAAACCACGTAGCCAAGCATTCAGTAAAACATCTTTCTGTTTGCAGCAGGCAACTTTAACAAGATGGTTTTAATGGGATGAGGATTTAGTAGATATTTTTACATGCTGGCAGCAGTTTTTGCTAGACAGAATTTTATTATATCATTTATTGTATAGATTGCTAATCTACTAGAATAAATCATTTGAGACTCAGCAAAGACTGTACTGATGGTACAGAAGTCCTGTGGTTTCCCATATGCAATCTGGGAGACGGTGGCATGAGGTCAAGCCAGTCCTGAGCAAAAGGTCTCCCTGGTGCTTAATTCTTCCAGGTCACATACACCTCACCACTTGGTTGTTTGAAGAACAGCTTTAGCTTTACTGTGCTTCCACAAAGGATTGCACAGAATGACCATGCTCTCATTCCCTTTTGATTTAAGAGTTGCATAAGCACATAAGTGATTCCACGTTCAATAACTAAAATTAAAATTCCCTCTACCCGTCGTCTCCTGCAAGAATGTGGCTATTCTGCTTGAGAAACCACATCCTGTTCTGCATGATATTCAGATGGCTTTCTGTCAAAAGACAGAACCCAAGTTCAACAACCTTCCAGGACTGCTGCTGATCTCTTGGAGTCCACAGCAAACATTTCTGTGCAGTCCCGACAGCTGGGTCAGATCTGATGAGCTATAGAATTTCACATCAGCCAGGACTGACTTTTTAACCAGAGCAGATGCAAGGGTGTGTTTATGGGCCAAATAGACTCAGGATCCCCTAGGAAAAAGATTATCTTTTTCATACTCAGAACTTCTGTCCAGATGGACAATGATTGTCCATGTATGCTTCTGAATGTCCAGCAGTGGTCGGAACCATCATGCAGTAAATCCACTCAGGCTTACCAGCCAGCTGGGAATCCAATGCACACACAGCAGTGCATATACTCTGCTTCCACAGAGGATATTATAACTCTTCTGGAAAGTCTTACTCCACGCACGGTTCAAGGCTGCATGGCAAATTTGCATAAGTCTGATCCTCAGGGAAATTGGGGCTTACTGAGCAGGTAACAATTCCCACACAGGTAATCAAGGACCTCCCAAAGCATAAGATAATCCACACAGCACCTGGACCATACTCCTAAATCAGGCAAGAGAGATTTGACATTTCTTGGACAAAGTCCTGTACTTGCAAACTCAAATAGGTATTAGTACAAATAGTAGTAAACCAGAGTACATTATCTGACTTGACAGCTTGAAATATTTTCAGAAGTTTTCCCTCCTACTCCCATGCCTTAGCATGTAAGAAAATCAGAGTGAAGTGCCTGACTTCTGCCTTTGGCCAGTTGGTTTGCACAGGCCTAATGCTTTGCAGCTGAGCACCTCCACGAGTGCTATCAGTTGGCATGGCCAGGCAGGCAGGGTGGGCAGTCATGTTGGCACCACAGTGATGGATCCATGGGCCCCACCACAATTCACTTAGAGGGCCTATCATGGATATTTTGACTTGAAGGTGATCTTCATCCCACCTGATGTGGCCAGCAACAGGCTGAGGGGTCAGGCTCACGTCCCAAGACTGTGTAAACATCTGCCAAGAATGAGGTAAATGGGGTTTTGCTGTAGAAAAGGAGTCTGACTTTGAGGTCTACCCTAGCTATCAGTAGGAGACAGAGCTTTCGATGCACAGGCTGCGGCATCACTTCACAAGCAGCTTCAGTCAAACATGTCTATTTATGGTGGCAAGTTAAAGGTGCTATGACTCAGGTGCCAGAAGAGGGATCTCTAATAATACCTTCCAACTACATGTAATATGTAAATATAATCTGTGGGCAGGAAATGAATGAAATAATAAGGCGTTTATTATAATTATTTTAAAGGAACTTTTAAAATATTTAAGTACTTAAAATTTATTTACAGCATGGCAAAAGCTACTGGGAAGAGAGCTGGTGCTGGAAAACATTTTTCCCTAGGTTTCTTACTAGCCACCTGGCAACATGAGATAAGCTCTATTTTTTCTGCCTCAGTTTCTTTATTTTTACAGCTACACCAGGCAATACTTGGCTGCTTAATAAACTGATTTGACTTGATGGAAAGGAATTTACAAAACCTGGTGTAACTTATAACAATATAATACAGGGATGTTTAAACTGTGGTTTCTCCTGACAAAGCAGACAAATTTCTAGTTTGGTGTTTATAGCACATTAATCCGCAAGGAAAAATGCTGAAGTGACAGCAGAGAAGAGCAGCCCACAGCTCTGCACCAGCACACGTGGCCCCAGACACGAGCAGGGCTGAGCAGAGAGCCAGGAGCACTGTGGGCACTTCCTGACCCCTGCGTGCCGTCAGGAGAAGGTCCAGGGTGACAACAGCCATTGCATGGCTTGGGTATCTGCTCAGCTGAGAACAATGCCCATGCCCATCACTGGCCAAGCCAAAGCTCCTTGGGGACATCCTGCTCTCATCTCCCCTGCTCTTGCCTGTGAGCAAGCAACATAGGACAGAAAACACCAGAAAATCCATCCAAAACAGCCAAAACGCAGCTGCTTAGCAGAAGGGGAATTCCCAATAATGGAGCAGAGGACATTCAGGGGTATTGGAGAGTGGTCTCTTTTAAGAAGGGTTTGAAACTAAGGGATGTTTTTGGACAGTGACTCATGGTGCCCAGTGCACAGCTGGAGTAGGACTGCACATACAATTACTGTTATTAAAGTCAGTCATCTATAAACAACTGCCACTTCAAAGTGGGATCTTAGAAACCACACTTATTTCCCGTTCAAACTGTAGAAGAAAAATGTGGTATTTTTTTGGTGCCAGCATGCAGCAGTGTTTGCAACAGCTGTACATGTTCAACTGAAAGGGAAATGATGTTTTCTGAAAAATTTCATCTCTGATATTAAAAATATGATCAGCACAAGAAGATCCATCAGCCATGAGATATATTCATTACAGAGGCAACTTTCAGGCCCTTGCTGTCAGGGCAAGCTTTGGACCACTGATGTAGTCATACAGCAGTGCACCATCTAGCAAAACCCAGTCACCTGTCCCTTCCTTTCTCAGTTAAGGAGAGAACTCATTGATAGAATTATAACTTTCTAAAGAACAAAATAGTTGGGGAAAGTAAAGTATGTGAGCAAAACAACTGTTGAGGTAAATTCTCAAATGGAGCCAAGAGAACCTTTGACAACAGCTGTGGCTTCAAATTCCTAAAACAAAGAGAAGCAAAGTGAAGCAATCTTGTACCTGGCTCCTTTCCAGTCATGCATCTGGATAACTCCTTGGAGGGGGCTGGCATGAAAGCTTCAGTGCAGGTTTTCCACTCAGAGGCCTTCCAGCAGGCACACTGCTGAGAAAAATGTCCTGTACATACCCCATGCACTGGACAGAGCCATCAACCAAGAAGAGACATCAAGTGAGAGGCTTAAGAAGCAATCCCACACAATGTGCTTGGGCCTGCTAAGCTTAGGTGTTTCTTGTCCAGTTGGCAACTGCACCTACACTTTGGGTTTTAGCATTTCTAAATAGTTGGTCAAACTGAGATGGGGCAGGGAGGAACAGTCCGAAATAACAGTTGTGCCTGTATCGTGCTCTCCAGGTTGCGTTGGTAGTAAAATGATAGCTTTTGGAGGGCTTACTACTATTTCTACTGGCTTAAAAACCTGGCTAGGTACAACAGCCACTGAGCTGGACCTTTTACCCCATTAAATTAGTTCAGGATCTGATTTTGTTTTGCTGGAGTAACACAAAACAGGTAAAGAAAATCTGAAACGTTGAGAAATGCTGTTCCAAGGTACTCACAGGAGGGTTTACAGCGAGTCTCTGAACATCTTGGCAACAGATTGATTTTGATGGAGCAATACGCTCTGCACTCATTTAACAGTCCCCTGCTTCTGTTTGGATTTCTCAAAGTCATTTGGGCATGTGGGGATTTGAATTCTCTCTGGATTCTGAGGGGGAAAAAAAAAAAAAAAGCACTTTTCTCAGCATTGAGCTCGTTTAGCCACCATAACAGGGACAACAGCATTCCTACAACAGCATTATATCTCTGCTTATCTCCACACTCAGTAGAAAACTTTCTCCTCTGCATCAAATCATTCAGCATATCTCTAAAGTATAAAGTATATTTTAGCTTAACCACCCAGGTTCTGCCCTTCAAGTTATCACGACTGAAGACAAATATAATTTTTATATGATGAATTCAGTATTTTCAGGTCTTGCTGGCTTCAGGAGAGACTTTAAAATTTGCAAATAAAGCAAATTGCTTTAAAAATAAAAATAAATTTTAAAACCCTGAAGTCTGAAAAAAAAACCACAGTAGTGGGGAGTTTGTGCATGCAGAAGCAATCAAGGTTAGATCAGTCTGACTTCTTTCATTATCGCAGATCTCAAAATTTCAATGTAAAGATGGCAAATATTTAGACTATTATCTCTAGTAGTTGTGATAATAAAAAGATTATTTGGTTAATTCATTTTTTTCCTTTGTATTTTACTATACAAGCCACTATGGTACTCACATTAGTTTTAATGTGTTTCTTTACAGATTAAACTTTTCAAGTGTTGCCATTAAGAGATATTATTGTTTCACATGATAAATAGGATTTAGAAACAGTAAATTTCATCACAAAATGAGAAGTCTCATTACAAATGGAAATGTGGGTATGTCACAGTTTACAGTGCAAAGCACTAATGTAACAGCTGCTAATTTATAGTTTAAAAACACAGTTTCTGAAAGTTTTCTCCTATGTATCCTTTTAACATTTTTAGGCAAATTCTACATAAAGCTTAAGTAAACAGGTGTAAAACAAATCCCAACAAGCATCATCACCAGAACAGCAAGTCTAGCCAGTTTAAATTTCAGCAGATCACGATATGAAAAAAATTGAGTGAATTACTTACGCTGTCTGTCTCCACAGCATCTTCAAAAAGAGTTCATTTTTAAATACATCTACATTTTTAGTCATAATTATAGACATAAAGCACAGAGACATGCAAGGCCTCATTCATAGGATAGCATGCAGGTGAGCTGCCATGATGTCTGCATGACCTGCGTTAATCATCTGTATGAGGCCAACAGGCCTTTCTGTCATGCAAGTAATCGCTGGGATCACGAGCAAAACTCCTTGGGGCATGTTCTGAGGGAGGCATTTACACAAATCACAAGTACCTAAAACATCAGGAACAGCATTGCTAGCCGGGCGAAGGAAGGGATTGTCCTGCTCTGCTCTGGCGCAGCCTCACCTTGGGTGCTGTGTGCAGTTCTGGGATACACAGTATAAAAGTACATAGAACTATTAGAAAGTGTCCAGAAGAGGGCTACAAAGATAGTGAAGGGTCCACAGGGCAATAGGTATGGGGAGCAGCTGAGGCCCCTTGGTTTGCTCAGCCCAGAGCAGAGCAGGCCGAGGGGAGGCCTCATGGCGGCCTGCAGCTCCCTCACGAGGGGAGCGGAGGGGCAGGCGCTGAGCTCTGCTCTCTGGGGACAGCGACAGGACCCGAGGGAACGGCATGGAGCTGGGACAGGGGAGGGTCAGGCTGGGGGTTAGGGAAAGGTTCTGCACCCAGAGGGTGGTCGGGCACTGGGACAGGCTCCCCAGGGCAGTGGTCATGGCACCCAGCCTGCTGGAGTTCAAGAAGCATTTGGACAACACTCGCAGACATAGGGTTTAATTTTTAGGTTGTTCTGTGTGGAGCCAGGAGTTGAACACGATGACCTTTGTGGGTCCCTTCCAACTCAGGATATTCTATGATTCCCCACCCTCCATTTGCTGGAAGACAACAGACCGAACCTTTGGCCATCTCAGTACAATAACAGTATCAGTTGAGCATGAGGTTTTTGTTGTGACCAAGTATGACCGCTATTGACAAACACGCTCCAGGATGACTGCCATGTATCATACTAAAACATTTGTTCAACTGTAAAAGTCTATGAAAGACCTGAGAGCAACAGGGAACACCGGAGCCCAATCCCGATTGATTTTCTGAAGGCAAAGAGGTAGCTGAGTCAGTCAGTGATGTGATAATGTTACAGAGGATGAACACAAGGCGATGTGACAGGCCATCAAATATTCCTGGGTTCCAAGCCAAACGTGGTGAGCAAAGAATAATGGAGGCTCAGGCTTTCCTCCAGCAAATGCAAAACAAGAAATTTCTTATTTGGATGAATGACTTAATGGTAACAGGAGACAAAGCACAACTGTATTCCAGTAAGACTGTATGACCACACAGAGGGGGCCCGGGACCAGTACTTCTGTTCTGTGGGACATTTTGAGGAAGGAGGTGAGCATGCACCATCTGTGGTCACCTTGCCCACATCATGGCATCCATGCAAACAACGTACAAATTCACAGGTTGAAAGGTGCGATAATTTTACAGGCTGGATGATAAGGGAATGGGGGCTGCTGGGTGCACCCCAGAAGGTAACCAGTGAACACTCTGCAGCCTCAGACAGGCAGTGCTGCGTAATGTAGACCACTGTTTCTGAGTCTAGCTACTCAAGTTCTCAGAATAAACCAGAACACCCTCTCAAAGATCTCTCCTAGTTTCCCATTGTAGACTCATACTAGTTTCTTACCTCAAACAAGAGCATTTAATCACTGTAGAAAGAACCAATTAAGTTGTTACAATACACAGAAATAATTAAAACCCACAGCTACAAATTCAATATTTCTAGAGTCAGAAGGTACCCTACAGAAAACTGCAGGTGACATGCAGACCCAGATGTGGTTGGCACTTCCAGAATATCACACTGTTTACAAGAAGTTCCCACCATGCCATTTATACCCACCGCTGAACCATCACGCAGATGCTTTCACAGATTCCTGTGACCATTTACAGAATGCCCAGTAGCATACACTTTGCTCGCCATGCATCTGGAGCAGGTGCAGTGCACGTATTCCCTCCTCATTAAAGTCACTCTGATTGAACGTATTTTCTCAGCAGGTCACAGAAGCATCATTTTGCCAGGAGCAATTTCTACTGACTATTCACATGGTAGACAACCGTGCCACCCCTTGATACCCACAAAAGATGTGGCTAAGTATTTTGCAGTCCTTAGGAGAGCAGTAAGGTACTATTCTGCTGAAACCACATCATACCTGGCAACCTCCACAATAGTACTCTCATTGGTAAAGGTAAAACCACAGTTCAGATACATGCTTTCCTCACTTGTTCGCATCTGAGTTGTCCAGATTTGGTGGTGGTATTTTAACTACATTTGGTATTTTCATCCTCTTATTTTCATTATAGATGGTGTCACAACCAGCTCTTTGTTACCACAGCCTTTAGATAAAATTGCGGAGCCCTAGGCTGCTGTTGTGGAAGGTTCTCCCAGCCAGTGTCACCGTGATCAAACAGAAAACCAAAGATTCCTCAATAACCAAGATACAATGTGAGGATCCAGGTACAAACATCTGCAGTTTTGCAAACAAACAAAAAAGAACAGTAATTAGCACAAAGGAAACTCACCTCTGCTCAGATAGAAAATTAAAGCAAAAGCAAAAAGTAATTTTGTCAAGACAGAGACAGTACAGGGCGGGTCAGCTGTAAGGGTGTATATTGCTCACTCTTTTCATTTATTTGACAGCCATCAGGAGGCTTGCCATAGCCTCAAAGATCTGATCTTCGCAGATGCCTAAACCAGTTTAAATATCCCCTAAGGAAATAGATTTTAATGTAACATATAGAGGGAACAGAACGGAAAGGAAAGGAAAATGAAAGGGAATGTTTCTAAATCCTGGAGGTTTCCAGTCATCAGAGGATGAAGGCAAGAATCAGTGTTTGAGAAGCAAACGTGGCTATACCCAAATTTTTTATCGCACTAAAACGCTACACAGCATGCCAGAACAAAATGGGAGGAATATGTCCCTGGGGAAAAGAGATGACTAAACTTCAAGTGGATAATCCAATTATTTGGTTTTGCACACTGTGGCATTCATTGCTACTGTTAATTATGACATCTCACCACAGAAAAGCGAAGCCATGATTTTACACTGAGAACCATACAACTCATAGACTGAGCACAACAAATGGGGCTTTGAGTGGAGATGGTGGCTGAAGATCTGTGGGCAGATCTGAAACATAATGTCAATCACTGCCTGCTCGATCAATGTTACTGATTGGCAAATTGCTTAGTTAGACAAAACCTGTTGCAGCAAAACAAAGAGAGTAAAAGCTATTACTGGTTCAAGTTACAATACACGTGATCAGCGCTAGACCTTGTCTTGAGAAGACCAGGAGGAGCCCTTTGCAATGACCTGAAGAGGACAATAATACTGCAGGAAGTCTCCTAAGCAAAGCTGAAGGAGCTCTCTGCTCAGAGTGCAAACTGCTAATGATATGTGTGCAGAGACATTACCTCTGTACACTATAAAAGAGCAGCCTGAAGAAAGCCCTGTTCAGTCACCCTTAAGGAAAGAAGATGGGGATGCCAGAACTGGCCCCACTAGGGCAGAGGGGTTTTGTCTGCAAGCTCACTCAAGGAGGAGCCAGGCCAGATTTTCTCCTGTGAAGTGGAGACCTCTGGCTACAGGAGGATATGAAACGCTCCATAACTGCAAGGGATGAAAAGCAGGGCTGGCCACTAGATCCGTTCTCTGCCCAGTCTAAGATGGGGTTCAACTCCTGTGCTGGCCCTTTTATTCCACCTGCAGTAGGTCCCCCCAGGAAGCAGAGGATGGTCGAGCCACGTTCAAAACCTCAGTCAATCTTAGGCTGTTTCTTTAGGTGGCATTGGTCCTGAGAGGAGCACGAGGTTTAGGAATGAGATCTTTGTTAAAGTCCAAGTGGCTGGAAACCAGGACCTAGGGCAAGCTCTGGAGGGCACCAATGTCTACCAAGTATGTAGTGCGGCAAGTGATGACCTGCTGGAAAGTGACTTCCAAGGCATCTACCAAGAGCAGCAGCCAACTGGTGTTTCAGGGCACTACTTAACTTTCCTGGGCAACTGTATCTCTGGAGCTGGTGCCAGTCTTAAATTCATGGGAGAGATACCAGACGTCTGAGAAATTCAGGAGATCTTAAAGTGAAACAGATACCAGTGGTGGAAGTGTTTCTTTCGAAGCTTGTGCTGGAATTATTTGCCAGTACCCTTTCCTTTTGCCTCCAAAGTAACATAATCTAGCTGAGGTGACCAGGCGTAAGGATTGACACCGTGAAGCATGGAACCAAGATGAAGCTAAAATCTTCCAGAAGAAAAGGCAAAAAAGCTGAAACTGTGGATGCTTCTTAGAAGCTCTTGGCCTAAAAACCCCAGTCACAGAATGCTTCCCACATGCTTTTACTTGATTTTTTTTTTTTTAATTAATTACAAACACCATTTACAAACACTGGCAAGATTTATTTGATGGTCAAAGATAGCTGTGACATTAATAATAGCTTAAACCACAGCCATTATGCAAAGCCATGCCCACAGAGATGAGAAAGCAAGTTTTCAGTTAAAAAAAAGAAAAAAGAAAAAAGATAACACCAACTTGACTGGACAGTTAGAAGAACAAAGGGTGAAGGCATCCTCCAACCAAGAGCACACAATGTGTATGCCAGCCAGGGGAGCAGGGAAGGAGAGTAACTTTACAAATACTGCTAGGGCAGAAGGACTTGGCTTAAGTATCAGGCACAAGCATGTCCATAGCGTGGTTATACAAGCAATCGCTTGAAGGAAAAGTCTGGCTTTTTTCTTTTTGGCACATAATGAAACTGAAGACAAACGGTGTATAAATAAAACGGCGTGCTTCAGTAGTACAGAATGATAACAATCTCAGCAATTCATTGGCTCATGCCAGGAAATTCTCCTCACACACAGCTTGCAGGTTATCAGCTTTATCAGATTGGATACAAAAAATAAAATGACAGAAGCGAGGAGTCAAATATAGTGTCTCAACAACAAAGCTTGCAAGGAGAAAACAACACTTTACACGGGAAAAACCCAAACTCTCTTTTGACAAAGGGCTAGGTTAGGAAATAAAGGGCATAAGGCACACAGAGCCCTACATACCTGTATATCACATATATCAAGTCCATAGCAGTCAGTTACCACTTGAACAGAAACATTCAATCAAATACTGAGTAGCCACACGTCTACCTCAGGTCTACCGCTCAGTAAAGGAAGACATTCCCAAATAATACAGATTAGTTCTATTCTGCGGCTCATCGCTGGAGCTCCAAGTCTTTCACAAATGGATCAAGTATCATTATCATTCTTCCTCTGTTAAAGGGAAACCTGAGACAGTGAGCAGCAACATGTCCGACTTACCCCACATCTAGGAAGTCTGACTCTTGGCAGCCCTTTGTGACCTTACAAAAACCTCTCCCACTCTTACAAATGAGATGAACTTACATATTCCATCTAACGTAAGAGATGAGAGCTACAAGTAAAACTATTCTGAAGATTAGAGAACCTATATATAGTACTTACTATTCACTTTAGTTAAGAAGAGACTACAAAAGTCCTACTGCAGGTTTATAACCTTGACTTCCCAGATTTCATGGGACATCTGGTGGGACAGCAAAGTGAGAACAATCACAAACAGGTCTTGTCAGCACTGTTTTGCCCACACCTATCCCATTAACTTCTGGGAAGCTCAGATGTGGAGTCATTTTAACACTTTTCACATCGCCAGCTGCTCCAGAGATGAAGCAATACCACAAACCCTTTTTTTATAACTCCTTTGTCCAGGTCCTCTGGGTTCAGTGGCAGTAACGTTGCATAAGGAATCTCTACTGTGCAGATTTGGGTGTCCAAGTAAATGTGGACAACCGGAAGCCCCAGAAATATCCCATATAGGTACACGTTCTCTTCCGCACAACTAATGCTCATAGCCATGTTCATTCTAGGACCTTTCCAATATTTACTTTATGTCTCTATATTCTATTCTACGTACTTAAGGACCTTTTGTACACTGCACAGCCACAACACGAACAGCTTTCTGAGGTGGACTCCTAACACTCCCTCCTCTAGGGCAAATGATGCACAGAACTGATTACAGAAATCTTACCTTCAGAGTACCTGGTGTTTCAAACCCTTTTGAAATGTTTTTGTAAATTTTCAATACAGAACTTATTTAAACACTCAAAATATTTAATCATTAGTATTGAGAATAGCGATCTCTGCAATAAGTCTAACAGAATCATAGCCTCATGTTTTAAACATGCCATTATAAGAGGAAAGTTAATCCCCGTAACTTTCATTTATTAATCAATTGTGGATTTATTTTAGCAGAGGTTAAGACAATTAACCTTCTGCATGTTTCAGTGAAGCTAAAACCACAAAAACGATCTCTATTTAAAACAGCTGAAAACAGTTTTTATTTTTTTTTTCTATGAGTTCACTAGTGATGATAAACTAACATAGGTAAAGAAACCTAGAAAAGATGCATTTTCAGGAGCAACTTTCTAGAAAAATACAATAAAAATTTGAGAAAGCTGAAAAAGTTGCACAGAAAAACTGATAATACTTTCAGAGAATGTCACATTACCCGTGTGCCCATTTACAGCTCCTCACAAGAAGGATTTTGCTCGGTTTTCACCATCAGGCCCAAAGGAGAACCTCTCCCATTTTGCAGGAAAACAGCTTAGTTTGTGCTAGCTAGGGTTGTACGCACACGTGTGCATCCCAAAATCATGTATACACTGCCCATAACTGGGGGGGGGCAATGACAACACAGACACTGAGATCTGAGAGAAGGCTCACTAAATTAAGATCTTGCTGGGATAAAACTTCTAAAGAGGATAATTATTGGTCTCTCAATCTCTTTGCTCATTTATTTCAGATGCAACAGAAACAGACTGATATAAACATGAGTTACTGATTATTTCATTCTAACAACTACTTATCCCTTTGACTGTACAGCAACTAAATATTTGTAGAAATATCTATTCACAGCATAGATTTAAAAGAATTTCTTTAAAACCACAACTTTTTGCTCCCACACAAATATAGAAGGAAACCAATACAGTAGTTTATACCCCATTTATTAAGACAGAGCCATCTATTACTTCATACACTGGTTGGGTAGCCATAAATCACATTATTTTCTCACTATTAAGATGCAAGACAGTTCGGCAACCAGTTAACAAAGACAAGCTGGGCAGAATGGAGAAACATTTAAGTTGCAGTGGGATAAAAGCCACCAAAGCCAGCACGGCCTAGAAGAGCGCCGTCACACGAGGCGCTGGCGTGGGGCGAGTGGCACTGCTGGCGCAGGGCGGCCGGGCGATGCCTGGCACGCTCTCGAGCCAACTCCTCGAGTGCCCCGCGGGCCTGCCAGGGCCCCTTCAACTGGAATGTCGGGAAAAGGTCCAGGGACCGTCTGGGTGCCGCGTTTTTGGATGCCTACCAACGACTGCATCACCGAAGCTACAGATTTCTGTGCGGGGATCACATAGTTTTGTAAGAATGAAGGCTTCTGGTAAGAAAGTTTATAGTGCAATCTGAATTAATTTGTGCCCACAGTGTCATTATTCATTCTCCCAAAACAGTTTAAATATAATCATGTAAGAATTTGCTATCTCCATAAAGATATTACAAAGTAGTGCTTAAACAGTTAGTGACTACACATACTCATTTTTAATAAATCTCTCATCGTGCTTTTGCAAAACTACAATATGAAAGCAAGAAGTGATAAAGCAGCAAAGTACTCTTCTATCTTTCAAAAGCTATTAAAATTCTCAGGACTCTAAAAATATACCTTATCGCACAGGAAGCACACACAATGCTCAATTTAACAGCTTCTCAAAGAACAAAACCTCATTCTGCTTCCTCTTTGCCAATGTGCCACCAAGTTAGAAATCCTGCTGAGAAATCAGAGCTTGCTTTTCTCCACACAAGCAAGTTCAGATATGTTTCTGCTTGTCAGTGTAGCTGTGTGCTTAACAAGTAAATCTGTAACATGACCTACATCACACACGCACAATTATGTATTTTTTCTTTCTGCTGAAGACAGGAAAAAAAATGGTCGAGCACCATAAGCTTCAGCTCATAAATACATTGTGTTGGCCCTAAGAGATCTGATAACAGCTGAAGTTTTAACGCATATTTACAAAGTGCACACCTACCCAGCTTAAAGAGTAGATACACAATAGTTACCTGGATAACAATGAATTTAGAGAGACTTCAGCAGGTTAATGTCCCACTTATATACAATATTTGTAAATGGAATAGTGTATAGAAACAAGAAAAATGGCAACGCTTCATTGAAATAACAGATTTAAATTTTGCTTCTTAAAACAGATACTATTAAATCAGTATGGCAACGTGCAAGCGAATTAAGTGGAAGAACAGATTTGTTTTCATTCCCTAAATATAAGGTTAAAGTCATCAAGAAGCTTTTCTGGAAAAAAAAAATGTTGATTTAATTCATAGCAAGAGGGGAATCTTAAAAAAGAATCTTCCAGAGATCATTACCTCATAGCAAAACATTTGCTTTAAGTATCTTCCTGTGAAGATACCAAGTTATTTTCTTTTTCAAAGTTCTTGCTAGTAGCATTTTTAATGAAAAATGAAAAAAACTGCATAAAATTCAGATATCTGAAGTCAACTGCATTTGGTAGATGCAACCAATGGCCGGGTTACGTGACTCTTTGTATGTCACTTGTGAAAGGGAGAGCACTTGGTGTCATTACATGCTTTGTAAGAATTAACACTTTAAAAGTCAACTGATCTCATTTCTGCCTAAAAATATTTCTCAAAAAAGCAATTAAGAACAAAAAAATCTCCTTCGGTCACAGCCAGGAGACAACTGCTTATGGAAGCGTGGCAACAGCAGCCAAACACACCAAGTTTATAGGTTATAATATATAATTACAAGTGAAGGTACAAAGAAAGTAGTCCTTTGATTTACAACATATGCAATGCAGGCACAAAGTTAGAGAGATTTATTTATTTTTAAATATCAACATATTAATGCTCAGGATATTGGTGTGCTTCAGGTAGCTTCAAAAAAGACCATCACTGCACACGTGCTTGGAGGCATCTCTCTGACACACACATACCCATCTAGGGGCTATGCAGGTTTTTGAAGACCAAGATTTGGCACAGATAATGCCACAGCCATACTGCAGAAGAATGGGAATCAAAAGTACTTTCATCATTTTAAATACATCAATTGTTTGAAAAAGAGATAAATAGCTATTTTAGAAATAATCACAGAAAATTCAATTAATACATTTTTATGAAATACTGTATTTCAAGTTAGCTTTGAGAAAAAGCAGCACGCTCCCTGCAGAATCAATTCTGTATGGTACTCAGCACCTTCTGACTTTACACCTCCAGCCCTGCACGCAATTTTACAGCAGATACAGGGTTTAAAGCACTCTGCAAATATTTTGTAGAAGTCTGGCTTGCACGTGGAGACTAAAGCAAACTGCATTTATATCAAAGAAAAGCAGAACGTTTGCTTGCTTCCAAATTGTGCAGAACCTTGAATACAGACTTGGCAATACGAGCGACTGTCAGGATGAAGTCTAGCATAGGAGGGGGTTACGCAGATGCACACACAGGTCTTTCACAGACTGTATGCATCTTACTTACAAAGTGACAGTGTAACTTAGAAGTCTTCAAATACACACAAAATTTTAAGTACCTAAATGCAAAAGATGTCTTTATTGCTTAAGAGAAGTTTAATTCTGACAAGCAAATTATTTGGACCTGTCCTTATCCTTAATAGTATTTTCAGAAGAGTTATCTGCAAAACTGATTCAAAAACAATAACAAAAGACCCTCAGATAGTCAATAGACTACATTTGTCCAATTCCATGGGTACATGAAAAAAATCCTTAAAAGATTTAGATTTAATGCCCTATTTTTTAAAAAATTATTATAATGGTCTTCTACAATGATCTAATTAGATTAAAACCCTCCACACACACTGTCACCACAATAGCGATATTGTTCTATTTACACAATTTTCCAGTGTAGGGTAACATTATATGGAAATTACAATTATTATAACTTTCAGCTCTTGGTAAAGCAGAACTGCTGCTGAGTTCCTGAAGTATTATGGTGTGTGTATTTACATGTAACAAAACCACCAAGTTGCGCTATTTATTCAAAGATCTGAATTCCCACATAGCACCGCCACCTTGTTCTTTTTAAAGATGGTAAGCCCACCGAGTAAGCTCTACCTATAGCCCTTTCTACAGCAAGAAGAATCACCTCCAAGGAACACTTTATATCATTGAGCACCAAATACTTATCCGTCATGTAAGCAGATTAGATTGGAATCACTACATTGAGTATTTTTGTAAGAAAACTAGCTGCTTGTGCCCATCTTTTTAAAAGGACTGTGTAAGATTTTCTACACAAAACCAGAATGTTAAAGTTAGAGCAGAGCCCTTGAGCAAAGGTGCCAAGTATTTGCATTCTCAACATACCAATGTTTCAGTGACTTTAGAGCCAAAAATAAATGAAATAATTGATTAGAAAAATAATCTGCAACTTAAGTCCATTATATTTGTAAAAGTACACTTATGTAATTTTTAGCATAAGCACGCTAGCAAGTTATTCTGTATATTTCAGTGAAGCAAAGCTTTAAAACTGTTGTAGAGATATATATATATCATCGTTCTCATTTGTGTGCGTCTGCGTGTCTGCCTCGAGGGAGCAATAAATCCTCTCTGTAAAGACCATTTACACAAATGAAAGCCAACTTTGAGATTAGTTTTTATTATCATTATTTTTCTAAAGATTCACTACATGATAAAAAACTAAATGAATGTGTATTCCTGACCATGTTGATAATGTTATAGCTAGAATCCCATCAGCTATTTTATGACAAGCAACTGCAAAAGGTGTAAACAGAAACCAGGCCCCTACACTGGGACAAAACTTGGTTGCAGGTTCACTGAATGATACTAATATTAAAAGCAAGATTTTGAAAGTAAACTCATCTGGAATTCAGATCCGATCAAGGGAACAATGAGAATGACACGGTGAAGGTACACTTGGGTGCAATTTCATGCTGGTGACTGTTTTCCTCTTTCTACGCAGGTTTTAAACCAGGAGTTGCATATCCAATGACACACACAATTCAAAAAACTGAAGTGACCATTAGCACATTTGTACACATGCTTACATAAACTCAGTATTTATATACTTTAAACAAAGTTTCATTTTAACAGTTGAAGTTTTAACACAGGAAAGATCATCTACTACAAAGAATGCATAACAGGATCACAGATTTTCCACAAGCATATAAACACGTTTTAAAGTGCTTCCTGGGTGCTTCAGATTAACCCCTTTCAGTATAAGCTTCTATGTAGTGCTGTTCCAGTCATTACAAAATTATTTAAGTCATTCTTCTTTAGGTGCATTGTGTATTCAGGAAAAAAAATGACGACACTGTTGACGTAAAAGTTTTAAGCTCCAACAACATAAATGTATACACTACATAAGTTCCGATGAAGTTGTCAGATACTTTGGTTTATCATAGTTTAGGATAAATATTTGATAGAATAGAAATTGCGCCTCTCCACTCTATGATTTTTCACTACGAAATACCAAGATAAATTGACAGTATTCTTTGGTAAAAACAGGACATTTGGCCAGTTTGTGTGTACATCTATTTATTACAATAGTCTAAAAGTGAACAAATGCCACTGCTGTACTGTCAATTTACAGGAATAACCATTCCTTACTCAGTGGGGAGTATCAAAATATTAAGCCTAGCAGCTAGCTATATAACAAGCTAAAACACATTCAGCAACTATTACAGGGGATCAATGTTTTTGAATATTTTTTGCTTAACATTTATCCTTTACAAAAACTTTAAAATGCTCTATGCCTGCAGACAAGTTCATTATTTCGCTGTGACTACAGAAACATTCAATGGTGTACACCGTCAGGTTTCTGATAAGCAATATAACAAAACCCAGGCAGGAGCATGGCGTGCTGACCAGTATTCAGCTGCACAGCATTTGTGCATTACCTACACTAAGGACTAAGAAAAGCCTATTAAAAACTCAGTTAACTGCTACAGGTTATGTGAATATACAAAAACAGAGCAGATATACAAGTATAACACTGAACATACTGTACTTTATTAGCACAAAAAGCCAGAACAAGGCACAGCAAGCAGAAAAATACATCAATAGAAGGGTTAGTGTAGCATACAAGAATAACGTTTATTGTACTTGCAGCCAGGATGTTCCCTACCTCGCACAGGTCACTGCCATAGAGAAGTAAGTAATAACATACTGTAGCAGCTGGTAAAGAAACTAGGGAGCACTCGTAATTGGTACAAAACATTAAACGGGACAGGGCATTCCAACAAAATTTTAGTGCAAAAATGTCTAAGACAGAACTGTTTTAAGTTCCATCTCCAATTAAATAAGCAAACAGAACTCAGAATTTTGTTTCCAAGTAATCTGTTGAAACTATTATCAGTGCATATTACTTTAAAACATTTAAAAAAGCGCAAATGGAAAGATATTTACAAATAAAGTGTAACAGTACCTTTGAAACCTGACATTTCAGATATGTCAGATTTTGTATTCTGATTATAATAATTCAACCACTTGTAATTTTCTCCATAAAAATATCAGACACTTTAAATAAAAAACATTGCTTCTCTTCACTATTACCTTCCATTGTAAATGACGAGTAGTCAGGCCACCAAATTCTGCTTTAGAAAAACACACAAACTTTTCTTTCATGGCAGTAACCTAATTCTGTGCCCTGCCACTGAATCGATAATTCACGCTGGAAGGTATTTAACTGTCCAAGACAGTATTACTTTTGCTAACAATGCCACTTAAATCTCCAAGTGTTTAAAATAGAATTACAGTACTGAGCAGGCATATTCAAGTCTTAACGATTAGGAAACCCTATACACTGAGAAAAGCATGATTCATCTGCTAGCATCAAAAGGCCGTTAACTCTTTATGGACTGCAGGCCATCCCTGCTTCTAGTGAACTGCTCTTGATTAAAAGAAAATATTCTTATTCGCTACTATCTGCAAAATTATCCGCGAGCTAAATTAGTACTTTGAGAAGTGAAAAGTTTTCAAGAAGGTATTTTAAAAAAATACTTCAAATATTAGCAAAAATGCTCCTCCAATAAAGTCTTTCTTTATCAGCATCACATGAATGCCCCATGGAAAATGCCTCATAGTTTCTTCATCCAATTACTACAGCTATAAAAACAAAATATTCAGGAATTAGCAAAAATATTTTCATTAGGACTTAATGAAAAACGTGCAGAATTGTGTCTGCTTATTGTTTCCAAGAGGCATCACAACTTAGTTTGATTAACAGCAGGCAGCATCTGACAGGATACTAACACTCAGCTTAAATAGGATATTGCAAAAAAGCTAGACGTTGTTGGTGCGTTCGCTGCAGTTAAACTGTAACACACAAAAAAAGCATACTCTGTAAGCTTATTGGGGATTCTGATTTCCGTTTACTTTGTTTTTATAGGTTCCCGCTCCAGCCACCGCACCCTGACTTTTTGCTTATAGTGATACTCCTTTAGAAAGTCTTGCAACATTGACGGTAGAGGAAGGTCATCAATTCCATCATACGTAGTGCACCTGCAGATTACTGCCCGGCAGATATACTGCAGACTAAAGGGGAAGGTCCTGTTCAGGGACACAGTAAGCAATGGTTCAAAGAACATGCAAGAGCTAGGGTCTTTGTAGTGTTCCAGAAGCCCTGTAACAGTGGAGGAGTGAAACACACAGGGATCGTGGGCATCAAAACTGAAATTGTGATTCCACTGCTCAATGCGTGCGTGTAGCGATCGGTTATATCGACGGAAGCTCACAGAGAAGAGGTAGTCCTCTTGCGCAGAATCCCTGAGCAAAAAAGTGCCTTCGGGTTTACCCTCCAGAAGTGCTTCTGCTTCGTAGCGGTCCATCACGCCCCAGTAGCAGGGGTTACCTGTGATCTGAAGTAAGTCTGGCACAAGGCAATGGATGTAGTCAATCTGAGTGTGCACCTTCCAAGCCCCCTGCCTGCTGATGTGGCCGTGGCTCTCTCCAGAGATCTGACGCTGCTTCTGCCTGCGTGACTGCAGACAGAGCGTTGTTGTGTCCTCTTCAGAGTCACAGTTTCCTGGAGGGGTTAGATTTTTGTCCCCGGTCAGCTCAGTCATACCGGGGGCTAGCTTTGGTCCCAGTTTATACAATGGATTAACCTGTGCTGTAGCTTCAAAAGTATGTATTTGGGCATTGGGAGGGGGATCAACCCCTTCTTCAATACTGAGTCTGCGTCTCTCTCGCAGCCGGTCTTCTTCGTCTTCCGTGGAGACCAAGGAAGGATCAAATGTATCAAAAAAGGTTGAATGCGGACTCACAGGAGCTGTGTGCTGTTTAATCAGGTGCCACTTCTGAGCCAGATCGGAGCCTGCAGGAAAAGGGCATTTCTCAAGCATCAGTTCAGAGAGATGGATCTTTCTTTTGTTAGAAAACAGAGGTTTGGACTGTTTGCTGTAAGTTCTCATGGGAAAACACAGCCCAACAGTGTCCTGGAGACGCTGTCGCAGAGAACGGCTGCCCACTGTCCTGTTTGACACTGCATCCATATCATGGACAGAACTCACCCCATACCTTCTCTCCCGCCTCTGCAAACCACTTCGCGTTCTACCAAATCTTTTTTCAGTATCCAAGGAGCTCTGGGTTTTGGTAGAGCAGGAATGTTTCTTCTTCCCACCCCAAGGAGCATGCCGAGAATAAGAGTCCCTTCGAGCAAGCCTCGCTCCCGTGGTGATACATGAGTCGTTCTCTTTCTCAATGCTTATTTCAACAATCTGAGGAATTTCTGTGACACAGTTTTGGTTTCGCCTTGCCGAATTCTTGGAAGGACTTAAACCTAGTTGCAAAGCAATGTTTTCTCTCAAAGGGCTGCTGGGCTGCTGTTGGGCCACACCAGTTATCTGGATAGCTTTGTCTTTAGCAGATGAGCAACTACTGGAGTTCACAACCACATTTTCATTTTGGCTTCCACCTTCATGACCGAAGAGATTCTGGCACCTGTATTTGAAATTGTTCCACATCTTTCCCACTTTATCCATGGATTATGTTATCTAAATTCAAAAGAAGAAAAAATATTATAATAGAACAGTTTAAAAAAAACACACCTTCAGTTATCAATTCAGACTGAACACGCTACAGCTGAAAAATTGCCCTCACACTTGCACAGATATGTAGCACTGGCAGGCATCACACCATTCTGAGACTTCGAAAAATCACCTAGAAGAAAATGTTTTGGAAATTACAAACATTTGATTTACAGCCCCCTCTGTACTTTCATCAGATGATTAAAAATTTAGGTAGAGCTGCATAACTGCACTTGACAGACAGGAAATACAATCCCAAATTCTTCATTTTAGGTGTCACATTTAACATATGACTCCCTGATAAGCTTCCAGTAGGTAGTAATAAAACAAATCCTGACAAAGAACAATTTTGGTGACTCCCAACTATGAGAACAGTTACAAAAGACAAGATGAAAAGAAATTGCATGAAAACTGAAATTTGGAGTGTTCAGCATTCACAAAAAAAAAAGGCAAGCAATAAGGTATCAGCAAGACTTTAGAATTATAAAGTCTCTGATACATAGTAAAAGCCATACATACATCTATGTATACATACAGCTAAAAAACATCTGGCTTTATTACTTAAGTCATGAAAGAGCACAAGAAACTCTTCAATCTTTAGTAAGAGCACTTAAAAAGAAAGCAGCTCTGCAGCAAAAACAGTGATAGTGAATCATGGAGATACAGTAAAGAGATAAACACATTAGCAGTGCGTGTTCTGCAACTGCTTCTTCAGAAGCCAAGTCTGATAACTGGAACAAGACTGCCAAAAATCACAGGACTGCCCTAGGACACAGAAACAGGTTAATTCTGTACTAAGAAGTCAGGCGATGCCAAACTAAATTAGATCTAATTAAGTTCTGAGAGAAGTGCTGAACTTAAAAGAACTAAAACATGTCATCATATTTAACTCTTAATGGAAACTGCTCAGTTGTATGGATATATATTATTTTAAAGTAACATTCCTCTGTTGCTACTGTTGTTTTTTTTTTTTCCCCCCACAGCTAGACAGGAATCTAAAACAGAGATCAAACCCACTGGGTCTTGTGAAATAACATGGATGACAGACAAGTAAGCAATAGTCTAGCAATCCAGTCTAGAAGCCCCTTAAGATAGAAGCACAGCTGTAAGCCTATGACTGTAGCAGAATCCACTGGCACTCAGGAAAAGTCAGAGGTATAGCTTACATGAGAATTACGAACAGATGACTTGAAATTCTTCCTGACTGCTATGAGAATAGAAAAGATTTTTCCCCCATTCCTTCCTCAAATACTTCAGCAAAAACAGTGAGCTAGGTATCTACATCTAATTACATAAAATAAAACCTTAAGAACTTAGTGTGGACTCAGGGAGGTGGATGGAAGAAGAAAAAAACCCAGATCTTAACACCCTCTGTAGATTGCTGGTACAAGTTACCTAGAACACAGCGCTAATGACAACCTGAATAACACCCAAGCGGTTGTTAAGAAGGAAGACGCTTTTTCAAGTAAATTTTAGATGGAGAAAAACTTGCTAAGACAGGAAGTCTTACATGTAGAAGACACTACAGAGTTCTGTGCATATGTTAAAAGTGAAAGTGTGTAAGCACATGAGTGAGGAACATCCTCCTGATTTAACAAACTGCTACATTATTTTTTTCTGGAGTGGTCTGGACCAAGCTAGAAGACTGGGGAGTTTTAAGAGCAGCAGAACTAATTACACCAGATCATGTACAGATTTGTAGAAACTATACAAGCATGTATCATGCCATCACAATAATCATAGCTGCTTGTGGAGTCTCACAGATTATCCACACTTACGCAGAAGCAGCATACGTTTGATGTGTCTGCCTGTCAACACCGTATATATAAGGTTAAGTTCTACCCACTTTTCTCTCACATTCTCCATTTCTTCTTCTTTCAAGCCACCAAGATATATAAATTTATCTTTGTGACACCTACTAACCCGTTGTCATAATTCAGCTGAAGCCAGCCAACAAATTTTAAAGTTTTGGAAGTGAAAAGGAAGAGACAATATATAACCTCCATTCCCTTGGGAAAGAAGGCTAGGAACTATATATATTTTTGTGACAATGACTCAGAATTGCTTTTCTGACCAGTCATACATTATTCACTATTGCTCACTATTGCTCTTCCTTTGCTCTGTTAGTCTAAAATGCCTTTAGGCTATTGGATGGGTTGGAAGCCCTTTACACCTGCCCACAACTTCCCAAAACAAACAAACCAAAAAAAAAAATCCATCCACGAAATCCCCACCATACTGGCTTAACAAACTACTTTTTGAAAGTTAAATTTAAAAGGTCAATTACTTTGTCATAGTCAAGAGCATACCCTTCTTACCCGGAGAAGCATATGAGCCACTGCTGTATCTTGACTTGAGAATACACCTCAACATGAACTTGCTAGATTCCTCCTCTCAGTTGTGGACATGATTACTACAAAAAGAAAAAAACAGTATTTTTGTTAGTTGTTTGAGTAACTTTTCAATTTGATACTTACAATCTGTCAATGTATTAAAGGGACATTTCACTAATTGTGTCTTACATGTGTGCACAAACCGCCTGCTTATAATAAGCATAAATATGTATATAAATGTAAATAAAAGGCTTCACGGAGCTTTTTTCATCCATTAACCACGTTTGTCAGATAGAAGCCTAGGGAGCACCCTCAAGTGAAGCTTATGAAATAAGAGCAAGGTCACAACATCTGGATCACTAAGTGCCAGATACAGTGGGCACTCAGGCCTGTAAAAATGGTTTCCCCACATTTTGGTTTCAAGTCCAAAGCAGTGGTTCCCACGTTGTGGCTGGCAGTGCTGTCAGAACCCCGCATACTGCCTCCCCTCCTTGTTTCCAGCTGCTACATCACATCAAAAGGCAGCTAAAAATACACACTTTTCTAATATTACTTTTCCAGGTAAGCAACTGCTATACTTGCCACAAGGATGTTACATGATTGTGAAGCAAGAGGAATATGAACCATGATTCTAAAAAGGGAAAAGTACGTGGAATGCAAGACAAGTTCTTTAGTAAAAGAGTAGGTCAGCGCTTCCCTAAAATAATGATTGTATTGTTTCTCAGAAATCCAAGAGGCATTACGGGATTTTAGTACAGTATGCTCATGCCACTGTCAAGTCTAGCAGGAACAGGACAGAGAACGATTTGCTTCTCCACACCAGAACCAAGCCTAGGGCAGCAGTAAGAGTTAACAACACACCGACAAGTTAGTTTTCTCTCGGTTCGGCATGTAAAGTATTAGCATACTTGAACATGACATATATTTACTGAAATAAAAACTATAGGCTTGATCAATTACTACATGGATATCAGAAGTTAACACTCCTAGGCAGAAAATTCAGAGTAATGTCAGAACAGCACCAAACATTATTAGCTTCCATTCACCTATGGAAGCCCTAAAATTGATTAAATGCTTTTGAAATTAGGCTGGTAGCTACTGTCAAAAAAAATAATCCATAAAAATAAACTTTCCAGAGAGCAGAGTTACAAGTACGAAACTAAGATTAAGCCAAAGGTGAAGTTCTTTTTGCAACAGTAGAGTTTACACACATTCCCCCCCACCCCCTTTATTTTTTCAGCAAGTCTACAACACATAAGACATTACCAACTAGTACAGCCGATTCAGAGCAAGGCCTTAACGGAGCAGACAGAAGTAAAGCCCTACAATAAGGGCCGTACAGTTTTCACTGAAGCCTTCGCTAAAACATGGCGTCACCCAGGCCTAGGAGGACATACCCACATTCCAAGCAAAGCCATTTTACTGAGCACCCGTGGCACGGGGGACGCACACTGACCTTTTAACTCATTAAAAACCTAAGAAGTACACGGAAGCTGATCTTGAAGTTTCATGCTTTATGGTTCCTAGTTTAAATTCACACGCCGCTGCCGTCCCTCGGTGCCAGCCGGAGCAGCCTGTTCCACATGCTGCCTGCACGAGGCAGTGGTTGCTTCAGGAGCCATCCTTCGCTAATGGAAAACAGCTTCCTGAATTTGGGTGACTGTCTCGGTTAAACCTCTCAATCATGTGTTACAATACAACTTGAGTCATTCTTAAGGTATTTTATATTCCATCTAGTAATTTCAAACTGGTTTAAATCAACACGCAACAGACTTGCGGTTTCACGGATTTCTTGCGGCAGCACTAAGGTCGACAAAATACAAATTATTTCTGCACTGGCCCTAAAGCCATCCCAGTTTTCCAAAGGAGCACTGCCTGAGAAAGTTATCTTTGGAAAAGGTTATTTTAGCCTGAACAAAAAATACATTTAATCCCATCAAAATCCACAAAGTGAATTCATCACTTTGTAAATTTTCTCAGAAAAAGTTATACTATTTCCAAAACTATCTCCTTCCAACTAAAAATAATTTGTCTACCTTAAACTGGCATAAGTTATCTTAAAAATAATAGGCAGTAAGCACTCAGAAGGGATTACAGAAGCAATGACACTATATCCCCGCTTGCAACCAGTTCAGAGACGCATTCAAAGCCAGGAAGTTTGTAGGAGCACAGTATCCAAGTATTTTGGGTGGATAAATGATGAAACTACTAAAAGCTAGGCAAACCATTAGTTTAACAGCACTTAAGTAAGTATCTCATACCAACAGGTTACTGTGAAAACTCAGTGTTCTTCCCAGAAGTGTCACAGCATCTAGCTAGAGCTAGGGCCACTCTGAGTGCGAGCTGGGCTCTGTCCTAGAGGCAATGTGCTTGTCTCGATCTCAGTGTTACTTCGTTTGAAAAATAGATGATACAGCAAGTTACATTCAAAATAGCTCCTAAAAACGTACCATCTTCACAGAAGTCATAACACAATATAATGTAGGACACCTTAAAAAGGTGCTTCTTTCAAAAACAAGAGCCTACAAAATTCTCTGCTTTGCTATTTTTACCTTGTGACAGCTTCAACACATTGAAAGACGACGAACAAAAAACTTTGGAAGAGAACAGAGACAGACAACTCCTACAAGTCAAAACCTCAATAACCTGAAAGGGGAGAGGGAGAAATCAGTCTGCTCCTCGCACACTGTTGGGACCCTTGCCAGCATGAGCGTACACGCTCGGGCCACGCTGCCCAGCTTTCAGCAACCCGCGACCTGTCGCCTTGGCCCACGGATGTGGAAGGAAAAGGACTGGAAAGAGGCTACATGTCTGCTGTTTGGACTGCTCCCTGCTTTAACATGATTCACCCCACAAGGACGAGAGACCCCATTAAAGACGACGTGCTCTTGCACCACGGCACGCTCGCTGAGGCGGTTAGTGCCCTATTCTCCCATTGCCAAACGCCTGCCATGGGCTACGGCTCCCCCGGCCGCAGGGACAGGGCTGCTCACAGCAGCACTCCTCAGCCTCACTCAGCCAAAATGAGGAAGGCTGGCCAGCTCCTACCATCTGAAGTAACCCACTTGAGGAAGGGCGAAAAGGCAATACTAAGGATTACAAAGCAATTTCCTCCCTTCCAATACGCATTCCAGAAATAATGAATTGCTGCTGAAATACTAGAAACATTCCTTCTTTTTTAAGGAACGTTAAGTTAGCTGCAGGCTCTGGTTAGTTCAAAGCGCAGTGGTGTTGGGAGAATGATCTGAAGTTCCAAATTCCCAGACCAGAGGCAGCCACTACACCCAAAAAGGTAAAGGATATCAAGCTACAACTCCAACACCATGCAAAGTCAGCACAAGTCAGCATTGCAACCAGAAGAAATGGCAGCAGCCCCTTCCTGGCCACACGTGCCAGTACACGACATGACACAGTCTGTACACCATGCGGCTGCTCAGTCAACCGGCTCAAGGAACGGATCTAGACTAAAACTAGATACCAGAAAAAGTCTCAATCATTGATGCCATTTTTTTTTTGACTTCTTTACAAACATTCATGTTAACTCAGGAGGAGCGGATGAGGAGAGAGGAAGTAACAGCCAAAGCAAGTCTGCTTCCTTCCACATCTGCACTGGTTCATTCTGCCCCCAGTATTAACACCTGAGATGGCTACTTTGAAAAGAAGTTTCACCTGAGCTACTTTTTTTTGAGCTACTTCTCTGAATACTCAGGTTGAAAGTTCAGCCACTGAACAGGTTTATTTTGAACACAGAACACTAAGTTGGCTTGATGCAGCCCGCTAAAACACCCCGAAAGCTACAAGTTTCAAGGACTTAAGTTGGCAGAGTGTCAACTCAAAGAAAAATTACAGTATTTGCCATTGTTTCCACCTGAAACTAAGTAGTAATATCCTCCCTCTCCTTGGTGCAGGTTCACAATGAGCAAAAAGCAATCTTTGCTTGCATAGCTCATGTTCTGCCACTTTCTTTCCAAGCAGCTACACGTGGTAACTTCAGTTCAGAAATACTGCTTCAAGGTTTTTTCAATGGTGGGATAAGTCCTTGTATCCCCTTGTTAGGCTTTGGGGTTCAAAAAGACAGTGTCAGGACTACACGTGCTCACGTGTTGAATTATAAAATACTGTACAGCTGCCATCCACTTCCCTTCTCTTCATGAGATCCAAAATTCCTAAAAGGGAAGAGCATGAATGGAAGAACAGCATGTGAACAACACTGCACCAAAATAGACAGAGGCTTGTTTCCGAAGTACTTTTTCCTGCACTTATACAAGCCTAGCAGATAATAAGACAACTCTGATGAGCAAAGTAATTATACAAGGATCACAGAACTAGGCACTGCAAGCATAAGCTTCAGGTGTTAAGGAAGAAGTAATGCTGCACAGATCTATTGAGAACTCCACATGACAGTAGATACCCATGGCAGAAGCCCTGTAAACTCGAAACAACAACGCATACATTAAATCCAATTAAAGCCACCTTCTAATCACTTAGGCAGTAACTTGATGGCCACTCATCATAACATAAATCCACACGAGCAACATTAAAAGGAAGAAGTTTCCTTTAAATGACCTCCACACACCGTAAGTAGGCAACTGAGCATAACGTCACCTTATCAGTTGTAAAAGAAATGGAAAAAGCATCAAGTTGGTAAAGGAAGGTACCTGCTAGAGAAGGGAACTCTAGGTGACTCACTGAAATAATGTTTTCTCTATTGCTATGTGTAAGTATTCTTGAACACACACACACACACACATGTATGTATAATCGGTGGTTTGTTTTCAAAACGTGTGCAGAAGAGTGCCAGTCGGTGTTCAAGCTAAGCACAGCAGCCCTCCTGATGACCTCTGCAGAAGCCATTAGAAGCTTTCTCAGAAAAAGTTACGGAGCTCTTCCCCAGCAGGGCAAAACTTGTTTCCACTTTAATGAATGCTAACAAAGCATATTCTCCTCTGTCAAGTTCTAAAACACAAATAGCTCTCAAATTGATGTCAAACATGATCTGATGCTTATTTGTATGTAATTCCAGGGCATTACGAGTTGAGGAAAAGCATATCTTAATAGCTGTGCCTCTCTAAAGCCAAGGAAATGGGAAGCAAAGTAGTTGGAAAGATGGGTCAATCTCATAGCACACATCCCTGACTAGCTCAGTAGAAACAGCCAATTTAAGATATTTTGTAAATAGAACATTTCCATTGCAAATTGGCTATCTTGCGGATAGTTCCTCTGTTCTGGGGTCCAGACTCTTTCAGTCTCATTTCTTATTTCTCTCAGTAGCCTACATTGTTCAAGACCCCAAGAGCCTGCCTAATGTCTCTCTCATCACAGTACCTTTACCACCACCCCTTACAAGCAGCTCCTTTACACAGCTCTTCATGCACCCAGCTACTTCCCACGTTCCCTTTCTAGCTGACCATGTAAAAGACCATACTGTCTAATACTAGCTGACTGCTGCATCAAAAATTGATTTAAAAGTTTGGTTTGTCCTTCTCTAGTGATGCATCTACAACGGTGACTACATCGGAAAAACAGTACCAATATTCGTGTAATTTGGAAGACTTATTAGGAAAGCTG
Source organism: Anser cygnoides (assembly GCF_040182565.1). Classification (NCBI taxonomy): domain Eukaryota; kingdom Metazoa; phylum Chordata; class Aves; order Anseriformes; family Anatidae; genus Anser; species Anser cygnoides. Next base: position 30,135,911 of record NC_089875.1, on the reverse strand, counting down.
CCCTCCTTTCAAATTTGAGTGAAATGGACCAAAAAGTTCAAAAGTTTCTGCAAACGTAAGTGAAGAGAGTGACGGCTTTGCAATTCCTGAGAAATCACAGCCTATTTCCTACGACAAAAGTCAGTGTTATACTGAGAACTGAATACTGCTACATGCACTTAAAAAACAAAACCACCTCTCTCGCTATGAGCTGTTCAGTTCATAAATTTGCCATTTGTGCTGCAAGAAGCCCATACCCCCTGAGGCTTTATGGGTAGCATCTGTATTTTTTGTTCACTGCTAACATTAATGGAACAAAGCACTAGATAGTAGCAAGGTCATATGCACGCGTAAAAGACAACAAGAAAACTCAGAAGAGATCTACGACTAGAAATGAGCTACAAAGGCAGCAGCATAAATGACTTGATAGGTTCAAGAAATATGAAAATTTCGCTGCAATTTATAGTACAACTATACTAACATACAGCCAGCAGTTGGTCCATCGTGCTAGTGCGATACTGAAGAAATTAAATCTCAAGCGAGGAGGAGGAAAGTGTTGGACCAGGCCGGTCTCTTATCTAGCTTCAGCCGCACTGTGCGTCAGGCGGAAAGGTGGCCTAGGATGGGCAGCTCTGATAGCATCCAGTCTGCAAAATGACCTTCAAAATGATTCAGCTCCCACTCTGCCTTCTCCTGGGGGAGAAGTTAAGAAGTGTCACGAGTTCTCTCAGATCAATTTCTGTATAAAGCATGTTTTCATAAAACAGAAGCGTGTCTGGATAAGCGGAGAAGGAAACCTGTGGATTTAACCTGCAGAGCACGTGGCAAGCTAGGAGTTAAAATCCTGTCCAGGACTACCCCCCAGCTGCTGTCAGCAGTCAAGCTTGTCAGGAGAAGCTCCGGCTGTCTTGACAAGACTAATTGGCAGCAAGCACCTGGCTCCCCAGGCTGGGCAGGGGAAGGTAAAAGAATACAAACCCTGCAAAGGAGGAGCAGCAGCTGAAAGGCTGCCAGGAGGTCTAGCCCGTTTCATGCGTTCACTTTGATCCGCAGGCAACTTCATCCTAGACCGCAGCCAGTCAGAGCTATCAGAACCACGCTCTCTGCGAGCCGCCGGCTGAAAGGAGCCCATGCTTTGCGGCTGGGCACGGGGGAGCTCTGCCGCTGAGCGCCCACCCCACCTCGCTGAGCGCCCACCCCACCTCGCTGCGGCACAGCAGCTGCACCACCAACACCAGCGCCACGTTGGCACGGAGCTGAAATTTAGGTTTTTCAATCTCCAGCGAGAGCTCGCTTAAATGTATTACGACAACTTTAAAATTACAGACTCGAACGCCAGAAGAAATCAAAATCAAGACTGTCCTGGATATTCTGCGCATTGGACACACGAAGCATGCACAACAGCAGGTCGCAGTACAAAGCAAATTGCAGTGCTTCTTTAAGGAGGAAAAAAGTTTAAAAACCAAACATTCTGGATGCTAGCTAAAGGCAGACTGCATGAGCAACTTCGAGCAGGACTTCCAGAAGTGTGGAAAGACACTTTGAACATGCTTTGATTTTCATCATATATGATATCATGAGTTGCAGAAAGCTTCAAATTCACTGAATTCTGCCCTTGATATTTTCATGTTATTATAATTCAAGCAAAAAAAAAGTTGAAGCATTATCCTTATAGGTTCAGCCCCTGAGTTTGGGAGATTTTTCTTATGAAAAAGGGAAAAAATGTATCAGTTAGCTTTGTTAGCTTTACCAGAGTTTTATATTACTGACCCAACAAGTATCTAATATATACACATACATAAGTGTGTGTATACATGAAGTATACATACATTGCATGAATACCAAAGATTTTCATTATTTGTTCAAGATATTTTAAGTATAAATATTTGAAGTCAGAACTAATTTAAGAGCTTAAGTTTCACATTTTAATAGTTCTACTTTAGCTAGTCAAGAATTCCAACCATGTACAGTAGTGTGACTATTTCCATGACTTACATAACTGGAGATTTGGAAGTGTTAAAACAGTCAGTAATTGGACGTAGTCTTTGTATGAAAGATGTTTCAGTCGATAAGCGTTACTGCAGAATTATGCAGTCTGTGAGACCAAGAGGTTGTAGTGGAACTGCCTGATAGCCATGAAACATGGGAACCACCAGGACAAACCCACCCTAACAGCCAAGGGAGCAAGCCCCTCTGTCTTTAATTGACCTATAGAAGCATTATTCCTTTAACTGATAGCAATGTTAAAGAGTGGTAATTAAAAGATCCTTTAGCAATCTTTAAAAGGCCCAGTGTAACGAGATCACAAACCACTAAGTTTCAAGTTACTGCTCTAACAACAACAAAATGTTTCTCAGTGACAGCACAGCAAAGAATGCAGCTCTTTACAGTAGTTGCTCTCCTTTTGTAATCTGGGCCTTTACAAAAGACAACTTTAATGAGTTTGCACTCAAGAGTAAGAAGACTTCTGTGTCATTAAATTAAAAAAAATAAAAAAAGAATGCTACTCTTTTCTTGTGCCATGCAGAACAGGCACTAGATGCTCACAATTCGAAGCACAAGTATGGTCAAATATCAGTGTGTACCATAAAAGCTTCAAGCAGAAAAACTAATTCCTGATGTTGCCAAAACATAAGGCTATCACTATGCACAGAGTATGCATCAGAGGCTGAACAATCACTGGTAAGAAAGCCAGGTCTCTCTTTCCTCTTAAGAGCATCGATCCATTAAAACTGCAGCACTAACTAAAATATTATGTTACTAGGTTATCTTTAAGGAGCTGGATTTATGTCGTAACAAGATGCAAAAGAGGTGATAATTCTTGTCAAGGTGTGGCTGTGCCTTTCTCCTTGGCCTTACATAATACAATCAGTTACATCAGAGCTATTTGAATAAAAACGCCTATTCTGGCAAAGATGCACTGGCGTATGTTAACTGAGCGTGCCATCTCATCCCGCACGACGAGAGCTTTCTAAGAAAAAGGTATGTGTGTGTTTGATTAGCTCCTACATTCTTCTGAAGATAAGATGCAAGTGCTCTACCTTTTGAAGTCATCTATCTAATCCTAAAGTCGCCTTGAGTTTTCACTGAGGATCACTCATATAGTTTCTCCAAGACCTAGTCATATGCCAGGAACCCACGGGTTAACTACTGTGCCCTTCTATTAATCCATAAGAGAATGCTTAACTGAAAGAGGCCAACTCGCTAACCTGCAATGCCAGTCCAATCCCCAACACAATTAACAGCTCATTCAGTACTGGGAAGTGAACAAGTACCTATGGTCTCACATCTGATAAGGGTAAGTGTTAAGTTAGAGGTTGCAAGAACTCCAAGATGCAAAGGAACGGACTAGAAAAGTGAATCTTTACAACAGCCCTACCAACTCCACAAGAGTAATAAAAACTTAACCTTTTTTTCCCCTTCATCAGGTTTATAAAAGCAGAGATTCACTTGTATGAATGATTTAAGAGAAAGCATTTCATGCAGAAAGCTTGCAGCACCGCATAAAACTGAGCAAGCCTAAATCAAACAGTGATTCCCAGATGATGAACTTGACAGAGCAAGCATTTCCAAAAAAACAAACAACAAAAAACCACAGAGTGAGTGAGTGACGCTATTTCACCATATCAAGTTGAGAAGATAAGCTACCACCCCGCATGCAAAGGGAACAGAACGGGTCTTTCTTGGCTGTTTGTCATCAACAGATATAGGCAGGGCATCCCAAGGGTGCCAGTCCAGGGTTACTAACCTACCACCACTTGCTGATGCTAGAAGGGATATTCCTGCTTCCCTCCCATCCCTCTGCGTCTGTTCCAACATCCGCCTGACCTCTAGTTTCATTACCTGCCATAAAGGTACTCACTGGTCAACTGGAATCGGCTCGCTAGAGGCAGACAGAACATTACCCAGGAAAACGCAACCAGAAGAGACGAGTGACAGAGTGAGGGTAAGAGAAGCTCCGGGCTCTCAAGCCAAGAGCAAAGAGGGGAAGAACCACCTCACCCAGCAGCAGTGGTTTAGCCATTTCTGTGAAACCTCACCCCTTACTGCTCAATCAAATTCTCCAAGTACTAGGCAACATATTATTAAAGGAAATAAGTGAAAGCTACAATTGTGTACCAGAAAGATAAAGTTAAGCCTTAAAAACTAAGATTTACCTAACAAAATACCGTACATTTTAGAGGATCCAAGAGCCATGCAACTCTTAATATTAAAATACAAAACTATTTCTCCTCTTCGTTTTTTCAAAAGGGAAGTTCAATGTTACTTAAAACACCAAACAACCTGCATAAGCTTTTTCAGGAAAACAGGCAAAACCTGTTCAATAAATTATTTCAGGAAGCTATGCTCCTTAAGTCTCCTCCACAATGAGAGGAATTTGATTCTTGAATTAGAAAACACAAATCTCCTAACGATAAAGTGAGAAAACACATGTGACAGTTTCTACATTTAGCCACCATCACAGAGGGGCCAGGAAATCCTGGTGGAAAGCAAGCAGGGTGATCACAAGAACGACAACTGCAAAATTATCGCTCCTCATTAGTGGATGAAAAGGAAGAAATTTTCCTGGAAGGCCTGTGATTAGCCACAGCTTGAACTCCTCCCAAGCCATTAAAGTTGAAGGGTCTGAAGAACTAAGAACAGTCTTGCAACTTCACACAGATCCCAGACTTGCCTGCTACAGAACAGCCAAAGAGTCAACGAGGCAGGTGGAGGGAAGGGGGGAAACCCAGAGAGCACTGTCGAGTGTTTGAGCTGTACGTAAGGTCGCAAAATTTCTGATAGCGCTGGCATCGGCAGCAGAGGCATACAGGACTAACATGTTAGCAACTTAAAATCAGCCACGATTTGAAGAAAAATGAAGGTTTTATCTTCGTAAGAGTTTTGATAACCAGCCAGACTAGAACATCTCACAGCAAAATCTACTTCTTCTCTCCTATACCGGGCAGACATGGAAAAGCAGCTCCTGCTCAGCCACCTCCCTGCGAAGCTGACACTGCTGCAGTTGTCCTGCCTCCAGCTCCGAGGAAGGCAGGCTGACAGCAAGGACAGCGACACCCTTCATGGGAGGTTGGTTATCTCAGACAGCTTCAAGCAACTACACAATGGACGTAAATTTTGCTACAGAGGAAATGCTAAAAAAAAAAAACCAAAAGGCTACTTTATCCTACACAGTATCCATAAGCAATGCCATCTCAAAGTATGAACCAGCCACCTCAAAAGCACCAGAGGAATTCAGCCTACTCAATGGGCTTAAAGTAGTTTCCAACATGAGGCATACATCTTTGAAATGTTATTTTTTGTTTTAAACCACCATCACCTACTGCTTCCTATTATCAGACCACGTTCAAAGGCTTACCACAGCTTACCCATTTGGTCTGAATTTTTCGGTGTGGGCAGCTACCAAAAATAGCTTTTCAAAGCTGAAGTTATTCCAGGAAAAATGTCCCAAAAAGTTACATTTCACCCATTTAAAAACAAAAACAAAAAACCCACCTCCTCATGTTTTAAATTTAGTAAGCGTGGACTCTGTGAGGAGTATCTTCTGACACCCTTGCAGAAGTACAGCCAAACTTGGTCCAATTTGAAATCCCTGAAGAAAAAAACCTTTAGGTTCACTGTCTCGGTAGCCTTTCCAGATTTTATCTGTTAAGATCCGTAATGAATCAGAACTGAGCTTTTCTGGATGACTGCGAGCAACCAGTATGGACCAAATGTGTTCGCCCCAGTCTTAAGAAGTGATTGAGCACGCTTGCTACGAGCCCCAGATGCTCATCAGCGAGACGAGCAACATGCTTGCCGTGCTCAGCTGTACCACGTGCTGGGATATGTGCCCCACTACGGGCAGAACCATCGCTGTAGGGCACCAGCTGGGGTCTGGAGGTCCTGGGCAGCTGACAAGAGAAAAAAAGGAGGAACAAGGCCTGATTCTGGAGCTGCCATGTGCCAGGTCTGTCTCAAGGAGATTTTCCTCCTTGCTTTGTGGCATTACCGCATCTCCACCCCTCACTTAACTCGGGGGACCCGCTCCTTCCTTATGGTTCTGGCTCCCAGGCTCCGCACAGCTCGCTGAGGTCCAGAGGTGCACTTGAAAGGAAAATCCTGCTGAGCACACAGACTGCAGACAGTCTCCAAGGAATTCCGCAGAGAAATGTTGGCATGTCCAGAACAAAAATTTTCAAAAAGAGAATTGGCTCAGTTTTGGCAGATATTCATATAAAATTAAAACATTACCTCTCTGCCAGAGGTCATCCGCTGACAAATTTCAAGTACATGTTCCAGTTCAGAGGTGCACTACAATATTTCAAAGAGATTGCCATAAAAAAGGCACAATTATTCTCCTTTGGTTTCTGAAAACAGATGAAGAATTTTGGCTGAAAGCTTTAAACAAAGTCAAACCCAAGGCAAAAGAAAAGGCATAAAGCATTTCAGTCCAAAAGATTACAGCTCAGCAACGTTATAAACAACTGAACGCAGCACCTCTTAAAAATTGTCCAACACTTCCTATTATCTATGGAAATGAGATGGAGGAAGAACACCGGGGGGACCGATGACTCACGTATGAGCTCCCATTCTCACTTACCCAGCAGCACGCTTTGCCGCAGGAGTTTACAGCCGTGCCACAAAATAAAACACGTCAGTGATACCGAACCACAGCTACCCCGCTCGTCCAGTGGGGCTGCAAGCTGGTGGTGAGCAACCAAGCGCTCTCAGAGTTTCCTTCCGTGTAACCGCCAGCGTCGGGCTCGGTAAAACAGAACGGGATGATCCAGCAAACACACATAAAACAGTTATCTTCCTCTCTGAAAACTCCAGCTATTTGTTTGCTTATTGGGATAAGAACAGATCAGGTAACATTACCCCCCCCGTGCTGTCCTGTTTTCTCCAGAAAACACTACATTTAAGACAAACCAGAGTGACCTTAGCAAGCCTCAGAGACACTGTACTGAATCTGAAGATCTCATGGCACCGATATTGTAAATTGGGATAGGACACAGCCATCCTAGTAGTAGTGCATAGAGGTGGGAAAGGAGATAGTGATGCAACACAGACATGTACAGGTGACACTATTCTCTGAATTTATCACAGAAAATGGCAGACTCTTAGACCCACGGTAAGGAGGAGCTAAAGAAGCCCACGCAAACAAGACTCCTCATGGTTTGAAGACGAAAAAGTCCCACTCCAACAGTAAGAAAAGGCAACGACCAGAAGAGGTTCTTCTTCACTCTTCTGCCCCTCTTCCCAGCAGTGCTGGGCGTCCCATTTAACTTCAGAACACACAGAAATGAAGACCAGACCAACCACGGCCCCCGACTGTTTACTTCACGTACCATTGCTCGACCTTCCGCTAGGGACAATTTAAAGCCAGCTGAAGTATCATGGAAAGAGAGAAGAGCACCACTCGCAGCCAGCCTAAACCGGAATACTGCTGAATATAGCTACACCCGGTCCACAGTTACACCCTCGTCCGAATATCGGTTGGCTGGTTTTGCTGTTGTTTTTTGTGGAACGTTTTGCGTGTTTTTCAGCAGATTTCCGCACTCGTGCGGCCTTTCTACCTGACAGAAGACACAAGAGCAGCCACCCGTTGGCACTGCCTCCCAGCCCAGGCATCGTGTCCAAGGCATCACGGCCGCCTGCAGTTCCGTGACTGCTGACACGCCACAAGCTTCAGCTCCCTTCAGCTCACCCTGAGCTCCGTTTCCTATCCTTCTGCTCCCCTACCCTATGGCACGCTCCTTGCTGCCGCTCCTCACCAAGGAGGCCCAACTCTGTCTCCCTGGTGCGGACTCCCATGCTACAGCTGAAGAGTAGGAATAAACAGTTCACTATCTGCTTAATTCCTGCATGTACAGGACAGCTTGCAAACCCATTTGACTAGCAATCTCCTGCATGCATTTATTCGACCCCCAGGGCTGGCTCCTGCATAGAGGCAGCAAGAGATTACATTTTACTACCCACGCTCAGCTACTCATCCCAGGATTCGGGTATGAGCCCCCTGAGCCAGGAATTTATCCCTAAGTACCTGCTGGGAGAGGTTCGTAAACCATTAACAACACACCATAGCCTGAAAAACCGTTCTAGAGGATACAGGCTTGGTTGTTTGGGATCAGAGCCTTCCTTTAACAGATAGATCTGTTAGCAATAACCTCTAGGAGGTCACACCAAAGTTTCCCCAAATCTCAGATTTTGAAGCACAATCACTTCCCATTAAACATCTAAATACACGGTTCAACTCTAAAATCAGTACCAAAAATTACTGTAGAATATGTCTGCAAGGCTAAATGAAGAGGTAACAAGAAGCAGAAGCACTGGGCTCGCCAGCGCTTCAGGGATTTGCGAATGGTGCTGTACTGGTAGGCCCACCTGGCACAGCTCTGTAACAGAGCCAGCTCTGGACATGGACGTTCCTGCCCTGATTTGGCTTCCATCGCTGTCCCAAATTAAGCACAAGAACTATTGCCATTATAGCTGTGTCTGTAACACCTCTATAATCCCTGCTGTAAGGGAGCCGTGAGGGTCTCTGACAGCAAAGATCGAGACTACTTTTCCATGCTAAAAACACTCAGCTACACTTGCAAAGCGTTTACCTCCAGATCATTCCTTACACCAGTACTAAGGTGTTTTGTAACGAGCCAGCACTGAGCACCAGGAAAACTCACCGAGATTAACGAAACTGCAGAAATAAAGGATCCTTCAGGCCAGGCATCAGCCGAGTACTTTTGTACACTACTCAGTGGTCATCCTGAAGCAGCGCACGATGCTGCCTGCTCAGCCCCTCCGCGATGCTCAGCCATGTGCGTGAATTACCAAGACAGAATAGGAGGAATCCTGTTCGGTGAGTAACCTGTGCCGTCAGCATATTCTTACATCAACAATCCCCAACTTACTGTCCTCTCCCAGTTCAGAAGAGCTTGAAAAAAGACAGAGTCCCATGCTTTCCAGATGACAGCCTCGCTGTTGGCAGGAAGCACAGAGGCAGCAAGCTCTAGAAGTGTTTCAACAGCGATCGGTCTCTAAGAGTTTAAAAACTTCCACGAAATCGCTATGAGTTTTTATTTATTTTTTTTATTTTTTATTTTTAAAAATGAGCTGTACCCTAATAACTTTCTCACTAAATTAAATCAGTTTTACACTTCCTTGAGCACCAGCTCACAGTAGATCTACAAATTAACTAGGTAACAGTTTTGAAAACCTTACTAGCACCTACTCTTATGTTTGACTTTGGCAGAAAAAACAGGTTTTGACTCAATTTTTTGTTCCATTAATCTACAGCCACATTCTTCATAGAAAGACTGCTGGAAAAACTCAACTTGCTGGAAACAGTAACTATAATTACTGACCCTCATCAGGTCAGCCAAAATTAAATTGCAAAGTAGATTTTTTGGCATTAAAGCTATAACTTCACAGTACCAAGAAAAGCAAGTCTGTGAGTAACAGAACGAACTAAGCCCAACATTTGTGAGATCTCACAAAATGAGATAGGAGCAGGGAGTTTACAGGAAAAAAACTGAACGTGTACCCTGACCACAAGTAACCTCTTTCTGGGTTTGTACCGCACAGCAAGGGCAAAACTACTTGGTTGTACATCTTTGCTGCATCAAGCATTTGTCAAATAGAGCACAACGCTCACAACACGGAATATAATTTTCTGAAATTTCATAGAAATGAACAAATTGCAAGCCACAGCTGTACAGCATGTTATCTCCCTACATCACAATAATCTTTTCTGCACAATTTTCAGGTTCACTTATTTGCTGTTATCTGGGATTCTGAGAAAAAAATAAAAATTTTAGTGCCTGTATTTCCTGGGAAAACAGAAAATGTCATTGCAGATGTCCCATTAAGAAACTTGTGTGAAATTATACCTGCCTCTGTCAATTATGAAACTGGCAAATCTAGATTCTTTCCACTTATTACAGGCTTTAAAGCAAACGCAGGGATGACATGTTCCTGAACTATGCACAGATATACTGTTGGTATGCCACGTTAACTTCGCTAGCATTAAGACAATTAGCTGAGCCTGGTACAAAATTGATCCATCTCTCACATTTGACTGAAGTTTTAAAAACATCCTAGAATTAATTCGTGGGCTACGTGGATCTTTTACTTCTTTGTTTCTACTGCTACCCAGAAAAACAAGGCAATTATTTGCATAACTGGAACAAAACGTGATTCCATAACATAACTTTTGAACCTATAAGCAAGAACTTACAGGACTAAGACCAAAGTCATTTATTTCTTACAAACCATATACAGAAGAGGTGCAACAGCAAATCTTCAGCTTATCTGGTGTCATCTGTGACACTCAGCAAGAATATATTTTCTCCCCAAATAAGCCAGCTGTATTGCTGAAAACAGGGCTGTAAAGTTCCTCTGGAGCTCACTACCAGCGAAGATTTCCCAATATCAGTTAAATACAGAGAGTCGAGAAGAAATTTTTCCATTCTTAGAGTCACGATTAAAACCAGTCACAATAAAATAAAATAAACAGCTCTCACCAGAAAAAAAAAAGAAAGAAGTACAACAGTGGTCAACAGATTTGGGGAAGGACGAACCAAACAAGCACAAAACCAGGGAGACTTCAGGCTTTTGGGCTGCACACTTAGCCTCTAGAAACTAGCTTCCAGACCTAGTCCCAGAAACAAATTTAATCAACAGAAAGACAGTTTTGCCTGAATTACTTACCTTTTCATGGCTGACAGTAGAAAAAATGCTTTCTCCAAAACTACATGCCATACCATGTCCAAACATTAATCTAAAATACAAGATGACAACTTTTTCAGATGAACTACCGTACCAGCGTGGACCTCAAGGCCCCTAACCTGCTTATTCTGCTCGTGTCTACAAGCAGTCCGTATCTGTTCTGCCAAACCAGCAAGGCCCAAACAAAAATCTTGCTCTCGTTGCAGTGGTCATCGCTCATCTGCATAACCAACTTTGAGCAGCAGGTGAGTGCAATTACCTGGTAGTTTTGAATTTTAGTCACACTCCTGACCAAAATACTAAAAATTCTTTAACAGATGCTTCACACCCAAAGGAATTTGAGGGAACAAAACCACCTCATCACATGCATGTAGGACTGACAGTCCTACTGACCACAACGCTAAAGTCCTCTAAGCAGATGCTTCAGACCCCACGAAATTTGAGACAGCAACAGACCCAAACCATCTGCACAGGAGAACCAACACTGGTCAATCCAGACTCACGAGGTAAAGCAGTTTTCTCACTTCTGACAGCACAGCCATGTCAGCAGTTTTATAATGCTGAGATTCCCAGCTCCTCCTTTTACTTTCAGGAAAGAGAAACAGCAGATCAGGCCAAGCTGAAAGAATCCTTGTGTTTATTCAAATAAATTTTGCTAGAGTACTATTCAATGGACATAAAAATACCTGTGGGATATACACCGCCTTGTAGATGTAAGTAATGAACTTTCTAAAGTGTTAACTGAATCATGAGAACACCACAGAAGACCAAAACACATAAATTATTCTGAAATCATCATACTGCAAGACTAATTGCCAGATTATATTTATTACAACAATATGATATGTATATATATAGATATGTAACTATATATATATATACACACAAATTTATTTTCCATCCCCAAGCCAGACAGAATCAGAAAGTCTACTTCTACCAATTTTAGCAATGCACACTATGTTAGATTTCCAAAGTAAATTCAGATTTTCTCCAAAAGCCTACTTCAAACATTCTCGAGATTACTAAAACATCAACAGAAACCAACAAGCGCAATGTTATCATCCCAGACGGTTTCTAGAACTGTAAGGCAGCTTTTACTCAAGACCGAAGCTTGTTGACAGCCAAGCCATGCCACGAACTAATAACGGCAGCAAGCACGAACAAGCAGACTTACCAGGCCAACACGTGCCCAGCAAGGAATACAAGAGCAGGTGAAATATTTCGTATCACATCCCTGACACCCTTTCAAACCAAGAGGTACTTACTACCTTTGCATTCTCCAAGACAATATTAACAGTATTCTTAACCTAATAACCAGTGTAAATTATGATACATAATTTGTCTCACATCCATAAGAACCAGAGATCCTGCTGTCAAACTCCTTGCCTTACTAAATGCAGCATCCAGACCATAAGGACAGTAATTAGGAGGAACTTCAGCAGATATGCCACATACACTTTTAAAGACAGAGCTGACCTTATCCTTTAGTTTAAAATCCGTTTTATATCCAAATCTACCTAGAACTATTGCAATCAATATTAAGACCTTGGCTTGCAATTAACAAATAAATAAAAATAGAGCAAAAATCAGAGCAGCTCATGCTTGCTGCTGAAGCTCTAAGGAGCATCAAATGGCAGAATGGGTAGAAGTGACTGGTGAGAACTTGCAGGGACAGCCAAGGAGCCCTCCGCAGCAGAAACCTCACAGGCTGGATTCGAGACTTCCTTACACCGCAGGAGGCCGATGGGGCACCCGCTGCCGGCTCCAGCACCCGGGGGGGCCACAGCAGGGCTCAGCGACCCCTCACTGAGCAGCCCGGTGGGGGGAAGAGGGTGGCAGCCTCGGCATCACTCTCCTGCTCACAGCTTCATCACAGCCATCCTGCCTACACGGAGTAAATGGACTGGTTGAAAAAAAAAAAAATAAAGAAACTGTTTGGTGGCTTTAAAATAGACAAATACCTTCCCCTTCCGAGCAGTAAGCCCAATGAAAGAGAAGTGACGGCTACCAAGTCAAAATGCAATAAGGCACAAAAGCTTTTAACTTCCCGAGCAAATTTTAAATGAAAAGTGTGTCTTGAAAAAATTGCCTTTTCTTACTACTTACGCAGCATATCTGAAGTAATTAAACCACACACCAATTTTAAAATGCTATTTGTGTATTTAATTGAATTCCTCTTCCTATCCAAGTGAGGCTTAACATGTTAAAAAGAAGCATGTAACTCAGCATTCCCTAACAGAGCAGCGAGAACTGAGGAACTAAGCGAACAGGACAGCAACCAGGCAGTGTAAGAGCTCACCCAAAGCTACCCGAGAAAGCCTCCACACCAGTTTGCGGCCTAATGCTCGGCCTCTTTATCCATGTGCCGTTTCAAAAGAGCGAGAGACCTCTGACTGCACTACTGGAACAATTAAAATACTTCCTTCTCCACCGAGGCCAGTCAAATTTAAAAGCTCTCCAAAAACAAAGCTCAGCAACAGGGTACTTTTTCCATGAGCGAGCCAGTCCGTAAATCAAACTGCCTCACAGGCCCCGCAGCAAAACCAAGGCCCCGGGGGAGGCAGGGAGGGTACACAGATAGAAAAGCAGATAGGATTCAACACACCAAAAGTCAGAGGAGTCCTGGCGAGGGAGGTCTGGTGCTGAAGCTCTTTGCCAGAAGTAGGGGACTTGCAGGTCTGCCCTAATAAGCATTGTCGTCCCCAGCTAGCCAAGTTTCACAGCAAAAATCACCTCAAACTGGCGCAAGCAGCCTCTGCACCCTACATTTCTGCTGCTGAGGGACAAATGTTGTAGGAGATGATCCCCATCAGTTTTACTGTAGTCTCCATGAAGCCAATCTAATTCTTTCGGCCGCAGCCCTTGAGCTTCTCTCACCCAAAGGAGCCACACAAGAGGTGCCAGGTGCCAGGCCCCGGCGTCCCTCACACGTAGGACTAACAGGCCGGCCTCCAGTGCTGAGGCCCAAAGGATTTCAGCGGGGTGCCATGCCGACCGCCGAATTACTACCAGAACTCACTCTGCTGAGCAGGAACAAAAACTGTCATCTGATTTAGCACCGCAGGAAACCTACTCTATATTGCTTCCAAGGTACTTACATTTTTTAAGCGACCTTTTAAATTCCACCTCTGTAGGTACACTTTTCATTTTCATCATGCGCTTTTCAGAAACAAACCTGTGAAGCACTTCCCAACACAGCAAGAGCTTCCTCCCGTACGAAATCAGGGCTTGCAACACCTGGTCCTGCACTACAACAACATGCCAAGCGTGTTTCAGGCATCTTGGACAGATGAGAACGTGTGTTAGAGAAACTAACAAAGAAACCTTACGCCGTGCAAATTTACCTTTCCTCTTGGTGCAGCAGAGGAAGGAAGCAGGTTGCTGAACTGCTTGATTCCTCAGCGACTCCTGCGGAGACCCAAGCCTCCACGTGAAAAGGCCGTTGGCTTGAGCACCTCGGGGGATAACACATCAGGGTATTACCTGACTATATGCTAACCAGGAACGCACCTCATCTGGCTGCGCACAGAAGATGCTCCAGCGCCCTCGAGAAGCGTTACTTATCCGGGCTGCCTCCACCTCCCCTCCTTGCCTCAGCCTTTCAGACAGGCTTTAAGCCTTTTGCAGCTGTCCAATGTGAAGGCTGAAGAACTCACCAACCACAGCTGTGCAGAAGTGCAGGCAAGGAAGAACAGGCTGCCACCTTATCCAGGACTAGTTACAGATCCAGGAGAGGTTCCTGACTGCGAATCTCTTTAACAAAACCTGGCTAAGGTCCCACGAGCAGATAAACCTGTAAAATTACTCTTTCTTCCTTCCAGATAATTCTTCAAAGGGTTTTCTACCATATAAACTAGTGCAGACTATGCAGAACTACATTGAGTTTTAGCCAACCTCGCTCACAGCCAAAAATATCAGCCGCCACCACCACTGCACACATTTTCTTACTGAGATTTTCAGAAGGTCTGCATAATCTTATAACCGTGAAGTTAGTGAGCCATTACATATTTCCTGAAACTAAACTGCACATTAGATGATTCACCAATTAGTGTATTCATGAAGCTTTAAAAAGCAATCAAAATTTCATTTTTGTTGAAAAATTTAAGAGAGATGTCCAGCTGTATGCACGGAGAGAGCATGTGGGCTTTTCTCCTTTATTTAACTTAACTAACAGCTACGTTAGCTGGTGAAAAATATTCAGTGTGTCAGAGTTAATTTATAGAGCTGACAAAGTATAAGGGCTCCAGAAGGTATAGCATACATTTGCTAAACTTTAAATACAATTTTTAAACTAGATATAGCTCAAAGATTAAAATAAGCTGCCCAACAGCTAAACCACAGAAAAACACATCGTTTCGGGGCACTTCGTATTTAATGGAGCGACTGCATCTTGGTGCCAAGCACAGGTTAGCAGCGTCAGGGAAGTGGATAAATCCTTGGGATCCCAATGCCATCGATGTAAACCTTTTTCCGACCGAGGCAGGCCCCTCGAGGAGCTCGCAGGCACCTCCACACGGCGCAGGGCAGGGCTGCACGGAGGAGAGGCGCAGCACACCGAGATAGCGCCCAGCCCGACCCAGCACTGTGGCCTTGATGCAGCCTCGGGGCATAAATACCACAGCATAAATGCTAAGTGCTAATTTCCCCTTCAGGCTGAAGGCACTAGGGAGCTCTTGGGGAAACAGAGGCAAGTAAGAGAACTATTTCGACAGCTACTCGAGAATTATTTCGCTATCCAGCCTGTTCCATGAATCACTATTTTAGGAGTTCATGGTGAACCCCTAGCATCTGAAGTTCTTTCTCTCGTTCAGGTCGGACATGTACATTTCAGAAAAGAAAAAGGTACCCCTTTGAGTTTTTAGGTTTGTTTTTGCTATCTGTAGCAATAAATGAAACCACCACTTTAACTAAACCTTAAAAATTATGTACCTGCTGTATGGAAGTTGCATGGAGTCATCTGAATCTTGTCTCTACTAAAAACCAAGCTATTTAGCAACATGCTGTCACAGGAGGAGGTGGTTTACAACTAGTAACAAAAATCATCACTGTCCTTTGATGAGACTAAAATACATCCCTTGCCTAGCTTTAAAAACTGTGAATGAGGCCAGAAAAATGCACATCATACCACCTTGGATTATTAGTCCACCAGGGAAACGTGAACTGCCACATCAAATGTGATGAACAGCCACCTATCCAGAACCTTGTCACAGAGTGACAGGTTTCACATGTTGCAAAGAAGATTTTTTTTAAATTTGTAACTGAACACAGTTGATTCCTAATCTCTTCCATCTGCTCTCTCTTTCTTAGATGTACCTGCCATCATTACCAGGGTAATAGAAGAGAAACTCTAGATATTCCCCAAAGGACTAAACCAGCCATTTTTCCAGTGCTCTCATACGTATGAAGTCATGTCAAGCTACAGCTACTGCATGCTACCAGCTGTCTGAATTTACTAGTTCACTCTACTAATTGCTAATGCAATTCTGAAACTGGGGTAGACACGAGACATTTAGGCAAACTGGAAAATCAGAACAGATCTCAGCAGCTCAGTCCATCAGGTCTCAAACTCATTCTGTTTTCTCTTTTTTTACAGTTTGCTTCAGACTGACTCAGAATACATCCTAAAAGTCTATTTAATTCATTCTGCCGTAGTTATTAATGAACAAAAACAGCAGAGAGAATCAAATCTGTCCTTATGTAGACCCCACTGCTAAGACTATTGCTTTAACATCAAGTCCATCTGAGCATCCCAGCTTGCAGGTTAATAACCGAACGAATTAGCAGCTATTAACTTGGAGACTTGCCTCCTTTCAGTAGTTCGCTGTGGCTACTTACCTCCTGTCAGTATCTCATGACCACAACCTCCAAAGTCTGCATCTGATAAGGTAACAGGGTTATACCCAGGCCGAGCGCAGGCTAGCAGCTTCAGCAGGAGGCCTCACACGGCACAAACCTGGGCGATGTGAGACGATGTGAACCAGCCTCCAGATTCCTCCGGATGCAACACACTTTAAGAACCGGCCCTGATGCTGTCCGTGCACACAGAGGCCCACACGAGGCAGGAGCTCAGCAGCAGAGTCAGGAGAGCCGAGAGAGCAGTGACGCGGCCCCAAACTCCCCTCCCGAAGTGCGCTTGGGAAGGGACATCCCATCCTGCTCGGTGGCTCGCTGCACTCAAAGCTTCTGGCACACGAACTGCAGCCTCGGCGATGCAAAAACACGCTTTGCGGGGAGGAATGGGACTAAAAAGACTCTTTGGTAAGAGTGATCTTGGAGCAGCATCCCTAGCTGAAGCTAACCAGGTTTACATGAAAGGAAGGTAGGAATCACACCCTCATTCTGTAATTCCTTAATAAAAACAAAAGCACTTCTAGGAAGCCACATTACGACACCGATTCTCTAAACAAGTCCACACTAAAGGGTCCAGCAACTGAACAATCTCCTTCCGGCACTGGGCCCTACCTCATAGGATATTAATAAGATTATAAAGAAAAAAAGCACCCTGACATGCAATTGCTCGCCTCTAAGAGGCTGAAGTTTAAACAAAATAACCACACAGAAGGTTTTATGATTAAAAACTCTTATCTAGAACAGAACAGTCAGATGTATTCAAAGCACGTGAAGTATTTGGATAGCCATGATAATGCAGCATGCAGCCTCCTGCACAACAGTTTAAAGCCACAAGGAAACTCTCAGGATTTTCACTCTCATCTTGACATCCAACACACATGCTTAGCTCACTGCCTTCTGGAGGAGACAGATCAATTACTACGAGAGCCAGTCTTTTTCTGTGCAAATTCAGTTTTAAATAAGGTTACATAAACGCAACCTCGGGTAGCACTTTTCATTCATGTCATCCCCCTGCAAACAGCTCACTTGGACTACATCTACCCTAAAAACATTTTCTTGTAGGAATATACCACAGCACCACCAACAAAAATAATCCTGGAGTTGTTGCAGTTTATGTGGGAAAAGCTGTTCGTTTACCAAAGTAAAGGGAGCAACACAGGCCATAATGGGATGAGTTTTGGTGGAAAAGCACTGTATTTTTCATCACAGGGCTGGCATGGCATAACCAGGGGTGGTACCCCACATGCAGGGAGAGTGGTGCCCCGTGGGACGATCTGGCTGTGCACACACTGCCTAACACCACCGGTTACAATCGCAGCAACATCTCATAAAACTTCAGTGGGCTTTAGAAGAGATGAAAAAAAGAAAGAGAAGCATTCCGAACGTGTTCAGGGAAGGGGAGCGTAACTCCTGCATGCTGCCCACCCACATGCATGCCCTGACCAGGTGCCAGGCCAGGTGGCCGTGATTCCTTGCAAGCACCGAGCCATGGGGCTGACACCACCAGCACCACCAGCACCACCAGCACCACCAGCACCACCAGCACCACCAGCACCACCAGCACCACCAGCACCACCACCAGCACCACCAGCACCACCAGCACCACCAGCACCACCAGCACCACCACCAGCACCACCACCACCACCAGCACCACCACCACCAGCACCACCACCACCAGCACCACCACCACCACCAGCACCACCACCAGCACCACCACCACCACCAGCACCACCAGCACCACCACCAGCACCACCACCACCACCAGCACCACCACCACCACCAGCACCACCACCAGCACCACCACCACCAGCACCACCACCACCACCAGCACCACCACCAGCACCACCACCACCACCACCACCACCAGCACCGGGCCGTCCCCTCACAGCACCGCCCCGAGCTGCGCCCCCAGCCGGTCCCCAGCCGCGGCAGCTCCCCGGGGCGGCCACCCCGGCCCTGCCCGGACCTGCGGCGGCGAGGAGCGGCCGCCGATGCCGCCCCGTTCCCGTTCCCGTCCCGGTCCCGTCCCCACGCACCCACCGCCGTGCCGGGGCAGCGGCCCCTCAGCGCCGTCCCGGCGGCCCCCCGGGCCCCTCCGGCCGCCGCAGCGCCGCCGCCATGTCCCGCCGCCGCCTGCCGCTGGGCGCGCGCCGTGCGCTCCGCCGGGCCCCCTCCCGGCCCCCCCCCGCCGAATGGAAAATAGCTCCCCCGGCCCCGCAGCGGGCAGAGCGGGAGCGACGCCTCGGCAGCCAATAGGAGACGGGTTGGCTCGCGGCGCGGCCAATGGGAGCGGCGGGCCGGGCGGGGCGGGGCGTCGCGCGGCCTATCCGGGAGCAGCGCCCGGGCTGACCCGCTAGGATGGCTGCGACGGGCCTCCGCCGCCGACCATCTTGGAGTCGGGCGCGATGCCCAGTCTGGGAAGGGGCTCGCCGGCGGCCATTTTGGGTTCGGGCGAGGGGCGCGGGGCGGGGCCGCGTCACGTGGCGGGGCAGCAGGCGGAAGCGGCGCTCGAGGAGCCTCAGCCGGACTCGGCCGGACGCGGCGGGGCTCGGGCGGCTTCGGGCGGCTTCGGCCGCGCTCGGCCCCGTTCGGCCCGGCTCGGGCGGGTCCGCCGTGAGGGCGCTGTGGCACATTAAAGGCTGTTGGAGCCATGTTGTTGTCGTTGTCGTACAGGGGCTGTGCCCTGTGCAGAACGCTTCTCCCTCCTTTCCCTCGCTTCTTCCCTGTAATGGGGAGCGAGCTCACTGCCTGGCTGCGGTACAGCCAAAACGCACCGAATCGCACCACACAAAGCGTGCTGGTCGCTGCTAGGGTGCAAGGGAGGGCTGGGGGAATGGCCTCAGGTTGCGCCAGGGGAGGCTCAGGTTGGAAGTGAGGAGACATTTCTTCTCAGAAGGAGCAGTCAGACATCGGAAGGGGTTGCCCAGGGAAGTGGTGGGGTCACCGTCCCTGGGGGTGTTCAAGGCAAGGTTGGACGTGGTGCTTAGGGACATGGTTTAGTGGGTGTTACTGGTGGTAGGGGGATGGTTGGACCAGATGGTCTTGGAGGTCTCTTCCAACCTTGATGATTCTGTGATTCTAAGTTACTGTTACACCAAAGGGAAGGGTAAAGCCCTGCACCTGGGGAGGAACAACCCCAGGCGCGTGTTGGGGCTGACCGCCTGGAAATCAGCTTTGTAGAGAAGAACCTGGGGGTGTTGGTGGACACCAAGTTGAACACCAGTCAGCAGCTCGCAGCAAAGAAGGCCTGTGGTGACGTGTGGTGCCTGCAGGTCGAGGGAGGGGAGCCTTCCCTTCTGCTCGGCACTGGTGAGGCCACACCTGGAGTGCCGGGTCCAGTTCTGGGCTCCCCGGTACAAGAGAGATGTGGACGTGGTGGGGAGGGTTCCAGTGAAGGGCCATGAAGGTAGTTAATGGACTACTAATGGATGGTAGTTAATGGCACCTCTCCTGTGAGGAAAGGCTGAGGGAGCTGGGCTGTTCAGCCTGGAGAAGATCAGGGGAGCTCGTCAATGTACATAAATATCTGAAGGGAGAATGCAAAGAAGAGGGAGGCGGGCTATTTCTAGTGGTGCCCAGTGACAAGACAGGAGGCAATGGACACAAACTGGAGCACAGGAGGTGCCCTCTGAACATCAGGAAATTATTATTTTTTATTTTTTTTTTTACTGTGCAGGTGACGAAGCACTCGCAGAGGTTGCCCAGAGAGGTTTTGGAGCCTGCATCTTGGGAGATCTTCAAAAGCCACCTGGATGTGGTCCTGAGCAACCTGCTGTTGGTGGCCCTGCTTGAGCAGGGGTTGGACTATGGGACCTACAGAAGTCCCTTCCCACCCCATCCAGTCTGTGATTCTATAACATTTAGTATCACCACATCACCTAAAAGCCTTTGCTTCAGAAGCATGACTGAAGTTACAATTTATTTCTGCAGTTACCCACTGCTGACTCCACCTGTATAAAAGTTACATAAGTCAGTTTTAACTTCAACTTTCAGACTGTTTCCCTTTTTAATGACTTCTGTAGGAAGCATTCATGTTTAATTCTAGTACATAGTAAATATTTTTTATGCTAGATACTTATGGACTTCTCGGAACTATTAAGTTTGATTAAGCACAGACCCTAAAGCCCCAAATGTGCTGTATCTCTTCTTATTCATAGACCAAAACCTCTTGATGTTACTGTTTTTGTCGGGATTAAGCTACAGTTTCAGCTAGAACAATAGCAGTTAATCCTACATCCACAAAGATGCTACATCCCTGTAACTAGATTTTCATCAAAATATCATTTACACCTCAATCCTATTAAATATATTCATATTTTAGTGCATGTGTAAAGTTTTACATTCTGAGACAGAAATAATAAAGGAGAGAAAAAGCTTGAAACTTTTCATAGAGTAGAGCAATGGCTGGCACCTTAGAAATCATTGCTGCTCTTATGCAGACGTTCCACATGGCCTGGAAGGAACCCCATTTAATATAAACCCTATCCACACAGTATCAGACCTCTTCAGTTTGTCAAGAGGAATTAAGGTCTTCAATCTAATAATTGCTACTTAAAATCCAACATCTCTCGGATCTACTTGTGCAAACATGCTTGTCTGAACAACCTCCTTCCTACTTCCTTCCTTTTGTTTCCACAGCAGGACATCTTTTGGGATGTCCCTTAATTTCTACCTGGATTAACCCCTTCATGGAAACACAGAAGAAAAAAAAGAAAGAAAAAAAAAGAAAACCAACATAACTGAGTACAGAGATTAAATACAAAACTCCATGCAATTGCAATGAACTGATGGAGAACTAGCAGAATAGCCAATATTAACTGACAGCCTCTATTCAGCTTTGGTAAATAAAGTTGCCTACATTTTGTGTACCTATGTGTGGTACTCTTGGGGTCATTGTAATTTCTTCCCTTATATCATGTTTTATCAAGACATCTGAACGGTTCATTACTCAAATTTGCTTAGGTGGCAGTCATTCAGAAAACTGGTAAAACCAAAGCTTGTAAAGTTTCAGAAGACTGATATTTAGAAGACAGAATCTGAAAGTGGGTTTCATTGCTGCCACTGACACTTTTTAAGTTGTTAGGATTTTCTTTGGTTATGCTTTTTTAATAGACTCTTATGACCAAATATATTGTTTTTTTCTTAAATCTGATTCTGCAACAATTTATGCGGTCCAGGGTTTACAGAGTTACAGGACAGGGAATCAGGGATCCCTGACTTCCAGCACAACCCAAGAGAACTCATTTGTGCTGCTTTAACAGTACAGAAGGCAAGGATATACACAATGTGTTTTCATACATTATATATCAACGTTTCGGTAAATAGCAGAAAGGGAAAAGGGTAAAACAGAAAGGAAGGAAAGCTTATCTTGTCCTCAGTAAGTAAAAAAGTGCAAGACTAGCATAATGACTTTAAATCTTCCTGTTAACTGACCATTGCCACACACAGCTGCTTTTTAGGTGGCAGACCGAAGAGGATAGGTATGAAGCTGCTACTACACAACATGATTTGTCTAAAGAGCTTGCACCGTACAGTACAGTATAAGTAGCATAGCTGTAGCCTGTTTAGGCTGTCAAGTAAATCCACCATTATAGGAGAGGGTTGCACCAGATGACCTTCTGAGGATCTTCACAACTTTAATTGTTCTATGATTCTTTTCTCAATTTTAATACACTCCAAAACACAATTTCAGCTTTACAAATTGTCATTCGCACCTAGAATTGTAACTGAAACTGAAATGGTACAAAGGATGCAGGCTGCAGACTGGATTTTACCTGCCCTCTCTGCCAAGCCTACTGACAGCAGATGGCCTGCTCCAGCTTTTGATGTCTGTGCATAAACAGAAAGGAAAGTTAGCAGCTTATCTTACTTACCTTTCTCCCTTCCAAAAGTACAAAATAAAAAATAGTTATTCAGAGGAAATCTGTGATGGACTAGGCAGTCTCTGCAGAGCATCCACACAGGGAAGCACTCTGCCTCTTCCTTGCAGAAGGTTTGTTGGATTTTGTCTTGCTGAAAGCTTGTTGGATTTTTTTTTTTCCTTCAGCTGTGTTACTTGGTTTAAGAGAAAGTGCTACCTCTCTCTGTCAACGTTCCTCCCTCGCCTTGACTTTGAAAGCACTTTGGAGCAGGTTCTCTTGCTTTTTGAGGACAGCACTGATGAAATAATTACCCAGAGTGAATTTGAGAGCAGAACATCACGGTCTCCTTTCCACAGGGACTGTTGCTCCCATTGTTATTTCCCATGGCCTGCATTACTGTTCCACCACAGCAGCTGAAAAGAAAATACAGTGATTTGGCAACCTAAGATCAACAGTTTTCTTCATTTAATAAAAACATCTTCCATTATGGCTTGCTGCTCAGGCAAATAACTAGCAACTGAATAGAGAGAAATAATCAACTGCTTCATTCTTATTACCTTATGTTTCATTTGGGGAATCTGATGGTGGGATGGAGGAAAAGAAAGATAATAGGGTGCTGCTTTAAAAGAGAGGAAAATTTCCTAATCCAAAGTCTCAAGTCTTGTTTTATGCTGCTTTGGTTATTTATATTGGAAATTCCAAAATATCTGCAGTGTTCATAGAAACGCAAGTTAATTAAACTCTTTTTTTTTTTCCACAAAAGCATTCTTTAGCACTAAGCACTAACTGATCAAAATTGCAGATGTAAATTAAACTTAGACTTACACGTGTTTCAGAATTTAGAGAGTCAAGAGAATAAAGGATCAGGCCTTTTAATTTTTTTTCATGTATTTGAATGAAATTTTTGTGTCTGTGCAGAGTCTCAAAAAGCATTTATCATCAAGGGATTTCTGTTGCGAGTAACTTAATTTCTCCTGTGATTTCTTATTTAACCACACAGACGTTTTACAATAAAAATCCTTCCTGTTATTGAGGATCAATTATGGGTCTTTATTCTGTCTGAGAGTTTGTCCATCAAATTATGGCACTGGCTCCCACAGGGGATTCAAATGCAAAGATTTCCTTGCAATTACTCTCCATTCAGTAATAACCATTTCTGTTAGTTCTCAAGCTAGACATCTCACGTTAGCTGTCAATGACAGCAGCAGGGAGAGTTCAATGTTCTCCTAAATTTAAATTGTTCATATATAAGTTAAAACAGTCTCTCACTGCTGTGTTAGATTTGAGGAGAAAAAATAGTCAAAAGTAAACAGCAGCCTCGAAGTTCCAAAGGTGTAATGACTGTGGGATCAAGCTTTTTAGAAAGTAAAAATTATCTCATACAAATCTACAAGAAATAAATATGTTTGAGCTGGAGAATTTTGGCATGGTCTTTGGCACTGCCAAGGGAAAGACAATTTGCAGTACAGGTAGGCAAAAGACTCACCTGAGACACAGCATGCAAAATACAGGTATTGAGCTCTTTCTTTCTATAATGCTGGTCATACTACAAGTTGTTCATGTGGTAGCTTATTTTCATCTGACTGTGGGGTAATGAAAACACATCTCAAGTAGCTCTAGATGATGAACAGAGCAAATTAACCAGCACAGATCTGGCGTGCCATGGCTAGGGCAGTCTAGCTCACTTTGAAGAGTAGATACACATTAAAGTTTTGTAAGCATTTCCCCAGTTTTTATGCAGCTAGGTATTACATATCAGAAGGTTGTGCTTTTATTCTGAGTTCATAGATAAGCTGGTCACTGATTCACCCAGGAGGGCTGTAACTTCCCTGCCCCGTGCTAGTGCTGCTTGCTGCACGCTGTGACGTGGGTGGTACGGGTCTGGCCATGCAGCTGTGGAGCTGCCAGTAGCCAAATCATGGCTATTTCCTTCCCTGCATGTTCTAGCAAGCTATGAAAAACAGTTCTTTTTGTCTGATCCACTGTTAATAAACTAGATTTTCTGTAAATGGGTGGAAATCAATTTCCTTTCTTTCAGAATAAGCTGGTGCTGCCAGCTTGGCTAGAAACAGGGAAACATGTTGACATCAATCATGTCTATATGCCTTTGTACACAGACTGTACACCATCACTAAGGCAAACACATATGTACATTCTCCTCATTCATTTGAAAAAGAAAAAAAAAAGATTGCAGTGAAAAAAGAGAACAAGTTAGTTCCAAAAAATCCCTTTACATTGTACTTCGAATAATTAGGAATACATGGCTTTGCAGGGCCTATTGTATTGCTCCTGCTGCCTGGCAGTAGTATTGCATGCTTGCACCACCTACATGGCAGACTCACTTTATATTTTGCATGACTTATATTTGTCTCATCCTCTGTTTAAATCACTGCATCCAACGTGAACCTGAATCAATGAATTTTTCAAATAGGAGAGTAAAAACTAATCACTGCACTGAGGTAATGACTAAGACACGTTAGAGAGGATGCACAGAGTAGCCTTCAGATGACTACAGATTGGAACACATCCCTCGTACTGTGAGACACCAGGAGCTCGAGCAATTTACTTAACCAAAGGAGAGGTCATGAGGTGGCTTGATTGCAGTGTGCAGGTAAATATGCAAGGAGCAGACTTTGGTAGTGAAGGCTTTTCAGTATCTATCACGTAAAGGTGTAAAGAGAATGATAATCTGGAAGTTTAACCTCATTAAATTCAGACCAAAACCAAAGCTCTTCCTTTTCAACAGCTTGGAACAGCACACATAGCATTGTGTGATGTTTCTCCACCACTAAAATCAAGACTGTTTACCAAAACGCTATGCTGTAGTATAAACAAGAGTAAACTCTGGTACCCCTGTGGTCTGTATTACATATTACTGAGATTGTCCCTTCTGATCTTTGAATCTTTCAAGCTAGGATGGGTTGGCTGCCCTTCAGCTAGCTTTCGCTGGCGCTCCCAGAAGCTTTAGCATTCTTCATCTCTTGCCAAGCAACAACTAGAGGAACAGGGAATTCCTTCCTGACTTTGCAGCTCTCAAATAAAATCAAGTACATTACTTCCTTTGTGAGCCTTAAAGCAAAAAGCTTCTTTAATCGATAGGAGTATAAGGTAGTTCCCAGCAGCAGCAGCAAAAAGAGCAGAGACAGTGTACTTTCACAGAGAGAGTGTGACCTTGCACTGCCCAACCTTTAGCTACCCTGTACCTGGAGAGGTGACTGTGGACAAGGGCTAGGGACAAAGAATAGGCAGTGGAGAGGCAGAAATCTGAGAGTAACCTGTTGCTAGTAGAGAGGTCAGTGATAACCACACAGTCCTGTGCCAAGAAGTGCAGGAAGGAGGCAGGTGTATTGGTATTTATCTCTTTTTATATCACTTTACTGTCATCACGGCAAGGACCAAGGAGAAGCTTGAGTTTCTTAGACACCTCTATGATTTTTATATTAAAGAAACTTGGTTCTTCTATCTTTTTGAGGGCTACTGACACCTGATACGATTATGCACTAATGCAACTCTACTTCTGTCCCACCCATGTGCCTGCCGACTGCCCACTGATAACTTTTCAATGAGAATTTAACTGCTCTTGACAAAGAAGTAAAGTATCAGAGATGTGACATTTCCACTAGGTTTCATGGGAATCAGTGGCTGGGTAGAGGAAAGAGACAAACATGTACTGATGCTAAGGAAGAGGCTGTTGAAGTTGAGACCCTTCCTAATTTCCAAGAGGCAGGGCCTTGCCAACTGACAAGGCACAGACGTATGCTCCATATTTGTATAACATATCCTTTACATGAACATAGAAGCTATTATACACATGGAATCACAGAATCATTAAGGTTGGAAGAGATCATCAATATCATCTGGTCCAACCATCCCCCTACCACTACTATCACCCACTAAACCATGTCCCTAAGCACCACGTCCAACCTTTCCTTGAACACCCCCAGGGACGGTGACCCCACCACCTCCCTGGGCAACCCGTTCCAATGCCTGACTGCTCTTTCTGAGAAGAAATTTCTCCTCATTTCTAACCCAAACCTCCTCTGGCACAACTTGAGGCCATTCCCTCTAGTCCTATCACTAGCATGAGCAACTGGATCCACCAGTTGGCCAGTGGGCACAGTTCATACAGTTTTTCACTTGGCAAAGTGTTTGCAGGATCAAGGTCTTATCTTGTAACCATTCATTAAAGCGTATTGACTAACTTCAGTGGGTGAAAGGAAGTGCCTGATTAGTTTGTACATTGTCTTCTATGTAATTATTTACACATCTCAGAAGGGAATGTAAATTGTTAGTCTTCTATTCAACAGCACATTAAGCTCTGCTAATATATAAAGCATCTGCTTGATATATGCAATGAACTCCCCCACTGTATTTCTCAGAAAAGTAACAATCAAACCAAGATATAATATCCCAGAGTAATATGGTCGAAACTAATATGCTGTAGTGTTTCCAAACCTGTTAGTAAATGGTTCAGTCCATTGTCAAAGACCCACTGTGGGGGCATGCAGGAGAATCGTGTGAGAACCCTCTTATCTGTTGTCACTTTGCTTACTGCGCCTCCATCAGCTCCATTCCTCGGGTACCAATGTACTGAAGTCAAAGTTCTTTGTCTCTTTCTTAGTTTAGAATCCAAGTAATTATGCTTTTATCAGAAACACTACTTTTGCTTTTTCATATTCACAATGTTAGTTTTTGTATTCTTGCACATTTATTTATTTTTCAGGGTTCTCCATCTCAAACGTTTTATTAAAATCAGGAAAGGTAAACAGGAGTATCCCTATCTATCAACTGAAAAGCCATTGCTATATTAGAATGAGACCTGAGGTGTATTTGTATTGGATGTGGGGGACAACAGCACCACAGTGTTAATAAATATATATAACTTTTAGAACAAATAACTAGCAATCCAAATAATTCTTTCTTGCCATTCATCAGCTTGAGTGATAGAGAAGAATTCACTCATGTCTGCAAAATAACATGACTCATTAGGCTTGGGAGGCTTTTTTATTTAATTTGGAAAAAAAAAAATGAGGACTCTGAGACCCAGCACTGTTGATCTTTCTTTTTTCAGGATGTCTGTGAAATGGAGTCAGACATAGATGCAGCGTTCCTAAAAGCATGCAATTTCTCTATTAGTACAATATTTCAAATACAAAGATCTCCAAAGTCTGGGGAAAATATGTTAATTTCCCTAAAAAATAGTTTTAGTACATCCAGAAAGGAATCATAAATGCCATGGCCACTTCAAGGAAAAAAGTCATGTCAATAAAAAGCTGTTCAAGATCTTTTGGAAGGGTAACTTGATTTCTGTGTGCTGTGTAAGACTTGGCACAGTTTTATTCCAGCAGAACCATGTCTCTCTCTATCACTTCCCAGGCCCTTTTACCACTCTCTTGTCCTCCTTCCATTCTCTGTACCACAAGTCCCAATCTCCAGGCATCTTCTCGATGTCACCACCTGCCTTTATAAATTCATGCACTTACTCTGGCACTAGGATACCAGGCGTGTATCTTCTGTCTCCTGCCAGACTCCACCCTTACAACAACAATAAGCTCGACTTACCCATACAAACAACATTACTGTAACTCAGATCTGCATCTGACTCAGCCATAGCTA
The DNA here is from genome assembly GCF_040182565.1 of Anser cygnoides. Taxonomy (NCBI): domain Eukaryota; kingdom Metazoa; phylum Chordata; class Aves; order Anseriformes; family Anatidae; genus Anser; species Anser cygnoides. The sequence continues at coordinate 30,107,898 of NC_089875.1, read as the reverse complement.
GAGCCCAGCAGGACAGATATCGTGGTTATCTTCCTCAGGCTTCATCCACCACATACCCGACCTGGCACTGAGAGCTGGGGGATCTGCTTAGGTTCTGGGAGGAAGCAGTGGTGCAAGGGGCCAACACTGAGATCTCAGCACATGATGCTACTTGCTGTGGTTTTTCGGGACCAATGTGTTAGTATGGACGTTTTACAAAGCTGTGTCAGCAAGACTCTGAGAAGGATATGAGAAAGCCATGGACAACTGTGGATGCTCTAGACTATGGGGGTACAATGTGTCTATTAAAAGAAATCAGATCATGTCCTTTCTCAGGATGTGCACACGCCCTTCAATGCAAAGCAGTTCTCTGGGGAAACATCTGGGCAATCCCCCTTTTCCAGAAGGCAATTCATTTTCCTGAAGGAGGGCAACGATCCATTCATTGTGGTGGACAAGGGGACACGGTGGGGAGGCAGGGCTTGGAAGAAGGTGATCAGAGGCTGGAAACCGAGCAGGCTGCTGCCTCCCACGTTGGCCCGCTTTCATCTTTTGATGTTTATTTTCCGGGCTTGCCGCCAGCAGCTGTGTGTTCTGCCAACAATGCCGCGCTGCTGGGCATGCCCTGCACGGCGCCCCCGGCCCGCTGCTCCTGGGTGACGCTGCCCATTGCTGGGCTGTGAGCCGCCGTGGTGGCCGAAGCAGCCCTGAGCTGCCGCACGGAGCGCGTTGCCCTAGCCCACCTCGCCCTGCTCCTTGCTTCTCAGCGGGCTGCTGATCGATCGTGGCTCTGCGTGAGAAATTGCCTGACCCTTGCAAGCTCTGCAGCTCCGGCTCCGAGCTCCTTTGCCCACTCCCTTCTCCAGGGTTTATCCCGTCTCCGCCCTAGAGCAATTCTGAGAAAGCAAATGCAAGCTTAAATCAAACTTTTTTTCTATTCCAAACAGTACTTCATGACGGGACATGAAGTTAGGCAAGGCACACATTTTCCCCTTGCTCCTAGCATCTCATCAATCACATACGAAACCTCAGTTAGTGCATCAGGAGTGGTAAAACTGAATTGGAGTTCAGCAAAGCAAAGCAGTACCCTTTCAATTTCGGCTGATGTAGCAGGCTTCTCTGCAGACCCAACATCTCTACTCTGTGTCCAGAAGTCTGTGTGTCTGTGAGAATCATGGTGCAGCTATAGTGGTAGGACTTTCCTAGGCTAGAGTGAAAAAGTGCTTCTTCTAGCCCACAGTAATACACAGCCCAAGGTCTGCCCATGGAAGTCAGGGCAGTCATTGAAGTGTGATCGTTCGATGCTGCCTCCTGTCTTCCAGGCCTTTTCTCTTCAGGCTGGAGCTAGACAAACACCCCTCTTTCCTTCAGCCAGGAGGAGGAGGAGAATCAATGATGGAAAATCTAAGATATCATCAAGGAAAGATAGCTGGAGAAAACAAATAAGTACTTTCATTATCCTGTTGAGGAAATCTTGGCATCTGTGGATAAATCCTGTCAGGAAAGGATACCTTGAAGCAAAAAGGATGATGAGCATGTGCTACGTAAATCATGGGATCTGGGAAGAGGGACCTCTACAAAACAGAAGCGACAATTCTGGGGAAGGTGGAGCAAGCTCCAGCAAGTGTGGAGCCTTGCCTGGTGTCTAATTCAACAAAAATAACCCCATCAGCAGGTCAGCTGGCTTCGTGTAGCTGGGCACCTTGAGCTAGTGCTAGCTGGCCCTCACAGGCCTCTGGCTGTTGCCTCCACACAAAATCTGCTGCAGCATGGTCATCCAGTAGCTTGCAAGCATACCCGCTAAATTTACAGGACCAAAAGTTGTACCTTGCCCAAATGAATAGAAAGCAAACTTGCACTTAAATATGAGAACTTCGGGTATCAGAAGAAAGCTTTTTGCAACGTTGACCTGAACAGCCAGCACACCTGCCCTGGCTGGGGACTGCCCCTCAAAGAAAAGGAAAGGCTGCTGAACTGTGTGGGACCAAGCCTGGGAGACGTAGATCCAAAGCAGGTTTTTCATCTGGACTAACTGAACATGACTGGAAGCAGCAGGGAATGAAATAAAACACTGGCAGAGGAAGAGCTTGGAAGCAGTTACTTGCTTTCTCCTTCAGCTCTTTGCTTTCTACTGCCTGCGCCGGTGCAGCTGAGCTGGGGGAAGAGCTAGAAGCCTTTCTGGATTGTTCTGAAGCTGAGTCATATGGGTGGATGAAATAAGGACATCTGTGGTGCTCCTTTCTCCATTATTGCATACCCTGAATGAGCATTGGCACCACGGCTGAAACATCGGCTTTCTGATTCAGTTGCAGTCCTCCCCTTCGCACAGGAGTTAGTGGTGATTCCTCCTGCTGGGCAAAGGACAGCCAGGCTCCAGGACAGCTTCAGGCAGGCACAGCCCATACAGTGACATTCAAAAGTACTCTGACATGTTCAAGCATGACCCAAGACTGCAGGATGTGGTCTTGATCTTTCTTTTAATAAGCAATACAAAACAACTGCTAGAACCGGTCCCCTGTCTACCCTCTTTTGCTTACATGCTGTTCATTAAGTAGCTTCCATTCATCCTGAGAGTCTCGAATTCTCCTCTTGCAAGTGCAAGGAAGGTATCATTTGAAAATATTTTCCTTTGAAATGTATTTATTTGTGATCTGTAAATCTACTCTGGGGCTCTATTACTAACTTGTGAATTGACATACTTTTATTTTTGTTACCAGTAAACAGCATCCACTGTGACCTTAAAATGACATGGGCTGAAGGTTTTGAGCATGAGGTAGACAATTTCAGAAAGCCAGTGCTTAGCTTTTCTGAAAACCAGGTCCCTTTTTAAGGTATTTCAAACCAAACACATAAAAGCAAAGAAACCCCAGATCATTAATTACTTTTGAAAATTTTAGCCAGGGAACACTTTTTTAGTGCTGGTTGAGGAGTCATTAATTATCATGGCACTGAATGTAATAACAAACCAGACCTCCCCAATGGGCAAAGGCAAACCACTTCTCTTCTAGATTTTTTTTTTATGGCAATAATAAAACATATTATTACGCACCTCCAACCACGAATGTTCTCCAAGCAACTTGATATTAAAACCCAAATCATCTGACTGGATGAGTTTTTACAGATCGTTACAGCAGGGCAAGCCAGGAATGTTATTAGAGTGGCCTGAGGCACAGTACTATTCCGTGGAAAACGAATAACAGTTAAAAATTTGAAGTGTTCCAGAATTCATTTTCTCAAAGGGGATTTGTGGCACTGTTGGGAGATTAGAGCCATTCCTACTCAACCAGCTATACTCCCTGTGAGCCCTTCGTTTGTGCCTGTTTCATCCGAACGGTCAGGTTTCTTTCACTGTGGCAGAATACAAATGTGAGCTGGCTCTTCTGTTGTCTGGGCTTGTTTAGTTTTTCCTCCTTTCTTCAGCAGCAATGCATTTGCATAGTTTTCCAGGCTACAGCAGCAGCAGTAGGAAAAGGTTGGGCTGAAACCCAGTTAATGCCACTCCAATATGCTCCAGGTTTGCATTTCAGTACTCGGTCCCTGTGATCGTACTCTGTACTACAAGATCTGCCTCCGTGCTTTGCAAGATTCAACATGGAAGCCCTTTTTTTTTTGGTATAGCACTTTTCATTTGCAGATGTCACTGCTTGTTGGAAAGAGGATAAGCAAAAGGATGTGTATCTCAGCTACCCGTGGTGCCTCCTGTGTCCTCAGAAGAGACCTCTGTGCACATCTGCGTGGGGTGACTCTGCCACCCTAGGAGTGATGCAGCTTTCGAAATGCTACAGGTAGTGCAGATCTAACACCAGAACAGACAGGGTTGCATTTTTGCACATCTTCGTCAGTTTTAGAATGAAATTGAGGTGCAAACAAGTAAAGACTCAAAAGGCATGGCCAAAGTTTTTTGAAATTTAGGTCTGAGGCCTGTGTAGTTGCATTAAAACTTCTGTTTGTTCCCCAGGTCTTGGGGACACCTGACTGTCAGCAAGATCTTAGTATAAGTTGAAGCAGCCAAGCAGTCCCCTGGAGTCTGCACAGGCCATATTCCTGCTGTGGCAGAACCTGCCAGGAGCTGGGCGATCTTATGGCTGGTGCCTTCAGTCCCCGTGGAGACTCCCACACTTTTGGCAAAGAAGTTTTGAACTTGGTCTGTGATCTCAGAACACTGATGGTCAGTGATGTAAGGCTGAGGATCTAGATTTCTTACATAAAAATCTGATTATAATTAGCAATGTTCAGTGTTAGTGGCTACTGCTGACAGCTAAACATAAAGATTGAAAAAAACGTTGAAATGGTTCATACAATGTCAAAACACCCGAATGATTTAAATTAAATGATCCTGTGTCCGTGCGTGTGCATGTGTGTATAGATAAATATAAATAAGTAATCAAAAGCATGTAGGTAGTAAAAAAAGAGAGAATGTCTTTTTTTTTTTTTAATCTCCATCAAGAAACATAGAAAATATGGTGTATTCGTTTATGTCTTTGGGATTTTGTGTGTGTGTGTCGAAGGAAAAATATGAACTGGGAAATACAACTAAAGTTGTAATTAAGAAGGGCTGTAGAAATGAAAATTAAAGACAAATAGAGAGCAAAAGGGATGGAATATTAATAAACATACAAATCATGTAAATCCAGTGTCATTTATGTTAGGATCAACTAGATTAATGTTAAAATCAGCACTTATTTCTCTTCCAGAGCTGTCTGGATTTACTACAGATTGGATATTACAAGCTTGGATATCTCCAAGGATGGAGACTCCACAACCTCTCTGGGCAACCTGTCACTGGACAGCACTGAGAAGAGCCTGCCTCCTTCATTGCCTCTCACCAGGTGTTTGTGCAGACTGAGAAGATCCCCTCTGAGACTCTTCTTCTCCAGGCTGAGCAGCCTCACCCCTCTCAGCCTCTCCTCACGTGAAAGAGGCTCCAATCAAAAAAAAAAAAATCAGAGAAGCTGAGAAAGTATTAGTTGTGGATTTCAAACCTAGAAGGGAAGGAAATAGTTTCAAATGTGCTGTGTTTTCAGACTGTTTATTGATGACTTATTTTTAAGCACGCAGGGAGGCTTTTATCACACGTTCACCTAAGTGGTAGCTATTCATTTTCTAAACTAGTTTTCTTTTTCTAGGCTTTAACTCCTAGGTTAGAAGAGGATGTATTACCCTACCTCATCACTGACACAACGGAAGCCTGGGTGACCAGGCAGGACACCTGGCCTTCAGGTACAGGATTAGGTAAGACAAACTTCCTGATCCCCCACGTCACACAGCCACGTACCCACACCCACTGGTCTGGCCATGTCATTAGCACTGACCAAGCACGTAGCTCTTCCCAAGCCTGCACAGCTGGGCAGCGATGCACCTCTGCTGTGGCTGTGCTTGCTCGAGGAAAGGCTAGGCCCTGCTCCACCCTTTGTGTGTCGCCCCGTGTTGTTGGAGTGCTAGCAGGGAGCTCTGGGGCATTGCTTCTGTTTCCCAGAGCCATACCGCACCGTTTGGGAAGTTTTTTCAGAACTTTCTCTAGCTGCTCTTGTGGACTTCAAGTGGGATTGACTTTGGTTAAGTCACTCGGGTTGCAAAATGGGCTGAACTACTAACCACATGTCTCGTCAGACCTTCGCTTCACCAGAGAGCATTTCGGTGAGTGTCATGCTTCGCTGCCAGCTACACAGACTATTTTTGCACCTAGGATAGAGCCTGCTTTTAGGACATGTCTATCAGGACCAACATCGACTCCAGGAATGTAGACACAGACATGTCTGAAAAAGCAAGCAGCAAGTTATGGTTGTTTTCAAGCCTCTTCTGAGGCAAGAGGAGGCCTCAGGGGTACATCTCAAAGTGTAAAACAATGACCAGATTAAAGGAGATTTAAAGCACAGATTAAAGGAGCCCTTATTAGAGTACACATTAGAAGAAGTAGGACAACTAGAATATTTTCTCAGGATGTGCTCAGAACCACACAGGAATTGTTTCAAAGAGCAGTAGCTTATGACTAAAAGAGACAGTTTGAAGTGTTTTTGGACATCATGTGTCTCTTGTCTTTACCACAGCTTTAGTCTTGCATGGACAAATAGTCCAATTCCAGCACAAGGGGCATTTACTTTCTTATTAAACTATGCAGTTTGTATGTTGACATTGTCTGAAGCAATGGTGCCTACTAGATTTTTATGCTCTGACTCTTACGACCCCTCTTCTCCACCCTCCTTGTGTTGAATGCCCATTTGGGTTAACCTAAACATATTGCCTGGGTGACAGGAAATCATATGGTCAAATAATAATACTGGTTCCGATGCTCAGTTTTCTAAGCAATCCTATTATCTTCAGCTGGGCTATTTACAGGGATAACGACCACTCTTGTAGTAAAGGAATGCACTATTAGATTTTTTTATTTATAGCTGGCAAGTAGATGGCCTTTTAGCTGGAAATATCCCTAAGTTGTGAGTAGCTATATGACTATAATAAGATTTACTTGAGGAAACTTAAACATTCAAGCTGATCTCTCCTTAAAACATAAATGTCAGAGTAGCTGAGATAACTAACTCCCACTGATTCCAGTGAAATAGATACTAATTACCCTTTGAGGATTTGAACCTGGAGCATAACAGAAGGCAAAATGTAACTTAAAGAAATATATAATAGAAAAAGTATTATGACATTATAAAAATAGCTTGCATTGCTGTTGTACTGAATATTCTGCACTTAGATGTTTTCTTAAAAAGATTTACAAGATTTATAAATCTGGTTCTACAACATTTTAGAATTCAAATCTGGGATAGACCGTCCTTTATATTGCAGCAATCTCCTGAATTTACTTTAAATCAGTTCAGTTTACAAGAACAGACATGTTTTTTTTCAACAGGCTCTATTTTCTCCTATATGCATTTGATAATACATGCTACAGGACCACTCAATTGCTACCAAAAAGACTGCTTCTGCAAGTTCTAAAAGCTGGCTGTGAAAACAGCTTATTGCAGTACCTGTTGGAGCCAACAGACCATTGTCTTAGGAACAAGACAATTAATTTTTGATGTTAGCTAACAGCTGTGTGAAACTTCTAAAGAAATTGTCAATAGTCAGCATTTAACTCAGTGAGACAAGAAGATGCAGCCCACGAGGCTAGTCCCAAAATCTAGTTGACTTTGGCCCACTAACTCAAGTCTTCCTGTTTAGGCACAAAACACTGCAGTTACAAACACCCAGCTTATGCCTGCAGACAGACATTGAACTCTCCAATTGCCTAGATGACACACAAAACTTTTGGTGTTCTTTTGAGTGAGACAGTTTTAGACGTACTGGGCTTAGCTCTGAATCTGAATATCCTTCCCTTGGATTTAACAGAACGTAACAGCTTCTCAGATGCCTTTGTAGTCTCACCTTGTGAAACGAAAATATTCAGCCAGCTTTTCATGCTCTTCTTCATTGTACCTATTGTATCACTTATCAATCTGCTGAAGGCTATGTATTAGAATCCTCGGAAGGACTGCTGTGTCTCATATGCATCAAAATCCCCCAAACCACCCAGGTAAAATATAGACAGTAAATCCCAGCTGCCCATTCAGAACTGGACCCGAATCCATCTTTCCTTGGGTCTGGCCTAGGCTTTTTGAGTGAAGATTACTACAGTGCCATCTAGTGCCACTTTGCTGATCCTCGCATATGCTGCATAGCATTTCTGAGGGCATCGCTCTGTATTCATTACTTCTAGCTCTGAATACTCTTAGATCTTGAAAATGCAGTCCACTTCCTCGGGAACATTCCCTCCTCGTCCCATCTTTTTTCAGGGAAGTCACAATATAGATTATATATATTTCTATAACAGACCTTTCAGCAATGCTATGCAATAAAATTGGCACCGAGCAGTGTGACTGTGTGGAATGGGGAAGGAACTGGAGATTATCTTGCAAAGACCATGTGTTCCCTAATCTTCAAAATGTGCAACTTTTAAAAATAGGAATGTGGAAGTTGCTTGGTAAAGTAAGCTTAGAGAAGGGGTCTGATGCCTTCTGGCATGGCCAGTCTGGGTGCTGGAGAGTACCAGGGAGGTGAGGGGAGGTATCCCCAAATGCAAAGATGATTACAAAATAGTGAAAAAGCTATTATTTTCCTTATAAATATGGGAAGCAATCTCTGTTGAAAAATCCATAGAGGTTCCCACACCCCAGGAGATGAAACACTCTTCAAAACTTTCTATGCAATTCTATTAAAAATGTAGCTGATTCATGTAGCAACACTCCCTGTCAACTCACCCAGGTCTCCCGCGTTCCCAGACAAGGAGCCCTGAGAGGATCCTGGTACAGGCATGGGAGGAGAGCTGCCCTAAAGTAGCCATAGATGAAGAAGTTACCCAACAGGCAGCTTTTGAATTTCTGCAGGCTGAAGCAAGGCAGTGTGCCTCAAGACAGCTAATGCCATATTTCTGAAGTCTTTTTAAAGTAATAATACACAGAAGGTCTTAGTGAGAAACCAATGGGAAATAAGCACTTAGGGACTTGTGAAAATCATGCCGGGTTCCTGTCTACATCTGCAGAAGCTTTTAAGTCTGACCTCAGGACATCTTGTGGTCAAGTAAACGTGCTTTGCTAAATGTGACACTCATTTTGTGCGCTGTGGTACAATGTGACCTGTGGCCTGTGTGATTAAAAGTAGCTGCTGTCGCCAGATGTTCCACGTGTCTCCCCAGGCTGCTTATTTAGGGTGCTGGCACCATGTACCACCACGCGGTCCAGCACCAAGCAGGCAAATGACTCTTTCTGTTTTCTTGAAGAGCTATAATGTTGGGGTGTTTATCTGAAACAGTTTGAGGCCATGTCCATGATAACAACTGGAGGATGGATAATTTCAGGTATATGGCAGGTTCCATTTAGACCAGTAAAGTCTGTTCTGTGATTTCTCTCATCTTACAATCATTGTAGTTCAAGAACTATACTGGGATTGCTCTTGAAAAGTCCTACTGACACTCCCAGCATTCTCATTTTCATAGCACCTTCAATACTGATCTAAAATTAGACTCTGTTCCTGAACTGAATATATTGCTCTTCAATACGCAAGCCACAAATTGACAAAAAAATCCGTCTCATATACTTAGTGCTGAATTAGCTTGAAATAAGACAAAAAGATTTACTTTTTGCCACATCTAAGGTCATAAAGTAAATAATAAAAATGTTTTCTGTGCAGTCTGCTTGAAAGTTTTTGCACCTTATTAGCCATCAGAGCAAATTTTGCCTGGTAGCAGAACTATAGGTAAGATAGTAAAATCTGTAACAGAAGTAATATTACAAAACTCTAAGTTAAATAAATATGTATCAAGAAATTAATGCAATCTACAAATCCAGATGTATTATTGCTATTTTTTTTGACTTAGAAATAGGTATAAGCTTTCACATACTTGATATAAATGTCTAGACCTTATCTTACTTGAGTGAATTCATGTCTGTTTAATAAGCAGAATGGTGCCAACAATTTTATAGAAAGCCCCACATGTTTTTTTTTCCTCTGGAATGTCTCCAAGCAAGTCACACTCTTCAGAAAAAAAAAATGTTTGGCCCTGATCCTGAAAAGACTTATGTATGTGTCAAGTTTTACATGCTGCAAAGAGCCCCATTGATTTAAATAGAGCCACTCACAAAGCAAAATGTTAAGCATCTGCACACATTTCACCAGGTTTAGGATCTTTGTTTGAAATGCATTTATATGTTCTTAACCGTCCTTCCTAATGGGCCTTTTGTCTCCGTGCAGTCGATACAGCCCACTGTTCGGTTTTTGTGTACCCAACACCTTCTGTTAACTGTTGTATTATTACTTCAGCCTGAATTTGCTGGACAATTTCACAAGATCCTGTAAACCGTGCAAGAGGAACTGCAAGTCTGTGCCTACATCGTCTATGCCTTCTGCAGATCAAGAGTGCAATACACTGTCCTTATGACAATATTAATAGAACTCTGTGAGTTAATGAGAGATAGAAGAATTTGATCCAATAAAAAGTGTCTAAAATCCACTCAGCAGGAATAGGGATGTCCCCCCACGAATGACAATAACTTTCATTTTTAAAAAGTTTCTAGTGCTGTTCGTGAAAAAACAAAACAACAACAACAACAAAAAAACTCTGATGTGATTTGAGAATGACACAGTCTAGTACCATCTTCCTGAGTCTGCAAAAGATAATTCCAGTCTGCTGCTGCCAAAGCCTTCTCAAATCGCAAAGAATTGAAAAATGACAGAGTTTAAACTGATATGAGAAGACAGTTTTTGGATTTTGCCAGGTAAGTCTTACAGAACGACAGTGAATCTAAGGTCTTCCTAAAGTCTTTGAGGTGAGTGGATAAGCTATTTTGGAGGTGCCCACCATCTATCTTGGATAGTGCTCAAGTCAGAGAACAGAAAAGAGTGACTTATAATCACGTCTGACTGCCACCCACTTGGAACATGTCACAGAAACTAGGGATAAAAAGTCTGATACAGTTTAATTTAGGGATATTTGCACTGAATTTTACTTCACACTCTACATTAGCTCTGATAAGAGTCTCAATTTTAGGACTGTGCTAAATATGTCTTAGCAGATAAACATACCAAATATGCAAGCAAACTACACAGACTTAACTCTTTTTTTAAAGGTCAGGACTGCATTCCTATTGTGTCTAGAAAACATTTTACACAGTTTGTGAGCGCCGCCTATGATACACAAAAAAGAGCTGATTGACAGCGTCACAGTTAAGCACAGTACACAACTGTCTCATTCTTTTAAATGTCAAATAGATGTTCCACTCTGGTATATTTCAAACTTGTTAAGAGACTTAGATATAACAGGTGTAGATCAATTTTTCACTGTCAAGCAATAAATATAACTTAAGAAACAATATAGAAACAGAAGGCTTTAAATATAAATATTCCCTTCTCCTAGGAGTTAAACCAGAACATATCAATACAAGGATCTCAGTGACTTCTGAAGAGTCAGTGACATCTCAGTTCATATTTTTACCACATATAATTGATGTTTTGCATATAAACTTCTCCTCCACGATATTTAGCAGTTCCAACTGCTAAACCTTTGACCTGGACTCATTTCTGTCAGAAGGACTTTGATCTAGTCTGCTTTCTCTTGTGAGAGTGAAAACCAGGATGGGCAGAGAGAGTGAAACGTGGGTGTAAAAACTAAAGGAGAAGCAGCCAACAACAGTAATGGGCCAAAGAAATGGAGGCTGGCGCAGAAATAGCAGACATCCAGATTTCAGAGTTCAGGGCAAGGGAAACTACAAGGGAGAGCGAAGTGGGACTTCAAGCCTCAGTGTGACTTGTGATTTTATTTCAGACTGCTTGTCAACAAAGACTTTATTTATTTTTCTGGTTATTGTTGGATAATATTAAGACATATGTCAAGTTCTGACCTGCTAAAGGTGTTCAGAAGGCTTTCAGTCCTTAGCAGGAAAAAGAATTTGCCAGTCCCCCAGTTCAATATTTAACTTGGCCGTAGGCTGTCTGAGAATGCCGTGGAAGATCCAGCTGGAGCACATGGGGTTGGACATGGTCTCTGATAAAGAGAGGTGAGATCAGACTGGAAACCAAGCTGTGCAGAAGCCTCTAAGTGTAAATGTCATCTGCAGCTTAATATCACATTGAAATGAAACACATTCACAACGAGCTTTTGTGGCTTTAAGAAAGATTCGGGTGTCCTGGTGCCCTCAAGTATGGCAGATTAGTGCCTGGGATCCTTCTCCCAGCTGCTGTGGCCAGCTGACCTGAACTGTCTGTTTGGCCAGCCAGGGTGCAGAACTTCAGAAGCCCCACTAAGTACCTGAGCCCTTGGCTATGGTTACTTCTGATGACACTGGGCAGCCCTTTTCTAACTCACTCTCTCGCCCCAGATGCTTTCCTTATCCCTTATCCCATCATCTTTAAAAGTGAAGAGGAAATTGGTAAATGTTCACTGGATACCATCACTAGGCTTGCAGGGACTTGGGCTCCAGTGCAAAGCTTCTGCAGCGCCCATCTCCCCGAGAAGTGGAGTCCTCTTTAAGCTTTCACTAGCACAGCAGAAGGCTCCCAGGGTCAGTACTTCAAAGCAGTTCTGCTGGCCAGCCTGCAGAGTAGGAGAGGAACAGAGGGATTTATTTTACCTGTTTTCTGTTTCCTGATGTCAAATCTTAGTGCATGCACAAGTCAGCTTTCATAACCCAATATGGATGATGAGATATTTAGGAAGCCTTGCTGGTTTTGTTTTGCTTTTGCAGAATTGTCAGCTCGGGAACTGATCTCTTGCAAAGAGTATCCCATTTCTCATTGCTGCCTAACACACCCATCTCTCAGTGGTACAGTTTCCTATCCCCTCCATTTAATAGCCAAAGCTTCATTTTCATTCTTTATTACAATTCCTTTAGCTTTATACAGTTCACTGCTCTAACTCCAAATAATCTCCATCTGGAATATTACTTTGGCTTTCTTTTTCATATTACTGGGAATCCATTTAGTTTTGTCAGTGTTTCAGTTTGTTTAACTCTGCCTTCAATTTTTATTTTTTTTTTAAACTTTGGTGGTGAGTTGCTGGAAGATTGTTAGCTGAGTTTCTGGATGGGTTGCATTAGTTTCTCATTCTGATTTAAAGGCACAAAATGCTAAAACTTAACAGGTTGTGTCACAGCAGAGATTTCAGTTTTTCAACAGCCACAAATAATGCATTTTGGGTGTTTCTTTTGTTGTTGTTGTTGTCCTCTTAATTCTTGCAGTGCACTTGTAGTAGATACTGTCAAGATAGCTAGTTTAGATATGAAATTTCACAGCTATTCAGTTGTGTTCCCAAATCTCTGAAATTCCTCCTTGGTGCTGGAATTTCTAGTTCTGCTTTTTTTTTTTTTTTCCCCCTCATGATTATGTAGTTTCTTGTCTCAGGAGTTTCAGAAATCATTTTTCTTAATATCAGTAATATGGATTTTTATATAACTTTACTTTTCTTGCTATAAGATTGGTATCATTCTATTCTTTTCCCTTTTATCCCTACAATATGTGTTAGAACAGATTTGTCTCATTACCAAAGTGCTCAAATAATGTCATGTAAATCCTTCTCTTTATGATTCCTACGCATGCAGAGCAGAAAGCAATAAAGTCAGTTATTCAGGACCAGGTTCTGTCCTCCTTTTCACAGAAGTAAAACCAGAGACCACTGCCGACTGTTCTGGAGTTGTCAAGGTATTTCAGTTCAAATTAAAACAAAATTTCTGCTTTAATGCATAGCCAGCAGGGCAGCTCTCTCATTGCCAGCAAGATATTCATTCCTAGCAGGCTTTCAACTATCTTTTCAGAATAGTTACAAAGATAGATGGTCAAATCTCTTTTTTAGCGTGTTCTGGAATTACATGGATAATTAAGGGTGTTTTTCAAAATTCTGCAGAAATTCATTGCACTGTGAATAAAGACCACTGATTTTTATTTTTTTTTCACTTTCCCTTCAAATTTAAATGCATTATAAGTCTATTTTACTTGTTTGATCTTCCTTTCACACACCATAGAACCACGGTGCTGTTGCAGCAGGCTTTGACACCTACTGTTGCAACAATACATGTCTGTACTCTGAGGGATCATCTATAGATCTCATCTCTCTTAACATTCTTCCCCTTCCTTGGGCCTAAAATTTGGCTTATTCATACTCTGTTCAGAGGGCTTTCTGTAATATGACTGAACAGTACTTGATGATGAAGTGAGCAGAGAAAAGGACTTTAAAAATATTATTTCTCTTTTCTATTAATTTAACACTGCTGAGTGATTTGAGGTTCTCTGTCAGAAAGTACTCAGGTTGCTGCTCTGACTTCTGTGATCTGCAGTGAATATGGTGAAAATCTAGAAGTTTGAAAAAGAGTTTTTCCTCTCCTGGAATTTCCAAGAGTCTGCTCTTGTCCAATATTATACATTTCATTCTTGGTTTGTGCATGTAACTTCGGGAAATTCTGCCCCCCCAAAAAGGACCTTTCCTTCAGTAAGTGGAACTGCGAGAGAATCCATCCAGCTCTCCTATGCTTTGCAAGTAGCTTACTCCTCACAGGTAAGCTGCCTTCTTCTGGCAGGGCAGAGCTCTTTGGCTCGCCTCCAGAGTTGCAGGGAAATCGGAGAAGGATGGTTTGTGGGCTCACAGCATTTGCCATTTCTAAACCCAGATGGGGTATCCTTCTACTAGAAGGGGTGGGCTTGATTTGTGAAACCCAGCTGCCTGTATTATGCCTGAGTGAGACAAGATGACAGATAATTCTTTCTGGCTGCAGGGCTTATGAATAAATGAAGACTTGAAGAGGCATAGAGAGAGAGTCTATGTTCTTGGGGCGGCCTTTGTCACATGAGGAACAGGAAGTATGTCCACATGCATAAGAAGCAGAGTCAGAGAGCCCTATATGACCTACAAATTATTCTCTCCGAAGTTTCAAACACTTCTCTTTATACTTTTTTGAGGTAAAGATTTTCCATGGAACGCATCTGTAATTTGAACACTTCTGATACCTCTATTCCTAAATTCAGAAAATCTGAAAAGATTTATTATTTTTGCATAGTAATTGCATTGTTCTCCTGACAGAGTAGTATGTTGTACTGCAACAGGACTGACACTATGGCTGCAGAATTCCCGTGTGTCATTCATTCTGTCACAACAACTGTTTCCACCTCTGAAATTTTCTTCAGCTTCTATTGACTGATCTCATCAATGTGCCACAATAGAGACACTGAAAAACAATTGCAAATTCTGGTATTATATGTTGGCTTGCTGGAAATACTTACCCTTTTTGTGAGACAATTACTAAAAACTAATTAAATTTGCTTTAGAAAACACATGAATTGCATTATTGTTTTTAAAAATTGCAATGATTTCAAGACTCTTTTTATAGCTTCTAGACTCTTAAGAAACATAAGTTTTCCATTAAAAAAAAATATATTTTTTTCAAAAGTAGCTGGTTTTACTCCAAATGCCAAAAGCTAAGACATTTGAGAATGTGAAAATCTTTTTCTGTTTTCATTGGCAAAGAATCCCCATTTAGAGGAAAAATCAGCAGGGAAGAATAGAGGGCTTTGCAAGAGAGCAGAGAGCATTATAAGTACATTTATTATCCTGGCACTTTTAATATTTCTTCAAATGAGTTTGTCTTACTGTTACAGCTCCCTTACAGTTAAATGCCAGTCAGGTTTTCAGTGTTCTAACACTTTTCAGGACTCAGAATCACATGATATGAAATAGTCTCTCAGAAACCCACTGTATATGTTTGCAATAAAGTCAACTGTTTTGATAACTGTTTACATTGTCTTAATCATTTCCCTTTCATTTTCCAAAAAGAAAAGCCATTTGAACTAATGATGTCTGCTAAACTGACATATAAATATCATAGTTCTTTTTTAGATGTACAGATCCTTGAGAATGACTTGGTGGCAACATTTCAAGCATGCTGCTGTTGCACACACCTAAAGCTCACCTCCTATGGTTTGTTCAACCCTTTTGTGCAATGCACTGATTCATTGTGTATTCCGTCCCTCCTCTCCTTGTCTGTCCAAACAATAAACTAAAAGTTCTCAGTTCCCAGTTCTGGGATAAGAGCGACCACTGAGGTAGCTTTTGCATGCACAGATGAACAAATGTGTTTGTCCTCTTTGAACATCTGGCCTTTATGGTCATGTACAAGAAGCTCCACTTTTGAGAGTTAAGGATCTAGAGGCAAGCTACGGATAAATTAGGAAGGCCCCATAAAAGAGAAAACTAGAGACCTACCTCTCACCTCCTTGAAATTCATCCCATAGATTTCAGCAAAGTTATTCTTTTATACTTATTAAAACGGGAACAGAGCAAAGCTCTGAGTTTGCAGGGCTATACTTCTGACATAAACAATTTCGCCTCAATATCCAAATCCCCTCCCTGTTGTTCTGCTTTCCATGACCTGCTCTCTCCTCACTCCTTCTGCTCCTCCACTCCTTCAGTAGCTCCTGAAATTTTTCACAGGTTCTTCTCTCTTGAGGCCTAAGCTAGGAGGATCCCTCTATCTCTTTCCCTGCAGGAAAGTGCTTTTTGAGAGAGAAAAATTGCATAAATATGTTGAAAAAGACTGATCATAAGGAAGGTATTCCATAACTTGTTTACACACAAAATTACTTTGCAGATCCAAAATCCGAGTTAGAGAACCCTGCTAGTTTGATTTAGCATGCATGACTTGAGTCACAAGAAGTAAACATATTCCAGACTTGTTGCTTCTGTCATCTTCCCTCTGTACATTGCTGTATGAATCAGTGAATAAGGGTGTGAAGGTCAGCTAAGTGACTCACTGAGTATATTTCGAGAGAAGTGAAGGTGGTAGAATTAGGTCTTCCTGGATACATCCATGTCTTCAAAGGCCTGCTGCCTCTTGTCTAATCCTTTGCTTTTTACTCCCATGAGGAGAGCTGAGGTGGAACATTCTCAGCCCACCAAGGCAGGAGGAAGGAAACTAGGCCTCACTGGGAGCTCTGAGGGAAGGTATTAAAGAAAGTACAAGTGGGTACCGCATTTAGGTGTTCCCATGACAGGGTTTGTCAAGCATGACAGAACCCAGCAAGCAAAACATCTGCCCTGTGTCACACAGGACACATAAGCCTTGACAGAAAGCACAGAAGAGGTTACAAAAGAACCGATCGGGCCTTCAATTCTCTCAGTGTTCAGTTTTTCTAGGACATACAGCAGAGAATCAAGACAGGGAGCTTTGCGAGCTGGCCTTTAAAAACAAACAAACAAACAAAAACCACAAAGACACAAAAAACACTCCTGCAAATGACTGCTGCATGTGCAGTAGCTCTAGCCAGTCAAGTCTGTGCTGTAATTCCTGAGCATGCTGATTCATCTGTGACCACGCAGAGTCCAAGCTGCTTTGTGGGCCCAGATCACCTTCTAGGCTCGTCACAGCCGGGGTGCTGCTGCCAAGAGCTCCAGTAAACTAGGATGCCTCACCAGCAGCCCGTATGGTGATAGCCAAAGCGGCCAGGACAGTTAATTCAGCTGCAGCCCTCAGCTAAGAAAGGAAACATCCAGGATGTTGTTGAGGGCAAAAGGTTGGCATTTGGAATGGCTGTCATTTGCTTATTTGGAAGTCTGCAAAGAAAACTGACGTTTATGTGCATCAGCCATGCCAGAGGCCCTCTGGCAGGGTGTGTGTTTTGGTTGATTCTTGTGGCATGAAGGGAAGTTCCTTCTGAGGGAGATCCCACAAGGAAAGAGGCATCCCTGGAGAGGCACTGGTTTCAAGGAGAAGTCTGATTCCCAGACAGCAGATAATCTCTTCAGATCTAGCCCATGATGTCACATGCCTAGACGTTATCATAAAGATGACTAGTGTCTGTGGAGGCGTGACTCCGAAGTGAAAGCGGGAACTGTTAAGGAAAAACCGAAGACTGAAGGGTGGTTTCCCCTTTAACAAGATCAAATAGGACTGTCAAAGATCATTGAAGCCTAGTTGTTTTTGCCAAAATGCCAAAAGCCACCCATGGGGCATGCCCATGAGGGCACAGCATTGCATTCACCCTCTTCTAAGATACAATACTTTCCTTGCAGCTGCTTTTATTTCAGACTGGATGGCTAAGTGAGCAGATCTTGCAATGATTTGCCTTTCCAGACCCACTTTTGGTATAGGGGATTCCTGTTGCTTCGCAGAAGTTAGAGTACAGAGTAGGAGTGGTGTGTGGGATTGCTCTCACACCAGGTTCGCTACTGCTGAAGTTTAACCTGGAGCTACCAGTAAAACTGAGGTTTCCAGGGTAGACCAGGGGGACAAGACACCGAGTGTGCTGTGCTTGAGCAGCCATAAGAACCTGAAGAGCCTGATAATCTGAAACCCAACATTTTGTTTCAGTACTGCTAATGACAAGTATTCAAAATTCATGAGGCAGACACTCCAGATCATAAGGTTTTGTCATCATTGTTGTTATATCTTTCGGGGCTCTTTTTACTTTCTTTTAGAATGTGTAATTTTTCTTTGACATTACACAACTAAGTGTGACATTATGTCATTCTAGGACTTAGATTTAGGAAATCCACATCATCCCACTATCATAAAATACATGATAAGATTATGTGTTTGTAGAGCAATGATGAAAGTTTCGGGTTACTTTTATTTTATTTAGCTCCACTTCTTTCATGGAATTGTTTGAGTCACATGGCATGAAGTGTATTTAAATCATTTCTGGAAAGAAATTTGTAGATGTAGAAAACTTCACTGAGATTTGCAAGTCATGTAACTTACTGGGTCTTGCTGGGATGGTGTTAACTTTCCCTGCAGCGGTCCATATAGCGTTCTGTTCTGCACTTGTAGCTAGAACAGCATTGGTATCACACTGAAGTTTTGTCTACTGCTGCATAATACTGGAACAGCATCAAGACTCCCTCCAACGTTCCCCAAGAGCCAGTAGGCTGGGGGTGGGCAAGATGTGGGGAGGGGACATCACCAGGCAGTTGACCTAAACCGACCAAAGGGATATCCATACCATATGGTGTTATACTCAGCAATAAAAGTTGGGAAAGGGGAAGAAGAGGGGGGGCCTCTTGTTATGAAGACATCTTTCCCAAACAACCATTACGCATATTGAGGCTCTGCTTCCCAGGGCATGGCTGAACATCACTCATTGATATTGATGGGAAGTAGAGAACAATTTTTTTCTCTCTCTGTGCTTCCGCACAGCCTTTGCTTGTTGTTTCCCTCTTTCTTTAACCTTTAATTAAATTATCCTTATCTCAACCCATGAGCCTTTTTTTTTTTCTTTCCAGCATCCTTTCTTCTCCCCCTCTTCTGAGGAGGAGGGGGAGTGAGAGAGCAGTTGTGGTGGAGTTCAGCCACCCAGCCAGGTAAAACCACCACAAAAACCAGTACATTCTTCTCATCACACAGTGGCTTCAATTCTCACAAGAGTCTACTCACATTTAAATAAAGACAGTCTTCGATGCCACTGAAATCTCATAAATCCTTAATCAAAGGACTCCACTGCCTTTGATTGCATGAAAGCAGTCAGGTGACTGCAAGACTGGTACTCTTCACCGTGGCTTACATACAGATTATAGATACACTATATACAGTTTTTGGTTGCATGTGAGAGCTCATGACCTTCTGGGTTTCCTTTCATGTGCCAAAACATGAAGGGCTGCTTGTTCTCCTAATGATCCATTTAACTAAGACAAAGGAAACCCTTTTATTCTACTCAGAAAACACAAGCTTTGAACTTCAAATGAATCCCATTTTCTCAGCTAGGCAGACATCTTGGGATGAATCAGGACAGATCTGGACTAGGTATCTATGCCATTTAGATGTC
Source organism: Anser cygnoides (assembly GCF_040182565.1). NCBI lineage: Eukaryota > Metazoa > Chordata > Aves > Anseriformes > Anatidae > Anser > Anser cygnoides. The sequence goes on along the minus strand of NC_089875.1, from coordinate 30,088,641 downwards.
CTAGGTTGTTAAGGGATCTACATTGGACTGACAGGTATGATAAGGACTTACAGAAGATCTAAGCCCTTCTTCAGCAGCAACTGAAGGCTGGTCAGGATATAAGAAGACATGAGATCCTTCTGATTAGGCAACAGAATCACCTAATATTTAACATTCAGAGCTGCACCTAAACAGGATGGCTGAGGAAATTCATAGAGTCTGTAGTGTTCACCATCTCCTATATCTGTATATGCAAGCAATCAATTTTAGAAGAGCTGTTGATTTTGCACACATTTCAGGGACTGTGTCTTATTCAGGAGCTAGTGCTGATCAGTTGCCTCTCTGTCCTTTACATTTTTCCCATTAATTGTTCATGAAGTCTTGCAAAGCTGATAGAAGGCACACACAGGAGCCAGAGTCTGAGGTAACACATATCATGGTACTGAGCAGACACTAGAAATAGTATGTGACTGAACAGGATTACTTAGGAGACACAAGCAACAATGCAGGATTGCATTGTCCTCATTTCTTTACTGGGATGTTCCATGCCAGTGGGCATGGTGCTCAGAGTGGTCATGAAAATTAATTAAAAAATAGCTGCTTGGCCTGTCTTTGGCTGGCTACTGCAACAAGCTATGGTATGCCTTCAGAGAAGGCTTTTTTCCCCTGTATAGAAAACATGGCAGGATGTTATCGGGTAATAGATAAAGAATTCACCATACGGGAACTTCTTTGTCCCTGAAGCAGCAGCAGGAACTTCTTGTAGATCTTCCGTAAACCTAAAGCTCAAAGCAAAAGGACAGAGAAGGTTTCATGCAGGATGACCAGCAGTCTCTCCAATTCTTGCATTTGTGGCCAACCTGAGAGCTACAAGAGCTTCCATCCAGATCCAGGCACACAGAGTAGTGCCAGGAGGAAACCTCGTAACCCTTGCTCCTCAACAGCATGATCCCAGCAAGGCAGGCTTTGTCCCTGTTCTGGGACTGCTGAGAGAAACAATGCCTCCTACCAATGTCACTCCTTGCTGAGAAGAATTACTGTGTTTATTCAAAACAATAGCAAGACTCCTTTTGACTTAGTAGAAAAAAGTTTCTTCTTTGGAGAAACAAAGGAGTAGCTTTGTATTTCCAGACTGAGTAGCTCTTATCCCAAGGGACTGGAAAAGACTCCAGCTATTAGTGATTCATCAGTGGATGGTCAGGCAGGACTTTCTGTTTCCTTGAAATGTTTGATGGAAATGCCAGAATATGACCTATTAATAATATTTAAAATTGGAAAGTTACTCCTAAACTTTGAAGACAACTCTCTTGGTCATAAGTAATGTTTGCCACCTACAATCACTTTGAGTGGACAACTTGAAGTAAAGTGGACAGCAGGTAACATGCAGCTATACGGAGAAATCAACCCTTTGTAATACTTCCATATTTATTCTTTCACTCATGAACATTGAGGCTGCTTGTGTAGTCCACATGCATATCCTAAAGTCTTAAACTCACTGAATGCAGACACTAACAAACAATCTGGGGGTACAAGGGGTGGTGGGAACGCTGCAGACATCTGTCACTGTGATAACACAAGTTAAGTACTTTGTTCTGCCTTCAGTTTCCTGACGACAGGAGTGGAAAACAATTACTGTTTTCCCAACTGGATTCTGAGTTTATTGTCCTGGGAACATTCCTTGCAGCTGACAGCTAAAAAGAGAAGAAAGTATTCTACCAGATGTCCTTCTAGTTCTTCTACTGTTTATTCCTCCTGCCAATTTGGAAGCCTGTTTATTTGGTTTATTAAATATTACAGCTTACTCTTTAAAATATCATACAGCAGAACTGGAAGAACTACATACTCAACCACTACGTTTTCTCCCTTTGTTCAGCTGTTATCTGACAAGGTCATTATTTATAGAGTGTAGACACCTTCAAGACACAATATGGCAATAAATTGTTCTCTTTTTAGTATCAGTTGTAAAATCTGCAGGATGACTGACAATTATGAACACCTTAGGAAATGAGGTAAGAATATTTAATACTGGATTCTGACATCTATATTCTGTGTCGGAGGCATGATCTCTATAGCAGGATGTGCATAACAAATGAATGGGAGCCTATGAGATGTTTCATTCTTACAGCTCCACTGCCTCTTCCTCTTACCAAATGATAGTCACTACTAGAAATCTTTTTTCTTCTTCTGTTTTTGCATCAAAGAGGAAAAGATAATTATTATCTTTTGTACATCTAGGCAGCTGGAGAGCTTCTTAAGCACTTGCTTCAATAAAGTGTACACTCCTGCCCCTGTGGTCCCTCCATGGGATAATTCAGTGAAGAACGTGTCTTTCACAGGACCTTATATCCTGTATTGGTCTGTACTTCAAAAATATATATGATACAAAGTTTTAAATAATTTCAGTGCATGTATTTTTACTGGCTCTTTGCAGACATTGATCAATGCCTGTGCAATAATAAAAGCTTTGGAGTGACTCATCTTAAACCTCCTTTTAGCCATACCCCAGGGGAGAAGCAGAGGGTGAGTATGTAGCCTTTCAGCATGCATACTCACAACTCAGCAAAATTAGAAATCCAACATATGCTAATGTTAAAATCAGAACCTTGTACTTTGCCATCAGTACTCTGAAGGATAAAGGTCACAGGGTCCCACCTGTTTTGGTATCCTCTATAGTACATACAGAGCCTGATCAGCATTGCTAATGGAAGATCTGTGGGCTCCCTCCTACTCTGAGTGATACTCCACCAGTTTTCCTTCTTTTCCCATCTCTACTATCTATTGCCATGTGCTGTATTGGACACAAGTGGAAGCACAAGGAAAAATGACAATATGTTGTTTTCAAACTCAGAAATATGAGAATGATCCTTCTCTGAGTAACCTTCAGTTCTTGGGAGCAATAAAGGTTTGCAAAAGGCTCAGGAATAACTTATTCATCTTCCTCTGAGCCATACTACAGTGAGCATTCTAGTTCATTTATGTTTTTGAATCATTCAGTCCTATTCTAGGAGGGAGATAAATTCCAGGAAAGTATGCTTACTCTTCTTAGTTGAAGGAGGTAAGTGCATAGACACAGCAGATCAAAACTACTTTGCAGACAATTAACAAAATATAGTCAATTAAATGAGGAAACTCTGCAGTGCAGAGCTAAACTTGGCAGTCCAAACCCATTTCCAGGCATTCCTCAAAACGGAATTATTTCTGTTATTCAGAAGTTCTGGATTTAAAGCTTCACATTGTAACAATGAGCACGGTTAATCAGCTTGAACATCAGGCAAACTTGTAAATATTCAGAGGGAGTTCAAAACAAAGTGAAAATAACCCTTGAGAATTTAGCTAGGATTGCAATCAAGCAGTGATTTAAATAGAGCTACAGTCTGACATCCTTCTACAATCCTCCTGTTACTTATTTGATTTCTGTACTTTGCCTGTTATGACACTCCAGACATACACATTAGGATACTAAACACACAGAAGATGAACTAACATTATGTTAAAAATGACCCTTAAAGAAATCCCTCTCCCACAGAAGAAAAAGCGACAGCCTCCCCTTTTGATCCTTCCTTTCAGAGAAAGCCTCAGGCCACATCTCTACCAGAAGCCTTTTCCCCACAGAACCTGTATTGTTTCATATTGGCTGACATTAGTGTCATGAGAGCGCATCCTGGTTGTTTTTTTGCCAGGGGCTGAATTTAAATGGAGGATTGTTTTCTTTGGGGAGGGTAGTTTTATTCAGGTGACAGAAAGGCCAGGTTTTGCTGGCTAACATCAAATGTGTATACGAATACATGCAAATCAACAGTGACAAAAGGTATCTTCTGTTGATAAATCTTTCTAGAACAGACCAGATGTTTTCCAGCAACTCTGGAAGTCTTACAGGATTTTGGGAACAAAGGGGAAGGCTTAAACTCAAGAGCTCACCTTTGAAAACAGTTACCCACGAGACCTTCATGTTTGAGGCAAGCAACTAAGTTGATCTCACCAACTTAGGAAAAGAGACAGAAGAGCAGAATCCTCAAAGGGCACATCCATTTACAATCACAAACATGCTCAGATGGAGCATAAAGTATGGGTTTTGTTCAAAGCGTAGTTGTAGCATCATGGAGCTAGCTCCTATCAGCATCTTAAATGGATTCTGCATCCTATACTTAGGTACGTATTAGTGTTGTTTAAAGTGCTGTTAGCACCAAAGCTAACTGAATGAGACCTCAGGTATAAGACAGTCAGCCTAGCACAACTAAATAGATATGTCCTTACACATACAAAGCCCAAGCCTTACAGCACTTTTATGGCAAAATGAACACCTTAAGTTATAGCTGAAAATGAAGTGGAATCTGTAAAGGGAGATGAAATATGCTCTATGTATCATACAATACAGAGCACAGGCACACCCCTCTTGTATTAGCTTGGATTACCTTTGTTCTGTTGAGAAAAAGTGCCATGGTCCAAGATGGAAGTGAGAAATGTATGGAGTAAGGCAGCACGGTCCTTGTCCAAGGCAGGTATCACAGACTGGTAGTCAGGCACAAGGGGGTCCAGCCTCCACTGCAATTTGTGCATCCAGAGGCAGCCAAGGAATGCAAGCTCTAGGGAAAAAAAAAAAAAAAAAAAAAAAGAGGAAAAAAGAGGTAGGCATATTGTTAAATTGATGGGAAAGGTCACATATCTGTCACTTCGTCTGTGTAAAGTAAATACAGTTTTTTCCTGAAATTTGACAGCATTAATGAGACTTAGAGATCTATATCTGTGTCCTGGTTTCCTCGAGACGCAGGCCTGTAGGGAAGAGGAGAGACTTTCTTCGTACTGCCGGAGTTGTTTAGCCACTTCATCCACTGTGGGTTCCTCATCCTCTTTCCAGGCCATTATTGCCAATGAGCTGGCTTTAGATATTGCTGAACGAGAAAAGTGGCCAGTTCTCTATCTCTATACTGATTCATGGATGGTAGCAAATGCCCTGTGGGGGTGGTTACAGCAATGGAAGCAGAACAACTGGGAGCACAGGGGCAAACCCATCTGGGCTGCGGCATTGTGGCAAGATATTGCTGCCTGGGTAGAGAACCTGGTTGTAAAGGTACGCCATGTAGATGCTCATGTGCCCAAGAATCGGGCTACTGAAGAACATCAGAACAACCAGCAGGTGGATCAGGCTGCTAAGATTGAAGTGGCTCAGGTGGACCTGGACTGGCAACATAAAGGTGAATTATTTATAGCCCGATGGGCCCATGACACCTCAGGCCATCAAGGTAGAGATGCAACATACAGATGGGCTCGTGATCGAGGGGTGGACCTGACCATGGACACTATAGCACAGGTTATTCATGACTGTGAAACATGTGCTGCAATCAAGCAAGCCAAACGGTCAAAACCTCTTTGGTATGGAGGACGATGGCTGAAATATAAATACGGAGAGGCCTGGCAGATTGATTACATCACACTCCCTCAAACCCGCAACGGCAAGCGCCACGTACTTACAATGGTGGAAGCAACCACCGGATGGCTGGAAACATATCCTGTGCCCCATGCCACCGCCCGGAACACTATCCTGGGCCTTGAAAAGCAAGTCCTATGGCGACATGGCACCCCAGAGAGAATTGAGTCAGACAATGGGACTCATTTCCGAAACAACCTTATAGACACTTGGGCCAAAGAACATGGTATTGAGTGGGTGTATCACATCCCCTATCATGCACCAGCCTCCGGGAAAGTTGAACGATACAATGGACTGTTAAAGACTGCACTGAAAGCAATGGGTGCTGGGACATTCAAAAATTGGGATACACATTTGGCAAAGGCCACCTGGTTAGTCAATACCAGGGGATCTGCCAACCGAGCTGGACCTGCCCAATCAAACCTGTTACGCACTGTAGAAGGGGATAAAGTTCCTGTAGTGCACGTAAGAAACATGCTGGGTAAAACAGTCTGGGCTACTCCTGCCTCGGGAAAAGGCAAACCCATTCGTGGAATTGCTTTTGCTCAGGGACCTGGATGCACTTGGTGGGTAATGCAAAAGAATGGGGAGGTCCGGTGTGTACCTCAAGGGGATTTGATACTGGGTGAGAATAGCCCATGAGTTGAATTGTAGTATGTTAATTATTATATAATACTGTATGTCATCACTACCATGATTGCTATATACCATAGATGAAAATGGTGATTAATTAGAATGTATTGGAAAGAGTGTAACCTGAGCATGACATAAATGGTATGGAATAAGGGGTGGATATCTGTCCTGGTTTCAGTTAGGACAGAGTTAATTTTCCCTCATAGTAGCTGGTAGGGTGCTATGTTTTGTATTAGGATGAGAAGAGCGCTGATAACATGCTGATGTTTTAATTGTTGCAGAGCAGTGCTTACACCAAGCCAAGGACTTTTCAGCTTCTTGCTCTGTCCTGCCAGCGAGCAGGCTGGGGGTGCAGCAGGAGCTGGGAGGGGACAGACCCAGGACAGCTGACCCAAACTGGCCAAAGGGGTATTCCATACCATCTGACGTCGTGCTAAACAATATATAGGGGTGGCTGGCCGGGGTGGGGGGGCCGGCTGCTCGGGAATAGGCTGGGCATCGGTCAGCGGGTGGTGAGCAATTGCATTGTGCATCACTTGTTTCGTACACATTATTATTAGTAATACTATTATCATTATTATTATTATCATTGTTATTATTATTTTCCTGTCTTAATAAACTGTTTTCATCTCAACTCACCGGCTTCACTTTCCTGTTTCTCTCCCCCATCCCAGAGAGGGAGGGGGGAGGGTAAGCGAACGGCTGTTTGGTGTTTAGCTGCCGGCCGGGTTAAACCACAACAATCTGGAAGGGATTTCCTGGTATCATTCAGTCCAATCCCCAGTACCAACACAGAATGAAGTGTATCAAGCTATTCCTGACAGACACTTATTTCATGACAGCTTCCAATGAAAGTGATTCCACAGGGACAGCAACTAGCATCCCCTCACACTAGTTCATTGTCCTTCTAACTAGATTTTGTTTTTCTAGTGGCTAAGCTAAATCTTTCATTACAAAATTCAGATAATAGCTTCTTAATGTCTTACCTGCACTGGACATAGACAACAGTTGAATCAACTTCAACTTCGTAACAACTGAAAATATACTTAGCGGATTGCTCTCTCTCTACTTCTCTCAGTTCCCTAGTTCCCTCTTTTTTTTTCTTTTTTTTTTTTTTTTTTTTTTTTAGCCTAACTTCCTTCTTTTCTGTCTTTTCTTGGAACTTAGGTTTTCTGAACTGCCTGTCATTTCTACAGCTTTTCTTCCCATTGTCTAGCTTTTCGTCCCTTTTGAAACACAGTACCCAAAACAGAACACTTTATTCCATCTGTGGAAGAACAATCCAGTGCCGAGCAGACCAGAAAAATGACCTTCTTTGGCTTATGTATGGCCCTATTATTAACATTTCCCAGAACATCATTTGTCTGTTTTGCAATCCTGTCACAGAACTTGACTCATACTAAGCTTATGACCCATGTAACCCCAGGTTTTCCTCTACAGAAAGCACTGCATGAGGATTTTGAGCTCACTCTCAAGGACAGACTAGGGTAGATCACGTTGTGTTGTGACAGCTGTGAGGAAAGAGAGCCTCAGGGCCTATATCTACCAGCCACTACCAGACCAGACATAGCTGAAAAAGGTGCTGTCAATTATTTTGCACCAAAACCCGGGTGGTATCAGTCCTCAGAGAAAGGCTTGATCCTGCCACCTGTTTTATGAGTATAGTCTTGCATTCATCAAATTATTTAATATAACAACAAATGGGCTGAAACAAATGTAAATGGAGTCCATAAGCAGAGGGCAGTGTGGAACAGAGATATCATGAGCATGCAGATCATTTTATACACTTACAGGATTTCAGTCTCAAGACTGTCATGCCTATTACCCTTACCCTAAGTATGCTGAATAAAGAACAGCAAAAGGTTGTTCATGCTACTAATTGTTTATTTTTCTTCAGGCATCTTCTCCTCGCCTCGCTTCTGCCTCTGAATTAGCACAGGATTCACCCCACCTAACTGAGCTAAACCTGGCGTCATCTCAAAGCTTGCCTTTTAGGCCTCCTCTGCAGTCCAGGAGGGGAAGGACTACCTACCGAGCTCTGCATTCATCCCACTCCAAAATAAATGTTTTAGATACATGGAGTGTATCACCTTCTGAAAATGGTGTCTCCATTGACAAGCGATGAGCATACAGGACAACATAGGACCAGATGTCTACTTCTCAGACAGCCATAGCAAGGCAATCACAGTTATTTCCTTAATGATGGCTCGGGCTCTCTAGTCCAGCTGATTACTTTTCCAGAACAGCGCTTATAATCTGTTCCATGCATAGCCAAACTCATGATGTATGAGAATCCACATAGTTTAATTTAAATGCTGAATATCCTCTCTGTTCTCTGTCTTCCACACATCCTCTGCCTCTATCTCCAGTTATCTATAGCAAATTGTCTTTTCCCAGCCATTCCTGGCAATACCTCAATAGCCAGCAGCTGGGTCACATTCATGGAGTCACAAGAACAAGACAAAGCTATCAGTTAAAAAATGATATCACCTCTCCCTGACTTTCATTTGGTCTGGCATAAACCAACAATGGGATGTAATTTATTTTTTTTGCCTGACTACATTTCTCAAAGCACGTAGAAGGAAGTGTAATTTGCTATCACAGCATTTTTTTCCTTTTCACACTTGGCTAACCACACTCTACATTTCACACAGATCTTTTCAGTCAGCTGCTGCAAGTCATGGTCTCAACATATCAGAAATCAGAGACTACGCTGCCTCAGTTTTCTTAGAAGCCATAGCACTCTACACTAAAACTAAATAGTTTTTACTGATTTTATTAAAACAAATGTTTTGGTAGCAAAATTCATAAAGTACAAAATGTTGACAGAATAGCTCAGCTAATAGATTTTTGAAGAGTAGCTTATATAATTATACAGTACATGTATATGTAATTATGGTTCTGCTTCTGGAGGAATCCATGCAAGAGCTGGAAGGTCAGCATCATTTCCTAGAAAGACTGATAACCATCAGCTAAGTTTGGGACACAGAGGGCTGCAGTTATGGAATGGGTCAGAAGCTGACATTAACCTGGAACAAGAGCAGAAAATCATTTTCTCCACCCAAGCCATGCCTGCAGATTCATTTAACACCACAACTTATTTCCCTGAAAAGTATTCTACATTTGCCTCTAATGGATATAGAAATGTCCTTCTGAATTGATCAATTAGTTCAGTGTAACATCATAAGAGAGAGAAGGAACTGGAAGTTACAAGCACCAAAAGCTTTTTGAATATCCTGCTCTGGTATATTTTTATTCTCCAACTTGAAAAACTTAATTGCGTGAAATTAATTAGTTAATAGTTCCCAACACCACTAGCTTTATTGCAGCTGAAATCTTTGTAGTGCTGTTGTGCTCGGTGGTCTAGAGTTTATCTATTTTTTTAACACTAGGTGGTGCCAAGGGACCACACATATCGAAAAGCTGACTGAAGAAGCAAAAACGTTCAATTTAAAGGCAGTATAGGTGCCATAGGGTCCGTGTTTTGTTCTGTGAATTAGTTCAGTTTCTACTGTTAAAATATCTTGTTGCCTAGGAAGTGACAGGAAAAATTCTATACAAGATGACAATAATTCAAGTAAACTCAGAGCTAATTTGGTGCTGTAGTCTACGGAGCAGACAGTAATTCAGCAGTAAAGTTTCAATACGTGGATATTACCTGCATGTGCAAGTCCAGAGTCATTTGGTCCAAAACCTTTTCTCTGACAGTGATTGGTACAAAGTGTTTCAAAGGAACCTTCAAGAGCCTCATGGCAAGCAAACAGTCAGACTCATAGCCTTGGTCTTAGCCTGGTGCCTAGCACATACAGATTGGCTTAAGCTCCAGTTTATGAAGCCAAACTTCCCCCAGAGGTGTTTCTAATTCAAAAAAATTGGATGTTCATGCTAGATATATAAATATTAGCTGACCTATTTTATAAGTTAACTACGGACACCAACTGCAATGTTAAAAAATACAAAAGATTTCAAACTACCCATGCTTATATAATAACGAAGGTTCTAATAATCATTAACTTTTCCTAGATTTAGTACTTTCTAGAGTAGAAAGTATCATATTCGCTCATCTGATAGTCTTACTGGTCTCAGCATATGTGACCAAACTCTTTGACTAATGAGTGAGAAACAAATTTACAATCATTTTAAATCAGAAATGCACAATGTCTACCACACGCTGCTTTAGAGCAGTATTTGGGAATAGAGGTATTCCACGAGGGAGTTCCTATGAAACTATTATCTGTGAGATAATCATGTTGATAGTTTGCAGGAAGACTGTCATTAAGTTACCAGCAGGAAAGGAAAGAGAGAGAAGGAATATCTGACACCTCATTAGCATGTCTATTCTGATACTCTTTTGTTTTAAGTTATTGACGCTTTTCTCTTTTTCCAGTACAGATTTGCCTGTTTGTATAAAGTTAGATTTCTGTGGACAGAGGAATTTATGCCTGCCAAGGACATGCAAGAGGGTACAAGTACGTTTTTCTAGGTTTCTGGGGAAGGTCTCAGTTCATGGAGTTATTTGTCAGTACAGGTGCTGGATCCTGGCCATGCTATCTGAATAGTTATCATAAGGAACATCTCGTACATGTCAATGTAGCTGCACAGAGCGTCTGTTTTCTTAGTGAAGTGAGTACAATTTCTTAGATCCTTCTGGCTAAGTCTTTCAGAAGCTTCCTTGGATCTGCTCTTGATGCATAATTGTTCCCTAGGAAGCAGAATGTGATTTCTGCACAGTGCTGTGCCTCAGTGTCCTTTGTGGCTGCAGAATGTATGTAAATAGATCAATTTACTTTTAGAAGACCAGTCTGCAAGACTACAGATACCCTCTTGCAGATATTTCTCAAGCAGGCTTACAAAGAGCAAGGCCTGGTCCATAGGCAACGGAAATGATGTGATGTAGCTCACCATAAAGGGGACTGAGCACACAGAAAGCACTGTATCTGTGTTGCTGTTATATCTTGTAATTACGATAACCATGCTGCCTCAACAAAGTCACACACAGAAGCTACGGTGGGAGGGTGCGTAAGACAGAAAAACATACCGGGGGGAATACAACATTATACCTGTGCCCAACTGGTGCTGATGCTTAAAGACTCAACGAAGATTACAACAGCTGTGAAGAATGAGGAGAGGTCAATAATACATAACAGTCTGGATAGCATGATAAACCGGACACAAGCAGAAAATATAATAAAACATAAGTTACAGATGTAGGAAGAAGGAATGCAGATCATAATCATACAACAGGTGAAAGATAGAAGATCTGTCCTGAGAAGGTGACATTGGAAAAGACTTGGGATTGAATAAGGTGGGTTGTCTTCTTGGCACTAGCTACTTGCTTCTAATGCGATTCTGTAGCCAATTAGCTACATTCTGTAGCTAATGCTATCCATAAATGTACTTCTAAATCAAAAGAGAAGAAGCCTATTTGACATCTGTGTGATTAATCTCCACCAAATTCAGTGCTGAGACACTGAGAAGGCTTAAATAAGACTCACAATTACCATTAAAAATTGGAAAACGTTTTGTAGTGAAAAATGTCAGCAACTTACTTTGCTTTGATTCTGAAACAAACCTAAATCTGTAATCTCTTGTGCAGTTCCTCTGCAGATTAGCATTACTCCACATTCCCGCTGAGTCCAATGCTCCAAGCTTACAGTACCTGGGCAGAGTAGGTTCCTAGGACGGGGTCATTTTCAATCTTCCTTTGACACAGCTACATTTCGCAAAGATGGGTTAAATATTCCTAAAGAAAGAGAGTGTGAGTGACAGAAAATAAGTCCTTTACCCATTCAGTAGGGATCTAAAGGGAATAAGGACCGCAGTTCTCCTTTCAGCCACCTCCAGGCTGAAGTCACGTCCACCCAAGCAGCTCACTGTGGTGACTCCACCACCCAGGGAAGCCCAGGTAAATAGAGCTGTGCGCTGTGGCAGTGGGAAAGCTGGCGTCTTGGCTTACTGGTATCTGCAGGATGGGCATTAGCTTGTCTCAAAACCCATGCTGAAGCCTCAGATTGCTGACAGGACATTCATATGTCCTCATTTCCCATGATTATGCGAGTGGTCCTTGCCACTAACACTGTGCAATGATGGCATCTGAAGACCCGAGTTGCTGCTGACACATGACTACAACTCATGCCATCTGGGAATGAGTGGCTTTTGTGGGCCAAATGCATCCTGTTGCCCAGACATTGAGCAGTCTTGCCTTAAGCATACCTTCACAGTCTCATTTCTGAGCATTGTAATTGTAGATCTTCTGCCAAAGACTGATTAGCTTCAAAAGGCCAACTTCAGTTTCTAGGTGTCCTGACAAAACCACCTACACAGCATCAACTCGAGCCCAAAGTCAGGAATATGCAAACTAAATGATACTGCTGTAGTGCTCAGTAAGCAAGATTTCCACACTAGCAAACAAAACATCAAATAAATAGTTTTATTTATAGTTAGCCCTATAACTTAACCCTTTTTAACTGGAGACTAGAGAAAAGGAAAAATAGCAGCACATCCACTAGATATACCTGGATAGTATGTAATACTATCAACCACATCACTCCCAGTAAGAGGCTGGAAATATATCCGTCCTCATTCTCCAAAAGTTATCAGGGCTGGCTGAGATAACCAGCTACTGCTCACCATTCAAAGTTCAGGCTCAAAACAGATGAACTGATGAGCTGGTGTATGAGCAGCCTGTGAAGAGGATGTCCATCCTTTAGACTTGGCAACCAGCTTACAAAAAGAAAGTCAGAACACATCATAATTTTCAACCTACAAGACAGAACTATTATAGAGTGATAAAATGGCCCTGGATGTCAGAACTGCATTTCCTAACTACCTCTTTTTTTTTTTTCCCTATTAAAACCAAACTTATAATGTTATACAAATCATGCCAAAAACTTCAGCTCCAAAATGGTGAGTTTTATATACATGCTGAACTACAAAACTATGTTTATGTAAAATGAAGTAGGAGTTAAGCTCAGAATAAGGAATAATGAGATCTTGATTCAGATCACAGCTCGTTTACCAGTTAATGACCGCTAACAAATTTCATAAGCTACCTACATCTGAATTTGTCATTTGGAAAAAAAAAATCGTAGTATTACATGCTTCACAGTGAAGCTATAAGGTCTAGTCTATTGAACTGTGAAGTGTGGTGAGATACTGAGAATATGTTCGGAACAAATAAGATTTATTTGAAAGTACAGAAAATGATCTGAACGCAAAACAGATTTGGATAAATTAATAGGAGGAATATATACTCTGTTTCACTCTATTAGGATGGATGGCATTTTGCCTGGAATATGAGTCACAGGAGAACTTTATATTCTAACTGTAAGACATTGCTAGGCAAGACAGGGAGGGGAGTAGTAATCTGGAGGATAAATTGCAGGAAGAAATAAGTAGGAATACGTTGAAATGATAGCAATAATGCATGAAGAACTACGTTAAAACAAAGGTAAATTGTATCTTATTACTCTGAAAGCAATTCAAGCTAAAAGGCTCAAGGATTCTGCTGAGAGAATAGAATATAACATGTGAGAGCTGAGGACGACACATCTCAGGCTGGGAGACCTGGCTCTGGAAAGAATTTTCAGTAAAGTTTAGATGTATCACAGTCTGAGCTCTCATGAGTCATGGCAAAACCTTCATTAACCCATGTAGGCCCAAATAAACAGTTGCAATACTAACTGCAACTCCCAGCTCTCCCAGAGAACAATGAAGGAGTAGCAGAAACAGCCCTGGGAAAGGAAGAAAAAAAAAAAAAAAAACTTTGACTAAAGTGAAATGTGAGAAAAGCCAGAGACTCAAAATCCACGAGGAGATTCCAGCTGGCCAAGGCATCACACAAAAAGGGCATTCTGATCCTGCAATGGCACAAGGGCTGACAGCAGGTATTTTTAGCTGAAAAGGGATGATTGGAACAAGAGAGCTGCAAGTGGAGAGAGAAAGCCTCGCCATAGTGAAAGAGGCTTGCTGTGAAGGTCCTCCCACTTAAATCAAACGCAGGATTGTACCAACAGAACCAACACCAAAAAGGAGCTTCTTGTTGTGGCTTGTGAACATCTTTTAGCGCTGGTGAGAGACCAAAAGGCCAGCACAGCGGGTTGTGCTCTGCACTGAGGACTGTGGAAAGGCACACAGAGATGCCTGCAGCTGTTCCCTTGGGTGATGCTAACCGGCGTAGCTCTGCTGGTTACATGGCCCAGCCCAGCTCCAGCTCCGCACGGGCTGTGCATAGGCAGCGCTGGCAGGAACAGCAAGGACGGCTCTAGCTGAGGCTCTCTACACTCGGCAGGTACTCAAAGCCAGGGACCCTACCAAAAGATAAAACCCATGGGCTGATATCTAATATTGCTATGCAGCATGTTTAACTAGTGCTGTGCAGAAGTGTTTCAATTGTCCAAAAATGTTAAGCTACCACCAAACCTGGTACTTGCCATAGGGTTAATGCAAAGAGCTACCATGCTGCTTCTGGGCTGCTACAGCACGGTTTGCTACTCCAAGGTAACTTGTTCATGTTCTAGACCTCACCAAAGTTTCACATACACCCTTTGGAGGGATAAGGACTGTTTGGTGAGCACTGAGTTTTACCTACTTCTCTTCTGGCATGCTAGCAGTGATGGCACTTATGGCTACACATTGACTTCTGCACTTTCTTGAAGCATCCCGTGTTTGCAGGTTGACTATCCATTTGTTTGTTAGTGAAACATCATTCATTGCTTCTATAAAGGATCCCCATGCCACAAGAGCTAGGTGCCAAGTCTTTGGCTTTATAGTATTCCCAACAGCCTTCTTGCTCTCACTTTCCCCGTGTCATCACCTACATTTGGATATAGCAACCAACAAAGCATCTCCATCTACAGTCCTGGCCAGTTCAACGCTAACTGTATATGCAAGCCAAGAACAGAGGCAAACCAAGAGGCAGGCAAGCCAACAGAGGCAAGGCAACCCAAGAACAGAGGGGAGTAGACAGCAGTATCACTAGAGCTGCAAAGGATCAGCATAATAACTGAAACATTGAATAACTTAGCATCAGTGAATACTGTGCTTCTGCTGATGATCATGCATGGAAACCCTGAGATCTTGTCAGCTTTGATCATCTTAACCTCTGTGTCAGACTAATTCCAAGGCATTATGCTTCTGTTATAAAAAGAGAAAAATACCAGTCCGGGATGCATTACAATAAGTATCTTATGTAAGACTAGAACTGATTAATCTGCTGTATTCAGCAATGATGAGGCCTCAGTTGGATCCCTATGTCCTATTTGTGTATCACTCTTCAAGAAAGGTGCAGGCAAGCTAGGTAGCACACAGGAGAAGCAACCAAAGTGACAAGAAGTTTAAAAAACATGACCTGTAAGGCAAGTTTGAAAGAACAGGTTTCAAAAAAGGGAAAAACTGAGTTAGGCAAATGATAAATTTTCTAAAGGGAAGTAAGGATAAGAGGATATTTAACAACTTTCTTTCCTTTCAGCTTTGAGTTGGATCAGTTTTAAGTGGTTTCATTTTCAACATGGGAGATCTATGCAGGGTAAGTGTTCTAGTACAAGAGTCCTGAAAGAAGTCCCCAGAAGCTTCTGTCAGTAATGGGTGAGATAAATGTATGCTAGGAATGATCTACAGAACTCCTATCCTGCCTTGGTGGGCTAGGAGGGTTAAACTGGGGGCTCTGTGGGGGACTCCTGCACCCCCCAGTTCCTGTGAAACCACGTTTGCTCCCGGGGTGGCTGGAAGGGACCTCTGGATAACAAGATGTCAGCTGAATCTGTGCAAGCGAGTAGTGGCATCATAACCGAGGCTGTAAAGGCTGAAAGAAAAGAAACCAGAGACTTCAAATAGAAGTCTCACAAAGAAGAACACCCAAAAGCTAAATCGGTGGACTGATCTCCCTGGCAGCATCAGTTGACTAAGCCTCAGGGGGAGAACACTGCAGTGAAAGGGTAAGGAGCCACATCAGAAGCAGTAGAAAGGGAAAGGAATTTGAAAATGAAGTGAGGCCACAGGCCATCGGGCTTTTGAGAGCGCAACAAGAGAAGTCTCAGTGGAGAGGAGTGAAGCAAAGCCATGCTAGAGGGTGTTCTGGATGGAATCAGAGATGTGTTGGAGGCAAGGAATGCGATTAACAATTCAATGTTACTCAGATCTCGTCTGCTCTGGAAACATATGGCACTACAATAATCACCACAAGGAACTCTTCGAAACTAAGCACACAAAAACCACAAAAGCATGTCAGGGCTGAAATGAGGAAAGCTGTGAGTGACATTTCTGAGTGACAGCAGGACAAAGCAGACAAACTGCCAGTGTACGACTGCTACATTTCATCTTTACTGCTTGCCAAATGCAGCACTCTGCAGTGTCATTAACAGAATCCAGTCTTAATAAATGTCATTTGTGAAGAGCATTCACAGACCCTGATTTAACGCATCTATTACCAACATTACAAAAATCCTGGTCTGAGTCACTTTTGATTGAATGTGTTCACACAGATGGCAGTCAGATATGCAAATATTACATCCATAGGACTTATGGAAAATTACTTCTTGCAGCAATAACCTGGTCAAAAGATACACCTAGAAATTTTTACACATTAAACAGCCTAAAAATATGTTTGATAATTTAATTTAGGTTTTACTTACTGCTTTTTTAAAATCTACTCACTTATGTTTTCAATGACAAAACAATTCTCCCCCACCCTTTGATGCACTTTGCCTGGATTTATTTACAATGCTGTGCACATGCCCTCTGAATTTTGGTTTGGCAATGTATTAAGCTTATTACCCAGGGTCTCACTCTAGGCTGTCAGTTTTATTTAGATTCCATCCAGATTTTAAACTTATGCCTAGGCTTTGATTTATCTGGCTTGGTTCAATGCCCAGTGAAGTTAATGGAAAGTTCCTATTGACCTGAAACGAAGTTAGATTGAGGCATGTTTATGTGCCCAGCTTGATCTGACATCAAAATTCTTTTTTCCATTAGGTTCTCCATATTTAAAGTGGGTTAGCAAACTGTCACAAAGTCCTGAATTGTTTTCTGAGCACAGAGACGTGAAAAAGAGCACTGCTCGTGAAGCTCTGCTCCAGCTCTTATTGAAATGACCAGAAACTGTTTCATTTACTGCAGTGGAAGCTGAGCTGGAGCTGAGTATCAGTTACATTCATTCCAGGATTTATTCCAGAAAGTAAAAATCTAATATAAAAAACAGATGGTTTTGCCCTTTCTGGGTCTTTATTGAATTGGAGAGAAGGTAGGATCTCAGTGCTGTTCACAATTGCATGAATTTCATGACATGCAATCTCTTGACTTAACTTTCCAGAGTTAGGTGAAACTCTCAGCTTTCATTTAAAAAAAAAAAAAAAAAAAAGAAAGTATGAAGTAAGTTAACTGCCTTTAGCACTACAGAGAAAGATAGAAAAACATAAATCTTAAGACCTCAAAAATAAGAAGGCCATGTCCACCCCCCTAAAATGACTTGTGGTGAAATGCTATGATTTTTAAATCAGCTTCATAGTTTGGAGGTCTGATTCACTTTGAAATGCTTGGTATTGCTAATGCCTCTGTCTCACTATGCTGGACAATTTATTCCCCGTGCCTTGACTTTTCCCAAAGACTCTCAACAGAATCAGAACTCCCATCATGCCAGAGACTGTCAAAAAAAATACCACCACCCAAAATTTTAAAAGGAGGAAAGATATGTAGCATGTTGGAAAAATTAAGTTTATCACAAGATAATATGGAAAGGGATAAAAAATTGCTGTTTAAACTCAAGCATTATAGTCTGCCTTGATTCCTGTATAAATCAAACTGTAAGATTTGTAACATGTAAGATGTGAGAAGATCTGCAAAAATGTGTAAGAATGCATGAGGTTATTTCTTCTAGAGGGAAACCTGTTTCATGTATAAAATGCAACACCGCTTAAGCAAACATTTATATCTGTGAATGCTTATGCATATACAAATAGCTATTTGAAATTCCAAGGCTCAGTCACTGGTACAGAAAAGATTACTGATTGCTCCATCTAATTCTGCGTATGATCTACTGCTCATCTGCTGTACCCAAATTTCTTCAACATAGAAACTATTGCAACAGTAGCCTCATAATATGCTGCTCATAAAAATGTCTAAATACTTTATTAGCTCTACATACCTGGATGTCTAACACTGCGTTGCTACTCATAACAAAACGGCTAGCAGGAAAGAATTTGTGGTACCGCCTGTGTACTCTGATCCATAATGGGTACGCAGACTCTTCCACCAAATCAGGGGATCACGGATAAAGTTTCAAGGAACTGATTTCATGTTCCTTATTATTCTTTATCAGTCTGATTAACACCTACACTGGCAAGTCATGCTGTAACACTTTAGGTTCATCCTTGCAAGTAAACACCAGTACAATATCAGTAGCAAAAGGAACTTCTGTTTACGGCACCTGGTCCATCCAGGCTCGATGAGGCTCTGGGCAGCCTGCTCTAGTGGTTGGCAACCCTGCCCAGAGCAGGGGGGTTGAAACTAGATGATCTTTAAGGTTCATTTCAACCCAGGCCATTCTATGATTCTATATGATTAACTCTGACCTAAACCTGCACTAAAATGGGGATTTTGCTGAAATAGTAAATAGGTAAACAAAAAAACTTTTCTAAAACAAACCAGTATCTGATAATCCAGATTCATAAGGCAAAACCCCCCTGGTCAACAAGCCTATTAGGCCATGCTTACTTTAACACGTAGACATGAATTCTTGATGGATTGCTCTTCTCAGGATGGGCTGTTAGGTTCTCTCTTTATGTATTTCCAACTGCTCTTCTCTTAAGCACTTTTTTTTATGTTCTTACTCATAAGGTATTCATAAATACAGTATTGGAAGCCTCAATGTGGTGGTCTGATTCAAGTTAAACAGGTATCCCTACCTAAGCATGCTTCACCCCAGGTAAGTGCCCCAGGAAGCTGACTGGGGCTTGGGAAGGGTTCCTCTCTTTTCCTGCCCGGCTAAGGGTGCTTGTGGTTAGTTGGTTAGGTTTGGGGGGTTGATTTTTGTGGAGAGTTGTGAAAGCTGGTGGAAGTTCCACACTGTGGAGTAATGCTATTCTTGTTTTGTAAGCTTTTGAGTCAAGATTTTTTTCTGTACCCAGCTTTAATCAAATGTGGATGGATCAAAGGTTGCAAGGAAACTTTGGGAGAATTAGAATTTTTTTTTTTTTGTAGAATACCCACCAAATAAAACTAGAACTTTGTAAAAACATTATAAGTAGTATTTATGCTGGCTAAATGATGGTAACTTACTATTGTAAGGATGAAGAACAGCTGAGCACCACATTTACTAACAACCATTCACGCACTGGAAAACTTAAAATCTCTACCTATAACCTCTTTTTTTTAAGAGAACAAACTCATTCCTTAAGCTTTGCTTTAAATTAATTTATTTTTATTTATTTTATTATTTATTTATTTATTTATTTTTATTTTTATTTATTTTATATCGGCCATCAGGACAAAGTTTTCCAAAAGTTTTCCAACTAAGCCTTTAAAATGATCAAATAGAGCAGAATAATTACTTCCCCTGTTCAAAATACGACAGCCCTGTCCATTCAGCCTAGAATGACACTACTTAGTTGACTCAGATGCATTTTGTAAAATACTTTGTTCCACATACTTTTCTGCTGCACTGCTACAGAGGTGGTTATTTTCTGTACATACATCTACATTTCCTCAGTTTCTTACCAAGCTAGTAATTCTCTTAAAGAAAATTAGACTGGTTCATCTAATGACAGATTGGTGTAGGGGGCTTGTAGGTGGATGGTTAGCAGTGTCTTAACTAGGCACTCATATATTCTTTCTTCAGTGGTTTATGCCAAAACTCTCCAGGGCACAAAGTTATGCTGATGAGTCTCTAATTTCTGATGTTTCTGTGGAGCTGAACGGATACCATTTCTCTTTTCCAGACCTTGCAGATCCACCCATGAGACGGCATACCTGAGATGATTGCCAGTGGTTCATAGACTATTTTCAGTTAATTGCTTGAGTAAAATGAAAATTAAGAATGTCATACTTCTTGTATATGGCAAAATCAAGGAGAAATTGCAGATTATTATCTACTGTTTGATCCAGAACAGCCACTGCTCTACATAAAGGTGTTGTCTCAGATTAATAGGTATGAACAGATTTTACCATGTTCTAATTTGTCCGGTACACAACTTTGCAACTTGGCTCTGTGTATCAAATGGGGTAAGCGTGCCCTGCACTTACTGCTGTGTGCACAGCTCACACACTTTTTGCAAGCTTTACAATTATCTTTGTAACGAACATCTTCTAAACACAGTGCAAGCCTGACTTCGTAGTAAGGTGGAGTAAAGTGCAGATGTGTCACTGAGGAAAGCCTGGATGGTTGGAGCGTCATGACACATGAAGCAAGACTCAAGAGAACGGGTTGTCTGGCATCTCAAAGGTAGCTTCAGTTGGATGCTGGATGCAGGAAGGGAGCTGGGCTGGGACTGGGCCAGGGGAGCATGGGGTCTGCAGGTATCAGGCAGCGTGCAGCTGAAGCAAGAGGCAGGTGGCTGTGCCTTGCCACACTGAGCCTCACTGTGCTGTGCAGAGCTGTGTAAAGACAGCCTTTCCCCAAAAGAAAGAAGTTTCAACACCAGTCAACTAGGAGATGCACTCCCAGAAGTTGTGATAATGGGATTCTCTACTACCTACTCCCTTGTTATTCAATGTGCTGTCACAAGAGGTCCCTTTCCCTGTCAGAAGGTCCTAAACCAAAGAACGAGCTGTTCTAGCAGGGCTGTGGAGGAAGGCTCCCAGAGCCCCGTCCCGAGCCAGTCACAATGTTAGGGCAGTGTAAGGTCTGACTCTGCACCTCTGTTCGCTCTGCACAGAATTCTGCTGTCTGTCTCTAACTAGAGGTAGCCATTACACCTTGCTTAACTGTCTGATTACCCAGAATTGTCTTTGCAACAGCTAATCCATGACAGTAGTATCATTTTATATCATCCTTTTGGAGGCTGTTTTAAATTCCTTGTTATATCTGTATTTCTTTAAAATTTACCTCTCTAGTTTGAGGATTGAGAAGGATGCTGATCAGGAATGCCCAATGTACAGACTTTTGAGCATCACATACATAGCCAATGTCAAGGCTGTGCCATATGGTAGGTATCCAATTGTGTCCCAGGGGGTTTTGAAGAGTCAAGCATAAAAGGGAGCGAGCCAACTGCAGATTCTCCACCCATTGTCTCCTGCAGTATGTGAAATATGACTTACAGCTCCCAGCCATAATAAGATTTTAGCATGTGCCTCCCAAGGTCAGGAAAACCAGACATTCCTGATACAAAGGATGCAGCCCAGGTGCTGGCTGTTTTTTGTTTTGTTTTGTTTTGTTTTTTTAAGAGGAGCATTGTATTCCTACTTCTTGAGCGATAATTTTTTACTTAATGATACCCTGTTGCTGTGATGGCCTATTTTAACTCAAGGGTCAGGCAAATCAGACACATGTACAAAGAATCTTTTTAATTAAAAAAAAAAAAAAGATTCTTTATTAAAATAAGAAAGGGTCCTGCTTCCAAAACTGAACAGGGTTTTTATTTCTTTTTTGCCATTTTTAGTAACGGGGATGATAAATAATCTGAACTTTACTCCTACAGATTAAATTTGTATGCTTTAAAATCTTCTTCACATTCCTTCAGAAATCCTTTCCACACATTACTTCTACCACTGATAGTCTTACCTTTTTAACTCTGGATATTCACATAACAGTAGGTTAGAAAGTCCTCCTATTACTTCTTCTGTTGTAAGTATGTCAAGGGCAAGCATTTCAGTATGAGTTAAAATGAGTCAGTATTTAAAGACCAACTAAAATACTTATCTCCACTCAAAGAAAAATCAGCACGTGGTTACAAACATATTTGTTATTAATGAAATAAAAATAAGAACAAACACCGACATGCATGTTTTTGTTTATCTTTCATTCTGAGACCCTATTCAAAGCCACCTTTTAAGATGTTTCTCCTTTAATTATGTATGATAATTTAATATTAAAACCAAAGACCAGGTTTTGAAAGTGTTTACATGTATCTACTACCTCTGTTCACATGGAGATTGCCTGGGCTAACATGGTGCTTCACTGAACCAGGTCATACACCGGGTCAGGCAGTAGTCTGACCAAAACATTATCTAGGAGCAATTTAAAAAAATGGAACACTTAGCAGGTGATGAGAAGAGAGATTTGTAGAGCTCATCCTTCACACTTAGCCTGACTGTGCTTTTCCCTTCTTTTTATAAGTTCAGTTGTCAGTTTCTCTGTTTCTCCACTGGCAAGATGCTCAATTCTTTAGTAAGTTTAAGGCTATGATAATGTTGTCGCATTGTTAATAACTGGTAATGAGATTTTTAGGCAGCACTAGAACAATGACTTAAAAGAAGGATTGGAATGAAGAAAATGACAGATAACTGGAGGGAATTAAGTACAAAAGAGAGGCACATTATGGAAAATGTGAGAATTGCTATACCCAAAAAAAATCCTTAAAAAAATTGCCTCTTCTGCTCAGTTTCTTGTAATCCTGGAAAATTTCCTTTCTCTCAAATAAATGCTCACTTCTTTCTGGGCTGCAGCCTTTTGTCTACGAAACTGAAAATAATCCTTAACCTAGTGCTTTTGCTGTGACTCATTTCATTCAGCGATCATGGCTTCTGTGTGTCAACTTGATTCTGCTTCGTTGTAATTCAAAGTCTGGGAGGAGGTTCCTCTTCTGCTACAGTGCGCATGGGGGGCTACTTTCTCATCCCCTCACATCAGGACACTCACTACTTGTAAACTTGGGGTTCTACTTTGATTTTCATTTGGTTCATTTGATTCTTTCTGTATAACAAATTCATGTCATTGTCAGAGTACTGGAAAACGACCTTATGAGTGTTATATAAGACCCCACATTTAGAAGAACATGTTAATGGGTCTTGATTTGTGACCGGTAAAACAGCTAAAGAAAATCAAATTTAATCCTAAATAATTACCACATTGTGACTGGGATTAAAATTTGTCAGCATTCAAACTTGGTGAAATCTCTGCCACTTTCCTATCCAGGTGAATGGCTCAAGACTAGAAATGTACCTGAGTCATAGTATTTGAACCCAGAATTTTCAACGCTCACTTTTGAACTCTCACTTTTTGAACCCTCACTTTCTTGAACAGATGGAAAGATGAAAGGGCAAGTTTGGATGCAAACTCCTATTCCTACTCATTCTTCAGAGTAACCACAATAGGTCAACTTCAGATTTCTTCAGCTCAGAACACACTAATCCCAAAGCTGTTTTCAAGTGCTGGAATGTACACCCGCACTTCCCATTTTCCCATTCAGCAAATTTCTCTTTGGCTTTTTGGTCTGTAGGGCTCATTTGTTGCTGTACAACTGTGAGTACCCCTAGGGCACTTTTCCATATGTCAGATATTTGCTTTCCACTAAAAGCTCATTTCTGTCCTTTCAGGTATGCTCAGTGATGTTATCTGATGAAGGTCATGACGAGATGATGATCATCAAGGATACTGGCAGGTTTTCCCTTTATAAGCAACACTTAACACCCTTCTTCTGCAAGTCAATTAATCTCCAGCTGTTTTATGGAAAAGGTGTTTTCTTCAGAGTCTTGGATGTTTTGTTGAATAAAAGAAAATAAAACTGAATATAATAGTAAAGAGAATAAAGGATACATAAAGAAATATGTAAAACAGTAGCTTCTTAGGAGGATAGTTGGAAAGAAGGATGAAATGGGAAAGTAGTTGTACCTGTGGCATAAAGCAGTCCAGGGCTGGTCACTCTAGATAAGCACTGAAAGCAATAGAGTTATATTTACTTCTACAGCTAGATAGCAGAAAGCTCACGGCCTAGTAAGGGATAAATCTGCACTCCTCTAGGCATTCAGAATTCCCACTGAAGTGAATGCCTATAGCAGGAGTATTGCTCAGGTAAACACTATGCAAACTATGCTAAAGAATTATCTCTACCCAGTTAGACAAACTTAATCCAAATTTTGCATTCACTATCTTGAAATCCTTTCACAACTGAAACTCCCAATACTTTCATTTGTTAAGAATGACACCTGAATAAAGCTGATTGTTTTTTCTCTGCAGTAGAACAACAACTTTTTTCTTCAGTTATACACTTCGTCTATACCAGTGCTGCTTACCTGAAGTTTTCTCTTTTTATGGCACCAGTGCACACTCCATGCTAATCCTTGGCAGCTTGTATCACTTGGAAATTGCAAAAATCTAACTGCCTGCTTTCCTCCTCACCAAAAATCCTGCCTGTGAGCCAGACATCTACAAGCTGTGCCTCAAAGTAGACTGATTTAATCATCTGAATTACCGTTTTAATCATGATTTACTTTGGCAGATGGAAATTCCTGACTTGAATAGTTGATTTTATCTTCTTCTCCATTTCCACATTTTTGTTATTTCCCCCCAGAAAAGTTTGATTCTCATTGATTAATAATCTAGTGTTTATTTGCAGCAGACTGTAGCTTCTACTTTAAATTGGGTCTTCTATTTGCTAATCACTAAGATGTGTTCTCTACATACATAAGCACTTATTCAACATGACATGTATTTATTCATATTTCTAATGTTTATATTCTATTATGCTAGAAAAGGGTAACTGATATTTCTTATAGGTGATTTCTTTTTTATTCCTGATTAGTGCTGCTGTGACCATGGGCAGTCCCGTAGAACTGGCACAGAAATCCTCCTCAGTCCTTGCTTTATTTAGCCTTCACCTTTCCTTTCAGGATCACTCCTACTAGTCATTCAGCATTTACACTCTTTCTTTTTGCAGGTACACACCAGACACTTAAAAAGAAAGAAAGTTGTTGCATATAGCAAGTTTGCAAGGGAATTGCTTGTATATGGACAACCAAATGACCCGTGGAATGCTACAGTTAAGGCGCAGGAGGCAAGTCTCATTTTCAGAAGTAAGTGGTGAATCACTCAAAGGGTTGGATTCGCAGCTAACACATCTGGGTACTGCAATCGTGCTGTGGTCTTACAGACAACAAGAACAGTGCATATAGTCTGTGGTTTGTTTGTACCACTAGCAGACTATGACAGTGATGTCAAAATATTTTTATTTGGTAGGAAATTAGAGTTTACATAATAGAATTTTATTATAGTTTGTGTAGTTATTTCCAGCTGTATTTCCAGCAACGGTCTTTCAGACCATGGAAATGTCTCTTCTAAACCTACATCCCAATCAGACTTCTTGAAAGGTTGCATATTAAACACTTGCCATCATCTACAGGCAGGAAAAAATTGGCAGGAGGTGTTCCCTGTGAGAGGCACATAATTGAGGAGTTGGCACCTCACCCTGAACTGAAATAGCCTCATAGGCATGCTGCAAATATTTTCCTATTGCCCAGACTTCTCAGCGGTGAGGGACTTGGCAGGGAGCTAAATCCTGTATGAAGGGTGATTATTCTGTGATCTGCTTAGTTAAGATCTAACCACCAGGCATACTTATTTTACTGGCAGCTGCTGGTGACCCTGCTGGTCATCTGCGAGGTTTGCCAGATTACTTTTGTAAGCAAATCAGGGATACCTATAACTCTCAGACTGGTGCCTTATTTTTTGTGTAGGCAAAAAGATTTCTCACAAATGGAATTTTGTTGAACAGGCTGAGGCTATCAAATAATCAGCATATGCCCTAAGTTTGAAAAAAAAAGAAAAAGAATGGTCCACATACCAAAGAGACAAAAATAATAAAAATGTGTCAGTGACCATGCTGTATTTCTACTGTACTCTGAACTTCTGAACTGCAACACATAGACATTGGAGATCGTTTTACAATTGTGATAGCAGAACTGATAATGCACTAGAAATAGATCACACTAGTAAAATATGATTTTTTGTTTTGTTTGGCAGATGTCTCACAGAAAAAGCATTGTTTTTCATATACTGATTTCAGAGGATCATAACTACACGTATAAACTTGATGGGTTAAAACATCCATGGATGGATGCTGATGTAACTCCAGCCTGACAAAGGAAAATGGGTTCATCCATAGCTGAACCATGTAATGCAAGGCACGTACTTCCCTGGCTTATGCTAATAGGACCAGGTGTCCCTAATACTTTCTTTAAATGGAGGGTACCTGGAGTGCAGCAGGACCATCTCAACAGTATTTCACAAGTACTGTTAAGTACCCCTTAACACTTGCTAGGTATCTGATTCCCAAGACAATGAAGGTGGACTTGTCTTCAGTCAGAATTTCACCATGAATTCCAACCTAGAGGTCTAAAGATAAAAGGTAAATTATTCCTATGGGAAAGGGGAATACAGAGATATATGGATTTTCTGATTAACTGAAACATACTTACACGTTCATTACTGAAAACAGCAGTTCGTTTCAGAGCTTTTCTAATGATGCTCCTGTGAACTTTTATCCAGACTTAAAAGACTTCAGAATATTTCCTGAGCAAGCAATTCCAGGGGGCCCTGCTTGAGCAGGTGGGTTTGGACCAGATGACCTCCAGAGGTCCCTTCCAACCTCAACCATGCTGTGATTCTGTGATAGTAAACTAAGGCCAAACATCTAACAAGCCATTTTGTGGACATATATGTGTGGCAATGCTTAGAGTTGACAAGCAGCAGGCCAGTCAACAGCACCATTCTTGCACGCTTGCAAGAAGATCCAAAATCCATGGAAGAGTTCATGATGCTGATCAAGAATGAAATGGAAACAGCTCCTGAATCACAGTTTAATGGTACTAACGGTAAAAACAATTGCCAGAAACTGATCACCATATGTGTTACGTATGTGTTAAGTTTGGAGAATCCATATGAGAGCAACAGCGATTTCACAGCTTTGCTCTCACTTCTTGTTAGCACCTTGCAGTCTTCTAAAACTCTTGCTAGAGTATGCAAGTACTTAATTCATAGCTACCCAACAAAAAACAGACAACGTATTTTCTCACTGTTGGCAGCACAATGCCACTGTAACACTTTAAAAATATACAAAAATATCCTACTAAAATATCCTACTCATTTCCACCCAAAACAATTAAAGACAAACCAACTCATCCCAAGTAACTACTAACAAAGCCCCCAGAAGACGAACTTAACTACAGATCTACAAAGGTAATAAGGCATTTTGGTGAGATTTTCACTGAAATCACATTCTAGGTGACCTCTAATGGTCTGGAGCCCTAATCTTGAGGATTCTGTCCTATTTCAAAGTATTCTATGGTTTACTTTCCAAAAGATGCACTAATAAAATTAAATAAAACTAAAACAAAACCAAAAAAAAAAAGGAAAAAAAAAAGGTTTCTATAGCCAGTTGCCCCTTTGAACAGGCAGAAGATACAGGAATCTGCTTTTACAGTGTCCTCCATCCTGGCTGGCTGGCAGAACTAGAGTGCAAGCTAAAACTCGCAGCTGGTATGGCAAGTGTCACACTGCTACAGAAAATGCTGTCTGGTTAGCTGCCCTTTGGAAGTCACGGACCACTGGAGAAATAGTGAGGCAATTACTTGCTCATTTCTAAAAGTCATCAGCAGAAATTTGGCTAAGTGGAGTAGAATGAAAGTAAGTGGCTGCAGAGAGCCATTATTTTCCAGAACTGCCCCTTTTCTCAGCACGAATGCTTCAACATCCTGAAATTACAACTCTTCAGATACATGGAGCGTTTATGGTGCCTTCTGCAGGATCCAAAGAAGCGAGGATGAAGCTGTGTTTTTTAGACCTCTATGCCAAAAAAATATTCTTAATCCTTTTCCTTATCCTAAAGCAATTTCCTAGAACAGGTTTGCAATGGATTGAATGACATAACGCATCATATAATGATATACCATGCAAAGTCTATAACATTACAGTAAAACAGTAGTGTACTTTCAGCATGTTTTATTACATGGAGAATGCTTAATCATCAGTAAACAGGCTACCATGTTCCTCCTGTGAAGGTAATTTATTTAGTGATAGCTGGAAACTCCAGTTCAGCAGTCCCTTTTGCCACTTTTTGCGGAAAAAATAAGGTAATGTTACGCCATTTCTTAAGATCTCTGGAATCAAACAGTCTTTCCAGATCCTTATGCACACGGAAAAGATCACCTGGTATTGCATTGCTATTTATCTGCTAGTGGCAACCTGGATTTTTATTAAAGCTTTATTGGAAATAAGCCCACAATAACAGTAAATCAGACAGCAGTTATAAATGAGAAGGAACAAGTGACATTTTCTATTAACATGAACAGGCCATGTTTTGTACCTTATTCATACTGTGCAGTACCATTATGTGACCGTTAATCTGATTTTGAATCAAAAGTTTATCATCTATAGATGTTTGGGGGTTTTCTTTATTATTGATTTATTTTATTATTGTTTGATTTTAATACCTGTTCTTTCTCCGGTGTTCTTGGTTGTACCTATTTTATAAATGTAGCATTTTCCACATGCAAACGTGCTTTCAGAGATAGTTGTGTACTCCTCAATGCACCATATCCCTCTTGACTCATCTTGATAAAATGTTGTCTTATAACAACCTGGATATGCTTTAAACTTAGGTAGAATTGGGAGAATATATTAAAACTCTTAGTTGTCCAAATAAGAGAGTTAAATTGATACTGTTTTATGTATGAAATGTTCAATAAATACCATATTCCCTGCCTAAATTTAACCAACACTGAAAGTTGAACAATTAAAAAGAGAAAATCTTTACACAAATTAACTAGCTGTATAGCCCAAAGTATCAAGTATTGGTGGTAAAACTTATGTATATGCAAGTCCACATAAACATAAAGTGGTTTGGAAAACTGTTCAAATGGTCTTCCAGGAAAAAAAAAAAAAAACAAACACAAAGAACATAAAAACTGTGCTCTATTTGGTTTCTGAATTAATCAACTCCTTCATTATATTGGCTCCTGTGTTGAACTCCTGTCTTATTCAGCCCTGGTCAGACAGTAAATTATACAGTAAGTTTTACACACAACAGAGAGACAAGCCATTTCCTATCAATATACACATGCCACATTTTAAAAAAATAAGTTCTAACTCCAACCTGACCACCTTCCTTGGTAGCCTTAGACAGATCAACCAAATGGTTCTTATTTATCTACCTTGCCTGCTGTTGCAAGGGAAAATAAACACTTATCAAGTGCTCAAGGACAGAAGCGTGCACTTGTGCACCACACGCTTTTACTGTTGCTAGTGTTACCATTTTCTCCCTCAATTGAGCACTGTCTTTTCATTATCAGTATAAAGGAAGGAATAAAGCCAGAGCCTATGGCACTTTATGGTAGAGCAGTCTTTATAAAACTTCATTTTACAGCTAGCATGTGAGAGGTGCACTTGTCAAAACCTGGTTAATCTATATATTCACCTCCAAACTAGCCTCATGACCTTGTCATATATATAGACTTATACTGGAGAAGATTTTTAAACTAAAAAAGGGTAGATTTAGATTAGATGTTAGGAGGAAATTCTTTACTCTGAGGGTGGTGAGGCACTGGCACAGGCTGCCCAGAGAAGCTGTGGATGCCCCATCCCTGGAGGTGCTCAAGGCCAGGCTGGATGGGGCTTTGGGCAGCCTGGTCTGGTGGGAGGTGTCCCTGCCCATGGCAGGGGGTTGGAATTAGATGGGCTTTAAGGTCCCTTCCAATCCAAACTATTCCATGATTCTATGAATTTAATTATTTTAATCAATAACAAGAAAGCAATAGAACAGGGTTACATGCCAACTACTTAACAGCCATGAATGCCTTTCATCACACAGGCCCAGTTACACTGATGTGCTAGTGAACAGGAGTAAGTGTATCAGAACAGTAAGCGTTCATGACAACCTGAAAATTGCATAAACTTAAAATCCTTACCTTTATGTCAGCAAAACCAATAAAAGAAAATCAATGGCCAGCAATGATTCCCTGTAAAATGGCCTAGTAACAGTGTTTAAGATGCCTGTGCTGAGACCCATTAACCAGTAGAAAATGGCAACTCTGAGTTCTGTGCGTTTGCATATGAACTGAAACAGTTAACAATGCTGATATTTAATCATCATAACTATGATGAGGCAGAAAAAAAATAAAATCTCAACATTTGTTTTCCCAATAAGACTTGGCAGACAAGCACGTAGTAAGTGCATTTGCAGGAAGTTCTTATGATTTGCTCTGAAAAACACCCTTAATGAATCGCTAACATCGCCAAGTTCAGTCTGTGTCTTTCAGTGCAGAGAGACAGAAAGGAGAGAAGTAGTTTCTGGAGCTTCTCTACCACTTGAAAGCTAGTCTGGAAATGCCTGCTTAATTAGGTAGTTATTTGGCCATCACTTCAGCAGTGCCTGAAAAATACACTTGCCATTTACTGAAAATGAATGGCATAAAGGCAAAAAAAAAAATGGTTCCATTTCACAAATGTTTGTCTTCATGAACCATGTAAGAAAGCAATCTTCACCAGCACTACCCACATGGAAAAGGCTGCCCTCAGTTTTCCCTTTAGTTTCTTGGCAAGATTTCAAACAAATTCTTCCAGGTCCCTTCGACACATCTGTTCCTGTTGTCCTAAAGCGGGTGAAGTAAGCACTCCTTATCGGCAGAGAACCCAAGTCTTCTGCTGGTATTTGCCAGACACAGTGAACACGTGTAGACCTCATGCAAGTTTTGCTAAGCGAACTGCAGCCCCCACCCATAAAAGTTGATGAAAAATCAGTTTCTGATGAATTTCAGATGACAGCTTCTTCCATAAAAGAGTAAGTCCAGGAGGAAGAGAATCACTTCAAAGCCAACTGCTCTTCGCAATGCGGCACATTTATAACCTTCACTAAAAGAAACATTTGGCCCTTATTTGTAAGGGCTGTCCTCATGCCTGATCAGATTGTCCATCCAGTTCTGCTGACTGGGATGGTAAAAATATCTTTGCTTAATAGCAAACCTCAGCTGTGAGGTGGCAATGTGTTCGTTCTCTGATGACATTCAAGATGAGTTTCCTGTCACTGGTATATGGTTTTGCACCCTGCCACCTTTCTAAACCAATGACCTGGTAAGACAATATAAGCAAAGGAGACAGGCACACAATCTTGTGCAGAACCACTGCTCACTGAGAAGATAGTTCTAGTATTCTCTATTAAGCAATGAATATTTTAAGTCAGTGACTGGGCAGCAACATCCCTTGGATTCTCCAACATCCACAGCAAATGACAGAAAGGAGCCCTTCTTTAGAATATATACATATATATATATATATATAATTACAGGAGATCAGAAAACCCGGGTTCAATAATGACTTGTCTGAGGTTGTGGAGGTTTTTTAAACACCTTTACTCTCAGGGCTGCTACGCTGAGAGTAAGATTCTATCGCAAACTAAATTTTGCCATATCAAATGTAAGGAGCCATTGCCCTAATTCCGTGTTACTCTGTCAGTGGTGGTAGACCTGATTTAGGAGGGTTTCCCACTAACATCCATCTGCATTACTTCTAGTCCCCAAGATTAGTTTTAACTTCCCTTGCTCAAGCTTGCCTCTTTGTTTTTAAACCTGTCTGTCCATAGATGCAGTGTAAAGAGTGCCTACACATACAGCTGAACTTTGCCAGCTAAGTGCAGGTCAGAGGGCCTGGCACAAGGACCCTGCTGAAGCAGATCTTTTGACACAAGGAAAAGTAACATGGGACTACAGGCAAATTCTACAAACTAAAGTCATTGTACTTCCCCTGAAGGCACTGGAAACAAAACTTTGTGATGTAAACAATAAACAAAATTCCTTTAACTAATCAAAATGCTACCTGCATATACTTGTGGCAGCAAAAAAACAATATTCAAACACATTCAGAAGTACTATCTTTACTTAATTTAAATACCATGGTTCGAACATTAGCACTGGAATTTTAGAGGTACTGAAATTCTCTCTGTACATTTCACTTGCACCATGAAAAAGCCTTTTTTTTCCCTGATACTAACCCTAAGAAATCTTACATTTGCTTTCTTGTCATCTACAGAGCATTCTACTGTCTCTGGCTATGTAGTTTGCTCCTTCTCTTGGCCTACTGTCTTTCAATGAATAATGCATTTCTCATGCTGTGGACTCTTTCCATGGCTGGGAAACATATCGCTCTGTCAGGAAAATGTAGTGACATGGTTCATTGTGTTACTCCGTGCAGCTGCTTAATTCAGTCTATTGTTTATTAATTTTTGCACATATCTCATGTTTACTGATAATACAAAGGCATCACTCATTCTGCCCCAGAATCTCTGACAGTAAGATTGGCAGAGGGTCCTGGTCTAAGTGACCTTGGGCAGGGCAAGGCTCAGCCAGTACAGAACCGGATTATCTGTGCACTAAGTGAGGCAGCATGGAGAGATGGGCTGATTGCAGGAAGGGATACCAGAACAAGTACATAGGTGGAACAGACAATCTGACACCTGTACATCTCTTATTTTGCTTAATATTGGTGCAAGTCTGGGCCACTCTCAAGAAAAACTCAATGCAAAGAGGTCACTGTCATCCCTGCATATAAGACAAAGTCTTTCTTGCACTGCTTTTTATGAGGAACACAATAAGCCTAAGAAGGGGGAAAAAATCTACAAGGGAGAGTTCAAATAGTCCTAGTGTCTTGTAGTGGCATCTCCAAATGACTAGCCTGGATGGTCCTTTCTCTAGCTTATGCAGCAGTAAAAACAGAATATCAAAGAGGAAGGCTGGGAACAATGCGAGGACACCCTGAGACAACAAGGACCCTTCAGTGGCTTCTGTTCAATTTTCATCCCACTGGCTGCTACATGCCCAGTAACATTTTTATAGCTATTGCCTCTTTTTTTCTCAATAACCTGCATCAAAACATTGTTCGTACTTAGCTCACTAATACCTCTAACATGCAGAAACAGCAAAGGGAGTATAGGAATTCAGTAGTACTGAGAAAAATTCTAATCCAACTAAATTTGGCAGCACAAATCTCTTACATAACCTGGGAACTAGAGGACAGTCTGATCATCTGGGAACATTAATGTGTTCTTCTTACTACATTAAACAAAAATGGTAACTTTCCATAACAAATTTTCTTTTGCTTTTCAAGGTGTAATATTGCAGGAAAAGAATCACATGCTAATGAGAAATTTATAACATCAATAAAAAATGTATTTGTATGACAATTCCATTATACTGGAGCTGTATATGAATTTAAAAGTTAACTAAGTTAATTTACCAAAATTGCTTTGAACTGTAGTGCAGCTCAGAAGCATAGGACAGCGCTTGTGGTCTTTACTTATAGTAGAAGCTCTCTAAAACAACACTTTCTGAAGAAAACTGGCATTTCTGAAGCTGACTGTTACGTCGACAAATTTTACACAGACTTCAGGAACTGGGCCTCTCATGAGACTAAAAAGGGTTCAGAGGTACAGATGGAAGATCCTAAGTATGGACAAACCACTAGCACAGCAAGCCACAGTTTGTACCCGCTGTAAACACCCTCCCTACAAAAACAAAACAAAACAAAAAAACTAACCAAACAACAAGACAGTTCACCTCCTTTTTTTCACCTGAGATACATTATAATATGCAAAAGCAGCTGCTCAGTAATGGGATACAAGAGCACAAAAGCTCTATTCACAAAATAATTGTCAACAAAGGATTATACTTTTTACATCTGTTACAAAATGAGGTAAGAGTTCATTCAGTGCCAGTATTTCCACTGTGTAATAAACATTGAATTGATACACTGCATTCACAAATTACAAACAGCCAAACTTTTGAAATAAAGATATTGAAAAATGTTAGGACAACAAGAAAAGTTTTGTTTACAGAATGGCAAAACTAATCTTATAGCATGCATACACAAAGGGTGAAGAGTTTGGAGAATATCAGAGAATCTGCCAGCTGAAATCACCTTAAACAAGTCTTACAGAAGTCTGAAGGGAAGGATAAGTTGGAAAAATGCTTAACTTCTTCTAACTCAATTAAGAGAGAAGAAAAAATAAAACGTACCAGAAAAAAAAAAGAATCGATTATTTAAAAAACACAGGAAGTCCTATCAAAGACTTGCAGAGAAGCTTAGAAATCCTAAAACCCACCTAATTTGTGATTTTTAGATTTCCTTTCATCAACATGGGACTTTTTGCAATTGTTTTTAAATGCTACTTACTACATCAAAAACTGCCTTGCAGCTATAAACCCCAGTTAATTTTTCCAGATGGTTAGAATTACTTGGTTTACAACTGTTACTTCTAATAGTCTTCATACATTTAACGCAATACTGCCAGTACAATAAGGGATACCAGTTACACAAAAAATACCTTACAGTGGTAGAAGACAGAAAAAAGAAGTCAGAAAATAAGTACTTTCAAGCAAGGTCTTTCAATGCCTTACAATAAAACCAGCATACAATAACTGAATTCTGTTAACTCTTCCCTCACTACAAATTATTGTCTCCATTATGACAAAGGAAAGATTTTCTCCAGAACATATGCTTTGCATTAACTATGGTTCTGTTGGTGCTCTGTGACTGTTGTCAGGGTCTGCGTGTTACAGAATTGTTGCTACGTAGGACAGTGATCCGTGTATGTACTTGGCTTTCACAGTGACCTCATAATTTGTTTTCAGGTAGTTGAAATACTTTTAAAGTTGTACCAATCTAAATCACAGTTCTTCATCCATTTAAGCTAGTAAACAGGCACACTGATTTACGTAGACATACATGCATTTTTTGCTAAATCCAAAGAAAATCAACACAAAAACGAACAAACTTGGCCCCATTTTTTGCATTAGTTGCACATAATGCCTTCTTTTTCATTCTTATGATAGTATAGCTTAAGACATAAGGGTGCACAAGTACAGCTTAAAAAACAACTTTTCTTAGGCCTGCTACACTTTATTGAGCTCCGTTTTGGGACTAAAACAAGCGACCAGGTAAGGATATAGAACCACACACTCTGCCAACAAGCACTTGCTACAAAACTTGAAGCCCATTAGAGATATTTTTTTCCATCTGTACAATGAATGTGCCATAGAGATGTGCAGTAACATTACAATTCCTTGATTTGCTTGGAAACAAGTGGACACCACTATGCAGACATAAAGCTGCAGGCTGCCAGCTAATCCCCAAACCTTTGCTCAATTGTTCGTGCAGGTGACACTTGAAAAATGAAAGGTAGCAGTATTCCTCTTTTCTTTTGGGAGACCCATCAATCTGACAAAGCTGCTCAGTAAACAAAAGAATTACCGTTTTAGTAATTGCAGGATGTCAATACATTTGGAGAAGACGCTTTTCCGAATGCTCAAGAATGGATATTTAAGGATGACAGGAAATGTCAAGCTACCCCTTTTTGAAGGCTACTTACAGCACAACCACAGCACAGCACAAGCTAGGAGCAAAGAGAGTAACTTTATCACCAGTACTCTTTATTTTATCCCACTCACATAGAAAGAACAGTGGTTGTTCAGTCACCATTAGTCATGCGTTAGAAAAGAGAACAAAAGGAAACCTAAAGCAGAATATCTATTCATAGGGA
The DNA here is from genome assembly GCF_040182565.1 of Anser cygnoides. Lineage (NCBI taxonomy): Eukaryota > Metazoa > Chordata > Aves > Anseriformes > Anatidae > Anser > Anser cygnoides. The sequence continues at coordinate 30,053,154 of NC_089875.1, read as the reverse complement.
AATGCTCATTGATAGTTCTTCTGTTATAGTTGAAAGAAAGTTGCAGAACCCTATGAGATTGACAAGAAGATATGGCAGGAAGAGTAAACACTTAAATAAGTCTAATTAAAACTCCACCAAGAATTAGAGCAATATTCTTTTCCTATAAGCTGCATGCACAGTAAACAGTTATTACTCTTCGTAACAGAAATTGCTTTCTTATGTAGAAACGAACAAAAGGACAAAAGAAATGCAGAGTCACACTCAGTCTCACATGTTCACAGCTGCTTGCTTCAAGTCTTATCTCAAACAAATGCTGAGAAGGCAACCAGTTTTGATCTTTCAAATTTGACATGTGTATAAACAATTACATCATAGAATTCAAGAGTCAGTTTACAAGCAATGGTTTAAAAACCAGACTAATTTAAGAAATAAGGAGACCGAGACCTAGAATTAGAAATTTATGCTCATTATTTTATTGCCTTGGGCCACCAAATGCTGTATGTAGAACTCCTTAGAGGTTGCCAGGAGAACAGCTCATCAGTCTTACTGCAAAAGTACAAACTGGCAGAGTAACACACTGCATTTTAGTAGATTAACAATCTGCAATACAAAGAACCCTACTGTTTCAACAGAACAATTGAATCAAACTCTGAAAAGCAGCACTTCAAAGTACAGGACATAATAGGGGTGAGAGGAATTATAAATATGCATACCTAAACAAAGATACTACTTCCACGAGGTGAAATAACCTCATAGTTTACACACCTATAAAGCATTACTACCAGACAAGGAAAAGACTGGAGATGCAGCAACAGAACAATGAAAGTGTTAACCTCAAGGATGTTACGATGGTAACATAGTTTCAACCTGTCATTTTGAACTGTAGCAGTTGCTGCAAACCATTACCTTAAGTATCAGTTAACATTAGTGCTAAAACAACAAAAATCAAATATCATGTACATTTCTATACAAACGATCAGGCAGTCTTTATCTCTCATCTCATTCCATGTAAATGTATTATCTTCCAGAAAGTGATATTCACAAATGATTTCAGAGAAAGGTTAATGTACAAAGATGCCTTAGTTAAAGTTCATGAAAAGACTGATCAATATAATTAGACAGAGGTTTGCTTGTAGTTCTTCGTATCCAAGACCTTCTTGCCACACATTGAGCAGATGCCTATAAGCACACAAAAGGTGTGTAAATTATTCAAAAATCATTAAGGTTTTTTCTTCAAAACATAGCCTCTATGTTTTTATAAAGATAATTTTGAAGTAAATGTTAAATGAGCGCTCATTGACAATCTGCATGTGCACCCCCTCACCAGATATTGCTAATTCAGAAGCAGTAATATGATTTCTAACACAAATTAGTATTTGCAGCATATGTGTAATACTTCCACTTACAAAATAAGCTCTATTTTGAGAGCATTATGATTCATAACAGCACCTGAAGCCTCCGTAATTTGCTCAAATACTGGAGGGCAGCCAGGAAAGGCTCCCATCTGGCAAACAATTAAAAAATGGTGTGTTATTAAACTTCGTAAGTCCTGTAGCCTAAGAAAAGTAGCTAAGCTAAGGAAATATAAGCACCAGCAAACTGACTGCTAAATGGAAGATTAACAGATGGGGAACTTCAGGCAATTGAGAAAGTTGAGTACAATTTCATGGAATTAAACTATTTAGAGTAACAGAAGAGATAAATAATGGACACTAACAATGCGAGAGAGTTGAAGTGAAGATGACTACTGTTGACACAGAAGACTTTGACCTAAACCCAAAGAGCGGCAAGACAGACGACAGGAGTAGCGCAAAGTACACAAGTTTGGCAGGGGCAAAGGAGGGAGTTTCTCAGTGTTTCCCTCTTTTTCTAAAACTGAAAGGTGCCAAGTCTTCTGTCCAGTAGGACCACATCTCCTTTTACAAGACTGTTCATCAGCAGACAAAAAAAAAACATCGTGACAACTATTTCTGTTGCCTCTCTCCAAATCACAGGCTTTTATATATTGACATCATGTGACTGGACACACATCTGCGAGTCCCCTAGGAAGGAGAACAGTGGGGAACGTGCCACGAGATTTGTTCTGGAGTTCAAAATCCAGCCCACCCACTGTTCACTCCAGGTCTAAATTGAGGAGTAATTAACTTCAGGTCTCTGAATTTCAGAGCTACGCAACAGTTGAAGCACCAAGCAGTAATACTGCACCCGCTTCAAGAAACATGCCACAACCTCAGTCGTTGATGGTCAGAACTAGAACCTAAAGCACTTGAAGATTAAGCTCTGACTTTTATGAGGTTTCTTCCTGGAAAGATACACAAGCAGGCAAAGACGAAATCCTGAAGGCCACCCAAAACAATGGTAAGTTTAAGAAAGAACAAGGTTCTGCCATATGGGATTCAGGCAGCCATCTGGTGAGCATCTAGCAACTAGAAAAGGCAACACTCCTACAGCAGACTGCTAAGCCACTGATTCAGTGACACTGTGCACAGTTATAGAACAATTAACGTCATTCCATAAACAAAACTTACTACTGGTTAGCTGTTGCTCTGCAGCTAGCAATTGGTTCAACCTGTGTCTGTGGGGGTTCTTCAGTATTACTAATGTAACTGAGTTCACGTTGTTCTTTCTTCCCCCTCAGAAAATTAAAAGTTTGAGCCCTTTTGCTTATCTACTCAAACACAGATGACTGGTAAAATTTTATAACCTTAAGGCTCTACATCAAACTTGGTTGAAACTGATTTTTTTTGTTCCTGAGGGAACTTTTGAACAATTTATTATTTTTTTTTAATAGTGAAGGCTTGTAATGAATATAGGAGATAGAGAGCTTCTAGGCATACGAAGAATTTCATCACATTCATACATTAACTCATAAGTACAGAAAGATTTTATATATTATGTACCGCAATGTCTTGCTTTCTAGGGACAATGATTAAATTCTTATTTTTCAGTTTTATGTTAAGCCAACCTTGACTTTCAATGCACAAAGTATATTCACAATTGGGCCACAGACTCCCTTTTGAGAAATGAACCTCTCAATTGCTTATGTTAAGCTACTGAATGAATAAGGATACAATGAGGAGCAAAGACATCCATAAATATAACTTATCTTCAGATACACTTTTTAAATTATTTTTACACCCCAGTTTATTTTTCCTATTTACTCCTCAGGTATACTATTTTTGTTAAGCTAGTCTATTACTTTACCAAGACTGGATTATTTTTTAAACCAGTACTTCAAGTTTTGGATTTAGCTATTGCAAAAAAGGTAGAATGGAGAAGGGAGCAGAAAGACAACTGCAGCAAACGAGTTTCTTTTTTTCTTTTTATACCAAGAAAAAAAAAATCAAACTTGCTAGATGACAGTTTTCTATGCAATTGCCAAGATTAAGCTTACTTTTCATCTATCCATTTCTACTGGAAACATTTTAAAAGAAGTTAAGTCACAGAATAACTTACGTTGAAAAGGATCTCCAGCAGTCCCTAGTCCAGCCCCCATCCCACTCAAAACACAGCCAACTTGGATGCAGCTGCATGGGACCTTTCAAGTCAAGCCCTGAATGCTTCCAGTAGAGATTCCCTGAGCTCTACTGTTATTACAATATTTGACCACCCTCATGGTGTAAATTGGTTTCCTTGTATGTAATTAGAGTATCCTGCACTCTAACCTGGGTCCATTGCCTCTTATTCTATTGTTGTGCATCTCAGAGACAAGTCTGACTTCATCTTCTCTACACCTTCCTAATTACCAGTTAAAGACAGCAATTAAATCTCATCTCAGCCTTCCCTTTGTAAGGCCAAATTCAAGAGTTCCACATGCTCTCTTAATTTCAAACCAAACTGTGTTAATATGGTATTTAGTGAAACTCACCTTTTTTATAGGCACATCCTTGACAATAGTGAGACCCTGGCTGATGGACAGAACTCTTACAAATCCGACATATTGCAAATTTGTTCTTTCCATAAGGATCAAATCTGGCAAAAAGGAAAAATACTTTATGAACATTGAAATAAAGGTACTTCCGCTGCCTCATCCTAAAAAGTCTAAGCCAGAGGACACAGACAGAAACTCCAGCAAAAAATATGATTAAAAAAAGGAACATACAAAGGTAATTTATAATAGGATACACAAACTCTAAAGAAAAACTCTCTCTTTCCCCATTAAGAGAGATTTCTTGCATTATGAAGACCAAATTATTAAAAGCAGAACTAAAAATGTATCTTTTTACTAAGATACAAGGCTATTTTGAACTTAAGACACCTTCCAGCAATGCCCCCTTGCATAATATAACAGAACTCTCCCAGAATTTAAAGAAATGCTCAAGAGATCGTACACGCAATCTTAGCATGGAAAATAAACCTTTTCAGCTCCTCTCTTAACACAAACATCAAACCCTGGCAGTTTTAGGGAAGACTGGAGCAATATAGCTGCCTAGACTCTGATTCAGCAGAAAGCACCCATGAAATGTGTATGGACATAACTTTTAACAAGTCATAACATGCCATAACCCCCACAAAGAATTTTTAAAAAGAGCATTTTGGTTGAGTTTTGAGGAGTTACCAAGCTTTCCAGAAACCAGGTGTCAGCTGCAGAAAACTGATGTTTTAGCTGAAATCTGGCTTAAATACTGACCTTGCCTTCTTTGAGGTCAACGCCTTGTTTTCATTTAGCTTTCGGCCACCACTCTCTACAAAAAGAACAGAAGCACAAAGCAATAAATTTCCCAGTTTCAAGGATATGTGGGAGAAGCTTAGCTTGCAGCTTTTACACAAGGGCCAAGGAAGTCACAGAGATAAAGCACGCAGCACAGAGGCACAGCACACCAGGCTACCTTCTGCCGGGCCCAGCACATCACCCTTGCATACAAGGGGGGAAAACTGGACATATTCAATATCGAAAAGATCACGGCAAACAAATCCCTAGTGTATTAAATTAGCATGCTAAGGAAACTACAGGAGTTAGGAGTTAACTTGATAAACTGCCACAAATTTTAGCCCTAGGATTGTAAGATGGCTAGGGAAGGGAGCCGGCTTTGAGCTCTCTGCCGAGCGCAGCACCTGTGGTGTTTCTCGCCCCGTCCTTCCACGTATCGGGAGTGATCACGGTACCGAGCTTCCTCTCACCTACGGAAGGAAACGTTATGAAGGAAAAAGATTAAAACAGCGCCGCGCCACCGCCCCCAGGCCACGGCCACCCGAGGGGGACTGAGAGGGATGGGGGGGGGGCGGGGACCGCCCAGGGACCCCTGGAGACCCGTGCCCACCGCCGTCCCCACTCACACTTCTCGCACACCATGGCTGCCCCTCACAACAACCGGCACCTTCCGGGTCCGCCCCGGAGCTGACGAGCTGTCGCCGCCGCCGTTTTCCGTCGCCGGGCGGCCACGGCGCCGCGCCGGGGGTGAGGCCGCGGTAAGTGGCCGCGGGGGACGGGGACAGGGACAGGGACAGAGACAGAGACAGGGATAGGGATAGGGCCGGGGCTGTGGCCCCGCGGCTGGAGGGAGAGCGGGGAAGGGCGCCGGGAGAGGCCGCTCCCGGCCCGGGGTGCTCGGGTTTGGGGCGGCGGTGCCCGGGGTCGTGTGGCGGCGGTGCCGTTCTGCCACGAAATGGCCGCCGGTGCGCCCGCGCCGCTCGCTGTGTTGCAGGGAGCACGATGAGGGACGCCGAAGTACGGAGGCTGTGGGCTGCCAACCTGCTGTGCGCTGCCTCCGTCGTGCTGACTGCCGTCGTGCCGGCTTTCTTCCTGGACGGGTTCACGGTTCTGGGGACGCACCTCACGTGGCTGTGCGTTTGTTCTGTTTGCGTCGGTACCCTTAATGTAATCTTGTGTTTAGTCCTAAAACCAAGCCTGTCTCCGAAGAGAAGTTCTTTGGGTAACAAGGTAAGCTTATTCTTAAGTTACTACCAGCCGATACGGAGGGGAAGCTAATTCTTTCTTTGAACTAATCAGATGAGAAAGAAGGGAGTTGGAATTCTTGGTGGCGAATCCTTGTTTTCCATGAATGAGCTGAGTGCAGCACCTGTTGTTAAATATCCTGAAAATAATGGAGAATTTGCTTCATTCCTTACCTGCAAGCAACCTCTTTGGGTGAGCAATTCCCTGCCCGTTTCTTGCCGACACGCTGTGGTTTGTAGCCCTGGCCATGGGTCCAAAAACAATTCGCTGGCAAACACCAGCACAAAGCAGGATGGGCCCAGAAGGCATCTCCTAGTCCAGGCCTGACCCTCAGTATCATGAGGATACACTTTTCTCTTGTGTCGTTATAGGTCTGGAGTCATTTCAAAAAGAAGAGAAATAGTGCGTAGGATTTGAGGTGTAAGAGTGAGAAGAGCAATTTAAACAAGCTAGTAAACTCTAAAAAGCAAACTGAAAAAGTATTTTAGTGATTGCTGCATTGCTGTGAATGACTAAATCAGCACACAATATATACCTAGGAGAAATTTTTTTGTAGTTGCAGACTGTAACAGAAGCATTAAAGGTATGAATCCCAGCATAATAGGCTTGAAGAGGACCAATTCAGAGCAGCACACAACCAGTCCCTTGAGGGCAGCTCGAGAGTTGTGCACTCCCCACGTGCTGCTGGGTCGGACAAAGTCAAACACTCTTAGGTGGTGACTCTTAAAGAGTTAAGCAAACATCCCAAAGCAGCATCTTTGTATGTAATACTTCTGCCTTAATATCCTGTTGACAGAGAGGGACGTAAAATACACAAAGTCATCGTGGAAAACAAGTATTTTAACCATCTGTGATTTGAAAATGAAGCGGGCATCATGTTCTAGGTGAGATTTCATCCGAGCCTAGTGTAAGGAATGAATATCAAAGAAGTGTTCAAGTGAGATTATGGGTTTCCATCGGTGACCTGACCAGAACAGACCTAACCAAAACTATTTATTGAGTGTCTGTACTTCTGTCCAATACAGGGAGTACCCAGAAAGTGTTGTTTAAATTCATGGATGGTTATTGGTGTTTTGCAGATCTATGAAAAGTCGTGAGCATTTTTCAAAGGGATTTAGCATTTAAGATGTCAAGTTCAAACCATAGTGGGTTTTATTTCATATAGCTTTACGTATTATATTTGATTTTGCATGTCTTTTTTCATGTTAGGTACTTTCTTGCTTTTAAATACTTTTTCACATTCTGTAAAAGATGCCTTTTAATGAATGGGTGTAATGCTCAGATGTAAAACACGTAAAAATATCTGATGAAACTATCTTTGTTTATTTTGTCATTTCCAGTCGTATTTTTTCTATGTTTGTCTTAACATTACAAGGTGCGTGAAAACATTTTAGATGGAGTGAGCGTGGTCATTTGTAATTCATTATTTAAAGTATTAAACGTAAGGAAAGCTGTGTGGAAATATACCATGCTGTTATCATACTGTGCTGTAGCTAAAATTAAATATCTAAAGGAATAGGTAGTGTGCAGTGCTGTTGATAAGATATAGGCTAGGTATGTTACTTATGTCCTCTCTTCTTTTGAAACATTATTCTGATATTTTATTGCTCTTTTTTAGATATCCAGATTTCTAAAATGCTGTATATACTTTTTCATGTCTTGCATACTATTTCATGCGATTATTGTTCTTTATGGAGCACCTCTCATAGAGTAAGTCAGAAGACCCTATTTTTCTCTAAACGCTTTAAGGGGGAGTTCTCCTTGCTAATATTGGTATAAGTTCTTGTGTATTAGCTGGTACATTGGATATTTAAAGATAAGCTCCTGGCTGGGCGGAGAAGGATGGCTGTCTTTTTGTAGAAGTTAGCTCTTACAATTTGTCTGTATTTGGAGATATGTTTCATGAGACAGTTACAAACAAACACTTTTACTATAGTATTTGTTATACTTAAGGGTATTAATATTTTCCAAGTTTCATTTAGTCATTTCTCCCATAAGCTTCTAAAATATGCATCTTGCTTATCTTTCATCCTTTTGATATTAGTATTTTTAATTTTTAAGGATGATTAAGAAAATAGGAGAAACATGAAGCAAACTAACTGATTTCTGAGAGAGATGATCAATTACTGACTAACAATGACATCGTCTAGTTTGGGTTCATGGTTGCTTCCACAATGTCAAACTAGAAAAATAAATTGAATATTGAAGTAAATATCCAAGTGTTCTTCGGAACTGATGTTATGTATGAGGTATATAATGTATTTTTTAAAATGTTGCAGGTATCAGGCATTTAAGTAAGATACTACATTGCAGTCTTTGTTGAGGTAACAAACAGATACCAGATTTTTTTTCCTATTTTTCTTTATTGTTTTAGAGTAAGAAGAAAAGACTTCTTCTACATGAGGCTCAAGAAAGCATGCATGCTTTCACAAGTTGACTAAGAGGGTTTTTTCCTAAATCTTGGAGCTCTTTAAAAAAATAATAATAATAAATTAGTAGCTTTACCTCACTTTATTTTGTTATATTGCTTCTTTGTAGGTCAGTGACTGAGACATTTTTGTTTGCAGTTCTCCTGTCTACCTTTACTACTTTACAATGTTTATGTATGCTGGGACCAAACATACAAGCTTGGATACGGGTATTTAGTAAAAATGGGTAAGTTCCATTTCCACCCTGGGTAAAATTTAGAATAGAGTGAATTAATGTAAATAAGATATCATATTTTTTTGAAAAGAAAGAAAAAAAAAAAAAAGGAAGCTTCCTGAATTATGGTGTGGTTTTTTTTCACTTTTGTAATTCAGGGCCTATGAAAACTTTTCTGACAAAATTAGTAGTTTTGAAGACGCTAAAAAAGTGTTCAAGTGAAATTATGGGTTTCATTTGGTGACCAGAAAACTGACTTTTTACATCTGGTATCCAGAGACTAAATCTTGCTTTATTTGTTTGAAGGAAGTAAAGTTTCAAATGAGCATTTTAGTGATGTAAAACCATTCTGCTGGCCAGTATGATGATCATTAAATAGAAAGGAGTCTTGTGACTGAGCTGCATAGGGAAAATCATACCTTTATAAAGACAGTGTTTACAGTAGCAATAGTAAGCCAGAACAAACACGCTTTTAACAATATTTTTAACTTGGATGTAACTGTGAAAATTATATATAATCTACTATGCTCTTAAGTACATAGTCTTTGTCGGTGCTCTCTTTCAAGTTTCAGAGAAAGCTGTTTTCAGTGTCAGAGTTTTCAAGCATAATTTTTTTTCAAGAGTATGTTTAAAGGAAAATAAGCTTTTTTTAACCTAGTAAAAGCCATATCATTGCCATGTATTAAGGATAACTTATTTTTCAGAAGTATTCTATCTCTTCTGCCTTTTTTCACTCATTAAGTAACAGGAACATTGAAAGGCTAGGACTCTGAAACATAAAGAAGCCCTACGTATACTTGAAGTTCAATAATAAGATCTTAGCATTCATTCCCATATAACAGTTCATAAGGGCAAAGTCTCACCTCCGAAGAAAATGAAAAGTTGTATAGCTCTGCTGACCTAATGAGTTGCTTTTGTTTTAAACTTGTGTAGAGAAGGTCAAAAATAGACTTTTTATAGTTGTTTCATGTATTGTTTTTTGTATTATCTCAGTTCTCAGCTTACTAAAAATTATCTTAATGCTTATCCAAGTTGGTTATGCCTGCTTTTTATTTTCAGTAGAGGGAGTGAACAGAGTAATAGAGATGACATCTTGCAATAATTCAATCAAAGCATGGAGTTGTTTAGCCAAAACAAATCATTGCTGGTTCACTTAGTCATCTTTGGAAGTTTTGCAACTGGAAATCATAGGTGAATTCAAGTAACAGATGTTTGACAACAGTCTGTCTTTGTGCTAGGTTAGATCTTGAACACGTGTCTGTTTCTTGCCTAGTCTGGATCCCAATGTTGTTCAGTATAATTATTGCATAGGAAACAGGGTTGTCTTGCTTTGACGTTTTTGCTGTGACACTTTGTACATGTTTCTTACTAGTGAGCCATGTGATGTTATCAGAATAAAATGCGTATTTAATAACGATGTTTAGTTAGACTACCCCTTGAACGAAAATAGACTACAAAGAAATACTATAGCATTTTTTTAGGGATTGCAGCAACATGTTCATTTACAAAGAATTCTGTTGGCTTTTCATTTGACCTCATGAATTCATGAGTTGGAAGGTCTTGCACTTAGGTGTTAGCTGAGTGTAGGCATGATTTATTACAAGGTTGTTTCCTCTGACTTAACCGTTTGGAATGAGGTGGGACAGGTTGAACGGAGGAAAAGGGCAGTCAGGTAAGATCAGCATGGCTGTGTGCCTTGAAAGACAAGTGTACTGAATTGTATTGCACTGAGATAGCAAGCTGGAAAGTCTGGTTAAGCACGTAGTGTAGAATGAAAGAAGAACTTGTTTACAAAAAATGAGTACGATTTAGACTGAAGTAATCATTGACACTTAATTTTTGTTACTTTTATTTGCCTGTGCAATACTCGAAAGATCGGGATGTGCTTGTGCTTTTGTCTTCACAGAAAAATGGAAAAGGGCACCTAAAAAAGTTTATCTTGATGTATCAAGTGTAAACAAGTGATAGATGTTAATATTAATTAGCCAGCTATTCCTCTGGATACCTACTCATAAAGTTACATTGAAGTAACGTGGTACATAACCTATTGCATTGTAATAGCTATGGTACAATTGTGTCATCTGCCGTAAATAGATTGGGGATCATTTTGTGAAGTGCTTGTTTTTTCTGCGGAGGTGCTTAGCTTTCTCTGTTTTTAATTGCAGCACTTCTAGTCAAGTGATCGCTTCTAAGAAAGCCAAAAGATCAGTCCGTGAGTCTAAGTCACCTCACCTGTAGGGGGCAGATGACACGAGCCAGCTCAGGATAATGTGATCTGTGACACTGCAGGTTTATGGCTTGTATTAGCAGTGTTTGGGATGTTGGTGGATGAGGAAGACGTCGTTTTGTTGGAATGCGTGAAACACAAGTGTAGCTCAGGCAGAAAATTCCACATGCTTCGTGTTTTCAAACTGAGTGCACTTTTTGAACAGTTTGAACCAAATGAAATAAAAACTCAGATTTCTTAGAGTTTTTAAAGAACAATTTGCTCTTGCCTGAGGAGTCTGTGTACACATAGAATGTGTGAGAAAAGGAAGCTTGTGCATTCTGCATCATCAAGACTTGAGTTTTAAGGAGGCTGTAAATAGGGCTCTTCTTTTCACCAGTTTTCCATTTGAGAAGGGATGGGCCCACTCTGGCTGTCTCTGGGCTCACTGTTCTGACACGCAGTGTCATGACACTGATCATATGCTATCATGTGCTGCTGAGAGTGGGTAGAGGGAAATAAAAGCTGTGGGAAGGCATATTGACACTAATGGAAGTAGGAGACTTTAAAGGGTGTTTCAGTAGTTGTTGGCTAAAATAGCCTCCCGCATAAAAGTCTTGAAGAAATCAGCTTTCATTTGCTGATTTTTTTATTATTTTTTATTCCTCCTTTTGAAGAAAATTTATTTCAAGTCCCTAATCTGAGCAATTGTGTTGAAATTTCTGGTATCATAGCAGTTGTAAGATGTTACCTGGGTGGGAAGTAGATTCTCTATTTGGAGCTTGTCCAAAAAAATAGTATAAACCAGTAACTTTACGGCTCTTTCCAGTTTTCATTTCTCTCATCACTTATTGTGTCCTCCTTACTCTCACAGATTTGGAAATGTCCTTTGGAAAGGCGGGCATTGTCAAAGCGCTGTACTGCTTTGTATTTCAGTACTGCCATGGTGCAGAAATTCTAGATCTTGTCTGTCCAGGAGCTGTCTTAATAAATTCTTTTTTTAACTAACCTCTTAATTCAAACGTTATTTAGAACAGCGCTTAACTTGTATAATTAATGGGATTAAATAATGATTTGAGGTTTTAAAAGGCCTTTATGCCACTAGTGATAATTTATCATCTTAAATATCACTGGTCTTGCCTGCAGAATCTTTTCAGTTCTCATTTATTCGTGGTTTAAAAATACAGAAATCCATAAAACATAAAGTTCATAAATGTTTCTACCATTGCTCCTCAGGTAAAAGAAGGATTTGTGTGATGCATCAATGAATACCTGTAAAAATCCTGATAGGTGACACTCCATGCAGAAAAGAGAATAATCAAAACATTGTTACTGTGATATGGTGTTGGAGGACATGGCACGCTGTGTTGGAGTAGCCTGTGTCCGTGCTGCAGAGTGGATGAATGAGAAGCTCTCGTTGTTGCCAGGCTGCCAGTGGCTGTTCTTCACTCGGGCACTGTGCCTTGCTAATTCTGTTGTTTTGCTTTTGGACTCAGTCTGGTGCCTCCATATGGTGCAGCAGGATGTGTGTAGATTTACCAGATAGGATGTCTTGTGAGGTATAAATGTACCTCAGTCAGTCCTCGGTATATTCTCCTGGCTCTTTCACTCCTTTAGGGCTGTAGTGAATGTTCTCTTCTCCCTGCTGGCTCACAACTGCCTGCTCACGTATTCAGCTTCTGGAAATAATTTACAAGTTTCAATATGCAGACTTATAAATATTTTTTTAAAAATACAAATAAATAGAATTGTGTGCTTAAATCTAGTATTACAAGTTACGGGGATGGGGTTAATGTAGAAGAAATAGTGCCTGTTTCTGCCCCCAAATGTTAGCATTGAATTATAAATATTGTAATCTGTATGACCTTTATTTTGCAAACAACAGAAAATGTTTGCCCTACCCTTGTGAGTATTTCTGTCAAATATCAAATGCAGCAGCGAGTTACACCTACTCAGAAATAGTGTGAAATTTTAGACCCTTCTAAACAAGGGTTAAAGGTTTAAAGCTTTTCTTGTCATGCAACCTAAACATTGCTTGTGAAGTTTGGGGTTTACTGCTGTCTAGACCTCTAGCCATAAAAATGCCTTTTTTTTTTCCCCCCCTCAGTTGCCTAAAGTTGTATTTGTGTTTATAATCTAAGATATAGCAAATCTAAGATTCAGATCTCTCCTCTTACAGATTTGGAGCAGGGATTTGAGCCCAGTTCTCCTGCCTCTCAGAACTATGCCCTATGGTGCTCTGAACTGCTGTTCTGTTTTCTTAACTGGTACAAAGAACGCAGATGCTCATGGCTTGAGGAAAGCAAAGCAATCACTTGGTAAACTGATAATGGACAATAAGTGCTTATCTAATAAGTGGAAATCCAACTTTTCCAAATTTTTTCCTAGTGGTAGGAGGCTATAAACTCAAGACCAAACTCATTAATATCTGCTGTGGTACAGTACGCACCATGATTGGCGATGCAAAAGGAAGTCTTCAGCATGCAAGAAATACATCCTGCTGCCAGCGTAGTTGAACTTGGAAACAATGTGGCTTAAAAGCTGTAATATGCAGGCTACATTTACTTTGCAGTGTTTCTTTTCAGTTCATGTAAGTTTGCTTTGCAATATTAACATAATAGGCTTCTCTTTTAAATTTCAAATTGTCTTAGGCATGAAAGGATAACAACGTATCTATGCCATAGAGTACTTTGGGATCCCATACTAGCCCTTCATGTCTATTTTTCCTTTCAATGCACATAGTGTTTTTGTGATATTTTAACTTGCTGTTGTTATGGTGTTTCAAATTCAATAGGAGTGTTTTCAGGTAAAATAAATTAGCTTTTTCAGTAAACACCTCAAGGGGAAAAGATCTCTTTAATGAGTGTTATAGAAAGATTGTGATTATAGCTAAAATATGCAACTTACATTTTACATATAGTTTGTATATACCTGTTAGGAGAAACTTGCATGCTATTTATCAAATATATTGATTATTTGTTTGTAATCTCAAAAATCTTGGAAGACATCAGATCTAATATTCGGAACTGGTAACTTTTGCTGGTGTTGAAATCTTGTAACACGCTTCTCTTGCAGAGCTACCTCCATCTGGGAAAACAGTCTACAGATTACTACAACATGCAGTATACTAGGAGCTTGGTTTGGAGCATTTCCTATTCCTCTTGATTGGGATCGACCTTGGCAGGTTAGTATCTACACCTTTATCATAAATATATTTATTTTCTGGGTATAAAGCTACAAAATTGTCCTGCAAGCTACACAAAATTGCTCTGAAACCGTACGGGTATATTGGATTTACTCATACCTTGTTTCTGTAGGGTTGTGCCAAACATTCAAAATGCCATTAGAAGCATCTGTGCTTACAGAATGAGGATGTAAAATGCAGAATTTTTGCCCTTCCTTCAAAAGAGATTCTTTGTTATAGATTTATGAGCGTGTTTGCTGCATGCAAGTTTTCTCGTGAAATAGAGCTGTAAGGGTTTTCATATGAAGAAGCTAGACAAGGAGGAAGAGAAATGTGAAATGATAAAGATGGCTCCAAGTTTGTCTACCTTTAGTCTGGTATCTTTTATTGCTTATGGGTAGGGAAGGAAAGATGCTCTCCTAGTGTGTTTTAGTTCCCCTCTATCTTCCATAAAAGCACTTAACAGAATGCATTTAAAGTAGATTTGGATTGATTTGTGGAAATGGTGCAGCCAAAACACTGTACTGAAAACTTACCTTCTGACTTCAGAGGAAGGCAAGGGTTAGCTTCATAGTTGCACAATAAAAAATGTGAAGCTGGCATTGCAGATTCTGTTTTTCTAAATTCACGTCTGTGCTATTATCTTCATGTTTTGTTTGGCACGGAGAAACGATTCTATTAAATATAACCAAAATCTGCAATTGCCATAAAATGATGATAATAATACCAATTTTTCCTAAAGATCCTCAGTGGATATTTTCTTTCCTCAGGTTACCAAACTCATAAACTCTCAGCTGAGTAGCACCTAGCAGGCCTGTTCTTAAGCAGACAGTTTCAAAGGTTTCTTTCAGAAGTCAGTATAGCAGGCAGTGCTTTTCTCTGGGATTGTGGCTTAGAGCTGCAACAGGAATTTGTCTTCCAAAAGTAGAGAACAGCCTGTTTTTATACCATCAGCCTTTCTATACACCAGTGTAAAGAGACATTAACATTTCTATTTCAAAAATAAGATTAGAGGAGTAGAATAATACCTTAAGTATAAAATAAAGTTTTCATCCCTAAAACAGCTTGGTTTTATTTTTGCAAGTTATTTCACCGTCAGTCTCACATAGAGGCTGGCTAGTGTTGGCAACTAGTTTATTGTCGCTGGTCTTTCCTGAATGTCATCCAGAAAATCAAGGAATTAGTTGAAATGCAACCTCATCTCTTCTTGCAATGACCTTTTTGCAATGAGAAACGAGTGCTTCTTTTCTTGCTCAGCTAGGATTTTAAAATGTCACGTCACATCTGGCAAGTTTTATGTTATTCACATGCTTGCAGTTAAAATTGTCTGTGTCTTCACTCACTCTCATTTGTGTTGTGAGTCAATCCATGTAAGTGTTGATGAAAACTTGCATTTATACAAGCATGTAATGGCATGTTGTCCGTTCCTCTGCTTTGTTCACATCTGTCAAAAAGAAGTCCAAAATGCTCTCTGTCTCCGCTTTGAATTACCCTACGTGTTGCATTTCCTAGTATAGAATTTCATCTTCTGGCGTGAAAACTGCTCTGTATGAATAGTAATTCAGAAAATAATAATTGATCAGAATTTAGGATTAGAGTGACTCCACATACATGAGTTTTGGATGATACTCGGTAATTTAAATGTAATATCGAGTGCCATCTGATACATCCAGAAACTCACATGGGACTGCTGGATATTGCACAGGACATAAAAGGGAACCCATCACCTTCCAGAACAGTAGGTGGAGACTAGGCTGAACAGTAGGATACCTAAAATGGCACTGGACACCCATATTTAGATAAATGAATACCATCCACATGTGTGACTGCTCATCTCTTTTAAGAAAATACATGCATGTGTGTACACACACACACAATCTCAGACTTAGCTAATATGCTGTGTATGAAAACTTTACCTTTTATGCACTGATGGTATAAGGAAAACTTAATGAAAGTCAACAGGCTCTGATTAACAAAGCAAAGACATATAATAGCTTAAAACAGATAACTTTAAGTACAGTTCATTTCTTTATTTGTCCATTCCCTCTGTCACTCCACAGTAGGAGGCACAAGTTTGGTAATGGTCTGGTGGCTTTCTGTGTTTGAAAAGTTTTCAAAGTCATACAAACCAAATGTAACTGACTGAAGTTAAGCTCTGGAATCTATACATCTAAAAAGATACTATCTGGCTCCTGCAGAAACCTCAGATACCATAACTTGTTGCTATTTCTGGGCATGAATGCTTCCTAGGGAACTCAGGAAGCAGCAAAAACTGTATGTCTGTATTTCTCTTTCCTTTTACCATCTCCACCCTCATTTCTGATGTACTCTTGATACCAAAGTTATCAGGGGAGAGTCTCTGACTACCAACTCCTGCATAAAAGCTTTTTTTTTTCTGTACCTACCAGAGCTTTTACTGCTGTGTTCTTTTCATTGTGTTCCTTTAATTTCTTCCCCTCCCCACTTCCCCTTGTAGGATTTAAAATCATTGGGGGGGGAGAGGGGGGGGAATCTTACTACTCATTTTTGAGTCTGAACTGCTTGATCATTACTTTAATCATCATCTGAGCAATTCAAGACCTCAGATGAATAGAGAAGCTTGCTTATCACTTGTGCAGGCTGCCACTTCAACAGTCTTTGAAAACTACAGTTTTAAATGCTAATTTTTTTAGGATTTGCTGTATAGGGGAAGATGAAGGAAGCTCCTTATAAAGGTTTTAAAAGTTAAATTATTGCAGAAAATTGACAAAGTGAAGCACCAAAATTGTAACACATCTTGAAGGCAGAAGTGAACCTTCTTTAAAGTAGCTTGCTTAGAGAATCCATTTGGTCAGAAGTCCGCAGTCAGCTGTTGATTTATTTTATTTTTGTTTTGTTTTCCTGAAGGTGACCTCTTAAGTATTGGTCACCAAGGCACAGGGGGGAAAAAAAGCGCAAGTGTCATGGCCAGGCATTTTCAGTAGTTGCCCAGAAACACTGCTTCCTACTTCAGCCAAGTTGACATGTGTATGAGTGAGCTTCATGGAAACACTGAACTTTTTGGAAGGGTTAACATGACTGTTTTGTCATTCTGTCCCCTCTGAGTATGAATTCGATAAGACAGGTACTGGGTTGCATGTAGTAGCTCTGCATCTCTGTCTCAAATCTTTGGAGCCAAGAAAAATTTCTGTCATTTCTCAGAAGTTCTGAGTACAAGCAACGAAACCCCTTTGTGCAAGAGTATTCTTCTTGCTACCCGATGTCAGGTAGTTACAGAAGCTCATGGTAGACTCTTTCACAGTAGCAATGCAAAAGAAGAGGTGCTTTAAGGTGTTGTCTTCTGCCTAAATTAGAGGAAAGAAAAATGGTCCTAATAAGGGATTATGCTGTTGCTGCAAATCTGCTTGCTTTGGGAAGAAAATCTTTAGTGCTGATTGCCTGTCTACTGAGTGATTAATCCAAGCACTGACTTACTAATCATAAAAAATACATAACATAGTTATGTACATAACACAGTTGCGGAAAGAGGTTCTTTAAAAGAGGAAAAAAATCAAAACCAAAAATCCCCCCTCCAAAAGACATGGGTTGGGAGTGGTTTGTGTAGAACCTAATCCAGCTGGTACGCTTACAGGAACACCTACAGATTAAGCCCCAAACCAGGTCTGAAAAAATCATGGAGATCTTACTATAGGCTCAAAAGTAATTACAACCCAGTCAAAACTAAATTATTTCTAGGAATGTGCATACACAAAGTAGTAAGCTGTCAAGCTTTTGACATTAGCTGTTTCTTATATTAGTCTAAAACCAGAAAGCTTGAGAATTACAATTCTGGATTTATCTGTCTCAGAATCAAAAAGGGATTCAAATGGAATAGCTCAGCATTTGCATTTGGACCCAGGACTGGGCTTTGAGATAAGGACAAGTTTCACTAGTGCTTGGCTGGTTTTTTTTTGTTTTTTTTTTCGTATTTTAGACCCTTTGTTGCACACAAACTTAAAAAAAAAAATAGTGGAAATGGTTCTCCTCTAGAACAGAAAGTGTGGTTTAGACCTTATTTATTATGTGGGTGTTATTATACAGACTAGGGGATGAGAGGCTGGAGAGCAGCTCCACAGAAAGGCATCTGGGGGTTTTGGTCAACAGCAAGTTGAATCTGAGCCGGCAGAGTGCTTTGGCGGCCAGGAGGGGCAATCGTGTCCTGGGGTGCATCAGGGACAGCACTGCCAGCTGGGCGAGGGAAGGGATTGTCCCGCTCTGCTCTCCTGGTGCGGCCTCACCTTGAGTGCTGTGTGCAGTTTTGGGTGCCGCAGTATAAGTAGGACATAAAGCTATTAGAGAGTGTCCAGAAGAGGGCTACAAAAATAGAGAAGGGTCTGTAGGGCAAGATATATGAGGAGCAGCTGAGGCCCCAGAGCAGAGCAGGCCGAGGGGAGGCCTCATGGCGGCCTGCAGCTCCCTCACGAGGGGAGCGGAGGGGCAGGCGCTGAGCTCTGCTCTCTGGGGACAGCGACAGGACCCGAGGGAACGGCATGGAGCTGGGACAGGGGAGGGTCAGGCTGGGGGTTAGGGAAAGGTTCTGCACCCAGAGGGTGGTCGGGCACTGGGACAGGCTCCCCAGGGCAGTGCTCATGGCACCGAGCTGCTGGAGTTCAAGAAGCCTTTGGACAGTGCTCTCAGACATGTGGCTTCATTTTTGGGTGGTCTGGTGTGCAGCCAGTTGGACTCAACAATTCCTGTGGGTCCCTTTCAACTAAGGATATTCTACGGTTCTGTGATCATTTTAGAGGGTGGCATTAAAGCCTTTAAGACCGCTTGTTGCAAAATCTGGATCTAATGTTTCTGTTGGTTATGGTTAATGTTTGTGGTGTAACTGTGTTATGGAAACACAGCTGCCTCTGTATCTTACAATGTAAAGGCAATTCATTATTTAAAGTGTTGTAGAAAAGGCAGAATTGTTACTACAAGAATTGGGTCAACAATAGTTGAGAAATACCACATAAAGCAAACCAAAAAGTTGCTGCTACTGTCCTTATGCTCTGTTTGTAGCCCTGAAATGTCAAAAGTTAGCAAAAGCCTCTGACATTCAGGAGGTACTATATGGATTTAGAATAAAAAGTACTATTGCTATCAATTTAGCTTTGTTACAACAATGTAATGTAACCTGAGATTCATAGAAAAAGTTAAGCACTGCATTTCGGATTGATAAATATTTCCACTTGATCGGGATTTACCAGACACTTTTATTGAATCTAATTTCTACACTTCAAGCTGTAGACAGTTTTGAAATGTTTAAAGTCTACTTTTAAATTAACTGTAGTACAGTTCAGGGAGTGGAGTGTGTTATTCTTAAAGCCACTCCTGTGAAGTCAGTTTTTTCATGGATGTGGCTTCAAATGCAAATGGCCTGTAGCCACTCACATGAAGCAAGCAATGCAACTGAAGGAAAGAAAGAAAGGGAGTACTCAGTATGCTGCAGCATAGCATGCTCAGCAGAGTACTGAACGCAGCTGCCTTCACTGTTCTGGTACCCACCTGTTCTCCCAATCTCCATCCTGATACATACAGGGATTCTTCTGATGCAACTTTGTTGCTGCTTTGTGGCCTTAAAAGAGCAATTAAGGAGAAAACAAAACTGTAGGTTGGTTTTTGGTTTCCTGGAGCTTCCCAGTCCTCAGCTGTTTGTATTAGTACTAGCATCTATTCCCACAGTCACAGCGTCACAGAATCATCTAGGTTGGAAGAGACCTCCAAGATCACCGAGTCCAACCTCTGACCTAACACTAAGAGGTCCTCCACTAAACTGTACCACTAAGCTCTACGTCTAAACGTCTTTTAAATCTTAACAGAACTGAAAAATGATACGGTAGTCATCCCTTTACATTGTGATTCATCCTTAGATGCTCACAAACCAAAAGAAAACATTGGTTCTTTAGGCATACCTCTTGCGACACACAACAAAACCAAGATAATTACAGATTTCTCAGAAAATCTTCACTTTATTTTCCTTGTTCATATTGTGAAAAATATTGCATACAGGGGATATTCAGACTAGTGGGCCTGTCTACATTTAAATCTAATAATGTAAAATGCATGTTTTAGGATATAACAGACAACTTTAGGTAAATAATACTTAATAGGAACAGAATATTGGTTTGGAAATAAAATGACATTCATTGTCTGAATAGTGTTTCAGAATGGAAATGAAAAATGTATAAAGCACTTGTTAGAATTACAGAATATATTGCTGAAAGTCATTTGGTGTCCTGATGATTCATTTTTCATTATTCTGTTGTTATTCTTTAAGTAACTTTTTTATATCTGATTTGGCCATGCCTATTGCCCATCTGCTGGTTTTCAGAAAAAATATTTTTTGTAACGGTGCAAAACAGTTGGTCAGGGAGGCCTACTCTGGGGTTCTTCCTTGGTTATGGGCTTCATTCTGCAGACCTGTCTTCAGCAGAGGTAAAAATGTAAAGATAGCTGTCTTACAGGAATGCAAGTCCCTACAGTAGTTAACATTCCTGTATTTAAAAAAACAAACCAACCAACCAAACAAAAACCCCACACTTTTCAAGACTTACCCTGCAAGACATGTTTCAGCGTATTACAAATGTCAGACTGGTAGAATAAGTATTTGCCAGTGTTTTGTGATTACTGTCAAATTTGTAAGAAATTTTACAAATAATTTTTGAGGCTTAATTATGATCACTTACCTAAGGCTATTCTAGATGATGTTCAGAAGTTTTAAAAAGTCGGGAATCCAGCTCTGATTACTTCTAGCCCTCTGATACACAGCAGTTATGTAAGGATTAGGGCTAGTTGGGATAGTTCCAGCAAAGAAATAGGAAATAACTGCCTTTGTAGTTTCTCGTTTTGTTTTCAGATTGACTATTTCAGGTTGATGGTGTGCTTTCAGTAACCACTTGTGATTACGATCTGAGCTTTGCGTATCATCTGAGAAGTGGAACCTCAAAAGAAAAACACCACCGAAACAGAGTGGTATCGTTTAGGTGGTACTAGATGCAATGTGATGCATCCTTTCTTTGCACAGCCTGGGGTAATTAGTTGCACAACAAGATGGTATAATTGAAGACGAAAACCTCATCTGCACACTATATGCTGTACAACTAGTATTCCAGACATCTCATTCATCATTGACAATAACCGAATTTTGCAAATAGTGAAGTTCCTGTTTTTATTGCATATTTTGACTCCAGACTTTTAAAAACGTCTTTAAGTTCACTGTGTACATGCCCACCTGTTTTTTTCATAGCATTAACTTTGATCTGTAGTAACTGTTGATAATGATAAAAAGTGGCTTTGAAAACATATTCTGTCTACAGTGTTTTTATATCACTAGGTGACAGTGAAGTGTATATTCCTACTTTATACTAGATGACTAAAACTTAATAGGTAGAACTCAAGATAGAACTGATAGAACTCAAATGAGTTGACTGACTGCCATGTAGCAAGCCAGTGACTCTAAATATTGGCCACAAACCTCTTGGACAGTTCCAACCTGAAAAAGAATCCGTGAAGAATCTTGGGTACAGATCTTTGTGGTTACTTGAGTAAGCTGAAACAGAACTATACATTTTCAGACTACGTTGTTATTCTTAACACAACTCGGAGTTTCACTCCTGTTTTTGCTTTAGCATCTACTACTGTGAAAGTTCTGTTGTAACAGAAGTTACTTTATGTGACTAGAAAGGACACTGTCCAGTGGGTGTTTGTTTTGTTTTTAATTTGTTTAGTTTTGATTTATTTTGTCTTGTTTTAAACAGAGGTAGAAGCGTGGTTCCACTTTAGTGGGGTTTTCGTTGTTTATTTAAAGGTATGTTTCTTAATGTAAACCTTAATGGTGAGGACAAAGGCAGTTATGCTTGCTAGAATTTTAGAACACAAATACACAAAAACAACTAGTTACAAATACCAGCCTGAAAAAAACTTCACACTTTTCTTCTCCTCAGCACGTGCTTGTCAACATACACAGTCTGTACAATGCGATAAGACACTTTTAGTTAACATTCACGCAACCAAAATAGATTAAAGGTACGTACTGAATTTTTTAAAACAGTACAGGTTAAGCAATCTGCAATTTAAGGCATGTTAGAAACAGAGGGAAAGTCTTTGTGCTCATTTATTCAGTTTTTAAATGAAACAAAAATCTTACATAGCTTTCCAATTGACAGTCAAAAATGGATCTTTTGAAATAGCAACAATACAAAAAAAAATCCTCGTTTAGGAATATGAGAAAAGCACTCAGCTAGAGAATGGGACTGGTTTACTTGAAAATAAACAAACAAAAAACCCAAACCAAACAGTAGATTGCCCCCACTGCATTTATGTAATTAAACTTCCAGCAGTCAGCTGCTTACTTTACAATATCCTTTAAAACTTTATTGGAGTGTTACTGCTCTGGTCTGTAAGAATCTGGCCTTTATGTCGTTATCAGTGTTTATGTAATTACCGCTGCATGGGATGCAAGTTGCAGACTCATAGTAGAGGACAAAACTGTCAT
The DNA here is from genome assembly GCF_040182565.1 of Anser cygnoides. Lineage (NCBI taxonomy): Eukaryota > Metazoa > Chordata > Aves > Anseriformes > Anatidae > Anser > Anser cygnoides. The sequence goes on along the minus strand of NC_089875.1, from coordinate 30,030,743 downwards.
GCAGCCGGAAGTCTGATTTAATTAGTTACGTGCATAGTACTTGCTGTGATCCTGCAACATGCTCTGCTTTCCATGCAATGCGTGAAGCATTCGCACATCAGCTCATAGGTGTTCTAAAGAGCACTTGGGAAACTAGCTCATTTATGTTCTGAAAGGCTGGCAATTTCTGTTCCGAGTCCTTGTTCTTAAGATAAATTCTTATATATAATAGAAACCTTGCAATTCTGCAGTGTCTGTTTAGCTAGCCTAAAGAAATTCTTTTTAAGTCCTGTCACCGATGCCAGACGAAAAGAACAAGGGAAAAAGAAAACTGAAACAGCAGAAGTCAGGATTGTTTTCTATTAATCATTGGCTTCTGCTCTGTCCCTTAAAATTCAATTTGTGTGCTTCTTGAGCATGTAGGTGGGGATTTTTTTTTGCCAAGCCACTGTTCAGCTTCCTAGTAATCATATACAGGTTGTTAGAACTGGCCTGTTTCCCCATGCATTTGATATGTAAACTGACAGTTTTTGTATTAGGCTGTGAGGATGGTAAGCTGATGCTCCCCAGCTGCTGGGATACACAAGGTATTTCACGACAGTTTCCTGAAGAATGTTCTGTCCTGCCTCCTACGCTCCCCATATTTTTCCATCCAGATCAACTCCTTCCCCCTCAAAAACGTTTAATTAGGCAGTGGTGCCTAACATCTTATTCCCCTGCTGCTGCCCCAGCCCAAGCATGACATCGGTGATGGAGTAGGGTATGTCAGCTTCCCCATGGCAAAAAGGGGCATGAAGTAGGAGACACTGAGCTGAGTAGTGCCCTGAAGGAGAAAGGGCTGTGTTACAAGTTGGGTACATTAAACAAGTGGAATGGAAACTCTTGAAAAAGGCAGGTGGGTATCAGCTGCTTAGATATTTATCACTTAGTTAATACCAAGTCAGGGACGCCAAACCAAGTTTAAGAGAAAGTACTGAAGACAGGGCAAAAACAGACTGATCGTGCAAGTCAAATTCATTATAGAAGGTCCAGTGGAAAGTGATGGGATCCCAGAAGAATGAGGCCAGCAGCTAATGCAAAGGAAAGCAATCCGCTTTCTTAGAAAAATTGCACTGCATTTGCCACAGAGCAAAAAGCATCCAGAAGGACTGTTATTTCAGTGCAGCTGATGGGCTTAAGAGCCGCATCTTAATCTGTCTTTGATAATTTGCTTCTTTAGATATACCCTTGAGTGCATCTGGCTATAAATAGTCCAAAGGCCAGCAGTCAAGAACAAAAGGTGCAGAGCTAGTATCATCACCTGTTCATTTGGTTTTTGCCCTGCTTTAACGGTTAGCAAAAATAGCATAAGCACAGCAATTCTCTTAAATCCAGGCTTTTAACTCCTGTGCTTAGGGAGTTTTAAGAAGGCCAACCAGTCTGCCTTCAGAACTATTTTGGGCCATTTGACCAGTGTAAGGTACATGACACAATAATAATATTAAAAATGTACCTGACCTAGTACCCTTCTGTGGCACTAGAAGGGTGGTGTTTCTTTTCTTTTTCATTCACGGTCAGTGAGAAGGAGTGTTGTATGGTTTCTCACCTTTAACCCTTCCTTACCTTTGCTGGCTGCCATTGGTGAGGGTTGGATTTCAGAGGTCATGCGTTAAGTGAGACAGCCTGAAACTTGTGTGAGGTAACACTGATTTTTAAAAAGCAAAGCAAAAACCGAGTGGTTTGGAGGGCAGATGGAGGTATCAATAACATTGACGGTTACGTAATTCAGAAAAACTATTGAGAAGCTGTGCTCCAAGTTGCGATTCAGTCAGGAAAAGAAGCTACAACAATCAACAGAGATCCTTTTAATCGTAGCAACAATTGCCCACTATACACAAAATACCAAAAGATACAGGGTGAATGGGTCATCAGGGATATCGATTTACCGGTTACGGGAACATGACAAATTCAGAGTCCGACATCTGCTTACACTTCTGAAAAGCAAATAGGCAACTACAGATTCACCTAATGTAGGTAAAATTTAATGAAGGATCGTTGATCGCTCACAGATAGAGAATTTGATGCAAAAAAGACCACTGACTTCTGAAGCCTCTGTCCATAGTTTAGTAAATATTAGAGTAGTATTTGACTTCACCAGCGGATAAGAGAGTTTGATTGCTGTTTCCACCAAATGTTACTGAGTGAGCAGCTGGGGTCACAGGGAGGTTTTTTTTGCTTTGTCCTTTACACACACGTAATAGCCTGCAAAATGCTAGAAATAACTTGATTAAATTTTATTTAAAAGTTGAAAAGATCTACCTGAAGCATAAGTTTAGCCAAGGCCACAAAGTCATGTGAGTTTTACATACATGTAATATCTTACCATGCCAAAGCATCTGAAGGTTTTTTATAGAAGATCTACAATGCCACTGTTAAATGAATGGAAACAAGCAAGTCTTTGGTTTGAGAGGCACCAGCCAAAACATTCTGGCAACAAAACCAAGTAGCAGAGAGACAATGTCCGGAAATGGAAGAATGAAACAAGGTCAATAAAGAGTACCTAAGGCACCTTGTTTATAGTCATCTTTGCTACACTCCTTAAGACCTCCAAATAATATATAAAACTGCGAATGCTAAGGAATGTGAAGATGAAACAGCAGAGGACAAAATAAGTTACTCTTATTCCTAGTAAAAATTCCAATGATTGAAGGACATGAATAAATATATTTCTCCAAGTGATAATGAAGTAAGGAGAAGAATTAGAGCTAGGAAAATGAGTGAAAGGAGGAACCAGTACCATTAAGAGTAAATTAATTTGATAGTCATGAATTGCCAGTCAAAATGAAGTAGGAAAAAAGCCTGGGCGCTGAGATGTGGATATATTCTTTAATGTCTAGTGCATTTCTCAGTCTCAAGTACTATAGAAGGTGGGAAAATCCCCCTTAATTTAAAAAATAAAGAATAGGAGAGTGCAGTCTGTACTCGCTTAAGAACTGTACAGCAGGAAGTGCAAAATTGACCCTGCAATGTGCAAAGGAGAATTTTGAAGAGGGATGGGAATTCAGTTTATTCTACAATAAATATTTTTAATTGCCAGCTTAGTTGGGACCTTCATCAAATGCAGCACGTAGTTGACTGGTAAAATATGCTACATCTGAGGATAGAATGGTTGCAGTTTTGTTTTGGCCCTTCCTCCGTGCAAATCAATACCAATTTAAAAGGGGGCGAGGGGTCCATTACTTCTCTTCCATACTAGATGCTTTGTTAAAGTGAGTCAGCTGTATTGAGTCAGTTCCCTGTTCTTATGTTAGGAAACAAAGCTTATAATTAAAACACTCCTGGAGTCTTCAACATTTTTATGTTTTATATTCTATGTTATATTATAAAATATGATATTTTTCCTGAACTGGGTACAATGTTCAGTTTCCAAATTTACGTTCCCTTCCTTCTGCTAGCCAGAACGGGAACTCATCCCTTTGCCTACTTTTCAAGATCAAAAGAAAAACCCTCTATTCATCACAATCTCTGGCCTTATTTGAGTAGTTCATTTAGACACACCTCTGAAAGTTTCAGAATGTCATGAGAAATTGGAAGGAAAGACTGAAAGAGGCAGACTTAAAATAGAATAGTTTCAGTTGGAAGGGACCTACAAAGATAATCGAGTCCACCTGTCACAAAGAAATCTTCAGGTTTCCCAATGTGTGCAGCAGAACAGGAAGTCAGGTTAGCTGAACACTTCACGGGATATAAATACTTCCAGGTTTTTCACATAGTTTTGGGAATATCAAACTAACGTCTGCAATAGCCAGAAGCCTGGTTACATTTTAATGTGTATTAATTAAAAAACTGTACAACAGCATTTAGTGTTCATGAAGATGCATGTATGACTGTTACACTTTTGGCATTTTTAGGAAAGCACATCAAGCTTTAAAGCAGAATGAGACTGCATTGTCTTTCAGTACCTAGGTTACACTGAGAATTTGTGCTCACGAAGTACAAAAAACCACAAACATTTTTCTCAATGTCTGTTTTTACCTTGCATTCTCCCCTCAGGTATGGCCCATTTCCTGTTCCCTCGGAGCTACCTTTGGCTATATGGCTGGTCTGATTATTGCACCTCTGTGGATACACTGGAACCGGAAGCAGCTTACATACAAAAGCAGATAACTGGAGCAAAGAGAGACAAGGTATTTGTGCAGATTCCATACAGACTGTGCAAATGTTTTTTGTTGGGTTTTGTTTTGTTTTTTTTAGATATATATGTATATGTGTAGTCAAAGCAGAAGACTATCCAAATTCAGTTAGAGTATTTCAGGCCAAGCATCTCCACTCAATAGCATCACACAGATGCTGTTTCAACATGGTGCAGTTTTTGCTTCCTCTAGACTATGTAACCCTGAGAGATTGTACCTTCCAGTCTTAATAAAATATTTGTAACAGACGTGGTGGCTTCTTATTACAAGTTCATTGAGTTTGATTTTATTCCTCTGGATTTCACTGGTTGTAGAAGGCAGAATCATAGTTTTAGCTTTCAAACAAGTTCGCCGTGTACCTTAATGCGTTGTATTTAAATTCAGTAGAATTTCACAGTAAGCTTGGCCATTGTCAAATGTATCTCACGTGATTAAACAGCAGTTTATGCATCTTGAGCCTATCCTCTTCTTCACCGTGTGTTTCTTTGGAGTCAGAATGGCTATAATAGCTTCATCAAAAACAGTCTTCAGTCCCTTCTGTGTTAAAGCTGAACATTCCACATAGCAGTAGGCTCCTATCTGTCAAGAAAGTAAGTTAAATCAGTAGCGATCTACTTCAGCTGTTCAGATCTGCACGTCAGAAATTTGTTTCTATAGTGACACCACGAAGTTTGGCTGTGATCTTGAAAATTTATCTGAACGTGCTTCCTCCTGTAGGAGACACTAGATTTGTGTTTTCGCCAAAGATCTGGCATTTATTTAAGCTGGTTTGGTTTATAAAGGAAGCATATTAAATAAACTCTTTGTATTGGCAAGGGGGTCCTCAGGCATTTTTGATAATTAAACAGCAAAAAAGAACAATATAACCAAATTATGTTTCAAAAAAAGTCTCTCTAAAACTGTCCTGATAAACAGTATCCATGCAGTGTGTTAAAACAGTGTATAGCATTCTGAAATCATTTCCTAGAAATGCTTTCAACATCTTGCTTCAAAATGAGGCTTGGACAAGGTGACCTCAAAGGGTCCCTTGCAACCTCAACCATTCAGTGAGTTTTTGATTTTAATTATCTCTGATTCACGCTTACATAGTTTTTAAGGAGTTTCTAGACATGAAGTTAGAACAATTACTAATAGGGTAGTGCTATTCCATAGGTCTAAGCTGTATTCAACAATATAAGTAAATATTGTTAACTGGTAACCAGTCATAAGGTTTCATATGCTGGCTGGTAAAAGAAATGTAAAGAAAGAAAAGTCAGTTGAAAATAGATGTTTTTTTTTGCCTCTTTGCTACTTGATTTCATTTAGGAGTATCCAGTTTACCTCTTTTGCTAATTTCTGTCCTTGCTCCACAGATAAGGGCTTCTCTTTCATATCATTCAGTCTTGCCAGAGTTTTTGGGTCATCACGAAGATCAATCTAGCAAGAAAGATTGAAGTCATGTTGGAATAGTTTTTCTAAACAAAAGTCAGCAGGTTATATGACATCCTCATTTTAGAGCATAATTATTTAATGGAGAATTTCATGTACAAAAAAAAAAGGTGTCACATCATGGTTCAGATTGTGGATCCTTACTGATAGAAAAGCTCTGGAAATTTAAGCTGTGAGCTACTGTTAATCCAGAAGGACCACACATTTACTCCCTAATTCAGCTCTTCAGTTAGAATACCAGAAAGCTTATCTAGCAGTGGCAGCAAAATTAACCCAAATATAATAGCAACATGTTAGTCACTTCATAATTGAAGTCCAGTCCATGGCCCACAAGAAGCAAGAGGAAATTGTCTCAATCCTCCCCTTGATCCTTTGCTTCCATAATTAATGGATATGAGCAATAGTTGCAGACCGAAGTATTCCAAGTAATTTTGGAGGGTTATTAGATGAACAACCTTTACTCCTACAATAGTACTATGTTAGTATGAACAGACAATTCTATTCAGTAAGTCCCATGACTTTTACAGAAAGTCACCCTGAGGGATGCAGCCAATCTTGCCACCCCGTTTACGACGTGCAGATTTTTAACAAAATGAAAGTCGCTTATTAGAAAACAATACAGCTCTACTCGTTTCTGGCAATTGTTAGTGCTGTTCTGCAAAGCCAGAAGGAGGTGCTGCTCAGGTCCTGCTGGACTTGAACTTTCAGCCCGAAGAAATCATACAATGAACTGACCGATTTAAATAAACTAAAACAGAAACAGATATACCTGTGTTCCTACTAGTAAAAAGGGAACATTAGGTGCATACTCCTTCAACTCTGGTACCCATTCTTCCTTCACGTTTTGAAATGAAGCAGGGTTTACCACTGAGAAGCAGATAAGGAAGACATCGGTCATAGGATAAGATAAAGGTCTCAGACGATCATAGTCTTCCTGAGAAAGAAAAATTCTGTTATCTGCAATACTAAATTGTTGTTTAATTAATTGTATATTCAGTGTTTCATTAATTGTATATTCAGGAACTGTACTCGTATTTCAGGAAGTTTGTTGAAGCAAACTTTCTGAGTGTTTACAACTATTCCAGGTTAGTTAGTATGGCTGTTAGAACAAAATCTGCACGTAAGAGTAAGTATATGTAAATGTAAATATAAAAATAATCTCAGTGTTAAAACTGATAGAAACTTACCTCTGTAATAGAATATATGGAAGATTGCTCTTTAAAAAGTTTTCATTTAAAGAAAAAAAATGTTTACAGTCCAAACTTGCAGATCAAAAGTTAGCATCTGTTTGACCAAAGAAAAGTAAGCAGCTGTGACTGCTACGGAGCCACCCAGGTTATACAAAGCTAGGCTAGATTAAGGCTATTTAATGCACTTAACTTACATGTGCTCTTTTGGATTATATGTAGAAGTGATACTTGAGTTCCTCCTTAAGATTTTCTTTCTGGCTAAGAAATTTTACTGTCCTGTGCTAATGATCGGGGCAGAGGAAGGAAGGATCAGAAGGGAGCTCCTTTGTCCAGACTCTGCTTTCTGTAAGCAAGCTCAGCAAACAGTGGGAAGGAACAGGAATTAAAGATCAAGAACACTATCAAGGGAACATTAATGCCCTTTGGGAAGAACGTGTCTGTTTGAAAAGATTATTATTTGGGTCATTTAGAGCCACAGCATTTAAAGCCCCCAGTCCTATTGCCAGTGCGTACAGTACCCTGGCAACAGAGGTACTTAGGAGCATTGTCCCTGCTGTCAAACAGACACAGTCCCTCTAGCAAGAGAAAGACAGTGGGTTTTGCCATATATTTTCGCTAAGGTCAGGAGAGAATATGCCCCAGCTTCTTTCTGCAAGGATTCTTTTGGTCTGTAGCAGTGAATGGAGGCCCTGGTATTCCTACCTTAGACTTCTGTTTTTTAATATGTATCACTAATACTGAGCCCTGTCATTGCCAAGACAGTGAAGGATGACAGGTTTCTGCCTTCTCTTCCGCAATAAACACCAGTGCATGGTTAATCAGGGGGCTAGGCAGCCTCTCTCTTCCCCACGTAAGCTCCCCATCTTAATTAAATCACACAAATAGCAGAATTACTTGTTCGTTAAATGTAGACAGAAAAGTAATTCAACTCCATGTTTGAAACGAGCCAGAAAATCCAATTTTCATTTCCTTGGCAGCTGTCACATTACCAGATTATTAACCTATAGTTGCACCCTCAAAAAAGCCCTTTTTTGATTAAATATTAGGTTTTTAAGGTTGTGTCAGTAGAATTTAGAAAACATGTGAGAACTTCCTTCCTCAGCACAGCTTCTGCTAGACCCATCTTTTCATCTGGAAGTCAGCAGCTACGGGAAGAGGACTGTTATCATGAAATGAAGAAGAGATGAGAAAAGACGTGTAGGAGCAAGCACAAGAGGAGATTCTGCGCGAGCGAGGAGGCAACCATTGGCCAGCACTCTTCGGTGTCCTCATGTGCAATTTTGGTTATACAGACTTCACTGCCAGTCCTATACACTCCGCAGTTTTGTCAGTAAGCCAGAGCATGCTGAACTGTAAACATGGACACACCATTTCACAACCCCAGTAGCTGAAACTACTGTGAAACGTTTTGACAGCCCTTTTTGAAGATCTGCTGTTTCTCTACTAGTATCGGGATCCTGTTTCAGAAGAAAAACCTAGTAAGCTTGTCTTTTGAGCCATTATGGCTATTCATCGTGGAAAGCAGAAATAAATTTTTTTAAAAATCAAAACTGCAGCTCAAAACTATTCGACATTCAATTGTTTTTTTGTGTGTGTGTATTTTACATTTCACTTAGAGCCTGCTCAGAGTTGCCACTCTGTTTTCTAGGGTGGAGATCAAAATCCTAAAAGAAGCTTCCCAACTGCAAATTAGACAGGTCCCCAGAGTACAAAATCTGCATGCAGGAACACTCGCACAGATCCATCAGTTGCTCTCCAATTCAGCTCTACTAAATCTACTAAATTCTTGGCAAATACTCATCATTTGCTAATCCCAAAGCCAAGTTACCTTTGCATGACTTACTTCAAAACTTTTATGTTTAGTTTATCATTTTTAAGACCCATTGGATACAAATCCTTGTACATTTGGCCACATCTCGGTAGTGCACCTTACTTCCCAAGCATTCACCAGTGGTCATCCGTGAGTGAGCAATTTTAGTGCTTTTTAAGGAGTGCTCATTGCTGATCTGTCCTGTCCCTGCATCTATTTATATGCCTTTTGATTTATACCCTGCTCCGTCTGCACTGGGCAAGCTGCGGGTCCAGCCTGCGTAATTAAGATGTTAAACTAAAGACAAGTACAGTGTGATTGGATACTTTATGTACCACAGCCAAAGACGTACGTGGTATTCACTACAGTGACTTCACTGCATTGACGCTTGCTTAAATTAACAGAGAATTTGGCTATACCCACCAATCCTGCTGCTTGAAACAAGCCAATGCTGTCAGGCTCTCCTTTAAACCTCACCTGTGCTATGAAAATTATGTTCGTATCGATACTCATAATGGCCTACCACCGCTTGTTTTAGTAAGACAGGTAATTCTAATGTAATCTCCCCCCACATGATCAGTTTTAAAGCATCCAAAACTTGGCTATTTACTGTCCCAGTCCTGCATCCTCCTAAGAGAGAGCCTGGCTTCAATGTTACCAGCCTCTAGTGGGCTGTCTGTGTGTAAAGGCTCCTTCTGCTCCCCCACAAATCCCAGGAACTAACAATCCAAACTGAAAGCCTTCTCTGACGTATCACTGCACTTGGTAAAAGAATCTGAAGTACTATATGAATTTAGGCTGAATATTAGAGAAGCCTGGAAAAAATCTGATCCCTTCAATTATAATTTATTTCCTGAATCTAGTGTAAGGGAAATAAATGTGGCTTATTGTAAAATTAAATGCAATGGCAAAATCTAATTCTCCTAGTCAGTCAACATAAATTCCAATCTGAGTGCATGTACACACCGCACTGTACAGCAATTAAACTTCCAATCTAATTGGCGTAGGCACTGCCTATATATTTAGGCATTAAAAATATTTAAAGAATTTAACTGGAATATTTTAAGAATATAAATAAGATGGGTAAGAAAGCCACAAAGGATCAGAATATGCACTTAGCTCTCAAAAACTCCAGACTGTACTGAAATGGCTCGTTCTCCAATATTTGCTAGCCTTTAAAACAAAATTGTTCACTGTTTGCTGAAGCAGATAAATACAGATAGAAAAAACATGCTGAAAATAGAAGAGTTGTAATGACTTTAAGCAAACTGGACGCAAGTATGTTGGCTTCGTAACTGTTATATGGTGCTGTGATCTTCTATGGACACCCTCCTGAAGACACTAAATTGCAACAGGAGCATACGTCTTTTAAATAGTACCTCTGCAGTAACCCAGGACAGCTGCCAACAGAGACGAGACACGGGAAAGGAAACAAGATGGAGGAACTGGTGACTTGGCTTCTCAGCTACAAGCCGGGAAGGACTGCTTTGGGGTTGTTTTTGTTTCGTTTTGTTTTTAGGAGTGGAGAAAGGAAATCCATAGTTTTAAATTTTCATTTCCCTCTAGTTTTGATTTTCTACGGGTAAATCTAGCATTGCCTGTATCTTCAGCTCCTTCAAGTCTCTCCTTTAGGTCTAAAGTTCTTTCCATCTGTTATAGTAATTCATTATCTGCCTCTTTCAGGTTTTCTGCTGCCTTGTGCTGGAGTACTGAATCACTGTTTTTCACCATATTTTGAATGTTCAGGTGGATTTGTCTTAATGCATCCAAAATTTGGCTATTTTTTTTCCTGACCTTTAACTTCTCAAAAATAGAGGAACTTTTTGCACGTAGACTAAAGAATGGCCTTGCATTGCATTGCAGCAGTGTATTGGTCTTCATTGCAAAGGTTTGCTCAAACCAAAAGCAGAATGCAGTGCTGTATTTCAAGTTGTCTAATTGATTTTAAATTAATACTTTTGCCCAATTCCATGGATATCAGCTGGGAGGCATAGTTAAGGACACAAAAACTGTATTCCTAACTCTGCAACTGACATAATATGTCGCCCTGAGCAAATTATTATTCTCTCTCTACTTGCATCTTCCCATCTGTTAGGGTGTCCCAAAGGGGGTTGCTAGCTTAATAATGCATTAGTCTTTGCAAAGCACTCCAAAAGCTTTTGATGTACACAGCTTACGTGCAGTGGGATATTTTTAAAAAATAAACTCAGACAAACTGAAGTCTAATAATCTCATAAGCATGATTTTGTTTGGTTTATCAGAAAACTGAACGTAGAGGTGCAGGCATACCTGTGATCCCACAGTTTTAGAGCCCCTGTTTTATGGCATCCCCCTCTTCCCTGGCCAAGTTAAAGTGGTGGGGACCGAGGTCCTTACCCCTCTCTAAGTACTGTGAGACCACAGGCCTCTTTCTCCTCCTGTGGAACGGGATTAGGGTCTCTGTATCCCATTAGGAGAGATGAAGGACAATTAGAGAAGCCTCCTTGCAGTCAGTACCATCCCACACCTTGACCAAGACATTTGGGGAAATGCACACCTCTAAAGTCTGCTGTTACAGGCAGTGAAGAACACATGAACCTAGATCATTTTGTTTTCCTTGCAAATATGCGGGCTGGTGTCTTTAAACAGCCAGCAGAAACCAAATTCCGGTACTTCATTAACATCAGTGGCTGGAGCCCTGAGCAAGGCGTGTCATGCCTGAATTCAGGCCTCACTTTAGTACTCTGGCAGAAACAAAGTTAATGACTTGGAAAGAAAATTAAAGTATACATCCCCAGTCACATAATGCTGACATACTCTTATTAAACAAAAGGAGAAGCCTATTTCTATTACATTCTGAGAAGGTAAAAGGTGGATGGAGGGGAACAAAATAAAGCCTGCACCACTCTGGAAGAAAAACTGGAACTTGACAACTCTGGGTTTGTGCCTCTGCGTTAGCAACCATCTGTTGCTTTCACAGCTTACAACAGCAATCACAAGAGGAGGTTCTCGCTCCCAACCATCTGTTTTTAGAGGGGAAGCCAAAAATAGACATCAGGCGGAGCTGCTAGAGGAATCCAGCCTTCGTGTAGCGCAGGGCAATGACAACTGCTGCTCACGGGGTCTCAGTGAGGCACACATGCGTAACGAGCTGCTTTCTGTGGAGCAGAATCCCAGCTGTAAAACCAAGTTGTAATCTGTTTCGTAGTAGGATGGTTGGAAATACAAATATATACAAGATTATACAATCCATACAGTTCGCCAAGCTCTAATTTTACCATTTTTGGAGTGCATTTCAAACCTATCCAAGGTTGCAATGTACATAGTTTTCCTCCCTGTAAAGAAATTTCCATTTCAGTAGGCCTCCAGTAATATTTCGGTGAACGTAACGAGCGAACCATAACAACAGTGGTGTCTAACACAGCCCCAGGGACTTAGCAGCAGCTCACAGCTACCCCAGCGGGCAGATCCTACTGTCTCACCCGGACTATTTGGAATTAGAGGCTGACCCGCAGCCCTGCCATAAGCACCAGGGAGCAGCTGCCTGCCCAGAAGCACGGCAGGAAGCAGGTTTCAGGTGCCGGGCTGAATCACGCTGTGGTTTCTGATTCTACTACATACTTGGTGGGGGAGGAGAGAGAGGGAAGTGGTCTGTACTGCCCTATACGAAGCACAAATTGCTTCCCTGCCTTAAAAACCAGCTCTCCGCAGCATTTCGGCACGGGCTGCGTGCACTCCGTAGCCCTTCGCAGCACACCTGCGGGCCCGCTTGGCAAGCCACAGCTCGGCCTGACACAGCACGGCCTGACGCCGCTGCCGGTCCCGTCCTGCAGCCCAGGCCCTGCCACGCGGATCGCTAGGTTCCATTTTGTGGTTGCCTACATCTGTATACAACCTACAGCTGCCCCTAGTTTCGGGACGTGCGAAACAGGGTCTGGTGATCACTGCCTGGCTGCAGGGAGAAAGAACGCCACAGGCCCCCGGACCCTTTGGCTTCTGGGGATATGGCCTGCACTTCCGAAGGCAGAGTCGTCCTGTCGGGGCCTGTGCACACAGCTTTCCCAGGGAATGCAGAAAGCGGCTGATTTGGGTCCAGCAGCTATTTTTAATTTATAGAAAAGGCTGCAAGAAGACAGGCTAAGTGCTCTCCCATTGTATTCTAAAAATGAAGTAAACTGATCTAAATCCATCTCTAAATTCCTGTGAGGAGGGCTGTTCAAAGGACGTATGAATTATACATTGAAAAAGCCCAGTGTTTGCAAATTACGATTTTTCTTCTGACAGAACTTCCCTCTGGCATATCAGAGAACTACGCAGCTGCTTACATGTCTGAAATGCTTTTCTGTATAGAGAAATAACTAGCTGAAAGATGGAGCCTACTAAGATGGATTTTAGAGCCTTGAGACAAGGATGGAATATGCCCTTTATTATACATAAAACTGCCTTTGATTGATCAAAATTGATCCCAGTCTTAATGTGGGATTAAATACTGTCCAAGTCCTACATCTCGGCATGTGGTGATACTGAACTATTTGCCTAGACAGTCTCAACAAAACACTGCTCTCCATTACCACAGTAACTTCAACTTGCTGGCCTCTTCCTGATGTTCTAAAAGTAAAAGTCTGATATTTCTCTGCAAGACTTATTATTTTAGCATCTTGAGCAACAGAACATGGATTCAGCAGACTGCAAGCACTATCAGTGAGCGCACTTTCACTTGAACACACCTATACCAGTTGCTCAGCCACTAGGAGCTCCTAAGAAGCGGGAGGGTGACTGCCGTGGGCAAGCCCTCTCACTCGTTATCCAGCAGAAATCGCAGCTCTGAGGTGCGGTGCTGGTTTCCTTCTCGCAGTCAGTGACCTTATGAGTAACGCTCTTCCCACACCAGTTTCACACTTTCTCTGCAAAAGGAATTCACCCCAGTTTTGGTGACTGCAGCCACGAGCAATCAGGATTTTTCATTCTTTCACATTGAGTAATCAGGGAAAAACAATTAAATGCACCCTGGCACAGAGGATCTGGTCAGACCCTCGGCAGACCCTGCTGTTAGGAAAGACGGGTTCTTTCAGTGTATTTTTACAGGAGAAAATGACTGTCAAGAAGTCTGTTTTCACTGAGAAAACAAGCCTTGGAATAGAGATGGTTTAATACAGTTATCTGTGTCATGGCAACAAAGACTGGTCAGTTAGGGGTCCCGCTCCCTTTCACTTTTTACAAATAAATCCCAAAAGCACATTCTTCAGTCCAGTGCTGAGAAACAGCTTTGTAAGACAGAAGACTAAGACTTCATCACACTGACTCTGCAAGATTAATTCCCATTACGCAGCTGCACAGAGGGCATAAACTGCCAGAGTACCTTTGCCATCACGTGCGCTCCATAAACGCATCACGGTGAAAGTTTCTGGAATTAAAAGTGTTCCTAGGAGTCTTCTGCATCTCATTTTATGTCAATCCCCGATGTGTCAGGGCTAACAGCTGCCATCGAAGAATGTGGTAAAACACCCAGTGGTTTCACTGCCGCAGATGCTAAGGCAGCTGAAAAACCTCCTAGGGTTTCTCTTTCTGAAGAGAGGAATACGACAGCCACCTCACTGCCCATGGGTGGGCTATGTGTGGGTACCAAGTAAAGATGCAGCCCACATTGCTCCTGGCATCCAGCTGTAATTCACTCTAGCACTGCATCCCAACTGGACAGCAGGCCAACCTGGAGCAATGAGCCCTACAGATGATCTTTTAGCATTCACGGCTGCATCTGATTTAGAGCACGAGCTGCTTGAGGCACATTCAGTCTGTGTGTCATTCATCTAATGCAATAAGCTCACCTAGGATGCTGACAGATGTTCCTTTGCTCTGGAGAATAACACTGCCATCTGCATTTTGATACATACACCAGCATGTGCCGAGCACTGCTAAGAATCACTGTCCACGTGCCACAGAATGGATGCAGCGGAGATTAAAAGAGGACGAGGACAGCAGCAGCTCATGAGTCAACTGACACAACCTTTACAGAAGTGCTGGAAGCGTCACGTAGCATTCAGGCATTTTCCTTAACATAGATCACCCAGTCACCAATCCAAACCAAAAGACTACTTACAAAACCACAGCAGAACAGAGCAGTAAAAAGATGTCATTCCCCTCCTCTTTTGCCCAGTTCACCTTTTTTTTTTCTTTCTTTTTTTTTTTTTTTTAATTAGAGGAGCCACGGTTTTGTTAGAAACGTAACTGCTGATTTGGAGGTTAAAAAAAGTCCTGAATCTCTGTCCCAAAGCATCCATTTTAACAATACTGTTTTTTTTTTATAATTGCCAGTAAAACTTCCAAGATTTGGAATCAGTGTTTTATATTATTTCTTAAAGCCCAGGTTCCTGGAGTATGATGATTACATGAAGAAAAATAACATCCTTTTCACTTTTAAATGAGAGGTGTTTCCAGTCCCCTGCAGACACAGAGAAAACCTGAATACACAAAACTCAAAGGAAAACCACTTCCAGCAAAGGGCAAAAGAAAAATTCCCAATCTGTTTTCCTTTTCTAGGTTTTTAGGTGCTTCCTAGTGTGGTCTGGGGATAGGAATAGCTGACTCATCATTTTGAATGTCTGGGACTGACAAAACATTGGTATTGCTACTAATTTTTATGTTCATTTTGTCCATGTGTTCTCAATAAAGGAACGGGAACAAAGCACTCTGAGCTCAGCAATAGGGTGCCTGCTGACACAGAGCTGCGGATCAGACCCTAGCTGACGTTATAAGTCCTTTTGCACTGTTTCTCGCCAAGTAATTGATTGGGAGAAAGGTCTTTGCTGTGGAGGCAGTACTCTAGATTACGTTTGGCTTATTTGAAGGTGTAGTTTAGAGGCTGGCTCAGGAGCTAAACGATAAATGAAAAATAGTGCATTTTAGAGACTTTTTATATTCACCAAAACATGAAGAGCTCTTTGCGAAGGAGACATTTCAGTCAAGAACTCTGACTACAGACCTTCCAAAAATTCGCTGGGTCTCGTGCATTCTCTGTAAGAAAACCCTGCCAGCTCCTGCCACCTCGCCCAGTCCCACCACTTGCTGCCTTCAGTACAGCGTAGGTTATATGATAATTACATGATGCAGGTGCACACACCAGCTTAAAATTGGGAAGTGAGAGGATATGCAATAACATTATACTGGAAAAGCAACAATTATTGCTTGCACTCAGGATTGCCTTTTTAGATCGTGGTGTTTGGATAGCATAGAAACATGGCACTGTAACTCAAAGAAATCGTAAAAGAGCAAAATTCGGAGAGAACTCTGTCACAGCCTAAACCCAGAAAAAGAAACATTTTTACTTGACTACACAATCAGTGCTTAGCAAGAGCCTCCCTAGGTCAACACTTCATAAACATGTGCTTTTATCATAAACTGAAGTTTCAGAGAACTTCTCACACTTGGTTTGCTTTTTACTTCAGCCTGCTGTTAGCTCACTTGGCCAAGACATTCTGGATCTACATTTTCAAACAAAACCCTTATGCTTGGTTTTAAGATAACTTGGTCCCAACCTTCAGAAACGCCGTAGGGCTTTGGACACTCTGAAAAAGAAACAGCTGTCTTGGGTTTGCCACCTACATTCAGTGGATCCTTTTGGGAACTCAGAGCAGTATTTCCCATCCCTAACTCGCCATCTGGTGATCACAATACTTACCTGTCTTTCTAAGAAAGATGTGACGCTTTCAAGGTGTGAATCACAGTTCACAACAAGGTGTTGGAACGTAAGCTTGGCACTGGGATTAATATTATTATTGGAAGAGCATTTTTAAAAGCCAATCTGAAGGTAAAAGTCCCTTTCCCTCCAAAGGGAAAGCCTGTCTTTGCTCAAGTATTTGTCTACTGAACTCTCATCACAGAGACCGCAAGCTCGCACGCATCACCTCCTCCTTTTGCCTAGAAATCTTAAATTTCAGAGGGGGAATCTGGGCACGTTTCTATTTTCAATTACCTACACCCAGCCAGTTCCTGCTGCAGAGCCGTTCAATCTACAGGGCTGGCAACATCCCTAAGGGCTGAGGCCGAGCTATTCATAGGACAGCACGCCGGCCCGGAGCGGGCTCGCAGGCTGCCGCAGCAGCTGCCGGCCCGGCCTTGGCAATGCGAAGGGAGCGAAGGAGAATACGTGGGAGGAGGGAGGTGCGGGGTGGGGGGACAGAAAGGGGGCAGGGTGTTAAGGGCTGATGTTTAATTCTCAGATTTGCCAAAATCATGCTACAGATTGTAGCAATTGTAACTCTACAATGGTTTTGCGTTGCGGGAGACTGTGCTTGCGTGCTCGGCGCTCTGGCCGCGCGGTACGTGCAGCGTATGTGGTCCGAGGGGGGAAATTCCTGTTGCACAACAGAGTAGCCAAAATGGTCAGCAGCTGCCACTCCTTTCAGGATACTGAAGTGGTACCTGCTAAACCAGGACTACCTACCAAGGCCAAGACAAACAGTCGGCAAGAATTACAAAGATGACTGCTCTTTCCTATTTATAGCAACCACTGCAAGTTGTGTGTCCATCCTTTTTAATAACCATGCCTCCATCCCTCTCTTTCCCACAGGCTCATTCGCAGTTACAATCATTTGTTTATACACCTGGCCTTGCGGCAGGCGCTGATCTCGCTAATATTTGAGTTAGATTTACACACTTCGGCAGCCTGACCAAGTTTAATATAAAATTGCTTTTAACATCAATTTTAACTCAGTTACAATGACAAAAAAAAAATATCAGCGGATCTGAATTAAGGTGGCTGCAGCTGCAGCAAGAGTAGCCACCAAAACCTGAGCTGACGAAACCAGGCAGCGGCTTGTTCTCGTATTGCGCTTAGCCAAGTTTCGCAGCTACTGTCTTGGTGACAGTTGAGAAGCCACCGAGAGTCTTACCCTGGTCTGCTCCAGCCTCCTCCTGGCCTGCCTCCAGCTCTGACAGCCCTTCGCACCACAACACACTGGGACCGCAAGGCTTCCACAGGTACATGGTCAGCACATACTGGAGGAAACCGACCACATCACGAATGAAAACCCCACATCAAAAGGGAAGGAGAGGAGGATGAGCCCTGACTGCCATTTTAAGCAGCAGGCTTCAGCGCGGAGCACAACCCCATAGAGGTAAACGCTGTGTGTCCTCACACTGTGTGTCCTCCCACTTGCTCCGGTCATTTGGGACGTGGCAAGGGGACACGCAGCCCCTCTGTGAATGCTTACAGGCATTTCTCCAAAAGTTTTGCTACCACGATAGCTGGCAGTATTATGCTTGGTATTACAAAAGATCAAAATGATCATCACTTGTCCTAGTTCAAAAGCGCTCTACCAGGGCAAAGTCAGCAGACTCCTGATGGAGCCACGGTTCCCTTTCCAGGTTTATTTTGCCACGCACCCATGCTCCATAACAAACTGCACTGGCACCCAGCTACTCTCCCCCAGCAAGAGGGGATTGTAAAGCCAAAGGCACACAAACACCATCATCGTGAGCACCTCACAGTTAAACTTTGGCATATTTCTGCTCCCAGCTCTGGGCGATGCAGGTAGGCTCCGCCCGTTCTCATCCGCTGGGGAGGCGGAGGAGCGCTGGGGAGGCGGAGGAGCGAGGGGATGAGCCAAGAGCCATCCAAACCCAAGGGCTGTGCCCAGCAGTAGGGCTAAAAGGAGCTGCGGCTCCACCTCCAGGAGGAATTGCCTGAGGAATGTCCTCCCCAGGATGGCAGAGCCACCACCGGGACCAGTTCCCATCTGCCTCCCTGGAGCAGGAGCCGGCCTCCACAGCTGCAAAACCAAACGGGCTCCGAGAGCCTCCCCTGCCCAGCAGCTGTACTGGCTATTTTCTGCTGAACCACGGCCGCAGTATTTTCAGCCAAAGCGCCTGGATGCACGCACGCACACAAAGGGGGGAAGGTCTGTCTGCGTGTAGCCTGAAGCTTGTGAACTGTGTCATTTTCCCCTGCTATATATAACCTGGAAAAAAAGGGACTTTAATGGATTTATTCTCAACCTACTTTAAATGCACAAAGACGCGAGGCATTACGTGATCAGTGCAGTTACTATGTGTGATTGCCTGTGTTGTGAAGAAGCTTGCTAGAAACGCATACTGGGTGTCATGAACTCAACAGCTTACAGCCCCTCTGCCAAACAGAAGTCTGTCACAAGTTGCTAAATACATAACCATGCAAGCTAAAGACACCCACAGGCTGATAAGTCAGTATTTCAGGCTGATGAGTCTGCTGCGCACCAGCTAGAAACCGAAAGGTCTTGATTCCTCGCTCTGCCACGGGCTTGCCGCATGAATTCGGAGCGGTCAAGAAGTCCAAGCCTCCGGTCACGCTCCCTGCCCCAGGAGATGAGACCTGCAGGCTGTACCGACTTGCTCTGTCCGGGGCTGGGGACAGGCACGCTCTGAAGACAACGAACTGCTCAGATGCCACACAGTAATCGTGTGCTGCCAAGTCTGGAGAAAATGATACTATCAGGCCAGTACTTTACAGTAAAACTATTTGGGAGTGAGAGAATTAGAAATAAAAACACCGATGTACGCTGGCACAGAAACCCTGACTTTGAGCAGCATTGAATCCGAGCTGTACAAAAGTCTGTACAAACAGCAGGCATGTACCAGATGCAGCAGACTGTTTCCTCAACATGAAGAAGGCACCAGCAACTCGTGGCTCTTCTGCTCTTAACTACATACATCTTTAAACTTGGAAGTAAGCTTTCTTTTATGCCCTGGCTCTAGAAGAATGGCTTGTCAGCAAACTGTCCCTGATGAAGGAGGAAAAAGAACAAAATCGCTGGTCTAGGGTCTCTACACGGGGTCCCCGTGAGAATCTCCTTATTCGTGCTGATTGTTGGGATGGGGCTTTCGTGGGCAGCCCCAGGTGTCCACCGCTTCCCCCCATACGCTGAGCTGAGGTGAGGATAACAGTAAAGATTTTAATATCACCTGGTAGGGCTGACTAAAAGGAGAGTTTTGCCAAGACCAGACATATTTGTAAAGGTAGCCTCATTAAAACACTCTACATGAGCTAAGGCTCCTCTGAGTTAGGACAGCAAGATCTGGTCCTGGGTACATCAGAAGCTGTAATGTGAGCTTAGGATCTCAACTTCTCACAATTTGGACAAGGAAAAAAAAAAAAAGCTTACTTCAACTTTTTACAAATCTAGATACATAATTTAACACTGAAAAGTTTTTCTTAGCTAACAGGAATACCTTTGCTTGCTGTTTGCTGCAAACTGGCCGGTTTACCCTGCTAGCTTTAGAGGAGGCCAAAGGTCTCTCCGTTTGGTACTCAGCACGTTCAGGCAGCGAGGGATACCACAAAACCACATTAGTTAAGGTTACACAGAGTTGACAACACGCGCTCCCATTAATAGTAACAAGTCAGCACAAGCTGTTTGAGACAGCATCCACAAATAAGCTATGCATACGTACGCTAGCGCTAGGTGCTTATTTTTATATTTTCCAATGCTTATGATAGAAAAATAGATGTGTATTAACGAGATGCTTTAATTTGCCTGAGCACTAGATCCTCGTAGCGTAGCACATGAGCAGTTTTTTACAACAAGCTGTGTTTTAAAAAAACATTTACTACGGAAAAGCAGGGCTACGACAGAAATAACAAATGAACTTAGTTTGCATAAACGGGACTAGTTTGTGCTTATATCAGCGATATATCACAATCGTGAAGTCAGTCTTTTTGGTAAGAATCTCACCCTTCAGCTACCAGCCTTTTGGAAACGAGGCTGTTTCCTATAATTCTCCTAGAATGGAGTTTATCACTGTTTTCAGGCCTCACAAACATATGAAAGACTGGTTGAGTGCTGCTCCCCTTACGGCTGCATGCAAATCTAAAAAGTTACACTGATTTGGCCAATAACTGTTCAATCAAGTACGGGAATAACTCGGTCAAAACGTACAGCTTCAGCCGACACAAGTCCGGTGAGGTTATTTTTACTAGCTACTCGTTACGACAAGGAAGCACATCTGAGACCATGTGAGACCAAACCACACGCTCACACTGCAAGAAGTTTTCATGTAAGAAATACACAACTTTCCAAAAAAAAAAAACAACAATGCAGCTTTTCCGTATACGCTCCAGGCCTGTCTTGGGAGTCTCCTGCACCTCCCGGGGCCGGGCCCTTTACCAAGGGTGCTTTTTTTTGTTTCAGCTAAGCCCTCTCCAAAGGGCTACGAGTGCCTTAGCGGAGGAGAGCAGCCGTGCAAGCCAATACAGCGGAGAGGGGGCTGAGCAATGGAGCCCTCGGCGCGCTGCGCCGCGGCTGCCTCCGGCACGAAGCGCCTCGTCCAGCACTAAAACTACTCGTGATGCACGCTGACGTAGCGCCTTTCACCAGGCAAGAGGAACCACTTGAATTGTCTAGAATAGCAAAAAAAAAAAAAAAAAAAAAAGAGGAAAAAGGAAACAAGCCCCGAGCCCCCTCCCGGGCTGCCCCACACGCCGCCCCAGGGTGACATTTGGCTGCTTTCCGCCGCCCCCGTCGGGAGGAGCGGCTGTCGGGGGGCTGCCCGCTCCCCCCGGGGCTGGGGGCGGCGCGCCCCGGGGTGCTGCGGGGCCAGCTCGGCGTCTCACCTGTCCGGCGGTGTCGTAGAGCCCCAGCAGGTACTGCTTGCCCCCCACGGTGACGCTGACTGCAAGGAGGGAGAAACGGAGCCGGTGAGGCGGCGGCCGGGCCGGGCCGGGCCGAGGCGAGCCGAGGCGATCCGGGCGGCCGCCCCCGCTGCCCCCGTCCCCTCTCACCTGCGTAGTGGTCGAACACGGTGGGCACGTACTCCTCGGGGAAGGCGTCGTTGGCGTAGCTCATCAGCAGGCACGTCTTGCCCACGGCGCCGTCCCCCACCACCACGCACTTGAGCATGACCGCGGCGCTGCCATGGGCCATGGCCGGAGCCCGCCCTCATGGCCCCGCGGCCGCTCCCCGCCGCGCCGCCGGGCCCCCCGCCATCGCCGCCGCCGCCGCCGCCGCCGCCGCCTTCTCCTCAGCGGGCGCCCCCGCCGGGCGCGGCCCCCCCGCCATCCGCCGCCGCGCTGGGCCCGGCGGGAGCCGCCTTCCCCCGGCCGCGGCCGCGCAGGGGAAGTGCGGGCCGGAGGGAGGCGGAGGGCGGCCGCGCCTGGCCGAGGAGGCGGCGGCGGGTGCCGGCGGGTGGCGGCCTCCCGGACCGCCGGCAGCGCCCCTCCGGGACCGCCCGCCCCGGGCCCCGCTCGAAGGCGGTGTTTTGGAGTGGCGAGAAGTGCCCCCGCGGTCGGGGGGGGGGGGGGGGCAGCTGTCGCCTCCGGGCAGTGTTTTGGGAGGCTCCTGCCCCGAGCCCTGTGTGGTGGCGATGGGAGCGCTGTGCCGGACGGCTTGGGTGTCTGCTCGGGCTGGCGTGCTCGAGTGCAGGTCCCCTGCTGCGCAAAGCTCACCTGAAGCGTCAGTAAAGCCCGCTTTCACCTCAGGACAAAACAGCAAAGGCACTGCTTGGGTCCCACTTGCGCGCCTTGAGACCTCTGAGGGGGAACGCAGCGCGCCCCAGCCGCGATCTCCTCATGCGCCCAGAGCCTCACCCCAAGCAAGCCCTGAGCGGACGGAGGCTGCCCCAGCCTTACGCCAGGAGGGGTTTCTTCATTCCTCTGGAAAATGTCAGCTAGGCGTGAAAGCCAGTATCTCCGGCACAGGACTCGGTGCACCTGCCTCCCAGAGAGCAGCTCTGCCCAGCGTGCGGGTATGTCCTGCACCAGCAGCCATCTCAGGATGGATTCGGGAAACGGGCCCGTGAAAATGCCATGACAGTGATCCGCCTCACACCACATCTCAGCACCCTGTAGAGGTACCCACGAGGGAGCTGAAACCATGCAGGGGGATGGTTAGGCCAGCTGATCTTGAAGGCCTTTTCCAACCTCAATGATGCTATGATTTCATGACATACTCGGTGGCCCAGGTGTCGCCTGCTTCCTTCTCACTGCACGTGCGATGTAAAGTGGAGGTTCGGGAGCTCCCCGCACCCACAGCCCTGGGCAGCAGTGCCCCAGGCTGCGCAGTCAATGGGAAGTGTACTTCCTCTGTCCTGGTGCTTGCATAATTGCCAGTGTTGCTTCACAAATCCTGTAATCATCATTCTGCACTTGCACAATCTCAGCCAAATGAGTCTCATCCATTCCTCCATCTCGCAGACTGTGGCTGGCCAATTAGTCTGCACTAAATATTTAGAGCAAATGAAGATATGGAGCTGGTAAACTAAAACGCTTGCCTTGGGTCTCCTCGCCACACAACACAGTCACGGGGAGTAGTATGTCTGCAGGAGTGGAACGTCATACAACTTCCTAAGAGCCCCAAGGCCAACACAGCGCTATGAAATCTCCCGTAGGACGCTACAATCGTAAATGCTCAGGCTGTATCACCCACAGAGTGTTTCTTGTACTTGTTTTTCACCCTTTGCAGATGTTTTTCTGCAAGTACCCACTGCAATTCAGTAAGGAGGATTTCTGAGAAATCTAATTTTTCATGAAAACTTTTATTTCTAAGGACAGTTTTTGACTAGTTCCAACTTATGAACTGAACAGTTACTTCATATGAGTCTAAAAAGTCTTATGTATTAGGAATTTAAATTTTACTTTCTAGGACTTCAGTAAGACCTCTCTATATGTGTGAGGCAGAGCACTTACTGTGAGGAAGAAGCAGAGTTAGACTACCTTTAGGAGTAAGGCCTATTCCAAACATTCAGGTCAGTAATGGAAGGAGACGTGCAGAGAAGATCCAATAAACTATGGGAAGTCTGTGAGGAAAGAAATCAATGGAAATCCCATAGTTGACCATGCAGCTAGATGACAGAAGATAAATATGTATTGGAAAGCAATTTCTGGGGTATACAAACTTCTGGAAATGAGAACATGGGATGAGACCACGTAGAATCAGAATGTCCTTCGTGTGAATTAGCAGCAGTGGGGAAAAGAGATGGAACCAGGCCTTTGTAAGCAGAAAAAAAAAAAAAAAGAAAAAGAAACAACAACAACAACAACAACAAACAAAACAAACAAAACAAAAACCTATTTGGTCTATGGAACCAGGGAGTAAGTGTTAACCTGGCTAAACTCAACAACTTTTATAAAGATAAATCTGTCCACCTGAATTATTAACATATCTCTAAATTCATCTCTAAATTTACACAAAATTGTTATATTCGTCAATTGTGCTGCCACTCTCTGTTGTGAGTACACTCCAGCATTTCTCCATCCAGATCCTCTTGGTGATCCTGCTAGATAAACCACTATGTCTCACTTTGCCACCAAAATGTCATACGCCACTAATGGTGACATCTCACCACAGAGGTGAATGTCTTCCCACGGTGGGTGAAAAGGCTTCATGAACGAAGCCAGTATTTGAAGAAGCATCCCAGAAAATGCCAGGTCCCAGCAGTAGCTCCAAATGATACGTGAGTAACGCTCATATTAGTCCCACAAAAGTCAATTGGAGGATGCACTTTTTTAGGCATGTCTGTGTTTGCAAGATTGGAGCCATGGTTTAAGATTCTCTACAATACTTACAGGCTTACAAGAAATGTAAAGTCTTCGTGAAAGTCAGTAGAAAGGGCAATGTCATCTGAATGTCCTGTTTGCAGCCTATCATCTTTCAGACCAATCAATCTTTCATTTTCAAACAGAGCTCTCAGTGGTGTAAGCAGCAGAAGGTAATACCGGAATGGATGTAACACAAGCCCATATTTCAGTCTGAATGATTTATTGACATCATAAACGGTGAGAACACCATTTCTGCAATTTATGAATCAGATCATTAAGTTTTGCTTGTCTATCCAACATTAGGTAATGCAGAGATTGTTGTATAGAGCTATACAGAGGAAACATTACATATTTCTACTGTGCTAAAAATGGATAGGCAGTTCAATAGCTGCAGATACAATTCTTTTGGAATGTCAGCATCTATATCACCTCCGATTTTTTTTTCTTAATTTACAAGAGCAGAGATACTAATTTCCTCTCAGTTTAAAGAGTCCCAACTGCGTGCTTGCTTCCCTCATGACATTTTTCATGTATACGGTGACAGTCTCCATGCAGAAGGCACGCAGTCTATAAAATCAGAATAAAACAGGATGACACGTTTTAGGCCATCAGCTGTAGTCATCTGTTCGAGCACACTTGCTCTTTCCAGTACTTGTGGCAGTCCTTTTACTGGAATGGGACCAAAAGACACGAGCAGTGAAAACATCACTTGTTCTCTTCAGGGAGCAAACAAGTGTGCTCCGTTATATGTAAAGCCCCTGCACAGGTCTCTTGAATTATCTAATCTTACCCTGTTATGCTATTACAGTTTGTGATACCTTATTAGCCACCCTCAATGATTTCCTTCCACTTTGCATGGATGTAACTGAGATAGGAGTCAGTCATTAACTTTATGAAAGTGCCATTATATGTGTCTTACCAGCAGGGAAACAGTGGCACCAGGGCCAAAACTAGAGCCCATTGCTGAGAGTGAGATACAATGTTTTAAAAATAAATTTGGCACTGGACACTGGAAAGTGTCACAATCACTAGTCTACGTGCTTTTTCTTAATAACGTTAAGCTTTAAAGATGGTCAAAGAAAATATATCAGAGGAACCCTTTTCTCTGAAAAGACAGCTCCTTTGAGGTGAACACTTTCTGAAATCACGTGAATTCCATGAAGATGTTTCAGGAGAAGCAGAAAAATGTTCCAGCAGCTTCAAAGCATCCAGATTTTATAATTTTAGATCAAAACATTTCCATTTCTAAATAGTTACTGTTTCAATTTAAGTTATCATAATGTTAGAATATAGTGTAAGATAAATGAAAAAGTGACCTCATTAAACATTTCAATCATCCCCCTTTTTTTTTTTTCCCAGAAGTTTTTAAAGGGATTTTAAAAATTTCAGGTTGCATTCCTAATTAGTGCCCAAACCATTCCTACGTGCTGCAAATCACAAGAGGAGGGCCCCAACAGGGAGAGCAAGGTTCTGCAAAGATCTCACGTATGGATTGATACAGTTGGTCTTCCCACAGTTTGAGAATCAGGAAGCAGAGACCCCGTGTTCCTCTCTCACTGTCTTCCATGCAAAGGTACTCATGAGATACTCAGCTCCTTGGATTTGTTTGCAGCTCCAAACGGCAGCATTTAAGTGACTATCAAATACACTATCCATCTAGCAGAAGCAGTGAAGATAATGGATCTCCTGTCAGAAGGAATGCCTCTTGACTAAAATCAAGGACAACTCAGCAGCAATGCTAATGAACGAATTCTTTTGTAAGAAGGGAGATAAAAGTGACCTTAAAGGGGATATTACATCATTCTAAGCAGTGTATTTAGGCAAGAGTTAAGATCCTAACACAGATGGTCTGGACACGGCACAGAAGCAGTGAGTTAGGGGTTGAGATGCCTCTTCAGACACCCGTTTCATCCTCTGAAAGGAAGAACTTCACTGGGTCACTGTTCTGCAGAGATTAGCTAGCTAAGCTACTGCCGACATCAGTTTCCACGTTATGGCCACCCACTCTCCTTTCCAGGTGAGCACCCCTTTGTGTTACATTAGCACCCAGTCAGCTGTTTGGGTGGTTTTCATTGCCTTAGATACCTCAAAATGACTAGGTACCATGGATCGGGACTGAGCTCTTCTGGTGCTATTCCCTATTCAGCAAAGTGGCCTGAACAGAATAAATCGCTTCTCAGCTATTTAGCACGGGGCTAAGTGTCAAAAGGAAGCAATTCCCTTCCTCAGGCTGACGTAGTGACAATTACTTGCGGTTCACCAGATATTTTGTTGGAAATAAAATCCATCTCACGGTGGGGTTTTTGTACATCTACAGTCACCACCATTGCCAGGCACAGAAGAGAGGACTAAGCAAACGAGCGCTTCCTCTAAGCACTTAGCATCCTCTTTTCATGCTACCTATATGATTCCATAATCACCATAGTATCGGAGCATCCCTTTCACTGTTGCTAAGAAATATACACCTCTGACTCATTCCAGTGCTCAAAACTGAGTAGTCTAGCATGGCTATTATGTACCACAGTGTACCAAAAAGGAGAATGAACCAAGGTCTTGAACCTTGTCTCCATGCTAAAGACCAGAAAAAGTATTCTTGTTACGTGAATGGGACAGGATTTATGTAGGGAATACTGACTCCTTCCATGGCTTGTAATGTCTAGTGTCATGTGGAGGTAAAGAATGGTGGTGGATGGGATATTGGGAAGTGGGGCTGGATGGCAGAGAAGGGGAGAATTGAATGGAAAGGTGGGGAACCTTGCAGTCACCCCACTCAGTCCTGCTCTAGGAGCTGAACCTGCCCTGTGCTGGGAGGGAAAAAGTAAGTCCTTCCCTGGCAGTCCTCTTCCACAACTTGTCATGTAATTTGGCATGTGGAGAATGCTGAAAGGAATCCAAAATAGATCTGAGGACAGAAATCCAGAGTTGGGGGAATCTAACATACTGTATGTAAGCTGTTTGCTGTGAAGCATGCCTGCAACAGCAGAGTATCAGAGAGCAAAGAGAAACTCTAAGTGCTAATATCTTATAAGATGCTAATGGCTTCATAGGGCTGGAAGAGAAGAGAGTGCTAGAAATTTTCTCAGGAAGGGTTATGTATATCCTGATAGGAAACGGAGGGAAGACAGAAGAGGAGACACTCGTCGTTTTCCTCTTAGGTGTTTGTTGTAATCAATGTGAAGCCATCATTTCTGAAGATTCTCTCATCACGCTGGCAGAAACTTCACCTTCCAAGTATTTCAGCAAGTGGTAGTAACACCTCTCCCAGTACAAGAGAGAGAGCAGGGCCTGGCAATCACAGAGTTCCCTTTACTCATTTCAGTAGTGCTGTTGTTGCAGTGGTAACTACAAGCACCCAAAGAACCTCTAAGATCTACGAAAAATGTGTCTCTGCTAGAAACACTGCTTTGCAGAAAATATTTAATAATGTATGGTTAAGATTGTTCACTTGTTTCCATAAAGTCGAGTTCAGCATGTTTCAAACCTCTGAGAAACCAGAAAATACAGAGCATAATAGAGCAGTATGAACATCAATCTTTATAGCAATGCCTCAACATATCTGCAATGGAAATAATTCACTGTTCCAGTAAGCATCTTTCTGAGAACAAAGTATATAACTGTTATGGCACAGGCACACCTTCCCTGTGGGAAAGCGCACTGCATTTACACTGACACTTCCTTTACATAGATACACTGACCCAATTTCTTAGAAATAATTCCATAATAATTAAACTTTCTCTTTCCTGCTAGACACCAGGTAACAATCTATGGTCCCATATATATTATTAAGCCCACAGAATATTTTTCCTACTTTGCCCGAGTGGCAGTGCCTAAAATGTCCCTGTGTCCCAGTGCTGACAACGTACAGAGCTCAGCAGCGAGAGGCAGACGGTGGTTATCTCAGGGAGTATATGTACATGTTGGTTTTTTGTTCCCACCCACAGAAGTGACAAGTGCTGTGGGGCTGGGGCTCCAGCTGCGAAGCATGGCCTCCCATATATCCTGCTAGCACAGTTTACCCAGTCTGCTACTATTTGACACAGCAGCACTGAGCTGAGTAAATACTGCCAGTTCCTCATCCCTGCTGCCAGCTCCCAGGAAGGAAAAATAAAGTTTGCCTGAAGGTTGACCTAAGCACTGTGTTACCTGGCTTCCAAAACTCTGAATTTTGCTGAAGCTGATATTTTTTAATGGCTCTAGCTACTGTTAGGAAGTCCCAGCTCTGCTTTAATTAAGGGTTTTCGCCAATCAGTAAGAAGGGAAGATGTTTGTATGAAGGACCTGAAATTCGCTCTTTCCTTGATCCTCAAAATATGACTTATGCAGGCGTCTTTGCAATTTATTGGTCCATGATTCATGAACAAAAAGAGAAGCTGAAGTTACTGGAGTCCTGAGGTTTCTAGTAAGAACCAGATGTATGAGGGAAAGGCAGAGTGTTTTTTTTTTCCTTCAGTGTGTGGGGGCTGGTGGTTTGGTTTTCAACATTTTCTTGCTGACTGTCTCTTTTATACCAGGTGGGGTTTACCACTGTTTTACTGTTTTCTTTAGTGCTTTTATGGGTTCTGTTTTCAAAGGCAGTCAGAAAACACTGAGCTAAGGATAAGTAAGAATATGCAGGAGTGCGCTGCGACCAAGTTCACCACCCATTAAATCACTATGGAAAGAGACAGTTGATGCTGGGCACAAACAAGAGAGATAAACCTGATCTAGATCTTACCTTGTAGCAATAGTTTGAAAAAAAATCAGTGCTGGTATGAGTCAGCCCAGTTGCATCAGCTTCATTGATGTCTGAATTTGGTCAGTGAAGGAATCTGAACAAAGAAGGTCTTGCCATTGAAATAAATTTGACACAGCCTTTGTGCTGTAGAGCAGTGCAAGAGATGGACAAAATGATTTCAGGCACAAACAACTCCAACACGCCCGAAAGGAAGATTTCTGTGGCAACCAGTAATTATGTGTGATTGGAACCAGACAAAATATTTTCAGAGAGCTGTTTTTTCCTGAGTCAAAATGAGCTTCTTTTAAAATGAACACATTCTTAAATGAAACTGAACATCTTCACATATGTTCCAAGTTGTGCCCCATTCCTCTCCCAAAAATAAGTAATATGATCATTCATTTGCTAGAGTGACTGCCAAAATGCTGGGAATAATGGCTGTAAATCTTCTGAATTTCAAGCTTGGTGAGTTGTTTTAGATTTGTCTGCTGGCTCCAGACAAATCACAGTTCCCTTACTGGTCATCTTGCTTCATGCAAACCGAGAAAACAGTAGAAAACTACTTAATGTTGTCAGACAGAGGAACTGTACTGCGTGTGCTGCCCTTTAGCTGGAAAAGATACAGAAGTTGCTGCTTCCTTGTGTGTGGATCTGTAGTGTCTTACTGACCATGAGAAACCCAGAGACAGACAGGAACTTAAGGACGTGAACATTTGCAGACATAACAGTCCACCCAGTAAAGGCATCAGAGAAAAGAAAAATAAGCCACCCTACACCTAACATAGTAACATTGCATAATTGTAAGTGATCTTAAGAAGTACTCCAAAATCACGGACAACTTTGAGTTAAAAAACTCATTTTAAGTCGGTTGAACTGCACGTGGCATAGATACGCGGAAGTCATTTCTGTGAGTTTATGAGCAATGGTGTTGCATTAACAAAAGGATGGTAGAATTACTGCTATCATCATTAATTTACTTCTTTTGCAGGCACAGTGAATCAGTCCTTTGCTACGTTGCACATTCCTTGAACGGCGATCTGTAGTAACCCAAACACCTTCAACCTCATTTGCATCATCTGTACAAATACCTACTTGCCTCCCAGGCAAATCCTAGGTTAGGGGCCTGATCCAGTGATACTTCCAAGAAAAGGGATGGAAAAGAGTTAAATGTAGAAGGCTCTAGCAGAACCAGAAAAGGAGTGTTCATGCTAATGACAGCTTTTGTGTAAGTGCCCTGCCACCTGTCTGACTGCCTGCAGGAAGCCAGCCTTTGTGCTCTGCTAGGGTATGCCTGAGAACATTTTAATGGGATATGGCCTGGTTTTTAAAGAGCCATCATTACAGGGGAAAACTTGGTTCAAAAAATTGCAGCCATGCTAGACTGCAAATTGAACAAAGCATTTCCAAACCTGACTGGGTCTATATGTGTATGTTATTCCTATACATGCACAGTAAGGTTTTTTTTTTTTTTTTTTTCAAGAATTATATTCTTCTATCTTATTGTTTGTATTAAGAATCTACAGAGGTTTATTCTTACCCAAAATCTATGCTGTGGTGTTGTAATTCCATGAGTCCCACCTTACTTTGGTTTCATTAAAATTTCTGCCCTCGTGATTGTGAAGAAAAGGTGGAGATGGGAACTGTAAAGCTTCAAGCACTAGAAGAACTTTCAGCAGGTCTGAGGATTGAATTTTGGGGTCTGATTCTTCATTTCAAGTGTTTGGGGTTAGTGGCATGGTTACCCTCAAGACTAGAAGGGTTGAAAAAAAGTGCCGTAATGCTCTCACAAGGGTTTGAGAGGATAGTTTCTATTATGCTTCCTTCCCCACCCCAAGACTAGTGCTAAATTACATACATTGCTTCAGATTTCCAACATTTCCCAGTCTGGATTAATTTACATTTGGAGAGAGGGTGTGAATTAAACTGTTATAAAAGGCTTAGATGCAGTGCCAACTTGTTACTATGCTCTTTCAAGCATCGAATGCTTTTTCTATTAAGGAAGCTCTCAGAGAATTTCTTGCATCTGGAAATCTCTCTCATTGTACGTCTTATTTATAAATGGAGAAGCAGACATACACAAACAAATGCATTCATAGCAAAGCAACTCTTGGAGACTGCTGCAGCTGGAGGCTCTGTTGTATTGTGGTCTATAGTAAGGTGCTGCCTTCTTCGTGGAGATTTCAGTCTGAATAAAACCTAGCTGTTACAGGGGTGCAGAAAGCAAGAGAAAAGACTGAAGCAACAAGGACGAAAACAGAGGACAGAAGAGCACACACTGAACCGTTAGAGCCGACACAGTGAGAACTCGCAGCCTGCAGCCTGAATGGCACTTAGAGGCCAAAGTGAGAAGATGGGCCTGACACCACTTCTTAATTCATTAGAAAGTGACTTCAGCTTGCATGCTTCATTTCACACACGCCACAGGCAGCATGCCTAGCCACGAGTATGAAAGCCCTCCTCATCTTCTGCTATCATTTTTTCCTGAATTCTCTTGTATAGCAAGTGCCTGCAGGCAGGTACTTCCAGTTTCTGCCAAGCAATGTGATGTAATTCCTGTCCACTGCTGGTTGCAAACATCACACGTATACCACGTTTTCTAATTTAAACACTCAGGTATTGGATGAGGCTTTATCTGATTCAAATTTGGCTCTGTAAAGGATGGTCTCATTCTAGCTGCTGTTGATACTGGTATCAGGGCTGCGCTAGTCACTAAGGGTTTTGCTAGCAAATTGTATTCAAGGCCTGTTCAAATCCTCCCTTGGCAGCATTCAGAGAAACCTTTCCCTTATATATTATCTTAATCAATTAGCCTCTGCCAATTTTTGTAGGCCCTGTAACAATTACTCAGGGATCACACATTTCCCAGCGAGTGCAATTGCCATCCAGAACCATTATTGCCCAACACATCCTCCAGGCACTTCAGTATGTTCATCTACTTGTGACTAATAGCCTGTCCTAACTCTCAGCTCACTGCTACCTGCATAAGCATCTTCCTTCCTTCAAACTAGAGAATATGGGAAGGAGTTTAGGGCTGAGCACCTTTATCTCCACTCGGCTTCCAGAAGCAGAAGGGATTCAAAGCCTTGAGAGGGAATTGGTGCCTTTTTTTTTTTTTTTCCTCTCTGTTGTTCACTCCTTTGAATCAACACCTAGAAGAGCTTTAGAGATTTTGTGTTCCCCTTTTACTGGATTTCTTCAGTCCACTGGGGGTATGTGGCTGGTATTGTGAGGTAGCTACAAAACACAGCTGTTCTCTCACATCACCAATACCAATGTCAGAGACAGCCTAAATGCTGCAGGCAAAGATCCTAGTCCTTTCCATCAGTTCTACATCTCGATTACTTTTCTCTCTGACTCTTTGCTGAGTGTGAAGACTGTAAGTATATGTATCAGCATGCAATTCCTAAAATGTAACTAATAGTTTTATGTTGCTTAATATATGAGATAGACGTGGACTGATGTGAACTGGAATGTAAAGAAATTATCAGGCAGCAGGTTTTAAATGAGCAGAAAACAATTGCTTTAGCACTGTATACTGCTGTTGCGGAACTCATAGCCATCAGTTGTTGTGGCAGCAAAAATAGATAAATGGGCTTTAAAAGGTTGAAAAGATTTGTGGAGGGTGGTCCCATCCTTAGCTATTAAGTACAATTGTCCAAATGCAACTTTCAACTCAGTAAACTGCTAAACTTTGTTTGCCAAAAGCTGCCATAAAGTTCTAGGAGAAGAAACACGACAGGGAGAAACATTCCCTGAGCATCAGCTCTTGCACCCTGTTGATGATACAATGTCAATCTCACTGAACTTTGGAGTAGCACAAATGTTTTTGTATTTTGCTTTAAAATTCTGCATTTGGCTAATGCTTTGTATGGCGATTGATCTGTGTCGTACAGGAACTTATACATACTGATTCATGCATTTCTGGTGAATACGGCACTTGGAACCAACAGGATATTGTTGGACCCTAAACAGTGAAATATACGTAAGATTCTAATAATTAGGGGGTTTCCTAGTAAACACGTATTCTTCTCTGCCATAGCTCACAATATAGGAATCTTCCCTTACTTTTTATAAACATGTTAAATGGAAACTCAAAGGATGGGAATCTGTTCACACTGTGCTTGCAGTGCTTTTGAGTCTGTGATACAAAAAGGAGGCTGCAAGTGATAGAAAACACCGGTGTGCTGCTGTACCTCCTGACAAAACCTGCAGCAGATCTGGCTATTCTTGTCATCGTAAAATAGTCAATGAAAAAAAATATTACTCTGTCCAATGATATCCACCTATGAAGCCACACTGCAGCTAAGGTGAGAATTATTCTGCCAGATAATTTGGAATAAAAGTCTCAAATCCCAGTTCCTCTAGGAAGGAGACTACATTTACTCCTGCTCAGCCTAGCAGGCTCAGAGCTCTCCCGAAGCAGAGAGGTTAAATTCACCACTCCAAGCAGTCCCACCCAGGAGACTGCCTTGAAGCTTTCAACAGGGAAAGGATTTAATTAACCAAATTCTCAGAATGTGATTTTCCTGGTATATTGCAATATTCAGTATAATAAACGACTGCCAAAATGTATGCTTTGTGATTCATGGTACTGGTTTGTTTAGACAACTTTTAAGATGATCCCTAAGTGCAGAAAGAGCTCAGGCACCAGAGGAGGAGGAGAGACTTCACTGAGCAGGTTTGAATGTCATAAATGCACAGTTATGGGTTAGTAATTGTATCACAGTTGACAGATGCTGCAGCAGCCATGTGACTAGAACATGACCTCATATTTCTGCTTTCTCCCCTCCTCCCCCAGTGATGAGGGCAGCGCTAGCACTTGAATAAGCAAAAGGCATTTACAGAAGGCTAGTTTGTGAATTACTTAAAGGAGAAACCTGAATTTGGACCCACAGATATACTACGTACAGACTATTAAGCAGCTTCTCAACAGTGGCAATTACGCAAAACTCTTTTATCCTCTTGGGAAGCACACTACAGTTGCTGTTAGGGTAAAAATATTGAATCATGAGTCACATGAGCTTAGATCATCACTTCCCAATGAAAAATCTGCAGGAGGGGCCATAGAGGGAAGAAATGCCTCAATGATCTGTTCACAGGATTACCACACAAACAATGAGGCTGCTGCAAGCTCAGATGTCCTCCAGGGATCTGTGGGAGGATACTGCAGCAATAAGGAGGTTGTCTCTGCCCTGCCTCTGCCCAAGAAGCGGCTCTAGATGCTCTGGCAAGATGATTTTGCAGGAGGCATGTCAGAGCTTCTGACTTTTTTACAGGAGTCCTAGGGGCTAAGGACTTGCCAGAACAATGGAACAGCCTGGAATGGCATTTCATTTACTGGGGATTTTCCAAGGGTACTCAGTGTCCCCATAAACCTGCCCATTCCTTTTTGTGTAGACTTTGGATCATGCAAGTCCCAAAAGGGTTCTTGGAGGAAGAAACAAGATGCTCTCTAGACAGCTGAACACCACTCCGCATGAAGGGCAACCCACCCTGGAAATTTACATAGATGTAATCAGCCCTATAGGGATAATTTTCTATCATAGCACTGTTACACAGGAACCAAAGCTGGGGCTGCCTGAAAGTTAAAAGTTTTAAAAGTTAAATTAAAATCCCAGCTTTCATGCTGACCTCCTGGCATGTTACACCATGCATGAAATGACAATAGTAATTTCTTGCTGAGTTATCCCAATGGAAAGTGTTTTAAAAGTGCAGAGATTTTTGCATTTTTTAGAGTTTTCTCACTAATAAATCTCCAACTTACAACTATTCCTAGAAAACAGACCTGAAACTTTTCAGTATGGCTTCAATGTGGTTAAATAGACAAAAAGATTTTTCTGTACAGTTACTCCTCTCTAGCCCTCTTTTCTTTTGCATTATGTTGCTTGTCTTCTCTTTGAATTGAAACATGTCACAGTTACTCTAATCTACCAACTGCAGTAGTAATACTTCAGATCAGTAAGATTCATTTCTTCTTAATGTTGACAGCGTATTGGACCAGGATGGAATTTCTCTGCTTTTGATAAAATGAGTTTCAGTTGTGTTTTGGTTTCAGATCCAGGAAAGCCTTTGCTTGAAAAGGCCTGACGAGATGTTGTAACCATTATTTTAATTATCACAGCTATAGTGTTAATGTTCCTGAAAGAGCCAGCAGCTCGTTGGCCTGTTGCTTGTGCCCTGCTTTGATGCTGACCTGTTAAATGACTTTGCTGAAACCTTCATATGATTCTTACCTTCCCTCCTCAGGTCTTGAGACCACCTCTGAGGGTTCTGGCTCTGCGATGCTGCAGGATATCAGGGGAGTATTTTGGTTTTGCTTTTGGGGGTCCTTTTTTCCTTTCTAAGCTTCCAGGGCAGAAAACCAGCTAGTTTCTTGTCTTTTTCTGTGTAGAGTGTTCAACTGACAGGTGCTACTGGCAAGGCCCTGGTGAAAAACAGGTTGGAGGCCATGGGGTGTGGGCAGAGAAAGGGGCCTATGGTGACCTCCTGAGGCATGCACGCTGCTCCAGCCTCCCTCCAGTCTTTACAGCCTGTCAAGCCCATCTTCCTCCATTGTTGTGGCAGTTCCCCACGCCTTATGTTCGGCCTCGATATTTTCCTGGGGATCTGAAAGCGGCTGCTGTGACTACACATCAGTCATCCATGGCTATGTCATTACCTCCTGTCCCACCCCTGCCCAGGCTTTCATATCCACGGCTCTGAGATACTCTCAGCCAGCACTTTCAGTCAGGAAGCTTTTCAACGGCAGAGGGGAAGCCTGCCAGTCTAAAAGTGAAGATGTTCATCCATACTGGAGTGGATAACCCCGGCGTCACTGTCCACCACCCGCCTCGGGCGCGGCCGCCATCTTGGAGCCGTATAGCCGGGCACGGCGCCATCTTGTGGTGTCTGTGGGCTGGTGCCAGGACGGGCTGTGCCGCGGCCAGGCCCTGGAAGCTGGGCTGGCTGCTGAGACCATTGCCCTCTCTGTTGTGAAAAGAAGTAAAAGCATTTCAAAGTGCTTCTCGATGCAGAAAGTGAGGGAACAACTGCGACAGCAGCCCCCCTCTGAAGCCTGTCTGCTGGGCGCACGCCACTGCACACACAGCAGCAATGAGGAGAGCTGCCAGCCCAACAGGGGTGGCAGCTCCACCAAATCCCCAGCAGTGGGGTTTGTGGGTGTCCTCCTGAGCCCCAGCTCCGTCCCAGCATATCAGGAAGGACCTTTCCAGTGGAAACCACATCAGCCGCACAGGACTGCCTCTCACTAGCTGCTGAACAGGTAAAAATATTGTGGTGTTAAATAAGCATTATTCCTGTTCGGGGTGAGCCTTCACCTAACTCCTTTTATGTGAACATGGCTGAAAATACAGTTTCCACATTTCATCAATAATTAATATTCTCTAGTACATATTTTCACCTGTTGCCTGGCTTGCGATAATGTGTTTTCTAGTAAAAACTGAATTGCAAGTAAGCATTTGGGAAAAAAACCGACTGACCGGTTTCACCTAAAAAGGTGGTGATAGTGCTCTCACTCAGAAACTGGCAGAGAAAGTCAATTTATCCCCAGTTTTGAACTGGTCTCCCCTGCTGCCAGACAGAACCAACAGACAAGTGGCTCAGATAAACACTGCAGAGAAAGTTCACACACTTTTTGAGGGCTTACGTACTTTCCAAAGCTGGATTTGAACTGAAAGATGAGATGAGCCTGGTGTAGGGGTAAATAATAAAGTAGCAACATTCACTTTCAGGTTTGTCACCTGTCTTCCTTTAGGTAGTCCCCCTTTATCCATCTTCTCACTAAAACCTTTTAATAAGTGTTATTTAGACTTCAAATGTCTCATTTCATTGGATGAAAGGTTTTCAGAGAAGTACTCTGTATTCACAATGTTATGAACATGAACATCTACATTTCAGTGGGTATATGCTGTTCATTTAAGTGCCTGTAAATATTTGGAAATCTGCCTCTTAGTGTTCAGCTTTTTTTTTTTTTTTTTCCTGTTAGTACTGTTAAATTAACTAGTTATCAAATAATTGCTATTATTTATTATAATGATGCTGGGGTGAAAGCATCAAGCAACCTAATGCATACTTTGCTGTTTTCACTTGACACTATTTAGAAATCACTTTTAATGGGGTAAAGCAGTCCAAGGCCTCTGTGTGAGCCCCACTTAAGCCATGGACATTCAGGAGTGACAAAAGCTCATTTTTACAAGTTAGCAATAAGGCCACGTGGCTTGAGTATAGACCACCTTTGTTTTTATTTGACTACACACCTGACCTTCTACAGCCAGTCAAGGAGGAAAACTTAATTTATTATACAAGGGTTTCAGGATATGCACCCTTGCAAGTGTTATGTCTTGCTGTAAATGAAATTTTATTCAGGGAGTAGATTAGATGACAGTATCATGGGCAATTTGTCTAGGGCTTTGCAATTTTCTCTTTTGACTTGAACCGGGAATTAAATTAAGCTGCTAAACTCTGCTTTTCTACTCACAATCTGCCTAATCAAAGCAGGAGATCCTCCTGAATATCTAAATGCCCAAGTTGCTGGTAGGAGTCCCTGATAGATTTCTCTTTTAAATTTAGCACAGCCCAGAATAGTAACTCTTACATAACATATACACAGCAAATGTGGGGCTTGCTATAATTTCAGTGATAGACTGCAGATTTCCTGCCTTGCAGAATAACAAAAGCAGACAGCATTTCAGTCATCCCTCATATAAAAAGCCTGAGCAAATAAGCTTGTTCTTATGAAGCACAGGATGATGTTTCCTTTAGGTATCAGAATATAGTTGACAAACAAGTGGACTGTGACATATTCAAGCTCCAGTCGTATGTCCATGAGTGACACTGTGGCCTCTCTTTACTTCCAAACCTACAGGTGTGCTGGACCACCTGTTCCTGACGATAAAGAGGGACAGGAGACAAGAACTTAAACTCCACCGGGGACAGGCTATTGGGGTTGCTCAGGAAGTAGAGTACTCAGATAAATATGATCCCTG
The DNA here is from genome assembly GCF_040182565.1 of Anser cygnoides. Taxonomy (NCBI): domain Eukaryota; kingdom Metazoa; phylum Chordata; class Aves; order Anseriformes; family Anatidae; genus Anser; species Anser cygnoides. The sequence goes on along the minus strand of NC_089875.1, from coordinate 29,992,982 downwards.
CTTATTCACAGCTAACTGTCTGTGGAACATACACTTTTCCATGCCTGTGCCACAGGTGCGAGATCCTGAATGAGTAAAGAACAGGAATTAGATTTTTCAGGCATAGCATGTTTGGCAGGAGATCTGACAGAAGGAATGAAATAGATGCCCATTTTCACCCCCCCCCGCCTTCTGCTTTCCATAGCTTGACGCTTCTCATAATAGGGAACCCCAGAGCAATTGCAGAGCCTACGCACTGTAGGGGTGTGTCCCAGATGAAGCAAAATCCCTTTCGTGTTTCAAGGGGTGAATCCAGGAAATACTGCGTCCTCTGAGTGGTGTCTGTCTCTTTCAGGCTGACACCTCTTGGGGGCTGTAGCTTGCTGAGCTGGGTAGGAGTCAACTGTTCTGGCAGGCCTGACTCCAGGGTACCCTGGCCTCCCAGGGTCACTCCAGTGCTGTTACACTGGAGGAAACAGCAAGGACCTTCACAGTGCTTAGTCAGATGGTGGTAGTCATGTGGGCTCTTGAACAGGATTTCTGGCTCACAGGGATCCACAGATACAGTGTCCTAGAACTGCTGGCATCCTGCATAGAGTACAGGCTGGACTAGCATTTGGCCCTGTGTCATTTGATGAGATTATTTACACAAAGAATTTGCTTAGTTAGGAAACCTGGATGGAAACAGAAACATGCCACAAAAGCAATTACCCCTATACTCAGAGTCTGAGATGAATCACACTGACCTATAGTCCCTGCCATTTCCTTTTTTTTTTTTTTTTAAAAAAAAAAAAAAAAAACTTACCAGGAAAGGCACTAAAGCATTATTCAGGTTAACCTTGATTTTGCAGTTGCCTTGTTAATTTTTTGTCTGCTAAGTATCCCTGCTGCTGATTCGGTAGATACCCTTTTCAGGCAGGTGTAAATGAGGATGCAGACAAAGCAGTGTGATCTCAAAACCAGTGGAAATGTACCAGTGTCGTTAGAAGGCTGATGTTGCACTGGTTGAACTGCATGTCCATTCGAATCCTGCTTACCCTGATGGAGCTCCCCCTACTAGTACAGAACATGCACATACACAGATAGCTGCGCTGTGCTTGAGCAGTGTCATGCTGTATTTTTAACTAAATCATTGAAATGCCTCAGTGAATATTAAGTGTGGCATTTTTCTGTCCCCCAGACCTGCAGCAGTGCTCTGAACCTGTGCTCTTGCCTCTGTTAGGAACTAGCCTGTGACCGTTTTCTCTGCTGATGAGAAGGTTGGGGATAGAACATATGTGGAGTCTTCCTTCCTGCTTGCTTCCTGCAGACCTTGGATGTTCTTGATCCACAAAAGCAGAGGGCAGTACTAACTGGAAAGGTAGTTTGAATGCAGCGCGTTGCTGTTCACAGCCATGAATGCACTCTTCCTGCTCCCTCAGTCCCAGAACTCCCAGATTCAGTGTCATTGCTGGTCAAAATATAATCTAAGGGGTAAAAAAAAAATATACAAGCAGCCTCTCTTTGTGTAGGCAATAGACTGGCAGTAAACCCCACGGTCAGGTGGGGAGGAAGACTCCAAAAAATAAAAGTGATAGTTGTAGCCTTTCATGGGTATCTGAAAGTCTTGCTGTAGTTGAGGCTGTAACTGCGTGTTTTTGGCAGTGAAGAATAGTTAGCTATTGGGGGTACTGGATCCCCTGCAGTTCATAGTCCCTGTCAAAAGAGGATGCCTTCCTTGAAGTTTAACTGTATTTCAAAGGAGAGCCATGGGCTTTAAATAGGAATTCCTGGGTTACTTTATTTGGTCAGTCCTTTGGAAGAAGTCAACCTAGAGTATCATAATTGATATTGTTGAATCCAGACTATCTGAGGCAAAGGTTTTGTCTTGCTAATAACAGTGGTGCCATTGACCTTCATGGGAGTTTAACCTACACTGTTGTAGAAGCAGCCACTGTGAAGTAGTGGAGTTTGTGTACATCTGCTGGTGTGCGGGCTCCAGCAACAACTCCAGCGTGCCAGGGTCATACTCAGCAGGACTGTAGAAAGACAGTGATTTAGGATGTAAAATATGCATTGAAGTGTGTAATCCCAATGTAAAGGTTTAATTAAAAAGAAAAAAAAAAAAACACCACACCTTGATTAAAGGGGTTAGGTTAGAAGAAAGATTTAAACAGCCTTGTGGAAGACATTTAAATAATACATATACCTTTTATAAAACATAATACTGGAGCTTAAGAAATACTTACATAAAATATTTGGATTGAGGGTTTTGCCAAGAAACATTGGAGAATTATTGGAGAATTTAATCAGGTTCTTGCTGGTGCTATAAATCTGTTCTTAGAATTGCTTTCAGTTCTCTCACATGTCTTAGCAGTGGCGAGATTAAACACCTTGGGGTACTCCCTCTAGGTTAAGGTCACCTTTATGCAGACAGCCACCAGAAGGCTCTACTTAGCAGCATCAGAACCGGACTTATAGTACATAAATTTGAGGTCTCCACGAGTTATTTTCACCCTCTCTGTATGAGAAAAAAGCAAGTATTTCCTTTAATCCTGTGTGGCTTCTGTATTAAAATAAGCCTTGATATTTATCCCTGGCTATCTGGATTTAAACTGACATATACCGCACAGCTTCAAATACCAGAACATCTGAGTTACCAATGTGCTCTTTAACCCAGAGTGTTTATGTGCTTAATCACACCAAAGGACAGAAAAGTCATTATCCTCCCAGTGTTTGCAGTGGGTTCCTCCAAAAACCTAGGCAGTTTTGCTCACACTATTTCCTTTTGCTGTCGTGTTTGCACTGTTCCCCATTCTGAACTGAAAGACCATGAGAAGCAAGGTGAATATCACAAAGCAACACACCAAAGCTGTGCTAGCAACTTGCATAACTCCAGCTATACAAATTACAAATTGGGGTTTGCAAAATTTCATGAAAGGCAGATGGCTTTGTATGTATATAAGCAAATTTTCCCACTGACAGGGAAACATGCAGATTCCTAGGCCCTGATTCTAATACAACTGTCAAGGGTGGCCAAAGAGAAATGTCAGTAAATGAAAAGGCATCTATATTTCTAGTTTATAAATATACATACCTTGATAATGCATGAGAACATTGCTTGTTAGTTACAACTCCAGTGGTGTTACTTCCAGTATGTACTATGCACATCGTATCACATAAACAAACCACTAACTTGTATCTCCTTGTGTCCCTGAGGAACCATATAAAATGCTTCTGCTCTGGTTGGGTGTAAATAATCAAACCAGTCTTTGCCTTCTACGCTATACTGGCCAACACAGCCAGTCACTGCATTGCTTGAAGATTGTTTGCAGCTCCCAAAGCTCTGCACCCAAAACTGGCCCTGGCAGATGCATTCATTGCATGGACTCCATGCTTTACAGGCGCCTCACAGATGAACTTCATTGGAGTCAACCAGAGAGGAAAAGAACGGTTGCTGAGGTCAAGGACTAGGGTCCAAAAATAACCAAAATGGTTAGGATTATGCACGCAGTCTTTGTCAAGTCAGGAGTTTCCTCAGGCAGTACTAATAATTATCAACTCCCTTTTTACACATCACACTAGGCTTCAGCTGTGCATTCTCTAATCGCTGGAAAAGAAATGTTAACTATGTGGGAGATGGTGTTCCACATACTCCCCGCTCCATGCCTTATCACCAGAGGAAGTGACTGAAGCTGGCATTTCAAAATCTGTTACAATTATTCTTAGACTGAGGTGGAAATACTATCTTGAGAAGACAAAATGCACATTACTTGCATAGGTTCTTTTGGAAAATTCTGTTTGTTCCATTTACAATTCAAGGATTTTTGCTTTTGGAATTCTGGAAGCCTTTAAAAAATTCAAAAAAGAGCACATTCAGTGGAAATACCAGTCTCATCAGAAAACAGATATTTTTAAACTAGAAGACATTTGTCCTCATCCAATTCTTACATTAGTGTCTGGCAGTGATTGAGGGCAATGAAGTAAGTAGCCAAATTTCTGTCCTTGCAAATTGAAGCAGGTAACTGCTACATTTGAAAAATTGCTACCATTTGAAAGGGACATGGCAGAGAAAAGTACAGGAAAATCAATGACAGTCTATAACTGGGTCCCAGGGCGTCTCTGTTTCTTGGGATATCCACAGATGGTATGTCCAGTGCGTATTTATAGGTAAGGTGGAAAGCAGTAACACTGGGAAGCCTCTGGTTTCTAAAACTGTACTTGTTCTCAGGATTTTTTGATTATCATGAGATCTGCATCTGCTTGTTATTAACTAATTATCTGATCCAGTTGCTTAGCAAAAATTTTGAAAGCAGGTGGTGCACTCACTCCCCTCACTTAAATTTTCACTGCAGTGTTTGACCATTTGTCTCCTTAGCATCTGCTGAAACTCTCACAGACTATCCAGTCTTCTGATTCAGGATTGTCACTGTTTTAAGACCTTCTGATTAAGCAGTTATTAAGAAGAAAAGAAAAGAACATGTACTTAAAAGTATAACACAGGGCTAGCGAGAAAACAGTGGCTTTAACCACAATGTGTGCCTTCGGTAGCAGCAGTCTGTTTGGCAGCATTTATGGAATTTCTCCATTTTTGTCTTTATCAAAAACCACAGTGCAGTGAGCACTTCTGTGATAGTCAAGAGATGTCCCCTTACCCTGCAGTTTGAGCAAGCTGAGGTAAAGAACAGAAATTTTGGAAGTTATGTGCTGAGAGTGCAGTCTGCGAATGTACCCACAGAAAGGAAACGGGATATTTTTGGTCAGCTATGACTCCAGATTTATTGAACCACTTTATTTCATACAGAAATGATCTCTCTGGTACGGTCCTGAGGCTCTGCAGTGTTCAGAGGTAGTAGGACAGAAGAAGGGAGCAAAGCACAAACTGAATTGTAAAGAATATATATTAAAATGAAAGATGAAGGAAAAAAATACACTGACAAACTGATACAAAGATAGGACTTCAGACTTAGTGCCTCCCTGAGACTGTTGCAACGTCTGCAGTGATAACCGCTATTGTTATAACACATTCCACAAAATACAGCTAAAAAGGGGCAGCCACCACTGCACTGTGTTTGTTTTTGTTTGTTTCTTCTTCCTTTCCCTTACACGGGATACTTCTTGAAGAACAGAATATACACCCAAGCTGTGTTCAGGACCACAACATCTTTAGTGCTACAAAAATAATAGTTTCCTCACCCTTGCTAAGTCCAAATATTCAGAAATCATGGCTCAGATGACTCAGATTTCAAAATGATGACTGGCTTAAAACTCATATTGATATATTTTTATTTTTTTCCAAGCAAGTAAGAACCTCAAAGATCTTCAAATTGTCATCTGTTTTCTGGGCTTCATGTTCTGCTCTGGAGTTTTAGTAGGTATGAGAGCTCAAAGCTTGAAACGAAAGTGTAATAATGGAATCACATGACTAGTGGCTGTGATATGCAATAAAATCCTCAACAGCCAGCAGGACCGTTTTGATTTATATATTTGTAGGATGGAAAAAATAAATAAATTGGGCTTCCATAGCCTAGTGCTGAACAAGGATATAATGGATCTGATGCTCAGTTACTTGGTTCCTGCACTTCAGGCAAGAGGGGAACGACTGCAGGCAGGGAAGCAAAAGTATGTGAAGTTACGTTTGGATTCATACCCGGGAGTCCTGCAGGGGCCGCAACAACTCTTACTGTGAGCCAGAGCATCCTCAGGGCTAGAGTAATTTGTGCTCTGCTTCTTAAGGTCTTCTGAAGCAGAGACTATCCAAGGCTCAGTGCATACCAGCTGTGCTCCTGATCTCCTCTGTATGCTGGAGCTGTGGATGCCCCATCTCTGGAGGTGTTCAAGGCCAGGCTGGCTGGGGTTTTGAGCAGCCTGATCTGGTGGGAGGTGTCCCTGCCCATGGCAGGGGGTTGGAATTAGGTGATCTTTAAGGTCCCTTCCAACCCAAACCATTCTGTGATTCTGTGATTCTATGAAATTTTGCATACAAGAGCTCAAATTTTTTAGCCCATATAAACATCTCTCACACACATGCACAAAGTATTTGGTTAAAGTGACATTATCTTTCATTTAAAAAATTGTAGTGAATCCAGAACATACTGATACTTTACTGTTTTGAGATAAATGAGCTTTGAATCAGGATCTGTTGTACAAATGAACAGATTTGGACACAGTTTAAATTATTTGATTAGGTTCTTTTTAAAGGAGTTTTTGGCATTTTAAGGAGTGAAGCCTCAGAGCCCTGCCTGTTAGCTTTCTTATGCTGCAGCTGGTCTTTGTTATTGTTTCCTGCTTTGATGCAACTGCAGAAAAAAAACTACCAGTTTTAGACTCCATGCTGGGTTTGGGTTTGCTGTTTGTAAACAGCAAGAGGTCATCCTGGTCTGGTGCATGAGCTGTCATTCTGGGCAGCAACTGAGGTGCACATTAGTCCCCAGACTTCTGAGGAGTGTATGTTTCTCCTGGGAAGGTCTGTCTGTATGTTGGCACCCAAGTAGGGATGCCTTTAACAGTGCCAACTTATAAAAGAGTGTCAGGAAAATAATTACTTTAATGGGGACAGCTACTTTTAGATTCTCTGACCTTTATTGTGATACACGCTCTCTCTTACATACACACTCTGATACAAGAGCGTGCAATTGAATAACGCGACTGAGCCCTCCTGCAGCACAAAAGTGAGCTCTCTGCCAACATCAGAGCTCTGCTTAGGCAAAGCTGAATTTGAGCTTGTTACTTTGGATTAAAGGTCGTAAAGAGGTAGCAGAGCATTACTGACAGTGTGATGCCAGTGTTAGGTGGGTGATTTTGAAACTTTGGTGTAGATGACTTGTCTATAGACAACTAAAGGAGCTAGTGGAATAAGCAAAAGCCAAGGTGAGGTGCTGTAGTTGCGATGTGCTGTAGTTCTGAAGCTTGTGTAATACCCACTGCAACAAATCTGATATCCAGCAGAGACAACAAGAGGTAAATAGAAAGGATGAGATGATTTATGTCAGTTCTCTTTTTAAATCCCATTTACAATGCCAGAAGACTGTAGTGTAATAACCAACCATATTTTATGACTGATTAAAAAGACAAGGTATGTATATATGTATATATGTATATACATACACACATATATAATATTTACCCAAGAGTGAGACCAGGCTCTTTGGTTTCTGTTAACATATGGATTTCTTACGTAGTACTAAAAAAAATCAAAATGTTCACTTGGTGGGCACTGCCTTCAACACTCACTCCGATGTCCACAATGAAATACCAACATCGATGATCTGTGTTTGAATGACAGTTTCTGCCATCACTTTAAGCCACAAGGACGCACAGAGAACCCCTCTCTATTATCTCAGCAGCATTTTGGTGGCTATGGGTCATTCTCAGCTTTAATAAAACCACAGAGGCTTAACAACTTGAATTGGGTTCATTCTTATTACCTTATTGGATAGCTACAGTACTTGGTATCACCTCTGGGGATTGCTTAAGAGTTCTCTAAACCAGTAACTGTAAATGCAATTAATGATCTAACTTTCTCTTTTGATCTTTTTAAATATAAATCACTTCGTGAACTCAAACAAACACGCACACAAAAGTTTAAACCAGGAGCTCATTTCAAACCATAAAGCCATGTGATCCAAATTTTCAGAAATAGTGTAGAAATTTTGCGACCCTCTATTGACAGTGTAGCACCTCAATGCCAGATCCTATGGGAGAGGAAGGTGATTTTATTGTAAAATCAAAACCTGAAACCAAACAGATATCATTCATTCACACTTCCAGTCTCTCAAGCACCAGGATGCACGTGTCCAAGCAACCTGCTGAGCAGTCAGGCACAGCCCTGCGTGTGCAGGTGTTGAGGTAGTCTGTCCAATACGTGGGCACCAAAAACGTGTTCAGGCAGCCTGGCCAGGATTCCTTGCAGTGATGCAGAGGACAAGGACATCAGTGACTGAGTCTTCCTCACCTCTGTGTTCTTTACAGATGGGTAATCATCTTCTGGTTTTGTATGCACATTTTGTATTCTTTTGGAGCTGGCACTGATGAATCTCTCCATCCTGGCCCAGCTCTGTGATGAATCAGGATTTACCACCCTTTGTTCTCTCAACAAGGGTGTCCTGAGAAGCTGCACAAAAACAACAACAACAACAAAACAACAAAAAAATGACCTGTTCATCTAGATGCCAACAAGACTCGCCATTCCTCCAGTCTTTTTCCTACCTTGTGTCCCTTCTGGTACTTCCACACCCAGGCAATTCCCATTCGTATCAGTCTTAGCATTTCTATTACAGTTCTCTACAATAGCAAAAGACTTCCCTCAGTCAAAGTGTGCTCCTTTGAACCCTTAACATCCGTGTTTTCAAAAGCCACTTCCTGCTCTTTGTTCCTTCTCTTTTGCTGGGATTTTTCCGTGACTCACCCCCAGTTCTTACCACTGGGTGCAATGGCAGCCATACATATTTTCTAAGACAGTCCTATTTATAAGGAAAACTGTTCGTGTCAGTGACTCACTTAGATTTTTCTGTTTTCAGGGAGTTACGTGACACCAGCTGTGGTAGCAAATTGCAGATTCATTATATCCTGAGCCTTCCCATGATATAGCAATTTTATAACCTTATCCAACATTCATAAATTCCAAATAAATGGATTTTTGTACCTGCTATTCTGTTATTTAAGACAAGCTTTGACCTCACAGGAGTTTATGGAATTATTTGATACAGCCCTAAATACGAATATGATTACTGCCTAGAAATATGGGAAAATTATACTGTATGTACCAAAAAGCCTGAATGTGCCTAATGTATACGCTTATCATTGAATCATAGAATATCCTGAGTTGACCCAAAATGCTCATTGATTCCTTAAAGGCCAATATGCCTAAAATACATGAGAAAGTACAAAGTACAGGATGCCTCACTGCTGTTGAACACCAGTTCACTTGACATCATTTACAAAGGTCCCAGGAGGAGGTTTACACAACCATTTCACTTGGTGGTTGCTGAGGGTGGTGTAAATGACTCAACATCAACAGTACAGAGTCCACCCAGAATTTTTTTCGGTCATATGCACTGTGTCAACGTGATGAATGCTCACAGAAAAGAAAAATGATAGCAAAGAGAAACCGTGTTGGTATTTCTGGTGGGCAGAAGGTTGCTGAAAGCTATCTTTTTCAGTTCTTCCATTTCATTTTCCAAGTAAAGGATTGACTGTAGAGACCTGTTCATAGATAGGAACTATCAGAAATAGACAGTATCAAAAATTAGGAGGTGAAGCTGCCCAGTAGCTCACCTGTAAGAAAACTGCATGTAAGCAGACACCATCCCATGGGAATTCTTGCTCTCCAGTAGATTCATGGCCTCTTGTGACTCGAGGCACTAATTCATCATGATACAGAACTGAGCTGTTATTTCTGCGGTGGGGACAGCTGACACAAAAGTACTCACTTGCACAAACCGTGCACAAATCGATGAAAGAACTGGGATAAAACCCCAAAGGTTACATGGCATCATAGAAAAAGGTCTGGCTCAGCTCACCACTAAGCAGAGCGCTGAAGGTTTTGGAAGTGCTAGAAAGTTAAGGTGCTGGGGCTCTGCTGGGCTCTTCTAATACTTAAGGAAAGAAGCTGTGTATGTAAAGGAATGGAAAGAAATGCAGAAGGAAAGTGAAGACAACAACGAACACATTATAGAAAGCTGTATTATTTGCTGTATACAAATGTGTTCAACCCAGAACTTAGATATGATGGAAGAGTGATGGTTTCTAGGTAAGAAGATTCATATGTGTCTGAGCTTTGCCTGAGTCTATAGGGTCGGGGTGTGGAACAGAAAGGAAAGTGGGAGAGCAGGGACAGGCTTCATCTTTTCTCGTACTGCAGATGAGCATTCTGAAAGCTGATTTTTCTTGTGAGGAACATGGCTACACAGAGAGACCATCACTTTTCCCTTGATAAATTCTTAAAAGGCTGTCACAGTTTTGCCTTTTTTTTTTCCTGTGAAAAGTTTATCAAAGGAAAGTGTCTGAGTTTTTGTTCCACTGCTTATATTTACCGTGGTGTAAATTGTGCTTGTGCTGAGGGCGTGGACAAATAGCTGGGAAGTATGGGCCAGTAAATGCGGGCTGATGCAAAGTAACACTTTTTTCATCTTTGCTGCTGGCTGAATGTAAATGAAGACTTGCATTCACCGTGGTTAGAAGAGAAGTTAGGGTTACTGTGGCTTTCTTTCTGTTCTGCCACGTCCTCTTCACATGGCCTATTTTTCAGTCATCCTGTTCCTTCGCTCAGGGGGAGAACTCTTCCATTATTCTGGTGGCCTCAGGTGAAATACAGAGCTGTTTCAAGGCTGCTCTGAGTGACATAGCTGCTTCCCATCATTTTCTATTATGCCCAGGCTATAAAGACAACCTGTACTACAGTGTAACATCGAGCACTCCCAAGCAGCTTTGGCTGGGCCCTCCTCCAGTCTTCAGCGATGGACTGGAGGTCCTACCTTCAGCAGGCAGGTACAGAGCTCTTGCTCCTTGCTCTAGGAAAGCTTTCTACAGGGGCGTTTGCACTCCAGAGCTTGTCTGCTGCTAGTTGACCCCAGTGGAGCCTTGAGCTTTGCTGTCACTGAAAATAAACCCCTTGGCACGGAGCCGTGCCAGATCCTCAGCCTCTGCACTTCAGTGTGCCCGGCTCTACGTGAAGCTACTAATACTGGCCCATCTTTTTGCCTGGGTGATGGATGTGTAGCTGGCATTCACGTTTGCATGGCCGTTGGTGATCCCCGGGTAAGTACATTAGAAATGTCATTGCTATTTATGTACTTACTTATTTGCATGATTTATCACTGTGGTATCTAAACACTCCTGGCCCATCTAAGAACGCAAGACTGGAAGGACACCCTGCTTAAGTCTAGTTCAAATGCATATATATATTTGCCACTCCAAAGATATCTGTGATTTCTGACATGCACTGGCAGGGCTCTAGCTGGCTGTGTGCTCAGTGTTGCTCCCCCTCCTACTGCCACAGCAAGGCTGTTGCAGACTACCACTCTCTCCAGGAAAAAAAACATCTCCTAATTTCCAGTGAAACCGTATTTGTGGCCCGTGTAAACCTTGGTTATCTCTGTGCAAACACTTCACCGTTAGTTTACTCGGTTCCTGTCCTTTCTCAGACTCAAGTCAGCCGAGGTGTCCGTGCCAAGCGATCCGATCTGCGCCCAGTCTGTTCTGCAGAGCTGCACCGGCTGGGTTTCTCGGCTTTTTCCCATTGTCCCGGCTCCTCACGTCCCTCTCAAGTCCCTGCACTGCCCCGGTCCCGATCCACCAGCCCGTGGGTGCGAGCGACCCCCCCGCCCCACTAACCCAGCCCTGCCGGGCCCCCTGAGCGGGACCCCGCCGCACATCCCGCAGCTCTCCCTCCAGCCGGACCATCGCACCGCACCGCACCGCAGCCCACGCCCGCACTCCTGCCCCCGGCAGTCCGGGGCCTCCCCCCCCCGTGCGGCCCGGGGCCGCCCCCCTTCCCCCCGCCCGCGGCCCGGCGGCTGCCGGCGCTCACGTAGGCCGGGGGCGGGGCGGCGGCCCCGGGAAGCGGCGGCTGCGGCCGCACGTAGCGGGGCCGCCCGCGGGGCACGGCGGCGGCGGGGCGCGCCTCGGGGAGCACGCAGCCGCCCCCGGCTCCCCGCCGCCCTTCCGGGCCCCGCCGTAGCGCCGTCGGAGCCGCAGCGCGGATCGCCGGGCGGGCCGGTGTCGGGCGTAGCTGGCTGCTGCAGGGTTTGTGTGTGCGGGTGTTTCGGCGCTGGCGGGAGCGCTTCTGTCGGCAGCCGGCGTAGTTAAGGATCTAAACGCGGCTCTGCTGATGGCAGATGAATCACGGGGCGCCGAGATCCACCCCTGGGCACCCGTGCTTCCATTTACATCCGCGCACATAGCCTGAAGCAGCCAGTGATCACAGAACCATTAAGGTTGGAAAAGCCCTCCAAGACCATCTGGTCCAACCATCCCCCTACCACCAACATCACCCACTAAACCATGTCCCTAAGCACCACGTCCAACCTTGCCTTAAATACCCCCAGGAATGGTAACTCCACCACCTCCCAGGGCAACCTGTTCCAATGCCCGACTGCTCTTTCAGAAAAGAAATTTCTCCTAATCTCCAGCCCAAGTCTCCCCTGGCACAACTTGAGGCTGTTTCCCCTTGTCCATTGATAAAACAATGAAAAAAAAGGTTAGCAGCTTTATGCTATCTAACTTTTTGTGAGTCAATGCAGCTTCCATTTCTCTATCATGAGAATTACTGACACACCTGAAAGCTGTGTCTGCAGTTGCCGTGCAGTGTCAAAAGTTCTCCTTGGATATAAGGACAGAATAAATCTGTAGCATGGCGCTGTTGTGTTGCTCTCCTGAACACAGAGATATCCCCCCGTTACTTTAACTCAGAAGCATAGGTAAGCTCACAAGGAAGCGGGATCTGAAAAGTATAGGCTTGACATGGTGAAAAGTATGTTTCAAATGATTACCAGTGACTTCTTGTGCTTTACTAACCCTGCTTCCCATGGGCATTGCTTGCCCTCGTAGGCATCCTAATGAAGGCCACTTCATTTCTCATTTTATGGGCATGCATAACAAACTTAACAGCATGATGTTTCCCCTTTTCCTGTAGCATCATCATGCCTGTCCCCCTAAATCTGCTGCTTAATTCTTTCCCATCCACATGGCACTGTTCCTTCTTTTAATTTCTTCTCCCTTTTACTGTAGCAGCTTTCATCCACTTTTCCTATTACTACACACTTCCACTACATGTGCCAGCAGCTGCCATCTAACTCATTTCATTGGCCCGGAAAGTGAATTAACAATGAAGTAGCAAGCTGGTTTCCTGTCCTGAAAGGAGTCCTTAATAACATGTAGGACATGATTCTTGGGTCTGCTTCAGCTGCCATCACTCTGCAGCTACAGAAGTCGGATAACTAATAGGGTTCCCCCCCAAAATGTGCGCTATTCAGTGAAGATAATTGCCCCTTGTTTACCCACAGAGGTGATGTCTCTTAGGGTAAAGGAGCAGTTCCACAAAGGCCACCGGCTCAGTGAAGCAGGGTCTAATTTGAAGCAGCTAGAAAACTGCTCTGAATCATGCCAGAGACCAGACAAGATCCTTTCTGCTCCCAAGATCTGAAGAATATAGGAAGTTGCAGGATGACCTGTGTCTACCCCTCCTCCTGCTCCAGCTCTTTATTGCAGCATCAAAGTTTAGCCTTTGATGTATGGATATCGAGTAACTAGGCATCTCAGAGCTCAGCCTAGATGGCTGTACAGTGCTCTGTGTTTGGGAAATATCCCAAACTGCCACAGTTCAGCAGAACTTTAGGGCATGATAGTAAAGGGTCTCTGAGAAGACCTGTTTGAAAGAGTCTAAATGGGTTAGTTTCTGTTTTTCTGCAGTGGCAATGGTATCGCACGCTCTGAGTTTCACTTTCAATCAGTTAACATTCCTCAGGCCTCAGTTTCCAGCATGCTTATAGAAATCTATGTGCTTAGGTCCCGTCAGATCCTCTCAGTCATTTACCCTGCAAAGAGAAAGGAAGCAGGCTGTGTACATCTCAGCAGACAAGAGGTTCTTCTAGTAGCCAAGTTTGTTTGGTAACAGGCAGGTGTTACCAGAAACAAACGTGCCTTTGTGTTACGGCAAAATGTTTAGGCTTTTGTCGGGGTCTTCACTGTGTCTGCAAATGTTTGTGGTCTTGACAGTAGCTAAGAATCCTTGCTGCTGAGTGCTGCTCAGTGTGCAAGCTGCCTGTCCTTTCCTATTCCAGCATAGGTTGTGTTTCAGCGGCAGTTTGCAGAGAACCCATAGGATTGGGCTGCAAAAAATTGGTACTGTTCTTTTTAATTGTAGATAGTAATGCGGTTATTATCTACACTGAGAAGCATGTGCATGTGTGAAACTTTTCACAAGGTAGCTCTGATCGCTGCTTCTGTGTAAGAATGCATGAATGCATTTTTTCCAGTGAGGCGGTAAGAAAAACCCTCATAGGTGGCATTGTCCTTGTGAAGCCTGGGTGATGATGCGTTCAGAAAAAAGGACTAGGATGAAGCTTAGGCCAGCTGGCAGTGTATTTCTGCATTCTTAAATAAAGGCAGATCTCTCCCGCTGCCATCCAGGGCCTCCTAGATCAGCTAGAGTTATTTCTCATGCCTTGTAAGAGATCCTTTCAGGACCCAGATCTCCAGCACAATTAGGAATCTACCTTATGGTCTTCTAGGGAAATTGGTAATCTTTTTTTTTTTCCTTCCCCCCCCCTCCCCCCAAGAAAACTAACTTGTGTAGGGAGCCCAGAGGTTGTCAAGGAAACCATGCCTACCATTCCTCTTTCTTCTAGGATTTTAAGGGATCTGCAGATTATGATATGTTTATCTTAAGCCTCACTTATTCCCAGGAGGGCAAGATTCTAGTAGACAGTGAACAGCTGGATGAAGCAGAAAGTCATGGAGAGAGTGCAAACAGAGCTCGGAGAGACCTTAGAAGCCACAAAGACTCCCACAAGGGGAGTGATGGTGGCAGCTGAAGGTGCAAAGGGACGATATGCTTGAGCAGTGGTTATCTGGCTTTCACCCTGCAGTAGCAAATCAGTGGACAGGAACTGCAGCATGGCAGTGGCGTTCTTGCTTCTTCGTGAAGTGAAGAATGCCAGCCTAGCTGCAAAACAAAAGCATCCAGCCAGCAATGCAGGTGCAAAATCCATTTCTTCTGCCTCAAACTAAATCAAGCATAACACTCCTGATTCACGGTATAACTGCTGTAGAAGTTGTTCCTCTTTATTAGATTCTGAGTCTAGCTAATAACCCAGACTTGCATGGGCAATAAAGTTTAATAAAAAAGAACCAGGCGATAACGTTTTCAGGATTTATGGCTGGTCCCATTTGCCAAATTGAGTTAGGGAGTGTGGAATGAGGTTTTGATATACATTTCTTCTTCTTTGCTTCCTCATTTTGAGCCAAAGTTTAAGCTGGCATAATCTAAATAGGTTTACAATAGTGCCAAACTGAGGCTTACAAAGAACTGTTAAAAATGAACACTCTGATTTATGACTGGAGAGAGATATGAATATACCCTTTCTAAATGGTTTCTAGGCTCATACTGGGCCTTTTGTCTAGTGCAGGCTGAACAAGGAAGGTGAAGCTAGAACTGACTTCCTGAGTCTTGTCCAGAGCTATTGCAGGCAGCCATGCCGTATCATCGCTTTTATACCCTTCAGATGGCTCTGATCAGTGTAAAAATAATGAAGGGCACGTCAGTGAACTGGTTCAGCTCCCAGAACAACCTCGTGCTGTGCTCTGTTGATCCCAGCACTGCATTAAGGCTTTACCTGAGAACTTCAGTCTTCCTTTACACAGCTCTTTCGTAGGATTTTCTTCCCTGTTCTACCCCTTGCTCCCTTGATCCATTAATTTCTCTTTCTCTGCTTGTTTTGCTTAGCAATTGCTCTTTTTGCTGCTTAGCAATCATCCAAAATCAAGGAGTCTGACAGAATCCCCTTTAATCTAACTGGTCAGCACTGTCTAAAGTGAACACAGCAGGACATCATGCCACTGTTGTTAAAAGTAGTGGTCTTTTATTTTGCTGGTGGTGGTTTACTTTAAGAGTAATAGCTGGAAAAGACAGCATGGCAGCATGGCGAGGGAAATGCACAACGTCAGATATTCCTGGCAATAACTGTTCTATTCTAGAATAACCTCCCATGGGAAAGACAGATCCTCTTGCTTGTGGTATTTATGATGGCATTGCACATAGTATTGGAGAAGACAGTTTTTGAGTTCCTAAGAAGCTGACGAGGTGTTGTAATACATCTTTGGTCCATCAGTTCTCTAACTGTACTTAATTAGTTAAATGATTTTTGATAAAGGAAATAGTTTGTTATCGATGAAATAGTTTACAGGGCTGAGAGAGCGTCAGGCAAATGAGACAGGTTCTGAAATGTGAAGTATCAGAAAAAACACCAGTGACTCATATCACATGGCTGATCCTCCTTGTAAGGTGCCTTTCATCCTCACATCTGAACACTGTAGATTGCAGTCAGGAATTTCAGAGAAGGCTGATATTGGAGAGGAAGAACTAATAACAAGCAAATAATTCCAGAGATTTTTAATTATATATAACAGGGTTAGTGCAATAACAAACAGCTCATGCTTCTCAACAAAAAAGAACAGCAGTTCCTTTGCTGTGTTGATAAGGAGTATGAAGATGAAGCAGTACAAAAGCAAAGCAGTATGGTCTTGGGGTACATGGCTGTCCTGTAATCTTTCATCAGACTGTAGGAAAAACAGAGCAAAAATAGATGATACATAGAGGAGGATTTAATCAGGCGGAAAAATCTAATGTACTCTTTCTGCCCAGCCCAGCACTGCTCGTAGAGTGGCGCACAGTTGCCCTCCTATCTGAATTACAGCCATGAATATTCCGAGGACAAGCACTTGGCACCGACACTTGTCATGGCCAACTGAAAACCAGTACAACTGCTGGGGAGAGTGCCAGTGAATTGCAGACTGATGGCACTGCTCGCTTAGGGAGACCATTCAGCTAGTGCTTGATGGTGTGCACTAAAATTTCTCTGAATACCTGAATATTCTAGCACTGAATTCTGCCTTTCTTGTGCTTCACCCTAATTTTATGCTCTTGTAGCATAGACAGGAACAGCAATATTCTGGACATTTTTGTGTCAGCTGCAGAATATTTCTTTAAATCCCAGATGATGAGCTAAATAATACACAGTTTCCAAGAATTTGTACGTAAAGTCACTTAAGGTCATTGCTGCTGCTCATTTTTGACTGCTTTGGAGATTTGTTCTTAGTTCATAGCCCAGTCTTCTGGAACAGTGCTCCATTTAACTACCGTAAGAACAGCATCATGCTGTATAGCAACTAGTAGCTGCTTTAAAATCTACCATAAGAGCACTGCTATCCCCAAAGAGTTATTCTGATTCAAATGAGAGCTGAATTAGGCTAGGGTTAGGTTTTTCCTTGTGATCTTTATCACTGGTAGACAAAAGCGTTAAGGAAATAAATGCTAGCACAGAAATCCCATACTGCTACATCATCAAACTCACAACAGTACTTTATGGATTCATTTTCCTATTTACATACTGAGCCATCCAAGGAGGTATTGCATGACCTCAAAAGACTTCCTGGAACTGATCTAAAGTGGATAATCCTGTACAGAATAAAGTTATTAGCAGTTGTTCCTTAAGGTTTAAGTTATAACTCCACTTTCTAAAGTATCTGCTAAATCTTTGCTTCTGGATGAAGAGAGGCAGGGAACATTCACGTATGGCTCTTCATCACTTGTGCAATAATCGACTTCTTAACATCACCTGCTTCATTTTGCTTTCAAATGGATAATTGTTAACAAACTGCCACTTTCCTGAGACAACCAGAGCTATTTTTTCTTTTTTCTTTTTTTTTTCTTTTTTTCTTTTTTTTCACTCAGTAGCTTGGATCCACAGTCAGCAGTCTGAGTAACTGAAGACTCATTTCAGAGCTAGCTGAGTTTCCCCACAGCTGTAGTGCCATCTGGCCCGTTTCTTTTACATCATGCTCCATGTCTCATTATTCTTTTCCTATGAGCTGTCCTTGTGTCTATTAACCATCACAACTGCTTGTTTTCCTATGCCTGGGATTTGGTTCTCTCATCTCCTCTTCAGTTTCAGAATTTATTCAGGCACAGGGTATTTTTGAGCTGACTGAACGATTGCTACCTTGCCTCAGAAAAAAAATGTGACCTCTGTATACAGGTTCCAGCCTCAGCTATGCTCTGCTTATATGCCCCAACCAAAGAAATATGGGGCTATATAATCTAGGGGTGCATTTATAGTTAAATTATAGTAAAGTATTCTAGAAGAATGCCTGTCTGTATGCAAACAGCCCAGAGGGAGTGTAGGAGCGAGTGGGCTGTGGGCCTCTCCTACCCTTGCATAGGGTATGGCAGTATCTTCAAGGTATCGCGCAGAAAGTTAGCTGGAAAGGAAAGCACAGAAAAGGAAGATTTGTATGTAGTGAAGCTGCCTTTTGGAAGACGCTGATGAACCAGCAAGCACCTGGGAAGGGTTTTGAGCAAGGAAGGGAAAAGGGGCTTGCTTACTTCAGTCTACTCTCAGAGCTGAAGATTGTGATAGGGTAAGTGGAAACTTCCTCCTCCAGCTTTGCCAGGCTAGAGGGAAAAGGGCGTCCAGCTGCATCACACTGAATGAACTTGTATTGAGGCGTGGAGGTGCTGAGGATTACATTTAGAACCACTGGGTGCTGAGCACACATCTGGAACTACCCACTCTTCCTCCCTGCTTTTTAAGCAGACTTACATGTGCTGGTGATGTTTGCAGCTGAAGAAAACACATTTTCTCTTTATGCTGCCGTTCCCTTTGCTTCTCCTCATACTGGCATTTCAGCACGGTAAGCTCCATATCTACCCTCAGTTTTTCCAGGTCAGGCTGAGATGCTTGGTTCAGCCTGAGGTTTAGCTGCTTTGTCTTCAGCCGTGTGTTTATCTCACCCTCACCGCTGGTTAATTTTGTTTGAAAATTATCATTTTCTTCGTGTACCTTCATCTGCCTGTGCATTTCTTGATTTCCAGCTGCTGGTGACTGGCAACTTCTGGTGTTCAGATCACAAGGAAGATCTCCTAGAGTTTCCTCCTAGTGTAATTGGGGGGGAGGAGGGGGAGGGAGGAGTTAAAAATAAAAATAGTGTTAATCATCTGTAACCATGAGAAACAAATTGTAATTTTTTTTTTCCCAACTGGTTAACTGCAGAATATTCCTCCCAGTAGATTTTTTATCTATGGAAACATATGGAGCTTATGAAAACATGAATACTTTTTTCTTAACTATAGGAGTCAAGGGGGTACGGCTCTGTCAAGTTACTGTGCCACATCCCTATAAAGAGATGAAGGCCTTTGACCCAGATTCCTGACACCAGGATGGAAGAGGCAGAAGGGTCACTGTCAATGAAACTGAGAAGGAGATAAAAGTCAAATTTGTCACCAGTACAGCTCCAGTGAATGGTGTCACACAGGGTGCACATTGAAGTGGAGGCTTTCCCTTTACAGGCATGGTACGGCAGGAACCTGCCATACAGAAGCCAGAGGCAGATATGTTCTCCCTCTGAACATAAGGAAATTTTAGCTTCTTAAAGCTACAGTATTTTTAACTTGTGTTATATGTTTTACATTTTTAAATCATGTTTGTTTTTTTTTTTTTTTCTGAATACTTTAGCACCTCTAATGTTAACCGGTTTATCGATTATAAATTTCACAAACTTAATTATTGATTTAAAAGGCTCTTGTCCCATCCCAGTGCGCATTCCTGCCTTTTCCTTACTCCTTGCTTGAAATGTCTTCCCCTGTCACCTGTGTCAAATGCCAAACCATCAGCATAGGACTGAGCTCCAGATGATGGTAGAGGGTGACTATGATATGCTTACCTTGTTTTTCTCAAATTAAAGGTCAATTGTGCTTGTAAACAGAAAAAAAGCTAGAGAAAACTAGACGGTTTTCTTCCCACCCAGGTGTTTGAAGCTGATCTCACTTCTGAGTTGTACCACACGGACTCCTCCACTTTGGCCCTTCCATCTCTCAGTATCCTCCATCTCCCGTATCCTCATGACTAAACCTCCATAGTCTGTCTCGTTTTCGGAAGAGAGCAATTTTGTACTGACTGTAGCTGGAGGTATCTAGTTACATATGGAGTTTGGAGTATCTAGTTGCATATGGAGTTTGAAAGAAAGGCCTGTTGGGTACTTCCATCAGCTCCTGTGTAAACCCGCATAATTCTGTGCCCTTTCAAAGCGACGGCAGTTGAGGTAAGCTGAGGGATGTTGTCTGAAGATCTGTTTGTTTAGCAAGTAAGTGCAGGAAGTCTGGACAAGAGTTTTCATTTAAAAAAGATCAGACAGAAAAGGCAAACAGCCCCTGTCAGAGTAGTTAAATTGTGCCATAGTTCAAAGTCTACATTAAAAAAAGAGAGTAAACACGAGACGAGACAGCACTACTCTTACCATCGAGAAGTTAGGCATCAAGTCAGAGGAACCAACGCTACACTCCCAGGTAGTAGCCCCTGTTTCTCACGCCTCTCATTGTTCTCCCCTGCGGAGGACTCGGCGAAGCCTGTTTCAGCCTGACCCAGCCCAGCACCGTGCCCACGGCCTGCAGCAGCCCGGTCGTGCTGACCTCACTGATGCCATTGTGTGGCGAAGGGCCTTCGCCACCCGCCCTGCTGCTCCGGGGCTGCAGAGGGCCTTTGTCTCTCTGGCCTGGAAAATCTGATGAAATTGAGTTTCCCCAATATTTCTTGAGTGATCTGGAGCAGAGCCCAGTCAAGATGGAAGCTGGAAGCTGGTTTAAAGCTGTGATCACTACTAAGCTATCAGTCCTATTTTCTTTCCTGCCTGCCTCCTGTTTACTGCCTTCTCTGATGGAGGAGGTGCAGCTTCTTCCACCTGATTCTGCGTGCTACAGAGTGGTCTTAATTCACCCTCCAAAATAGTCATGATTACCCAGAAGACCTGGAGAAGAAAGACTTGAGAAGGAATTGAAGAATGCTCTGGTGAAGTTTTCCTGTTTTTTGACAGGGATCGTTATATCATGTCACATACTGATCATGACAGATCAGGAGTTATTCACAGTTGGAATAACAAGGCATGGAGCTGTTATTTTTGTGCCAAAGGAGATCTGGTTATCATGGTAAATGTTACTTTGTGGTAGTCTTCAAAACCTTGTTTACACTTAAAGTAGTAAGATGGTGAAAAGAAAGCAAGGTGGACCTGGAAAACAAGCAAAAAGCAAGGCAGAAAATAGCAATAGCGTTTGGCAAGCAAGATAGAAAATTGCAATAGTGTTTGGCATAGGCGTGAGAGGCAAAAGGACTGCAGGCAAGAGAGCTGGAAAAGTGGAGGTGACACTAGTCAAACAGTGAGATTATCAGCCCATCGACAAACACTTTGGCAATCTCTCAGGCAAAACATGATGGTCTTTGCAAAGTTGAGGAGGAAGGAGTGATAATATTTAAACAGAGCCAAGATATAAGGTAGTCTGGGAGGGGTAAAAGGGAATATGGTGCACTGCTTATGCTTAGTGAGTAGGAAGATGATGTTGTCATCCATGATGAGTGGAGAAGGAGAAGGGAAAATGGGAAGAAATTTGAATCTTAGTTAGCTTAAAATATCCTCAAACACTGAAGTGTTGTCATGGTTAGATATATAGTGGAAGTTTTTTAAGAGAATCTCACGAAGTGTTCCTAAGATATTGCTTCCTTCATGCTCTTTCTCTCCTGCCTGTGAGCTGAACAGCTGAGCACAAATGTACATTTGAAGTATCTTGCTATTTTGCCCTATCCTTGATGAGTTATCATTTCTTATAAACAGTTTTAATAATGAGTACAGAGAGTGTCAAAAGAAGGTCCCTTTTGCAGAATAAGAAGTGGAACAGCCTTTGAGAACAGAACAAAGATGGGATGATTACGAGAACTGATCTTCATAGAAACTGAGGCATGAAAATACATAATGACAGACAGGTAATTTTCTTTTGTAACATACATTGGGCAAAAAGGGATCCTGGAAAAGCATGATGCTACATGAAGCCTGCACAGAAGCGGATAGGAAGAATGGATCAGGGTGTTTGAACTACTCCAAGCCTGTTGTTTTCCACAGGGAAAAAAATCCTCAGATCTAAAAAAAAAGGAAAAAAAAAATAAATGGATCAGTTGTTTTTGATAAAACCTTGGACTCTGACAGTTGAAGTTTTTGGATAAAAACTTAATGAAAGTAGCAAAGTAATATAGAAAAACTATTCAAAGAGGAAAAAAAATAACGTCAAAGCCATTTTAGAAGAGCAGATACAAGTACTCAGTAGCACCATCACAATGCAAATGTGATAGAAAAGAGAACATAACTAGCAATCAGACCATCCCATTGATGTACTACCTACATTAGAGCTGTGCCAGGAGGAGTATGTGAAATCTTACCAGAACTGATAACATCCTTGTAGACAGTGGCACTCAAACAGCAGCTGAACTGGTAGGACAGAGCTCACATGCAATATGGACAAAACAAGGGCAATTACTTACAAGAACCAGCTTTATCTCTGGCCATAATACAGTGCTTTTGGTGGGAATCTTCGTTTCATTTCATGGTCACTGGATCGGGCTTTGAGCTGTTGATTTCTCCTCTTCAAAGGATATCAAAAAACATTGGGAAAGTTTTTCAGAATGTTCAAAAGCATCATTAGTGGACTGAGTCCAGGCAAGTAAAATTTCTATAGAAAAGAGGTAGTTCCTATTGACTTCGTGTGATAAACACAAACAAGAACATGGGATTGCAGCTACCTTCCATTTTTAAACTATGACACTAAGAATTATTAGTAGAAAATGCCATGAACAGTGCTAAAAGAAAGCCTAGATAAAATTTCTCAATGTGTATATATGCAAGTCTTGCAGTACCATATTGTAAGAGCAAGAAAACGCCCAGTAACCTTCAGTACCTAAAAAAAGGGCAACAGAGTATCTGGTAAATTTAATGAAAGCATTTCAAAGAAGTTTCTCCAGAATTCATTATGGAGAAAGAAGAATGTAGCCTTTGGGGGAGAGGGGGAGATGACCTACTGTAGCTGAGTCATTCTTAAAAGATTTATAAATAAACCTTATTTGCCTTTCCACCATGTGTTATCATTTCTGACTGACAGTAAATTACACAGGACTGCTAAATACAGCAGCAGTATTGTTTGGATGTTTTTTTAAACTGAACTGAGTGTCAGATCAGTTGTGTATCTCATCAGAAGATCATGCAACTAAAACCAGGATGGACTCAGTTGTTCTGGATTCATTGCCAGACCTTGACAAGCTGGGCATTGAGCTTGGGCAGCCTAAGGTCAAACCTAACAACACACAAAAATCAATTGATTTCTGAGAGCTTTGTGTCAGGTCTTCATCTATTAAACAGTTAGTTAATAGTACTTCATCTTGTCCATTTGTTCTACAAGATCCATGTTTTTATGTTCTTTAGCTGTACCGATGCAAATACCCAGTTAATGATTTTGGCACCTCTGTTTTTCATAGATAGTAAGAGCCATGGGTTGGCTTACAGGGCTGGCTGCGGGTATTTGGGGTGATCCGGAAAGTAAGTGCATTTGTACAGAGTAAAATAAAACCAGGGGTGTGAAAATAAGATGACTCACCTGTAGCTACAGCACTCAGAACTGTGAAAAAGAAAATACTGCAATGTCAGTCACTACTGGACTGCTGATGTAAATGAGACACACTTCTACCCTATTGAGACCTACAGGCTCATTCCTGTCTGTCTTTTGTGCAAGGCCAGGGGGTGCAAAGGCCGTGGCTGGAGCTCAGTGACCACTTTGGTGATCAAATTTTCCTAAGGTGGTAGGTAAACACTAAAGTCCTTTGTCAAGCGAATTATTCTTAGCAGTCTCAATATCATTTTTTCAGTTTTAGTATCTTTTTCTTCTGAACTTTTAACCTTCCTTCTTCAGATCAGAATACATCATACTTTAATAGCCTACCCCATCTACTTGAGCTGACCAGGTGGGAGTATTTTGGCATTTTCTGTGAATACGTTTGCATACATTGCCCAATCTAATTTTGAACGGGTTGAGAGGATTTCTGAGGAGTACTTCTTGATGGAAGGAGATATTAGCAAAGCGCATTTAACAACTGAGTCAGGCATGATCCTTCCTTCCTTCTATATTCTGCCCAAATTTCTTTTTGCCACCCTTTCTTACTGATTTGTGGGCTGACTTTTGACGTATCTCCTCCATTTCCTCCTCTAACATCTTTTACATTTGGTTATCTTTTTTTGTTTGTTTCTGAATCCCACCACATCTTTGCCAGTTATAAATCATCTGTGATCATCATGCTTCAAAGCTGTTCCAGGTCCTCCAGATTGTTTGGCAGAGAAAGCTCTCTAATCAGCTTTGGCAAATGTTCATTCGATACATATTTTTCCATACATTATCCTAATGGCTTACCTGTAGGCAAATCCAATAACCTAGTCACACTGTGAGTTTTTTCTTCCTTTTGGAAAATATCAGACTATACAGATAAAGGCTGAAAGGCCTCTGATGCTGTTCACAGCAAGAAGCTTAACTGAGCTAAGGGAGAACCCATCGTCCATTCTTAAGGCTGGCCCAGGTTACTTTCTCTTTGTTAACTATTTGATTCTGATCATTGCTTCTTTTCCATTTCAACTTCCTTCAGGTAGTGAGAGTAAAACAGCTGGCACTCTACTTCAAAATCTCTTCCCTTCTATTTTCTATCTCCTATTAAAACTGCAAGCAGAGAACCTGCTGATCATACACTTAGAGCTATTGTATCTCCTTGTTCTGGTATGTATTGAGATCTCTGACCTCATCTCTACTTTCCCAGAACTCAAAAAAGATGCTAACACATCATATGTCTCTGATTAGAACTGGCATTTATCGCCAAACTGGCAGTGAAATCAAGAGCCGTTACTTGTGGAAAATATTCTCACTCCCAGTTGAAAAGTCCTTGGCTCTGTGCAAACACTGTTCAGCCACAACTAGTACATTAGTGTGTTATCAGCATTATCATCATCCTAAATCCGAAATACAGCATCATACCAGCTACTAGGAGGAAAATTAACACTATCCTAGCTGAAACCAGGACACCGGTTAGCTGATTTCTGGGAAATACCATCATTTACATAAAAAGAAGCATATACCACTGATGGCCACAGTACTATTGATAAAGACATTTTTCTAATATTTACAAAATGTTCTTCAGCTTCTCTGATTTTCACCGTAACATAAATGTACTTTCTTCTTCCTATTTCTCCCCAGTAGGTGGTTGAAAAACAAGGGATTTTCAAACCTAACTTGTGAGACACTGAGTTTCTGTGTGTGTTTGACTCCTTGCACCAGAGAAAATGCATATACACAAGAAAAGTCAGTCTTCTTTTATAGCCTCCTACCGTATTTCTTCACTCCTACAGATTGGCATCTCGGCACAGCGTGCGAACCTGCACCACCCACAGATCTCACACTTCTCTCCCCCTCTCATTCACACATCAGCAGCCCACCTGCTCCCGCATCCTGATCCAGAAGCACAGCCCCAGCCCAGAGTTCCTGCAGCAAGCACTGCAAGCGAAGCAGCAGGTCGGGCAGCATGGAGCCACTGGCACACACAGAAACGAGCTGTTAGCAATTAGTGGGTTGAAGGTAACTCCTTTCATGGAGGAGTGGTGCTTGAAGCTCAGCTCAGCTAAATGCTTCCCCGCACAAGGAACTGAAACTGCTGTTGCCACCTGCAAGTTGCGCTGAGCCTGTGTTCACCAGGGTCGTTTGCCTCTCTGAGCTCCAGCTCCAGGACCATTCTCACTCTGAAGAAGCTTTGCTAGCATCTGATCAGAATTTCCCTGGCTGCAGCCTGTGCCCATTGCGTCTCAACCTTTCCCTACGTGACTCTGAGAAGAAGCTGGCTCTGTCTTTTTCACAGCTACCCATCAGGTAGTTAAGCAGGTCGATCCCCCCATGGACTATTCCCTAGGCTGAACAAACCCACATCTCTCATTCATGTATTCCAGTCCCCTAGCCATCTTAGGACTCTTCTGCTGGACTTGCTTCAGTTTGTCAGCGTCTTTTGTGTACTGTGAAGCTCAGACTGGGTACAGTACTCCAAAAGTCTTCTCACAAGTGCTGAGTAGACAGAATAAGCACTTGCTTTGACCTGCTGGCTGTGCCTTTGCTGGTGCAGCCCATTATGCCGTTGGCCCTCATCCCCATGAAGACACATTGCTGACTCATGCTCAGCTTCTCTACAAACACCAAATATCCTGTTCACCTGATGAGTTGGAGGCCATGTGGCCCAGTGCTGCAGCAGATGCTCTCTGCTCTCTCACCAAGACTGGTTTTTATGGGTTTCCATTTCCTTTTCATGCTTTAGATGAGATAATGCACCTTCTGCGGGAGGAGAGGGGGAGGGAACCCCATCTCATTTTCTTGCTAAATTGTGTCTAAGAATAAGCTTATGAACATCCCTCAATTAGTGAATGAAGCCATGTTGCTGCTGCCTGGTTCTGGTTACTGATAATATATTATATGGCGACCAAGGCAGTATAGACTATAATTAGGCATGCTATTTACAGACACACAGCTCCCTTTTAAACGTAGAGTGCTTCTGCAGAAAGCTCAGTAATGGAGAGAAGTCTCCAACAGACTGTTGCTGTCCAATTACATATTCATCCCAGAGCAGTCTAATTGTTGTTTGACTGGAGACACAAAACATGAGACAATTCAGTGTTGCCCGTGCTCCATCTCCCCGTATTACGAATATTCGAAACTGTCAGTGACAGACACTTCCTTGAAGTTTGTTATGCCCTTGTCTGTATAGCCCAATCTCTTCACGCTGTTACATCTCTGACTGTTCCAGCCCATTCGCCATTCCTGGACTCCCTCCAGAATGGTTTGCCAAGCCTGATGTCAGAATGACACGTTTTCTTTGCTGTTATTATATTGCCTCAGTAATTTGTCTGGGAACAAGAATGACAACTCCAGCAGGTCACTTTGGGGTGATACAGCACTTTTCTTCTTTATTCTGCAAGACAGTTTTTCTCATGTTGTCTTTAAAATTGGGGGGTAAAGGAGATTTGACTGTGTATGATGGTCAGCATCACTCTTGAGTTCTGCTGTATAGGCTGTAATATGCTTCCCCTCTCCTTTCTGCTATTGCCTGACATTGCCATTTGAAGAGGTGACCGCTTGGAGCTGCAGCAGCCAAGCTGAGGAGCGGGCCAAGTGCTTACCGCTAGAGACCTCCCAGTTAAGATTAGAAGAGCAGCTCTTAGGTCCCTCAGAGAAGTTTTGAAAGGGAAGCTCTGGGAGTCGCTTCTTGGAAAAAGGGAGTGCACAGACAGTTTACCTACAGGTTTTATCTGACAGAGAATCTGTATTTGCCTTTGGGAGAAAAGGAGGCTTATAGCCTGGACGATGAAGATGAATTGTGCTGGTAGAAAACCTCAGCAGGAGTTACATTAAGGACTCAGTGTGAAGACCCTGAGCCAGCTGGGAAGGCTGGATGGGTATTCCCATATTGCTTGATAAGTGTTTTAGTGAGTGTAAATCCCCAAAAGAGAAATGTTCTCTAGGACTTGTCTAACTTGCTGGGAGAATGTGAAGGGAGCTGAGAGACGTGGTGTTAGCAGCATTATGCTCTGCCAAGGGGATGCGTGCCTTGGGATGGAGCTGTGTTGGCTTCTCACCCATGCAGTACACACAAATGCAGATTGAAGACAGAGACTGCCTTTGACATCAAGAGTGTCTATGTTCAGTTAATATTTCTTTGCTCTTTTGCTGCTCTCTGAGTCATCTATTGTCCTTTGTTCCCGGAGCTACTTCATGAGGGAGTTCAGTCTTGGTGATATTAATCTGCTTTGTTTTTCAGGAGTAATTGCTGTTTAAAGCTACTTGTTAGCCCCCTTTTTTTTATTCAACCCTTGTTTCTTCTTTTGTGTCTTTGTCCTATAAGGATTTTCATGCCTTCTTTTTCGCCTTACTTTTCTAAAAAAATAAGAGTCATCTCCCAAATTGCTCTTTATATTTGTCCTCTGAAATATAAACTTTGACCCACCAGACTAAGAATCACTGTTGTGTTCCATTGCTTTTACTATAATTCCACTTCCTTTCTGAGGAAAAAAAAAAATCAGCTAATGTAAATAAGTACTGTGCACCGTTTACAGAGTAGAGCTGTGCCTGGAACAACTTGGGCTTTTAACTGAATCATCCTGACCTTGGTTTATATTGTGAGGTCCTGGGAGAAGGGACTCATCTACATATTTACATCAAGACAGACATACTACTGATGTTCAGTAAGGTTAGTCATAAAGAGGAAAGCACCACACCAAAAAGTTTTTTGAAATGATACACGTGTATTTTTAAAAACAGATGAAAAAATACTGTCTAGATGACTTGATAACTGATTTATTTCTCTTTGAAGCAGTAACTGTCCATTTCAGATGAGGATTGCTGATAACTGAGAAACATATTTCAAATCCTAATGCCATACCAAGGCAGTTCTGACCATATAGGATGAGATAGGACAGGCTGAGTAACTAAGCTGACATTTAGTATGAGTAGTAGTAGTGGGGGGGTACTTCTAAGTACAGCTGTCATTGTGACCTGAGAGAGACACCTCTCTCAAGGCTGAGAGAGCTGGGGATGTTCAGCTTGGAGAAGAGAAGGCTCCAGGGACACCTCACTGTGACCTTTCAATACTTAAAGGGGTCTTATAAAAAATATGGAGAAGGACTCTTTACTCGGGTAGATAATGATAGGACAGTGGGGAATGGTCTTAAACTAAAAGAGGAAAGATTTAGACTAGACATTAGGAGGAAATCCTTCACTGTCAGGGTGGTGAGGCACTGGAACAGGCTGCCCAGAGAGGTTGTGGATGCCCCATCCCTGGTGGTATTCAAGGCCAGGCTGGATGGGGCCCTGGCCAACCTGACGTAGTGGGTGGCATCTCTGCCAGTGGCAGGAGGGGTGGAGTTAGATGGTCTTTAAGGTCCCTTCCAACCCAAGCTGTTCTCTCATTCTATGATTCTATGACCTAGTCCCCAGCGTAGGAGGAGAACAAGAGCAGCTATCCAAATCATGGCGGTAACTCCTTGGTGGTGTCTCACGGGTCTGATTGTTAACAGCATGCATGGTACCTGTCTATTTTCGGGGCTTCCCAAACAGCTATAATTCCATCTCCTCTCTTACTCAGTGTATATCCTACATTTTCTAAGCAGAGATCAAACAATCTAACTTCAGTGAATCGTCTCATTTGAACATAGATATCTTGAAAATTCAAAAACTTGAGATTTGCCGGTTATTGAAAGTGCTTCTATGCTTGCAATCAATGCAGAAAACTTGCTATAAAGAACTTGAGGGAAATCAGAAGTACCTCAGACATGAAACACCACCCAACCAACATCCATGAGGGAAGAAATGACATTCTGCCAGTTGATAGTCATTCTCTAAATGGATACTCTGTTCTAACAGAACCGCAGGCAATTCTGAAACTAATGTAGGCGTAAGCAATGGGAGAAACCATATTTTATAGTGATGGCCCAAAGCCATCAGAAGAAAGATTGCGTTCGTCCTTCAGGACTGGTCACTCCTTGGCTTGGACTCTATCAATGATGCAGAACCTAACCAAAACTTTGGGCTTACAACCTGGAAGAATTCTCTTGGACACAAAAACTTCACATACCCTTGAGTGCTTGATATGCTGACTGCAGTGAAACAAGCAACAAAAGTAGCTCAGGTTTTACACATAATTTTATGTTTCTTCAAGGCTCATTTCTAAGACTTCCTGGAATAACTGCAGAAGTTCCTGTCAGGTGTTTGAAAAAAGCCCTTTCACATTCCAAATGCATTCATGGTCCCTCAAAGTCCTATATAAAAACTCAACCATCATCTCCTTACTGAAATTCTTGGGGATCTTTGAAATTCCATGAAATGCCAATTTAAGAAGTTATCTGGATTTGGGGGTCACAGCATTATTTGTCAGGTAAAATGACACAACTTTACCCGTAGTGCCTCCAAATTGCTGTGCAATATTCTAGGCCAAATTCTCAGATGATTAAAAATAGCAGATTTTGGAAGAAAATGAGGTTTGTTAATCTATTCTAGATGAAATCTGATCCCTGGAGGAAGCGCTATTTTCTTGGTGCACAAGGAAAGGAGACCATGATACATCAGCCCATGAAAAGGAAGTACCCCAGTGCTGACACAGGAGTAGATTCTGAGTTCATTAGGCAAGCAGTAGAAAAAGAAAAAGGATGGCAGAAAAATTAGACCACTTCTTCTCAGCACACCTTAAGTATTCTTGTCTTTGTCATGTATTATGTACAGCCCATGTGTTCTGTGCTTATCTTCAGGAAATTCAAACATACATATTCTGTGCAGTCATCAAAATTCACTGAAAAGATCAATGAAGCACAATTAGCTAGGATAATTGAAAAATGGTTCATTGGGATTGATAAAAAATACATAAAGGAAGCAGCTTAGCGTTTGAAATGCTTGGCCATACTGATTATCATCATTTTGACCAGTGGTACATATATTTTAATTTCACTGAAACATGAAGTCTTTCTTGCGTTTTGTCCTGCCAGAAGAAGAGAAACTTGACCATTTGTCTGTAATTTTTAAATGTTTAATATCATGGAAGTCTTACTGATGTTGCCACTATACACAGATTGACTGTGCAGGGCCTGCACAAGACCTCCAGTGTGATCACAGTGTGAGGATGATTGTCTATGTGTTAGCTGCTGTATTGACTATTCCCATGTATTAACTATTATGCGGGAACTTGCAGTGTCTGAGCACCAAAATATAAAAACATATAAAGGAGACAAAATTCTCTAACCAATCAGTATGATTCATACCAGAGAGATATAGGCATAAAGCCAAGAAAAGACTGGATTCCTTTTCTGCTACTCTAAAGGGTAAAATCAGTCATATAAAATGATCTGTTGTTTCCCAATGCCTATTATCTAGGTTCTTTTAAGGTCCCCTTTTTATTTCCGTCTAAATCCACTGTTTCTATCTCTTGGAACCACAGAAAGCTCTGTAATACCCAGACACATTACCAGAAAAACAGAGGTAATCATAATCAAAAGATGTCTAAAAACTTGCTGTCTCTTTTTAATTTTTTTTTTTTTGCTTACTGGGTAACCTAATATCAAAAACGTTTTCTTGCTATTAGAAATTTAGAAGGTGTTTCTCAGTATTTACTACCTCTATCCCCCTGGGATGCACATTGGCAGAATGATGAAGCATTGTATTAAAAAAGCTACAATTTCATTCATTCACTTTGAATCTTCCTGGTCTGGTACATCCATTTACTTTACAATAATAATGAAGGTGCTTTCAACTGTTCCTGTTGAAAATTGAACAGAACTGTGTCCATTTATTTTATAAACTCTTCCAGTGCAGCTGTTAGCACAGTCTGTAATCCATCACTAGGTTTGTATTTATCTCCTTAGTTTTTCTTTTCCTTAAGAGAAATGTATCTTACACTACCAGTGTTGTCAGACCATGCTACTGACAAAGTCTGAACTTGATTGTGAGAGCTGCATGGCCTAATGCTCTTCTTGGTGCAAGTCCCTGTTAGTAACTACTTGTTTGGGTAGGCCCAAAATTTGCATTGACATGCCATTTTCATGTGCTTCTTACAGAACTGCAAAATACTCAAGCCATCAAGGTATGGCCTTCAGGATCTGGAGTGATTTTTCTGGCAAAATTTGTTCAGAAAAAGAAATTTTTAAGTCTCTTAGGCTTTGGACTAAAGTCTAAGGTATCGGTGATACTTTCATGCACATCTGCCTGGATCATTCATCCTTGGAATAATCTTTTACATTGCACTGTATTCATAAGAAAGGTATCTGAATTTTCTGTCAAATGGAATACTTACACTTCCATTTTCATCACCAAGTTGTGTTTCACATATCATTATAGTCACAGCTAGCTTGTTATTCGTATACCTGTTGCCTCTCCTGTGTTTATCTACAAGCTGTTGCTTCTCTGAACTCCATTTCTTTTATGACTAGAGCTGTAGATGTGTTGACAAAGTTTGGCAGAGCCAACTGTTGAAAAAAAAAGAATCCTACAGCAAATCCTGTTCACGCTGCTTTGGGAAGCTACAATGTTTTTGGATGGTGTGGTTAGTAGCTCTCTTCCACTTCCCCAATCGGCTCAGGTTCAAATCCAGAAAACCTGGCTTCTTCTGGGGAAAGCCTGGCCTCTGGCTCTTCTAAGTCCCCCATTGTGTTCCCGCATGTTATGGCCAAATCTTTGCTCTGTCAGTGGAGTCAGCTGAAGTTCTTTTTTGTATTTCCCAATTGCATTCAGGAGATGTTGCTGCTTTACTGCTTGGCATATTCTGTGCTACCCCTTTGGGTAATGCCAGTTGATGCATATTTTCCATCCTCTTTTCATGTTTCCACTGCTCTTCTTTTTTCTTTTGAGATTTCTGTTCATGCTGCCTCTCTCTTCCATTCTCTTCCTAGATATATTTTAGCTTAGATCAAATTCCATGCACATCTTTTCTCGCTCAATTTAAGTTACTGGATCTAAAGGCTAACCAGTAAAGGAAATAAACAAGTAATCTTTCTCATAATAAAAAATTAGGCACAAACCACAGAAAGAAAGGAAGCAAGGGCAACACGGGATTCTGGGGCAACAGTCACACTCCCGTGGAGAAAATGTGACACCAGCAAGAAACCAGAAGCAAAAAAGTCAGCCCCAAACCTCAGTTACATGCATGTCCCTAGGTGCCACTTGAACCTTATCTCTGTCCTATCAGCAGCAGCATTCCGTGTCGCTAATGTCCCCTCCAAGGGCCTCATGCTGTCATGTTGCATGGAGCTTGTGTTTTTTTGTGTCAACATAGTAGACAGTCTGAAAACAGACAGTACTGAGAAGCAGCACTGAGGCGAAGCACGGTACTGTCATTCTGTGACTTGTGTGGCTGCTACAAATACCAAAGCTGTCGAGGCATGCCAGGGGAGATCCAGTAGCTGCTCTTATGTCCCTGATAAATCCTGGGAGTTGTGGGAACACCAAGACACAAAAGCATTACCTAGGGGTACACTGGTGTTCATACTGCCCTTTATATACTTGCAAGAAAACAGGTGAAGTTAGCAAGTGGGAAAGTATGTAGACAGCAACTTCTGCTACCCAGAAATAATGTTTAAGATCAGCATCTGCACTAGAAACCTGTAGAAGTAATCTCAGTTTCCTTCCTTTCCTGTTGTTTCTGGCCTGTTGGGTGCATTGATCTTGTTTGCCATGTTAATTTTTGAAATTGTTCATTCCTTATAGCAACCCAGGGATGTCCAAATCCCACAGCTTGTAGGCTGATGAGGCTGGGTGAATAAGCTTTTGTGCCAGCACAAGCTGATTCTGCCATCTTACCTGGATATGTTGAGAGTGAGGGACAGGACGTGCAACCACACAACTGGCCAGTCAGTGCTGGTGGGATCAGACCTACAGTTCTTCACTGCACCAAATAGATCTTCAGTGAGTGTATACTACACTTGCTCACCCTGAGCTCTGTTCAGCACAGAGACAATTTCCTAGAGCAAGAATCCTCTCTCAAAAAAACAAAAAAAAGAGCCATTACTTCACCTCCACTGCTCTCTCTAGCCAATGAGGTTGATTGAGCACAGGAGGAAACACCTGGTGCTTCAGAAGAAGCAGCCCAGCAGCATTTGCCTACTAACAGAACTGCACACAGCTCCCGCCCTGAAGTTATCTCTATAAGGCTCAGCATGGCCATAAGTTCATTCGTCTCGGTGTCTGTTACAGAGCTTTGTTCTAGTGAACTTAGATCAAATATCTTCATTTGGGATTCTTTGCACTTGCTCACAATCCCTTATTGCTCATATCCCATCCTGCTCTAAATTTGACCTCCAACACAGTGGATGCCCATATGAGATGCACTAGGCTTTCTTGAGAAGTTACCTTCAGATACTGAAATATATTCTGAAGAGAGACATTTTGCTCAGGCATGGGCATCCCTCACTTTCTAAATATATGCCCTACTGTGTCCTTGCAACTATGCAAAAATCGTATCAAGAAAGAAATGAAAGAAAGTAGGATTTTGGAGTCTGTCAGTAACTGCAGCACAAAGAATGGCAACAGCAAAAGCAATTAAAAGTTGTCTAATATTTTCAGTCAAAACTAATGATGGAATCCCAGACCCCTCTGTGTCATTTGTGTTCATTGTGACTTGGGATTTGAAAATATATCTGTAAACTCACAAAACACTTGATAAATGATGCAACAGGAAGTGGTCTCAGTAACTCCATTACTGTTTCTTATCTTAACCAGATCTGTCATGCAGCTCTCCCCACATCACCTACCAAGCAGATATACTGACTTTGCACTGGTGTATATGATACAGAACAACTGAGGATGCTGTGTTTATTTACAGGATATAATCTGCAATTGACAGATACTTTTCTGAAAGGTGCTTTATACATGCTATTAGCAGTAGAAGAAATTTGTCCTCCTTCTCATGAATAACAGCAAATAAGAAAGTTTTCTCCAAGATTCTTAACATTACTGTACTACAAGGACATCCTCTGCTGTATCACAAGGTCACTGTGAACTTGTGATCAGTCCCAGTCAAGGATTTATAGACTGGAAACTGAAATGCTGGTGTATCTACAGTAGGGAATAGAGGACAGTGTAGAGATCCCTGCGTGAATGCATCCACCAGATTGCATGCAGCACCTTGAAGAGAAACTATCCAGGAGCACCAAAATGGGATGTCTATTTTAGCGTGGTGTTTCACCTGATCCAATAAACCTGCTTCCCAGAAGGAGCTGGTTGGATTGGGCACTGGGACATCCTGGGAGTCCACAGATCCTGGCAGAAAGCTTCACTGTGACAGAGAAATGTATTTATAGTGGAGAAAATGGTAGCCAAATAGGACGGTCTGTAACAGAGAAGGAGTTAAGCTCAGTCCTGTGGAAGAGCCTGGATGCTGCCTTGGCATTAAAACAAGAAATGTGACAGAATGTCAGCTTGCCAACAAAAACCAGGTAACAGGGCAGTTGTGAAGTCAGCCAAGGGCAGGACCTCCAGCAGCCACAGCATCCCGGCCTTTGAACTGGGACAGCTGGTTTCAAGTTTTCTATATGGAAATCCTGTGAAGAGGTGGTTGTTGCCTTATGTTAGCCTAGTACCTGCCCCTCTCTTTTGACATCACTTTCCCATAGTACTTAGCTCACTTTACTTTCTTTCTCTTTTGCTCCTCTTCCTCAAACTCAATAACAAACAAATTAATTGTCTTGACTAAATCTTTTTATCAGATATGAAATCTATATATTGTATCGCTTCTATAAAATGTAACACATACCATGAGCCTGGAAATAAGACGCTGAACCAGAGGTTCTCATGCTGAATCGTTTACCTAGTTCTGGCAGGTTAAAAGGATAGTATTGACGTCTAGCTAATGACTACCCTACAAGCTGTGATCTGCTTATGTAGGAGGCAGTAAGAAACTCCCCAGTCTAGGGTAGATATTCAGTCAAGTTTTATTTCCATGAAAGAAAAGCCATCCTTTTTTGAGCTGCAGAGAGCTATTGATTATGTTACGTTTTAAAGAAGTGTGATATATTCAGGCTCACTTCCTAAGGGCCTCTAGCCAGCTCCACTGGTTACTATAAAAGGATTTACTGACAAGTTCTCATCTTAATAAGCCTACAAACAAAATTTTTAGAAGATTTACCTGCAGATCTACATACAGTGTTTTTTGTTGTTGTTATGTTTTTTTGTTTTCATATTTAGGCAAGGAAAATGATGGGATTTCAAAGACAGTTAAACCCCTTGCCATTTTAGTATATGGCCGAGCATGCCATAAGTGTATGTGCCTACATTTAGCTTACAGCCACTCCTTTTGTTACATGCCAGTCACCTGCTTCATTGTCACCACATACATACCCCCATTCTGTTCCAGAACATCCCTGGAGACAGATGCTTTAATGTCACTGGGGGTCTCCCATGTTCAGCCAGGGTCTCTGTTTGCTAAAGACAAAGGAAATGCAACGCAATTTGCAAGAACTCAGCAGTCTAGAGGGATCAGAATATTCATTACAAACAACTATGGATGAGCTAGAGGAAAATCAGAAAGATATTCATCTTACATTACAGAAAGCCCAGAATAACGGTAACAAGAAGCAGATGCAAGAAAAGATGGTAAGTGGAAAATACAGTTCTTCTAGGTGTAAAACTACAATGCATCATGGAAGATGTAGATCGGCCAGGAAACTGAATCTATAAAGGAAAAGTGAAGAACAAGACATTTTAGTTACTTCTCAGAGTTAAAGAACCTTAGTAGCTCACATTTTCGTAGATTATATCAAATTCATGAGATATGAGATCCTTGCATTTGATCAAAAGAGCTGTAGCATTTGATTCAGGTCACACAGGCCCTAATTAAATATTTTTTTAAATTTTCTTTAAATTTTTGGATCAGACAATTTTTATATGATAGATATTTCATGTTTTGAAAGACGACATTCACGATTTCTTTTTGTAAGATTTCTTTTCCAACTCTAAGAACAAACTTTTCAAAAGGAGATGATGGATATAAGAGAATTGGTGAGTCACCATGCAAATGTGTGAATAATCACTTGAACAAATATTCAAGTAAACTTAGATGAACCTATTCCATTTGCATTTATCAGCTTGAATGTGAATTTATCATCCCCCTCTCCAATTTCTGGCAGGGAGACATCGTAGACATGCCAACATTATCTTTCATCTCAGACAATACAAGTGAGAGCATGGATGCTAAGTGCCATACGGCACATTTGGAAGTGAAGGGAAGAACCAGTGCTTTGCAGTCAGAAGCATCCACCAATGCAGAGGAGCTGGAAGAGCCCTGCTGCAAGCAGGTCACAGCTGCTGATTTTGAACTTGAGAAGATGAGGTGGGATTTCGTTCTGGCTAAACTGAAGTATGAACATGAGGACAATGAAAAGCAAAGGCTTCATGAGGAGAAAATGGAGCTGATTCATCAACAGGCAGTGAAAAGATCAGTAAGTAGGAAAAGGATAAAGGGTTGAACGCAATAGAGATTGAAACATTCACATTCTGTGCTAAGCAATTTGTAAGGTTTTATTCTTTTGTGCGTTGTGTAGTACTGTGACTTCTTTTAAAGTTAGACTTGAACAGATGATCCTTAAAGCTTGTACATGTACTTAGGGAACATGGAGTTGTTCTACTCCGTAGAATGTGAACTGTAGTAAAGTTCACTACTATAAAATACAGTAAAGAGCAGGTAATTCTCAAATTAAGTTTATGAGGTAAGGATCCAAGAACACTTTTTTTTCTTATTTTTTTTTCACAAATGACAGAGGACTTGATCTGAACTCCACATTGATCGGTTTCCTGCTTCTACAGTAGGATCAATTTCCTGGGTTACAGTTAGATTATTCAGATATGCATACATAATATGCATATGCAAAGAATATATTTTTATATTTATATACTCGTATTACATATATATTATGTAAGGATGTATTTATATGCAAAATCATATGCACATGCAAATGCATAAATAAATGAGTGGGTGAAAGAATCAAATGATACAAATTTTACAGACAATCAGTTTTGCAAACCTTTTTTTTACAGAAATAACTGAAGTTTTCATATATTCAAGTTAGTCTGTTGCTAACGGCAGTCCAGACCAAAAGAGAACACTATTTGTCAATAGCTACAATTTGGGACAGCTACAAATCTTTGTCTGGGCTTTTCCACATCACATTTGCTGTCTGTTAACCTGACTCTCCTCTGATTTGGAGCAATTTGTCATTGGACTGATTTAAAGAATAAACAGTATCTAACTTAAATCATCAACGTTTTAGAGGTACTTGCATGTTTGTCTTCTCTTGCATGTATTTGTAGCACTTGTGTTGTTTTACATAGAAACAGCTCAGGTCATGCACAAGAGTGGCACTCTGCTGAACTCCATAAAAGCCCTAAAATTTTCCATAAACATATGTATGTTTTTTTGATATAGCAATCCATATTCCTAGATAGGATCTCACTTAAACATAGCTGAAGGAACTGCAGTGACAATTAAGAGAAATACATATGAGGATCAGGTCATGTATTCAATATATTTTATTGGCCTTGTATATAAACAAGGCCACGTGCCGGGTCCTGCACCTGGGGCGTAACAACCCCAAGGAGCGCTACAGGCTGGGAGATGAGTGGTTGGAAAGCTGCCTGGCAGAGAAGGACCTGGGAGTACTGGTTGATAGTCGGCTGAATATGAGCCAGCAGTGTGCTCAGGTGGCCAAGAAGGCCAACAGCATCCTGGCTTGCATAAGAAGCAGCGTGGCCAGCAGGTCTAAGGAGGTGATTGTGCCCCTGTACTCGGCTCTGGTGAGGCCGCACCTCGAGTACTGTGTTCAGTTTTGGGCCCCTCGCTACAAGAAGGACGTGGAGGTGCTCGAGAGAGTCCAGAGAAGGGCAACGAAGCTGGTGAGGGGTCTGGAGAACAAGTCTTATGAGGAGCGGCTGAGGGAGCTGGGGTTGTTTAGCCTGGAGAAGAGGAGGCTCAGGGGAGACCTCATCGCTTTCTATAGGTACCTTAAAGGAGGCTGTAGAGAGGTGGGGGTTGGTCTGTTCTCCCACGTGCCTGGTGACAGGACGAGGGGGAATGGGCTGAAGTTGCACCAGGGGAGGTTTAGGTTGGATATTAGGAAGAACTTCTTTACTGAAAGGGTTGTTAGGCATTGGAATGGGCTGCCCAGGGAAGTGGTTGAGTCACCATCCCTGGAGGTCTTTAAGAGACGTTTAGATGTTGAACTTAGTGATATGGTTTAGTGGAGGACTTGTTAGTGTTAGGTCAGAGGTTGGACTGGGTGATCTTGGAGGTCTCTTCCAATCTAGACGATTCTGTGATTCTGTATTTGGCTAAATTACATGCATCTGGACTAAGCAAGTTAACTAATGAATTATTTTATTAAGACCTGAAAGTTTACCTATGGGTACATGTAAAGTAAAAAAGTACAGGCTACAGTTTGTGCCACAGATGTAGAGATGGATACACAAAAGTCTTACCATGGGTGTGCACTTACCTCACATGAACTACTCTGCATATTTGCAGAGTCTTTCTTGCAGTAAATACAAGATCACTAACCTTTATTTCAGAGAGAGAAAACCTAGCTTGTGTTGTGGTTATGGGTGGGAATGTGACACCTATTATTTAACAGAATAGCTGATTTGGTCTCAGTTCATATGCCTAATCTCACAGTCACTTTTTATGAACTAAGTGTGCCAGCGGGCCAGGTCTGCTCAGGGAAGCACATGGACTGGGTGTGAGTGAAACAGAGTCATGTAACATAATGTATATTTTCTCCTTTTTCCACAGTTTAGCCAAGGACTGCAAGATCTGCTCCGGCCCCCAAACCAGTATGCCTTGTTCCTGTACTGCTTCATCTTTATTCATGTTATTTATACAGTAAAGGATCTGGCCTTCTACTTTTTCCAAAACCATTACCTGTTCTGTTTTGCTATTGTGTTCTTTTTCATTCTCAAAAAGATTTTCCAGGACTACAAAAATAAGAAAAAATGCTTTTAAAAAAGGCAGTGTTCACTTTTCTGCCCCTAATTTTGCTGCTTTTTATCATCCTTTACTCACCATGCCAATCATACATGCAGGATTTCAGCTAAGATTATATGCACAGAACGTAATAATACAAAACTGATTTTCTGAAGAAAATTGGGACTGAATGACATCATTTGACTTCATGCTGTCTCACCAACATGTTTAGCATCATTCAGGGGCATTCATCTATACAAATAAACTGATACGCAATAAGAAGTCTTTTTCAAGTGTATTTTATTTTTTCTCACGTCCTTGGATTAACACAGCGACTTGGTCTTACCTATAATAATTTTTCATGGAGAGGTTTCAGAGCTAGATTCATTAGCACAGAGGAAAGTGCTCAGGGGAATTTAATATTGTTGTGTGTTCACTGCCATGTGCTGGGCAGACACCTCGCTTTGGATTGAGGCTCCCTGACTCTGGGATAGAAACATTCCCCTCTGTGCTGTGGCCTCATCTGTAGTTACACACAGCTTCAGTCAGCAACGGACCAGCAAGCACTGGCAAACACATACATTCTTTGTTATCGAGGTGTCATCATTTCTGAAGTTCCCACGCTGGTAAGGAAAGATACCTAATATAGTCCCATTAAAAAGGCATTTTGTCTAGTGAGATGAGACCTTTTTTTTTTAATGCTATTTTAATCATGCAGTAGAAGATACTCCCAACTGAGAAAAAGTGAAGAGGGGTCTGCCATACGGTAGTATGTCAGGCTAGAGTAACTGCAATCTCATGAACTTTCCAGTGGTGAGAACAAAGTCAGAACAAAGTTCACCCATATATCCTCGTACACGTATGACTGTTTCATTTAAATAATTCTTGTCTCAATCTCCCTTCTCTTTGCATTGCGTTCCTAACAGGAACACAACCTCAAAAGTATTTGATAATCAGGCTGGATATCCAAAACCACATTCAGGTCAGGGTTTACAATGATGAAAGGAGTGTAGTCCTTACTCAGGACTGTATCTGTGATAAGTCTGACCTCAGTCAATGTGGTATTTGTTGGGCATGGCAGTGGCAATGTGTTCACAAAACCAATTCTGTGTACAAGGCTGTCTGAACCAAGGCAGTAAAGAAGAGAGTATTTCAGATCCAGGTTTATTGACTCGGTGGCTTCCTGACAGGGCAGAATGAACGTAGAGCACAGGGTCTTGCTTTTCCACAGCTTCTGCATTTCCGAAGCAGTGAAGGTTACAAGGAGGGTCTGCTTTATAGGTATGGAAAAATCTGCAGAAGATTGAAATGAACTATGACATGATCTTCTGAAAAGGAAATGTGACCAGATAAAGTGAGGGTGCTTGCTATGGGTATGACCTGTATATATAGATTTAGATAACTAGAATAATCAAAAATAAGCCAATAAGAGCGTTATCAAGCAACAGCTCCTCTACTTCCAGCAGAAGGGGTCATTAGCTCTCTCTAACATCCCAGGGCCCCTCATCTGCTTTAGGATTTCTGTGGAAGGCAGTGATTAGACTTCATTTTGCAAACGACCTGACAGGGAGACCTGGAAATAAGCTGCTTTCAAATCTGTTCCAGAAATCTTAAGAACATCATCCAGACAGGTGAGAGAAGCCTGTCCTTTGTTTTCAGCTGAATCTGGAAATGCTTCCTATAGTTAACTTGTATATAAATACAGTTTGAAATAGGACAAGAGACTTGGAATACCTCTCCTCATTGTTGGAGACTGTTGAGTTTTAACTTACAGGAGAGAGGATATCAATCAACATTTACCATTGTTAATTTTAAAGACAACTGGAATTAGTCACAAACGTGAGTCCACTGGAAGTTCCAGAATACAGAGTCTCCCTAGAAGTAAGTATTTTTAATATGCATCAGATACTAAATTTTGGAGATGCTAACTTTGATGCTAACTAGTTTGGTGAGGGGCAGAAGGAGTAGTCTTTTGCATTTTGTTTACTGCACATAGGAGGTAACAATGAATAGCTTTGAGGCAGCTGCCCTGCTGTGCATGCATACTCCAAACACACGCATATCCTAAAATCAAAAAAATCAAGGGAAAAAATGGATTAGCCTTTTTGCTGATATGTGGTCGTTGTGGGTACCCATTCTGTACTTCTAAACTTATTTTCACGTGGATGAGAGCTAGATTTTTTTTTTTCCCAGTGGCAATTTCTGTTTAGCTGCTCAGCTTCTGGGAGTTTCAGCTCAATAAAACTTGAAATGCTGTGAATCCACTGACAAAGTCACGGGAACTAGCCATGCAGCTAAGAACAGAACCAAATCCAATTTCCTCTGTGCCTGCCTCAGGTCCTTCTGAGCTCTGATCAGCACTTGCCTTTGCTGGGGTAACAACTACAGCCTTTGGGGTGCCCGCTATGCCCCATACTCTTGTTTTACAACAGTAGGCACTCATCACAAAGTGTATGGTTTTATGTAAAACCACAGGAAACTTGGTGGTTTCAGCTATTTTAAGCCTAAAGGTAGGCAGTATTTTACAGCTGGTTTGATTTCAAGAGACCCACAGCAAGCAAAAAGAGCTTTTTAGCCCTGTGAGGTGTAGCATAAAGCTAGTCTAAAGTTTCTGATACCACTCTGAAGAGCCCCAAATTAATGATTAGAAATAGTAGTGTGGTGATTTCCTCTTTTTTTTTTTTTTTTTCCTATTTTGCAGCTATTTTGATTTACAAGTACCTGAGCTGGGCATTACTGAACTTGACAAAACAGAACATTTGCTAATTTGCCTACTAGCAAGGCTACATTTCACAGCAGTTAACTGCCATATTCTCCTCTAATGTGGTTCGCTGCACCAAATCAAAGGGCAAACCTGGAAGAGAAAGGAAGGTATCAACCTGCTAGGTAAGTGAAAGGTGTTTCGGATATTAAATCATCTGGGGACCCTCTAAAATTCCAAAGTTCCTCTGGGGACCGTCTAGCCAAATTTTTTTCTAAAAATCAAAGCTGAGTTTTTTTAGAAGCCCACAAGGTCAGCATTCCTGAAAAAAATAAAAATAAAAATTGCACAGGCTCTTTTCAGTTAATTTGTGACTTCTGACCTCAGACGTATTTTGAGCCTAAGATGAGCTCCTACCTGTACACAGGTTTAACCAACCTGATCCAAACCTCCCTCTGCTTTTTTCACTGCAGTAGAAGGCTAAGGAGAGAGAAAGACGAGACCTGCAGCAGAAAGGGAGATCGTGCCTGAAGACCACCCGCTGTTTTCAGTGCCAACCCTGCAAAGTTCAGCAGGTCAGACGAACCCCAGCGGAAAGAGGGTAAGCACACCGGTAACACTGCTTGCTTTCATTGTCTCAGCTGCGCGACATTAAAACCACATTACACTGAGCATTACCAGCGAAATTCAGCTGAGAGACTGCAAGAGCCCTGCACTTGCTCACGTCGCTGTAGCAGGCAGGGAAGTCACAAAGCCCCGCTCTGCACCCGCCTCCGTCTTAGCAGCTCCGTGTAGGGCAGCGGGTGCAGGATGCCCCGGGACAAGCACGGGACAAGCCCAGCAGCACCGCAGTAGCCCGGCACGGCACCGGGAGTCTAGCCCGGCCCCCTGGAGCAAGGCAAGGTAGGGGCAGGCTGCTCTTAGGGGCAGGCTGCTCGAGAGCAATGGGAGTGACAGCCCAAGGGGAGTTACCGGGCATCCCCGGGAGCGTGGGACACAAAAACCTCGGAGAGCTTCGTTAAGACGCATGGATGAGTGGCATGAAACCCTCTGTACGAGGGGAGGGGATGCTGTAGGTGGTTTTCATGCTCTTAGGACCGTGAAGTTATTTCGCCTATTTCTAGCTGTGCAGTCCCAGGATAGGTGTCACCAAGGTAAGAAACCTGTAATAATTTGGGGAAAA
The DNA here is from genome assembly GCF_040182565.1 of Anser cygnoides. Lineage (NCBI taxonomy): Eukaryota > Metazoa > Chordata > Aves > Anseriformes > Anatidae > Anser > Anser cygnoides. Next base: position 29,950,051 of record NC_089875.1, on the reverse strand, counting down.
CTATTTCCAAATCGCTGTTATGAGGAGAGGCAGCAGAAAAAGGAATGATTCTCACTGAGCTGCAGCAATGCTTGGGCAGCACCTGTGTGCTCAGGTGCTCCCTGCCCCTGCGAGCCAGGCTGGCACGGAGCAGGAAGGCGTTGCAGTAAGGCCAGGTGTGTGTGGGGGGCCTCCTGCGCACCTGATTTCAGTTAGCAAATTGTCTGTGGTAAAGAGTCAGGTGCTGTTCTGCTTGTGGTGTAACAGGTTGCTGTTGTCCTGGAATGGGCACTTTTGCTCCAAATCTTTTGGGACTGGTTTAAAGGCTGCTTGCTAGTAGTGATGAGCAGCCAGTTTCCAGGTATGCTGTATGTACTTTGGGTCCGTTGGGAGAAGAAACTTTCAGGTCTTCTGATACTCTTTTAACACTAACTATGCTGGAGAAAAATGTTCTAGGTCCTGCCTGCTGCCTTCAGCTTTATGAACTGCTTTGTAGGTTGTATGGAATGAGGTGGGCTTCTTGTTGCATTACAATTATGGGAATGACTCCCCTAAGTACAAACCTAGGGTGTTTAAAAGGGTTTGTCTTTGTGTGCAGGTGGCTTGCCCTTCCCCTCAGGGGTGGGGGGTGAGGCCTGAACCGGTAAGTGCTTGCACGTGGGTTGCCACCAGTCACAGCCAGGTGTGGGCTCTGGCTCCTTAGGGCAGCCTTATGCCTGCAATCTCAGGACTTGAACATCATTTGTTGTGTTTTAAAACACCCATTTGACCTAAACTACAGAAATGTACTTGAATTACCCTTTTGTCTGTGCTTTGGGTGTATAAGGGCTATCTTTGATGTGTGTTAGGTGTTAAAAAGCAAGGCACTTTACCTCTCTAGAGATACAATGTCAGTAGAAGCAATAGTGTTCTTGGCATTTCCTTAAAAATCAATGTTTGTAATGCTGTGGTTAGGTTAATGAACTCCATGCTTTGGGGACTTCTTTCTTCTACAGTTCCCAAGCTCCAAACAAGTTGCTTAGCACTTCATGGACTCATCCGCTCTTAATCTAATAGAAACACACAACTTCGGGTGGGTGTTACTGAAACGGTCCTTTGGCTTAAAAGATAAAATCTCCTGAGATTTGTAGTTACCTTGTTGTTGTGAAGAGAAATTAAAGAGACTTCATTGGTGCTTTCTTCCAAGGACCTTACTACTGCTATAGCCTGGTCCAACTTTCACTGAAACCAGTGGAAATCATGCTGTTAACCTCAGTGGTAGCTGGGTTAGCTGTTCTGGCTTTCAAAAAGTACTTCAAGTATTACCACTGTAGAGTCTGATGGGATAGTATGGCTTTAAAAAGTCCCATTACAGCCACAAAACTTGCCAGATATTCACACTGGGTAGCAACTCTGATCAAAGTGGTTCGCTATTTCCCATGGTATTCTTCTGTGGACAGCAGAACCTGGTGGGGTATTTTCTTGCTTTCTTTGGGGTGGAGCTTTCTTTTTTGAGTACTTCAGCAAGTAAAGCAAGAAAATAAGTCCTTGTTTGCTTTCTTTTGCAGCCTTGAAATCATAGTTAAGAACTTTTAATTTAAGACATCTTTCCTCCTGCATTTTTACCCCAAAAGTTTCACTGCTGTTTTTTCTCAATCTTTATCTTAACTTCATGTCACAGAAGTCTCTGAAACTCCTGATATCCACGTGGACTAGCCTTACTGGGGGGGGGAAGGGAGGGGAAGTGACCTCTTTCACCATCTTAGTTCCCCTTTTAATGAAATTGCTCACCAACATAGACAAAAATAGTTTCATGTGGATGCTTGGGACAGAGAGAGGAAAGAAAAGAGGTGCATCTGTACGATGCTGAGGGTGATTGTGGTTGCAGGAGTGGAATTCACTGGACTCCAGTTTTACTGAGTGGGGTGAACACACCTGTGAGCTTTGCCACCTAGAAGGCAACAGCAGATAAGTCTCATGGCGGCTAAGTGTTGGTGTGCCTAGTTGGACTAAAGGACCCAGCAGGGTACTTGTGTATGAATCAGGATCCTGTTACTTAGATGATGTAAAGTAGTACTGTGCTCACAGCTGTTCCTCTATCCCTAGTTTCTTAAGTGTTTGTCCAGTGCTCCTGAAGGACAGCCCGTGCCTCTCCTTGGAGAGCTGCTGTTTGACTGCTGCCCCTGGTCCCCTCAGCTCTGGATGCTGTTTCCTGCACTTCAGCTGGTGGCTCTGCCCTCAGCATTGGTGTAAATAGAGATAAATACTGCACAGAAGTTGGGTTACTTCCAACCAGCTTACCTTGTAGTGGTTACCCTCAACACCCATAAATATGGGATCTCTCTGGGTCCTGGGAACCACCATCATCAATCTGACTTTTGCAGACCCAGGAGTTGGACTCAGTGATCTTTGTGGGTCCCTTCCAACTCGGGGTATTCTATGATTCGATTAGCTGGTGCATAGGCTGGAAGTACAAATATCCAAATGATGACTCTAAAGCATGGAGAGACTGGAAGCAGTGGGTGTTGGTGGAAAGCTTTGGCCTCTTTCTAGAAGGCAGTCTGCTTGCTGGCAAGAAAGAAGCTACTGGACTGTATTTTGGGGCTGACTTTTCCAGTCTGTCTTTATTAAGGATCTGAAGAAAGGTAAGGAAGACTCTGATTTGCTTTAGTTTTATCTCTCCGATTACTTAAGTGGTAAAATATCTGTTTAGAAATGAAAACAGACAGCAGGGCTGGCTTAGTTTAGCTGTATGATAGTGACTTTAAAAACAAACAAACAAAAAAGCCTGGAAGAACCTTTGTCTTTGCAGGAAACTGCTTTATCAGTGGTGTTCTCCGCCCCCCATTATTTTTGCTGCGCTGGTATTTGGTCTTGCAGAATCTGTGTGATTGCCTCCCACCCTGATCTAACTGCTGGTGAACTCTGAAGTAAGAGAAATGCAGTTAGCTGCTGTAGAATTAATCATGTATTTGAAGATGAGGATGTGCTTAACTATATATTTTTTTTTTCTTGGACTGAGATCCATGTGCAGTAGAAAGGAAATATTCCCCTCCCCTTTGAAGCTTGCAGGAGGTTAACTGGTAAGTGTTGGCCTAGACAATTTTTTTCTGACGGACAGTGCTATTTAAACACCAAGCTTCTTAGATACATAGTATAAAACGGGGGCAGGGAACAGGTGTAACAATAAATCCTTGTCTGTGAATCATCGCTAGTCTAAGACTGCCCTCTCTTGGAGACTATCAGCTGCTGCACTGTGCTCATATGGGTGTCTCACAGTAGTCTTCCTTGCAAACCTCTGCTTTGTAACTGACCCTTGCTTTTACGTCGTTTTTAAAATGTTGGTGCTGTTTTTAGAGGAAACTCTAGCAAGTTTCAAAATAATGCTAAACACTTTCTGCCACCTTCACCCCAGGTGACTTTCTTTTCTTAACACGTGCTCACACATCCCAATTTGGGAACAAGGGAGGCTGATGAAGGGTTAAAGAGACAATATCTTTCAGAAAAACTGCTTAAATGTAGGGAGCGCAGAATTCCAAGGAGCTGAAGGGATGTAGATGACCAAACCTCACTGAATTTTTGAAAGGATTTTAATATTAAACTGCCTTAACGCCATAAGAAAATTTACCCTGTTTTAGTATGTATCATTGTATATGCCTTCCTTAACTGATCAAATACAATTTGAAGTCATATTCTGCTTAAAGGTTTCAAGTAACATCATCTTAATAATCTGACAGGGGGACCAAGAAGACATTTGGGCATAAAGTTGTCTTTGGCTAAAATAATGCTGAAATGTTTGTTAACATTTAACTGGACTGGCAAGTTAGGCTGGTCGACCCGTTTATCCAGCCTAGTTCTGGTGCCTAGGACAGAAAATGTTTATTTAATTCATCTGTCAAAGGAAGTGTTTTTGGTTTGTGCTTTTCTGTTTGTTTTAAAAAAACAAAGTCCTTCTGGTGATCTAAGGTGACACAAATTTGTTGCAGCTGATTTGCAAAGCATTCTCCTAGCTTGCTGCTATAGCCTGCCTTGATAGATTTCCGTGAGTAGCTTATTGCTTGTTTTAAAGAGAAAATGCATTTGAATATTTCTGCTGGCCTAGGGGCTTGTCCATTTTACTCTTTTGGAACACTGCCAGGCAGCCTGATTTTGCCCCATTCTATAGGATATCCCAAGGTCAGAGGAGAGATTCTTGCACATGTTCATGTTGCTGGGCAAGCCAAATATACCCTTGGCAGTATGAGTGAACCAACAGGTAGAGGATATTAAGGCTTTCAGAAGGGAGGCAATCCAGAGCAGTGTTGTAAGCAGCTCAATAAGATTGTGGCAATTAAACTTCTTTTCAGAGACATTTTCTCAGAGTGAGCCTACCTACCTTCAGGTTGAGAATCATGAGGGGCTAAATTACTTTCTGGCTTGTCTAGGATAATGTTGTTATTAGCTTCTTAATAGAATACTGGAAACTTAGGATCAGCTCAGTTTGCTTTTGCTTTGGTGTCTGGGATGGACAAGGATTTTAAAAAAGCCTTTGAGCATCATGTATTCCTAACAGTGTTCTTCAGCTCACTGAAAGAATGTCTGTTGTCAGTTCTGCTTCAGTAATTTCAAAGGGAAAAATGCTTCTCCCCCCCTCCCACCCAGGAGAACAAGGAAACGAATTGATTAACTCTTGTTGGCTCACCAAAGTTGTAGTGTCTTTCAAAGACGTCCAACTATAAAGGGTACCGTGAATTTCTGTCTCTGACAAGAGTAGTTTTTCAAGGGTGAAATATTACCTTTTGTGTTCTTGTAGCATGAACAATCTCCTCTTCTGTCAATCAACACTAGAAAATGCCCAACTTTTGTTCTTTTTGCACACACTGATGTTTGAGAATGCTTTCCTGTGGTGGCAGGAGCATATTCTTTCATAAGCCTGCAGGAGGTGGAAAATTATTATGGCCTCAATCCTTAATTCAGAGGTACCGAGTCTGTAGTTGCTCTAATAGCAAGTTTTAGGAGTATCCTTCACTAAGACACTTTAGACTTTAAGCTAAACCAGAACAAATCTTTTAAGATCAGTTGTTCTTGCGGTGCTTTTCGAGCACCAGAATTATAACAAATGCCATCCTGATAGGATCCAAACTAGAATTGCTGCTGCAAGATTTGGCTTCGATTTGGAATTTCTACATAGGCTTCCACTTCTAAAATACTGTGGTAGTTTGTAGCTAACAAGCCACTAGTGCTGTGGTTTCTAACCACTGAGGTCTTGGCATGCCTCAGGTGAATACCAGGCAAGGCTTATTCTCTTGTATTCTCTTTCTGGCTGGGGAGGAAAAGCAGAAGCACAGGAAGATCAGGGTGTCTTTTAGCATCTGCTCCACTGATATGTTGGGTCTGATGTGGCTGTGTCAATGTCCTTCCTTCTCCAACATCCTCTGTATCCAGAAATGCTCCTGCTGCTTCTTTTCGTATAAATTGAGAAGGAAGGAATGGGGAGGTGTGATCCCTACAAGCAACATTTCTCATACTGTCTGAATAGTTTTCTGTTCTGTCCCTTTCAGCATTGAGCCTCTTGTGTGACTTTCATTGTTCCCTCAGCCTCGATGTCATTTTTTCCATTCACCGTCCCAGTAATTCTCTTCAGGATTATTAACATCTCAGTCTCCACTGTTCCTCTACATCAAGATCGAGTTTTGCATAAATGCAGCTGGGGACGAGGAGAAAGAGGAAGAGGACAAGGAGGTAGCAGCTTAGTAGGTGACGGCTGCTCAGTAAAGACTTGCTGGGATAAGTTGTTCTAAGATGGATTGAATCACAGTTGTGGTGGTTTTTTTTTTTTTTCATATTCCCTTTTGTAGTATAAGGGCAAAATGTAGGGACTTTTGAACTTAGAATCATAGAATCATCTAGGTTGGAAGAGACCCTTAAGATCATCAAGTCCAACCATCAACCTAACATGGCTAATTCTACCACTAAATGATGTCCCTAAGCACCATGTCCATGTGTCTCAAACACCTTTAGGGACAGGGATTTCACCACTTCCCTGTGCAGCCTGTTTCGATGTCTAACCAGCCTTTCCATGAAGAAACTCTTCATAATATCTAATCTAAGCCTCCGCTGGAGCAACTTGAGCCTGTTTGACCTTCTGAAGGACAATATCATCAGTCTCCCTTTATGGTGTTAGAGGAGAGCATCTTATGGGCTTGTAGGGTGGTTTAGTCAGCCAGTGATGGGCAGGTTCATGTGAAACGTATGGCTTGGTGTCATTAACCAGGGCAACTGTACAGGAGGTTTCTGTCGTTCTCTGAAACTACAGGGTTTCTGGTCTGAGAAAGTAAACGAGAGAGAACCAATGATGTTTTTGAAGACTGTGTTTCTTATAGAAACAATAACAAAAGAGGTGGGTCAAGAGGGGGTGGTCACAGCAGGGTGCAGCTACAGATTGCATTGTGAGATAGTGTTCACCAGTCAAAGCAGGCAGCAGACATGCAACTGTAAGTTCTTGGAACTACTGACTGGCATCTGGTTTCCTGTAGTTTCTTGTGCTGAATAATACGGTTGAGCTCTGGCTGTAGCCTGTCCCTCCCTAAAGGTATTAAGGCTGTCTTTCTTTTCCCTACCTATTGTCACGACTCCTGTAAGAACCTAATATACCCGAAGCCTCTGTGAAACTGAGATTGAAATGGAGCAGACGGATTGAAAAGGCGAGAATAAAAACAAAGCCTCTTCTGGTAAGAGGAGTAAGGAAGACAGCAGAAATGATTGACTGCTGTTTCTACTTCAACAGATGTTGTAAGGTTTTTACAACAGTTCAGTTTTCTGCATTACTCAAACGTTTTTTTTGGAATCTGATGACCTATTTTGATATCAGACTGAAAGTAATACGTCCAAGAATCCTAAGCCAGTATCTGCTTTTTTGTTTGTTTGTTTCTTAATTATATTTTGTAGATGATATAAAAACATCCATACAAAGCACTTCCAAAGAGTGAAGAGTATATAGTTGTCTCCCTTATTGTAGCCTCTGTCCCTGTGTATTGGCAAGGCAAGCTGCCAAAAGAGTGGCGCTGACAACGACATTTGAGTCCTATTGACTGTGATCTATTTCCCTCCTTGCTTACCTACAACAATGACCCCAATTTGTTCCTTTTTTGTGTGCCTGAGCTCGGTGCTGGGTCTGGGATAAGAAAGTATATTTGCAGTGATTAGTGGAAAACCACATCAATACTGTTTGACTGGCTGCTACCAACGTATATGTAATACGTTCCTCCTCCACTTTCCCTTAATGAGGCATGAATTTGAGTGTAGCTCATCTTCTCTCACAGGGTAGACCTGTGCGGTATCAAGAGTTGGACTTGATGATCCTTAAGGGTCCCTTCCAACTCAGGATATTCTATGATTCTATGATTCTCATATTCTGTTTCTCAGGAAGAAAGCTGGAATTTTATCTGAGATATTTCCCCTGTGCCCAGTTTGATTGAAAGTGGCTAACAGATTCAAAAACAGTAGCAGCAGCTGAGATGAAAAGACTGTAAAAATCTTTCTTTTTAAGAGCTACAGAAAAAGAAACTAGTGGTGTTCAGGGATCCTCTTGGAAATGTTCTTTTTTCCTCTGCTGGAAGTTAGCTGAGAAATTAAAACTATTTGACTCTGCTGACATTCAGACAAATAAGGAACCAGGACTGGAAATGAAGCATCCTCTTTTCTGCTCGCTCTCTCAAGCTGTTCCCCAAAAGGTGGCAGTCTCTGCTAACAGGAATGTGTCATGGTCTGACAGATGGATGCTTTTCCTTAAGGTTCATTCAGTTCTGTGTTCTGCACTGGCTGGGTGTTTTTTTTCTCTCCCCTCCTCCCCCATAACCTTTATCTTTCAAATGAGACCAGCAGCCTGTATATTTGACAAATATTTGTCTAGCACTGTAAATGCACACAGACTTAAAAATGACCTTTGAGTTAAACCAGAGCAGATTCCCACATAAAAAGGAATTAGTTCGAGTTACTTTTTTTTCTAAACTGTATAAACAGAAATTATTAGAATGCATGCTATGAATGCTTCATCTCTGCATCTGTGGCTGAACTTCTACAGCTTTTTAAAATGTTGTCACAGCTACAACTGTTCCCTGAAGACTGTGCCAGTGGCCTGGACCTATGCTCTCCAGGTATATGCAAAGTTCCTGGACTTTTCTGGTGTTCTCTCAGTCTGGGGTCAGATCTGAAGGACTTGAAACTGTCCCTGAGTCATAACCCAGACCCCGTGAAGCTGGTGTTCCTTGCTTACTGGTGCTGTTCTGATGGAGCTCTATTTTATATTTCTGCCTGGACTCAGTTGCTCCACAGACAAAGTTATTCCTGAGCTACTGCTGGGTCTGACAGCAGCTACAAGCCTGTGGATGCTGCTGCAAGATCTGGCCAGTGATCATCATGGGATGAGGGGAATGCAGTTCATACCCTGACATTTCCATCCCCCTGCCCCCATCACATCCTTATACACATGATTTCCTCATCTACTTCTGTAGTCTTCTCCCTGGAGAGCTCACAATGAATCTAAGGAAAGGAGTGGAAAATGCCTGCCGAAGCAGCTAATTCTGTCCTTCCATTTGGGGACAAGAAGCCCAAGTTTACCTCTTGGGACACTCTCAAAGACATGCACTGGTTGTTGCTTAAAAACAAATGAAAAACAGACTTCCCAGAGTGGATTTTTTTCTCTTAGGAGACTGGTGATTGTATTTGAGACTCTTTTTGAGATAGGGGGAAATTAACAAGGGTATTCTAGAAACGAATTCACTGGGCCTGAGCTGCTTTTATTCTGCAGACATTCTAATATATCTTTACAGCATGGCAATTCCCATATCAGTCAGATTGGACTAAAAGGATCTTCATATGAATAATAATTCAGACTAGCATTGTACTTCTAAAAACTTCATTTAGCTAAACAGAAGTGTTTGTGTCAGTGTTTCTGCTCCAGGAATGTCTCTCTTATTTTTTTCCTCTGCCTTTCAAGTATTCATTGGTTAAGAAATCTGACTTGCCTTCACTTAAACACTAGACAACTTAGAGGGAGAATTTTGTTTGCTTCTCTTTTTCTTAAAGAATGACGAACCCTGCAAAATCGTGAGTGCAAAATCCAGTACTCTCCTCACTACTGATTTTCTTGAGGATTCTTTGGTTCCGCTGTTGACAATTGCATTGAGGCTTCAAATGATGGGATAAATAGTCAGAAGCCAACAGCACAGAAAATGGCTAAGGTCTGCTCCACATCAGAGAAGGCAGATTAGAGCTAGAGAAGGTTCAGAGCAGAGCAGTAGTGGTTGTCAAAGGTTCTGACCAGCTTCTTTGTAACAGCAGATAGATATTGGACTTTTTTTTCCTTGGGAAAGGTGCCACTAAGAAAGGATGGATGAAAGACTTATGCTACAGGCCATGAGAAGATGAGTAGGACTTCATTGCTTGCTGCTGCTTACCATATGAAATTCAGATGGAGTTAAAAAAAATTTAGGGAGTCTTGGGGTAAGGATGGTGATTTGTAGCAGTATCTAGGATGCTGAGCAGAGCCTAGAGGTGGTAGAACTTTGACATGCATTTGAGTCCTGTGTTTGAGGAGTCTCAGAGCTGTGAACAGTGTTGGCCCTGGAAGAATAATCTTGTGAAGCATTACCACATGCTTGTGCTAGTCTAAAGTGTTTCTCCAAGCAGCTGGTATTTACTAGGGTCAGAATCAGGCTACCTGGGCTTCAGAGACTGATGTGTCTGAGAGAGGATGCCATCCAATATGGGTGTTTTGATTTCATTGTGATTTTTTTTTCTGAATATCAAAATAACTAATTTTTACATGGTAAGAACCAGTTTAAAAGTAAAATTAGTGTGGTTTTAAGTGCTTTTATTTTTTTAAGTCACTTTATGACTAAGTAATTTTCCTCTGTTTAAAGAAATATTTTAAATGAGTAATAGGAAATTAGATGATCCGGATTATTTCACAATCAGTGTAGAAATTGCTTTCCTTTTTTGCTCTTCCCCTGTTCTTGGCTTGGCCTGTGTAATTCCTCGTTAGGGGCCAGATTCTGGGAGATGAATGTCCCAACTCCCACAAAGTTTCCTAGAGGCATTTGGCAGGGGGAACAAAACCCAACTTTTTCTATTTCAGAAGGTTTTTTCTTTTTTTCTTTTTTTCTTTTTTTAAATTTTTGTTCAGCTGATCACTTTCTGGAGCATTTGCTTTGCTTATGTCTTGCTCAAACCAAAAAAGGAAAGAAAGAAATCAGACACTCTTTCTCAAAAATCAACCAAAAAAAGCCCCCCAGCTATGCTGATTCCTCCCTTGTGGGTGTGAGTGCAATGCCTGTGTTGGCCATTCACACACTGCAGAGTTATTTAAACGCAGACAAGTTGCCACTATCATTAAAATCTGTCATGACAGTGTTTCCATTAACATTTTAAAAATGGTCCTTTTCTTTCTTTCCTAGTATAGTTCTTGTTTTTATTTGTCTGTTGACATTTGGGACTGAGTGAAACATGGAAACCTACTTGGTTTGATACTATCTAACTTTACAGGGTGGTGGAGTGGTCAATAATCTTTGTGCCAGATTTTTGGTTTAAATTATTTGACAGTGTCTCTTCTTAAAACAAACATAAACCTGGCCCAACTATAATTTGAAGTATTAATACAGTTAAGTAAGTATAACACTTTTCCCTTTGTTATACTTCCATAATCTACTAGGGAATAAATTTCCTAATAAGATAAGGAAAGGAATGAATGTTAAATGCACAATGCTTTAAAATAGACCTGGAGTTCTAGTTTCTTGGATCTCTGCAAAGATGTTTGGATCAAAGCTTATTTCTTTAATGACAAATAAATTGCATTAAGCACAATTATATGCCTTTCATAAAGATTCAAAGACAGAGCTTGTCAGCCATGCAAATATTTTGGTACATGCATTACAGGTTTCTTCTGGGCTGGGCAACTTCTAATTTAATTTAAGAAATGAGTAGGGGAGAATCATATTTATAATAATCACTCTTTCAGAATAAAAGAGTAGGAGCCTGTTTGCTGACTTCAGTGAGCTTTAGATCAGAAACAAAATTATCGCCGTTATCTCTAATGCCCTTAAAATTATTGTAATAAACTTCCTTTTCTTCTCTTCAGTACCCACGTGCAAAATCTTGTAATCTCTGCTAATTTTGAGGCAACAGTTTCCCTGACTCTATTAGAGGCTTTCCAGAACTGTGTTAATGAAACAATGAGACATGACAGGTTGGGTGTTATGGTCTAATAACGATATGCCTTGGAGGTTAATGGCACTTGGCTCACAGCCTCATGCTAATAGTCAGCGAGCGCAGCTAACTGCCCAGGTGTAACATTATTAATTTATTTTGGTTTACTCCAGGCTGTATGTACATCATCGAAACATGCCATCCTTCATTCTTCTGCCCCAGTGTTGCCTGGTGTTTGAGGAGAATGACAAGGTTTAGCCAAATAGAAGTAGTGTGTCTCAAATTGGTGACTTTTTGAGTGAGTTTCTTTGCTGTGTGCAGGGAGCTGCTTCCTGCAGGGAGGACTGGAGCTGGGATGGGGTGACGGGAGCCTTCATCCTCTGTGGGGACAACCAGCCCAAGGCGCTGTGCGTTCACAAATGTTGCGCTTTTTATGTACTTGAATGGCTGTGTGTTGTTACTGCCAAGAGAGGTAATGATATGCGACCAGTGAATAACATGCATATAATCAGCTCAAACCTGGGAGAGAGGGAGAAGGATTTTGAGCTTAGGTGGACTAGTTTTGGAAGAGGAAGAAACCCCAAGGCTTAAGAGCAAACTGCATTTATAAGTTCTTTTGGGTTACTATTCAGCCCCTCCTCCAAATCCTTCTGCTCTATAGAGATAAGAAAACTGAAACCAAACAACCTACTTCATATTGTGTTAACACCACCACATAGGCTTGGGGATATGCAGCGGTGTACTGGGTACATATGCTGCTGCATATGATGCAGATGCCAACCTTAAATGAGATTCCACCACCTACGGTTCTGATTTTTGAGTTACTTAAAGCCAACTGCTGCCCTACATCTTGCAGAAAAGGGCCCAGAAAAGCAAATTCAGATCTGTTTCTTACCCTTCCTGATGAATTTTGCTTGTGGATAAATAGGCTTGGGACCCCAGCATTCATTTCAGTGACTGCAAGTGTCATCATGTTAAATATGTAGAGAATTATTTTTTTCTACTTCAAATCAGTTGCAGAAGTGACTAACAGTCACTTCTAGGATGAAGTGCCTGTAAGCAGCTACAGTGATGCTATATATTTTGGTTAATGTTTGTCTAGTAGAGTGATTTCTTTATATGCTATGTTTTTTGTTTTATTAGTGTTAAAAATAGGAGCTTTTCCTAGTAGTCGTATAACTAGGCCCTGTGGTGATGTTGTCTGCTGATAAAAATAGACTGTTAAATGTGAGAAGGAACTATGAATTCATTGTGCAAAACAAATCCCTTAAATGCTATCCAGAAAAGGGTAGACAACAGATTGGGAGTAAAGAATATTAATATACGGTCATTGCAATATAATGCCTTCTAGCCTAATTCCTCCTGCTTGAAACTTCTGTTCCTGAAAAGAGTACAGACAGAGCTCCTGTGGGGTTGCTGCTGCTCTGTTCTCCACCGATGTCTGGAGCAGTGTCGCTGCATGAGAGCGCTGTCTGCGACCTACCCACATGGGAGACCAGGTGGGCCACGCTGGAGGGGGCTCAGGAAGCCAGAGCTCTATTTCTGGCTCTGTCAAGGACCTGGTGTATGACCTGGGGAAAGGCACTCTGCCTCTCCCTGCCTGCGTTTCCTTTCCTGTTTATGTAGGCTGCACACTTCTCAGGCAGAGTTTTCACTGTGTTTAGTGTTGAATGTCTAGTTCTCATCTCTTAAGGGCTGTGGCCCATAGGCCTGATGGTGAATAAATTAAGAGACGGGGAGGTCCATCGTGATCCCTGATGAGGGAGTTGTTGCTGGTGAACAGCAAACACATCTGCTCTTTCCTGTGGAAAATAGATGGTTCTCTTTGTCATGACTTATTTTGTTGCCTGTTAAGTTGTCTTGATCTAAGTTCCAGAGACTTATTAGTGTAGTAGCCACTGCACTATTTTTTATTTTTAAAGGTGAGAATGGACTTGAGAAGGTAGGGTGCTGAAACAGTAATTTGTAGCGTACAGCTCTCTCTTTGGGAAATAGAATATATTATAAAATGTGTTTGTGGTATGGACTAGGGCCAACAATTTCCATATGAGTAGTAGTAATTTAGAAAAAAATACCTTGCTAGGGGAAAATATGTGGTGATGGTTGCGATGTCCTGAGATAGGCAAGGCTGCTGCGTCTGCATGGCCCCAGGTCCAACCAGGAGCAGGGCTGACTGTGTCTTCCCAGAAAGCACATGCCCACAGCACACGTACACACCGCATATATACATGACTGGCCACACAGATCCCAGAGGCACACAGAGCACTCATACAAACAGACAGTAGCAGTGGCTGCATCCTGAGGTTGCAGCCCTGCTCTGGTGGCTGGTACAGACTGCCCCGCTCCTGCATGCATGTACACATAGACAGAGCTGGCCAGGGACTCCCCTGGCCCCATGCTCTTGACCCCAGAGACACCCCTGGCTCCCAGGCCAGTTACCTACTCATTAGCTAGTCCAGTTTGCTCTTTGCTAGCACTCGCACACCTGCACTCACTCTGGGGTTGTTGCACGGCGAACACGTGGGCGTTCCCACCCATGGGCTGAATCCAGTTGCTGGCACTTGGATCTCCATACAGGCACATGCGTGAAGAATAGAAAGTACTTCACCTTGGAAAAGGTGAAAATGAATTAAATAAGATGGGACAGATTATGCTGCTCACATGCAGAATATGACCAGACAAATGTACCAACCAGCCACCTGTTGTGGTGGTTGTGATTGACCTTTTTTTATCCCTTTGTCTCTCTATTTTCCCATGTTTGTTCACCCCCAAATGACCTAAATCCATCCCTTTCCCACCTCTGATGCCTTCGTAAACATCCCACAGTAAGTCTCATGCAATCCTGAAATGCTCTTCCCCTGCATCCCATACATACGGGCAGCAACCCCTTTCCATACAAAAGGTGCCCTAGTGTTGGCTCATCAGCCGTCATTGGTTATGCTCACACTGGAGCTGAGACTGCTGTGGGACAGCCCTGCAAGGGCCCTGGATGGGCAGTCCCTTCTTTAGAGCCCTTAATTTGGGTTCCCACCTGTCTCCTGCTCATCTGGGCTTGCAGAGGTTGGCCCCTGATGGGCTGATGGCTCCTGGGCTGGGCCTGGGAGGAGTCAGGGCAGGGTATTATTGGGGCTCTGCTTCCTGCCATTGCAGTGCTCTTCTGTGAGTGTGCAGACAAACTTCTATCACATAATCTAACACACCTGAGGCTTTCTTTTTTAACTTCATAAATGGCTAGGGAAAATGTGAGTAAGCAGGAAAATCCAAATCTGCAACTGGTTAATCCCAGGCCACACGATATGCTTAATGTCTGAGAAACACATGTATCATCTTTGTCAAAATGATATAGTGAAACCCAAGGCAATATAATGTAGCTACTTTTGCATATTAGCAATTCAACTTTCGCCGTCTATTATTTTAAATATCGTTCTTTAAACCGTAAGTACAAAACCGTAATTAGTAGGCAGAGCAGATACGGCAACTTCAAAACCAGAAATCAAGCGATGTTGCCTGAGGCAACATAACCGCATCTTGGTTGTCACTAGCGTGTTGCAGAGCCCATAATGATACACGGAAGTGAGTGACTTCATGGGAAGATGAGATAGGAGGCATTTATGAAGGCTAACACGATTTCGGCACAAAAATTGAAGGGATTTATCTGCTGCTGCTGGTGTTGGTAGCAAACTCGCAGTTTTGTCTTTGTGGTGGATTAGGTTGCTTATCCTGCCAGTTATTTGTCAGCCTCTCTTCTGTAGCAAGGAGAAAGCTGGCAGGTTCCCTCTTCCACTCCTGTATCATCTAGTTACCAAACTCTTTGTGAGCCCCCAGCCTTCTCGTCAGCCTGGGCAAATGTCAGCCCCGAAAACAAATCTGCTTTCCAGCCTCAATGTTTGCAGAAATGGATTCTTGTCCAAATAAACAAGCAAGCTGGAAGAAATGCACAAATTGTGAATCTTTCTCTTTCGTGCGATGCTGGGTGGTGGTTGCGTGTTTAGCACAGAGCAGCCTTGTATGAGGAAACACTCGCTCCAATTTGAGCAGGCTGGGTGCGGGGCTGTGGCTGGTTAGAGCTCATGCAAGAGTTGTGTGGAAATACAAAGTCTACGGCAAGGCAGAATCGGATAATCCGATAGCATCTCAGGTCTTGTCCATGCTGAAAAATTGCACTGCCCCAACTATTCCAGAGAACTGTTTTTATGTAACCCACAAATACGGTTGAACTGGTACTGCCGGTGCTGTGGTATTTCAAGTTAGAATGTCTTTCCCATTCCCTCCTACATGTGAACCATGAACTACCCTGGTACAAGGCACTTAACTAAAGCTGTTGTTTCTGTGTCATTGTACCAATGGTCACAAACAAAAACGCTTTCTCACTGTCACAGTGGCTGCATGCTATGTGATGCAGCATGACCACGCTTTGCACGCATGTGCGTGTGTGACAGTATGTATAAAGCCTGACTGAAATCAATAGACCTTTACGTGACTGATAACAGAAGGAGCCTTTTAAGTGAAAACCACCACAGATGCAGTCATCTCTGCGCACCGCCATCCACAGGCCCCGAAAGCTCAGCCTCCTGCCCTGCAGCCTCCCAGCAGCAGCTGCATCGCCCCGGGCTTTGGCAGGGAAGGAGCCAGGATGTCCTGGAGGGCAGGGAGGCTGCTGTTGAAGTGCAGCTCGGCCTCTTCAGCATGCCTTTTCCCATGCCGGCGCTCTGGAAAAGGAGTGTGTAGGGATGAGGATGGGGCCAAAATGGGTTACTTGGAATAGCAAAAGTTAAGGTCATGAAATCTGTACCTGAAGCATAGTATAGAAAGAGAAAATGGCATTAATGATAACGCTTTGTGAGGCGCAAGGGAAAGGTGGAATAGGGTAAACCATTATGCTGTTGCTTAAAAAAATCCCTTTTATTCCTTGTAGATTATTTTCCAGGTACAAGCACATAACAGCAGTTAGTGGTGAGGTGCCCTGTACCAGCAGCACTCTGTCCTCTCCCCAGACAGAAATTAGTTTCATTGTTCTGAACATTTTCAGATTAATACTATAATGTTTACCTGCAGAAAACTGGTTATCTATGATGATCTGGTTAAAGCAAGAGCATTTCAAAACAAAGCATTTCAAAGCAAAGTTAAAACATAGATAAAGGTATTTTTTCCACTGGTGACCTGATTATCCCCCTCTATATTTTGTATTCTGTATTTTGATTGGGTAGTTTCTAATTTATTTTCCCTTCCTCTGATAAATAATTTTTAGATTTCATTGAGGTTTTCTGAACTGAAAACTGATGCCTGGCGCTTTTTTCTTTTCTTTTTTTTTCTTTTTTTTCCCACGAGAACCTCTCACTTTGTGGTTGCTTGAGGAAGTTGACTTAAGCAATTTAAAATGTAGTCGTGGCTTATTTAGAAAGAGACACTGGCCGTTAACACAAAAATACATGCCTAAATATGCTAACAGGTGCAAGAGCTGTCTAATCACATGATGGCTACAGGAAACCTATTAACCATAGTGTTTGGGTTAAAGACAGGTCATACTGATAAGTAAATACAGAAAGTAAAACTTTTTTGCTGTATCGTTTCTTCTTTCTTTTTTTCCTCAGTTTTCCTTGCCACTGATTCCACTTACAGCTGGAAGTTGAAGTTTTCTGTGTTCTAGATTTAGTATGAAAGGCTGTGACACTGATTAAAATCAGTGACAGTCCTAGCTGTAGTAGGAACAGAAATAGAGGTGTGAGGTTAAGCAGATGTCAGCATTCATTATGAACTTCTGTGCTCTTTCAGGTTTCAGGTCACAGTTTCCAAATTCTTTCTCCACGCCACTTGGTGTCTATAAAATAAAGCTTGTGGAAAAAATAAGGCTAGTGACCAACTGCTTAGATTGTCTTTGGATTTCATGTAAGGCAACTTCTTTTGGTTTGTTTTGGATCTAGAGCTCTTCTTCCTTGTTATAAGGAGACAGCAATAAATAAATACATAAAGCTTTTGACTAGACTTCATAATTTCAGCTTCACGAAGGAGGGGCCCTCTTCCATACTACCTGTTCTATACCAGCCCTACAGAACACCGGCATGACCAGAAAAATAAAAAAATATATTTTTTTTTTTTTCTTAGAGAGTAGGTGTGCTGGCTTTCTGCGGCCCAGATTTCTGTAGGCAGCGGATCCCTGGTGCTTTGCCTTTAGGTGTGATCCAGTGCATTTCACACCCATACTACTGACGTGCTTACTGATCGAAGGTTCAATGTGCATGGCACCATTTCACACTTATGTTTGATTTTATTTATTTATTTCTAGTCATAACTTCTAGATGATATAAATTGCCTCATGGCTCATGTCATCTTGACACTGTACCTAATTTTGAATCATCAAAACATGTTCATGGAGCACTTGGAAGCATGGAACAGCTTGGAGCAGCATGGAACAGTATTTTTTTTTTTCCCCCTGTTTGTTTTCCCCCTGTTTGAAATCTACTTCCTGTGAGTCAAATCCCAGCTTCTCTGGAGTCTCTGCACACTACATGTTGTTTTTGCTTGGAGTTGTGAATCCCCCATCCAGATTTTCCAACTCCTGTGCAATTAAAAATGCATATGATCAGCTGTAGGAGAAACTGTAGAGAAGGGGGCAGAAGAGTGACTTGGTACTATGACTACAGCTTGCTTTGCTGTAGTCACTCATCACAAGTCTATTACCATGTTTGACTGGAGGAAGTATTCTGGAAGATCTGGGCTCTACGTTTCAGTAAGGGCAGAAAGAAACAGTATTTTGTGCCAGACTTATAACAACGGTGGCAGATTTTTATATGTAGTGACTTTTGTTAGTAGAAAATAAGGGTGGAAATAGAGTTATCAGAATGTTGTGTCACAAGCTGGAAACAGTGCAGATCCAGGCAAATGAGATGTGGAAAAAGGGTATTTGCATTGCAAAAGTGCTCACAGTTCTCTGCTACTCCGTGCATTATTGAAAAAAGCCACAACAGATGCAGCAATATCAAATCTCTTCCCCAGAGAAGAGGAAGCCACCTTCTATAGTTCGTAACAATGCTTGTAGGCAGCTAAAATTTCACTTGTAATTGCTTTAAAATGGCTTCCTTCAGGAGAGAATTTGGAGACTAAGTAGACATTATCATTGCTCTTTTTACATAGCCTCACGTTATTCCTCACATACGTGAGGAAACAGATGGCCTTCTCAAGAGTTTTATCAGTGACGCTTTCCTCCTTAAGTAGTCCTGTGCTCCAGTCTACGTGCCGTGGTGGTCCCCGCTGCTCGTGTCCTGACTCAGGTTTGGATCAAGCTGGGTGACTGTTCTACCAGGGCAATAATAACATCAGGAGAGGAAAGATGGGCATGGTATTAAATTCTGCCCAAAGAGGCATACTGCTCTGTCCACTACAGATACTTATCTATATATAGGATAGAGTTTGAATGTTGAGCACCTCTTCTGGAACTATTGTGGGTACATTGGTAGCAGGGCCGTTACATCCTAGACATGCAGTGCCCTTGTCAACAGCTTGGTGGAAGTTTTGAAGCTGGCTAGAACAGAAGACACTGACCTGTGGCAATCACACTGCACCTATCTCGAGGCAGTTTTACGAAAAGGCCTGTTGATGTAAAACATGGAAATTGAAGATTGTGTGCCTCAGTCACAGAGGACTGAATTAGAGCCTTTCATTTCTAAATACACATCCCTCTTCTGAGGATTCACAGGGAGCTTGTGCAGAGCCTTTTTTGCTAAGCCAGTCAATCTGTGCTGTATTTTCTTGAAAGCACTTTTGTAGCCTGTTGATGTTTGATCATCTCTCCTCTCCTGTACAGGTCTCTATCAAGTGCCTTACCTAATACAGACTTCTGGAGTTTGCATGCGGGTTGCCAGCAAGCGTAATAGAAATCCAGGATTCAAGTGACTGAAAGAAATAGGGTTTTATTTTTATTGTAGGATTGGAGCATGCCCAAGTGATGTAGCAGGCCCCGTTACTCCTTTTCACTTGCCCTGTTCTCTTTTATACTCTTTCCTCCCCTACTATACCTCAATCTGTCAATCCTGCCCTTCTCACCAAGCAACTTTTGCAAAAGACAATCAGAGCACTGAGCAGAGTTTTCTGAAAATACAGCATCTGTACCTCTACTGTTCCCGCTTAGGTCATTCCAGCAGTGGTATCAGTCATTGTCCTTGAGAAAAGATAGTCCTTGGAGGCTGGAGAAGGGACAGATGCAGCTGTGGTTCTGTCCTCTGCCGTCTAAACAAAAGGTGTTTGAAGATTTGTTTGTGGCTCTCTGAGGTGACCGCAGCACCCTGGAGGTAGATGGGAGGCTAAAAACCAGCACACCCTTCGTACTCTTGCATGCTTGAATGCAGTGCAGGAAGTTTAAATCGCTCTGATCCTGTTACTCTTGCTAATAGAGGCTCCCTGCTGATACAGAAAAATCAATAAAACAGTGAAGGACTGACAGTGTATTTGGCCTCCTGCAAGAGGGAAGATATTTTGTTACAAGGCGCACAATACAATCGGTTAGGCAATGCATGTGAGACAAGAGGCCTGGGATAGGTGATCTTACAGGTGTGTGGGATACCTGGTGAGCCTGAATGTGGCCATCTGCATAGTTATGAGTCAAGTTCACCTGGTTCACTGAATGTGAATGAGGATTGAGACATGACTACTAAAAGCAACAGATGTATCATAAGATACTAAAGCCAAAGTACAAAAAGTATTTGAACATTACTATGGTTCTGTTGACACAAGAAAATACTTCTGTGCTCTACTGAATCCATGCTGTTCCACAATGAGAGGCAGAATTGAAAGCCTTAGATTTCAGAGATCCTTATCTTATGTCCTAGGTCCTGTTGAGCTGCTATTTTGTTGCCATTGCCTGGTAAAATATTTATTTTCTGGAGTCTGTGGGTTTTTGTTTTGCTCTTTTTTCTTTCTTTTTTTTTTTTTTATAATTTAATTCCTTGTCTAAAGTACTGAATGTCCATAAGATGGGCAATATACCTGGAAAAAAAATAGAAAAACACTAAATAGATAACCAGGAGGAAGTCCTGAGAGACAGAGCACGGTGAAATACCTTACCTGGAAAGAGGTTACAGTGGTTCCTTCGTAAACTGGTATTTGGGTGTGGTTCTCACATCCCCATTTCTTTTGTGTCTAAAGCAATAACAGATCACAGAGATATTCACCTGAGTCCCGTAACTATACATTAAAGAATAATAATAATAAAAACACCAAAAAACAACTTGAAGTATTTTTCTTCTTCCATCCTGACAGCTGCATTCAGGACCAAAGTTTAACAAAGTGCTCTTCAATTTTGTTGCTTTTAAATGTTCACAGTGAATGTGAAAGACCATTCGTACACATTATAATAGGGAATATTACCTAAAGCATTTTAGTCTCTGAATACTTAAGTATTGGTCACTGTTCAGTATGACCATTTTCACTTTATTCCCAGAGAAACTAAAGCAAAAAATGCCTATGTAATTTCTTCTCTGAGCTACACTGGAACTTCACGTCAGTGTAAGGGATAAATTTAACTTCAGTCTCACAAGCAGAAGTCTGCATTACTACATTTTATATTTAAACCTACATTTTAGCTCAGAATTTAAAATAATTAAAAAATCTTGTGTGCTTCTCTGACCACATATGAATAATTCTTTGCTCGATTTTTATTTTATCTGATTTTGCTTATTCCTCCACCCCCATGCTTATGGTGAAGCAGGTATGATTACTAACAAAATCTCCACAATGTTTTGGCACCATTTATGCTTATAAAGATACATCACATACTCAGCCTTCTAGGATCAGTTAAACCAAGGAAAAGTGCTTACAGTAATTCAAGTGGTTTATAGAGGTGAAATACCTGGTAATATATGAGAATCCTTAGAGGGCAAAGAAGTGACCAAGAGCACTCACACACGTGCTCTCCCGTATCCCCTGCAAACCATGGTTATAATTCATGAATTCAAGCCTGAAAATCTTGAACAGAACCAAAAAAGCAAGAGGTGAATACTTCAACCTTGCAAGAACACCTAAATGAACAATAAAGAGGAGGATAATGCATACTTGATAGGAGAGAGTATAGTTTTAAAACTGGGCCAGTAGGTCTTACCTCTGTGTTAGAACTCATTTTCCACAGGATGTGTGGGAGAGAGTTGATGGGGAGGGGGGAGGTAAAGGAAAAGCTCCAGCAGTGCCTTTAAGCCCTGTTGTCCCCCCGTGACAAGGCTATGTAGATGACCCAATGAATAAAAACCAACAGTTCAGGGAGACAAGGTACCTGTGATTTCAGTACAAGACAGGTGTGCCTTTGGCTATGAACAGTGACTGACATTTGAGAGTGGGCTGTGTGATTACTTTTAATAAAGAAAATCTGAAGCTCAGTAAAGATGTGAAGAACTTGGATGGAAACCTGCTTACTGGGCAGCAAGCCATGCGAAAGAATAATTTCCAGCTTGCTTGTTTGCCTGTGAATGTTAAACTGTATAACACAAGGTTACTGCCTGTCCAGCAGTTCCTTAGCAGTATTAGGAGTTCACTTTGCCCTCTCCGTTTTGGGGTTCTTTCTCAGTTACAAACTTGCTTTCATCTGAGTAGATGATCTACACTGTCAGTTGTTGCATGGGGAACAGTTCATGCTCATATTCCAGAGAGAAGAATCCCTGATCCTGATTTTAGGAGAAATACTAGTCCTAGCATGCTGTCAAAAGCCATGGGGCTATCAAACTCGATGCTGTGTGGGGTATGCAAAATTTGAGGTATCAGGGATGCCAAGTCTATGTTTTGTCTGGCGTGCGAAGGGTGAGGGCGTGAAACCTAATAGACAAAATTAACAATGCATTAGCTAGTCCGTAGATTTCTTTCATCTTCTTTCAGTGAGCCTACATGTGTCTAATGAGGCCTTTCTATGTTACACCAAGATCAAGGGCAGCCCCATCCTCAGGGCAGTTTGGTGGTGGCTCTTAGAAGCCCTGTGCAATAATCTACTTGACCTTGCCAACAGGGTGAACAAGGAGAAAGATTGGCTCTCATAAGCTGAAGATTTATCTTTATGAATACTGTGGCCAAAGTGCACACGAGGTTGTATCTTGAGAAGACAGCTCTAAACACTTAGAGAAGGAAGGTATTTTTCTAATCTCTAGTTTCTCTGGGATTTGCTGTCCATTATATGGATTAAAAAAAAAAAAAAAGCATACCAGAAATAGTGTTTCTTGCCAGCATCTCAGGCAGTTGAGTATTATAAGTGATAATTATGCTTCTGGCAACAGGTTAAGCCAGATGTTCAGGAGCAGCAGCTGTTGGCAAAGTTAGCTGTTTCATGGTGTGATGGAGTGATTCTTGGCATCTTTTGGGGGAAAGAGGGCATGAAAATGGGGAAAAGTTACATAGACTATAAGGTGCAACAATATACTATGATGATAGAAATGTGTATCAGTAGCGGAGAATGGAGAAACTTGAAAATGATGGCAGCTCTGAAGAGGATAGAAAAATACCTCCTGGGCGTTTTTAGTCAGTGATTTATGCTTATCAAAAAGAGCCATTAGGAGTGGCAGCTGGATCTATTTCAAATAGTCTAGCTCTGGATTGTGGGAATATGGCCTAGAGGCTTTTCTTCCATCTTAGGTACTCACAATTCAGGCACTTGGGATTTCTTTACTAGCAAATTTTGTGAGGAAAGGAAATAAAAAGTTACACTGGAAGGTCACAGATACTTTACCACTGGTGCGGTGGAGGGGAAATGTATGATTATCTTGGGTCTAAGATTTCTTGAGCCCTCTTGTACTTGTGTAGTTCTTCTGACTCTCCTTCATAAGCAGCACACGAGGCATGTCAGCAATGCTGGGAGCAGTCGCAACGAAAGCCACTCACGATCACAGTGAAGATTTTCTGAGCTTCCCATAGATAATTGGATAGTGCAGAGAAAGCTTTTGAAGGAGCTTTAATCTTGAGGGCTCTCTGTTGGATTCACAAGCCAGTTTTTAACACTTGTCTCTATGGACAAGACAATGCGATGAGTTTTTGGGTTTATTTGCATTTTGTGCCATGCTTGAAAATGTTCCAAATGAGATAGTTTTGCATCTATAAGTATGCCCAGACAGTCCATATTGTCTCAACTCTATATTTGCATAAATAATAAAGTCTCCAGACCAGAGTTATTTTGAGTCTTGTCATCCCTGAGAAGGGCAAACAATTCGCTCTCTCCATTAAATGCATTTTCTGCAGAGTCTGTAAGGAAACTGAGTAGCACAAAGAAAAACATATGTATTTGTGTTTTTTCCAACTACAAAACTTTAAGTGGATAAGGTTTACATACTGTGTGGTGTAGCTGTAACTAAATGTGATATAATTCAGCTTTATTTATCATTCAGTCTGAGATTTAGGTTATGTTTACATAACTGAATCGTCGGCATTTATGTATGTGAAACACTTGGTACCAGGCATCTGCCCTCAGAAGCCCAGTGTGGATCACAACGGTGTGTAATCACGACCAGTTTCTCACCAGGGAAGCTTTAAATTCCAGCACCCAGGGCCTCTCATTTTAAGATCTGGTTTGCACTAAGTCATAACGTTTTCACTTAAAGTACCTTCAAACGAGATCTGAAGTCTCAGTCTTTGGTATTCATGCACATGTTTGCACATGAATAAGCTTACATAAACAGGCATTTCTGTGCTTCATTACTTCACTTTTCTTAGGTAAATGCTTACAAGAAAATATGCACACATCTGAGAAAAGCCCATTAAAAACTTATTTTCATTGGTAAGCTGTTTCAGGGATCCTAGAGGGATGATAGAGTTCATTTGCGCATGCTTTCTTGTCCTTCAGAAGGATATTGCGAAGGGGAAGATATGTAGGAAAAATAAGGTTATTTTACCCATTGCTTACTAAAGAAACAAAGTTCAGTTTTTCAACTTAGTATTGCATATATATTTATTTATTTTTAATGAAGAAACATATGGCACAATACTTGCACTGGTTGGGATGTTCTTTTCTGCTTACTCATCCCAGAAGGCTTAGTATGTTATGTTTTTTTTTTTTGTATAAGCATAAACACTGTCTAACCATTGGGGAGACTGTGTCTGTGATCAGATCTACTGATGCTGATGTTTCCTTTATGATCTAAATGAGAACACCTCAGGAATGAATGTTTCTTAAACTGAGGAAATATTGTAAATATTGCAGAGCAAAATATACACAAATTAATGCTGCATGTTTCCCTGGAATAAGTGGGAAGGGTGGATGGGTAAGAACATGTAACAAAACACACCAAGACTAATTTGGGCAATATTTTGACGTTCCTTTTTTATTGTTGTTGTTAAACTGTATCATTCTGTTTCATAACACCTTTATGTTAAGCTCTACTCCCCAAAAAACATACTTGGGATGTGAAAACCCTTCTTTAGTTCTGAAATGTTGCCTCAGATGTGCGTGGTGGGAAACTTCTATCCCCCCCTCCCCCATTGCCCCTAATTATATCTATAAACTGTATATCTCTGTATATTTCCCACTTCATAAATACCCTGCCTTTAAGTCCATTCATTTAAAACTGAATCAGCTGAGGGGAGAAATCGTAGTTTGGGTGTTTCGGTGTCTGTTTTTTCTTAGATTTTTAAGTGCATGCCCTTTATGATACACTGTCGCATTTCTTAACCATTGCTCTGCAGAAAATTTTGAAAAGTCTGTGGAATTAATTTTAAAATGTTTATTTAACAGCAGCTGTAGCTCGAAGTCCTAGAGTAACGCAGTACTCTTATTTTTTGTTTTCCTAAGGCTATTAAAAATCAGAACACTTAAATGGAAGTAAATGTAAAATGGACAATTTTAAGGTTCCAGTCCTGTGTTTAGATCAGTGAAAGTCCTTCTGCTCTTTCACCTGTTCCTGTTGAATTTGGAAAGTCTCCACACTGAGATCAGAGTGTACTATTTGGGGACACAGAAGAGAGGAGCAAGTGAAATAGGAAGGGTTAAGCATGAAAACTAACCAGAACAGTAACGTGGCCTTTCTTGCTGGTGGGCTGTAGACTATCATTTGTTCTGTAAATGGTTTTGCTTGTCCAAGCGGTGTATGATTGTTAGTTTTGAAATGGAATTGAGGCACATTACTTAGTTGTGTTTGTCTTTGCTCACTTTGTGCAGCTGAACTTCCTTCAGAACAGTGGTGGGTTCTTGAGAGTATTTAAAACCTACAAGAATAGCAGCAGGGCTGGAAGATGGTGAAGGAACGTCTGCAAGAGCCAGAGCTCTAGCTGGAATTCAGAGTTTTAGCTTCACGGGGGCAGGTCTGTTGGCTTGCTGTGAGCAGGCTCCACTAACTGCACTGAATCTCGTTGTGTCTCATTTGTGTTGTTTAAATTAATATGTCTTAAGTGATGCTCATGGAAATCCTGCCACTATTTAGTAATACAATTTGGAAAACAAGCTATTGGTGATTGCTTAGCTACAGTAGCACAAATGACAAGGACAAAGTGTGTCTCCATCAAATAGGGAGAGCACTATGCTCTTGGGAATGCAGGGAAAAGGATAGTTATGGTACTGTGATGCTTTTGTCTCTAGTTAGGATGTGCTCCAGTCAGCAGGCATGTTGATTATTTTGTGTGAAATGCTGTTTTGGTTGGTGCAAGGGAGATGGGATGGACAGAGAGAGATGACCACAAAGTTGCTAGAGGATTCGTTCACCTGTTGAGCAGATGCAGTGTGTTGTTAAGCCAAACAAGTGCACACCAGTAGTGTGAAAGCGTTACTGGTGAGTGGTAAGTGCTTAGAGGGTAGAAGCTGGTTTAAACACCTTCTCCACATTGTCATCCTGTGAATAACATTCCTCTTTCTTGCTTCGCATTGCTTACGTTAATGGAAATTTCTGTAGAGCCGCAAATGGCTTCAAGGTTCCCGTCATCAAAGGTACCTTGAAAACCAGCACAGAGAGAAAATTCCTGCCCCAGAGAGCTTCAAATCTCCAATAAGACCAACAAGGCAGGGAAGAGAGGGGATAATGCCCCCATTCTCCATCTTGATGGCTCCTTCCACACCTTCAGTTCCTGCCCTCATGGCTGTAGAGCCTCGTTCCTTCCCATGATCAGTGGCTGCGAACCTGCTGTTCCCCATGCAACACACAACTCTCAGTTATGAATTGCAGCATCAAGACCTTTCAGGACCTTTCTGAGGACCCTCAGAAGTTCTGCAGACCTCCAGCCCTAAAAAAAGGGATAAGCTGCCATTCGTGGTTGATTGGCATGGTCTCCATTTCTTAGTCTTTCTGATAGAATGGAGGCTGCTGACTCTTGACCTGGTGCCCTTTGTTTGGGCTGGGAGCTTGGTTTGGAGATGCTGCACCCAGCAGGCTCTCGCAGCCATGGAGGGGAAAAAACAAGTCCCTGAGGCTTCCTGGCACGTCGGCTTTCCAAGAAAAGGTGTAGCGTATCAGGGAGGCTGTTCATTTCTCTGCTGTCTCCATGCTGCGTTTTGGCCCCCTGCTGTGCCCTCCCCGCCGTGCCAGCGTGTGCCGGTCCCAGGAGCACCCAGCTGGGCCGTGCAGCTGGGGTGGCGAGGGCAGCCCCCGCACCAGCTGTGCCCTCACACTGGAGGGCCTCTGGAGGCTGTGCCCACATCTGCCAGAGAAGCGACGTGTCTGCCTGTTTGCCAGTCACGTGTGGCTTGCCGCTCCTACAGCTGTGCGAAAGACGTGGGACTCCATCCCATAACCCCCCCAGCCCCCCCAGCGGAAGATGAACCAGTCTGGGAGATGTTTGTGAGGTGGCAAATGCTCTCCCCTCCTCCCCAGCATGGGGGCCGTAGCTGGCAGCACAGGGGAGGCATTCTGCAGGTTGGGTCATGCACCTCTGGAGGGGCCAAAAATAAATTGCACCTGAAACAAGAGAAATCAGGAGGTGTAGTGGTAAGGAAAGGCTGCGCTCCCTCGCTTTGAGGAATGCAGCCATCCTGGTCTATTACTCCTCCCAAATCTCTAATAACTCTAATCAATATTTCATCTTGCACCTTTGAACTCGCTTGAGTGTGCACTGCACTGTCACCTGCTCTTCACCCATATGCCGCAGTTTGTGAGCTTCCTGTGGCAGTCCTCCCAGCGATCTGCCCTACCTCTTTTTCGGCAGGAGATAGTTTCACTTAGGGGGTTATTTGTTAAATGAGCTACAGTCTTGAATTAACATCTTACATAAGCATTACAGAAAGAAAATGTATCCCACCTATTGTGCAGCAGGTATAATGGGGCTCCTTACACAGCACGACTTGGGAATAACCCAATTCCTTAATTAACTCTCTCTTTCTATGCCAAAACCAGGCTGCTCAGGCAGTTTTATTCTTTTCCCATGTCTGGGAGGCAGTGCAGTGTTTGAAGACTTCAGTCAAGCTGCTTGTTGATTTTAATAACACCTGTGTCTTGAGGCTGATTGTGGGGGATCACTGTCTGTCATTATTCAGTCACTTTGTTTAAGCTTACTAATCAGTTTGTTGGCTTCAGCATCTTTTGTCAAAAACATCTCTGTTTTGGAAGAAATCTGATACTTTTTTGCTTTATTTCTTTAACAGATTAGTTTGCTTTTCCTCAGCTCCTATGTGAAGGGAATCTGCTACTCTGGAACCAAGCTCCTGTTTGAAATAACTACTGTATACCTATGAAATATTCACTAAAGGATCAGGCTTTTTGTTTGTTCTTTAGTTATTCCTAATTAAACATTAGAGGATCACTAAGATAGTTAAAACTTACTTCCACGCACAACTCTTCAGATCCCCCAGTTCTCAACTATTTACCTTCCATAGGTCCACCTTCCACAGAGTAGCTCAGGTTTGTCTGCTATGAAGGAAAAAACAAAAGCACAGAAGGACTTTCAAATGCCTGTTTTTTTTGGGGTGGATGTAGGTACTGGCCAACAGCCATGTGCACATGCTGTGGTGGCGGCCTTGAGATCAATCCTGTGACCCACAGCATGATCTGCCCCTGGCCCTTCAACATCCATGTCCATGGTCAGGCCACCTCCAGCTGGTTCAGAGGGTGCTGCTGCATGGTGGGGCATCTTTACTTCAGGAGTGGGAAGGGCAGAACGGGAATAGCCTTTCTGTCTTCTCACCAGCGATGCTCATCCTTTTCCGTAGGAAAGTGATGAAGCTTAACCAGGCAGAGCTGATGTGGAGGTAGGCTTGGCTCCTGCTGGGGCACAATAAGTCTGCACCCTATCTCCATGGACTGGTTGGAGACAGGAGGTTTAGTGTCTTGGTACCTCTAAGCCTCTAAAGCTCTTCTGACTTTCAGCTCAAGAATCTATAGGTGCTGTGTGAAGGACTAAACTTCTGTCATAGTCTAGGAGGTACTGTAGCAGAGCATACTTCTTATGCTTGGATTATGGCTTTAGGAGGAAATGTGTTGCCTGAATTTTCTCTGTACATTCATTATGCTTTGAATGGGAGCCATCCTTTTCCTGGATTTTAGCCATGGCACTACTTGTTGAGAGATCATCACGCTACAGGCTAAAAATATAATCTCACCCCTCTCCCCATCTCCATACCCTTGTAGGAGGGTATCTAGCATCTTTCAGACAACTCGAAACCATGTTTGAATCTTATATATTCACACTGAGCAGCTCTGGTGACACCCATAGCAACCTTGACGCTAGGGGTGGAGTGCTCTGTGGCCCCCTGCCCCTGCAGTGTACTTGTCACTTGTTCAACAGATGTACTGGGCTGCTATTTTAGGTGTTTAGAGGATCAGAAACAAACTTTTCTCTGGTTGCTATTATGTGCTGACTACTATTTAGCTTTCCAAAGCAGAGTCGGGGTAGAGATTTGTAAGTCATATTTTAAAAAATGTTCACAAGAATGAGCAAATTCAAGCCAAGAAAGTTTTGCAGCCATGATTTCAAGTTTATCTGAGTTGTGTGGCAGTTGACAGCGCTGCCTTTTGTGGCACAGTCTCATAGCAGTGTGTACTCCTTTGTAAGTCTCTTTGTAGTCCTATTGACTCATGACAAAAAGATCTGAGGAGCATTGGCATATTGGTATTACAGCTTGCAACAGCTCTGTAATGAACCCCAGAGTAGGAATTTCCATCTCCTCTTCTAACTTCTGTCTCTTATAGTGGATTATCTACATATATGTGGCTCATGCTTTAGCTGGGTTAATGAACCAGAAAGGTCCCAGGTCATGTCCAGGTCCTAGAAACATCATATATGGGCACAGAGGGAACCAACTCGTTCATGTGGGAGTTGGGTCAGCGTGACACAAACTCCCCACTGCTGGCAGACAGGCATTTGCTCACTGAACCATTTTATGGCAGTGGTATGGAACATATGGAACGTATTTTTAGCCCTATCAAAGCAGTTAATAAGATTTTATTTTCATTTAAACATGTTCACAGAATGGAAGGCAGTGACTCTCTTACATAAATATGCAAACCCATCTCCTGTAAGTTACAGGGGATGTTGTAATAAAATGGCTTTCTTTAAAATTTGGAAGACAAATTCTGTGATGCCATTTTTTGCTATTGCTTGCAAACAGGATTTGAATAAGCAGAGAAAGACCATTATAAATGTGGTTTCAGAGGCTGTTCATCTTGCGACAAAGGGATTTCTTCACATTCAACCTCATTACTCTGATTAGTGGGCTTGTAAAGTGAAGCATGAAAATGAAACATGACATAGACATGAATTGATTGTACTAAAATCTACACAAACTGCTTCTTGGAAATGAAAGTATGACAGCCATCTTCTCTGAACTGTTTAAAAAGTTAAGTTTTCAGGGTAGCTCATTTTTAGGGCCTGTAAATTACATTGTTGTAGCTGTTGGGGGAGACAGCAAGAAGCTAAAAAAACCCAACAAATCAGTAGAATGCTTTTTGTTTCTTTAGCAGCATTGAAAAATGTGAAGAAGTGACAAAGGTTCAGAAGAAAGAAAGGTTGAGCACGAATGTGTTTTGATTGGTTGAAAACGGATGAAAGTCTACTTGTTTTCTTTTTCAAAATGGAGAGAATAGTCTGCATTATTCTCAAGAAGGCCTCTTTGTATCCTGCTTACGTCCAACTTCAAATGCACTCTGTCCCATTTCCTTGGCTGTTATAAAAATACCTGTTTGGATCTTCGTAGAGATCCTGGAAGAGGACAAGTTTAATCTGTCGACGTTACTTGGGTTACGGGCACCGTATGGTGCAGGTGCAACACAGCTGTAGCTGTAGAGCTACAACGTACTGTCTTTTAGAATTAGTTTTTGAATACTGAGTTTTCTTAATAGAGCTTGAACCTGCAAGACCGTGTCTCTTCTGGTATGGATGGTTTTAACGCTACAGACATCTCAAACTGCCAAACAGCTTTGTGTGCCACATGTGATTGCAGACTGTCCATCTTCTTTGTGTTTTGTAGCTCACTTTAAAAAGAGCAAGTAATTTGAATGCAAATTTTGGTGCTGCTGCAATACTGTTTCTAGAGATGACTCACAGTGGTACAAATAAGATCCCAGAACTCCTTTTGCAATCACATTGTCTTCATTTCCAATAAGTGCATCTGGAAAAGGATTTCTAAATGTTACTGGGTGTCATGAAAAAGCAAATTGATGATATGATAGTCAGGAGGAAAATTCAGCATCTTGGTATTTAGGAAATGAGGGGTAAGGCTGTGGGTTGCAGTAATGAGCGTAAGTGTGTGTCTGCTGTGAAATTAGCTAATGTGAGAAAATAAGAGGTCTGGCTTCAAAGCAAGGGCTGCTGAGCACGAGTGTGCTTGGGGGACCCTGCGATACTTACTGCTTTTGGTCCTACCAAGCTGCTGCCGTTGTGGTTTGGTTCTCTGGGAGGAGCAGGGTAGGATGCAATCTGTAGCACACATGGTAAGCAGTGCAGTGAGGCTTTGGGTCTAGTGTGAAAGTGGAAAGTATGATTTTTGGAGAGCTTTCTGGGAAATTTTCCCATTAAGCAGCTTTTCCCATGCTTTAGTGTTGCTCTGCAGTGCAGGTCCACAAAGTAACTCCATGACCCGTGGAAGCAGCACATCACCAGGCTCATTTACCCCCTTGTTCCATATAGATGAGGGTTGTGCATTATCTACGCTAAACCTAAGTAGATGAGTTTCGTATAGGTGGCCTGCACTGGGGACAGCAAAGAAATGAGCATCTTGTTCAGCCCCTGCACTTCAGGCCCATGCGACGAGGAAGAGCTGTGCTTGCTGGCATGGCCACCCTGCAGTGAGCCCCACGTGCCCGCCTCGGGTCGGGAATGCCCCACAGACAGTGCGGCTTCCTGCCTCAGCCTGCAAGAGAGCTGCCTTGCAGGGGCTTGCAAATGGTCACCCCTCAGCAATCGGTTTGTGGCGTAGGCTGTGTAAACATGTGGGATTTGTTCCTTTCCTTGGCATGAGTCAGCACAGCACTTTGCCTATAGGACTCAAAATACGCTTTGAGAGATTTCTGTGGAAGGGAGGCACAGGAAAAGGGATGGGGAGGAAGGAGGATCCCTTCTGCCTCTGTTTTCTTGGAAATAGCCTCGGGAATGCTCAGCAGCAAAAGGCAGGAGCACTTCCTGCACTCTGAGATGGCTTGTAAGGCATCCGCTCCACACGTACCCACCAGGGAAAGCGTTCTCCTGGTGGTAGGTTTTGTAGAGGACCTGCTTTGAGCAGGTTTCAGGACACACGTTTTGAATAGGCACAGGATGGCAGCCTGCTGTTGAAACCAGTTCTGGTTCTTGAGCACGGAGCACAGACACTTTTCACTCTGTTTATTTCCGGCACACGTTAGTGGAATTTATGCACTGAGCAGGACAGAAGAAATCCTGGATGAACAAATTCTTATTCAGCAGTGTGTGTTTCTAATACAAAACCTCAGTACAAATAAACTCTGCCCAACAGGGCCTATGTTCCAAAAAGGAGAATGACAGCACTGTTGACTTGACTGTTCCCTGTCTTTCAAATGAACTTAAGGGAGTTCCAGGTATTCATTGGTTCTTGGTTCCTCTGCTGGTTACCCAGATGAGTATTTTAGTGACTTTCTGTTTTTCTAAAGATGCTTTCTTCA
Organism: Anser cygnoides; assembly: GCF_040182565.1. Taxonomy (NCBI): domain Eukaryota; kingdom Metazoa; phylum Chordata; class Aves; order Anseriformes; family Anatidae; genus Anser; species Anser cygnoides. Next base: position 29,917,922 of record NC_089875.1, on the reverse strand, counting down.
TGGTTTTGCAGGGGGAAGGGAAAAGGGAAAGCTTGTAAGGGCTGAGGTTGGAGAAGTCACTCTAAAAATGAAAGTACAAGTTAAAGTGTTTATTCAGTATATTAAGATATAATTGATGGTTGCAAAAGCCACATTTTTGCCCACTTTTCAGCATACTTGGGTGGCTTTGTACAGACTGAGGTACTGGTCACCATGGATCTGGGGAAGGCAGAGTGTGATGCTAGATAAGAGCAAAACCAGTGCATAGTTGTTCAAGGTGTTGGCTGTCATTAAACAGAATCTTTTCTGCAGAAGAGAGGTTTTGGTCAGAGAGGGGGAGGTTGAGCAAAAATTGAAATATTCAGTGTTGGCCCCTCCTTTATCTTGGAGGTGTCTGCAGTGATCAGATTGACCCTGAAGACTATGATACCAAAACCTTATTGAAGTAGAAGGAAATTGAAGTTGTGAACAACAAGCTGTGTTAAAAGGTGTAAACAGGCTAATAAACAGGAGCAGTTATGTAGCTGAGCAAAGTACAGGAAAGCTCGTCTTGATGGTTGCAGTTGCAGTTACAATAACAGAGAGCAACCCGTTTTCCCAGCAAACTTCCGTTGCTTTGCTTTCTGTTAACTCCAAGGTGTTTTTGGGGTTGCAGATAGCATCAGTGCTGTCTATGCTAGCAGTAAGGTGAGAGGCACAAGTCGTAGTGCGTGCTCTTCCAGGAAAAAGGCCAGTAGATGTCATGCGACATATCCAAAAGTGATTGGTGCCACCATCCATTTGTCAGCAGTCGTGGAGCTGCCGTGTGGAGGAGGGGTGAATTAAAAAAAAAAAAAAGAAAAGAAAAGAAAAAAAAAACATATATGGATCACAAGGCTCATTGTATGATGCAACTTTTGCGGTTTGCAACTTAGAAGTCCATGTAAATTCTGCTTCAAAATAAAGCCAGGGAGCCGTGGGTTTCAGTCTGGGTTTTGGCAACTGCAAATGGGATTTGTGCTTTCTCCTACCTCAGATTTGGCTTTTGTGAACATCCTGGGGAAAAAGAGAATGAGACTCAAGCTACTGTTTTCTTGGTTTGTTTTTTAACTGGAGATTCCTAAATAAAATCCAGTTGCATAAACATTTCTAACTGGGAAAATGCATTTCTGTCGTTAGAAAAAGCTTTATTCAGACAAGCTCTACTGAACTGGCATTGTGACCATATTTACTGTCATTCTCTCTGGCTGATGTATGCGTGGGTTTTAGTTTGCCTGTGGGAGTTTTAATCTTCCATTTTTCTGAGTTATGGGTTTATACTGAGCCAGAGAGATCCTTGTTGGGTCACCTTCCTCCAGGACACCCTGGAGTTCTCCGAGTTCTGCATGGCCCAAATCAGGGAGGAGCGCGTAATCAGGGCTGAGGGGTGTTGGGGGTACAGCTGTACTCAGAAATCACACCCCAATGGTTATTCGTGTCCATCAAGCACGTAGCAGGATCTGGAGTGCTCTAACTTGTGAGCACGCTCCTCTCTTTATCTGAGGCTTAATTTTTGTCCTGAATGCAAACTACTTGTCTGGGGAGCAGGTTTGGGGAACCACAAATCCAGGTTCTCCTCCTGCTAATTACAGCTCTATAGTGCTAATATAGGAGCAAAAGAAGCAAAACCATGCTGCACCTCTTATGGCTGAGAAATTGTTCTGGCTTTATAGGCAGAGTTCAGGCATCTGGGGAAAATACTCAATTCTGCTCTCATTTCCAAAACTGTAGAAGAAACTGTATGTACTTCTGATATTTGTTAGGATTTTGCTCTAAGCAAAGTGTCAAGGGGGTGATGAAAGAGTCTGTCTGTGAGCCAGAAGAACCTTTATCATCTCTACTACCACTCTTGCTTGCCCAAGTAGCAAATGAGAACAGCCATCTAATAGCTGAAGAAAATGTTTGACATGAACGGGCAGCTCTCAGGGACACACACACCTCCTGTGACCCACAGCATTAAATCTGCTTTCATCTCAGGGCAAGGACTGAGGTCTGTTGTGCCCAATGGCTGGAGTGGGAATGGGGTTTGGATGTTTCCAACATGAGCTCTGATAGAGAACTACCGAAGCTGATGGTTTTCTGGGGCCTTTGGGAATCTAGCTGGACAGCTCTGTCTATAATTCCAAGACCTAAACACAGACCTTTCGACTGAAGAGTTTGTGGGGTTTCTTATCTTCCTTTTCTCTTTTCCTTTTCCTTTTTTTTTGTTGCTGAGATGCTGAGATAGAGCACTTTCTACAGCAAACAGCACACAAGGGAGTGAAGCAGCTTTGGTTGCACCCAGCTGCCCGTTACTGCCCCGTGCCAAGGGCAGTAGCTGGCACTGGCTGGCATGAAGGTAGGGATTGCAATCCAGGCTCACGCCTGTGCTTCTGTTCCTTAATGAGACATCTTAACCATGTGTCACTGCACCATTAATTGAGAGGCATGGTTGAAGAGAATTTTGTTAATACCTTGACTCTAGGAATTTAGGACTTCAAGAAAAACGTTCCATGTGAGACCTGTGGTAAATCACACACTGCCAAAACTGCGGGCTGGCTTTCAGGCAGAAGTAGGTGATGCTTCCAAACTGAGCAGCTGAAGTCATTTTATTTATTTGAATCCATTTTTAATCGGAACACCTCAAAAATGGCATACATACTACCAATCGCCAGAGCTTCCAGTGCTGCTTTTGTTGCTTCAGTTGACCAGGGCAAAGCAGCAACACTGAACAGAGCCCAGGGAGCGGGACCCCCTGCCTGGCTTCCTCAGAAGCAGCAGGACCCTGCCAGTGAGAGTGGTGGCATGGGGCTAACACGCAGCCCCAGGTAACCAGGAGGTGGCTGGTGTGCTGCTAGGGCAGCAGAGCTGTGGGAGTGTGACAGGTTTGGTTGTCCTAAGGAAACATTGTGGAGAATTGTCTTTTTTTTTTTTTTTCCATTTGATAAATTTTTTCCTTGTCTCTTGGGAAGCCTATAATAAGAGACTTGCGGGAAAAAAAGAAAACAATGCTGTTTATTTAAATGTAGGTGAATATTTCTACTTCTCTGTAACTTAAAAAAAAAACCTGGCATGTATGTTAATAGTTTTGTAAAGCTCCTCAGGGAGAAGTTACTATCACCATCTAGACCAAGAGCAGGTGCAAGTTAGACTGTGTGTTGTTATCCTGTGCTCTGTCCACTGTGGCAAACAAATGTGATGAATTACCTGGTGTCCACAGATCTCAGTATTGCTTAGGAATTGGTATCTGGGCTTGAAAGTATAGGTGGACTTTGCTCCAAGTTATCTGGGCTTTTTTGCAGTTTTATTAGTAAAATCACAAAATACACTGGGTTGTTGAGGTCTTCCTACAGTACTTTGTTGTAACCGTTTGCTTGGTAAAGAGCATGACTCTCACCTGCTTGAAATCTGTGGTGCAGTCATTGGCTTGATCATTTTAAAAAGATGATAGACTAGAAAATCAGCCTGAGCTTGAGACCAGTCCAAATCATGAGTTTCACAGAACGGCCTGATTTTCAGCAGAAAATGGTGAGTGTTGAACAACAGAATTGCTCCGTTGTCTATGCTGTTAGAAATGTAAGTTTGGATGCCAAGAAATGGTGCATTTACACAGTGACAGCTGATGTACATTTAATTTTAAGCACTTCTACTGGCATACAGGAGAAAATAAAGGTTTTAAAAAGCTGTACTAAACCTCTGTTCAGCAGAACAAAGCTCAGTTATTGATGCAATGTATGTATTAAGTTTTGGGTGAGAGGTTGGGTCTTTTGGGCATATAAATTGCAATGTCAGAGCTCTGCTAGCTAGATGCTAGCTATCCAGCTGTGTCCTAAACATAAGGGGAAAATTCACTGAAGCTTACTAACTTGAGATGTGTAGGTGTACTAGATAAAAGGAGGGTGTTTGGACACCCTGAGAAAGTAGTGTCTGGCAGCACTAGCGGAGGACATATTAGCAGTTCGTGATTGAAACCTCTAAAAGAGAGCTTGATGTGAACAGGTATTTCCTGATCTCTGTTTCAGTGATTTATTTATTTATTTTCCCCCACCCCTCAGTTGGCTAAGGCTGTGACATGCTGAGCTGGTCTCTGTCAAAGTGCCCTGAAGACCAGTGGGATGCTGTAAAAGGGGGGGGGGGGGGTAACATACCCCCCCCCCCCCAATTTCCTCGTCACTGGCAGGTGTTCTGTGCACACTTGTGATTCCAACAGCTTTAGAAGCAAGGAGTTACTTTCTAAGTCTGGCATCCCATCTGGAAAAGAAGGTGATGATAGCTCACTTCAACAGATTATTCCAAAGAGTCGCTGTTGTTTGAGAAACTCAGCAGTAGTTATCAGAAGGGTTAAGCACCAACAGCTTCCATACAGTCCGTCAGCATTTAAGTGCATATTTGAAAGTGACAGTTTTAATGTGTCTGTTCTCCTACAGCATGATGGTTACTGTGCTGGCAGAAATGGTAATTTCTGCAAGGAAAAGGATCGGTGTGTTTAACAGGAGCATTGCAACACGGGACTGGGTGAAGCAGCTTGGACTGGGGACAGCCATATTCACGGATGTGTCAGGACTGTCAGAATACGATGGCCACAAAAACTGAAGTGGGATACTGCAGCAATTCAGCCTGTGAAATCCCAGACCACGGCTCTAGGCAAGTACTTGTTTTGACAAATTATTATTATTGCTGTTTTTCACAGTAGCATTACGACAGGTATCTTCAGCTCCTAGGTAGACATACACTTTTGAAATTGAAGCAGAAGTACAAGTAATAAGAAAAGTTCTGGAAGCGTGGTCTACAGGGTATTTTTACTCCGTATGAGGAAAGCTGGGCAAACTCTAAAAAGAAGCTGGACAGTACAGGCCGTTGTCAGCTTACTTCTCAGGTCTCAAATATGGGCAACCTTAGATTGTTCTTTCATTCTTTAAAGATCAATGCAAACCTTTATTTTCTATAAATAATTTAATAAATACTTTTGTTTTACAATGATACAACAAATGACAAATTCATAGCAAATGAGTCACAAAGAATTTAGGATCAGTATACTTTAATAAGGTATCAGTGTCAAAATACATTTCCTTATCAAGTTAAAGTTCCCATACAGTTATAATATTGTCAATAAGAATTCAGCAATATAGATTATGAAATAATTATGATAAAAAGTATGATTAATATTAAGACATGGAATATTTTTCAGAGTGTTTTAGTAAACTGTTAGGGTATAACATTTTTAATGCTGAAACTACACAAATAAGAAACAGAAAAGAGCAGTATTCAAGTGTCTTTAATCCTTGAAGCCTTTAAGTCCTTGCCACTGAAGGTTTGTCAAATCTGGCTTGTCAATTTTCATTACATTTTGATGCTTAAAATATGGTTTTTTTCCACATAGAAATAAGATCACTTTAGGAGTAGCTTATTTTTGGTAATAAACTCTTGAAAGATCTAGCTGCAATAGGGGCTATCTTTTTTTTTTTCTTTTAATGTTATGTACCAATAATAATAACAACAAAAGATCTGCTTTTCTAAGAGTGCACAGTGTGTATGATTAAGACTCACTTAACACAGCGATCTCTGAAGTGCTCAATGAACCCAAGGCTCCCTCTCTGCAAGCGTCAGTGCATGATAGAAAGCAAATTTATAAAATACATTATTTTTAGGCTTCCAGTTCCACTGAAGCCTATCTTTGTTCTAAGTTTCTGGGCCAGATTTTTTTACCTGTTGTACATTGCCACTGTTCCATTTTTTTCAAAGCTACAACGATTTATACCAGTGGAGGAAACAAGATGGACATATTCCAATACATTATCCTGGTGTGTATGCATTTCAGAGTCAGAACTGCTCACCTGCCTTTTATTAGTTTAATATTTTTGCTGTTTAAGTACACTGTAATTTCAACCTTCAACCTTAGCCTTTGAAAGCATTCAAAGCCTTACTTTTTAAAATATGTGCATGACAATAAATGATAGTTGAAAAGAAGCTCTGAAAATGTCTGGCTGAATTTAATGACATTTCAGATCTTGATTAATATAAGGTAAATTAAAATGAGAGAGACCTGTCTGCCAGTAATTCATCTCACTACACAATCCTTAATTCTTTTTGTCTACTTATAACTGAGTTAGCCTAATATACTGGGAAATACTACTTTTAGTTTTAATGATTCAATATTGAAATTATATTGCTAGCTAGCATATAACATGAAAAAGGCTAGCATTATTCAGAGATGTTAGCACTGGCCATTGGTGAGATTCCTGAAGTGTCAGCAACATCCTAAGAAATAGTACTAGTTCTAGCAGAAACAGCTCTTACAGTTGTTGTGTCCTAGATACAGCAAAAGTACCAAGAGATGATTAACAACTGACCCAGAAAGATATTATAATAATAAAAAAAAATCTGTTTTGTGTAAAAATAGAGAGGACACCAAAGCACAAAACAAGAAATCCCAACACAAACAAAAATCCTCCACTGGGGTAAATCTGTAGGACTCCTTTGTCTGTAGAGCTAAGCCAGGTTAAGTCAGCTGAAAATGTGGCTTGCTTCTGAGGAAAAAAAAAGCTTACAACGTGCAACCTTCACAGATACCCACAAACATTGTAGTTCACCATTCACATTTCTTTCAACAAAGTGTATAAAAATGAAGGGAAGGGGAAGGGGGTCAGAAGGCTGGGAATTTTTTCTTTAGTATGCTTTCCCAAAAGTTATTAAAGTTACAATACAATAAATGCTGGAAAACAGAAAGACTCAAAGGATATCAATTTGGCAGATCAACAAAAAACTGTGGTTGGAGATCAAATTTGTTTCATTCATCTTTGGCAATAAAAATAAATCTTTGCAGTACTGCAGCCAAAGTATCACAAGATGAGGCATTTATACCACAGCTTTTTAATAGCATGAAAATTGAAGAAAATCTGAGAGTATAAATTACATCTAATGAGATAAGGGGAGGGTAATCAAACTCTGTAAACAACACATTAATTGCAATAGAGAAAATACAGTAGATGTATTTCTTTAATATGAATAATAAAGTGAGTAACTTCAAAAGGCCACTATTTGGTAACGTGGACAGGTTCAATATCTAAGTAAAATCCTGTAAAAGTGTATTGGTATTAGAAATTGTCTACTTGCAAAAATATATTTAAAAACTGAAGCTGTTTTGAACAGTATAGGCCAAGGAATATTGCAGGATTGCTCAGGTTGCCTGGTCCAGGGCTCTGAGCAGTTCACTGCCCTGCAGAAGCGTGGAACTGCCCAAAACAGGGACGTTAACCTCACAGTCATATCTTGTCAACTCAGGCAACAAATATGGTTCAAAGGAGGGTCCCAGCAGACGACTTGTCACACCTGAAACAGAGTAAAGTGAGTCATGGCACTGAGACCAGAGACAGAGACTGAGAGAGAGATAGAGAACTTATTTCCTCTCCTCCCTCTTCTGTTTATATCAGTTATAATTTCATTTTCTACTTATGTCAATGTGCCTCAGAACACCAACAGTTACAGTTTTTAGAACAAACCTATGCCTCGCTGCCATAATGGCTTACAAGCATGAAGTTTTCCACCTCTAGCCCCAATTTAGATTGTTCTGAGGAAAATGATACTGGTGCAAATGAGGAAAGCTATAGTAAACAAGTTTCTAAACTGGCACCTGCACTCCTTCTACATATACCCCCTTTCATTAGTGATTGTCATTTGTAGAAGGCATATGTTAGACTGTAACCTAATTCAGGCATCAATGCTGCACTGCAGTTTAGTATAGTTTAATCAATTCCATCACAAGGCAAGAATACATAAGAGGATGGCTAGACCACCAAGGCACAAAGGCATTAAGTTCAATTGAAATGAGGAGCAAAAATAATTTTTCCCTCATATATCACAAGTATAAACGTTAACATTTCATACTAAACAATTAACTTTGCATTTAGTGAAACAAAATTTTGGTTCTTGGTTTATCATTCTCTTTTTTTGTTGTTGTTATAGTTTTTACTTCACGTAATCAGCACCAGAACTAAATGATGTTTTCCAATCGCTGTATTTGACATCTCTTACCTGATACTTTATGAGTTGGCTGGACAGGATAGTCCTGATAATGGGAACTGTAAAACTGAGGGGGAAAAGCTCCTGCTTTCAAATTCTCACCAGGACTGCCACAGGTGGGTTGTTGTTGCTGCTGCTGTTGCTGCTGTTGCAGTTGCAGTTGATTCATTGGTTGGCTCAGACCTCTTGAGTTACAGACAAACTCGTCTAAATTTACATAGAAGGAAAACAAAAGTTAAATTAAGCTACTGTAATAATTATAGTAGCTAATACTAATTCAAAGCAAAGCGATCATCAGCATGATGATCACACAGTGTAGGCATACCTATATATTGTAGCAAAGCATGTCCAAAACCAGTGCTATCTCTGGGAGTAGTACTGTACTCAAGACACAGTCAAATAATGAAGCAAGATATTGCAGAGAGGAAGTATCAGTTCTATCTCTGAGGTGTCTGCACATTACATCAGCGTTAGGTAAACCCACCTCCATTAAATTGATCCCTATTGCCTCCAAAGCAAGGGCATGAACATACAGGAAACAATCTACTTGGTAGCTATCGACTGTACCATACATTGTTTAGCTCTTAGTGATAAAACTGATCTCTAATTTTAGCATACTGATTTTTTGACAGTGCTTATTAACATCACCTTTTGAAAGAGTTTTTATTTCTAGTCAAATTTTCTTAACATTTTGTTTCAACACTTAACTTTGCAAAGTCAATTTCTTTTCTCTTACCAGTAAGAACACTTGTGCTGAGAGACTTCTTTTCTGAAACCAAGGAACAATTTTCCCCTTTGAGAAATTTCATTCTCTTCCACATTAAGTGAGATGGGTTAGTGACAGATGGATCTCCCTACAATTTGGAGAAAAGAAAAACATATGATCACACTGATGATCTTGGTATGTTCAAAGTTTTGAAGGGGATGCATTTTCTTATAATTACCCCACTCAGTTGTTGCAATGCTTGTTCTTCATAATCCAGTTGTCGCTTCAGTTTCAAACTATTAGACAGAGCAATTCTTGCTGGGTTTATATCTATGCCTCGTTGCCCAAATGCATCCAGTGGCCTGTTGAGAAAGGATCTTTGGGTGAGCAGGGAGGCAAATCTAAACAACCTTCTTCCGTTTAAGCTGCCTTTGACGCATGATGCTGGACATCATGTGTTTTTGTTTCCTTTTGTCAGTCATCCTACAAGCTTTGGAACCATTCGACTTTTGAGATCAAAGACTAATGAAAGATTAGCATAAACAGTCTCTAGAAATCTCCAGACAGGCATAAAAATACCATGGAAAAGAATCTTGAGATTTTTTTTAAGTTTAGGATTTTGAGAGCCATGCCTATCCCCTTGCTTTGCATAGTAACGCACAAGTTGCTGTTTGGGGACAAACCCTCTCTTTCCAAGTGTATGTTCAGATGCTGGTATTTCTGCCAGCAACAAGAAAAGCCCTGAAAGCAAACTGCAGGTAAACTGCACAGCTCCATATTTTAAAAGGACTGTGCCTATTTTATGCACTTCCTGACTGTTTTAGCATGACAAACTTTGAAAACCCACACTCTGCATGCTACCCAAGAGCTACAGACAAAATGATAGGAAACTGCCAGGACTGTGACTTCTGAGCTACACACACACAAACTGTGTGTACCAGAAAGTAACTGAGATGAGGAAGAGCTGGAGAGGAAAAAAAAAATATTTTAAATTTTAGTTGTAGTACTTATATATGCCAGCAATAGGTGTACTGTCATCCCTGCCTCTCCTTTGTTTTCTGTTGTGCAAAAAATACGTGCAAAATCAGAAAGTAAGCATGTGTCCCAACTTACCAGTAAGCCTTTTCAGAACTTTTCTAAACTGCATAAAGTAAAGCAGGCTTGGCAAAATTACTTTGGGTAATTTTTACCTGACCACCTAGAAACACAGTCACACATCTTTACAAGCAACAAAAAGATAGCCCACTTGTGCTTCTACTAGACTGACTGCCACTGGGAGAGGACCACACTAATTTCCCCAGAATTGCAATCTGATGCCTATCAAAACAAGTTATTTCAGCTGAACTGAGGAAAAGAATTTTTCAAGATTATGACCCAGCCTCCCTCCCCCAGATATTTCCTGAGTAAAATACAATTATAACACAAAAGCTCTTACCTTTTTTTATATATGGGCATGCCGGGAGAATGTATTGGGGGCCCTGAGGGTGAACTTGATAGGGTTCCTGAGTATTTATCCATGAGTCTCCATTTAGCTGGAACATATTCTAATGGGGGATCAGGTGGCCATTGGGTGTTTGGTCTTCCTCCCATTGAAGACAGGGGAGTGCTGGCCTGGTCGTGGTACGGTGGCAGCGATGACCTGCTCATATTGTTGAAGAACACAGATGACAGTGACCCATGACCAGGGTTAATGTTTTTATTTGATAGCTGTGGGCAATATTTCTCTGGGAGGAACTGATTCTGTGAAGCAGAAGCAAGGGGTTGGAAGATAGTACTCATGCTACTTAGACTCTGCTGGGTATTTTGTGCGCTTTCAGAGAGAGGACGTTCTTCTTGGCATATCGGGCTGAGCTGGAAATCTTCTCCATCCATAGGAATGTAAGGAGCCAAGGTTTCAAGGTCCAGTTCATTGAAGTCAGTCTGCACAAAAATCAAATAAGTTCATAAAGAACCTAGAAGTTAATAACAGTTGCGGCGGTGTGATGTGAAACACTACTAGGGAGATTGTAAAGCTAAAAAGTCACTGTATGCCAAATCTATATAAATGAAACACACCTGCTCCTATTTATAGAAATGGCTTATTTCTGCGAATGGCATAAATGTTGTACTCATCTTGGCTTGGACAGAGTTAATTTTCTTCCTAGTAGCTCATATAGTGGTATGTTTTGGACCTGTGACGAAAACAGTGTTGATACACCATTGTTTTAGCTATTGCCGAGTAGTGCTTACAGAATGAAGGCTTTCTCTATTTCTCACCCTGCAAACCCCCCAACGAGGACGCTGGGGTCGCACAAGAAGTTGTGAGGGGACACAGCCAGGACATCTGCCCCCAGCTGACCACAAGGACATTCCATACCACACGACACTGTGCTCAGCAATAAAAGCTGGGGGAAAGAAGGAGGGGTAGGGAGACATTCAGAGTTATGGTGTTTGTCTTCCCAAGAAACCATTACACATGATGGAGCCGTGCTTGCCTGGAAATGGCTGAACATTTGCCTGCCACTAGGAAGTAGTGAATGAATTCTTTATTTTTGCTTTGCTTGCACGTGCAGCTTTTGCTTTTGTCTATTAAGCTGTCTTTATCTCAACCCATGAATTTTCACACTTTTACCCTTCCAATTCTCTTCCCCATCCCACTGGGGGGGAAAGAGCAAGTGGCTGTGTGGATCTTTGCTGCCTCTTAGGGTTAACTCAAACATTTCTCATTTTGAGGTTTTGCAGGAATTAGTTTATTTATATTTTGTCCTAGAAAGGATGTTTACTTGCTGTTCATCAGGCCAGATTAAAAAAATATGCTGCTGCTTGTATTTCTTATCCAGTCTACAGAAGCTGCCAAATTCTGAAGCTCTCTGCTGCTTCTTTCTTAGCAGGGCCACCACAGTGATACCCTAAGGCACTTACTTCATACAGTTAGGGATAGAAATGTACACCTCAGCTTTTGAAAGTGTATGCTTGTGTTAGTGTTGTGCATCAAAGTTTTGGTGTATGTGTGCAAATGCATTTTGCATGTTATGTCACTGTTATCTGCACATACAGCGTGCATCTCTACTACCTGCTAGCATAGGACTGATTTTCATGGATTTGGAAGAGATATTAGTTCCTTACCTGGGAGTTGCACTGATTTTTTGATTCTGTGTCCATGGCAAAGAGTTTTTCAATCACCTCAATCTTCAGATCTTCATCCACAGAACCGTAGTAATCTCCTGGGCTGCTTGGCTGCACAGAAGTAAGAGTTTGCTATAAGCAGCAAGACAACCGCAGCGCTGCCTTAGCATCATGCAGCTTATACTGTGCTAGTCAGTAAATAGATCTTTGCTATGAAGAGAAAATAGCAAGATTGCAAATATAGTGTCCTCAAAACCTAAAACTGCACTTCTATCACATCCTTTTCTCCAACACAAGATTACTTGTCGCTACAACATTTGAGAGACATACCAATTAACAGAGGCACCCAATACAGGAACCTAGTTGTCGTGTTAGTTTACAGGTATTTTGGAAACTCACACCAGTAACATGGTATGTACATTAATAAATTGTTTTGTCAAGAAAGGAAATGCTTTGCACCACCTCAATTATGTTATTAAAACTGGACATTATCCAGTAAAGATCTGGCTAAGAGTGGCTCCAGCTCTTGAGGGCAATGCCCTGAAAGCACATTCATTCTTTCAGTGGTGAACTGCATGGAGCTGCTCTGTTGGGTAAATTTTCTCTGGAGCCTGTGTTGGATACATTTTCTGGATGAAGACTGTAGCTTCTAGCGAACACACAGAAAGAGGATTGATCTAAGGGAGATTGTGCTAGTGGCCAGACCATTTTACACTGGCTTTTCATTTAAGGCTAACTCCGTGAATGGTGGTAGCAAGTTCATCTACCAGTTGGTTTATAGACTATCATAATTACTGAGTAAGCTGGGACAAAATGAGGATTACAATACAAAGGCATGATATAGTTCCCATATGATATTTTTGCTATTGATGCTCAAGATATACACAGTACAGTAGGAATATAGTTATGCTGGGTCTGGTTACAAGCATTGAGACAGGACTGCTAATATGAAAATATCACCTGCATATATTGATGGGACCTACGCAGAAAACACCACTTGCACATTTTTTTAAAGCTTTTCTTACCGTGGAACAGCTACTGTTGCTGCTTGCGCTTGGAGTACTGCTGCCGGGTGCAATCTGAGGCATGGTAAAGGATGGTATCGTCACCGTTTCACCTTGAGCAGCATGGCTTTTCACTTCCACTGGCCAGGATTTATTTGGTGTCAAAACAGTGCTGGTAAAGGCAGGGGCTTCCTCAAAGTTCTGTGTTCCTGGAAAGGGTTACAACAATATTAATGGATGCCTTTAGCTCGTGTGCCGTGTTATGATATAAGTACAGCTATTCATTAAAAGTGAACCCTGCTCCTAGTTGCCATAACAATAAGTTGGCAAAGACTTACCATATCTTACTTAGCAAGAAAGCCTGATTCCGCTCTCATTCACAGAAATTTTCCACTGATATGAGCACACAGGCTCTTATGACTGTTACTCCTAATTTATACACAGCAAACAGAACTTGTCTATTAAGTTCTTAAATGTAGGCTCATACACGGTTCTTTGTTACACAAAAATTATTTGCACAAATACTAACCCAAATCCAGGGAAATAATGGCATCTCCAGGTGTTGGTGCCAGCTGCGCAAGTTCCTCTGGTTCTTCCTTTAGCTTAGTAAACAAGAAATCGCTCTTCTCTGTCCCAGGGATCCCGTTCTTGAAGGCCGTGTTCATCGTGAGCAGGTGAGGCTTGAAAAGTGATTCCGTTTGGTCCATAGAGAACACTATATCGTTCTTCTCTATTTCACTAGCAAGAAAAAAAAAAGGTTTAAGGCATTTTGCTCTCTAAAGGAGAACGACGTGGTAACGCAGGTATTACAGACTCTCTAAAGATCAGCTGTAAGAGCGTTTTGGTGGCTCTCGGTGGAATGCCAGGCTCTTGACAGGCGAGGCATGGTTCCAGCGTTGCTGAGCACCACAATCTCAGATGACGCAGAGAGTGTGGTCAGGACTTCTGTGGGAATACTCGGGGCTTTGTTGCTCTGTTTTTTCAAGGGATGTAGTCAAGGCTATAATGACCCAGACTCAAATAAGTATTTCCTATTTTGGCCTCATCCAGGGCCAAAAATACTTGGGTTTTGTCAGACAAAGACTATTCTGTGGTCCTGATTTTTGAGGAGGAAAATGGCTTTTCCTAGCAACCCAAGTTACAATTACTACTGAATTTTATCTCTCTGTCACAGTACTAGAAAAATAAAACATATTTAGTCATTGTGTCGCACAACAAAATCTTTAGTGCAAGCTTTATGCTCTGGTCCACTAGCAGAGCAGTTGCTCTGTAGATAGAAGAGAGACTATAGTGTATTTCAACAGCTTGTATGGGAATGGTCATGCCATATTCTTCATGAATGTCTAACATCAGTAAACAAGATAGAACAAACATGACTAAACTGATTTAAGCATAGCAGCATTGGATAAATAGACCATTCAAAAATACCTCTGATTAATGCACTTCTTCCAGCACATGGATTTAAGTGTTTTTTTTTTTTTTTTTTTTTTTTTTTTTTTTTTATGTTCTGCGCAACTTACCTCAGCACATAGTTGACACAGATGATACACTGAGGCTGTAGGTTGCGTGTGTTGTAAATGACAGTCCCTTGAGTCTCCAGCCATACGTATCCACCATGCTTGGCAAGCATACGGTACTGGCCAGTCACCACTTGACCTTTTGTGCACACTGAGAAATGAGAGCAGAGAGACACAAATAATGTTGCAGCACGAGTAAGAATGCACTATATGTAACACTAATTTAAACAAACCTGTTTCTGAGTTTTCATTACACAAAACTGCACAAAAACAACTGTAAGCAAGGATGCTTAATTTCTGGAAAATTCAGCCATTTTTGATATAAAAGGGGCTGTTAAGCTGAGGTTCCCACTCAAGATGCCTGGCATTTGAGTTCTTTGGATGGACTGGGTATTCAGATCAGGGTGTGGGATTTTTTTGATTTTAATATAAGATCCTTACTGCTCCACAAATAAACTCCACTGCATATTTCTTGAAAGTCCCTTTTCTAGTACAATTGCTCTCAATTTAGGTTCCCAAACTGATCTGTGGGAAAGTAAATTTATTTAGGAAACTATTCAATAGTTTCCTTATTTAGGTGATGGATATTCCCATGAATCAGATGATTTAAAAGCAATCTCCACAGAAAGTAACTCTCATGATGGCATTCCATACCAATCTCTTTTCTATGCCTTAGAGTAAGGAGCTGGAGATAACAACACAAAGAAAGTGAAGATGTCGTTAGGACAACAGTGGTCTTAAGTGACTGAAGAAGTAACATCACTTTAAAAGGCATCAGCATTAAGAAAGATAAATGGGATTCTTTTGCCTAGTACAGAAAACAAAGTTGAACTATTTTCTCCAGCAGTTTGAGCTGTTTTGGTCCTCCAGCTTGAAAGCAGCAGACAAGAAGTTTGTGTGTTTTTTAAACTGGCCTGTGTTTCTCAAGCACTAAACTGATGACAGTACAATTTGGGTTTAAAGGTTCATGTAGATGTCTGAAAGGTGAAGGATCCCCCAGGTATTTTGTAATACTTGGGGAGAATGAGATTTCAGTATGGAGCTCTGGACTTCTGAGACATGTAGTTTTATGATGTGCTGCCAGGTGCAAACCCTTTCCTAAAAGCAAGGGATATTGTCATGCAATTTATAGTCATCAATTGGGGAAAAATATTGCTGATTGAAAGTGGTAAAATTAGGGCTGAGCATTAGAGTATGCAGGCAGTGCAAACAAGAGGTTGTATTTGTAAGCAGGCGGAGTCGCACTGAGTGGCAAAATGGGAACTGGCACAACAAAACCTTTGAACACTTTGGCAATCTTTCCTTCTAAACAGCTTTTATGCACTAAGACAGTACACCATCAAACTAATGCCCTAAAAATAAAGCAAATTGGCTCAGGAAGGCTGGAACTTGATTCTGCAGTCTTTGTACAGAAAAATTCCTTGTGAATGTGGCCATTAACAGAAACTATTTATTGTCAGTCTCTCCAACATTGCCACCACACAAATGTACAATGCAGGCCTGTGAAACACAACTGTTTTGCAGATAATTGTTACTGTGTTTATCTTTCTATCTCTGAAGTTTGTTTGTTTGTTTTCTTCCTAGGAGTATCTAATCATCCTTTATTTAATTTATTTAGACAAAGTAGAACATTACCTTTATTGATTAAATACTTCTGGTGGAACAAAATCAAAAGCCTTTCATTTCAAAGTGTTTTAGTGACTGAACTGTTCTGCTCTGCTTGTGAAACATAATTACACTGCTTCCTAATCATCAGCTCATCAATAAGAGTCACAGTGTAAGCGCCTGCTACATTACAAAGAAGCTTTTTACTGCTTTAATCTTTTTTTATTAATATTATTCAAAGCATGTCATGTTCTGATATAATAAAGTACAGCAGAATCCCTCCTTGGGGTAATCTCATAAATTACTAATACACTTGTTACTGCTGACTTTGTTATCAATGCTGCATTAAAGGTTCTGGCTTTGGAGTGAATTTCTCTTTCTTTCTTTCTTTCTCTCTCTCTCTCTCTCTCTCTTTCTTTCATATACATTTATATACTTCTATACATACATGCCTGTATCTTTACAGAATTAGTAACATCTCAATAAAACATGCTCACATGAGATACCTTATCTTGGGGAAGAGAAGAGGGGAGGCAGGGATGAATTTAATTGAATATAAAGGTGTTTTTTTTTTTTTTTTAATTTCTGAGAAATGTTTAAGAAATATGATTCACTTGGAAGGCTTATTGAACTTCTGCTTGTACTACCAAATGACATGCCCCAGATGGTGACATCAGCTCCCCAACGAAGTCAACAGCAAAATTCCCATTGCCTTTAACGGCAACACGACCAAACCCTACTAGAAGTGTTTATTGACTATTAATCCCTGAATGGAAAATATAGCTCTACAGTCCATCATTTGTGTAGATTTATGTAACAAAACAGAGATTTTCACCTTGCTTGCATAACGTGTGAAAAACTGGGTATGCTAACTGCTGCCAAATGCTTTCTAATCTTCCTTTTGATGATGACTAATTAAGACTTTCATATTCTATATGCAACTATACTTCCAACTAAGAACACAGACTATTGTGCCTTGCTTGAATGCAAGGTTGCTTTTGAAAAAGTTTGGCACTGAAAACAAAAATCACAGTAAAACTGCACAGAGCATGATTTTCCACTAAATTGGAAGGAAGAGAAAGAGTTATGCTTCTATCTCACAGACTCATTTGAGGTTTCTCTCCCTCTCTCTTCAATCTTCAGACTCGTATCTCCTATGTACCTTGACAATACTAAACAGTTGGCACTATCAGAATTGATGCCTATATTGTTATATGAATATATACTCTATATAAAATATTTCTAATAAAAATGCTAGTTTAATAAATACAGGAGTACTGAACACGAATACCATATTTGGTTCTGCATTCTGCCTTGTGTCTCCTTATGTAAGCTACGAGTTGCATACTTCCATGTGTAAATGAACATGGCCGGGAAGAACCAGTAAGTTCTCTATAAGCTATGTGCCTGCTTGGTTACCCTGTGCACTAGACAACGTCTCAGTAATAATGGCACACATTAAGAAATCTAGGGGTTTCCTACTCAGAGGGCTTATGTGCTTGCTGAAGGCACAGCTTGCTGTCACTTTGCCTTCGTGGTCATTCTGTTGAGTCACTAAGAACCCTGACCGTCCCAGAAGACAGAGGAAGCATTTATCTTAGAAGGACTAAAAGGGTCAAATTTTCTGACAACGTAACCTGACGATTCTGTTGTGGGCAACAACATTTATTGGTTAATCACAGCATGGACTGTGGTCCAGTGCTTCCAACAGTAGAGATCATCCATGTTGATCCTGTACAGTATCATATACACTATGGAAGAGTTCAATCCTAAATATTTACTATCTGTGTAGTGCACCGTGCTTTGAGCGCTTTCGCTAGTTAACTCACCCGTCTACACCTTCCTTTGACTTCATCCAGCATCTCAACCAGTCCATGCCCAACAGCACCTATCTGTAGGACACAGCCTTTTCTATAGGCACAAAGGGAATCTAGGTGTAAACTTTGTGCCCTCCATGAGATGAATCCAATTGCTACAGGGAGGAGAAGCCTCCATCAATGCCTGGTTAAGATGGTTAGTAGAAGCTCTCCAGAAATCTTTACATGGACTAGTCTTGATTCAATGGTCCTATCTAATTAATTAAATAGGGATAAACCAACATGGGCTCTCTCTCCTGCTACCAAAGAGATTGCCAGTTCTCATTTCATTCCTTCTCTGGCATTATCCCATTCTTAGAAGTGTAACACATTATCCCATTCTTAGAAATGAAACTCAACAATTCAAAACCAACTGTACAGCATAGCCACTGATTTCTCACAGGATGACTCTTGATAGCTCAGCGTAGGCTATGCACATCTTATCTATGAATATCACTAATTCCTTTTCACTGTTAAAACCATGAACACAGTTTCAAAGAAAGAGTTTTAAAAGATATATTCCCAGACATCCCTCTGTAAGGATGGTGTTGTGTTTCTTTTTTTTTTAAAGCAGTTCTGGAAACAGAATGATTCATAACAACACTGTTCTACAGCACACAACTTTAATCACTGCCAAACATTCTTTCAAATAACATTTCAACTCAAAGCTATCCTGAATCCTTGCCATTACAGCTAACACATATTCCCTTTTCCCCCTAAGGTCAGACAGCTAGTCTTTACTGCTACTTTTCTCTGAGATGTACAGAAATACTTTCTCTGTAAGTATATTTGGTGGGTAATTCCCCACAGACATGATCTAAGTCATGGACTTTCCTGAGCCACAGAGACCTTGATCATAGTTAACTACATGTGGTTTCTGTTGTTGTTGGTTTTATGTTTTCTTTCCTTTTAAAAAAAAAACAAAAAAAACAACAAAAAAAACCTCGTGTGCTCCAGTCTAGCAGCTCTGCCTTGTTTTCATAAAAATAGCAGCAGCAGTTTTAGTGATTTTTTGCTGAGTACTCTCCCATGCACTACCAGTTCAGTGGTTGTAACAGCCAGAGGTGGGAAGCATTGTGTGTACACTGGGCACCATGCTGTCTCCAGCATAAGTGCCACTTTTAAGGACAGAGACCGAAGACTTGAATTGAATAATTTTAAGACACTTTATGAGAAGGAGAGAAAGTGTAATTGTGTGGCTTGCTGAATAGAGGGAACAGACCTTGGCTCTGATCCCTGCTCCCAAAATGATTCAGGTATTTTATATTAAGAACAGCTAAGAGTGGCACTTTACAAAGGCATAAGAATAACAAGAAGAAACTGTTCCTAGAAGTATATGTTACCTGTACAATGACTATCCCTTTTAGAAAATCTTGTTGCACACCTGTTTTGGGTGGGGAAGGTAGTTTTTATTTGGTAGCAGAAGAAAGACATTCAGAAATATGCTGTATTAAGCTCTTCCTATTGCCCTTTACAGCTGTCCTTATCGCTGAGCCCAACGGTACGCTAATACCAGTAAATGCACTCATGCACTTCATTATCACTAGCGTGGTAAAACCAAGCTAGTATTGCCTGACCCATCTTTTCAAATTTTCAGCTCATCTATGTATTATCCCTTAGAGAAAGATCCTCTTTTAGCTATAATCCAAATTTATTTTAAAGTATGGCAAAAAACAATCCCTGTGGAAAGAGCAGCAGCAGTTTTCAGGGAGACAAACATGGTAACATGTAAGCTTTCTTGCAAAGTGTAATTTCTTTTCTCAGAGAATACATACACAGAAATACCCATCCTCACACACAAGGTGCACTTATATTTTAACTATTTATTGAGGTATCTGCAAGCTGCGCTTTATGTGCAAACTGTGACAAAAAAAAAATAAGAACGTGACTTACAGTTCTGATGACTCTTGGTCATATTCTCCGAGTCCAAGGCATGGTAGAACTCGTATGCTGAACGGCCCAGCAGCTCCTCTGGGTGGTATCCAATCAGTTCTGTTATTCTAGGGTAAGAAAAACCAAACATTTAAAACTCCTATCACCTGACAGCACTTCACAGCTCTCAGTTCTAGTCCTTAAACTAAAAGAATTAAAACCACAATGTGAGAAGTCCTGAACTTCCAAACTCATTAGGAGCTGTAGAGAATTTCCAATCATGTTCTTAAACATTTCCATGTTCAGAATAGGTTGTCTTTTTCTCCTTCTGTAAAAAAAAAAAATCCTACAGTAGTTATGTGTTGCAAATTTTCCCAGGCCTATTGCACAGCATCTCTTATAGAGGCTCGCAATAGGGAAACCATTACTGGCAAAGTTCTCAAGCTGTCCACTACATACAGAAACTCCCACTATATCATCCAAAATTAAATGCATGCAAGGTAGTAGTAGTTGGCACCATCAGTTTTGAAAGTTTATGTAAGTTTTTAAAATATACACATAAGTGTTAACTCACTACTTTGGGTATTACATTTAATAAAATAATAAAGCAAGGTGAGAAATTAAGGGCAGTTAAAAAAATCAAATCAGCTCTTCTACTTAGTGTTTCTCAATTGTATGAGAACTTTACCATGTGGATTAGGTTACTTGGGTGACTAATCCACAAACTAAGTAGGATTTTACACAAAGAAAGCTATGGTCTGAAAAACTAGACTTTTTTCAGAGCTTTTCTGAGTACTCAGGCAAGGTAGGATTTGTCACAAGTTTCTGAATAAATGAAAATAGGTCATCAAACTGTGCAGATGATTTTGTCTAATGAGGGGGTGGAGGAGAAGGGTTGTTTTCTCCTAAATTAAATTTGAATAAAATCCATCACATGCAACTTTACCGAAAATACAGTTAGTAAAAATATAACGCTCTATATGCATGCAAAAGCAAAGATATCACCATCTGGAGTAATAAGGAAAAGCATTACTATTTTTCAAGCCAGTAGCAACACTCTTAGATGCCTTTTCCTCGCTTTGAAAGTGCAATAACAGCCCAGAATGTTGCAGAGCAGTATCTCAAAGCAACTACAGACGGACTGCTATACTGCCGTAAGCCTCAAAAAGCCAGGAAGTTTGGAGAGGGGTGGTCACGTCTTAGAGCACATCACTGCTGCGAATGGTAATAGCTGAGCTTTATGCCTTGTAACTAAACTCCCTTGGTAGGGTTTATCTGCCTCTACAACTCTTTGATTAGTGGCGTTACCGCACTGCTACTTCTAAGATGCACACCCCCGGTTTGGGGTTTTGTGTACTTGTTGGAAGGACAGTCGTGGCCCAGCCCTCCAGACAAAAGCATGCCTTCACAAGACAGACACGAAAATACTGCAAAACATACAGAACAAGAGCATGGCAGGGATCTGGATCCCCCTCGAGCAAGGAAGACGGATAAGATGTAGCTGCGTTGTGTACGGTTTGAAAGCCAAGGTGTTGAGTCAGCTTTTCCCTCGCCTCCACAGAAGCGTGTAGCTCATACCCCCAGGACACCTTGGTTCGTCACGCTGAAAACTGCTCTCTGTCCTGATCTCCACGGAATGAACCTGAGTTTGCAATGGCTCTGCTAAGCAAAGACTGTAGTTGATTTTACTGGATTCCCCCAGAAGATTAAGTCTTCTGTTTATGTTTACAGCTTTATTTACGCTTACAGCTGGACCAACAAAGGGGAAATTCTTGAATCAGGTTTCAAAGAGTTGCTTTTTTTGGACTGTCTTCACTGACGAGTTTCTGATCTTTTAAATTGCAACACAGTCAAATCTATAACTTTTCTCTGAAACCACAATGCTTTTTCTTTTCAATAAAAGCAGAAGTTCTCATAACAAGTGAGTCACAAGAGCTGAACGTCGGGAGAAAACACTGAATACAGAAGGAGCCCTAATAAAATAAAGGCTCCCAAAGTACATTTGCTGCTTGCCTTTATGCAGTCAGTGTCATATATTGGTGTAATGGCCAGAGGCTTTTGCCAGGACCAGTGTAAACATGCAACCTTCAAAAACAGCAAATCTGGCTTTTGGTTGGCATCATATCATAAAGCCATCAAGATTAGCATGGAGCTTAGCACAAGGGGAAGGCTTTTAAAGAGCAGGATTTAATCTTAATCCAGTCACTTGGAGCTCAAAGACAAGTGGGGATTGCATGTGGAGAACGAAAAGGAAATAAAAGAAATAGGAGAAAAAAAAAGGAAGCATCATGTACCGAGCAGCACCAACGCAAATCCCAAACCACATCACAACCATAATGGGTGTCAACAATGGAACTGAGATAGCGAGCAGAAACCACGCCTTACAGCAAGCTGAGGGACTCTTAACTCTCTTCATACATGAATCGCAATCTGTGTGCCAAAATTGTCTATTCCAATCCTGTAATTCCCCTCTCAAATTATTCATTACTGATCAGGTCATAACAAGTATCCTTACTATAAAATTACCCTTCGTGTCATTGCATGGCACAGAAAGACTCATGCTGTAGTTCTGCTGTGATGATGTCAAATTTAATTAGATTGAATTTGGTCTTGGATTAAGGTTAGCAAGTGGTATGTAGGTTTTTACCTCAACCAACTGAAATGTATACAAAAAGATAAAGCTAAAATACCTACAAACCCCAAAATACTGACCAAACTCTAAACCTAGGCCAGGTAACGGTGAAATACCAGTCAAGAGTAATTGTTTTAGAATAGTTACTTTAAAAAAAAATGGCTCATCAACCTCTCTGCCCTAGCTAACTGATCTGTTAATGTGTTACCACTACTCAGCTTCATTACATTTCTCTTTAAACACTCCTAGGAAGAAAATACTTATTTAAAAACAACAACAACAGTTTCTTTCTCCCAGCCCCCAAAACCAAAGCTGGCTGACAACATTTCCTAGATGCATTTTTAAATACTACTATTTTATGGCAAACACCCTCTCTCCAAGAATTGTTAACAGTATTGGTGCTAGAGCTGGCAGATCCCACACTCCTTTACTCCTCCTCTGGTGCTGCTGGCTTGGAAAGGCTGCAATGCTCAGGGGCTGCGCGGGGCTGGCGTGAGATGAGCAGCAGGGCTGGGGCCAGCAGCTTCCCCCATCTCTGTCATCCCTGTCCTGTGCCTCTCCAGGACGTTTGTGGAAGACTGGCAGCAGCTAACAGCCTGAGCAGCACTGGGGCTGAAGCACAGCAGGTGCTTTAGCAGCCACTCCGCTGATGTTGCTTGAGCATGGCTTTGACTCTGGCCATTTTAGAGCATCCCCCAAGCTCTGCAAGCTGTCCACAAGAGCCTCTCAGAGAGATAAAATACCAAATGAACACACAGAGTGGTAAGTGGAAAGGAAAAAGCGTCCTACGGAGGAGCTATGAGAAGTATCAAACTAAAAGAGTCACAGAAATTTATATGCCCCATGGGACCAATGGGTCATTTACAAAACCTGAGTCCAAAGCACAAGACTTCTACTTTTGCTTAGGCACCAGACAGAAAATTACTCTTTGTGCAAGCTGTGGAATGACAGAACAGGAAAACAAACCGTGTGGTGGGTTTGGATGGCTTTCCTGCCATGTTAGGCTTTGTGTTTTCTCTGCATGTGTAAAAGCTGCATTGTTGCTAATTAGAAGGAGAATACTAATTTCTGTTGAAGAAGACAAGTGGGCTGAGAGACTGTTTATTCTCCTGCTAACCCACACTTCTCTGAAAGCACAAAGACTTTTGGGGGAACCTTCATTTTGCCAAACTGGCACTTCAGTTTTCTGAGCTAAACCTGTCACCACGATGTACCAGGGTCAAAATCTCAGAGCACACATTAAAGGGATGAGCAGTAGGCCTCCAGTGCAGGTCTGTCTCAACTACCGCTATTTAAATGCTTTTTGAGCGCTACTTCAGTTTCTTTTAATGCATCCATTTCTTGGATGTGGAGTAAAGAGAAACTTTTGTGCTTAAGGTACACAATAGAGAAACAGAGTATCTGAATTCTACACCTAGATGAATGCAACTTTGGCCTTCTTTAGCTCTGAGACACGGCAAAACATAAATAAAGCTCACTTCTTCAAAGGCTACGTCTCCTAAGAGATGAGCTATTTCAGGTGTTTTTTTTTTTTTTTTTTAATTGGGCTTTGGTGCTTTTCTGTCTCTTTACAAGAGCACAGAGCTTTGTATTGTATACTGTTACTTGAGTTAAAATAGTATGGTAAGAGCTAACAGCACTGAGAAGTCAGGCTCTTTGTGAAAGCCTACTGTAATGTTTACTGCTCATAAAAAATAGCTGGGTGTGTATTTGTCAGCCCTTGTGTGGACTCTGTGTGTGAGGGTGTGTATCCCTTAACAAAGCCTTTCTGTATTCAAACTGTTACCAAGTTATTGAAGTTAAATTGGTCTTGCCGGGAACAAACAAACAAACAAAGTTATACTAAAAAAAAAAAAAAAAAGCCCAAACAGCCATTGCCTCTGGGGTAAAGCTGGACAAGCACTGTGGTACAGCACTGGAGACATGTTCGTGACTTCTTCCACTCTAACCCAAGCTCAAAAATGCACAAGCCTGGGACCCCCTGTCTGCTCCTCAGAGGCAGAGCTGGCCTGCTGGGGTGCATCTGCCCTGCTAGGCAAAAGGTCTAGGTGGGTACATCAAGAACTGCAGCGGGACTCTCTGTCTCCTACTCACTTGGTCTATCTGAACCAAAATTTATCTGTTAGCAAAAGATTATTTTTAATTAATTTAATAATTAATTTTAACAGATTGTTCCTATTCTATGTGATATTTATGAAAAAACAAACAAATCAAATAACAACAAAAAACCACCACCAGAGTCAGTTTTGCCAAATGCAAATCTTTGGTTTCAGCTATCACCACTCCCCTCTCCCTGCAGCATCTGCCCCCTGAGCAGGGACGGAGGAGGGACAGGAAGTCCTTTCAAATGCTTATTTGCTTTCTCACCTAATTTGAAAATACTCTCCAAATATAGGTCGAATGGCAAACTGACTGAAAACCTCTTGTAAGGTCCTGTGCTTGCATATTTCTATTTTACGCAGACATAACTGGAAATAATACAATTCAGTGTCCTCTCAGCCTGGCACGGGCTGGCTTCCACCTGTGTGCTCATATTAGAAGAAACTGGATTGGGACCAACACTACTGGAACTGCACCGTCCTGCGCAGTCCTATTGTGAATCACCGTCCATCCTCCATCGCTCCATTTTCTCCTTCAACTCTCTCATTACACAGTTCCAATCAAGAAAAAGCAAAAGAGTGTAACTAATTGGGTTTCTTTTAACTAGGAACATGCAATTCCCCAAAGCAAGCGTGCCTTCAAAGTAATGGACACCATATGCTTTCCAGCGTATCGGTGCCAGGGAACTGGTTACCGACTGCCTCCAGAGTCACAGCCTGCGCTGCCAGCCCTCTCTCACTGCACAGGGCAGCTTTGCTTCCTTAGCCTTCTCTCCTCTCCTCTCCAGCAGGCCGCCCACAGCCACCAGGGGCACAGACTGCTTCCTGCTCCCCTCCGCAACACCCCAAAGAGGCAGCGGGGATGAAGGTGGAAAGGCAACGCCACCCCCAATGCCACATTACCCTCTGCGCTTTCCAAGCCCCAGTCCCCTCCAAGATACAGCGTATGGGTTTCCTTTGTACCTCAGGGCACCTGATGTAGTTTTGGCGTTTTCTGCCAAATGCAGATAGTTATCACTTTTGTGGATTTTTCCTACACAGAAACATACTGCAGTTATTTACATCTACCCATCACCCCAGTGCCACCAAAGTAACAGAACTCCTCTCATGCAGACTTGCCTTTTTCTGACACCCTCACTGGAGATTGTCCCCTGCACAGAGCCTCGTGCAGCTGAACTAAGTCCTCATTTGGATTATTGAATTGTGCCACTGATCAGCATTTCCGCATTACAGCTAAAATAATCCTTCCTGTAAACCACTTAGCCAAGATAAGTGGAGCAAGGGAATGTTTTTAAGTCGATCTCCAGGAATGGCTGAAGCAGGCATTTAACAAGACAATAATTTGAATTATGGGACAACTTTTTAATATTTGTGTCTTAAAAAGCTTTCTTTACAGGCTTATCACCTCGCTAAAGTTGTTTCAGGACTACAAATACCGCCCACCTAGCCACAGGCAAGCCATGGACCACATATGTATGTATATATACATGTTATTGGGGAGGGCAAAATATATGGGTTTGTCTCATACATTTCAAATGAGGGAAGGCCAGTCTTATCCAACTTCATGTCTCATTTGTCACTGTGCCCAACTGAGGAAAAGCCAAAATAATCAAGGCACTTTATATTAGCCATCCAGTTTTCGTTACAAACTGTTGAAAGGTAGTCAGCGTGTTGCTCTGCCACATATAAAAACTATGAGGTTTCCTAAGGAGATGACAGATGTCATCCTAATTTCCTGCCCAGATAAATTTCAGCTTCATGCAGCTATCTTTTGTAGGCACATTGAAGGTGGATGCTTCCCTGAGTAAGGTCCAGCACAGCCACCATTTATTACAATACTTCCCCAGAAATCCTGGAGTTTCCTGAGCAGTGGAAGCAGCCCTGTGCGCAGATCTGCTCACACCAGATGAACTGCAAAACTCAGACTGCGACAGAAGCCTGCTTGAGGAGGCTAGCTGCCCTCTAAGGATATCACCCCTGAGCTCAGAAGACAAAACCTCTTACAGGGAAATGATCTGTCAGCCCTGCTGTGTCGCTGCAGGAAGGCTGGAGTACACTGAGAGAGGTTTAGGCATCTGACTGGCACATGCTGCTTTTCCTCCCCCGCTCCTCAGCCTGGATTTACATTCCTGGCATAAACTGCTCCTTCAATACCATTTGTCTAGCAGCACTGAATTTGATAAGAACAGCTGAGTGTTTTGCATTTTTACGTGGCTACTGATGTGTCGCCTGTTGGAGAGAAACCAACATTCCTCTGGGAGGGAAGAGCGAGCCAGAAGGATCAGCTGGGAAGGACCTGAAAGGTGCGTGAAGTTTATTTGCTTCTCTGGCCTAGCTGGCTTTTTACAGCTTTATCATACTCCCAGTAAAACATGAATGAAACATTCAAGTAAAACTACATAGTAAAAGATGTGCTGTTTTGCTGCCTGGTTTTAAAGAGAAATCTCTCAAATTCCTTGTGGGCTGAATCATCCAGAAGAGGCTGTTGCATTTCTCTGCTATATGAAAAGTATTCCCTGTAAATCAACTCGCGCTATTTAAGACAGGGCATACGACTTTATTATTTTTAAAACAATCATATGTATCTTTAATGGAAAAGTATCAGTCCCTCAAATTCACATTTATAAATGCTTACGCATCACGTCTGTTAGAGACATACGAACACTGCAATACAGCAAAGTTCTGTCAGTCTCCTCTAACCTACCACTGAGCAAGTTTATGGCCCCAGTAGTTCTGAAGTAAGTTGCTTTTCGTAATGAGTCACTACTGTCTCGGATTTTTCCCCAGTAGCAAAACCCTATTGATATCTCAATTTTCTCACCCTGAAAGTATTAAAGAAAAAAAAAAAGTGTCTTCTATTGCAGTTACATCGCAGCACATTTCTAATTACAACAGACTTGGCTGCTAAATTCTCAGAGAGGTCAGAAGAAGGTCAGTCACATGTTTCACACTCGTAATCTTGCTTTCATCCACAGCTGCTAACCCAGCTAGTTTATATGGCTGCTTCATTATACTATTTAAAATAATAATCTTGCTTGTAACAGGTTTTAAAAAACCTTCAAAGGATCAAGAAAATAACCAAGATCAAGATCCTGCAAGTGTTTACATAAGATTCAAGCATATGTATAATCCCACCAGCAGCCTTACACATCTCAACAGTTGCAAACATCTCCAACTTTCAGGAGAGCAGTGTCATTAGACAAAGCCATCAGAAAACTTCAAATTAACTTCAGGGATCAGAGAATCAGAAAATACATTGAGTCGGAAGGGACCCACACGGATCATGGAGTCCAACTCCTGGCTCCACACAGGACCACCCAAAAACCAGACCATATGTCTGAGAGCGTTGTCCAAACACATCCTGAACTCCAGCAGGCTCGGTGCCATGACCACTGCCCTGGGGAGCCTGTCCCGGTGCCCGACCCCCCTCTGGGTGCAGAACCTTTCCCTAACCCCCATCCTGACCCTCCCCTGTCCCAGCTCCATGCCGTTCCCTCGGGTCCTGTCGCTGTCCCCAGAGAGCAGAGCTCAGCGCCTGCCCCTCCGCTCCCCTCGTGAGGGAGCTGCAGGCCGCCATGAGGCCTCCCCTCGGCCTGCTCTGCTCTGGGCTGGACAAACCAAGGGGCCTCAGCTGCTCCTCATACGTCTTCCCCTCCAGACCCTTCACCATCTTTGTAGCCCTTCTTTGGACACTCCTCTAACAATTTTATGTCCTTCTTATATTGTGGTGCCCAAACCTGCACACAGTACTCGAGGTGATGATCTCATGAACACAAAAAACAAACAAACAAAAGAAAAAATAACCCACAGTAGTGCAGGTGGGACTTTTTGGGAAAGCAAGGAACAGGAGAAATCTTCATGGGAAGGCACTTGGGGTTCGCTCACAGGCAGGGCAGGTAGTTACCACAACATGTAAGCAGGGAGAAGAGATGGATGGTATGCAATGCCATGGAGATCCCAGGCAAAAACATGCAGGCAGAGATTAAGGGAATCTGCATTTTTTCACTCAAGAGTGTGGGGAATGGAAGCCAGTGTCCCTGAACTAAGATCTTCCTCTCCATTTCATGACAGATAAACAGCAAAGGGTAATTGCTCCTCATTGAGCAGAGGAGACTGCAACCCTGTTTCAGAGCTGCAGATGCTCTGTGTGTCTTAGCAATTCTTAGTTAATGTAGAGCATAAAGTACTTTCCAGCTAACTGATAATTGTGCCCTGGGCCAAACCAACTATTAGACAGTCCTTGACCAAGGTCCGTAAGGCATGTCCTTAGAGGCCTTCTCTAAAAACAACAGAAATCCCCAATATTCTTCAGTTTAAAACCCAAGAAGCTAATGCTTATGGCTCTAAATTGTCTCATCTTCTGCCAGTGAGCTTGATTTCCTCATTCAGCAGAGGGAGGAAATACAGCAGAAGTATCGTTTTGTCTAAACTGAGATTTTAGAGGGATTAAGTGAACCACTGAATAGCTGTCTTGGTCACAGATTGTACTTTCTTTTAGTCCTTGCTTACCAGGTCCACAGAGTAGGGCAGTTTAGAGGGACTGACTGCTTGTTTTGTTCAAGAAAGTAGAAACATCCATGAAAAGGAGAAATCAGGAGACTTTACCTGTCATCGCAGTAGGTAAATTTCATGTCCATGCTATGGCGACTCATGAAGGTCTTGCTGTCCAGGGGTATATCAATGTTTGAAGGATGCTGAATAGGCTCACACATTATTATAAGGCAGGTGAGAAGAGGCTCTTTATACCCACACAAAGTGTGAGGAGGGCAAGTGTTATACACTTTAACTTGTCCAGTGCAGTGCAAAACCTGAAATAATGATTTATGAATGGAAAATAAACTTAGAATGTATGTTCTCCACAAGTCAAAATATCTTTTAAAGTAAAAAACAAAAACAAACAAAACAACAACAAACAACAACAAAAAACACTTCTTATGGCTAAAATATGGTACCTTCCAGGTGGCAGATTTGAGGTTAACAGTTCTGCCTCTGTTGGTAACGGTGCATTTCATCCTCATGAAGAAGTCACGCTCAGTTGACATCTCCTTGTTTTTCTTTCCAAAGCCTGGACCTATAAAAGGAAAATGGCAGATGAGTTTTCTGAGTTTCCCTTCCTGATTTCTCCTATTTTTAATCACAAAGGATTCAAGAGAAGTGACAGACTAATTCTCAGGTAATTTAGCTGCAAAGACCATCAAAGATGCATGGACCATTGAAGACCAGTTTGTAGATCTTAAACTTTAAGTGGAACTTAAATGGGTCTTTAAACTTATGTTTTAGCTTGTAGCACATAAATCTTTGTGAAGTGTTACATGTGAAGCCATTATCCCCGTTTTAACTTGGTGAAAAGAAAACACTATACAAACAGTTCTAAGGGCTATTATATTTAAGGAATATTTGGCAAAACAAAACAAATCTGCAAAGCACTGAATAACAGTTAATGATTACTCTAGGAACTAAAAGTCCCTTTACCATGACTAACAGATCTCTACCATCAGCCGATTACTTCATTTGGTTATTTAAAAGGCAAAGAGTGACCCTTTTGTATTTTCACAATTACCATTTTTCAGACTCAGATTCTCTCGAATTTCTTCATGGTCACATGGGTGAGTGAAGTCAAAAATGCTGTGTCCAGTTAATTCCACCTGTTCAGAAACAAACACTATACTTAGTTAAATAAAAGCAACTTATAATGTATTCAAAATACTACAAAATGAATCAAATGGACCAGGAGACAATTTATTGGGAATCATCTTTTCTTGATGAAAATTGCAGTTGCTCATTTATCTGCTTTTAAATACTACCTGTTTACAAGAACATAGTCTCTAGAATTAAGTGCATTGACAACAGCTTTGGGCTCATTTCCAGTGTCCAAAGATGCTATAGGTTTGATAGAAAGGGAGAGGGGAAAAAAACAAACAACAGAAACAGTGCTGGCTGGTGTTCAGGGTACCTGTCTGACAAATACGACATTTTATTTCCGTCTTTTTTGCAGTAACATACACCTGTTTTTCTGCCTTTAGGCATATGTCTAGTTTCTAGGAATTGTATTACAAACACAGGTAAGTGTTAGGGAACAAGTTACCTGGGTGAGACCCATGTATTTGTTGACATTCTCTGACAAAAAGATCATGTCTCCATCCTGTGTCACCACGGCAATAAATCCCTCCAAAGCTTTCAGGTACAAGTTGTCCATCTGCTGGTCTGCATCTAGTTCATTCTCATTGTCAGCACATACTGAGAAAAAAAAAAAAGAAAACAACATCTAAAATCTTCGGCACCTTAGCCAGCCTTTTCAGCACAATCTCATCCAATAACAAGGCAACAAAATATTTTTCTCTTTGAATTTCCTTTCCGTAAATCCCTTCTGATGGAGTCTTTTTTTCGAAAAGAAAGCCATCTGGACAGCGTATAAAAGGGGTGTCCTTGTTAATGGAAAGGCAGGAGATATTTTTCTAAACCTTTTGACAAATGCAATAGATCCTCTATTGACCTTAATTGCTTTTCTGCAGTACATGTTCTCAGCACAATAACACTGGCAACACCCAGACATGAAGTGCAGGTTCTGGGTGCACATCGTTTTAGCCACATGCTACCTTTATATCTTCTAACAGGTGCCAAGTACAGGGCAAATCTTACAGAAGGTAAGCAAATTCATGCATTCCTAACAAACAGTCTTACAAAAGACATTTCTATCAGGACAGTTTTTCCAAGGAGTTCAAATTTTCCTATGAAGCATGCCTGTAGACCTCCCCACTCAGAATGGAGATAGCTGTTAACACTACTTTTAGCAGGAAAGGTAGAAAAACTCTCCCTTGAAGTCCTTTCAGGAGCACCTTTCATCTAATGAATCTCAAAATATCTGTGAAAAAGAGGTCCGTCCCATCAATACCTGCTTTTTTACCTGTAGGAGTCAGAACTCCCTACACACCAGTCCACCAACTCTGAAACACTCTGTTACCCATCTACCTTCCTTCTGACCCACAAAAAAAAAAAAATAGTAAAGCTTCGGATCCCAGAAGCATCCCACATATTTGCCTATGCAGCGTTCACGAACCCAGTGCATCTTACCGTTTCCATGGAAGATACGTGGCTGTTGTGCTAACAGCTAGTTTGTTTGTTTGTTTTTGGTTACTCATTTTCCTGTTGCTTTTTTTTTTTTCTGTAGAGATGGTTGATGGCACTGCTATGCCCTCAATGTGTGCGCTCCATCTCCTGAGATGGGATGCAACATGGAGGCATGGCCGCAGGCGGGAAGAGAGGGGAGACACTATTCTTCCTAACGCCTCCTCCACTTTATAGCAGGTTTAAGCCAACTCTGCCAAACTCCCAGCCATGTTCAGCCCCATGATCAAGAAGCCTGCAGGAGACTATTACATGACTCGTAGTACATGGAGTACATGGCTTGTATTGAAACATTTCTATGTAGGAGCATAGCCATTAATTTCTTGACATGTTTAGTGGGAAACTTCTGGTTGTTTTTTTTTTTTAGAAAACTGTTTACAGTTATCACAGTCTGGCCTGTGTCCCTCAAACATGCTATGGTGAGCTTATCTTTACAGCTTTATCAGTTAGCCCGCACATTTGTGATCAGTCATTACAAATTTACCTAAGGGTAAGGCTCTGAATTTGGACAAAACCAAAACCAAAACCTTCTTGTCTCAGAATAAAGGATAACAAACGGTTAATACACTGCCAAAGATACAAGGCAATGGGTAAGTCCCATCTAGAACCACAGAATGGTTTGGGTTGGAAGGGACCTCAAAGCCCATCTGATTCCACCCCCCTGCCATGGGCAGGGACACCTCCCACCAGACCAGGCTGCCCAAAGCCCCATCCAGCCTGGCCCTGAGCACCTCCAGGGATGGGGCATCCACAACTTCTTTGGGTGACCTGTGCCAGTGCCTGACCGCCCTCTGAGTAAAGAGTTTCTTTCGAATATCTAATCTAAACCTACCTGCTTTTATTTTAAAGCCATTCCCCCCTTGTCCTATCACTATACCCTGACAAAGAGTCCCTTCCCAGCCGTCCTGTAGGCCCGTTAGGTCCTAGAAGACTGCTATAAGGTCTCCCCGGAGCCTTCACTTCCCCAGGCAGGCAGCAAGACCGACCTGAGCCGAGGGGGCAGTGTCTCTGCTCCCTGGGGACATGGGAGTGCTCCAGGCTGGGCCCACCGCAGGGTTTTACTGGCCAGAGGCTCCAGCCCTCATTGCATCAGCCTGATCTGCAAAAGCAGGGAGACTCAAACCAGTTTCTTGGAGAAGTTGCTTTTGTTTGTTGTTTTAATGTTCCATTTCAGCACACAGACACTTTTCTCCAGCGCACTTGAGAAAAGTATTTCCTTTTTCTTCTTTTCCACTCTGAAACAGAACATTCGTCTTTTCCTTCAATTTTCTAATGAAAATGTTCATTTCAGAAATAGTCTAGAAGCAAAAATCAGGTATTGCTTTCTAAAGCACATCATTAGAAGTTTTGTTTGTTTGTTTGTTTATTTTAAATATAGAAGAAGCTGAGGCAAACTACCACGGCCTTTACTTTGAAGTGTTACAGAATTACTGTTAAAGGATGAGTCCTGATCTATGTACCTCCTGCAACTGCATCCACTAATGCCTAAGGCTAGACCAGGAGCAAATGCAGAGGGATTGCAATGCAGAGCACACTCAGCCCCTGTTTGGCATAGAGGAGTGCTAACAAAAATGACACCAGCTGCTGCTTCTGCATCCTCCTGCTGCACCCCAGCACACCTCTCTGGCCCATCATCCATCGTGTAAGCACGGGAATGAACTGACCAGTCCCAGGGCTACTGGGAGCACTCACTTCATCATCCTTTGCTTCTCAATGCAGTCGTTTGGTGTCAGGGAAGAGAAGACGCTGGGGATTGCCAGCACAGGCTGGGGATGCACCATTTTGTGTGCCTGCACTGCAATTTTAACTACACAGGCAGGGGCCAATTCCTCCTCAGTACAAAGCAACTGACTTCAGGAAATTACATCAGGGTTAGTGTTTAAAATACAGAAACTACACAATAATATATTTGAATGGTATGCACTTTGACCATAATGACATTTAGGAGGGGGAAAAAAAAAAAAAAGGTAAGTGACCATCTGCTCCCAAGCTTGTTTCTGCTGTGTAAAGAATGTCAAGGGTCTTTTTTTTTTTTTTTTAAACTTTTCCGGAAGCAAACAAATGGTTTATTCAGCAGGGATCATGGCTATAGCCCAAGACAATCAGCCAAGTGTGGGTTCAGAGAAAAAACTGACTTTTCAGCTCTAACCCCAGACCCTCCTTTCCAATTTTTTTTCCAGCTCATTAAGTTTGCATTAACAAAACATCACCATTCAAAGGCAGGAAGGCTATTCAAAGCATTTGTATTCTTAAATGCCTCCAACAGTGAAAGACAAACACTTTACTTGTATTATCAGATGATTAAGTTTGCTTTTCCATGTATATAAATTATATTACTTGTACAAACACACAGAGAGGACATAGGATCACTCACATCAGGGCTGCAGGTTCAAACCCGTAACATCCTAGTCCAGCAAAGCACTTAAAGACATAGTCAGCTTTAAAGCACGTGCTTACAGGGATTTGCTGGATCAGAGTTTAATGTTATTATTAAAATTACCTTCGTCCAGCTGGAGGCATCTGTGTTGTGGACTGGGAGGAGGGAGGGGAGAGGGTTTGTGATGCTGTGCCCCCCCCTCATATAACCTGAAAGCTCCCCCAGTGCGTTTCGAACCCCTCTGCATCCCTCCCTCCCTGCTCAGCAGCCGGCTGCAGCAGGCAAGGGGAGCTCGCAGCTCCTGGCAGTACTGGAAACGCTCGCGTTTCCAGGATGGATCACCTGAACTGAGGAAACTGGGGGCACCAGCAGGCTCATAAAGATGGGTGACAAGTACATCCAGGGACCGTGGAGGGGAAAACGCAGCCAGGTGTGCTGCTGTGCTGCTCCTGCCACCGTCTCCTTGCCAGCCCCACCGGCGTCCCCAGAGGAAGCCCAGGGACAGGGAGATGGCCCGGAGGTGCAGTCCCAGGAGGTGGGACCTGTGCTAAACCCCTGAACTGTGCTAGCTGAGCTGGCTGAAGATCCCTCATCTGCAGCAAAGAAATGTGCTGGGGGGCATCACTGTGGTGCCCCAGTAGGCCCTGTATCGGGTAGATTAGCAGAATAATTATATTAATAAAAATCCCTCATATAAAATCCCTACAGTTTAGTTACAGCGTTACAGCTTGTTCCCCTTTTCCTGTGAAAATCGCGATTAATACACAGAGGGCATATACACACATTAGGAGACTGATACATTGGAAGCAATTCAGTTACTGCCACTAGCAAGAATCTGGTTTTCTTTAGAATGAATCTATCTTGCAGCAGAAAAACAAATAAAGCCATTGCTACTGCAAGCTGCTCCCAGAAATCCCTGATGTCTTCCACTTTGCTTTAAATTTTCTTCATTAATTTACCTCAAGGCTGGACTGGAGCATTAGCACAAGAAATTCCAGCTTCAGATGGAAAGCATTTGAGAAAGCTGGGACCGAATGCAAGTAGGTTAGCACGGGGTTAGCACGGGGAAGGGGGGCCAGAACTTCAGCCTCTGGTTTCCAGTAGGCCTGAGGTCGCTATCTGGGTAGCAGCATCCCCTGTAGACTTGCCAGCCTTTTCCAGGTTTTGAAGGAAGGTAACTGTGGATTCAATTTATTGTGATTTTTAGGCAGAAATTGTATTGTCATCATTGCTGTTTAAGCTAGCTGTTAAATAAATTTTGAAATAAGGATGCGCTTCTTGTTTTGTTTGTTTGTTTGTTTGTTTTTTCCTGCGACTTTTTCCATTTCCCCTCTAATACAGAAGCATCTCAATTCAGGCACCATAACAATACAGAAAGGAGAGTGGACTACAAATATTCCAGTTTAACTCTAAAAATTAATAGCGCATTCAGCAGAATGAGGTATTGCAATATAATTGTTCATATTATGGTTCCATTTATGGACCCCAGCCAAGACTGTTCTCATGCAGCACTAGGAAGCCTGTAAAGGAGGGAGAATCCCTATCTGGTTGACACGGGAAGATCTTGAAATAACTCAGAGAGCCACAGAGAAGTGAAGCAGCAACTGTCAGAGCTACAGCAGAGCCAGGAACAGAGCCACGGTGTCCCGAGCCCCCATCTGATGCGTCACCCACTGTTCGCATTGCCCCAAGGCAGTATTCCTCAGTCCGTATCAAATTTTGATATGGTATTTTTTCACTCTGCTTCTCAGTCTGTAACAAATACTGAAATGTATTTTTAATCAGCTCTGTTTTGAAAAAAATTCTGACGACCAGAGTAGAATGTGTTCATCAACAAGAAACTTTGAACTGCAATGGCAAATGCCTATTGCAGTGTTTATGATAACCTTTTATGCTAAAAATAGCTCGTGTAAACAAGCTTTGATTAATTCCCACTGTCAGGATGTGCACTGTTCCCAAGTTTAAGAACACTTTTTCCGTAGATGCTTGCTCATTTCCTTCGGTCCAACCTCTTGGAACAAGTCTGAGGGCTCAAAACCCAAGCTCTCCTTGCAAGAAATAACTGCTCAGATATAAACAGACTCCTAGCAAACAGCCTCTGCTCCTTTCAGCAGCTTTGATCTGATGCAAAGGTGCCTTTCTTGTCAGTTCAGAGTTACAAAGTGTAAAAAAGGCTCTTACTAGGAGTCACATCATCACCTTCACACAATTTTCAAGGCTTTGTTTCTTACCCTGGATCCTACAAGTACCAAAAAACCGGTTGTATATTGTACATAATAGGCACAAGGCTATAGCTGCAACTCCTTCACAGGGTGGTAAAAACTGCCTGGTGCTGCTAAGCGGAAGTTAGGGAAGATCTAAAAGCAGCTCTATCCTGCATCAGAAAGAGCAGCTTTGAGACAGACTCAGCTTTTCCCAGTTTCTTGTTTCACATCAAAAGAAAGCAACTATTTTTTTATTTTTATTTTTTTCTGTCATGACAGGACACCACATCCTGTTCAAAGGGATATTTTCAATATGCCCAATAAAAGCTTTCAGTTTAGATACATCAAGACAAACCTGCTCTTAAACTCGAAGCTTCCTGAAGGGCTCTTATCTCAAAGTGCACAAGCAACCTCGATAAAGAAAACACTTATGTTATTGTTGCTTTGCAACTTTATTGCAGAGTTTGTATCTAGCCAAATCATTGAGATACTGCTCTGAGGAAGGTGTTGGAGTCGTGCAGCAATGGGTGTTGAGTGGCAGGACGCAGCATCCCATCAGATCGGGCTTTCTGAGCTCACCTTCCCAGAAACGGGATGCCACTTCAGGCAGCCGAAGCACTCGGTACCCAGCTCCACTCACTCCTAGCAGCACGGCTGGCACAGAACCACTTTTCCAATGTAATAAAAGCAAACAAGTAGACAAGCTATTTTTAAAGCACTGTTTTATGCCACAATGGTCTGAGATTAGATGCAGCTTGTCCAGACGTTCAAAAACAATGCCCACATCAGTTCTCCCTGCAGTTTGCGCACTCCCTTAAAAGCGCAGAGAAAAGCTATTTTTTCCCTTCTGCTCCCCGCTGGCTTTCCGGCTCTGTTGTCTCCCTCCCTTGAAACAACTTCACACTGGCTTCCTTGTGGCCTCCCTTCTCCCAAACAACTTCCCGTCTGCTTCCCTGTTCCCTCCCCATTTCTCCTGCCGCCTGCCGGCACGGGAGTGACTCCCATCCAGTTTCCTTTGCTGGACTCTCCACGCCGAAAAGACACCCGGGTGACCATGCAATTAGCGTGGGATTGAAGAAAGCTGATAAAGTCATGTTCGCCTGATTAGCCTAACTGAAAGGTCTGCAGCCCTGGCTACACAGACCCTCGCTGGTGCCAAGGAGTTCTGGTTCCAGTAATGCCTTTATCGCGAGCGTGGTCCGAGCACTTGAAATTATTGGCACCCCATACAGGCTTCCTAAAGTGGATTCTCTTCCTAATATTCAGACAGTATTGTTCTTTAGCAAAGACAGATATTTTATTTTTGCCACCTATTAATACTCAAAAAAATTAGCTACACTAGAGAACAGGAGAGAAATACCGGTATCAGTCTTTCTGACTACGCTAAAGGACATAAGGCCCTATATCCACAAGCTCTGACACTGGTAAGCATCCACCAGACTATTTTCAGAAGCAACTTCCTGGGATCAAAATCTTTACTTTTAATGAACAAACATCTATTCTAAATTTATCCCAAAGATGTTAACATAGCAATGGCAAAATGTATTATGCCAACAGAATTAGAAGACATCTTGAAAAATATTTAAGAGGTCATAATTAAATGATATTTCTACTAACATTCCAATTATACCGCGTACTGTTGTGTGCACAACATGGAAACAGTATTATAAAGCCATTGTTTCAGTTTGCTTCCTGTGATACTAATCTCAATCAGGCCGTCAGACGAACAGCCTGCATTTCTAAATGTTAAAGGCTTCCTCTCCAACATTCCCACACAGAATTGCCTACTGTGAAAATCAAAGGGAAATGTGTTACTAAGTAAAGAAGCAACTTTTATAAAGCAAAGCCTGGTATTTTTTACCCTTTTGAACTCTGAGATATACAACCAGCTATTTCCTATTATGATAGGATACAAGGGCCAAGCCGGGACCCCGCCATGCCTGCAGGAGCGCGCCCTGCAGCCCAGGCACTGGGGCTCCCAGAGGCGCGTCGCGGGCGAGCTCTTGGTGCCGGCTCAGGCTCTGGGCTCTGCCATTCACCTGCTGGAAGAATATAGGCATAGATCTCTCGAGGGCTCGGCTTCCCGACTGATAAATAATAGTTATGCAGACACAGCCAGTGAAAGAGCCCGAGTTACACAAGCGAAAAGCCCTATTCCGAGCCAGGGAATAGCACGATGGGGCATTAGAGGCACGATGCCAAGGGCCTGAGGCTGGCACGATGCCTGAGGCCATCTCTGAAATCCCATCTGGAGCGTGGGCTTGCAGAGAGACGAGGATGTAGCTCTGGGAAAGCCCTCGCTCACTTCGTTCCCAGCAAAACTGCCATGAAATGAGGAGATGAGTCCTCATGTGAGGATCATGCCCACAAACAGCAGTATAAAATAAAATCTGTTGTGCCAGGAGGTTTTGATAGAATTAATAATAAATAGCAAAAATGCTAATCAAGCTCTACTTTTTTCTCTGCTAAATTTTGAAGTATTTTTCAAGCCGCACTACAGGCTTATTTTAGTGACATTGTATATATATAAATGCAGTAAATGTTATTTTAATGTCCTAATTAATGACTGAACACATACTCCCACTTAACTCCAGTTTACACTAAACGTCTAGCCCAAATAATCAAAACTTTTTCCATGAAGACAACATAAAGCAAGGAGGATGTCTGCAGGCTGGGGGAGACGTTTGTCTCTCATGCATGCTCCTCCAGTTCTCCACCTCCCCATTTCCCTGTTCACCTGCCAGAGAAAACAGGAAGCCCCATGCTCCCCATCACTGGGGTTAGGCTCCTCAGAGGCAACGCAGAGCTAACAGCCAAATTCCAATCTGCTAAGCGTGCCTCGGAAAAAGGGGCAGCTTGGCATGGGGTTCAAAAGGGGTCTAGAGCAAAACAAGAGCAGGGGATGGACAGGCACGCACAAGCCACTTCCATTTTGCTCCATGCTCTTGTCGAAATGTGATAAGCAGCAAACCTCTTCATACAGGAGCCAAAAACTGTATCAAAACCCTGTAGCTTTTAATTAAATCAGAGAGCCTTCTCGTGAAAGCCAGTATCCTTAGGAAGACTGACGTTACTCGGCAGCCTACAATCACAGACTTTGATTCTGCTCCCACAGGAATGGATCAGAAGAACAGCACCCCTCAAACATCAGCTGCATTAAGTAACTATTGTGCAATGACAGTGTTAATCAGCCCTGAAAGGCAGCAGTTTTTCAACAAAGCTCACCTGCCAGAACCCTGCTTAGAAATGTCTATATTCAATTTTCCAGTCGTGTCTCCTGAGGGGAAGAAACAGTTCTCAAACTGATAGAAATTTACTTTGGCTAGACTAGCATCATGCATCTGCAAATCTCAGGAATCTTAGCAAGTGTACACTGTAGGACAATCAAACGAGCAAGAAATAATACTCTGAAGTCATTATTCCGATAGCGATAAAGAAAGCTCTCTCTCTTATGCCACTGTATTCCAAAGCCTGATAAATTTTATCTTTCAAATATTCAGGGCTAAACAAATTTTCAGCCTTCTTGTTTAGCTTGGCTAATTTAAATGTTAGCTATACCCAGAGGAATATAAGTAGCAGATGAGGCCTTTACAAGCAACCAGTGGTTTTCTGGCTTGAGTTCTTTCATTTCCATGTGTTCCCCATGTCAGAAAATAATACCAACTCTTCGAGAAAAGCAGCCCCTTAAGCCCAATTCCTCATAATAGAAGCACTAAAGATTCTGAAATTCAGATCTACATCTTAGGGACAAACCTGCATTTGACTAACAACACAAATTTTAATGAGAGGGCTTAAATCAAACTGATATTGTAACTGGGGAAGCAGATCAGATTTAAGGCGAAGTAAATAACTAACTTAGAAGAAGCGTTGAATATTATTGAAACACAGCCTGTCATAACTAACGTTTCACTGCCAGATTGCTTTCGAACTGCTGGGTCATGATGATACCTCAAGAAAACGTAAATCAGCTACATGAATCACATTGTTTTTCAAACACTGTCACAGAAAAAAACAGAAACGTAAGCAAATGTATAAATATTAAATAAATATATGTAGTTGTCATCACTATCAATTGATACGAGCTGAAGTCTTGACACTACAGAAGCACTAAAACAAATATTTTATCTGTAGAATTTTTTCCTTGTCAAGAAATGTAAGTGTATTTGAAAAGTTCACTTTAAACTGAGCAGTTTCCAGGTCAGCAAATATCTTTTTCTCATGATGACAGCATCAAACTATTTCATTTCAGCTTTCACAGACACAAACATTATTTATATTATCTGTTACAGTCCTGCAGAAGTTTGCTTTTACTATTCTGTGCCAGTCTCTAGCTCATCTAATATAAATATTTGTAAAGCTTAAGCTGTGTTTTTATGAGAAAGCTACTAACAAATTGGCTCGCTGGACAGCATTTTTAAGAACATTTACCTATTTTATGCAACTTCAAGCATTAATTGCATGAAGAAATCAGAGATGATTTCCAAATGCTGTTCAGCAGATAAAGTTTTCTTCTTACAGAAGTAAACATTAATATCAGATTCTATAAGCTAAGATTAAAAAAAAGTATAAAACACAACATACATTTCATAAAATAGTCTTCGCAGAGCCCAGAAAAGCTACAAAAATTATAGACATAGAACTGAGTTTGTCATATCTTTGAGACTAATAACAACAAACCAACAGCATACTTTTCCAGAGAATTAGATACTTCCTAATGGCATTTATTAAAGCAGTTGTTATGGTATGACTCAACTTTTCTAAAGAGAGGAAGTACAATCGTGACCTTATTGGGATTTCTGCCATTAATGAAGGAAAAGATGAAATTTTGGCTTTATCTTTCACAAATAATACAGGATTTCTTTTTTAACATATTCTTGGCACACAGAAGTCACTGTGTGAAAGTTCCCCCAGAAAAAAAAACAGTTGTTTTCATTGATATTAAAGGCTACTCAAACTATAGATTTCTATCAAAGTGATTATGCAAACATGGGGGTAAAATAAGAACATTGTTCATTTTATTGGTTTTAACAGGCTATGAAAATGACGCTGGTTCACATTTAATACTACTCCAAAATAATTAAGATTGATTAAATAGAATCCATTCATGTCAAGTATTTAAAAGTTGTTCGCTTTAACTATCTCACTCTACAGTGTATTGGACAACCTACTACATATTACCAGTGTATAGCACAATCAGGCCTCTAAAATGAAGTATTGGACCTTCAGAACTTCCAAGCTGCCTTTTGAATGCACTGGCACACACATGCTTGCCGTGACCAATCCAGATTTACTTGTTTCAGCATAGAGGCTTATAAGGTGTATGTCTGAATTCTGATTTAACTCCTAAAAGCTCAAAACCTCGTTACTGAGTTTAATAAAACATATCCGATAGTTTTTATAGTTCTTTTTTTCAAAGATGCAGAACTGCATCAGTTGTTAGTTTGGTAATGAAGATCTTATATGACCAGATTTGCTCACATTTCCTATCCCAATTCAAATATACATAATTCTGATGGAAAAAAAACCAACAACTCTATTTGTATTCTCACAACACAAGGACTTGCGTCCTGTTCTCACTTTAAGACCTTGTGTTCAGAGATGACCACGCACTTTTTCACCAAGCTGATACCAAGCAGCATTGACAACTTCTTTTAGCCAGATGTTACCTGAAGACAGAAGCTTGTGAGTGCGTAGGAAACTGATTGCCAGGCGCATTACGGATGCCTTGTCCAGGTGGGAACTGACGCTGTGGGGAAGGGGCAGCTCGTGGGCCAGTTCATAGAAAACCTCGGTCTCTTTGCTTCTTCTGCATCTTGCTGCATCTCTTGATTTCTCCTTCCTCCGTTCTGAACTGCTCCTGGCAGGTAAAGGAGAGAAAGGAAAAAGCATTTCTTGAAATGCAATTCACGACTTAAGAGAGGCATTTAGAAGAGTAAGTCTCAACAGTGATGAATCCATTCTGTCAACTGATTTAAACTTGATGAGAAGCTAATATCTATTTGCTCCTTTAAAAATAGGAATTAGGAGGGAACTGCTGCAACGGGAAAATCAGCCTTTGGACCCCCTGAGTCCTTGTTGAATGTGACAGGTACAAGATCTGTCTTAGGTCAGAGATTCAAAACAAAATAGCAAACTATTATTCCTGGGATTCAGGAAATGTTAAAAATTGTAAATCTAAATTTGTTTTGTTCAGTCTGTATTTATTTACTTGAAAAATACTCCAGGACAAGATGACAATCAATTTTAAAGTTGGAGAAATGGCAGAGCGTGTGGCTGTGTCATTGATAAAATGAGTTGCAATTGCTGTTCCCTGCATTAAAGTAAAGGTAATAATAGGGTATCCAATTGTGCTTGTATATACAGCTGTCTCAGCCCTTAGCAGTACTCTGAAAAACCAACTTTCCTCAACCATGAATAATATAAAACGGGAAAGAAAATACTACTGCATGCAAGAAACCTCTCCTTAGTAAAAGCTATTCTAATGAAATCACCCTCTCTCCATTGTCCACGAGAACGGGCTTCTTCTTGAGAAATAACAAGACCAACAAAGTCAGCCTCCCTCAAACTCCACAGAGAACAGAAGAGCAGGAAATAACAAAGGGGAAGACATTTTATGAAGCAAGTATGCAAAACTAAGCCACCAAGGGATACAAAGCTAAATTTAACGTGTGCGAAACACAAAGGCTACATTTATTATGGATTTGGGATAGGTTAGTTTAAGAGCAAACTCCACTGACTAGTGTTTCGTAAAGTACGATTCTTATTTCAGAGCACGAAGAGCCTGTGCTTAAATACTACCATTTCAAACCCAGGTAGCTCTGCTGATATTACAAGTTTCCTTCGCTTGCGTGAGTCGATGTTTCACACCTCAGTCACTTCAATACATAATGGATTTATTTTCTAGCAGACTCCTGTAACACTGTATCAGTGCAAATATCACAGCTTGGATGAGCACAGGCTGGGGAAAAGATCAACCACACTGTTTCTGCTGATGCACATTCATTTCCAGAATCACCACTGGCGGCTCCCTACTTGACAGGGCTTCTAAATAAAAAGCCTATCATAACCTGCTATTTCCAATGTTAGTATAAAGTAATGAGTCTATAAAGTTTAAAAAAAAATAATCCCCATCACACTAGGATATTTAACTATATTCTTTCATGTGAAGAAGATGAGGAAAAAAAACAATGTGACATATTAACCACAACACTTAATCCTAGAAGCTATTTAAATCATGGCTGGTACAATGTAACACTGCATAAAACAGAAAAAGAACTTTAATACATACTAACGTATTTTAGAGAAGACCATTTCTAGAAGAGCTAGACTGACTGCAGAAGTTTCTAGCATGGAAACCTCATGTCGCTTAAAAAATGTATAAGAAAGTAAAATAGCCAGGGTACATATTAAATGCTAAGACCAAAGGAACAGCAAGGTGTTTGTTGGGGCGCACGCAAGGGTGGGCATTCAACAGCATCTTCCAAAGCAGGAATTTGCTCGCAGCACATCAGCAGGGCTCCCATGCTGCAGAACAGTTGAAGCTGGGCATAGGCTTGGGGATCAGATAGGTGGGACGGCAGGTGCTCACTAGTGGGTGTGCTAACAGAGCACAGGGCCTAATAAATGCTTACGATATCTTCTCAAGATCCATGATCAGCCTTTGGCAAACCTCTTTCACAATTATTTTGCTCCAGGTGAATATTTTCTAACATGGTATCTGATAGAGGAGGTATGCACAGGATGAGACTAACACACATTTCAGTATACAACAGCAGGATCCAACTTTGGCAACGACTTCAGTGGCATCACTGGAGTGAGCACCAACCCATCCAAGTCTGAATATAAAGCATCAGATATTTACAAGGTAACACTAACTCCTTACTTTTCTCTTTGTCAAGTAGGAGTCAGATTGTATGCACATTAAAAAACAAACAAACAAAACCAACCACAACTACAACAAAAACAACTTCATACACAGACGTCCTTCAAGGTACTACAGAAAATGCTTTATGTCATCCTGGGGCAGATGCAGGGAATGGGAGTACCAGGTAAATTACTTACACTTTCAGAGGTACTTCCTTCTCTCTAAATAAAAATGCATCTACGCTGTGCCTGTAAAGATTCCAGTCTGGGAAAAATTCTTCCCAGTTTCTAATTCTGCCATTGAAATAAAAGGTTAGAAACAAAGCAAAATCAAAAAAAAAGCAAGCTACACAGCAATATTTATGAGAATTTCCAATTGCAGCTTGGAAAATCTAACTTGAACCACAAATGCTCAAGCTCTGCTCTAAGTCTAGAGCCTGCAATGTTCACATTTGAACCAACTTGGGGAAAACATGGTCCAATCTCTCCTCATTTAAATACTAAATTTTGGGAACTAAGGCCAAAGCCATGTCGCAATTCAAGCAGGAAAAATGGGTTGTATAAGAGGGGGTCGGGTCTCTCAAGATGCCACTCCAGTCACG
Organism: Anser cygnoides; assembly: GCF_040182565.1. NCBI lineage: Eukaryota > Metazoa > Chordata > Aves > Anseriformes > Anatidae > Anser > Anser cygnoides. The sequence continues at coordinate 29,873,360 of NC_089875.1, read as the reverse complement.
AAGAAAAACATTTAGTTTTGCTAACCTCTGTAAATATAATTGTCAAGGGTGGCTAATAAGACAACAAGCTGGTTTCATTAACCATGGGATGCCCAAGATTTCTAACAAGTAATGCTATGAGCAAAGCATGATTTTTAACTGTGCTGCAGATGCCTTCCCTCACCACTGCCTCTGATGGTAGTTTGCAGCTTTTCTGAAACAAGACACAGTTCATCGTACACCATTTGAGAGTCTTCTTGACTTGGAAAATGAGAGGAAGAATCAGCCTGTTTGGTTGCTATCAAAAGACGTTCTTGCTTGCACATTATCATTTTAAATAAACAAACAATTTGCTTGTTAAGCATTTCCCTGTGCGGTTTCCTGCACCTCAATTTTCCTTCTCTTCTTCCCTAGCTCAGCACACCCTCAAGTTGCGTTGTTGTTTTTGCCAGACAAGTACAAGTGCACGGAGGCACAAAACAACCCCCCGGCCTCACGCCCCATAGCATTTCCCCCAAGCAGACAGCTATGTTTGTTCTTTCCCTGTTTCAAAGACTATCATCTAGCCCTCATTCATCTTGGTTACACAAAAGCCTCCAAAACCTGCAGTCAAGTGCTACAACTCTGCAGAATGCAGTATGTGCAGGGTTTTCCTTTGCAGATGGCAGGCCATCACATCTCCCTGCAGTTGCCCCCATTTTATTCACTGGGTGAGCTTTTCTCCCTGGGCAACGGTTGGCTACCCGCAGGCAGAAACCAAAAACGTAACTCCACAACAACCTTGTTTGAGGGCCAGGCAGAAAGGTTTACACTGAATCCTTCTCACACTTCATTAGGGCAACAGAGGAAAGGCATAGGCTCCAGCTAATTTATGAATCATTCCCTCCCAGTGCATAAACCGCCCACTTATGTGGCAAAATCGAGCACATGTGTGCGTCACTGCTAGGAGAGAGTGACGCAAGCAAAGGCAGAAACCTTCCTCACCCAAACCCATGTCAGATTTTTAAAACTTCAGAGGGAAAAGAGAGGAGAAAGCCACCACAGGTCAACCCACCCAAGCCCACTGACAAGGCCGGGAGGTCCTGCAGGGAAGCCTCCCTCATGCCTTGTTCTCTCAGGAGTCCCTGGCACGATCAGGCCCCGCTCCACAGACACTCATGCTCACACTGTAATCCCAGTGTTATCACAGACTGTTCCCCTTAAAATCACACCAAGGGAATGGGAAAGCTCAAATCTCCACTGAAAACAGGGTGATGGAGCTCAGGAGCAGTCCTGGGGTCTCCAGTCAGGACCCAGGCCACTCGCTGCCGGCCACATTCGGTTTGCCTTCAGAAAACTGAAGTTAGGGGCTGCAGCCTGCAAGCAGCGACACCCAACAACCAGCAAGCGGTGGCAGTTTCAGGTGAAGCTCCCAAGCTGACAGGAGCCAAAGCTCTCAGTGTTTCTTCCACCGACCCAGGCAGCAAGGCAGCCCAAAGGGTACACCCAGGCTCGCCCAGCATGCGGCTCCGCCGGTGGGGAGCACCCGAGCAGGCCCAGGAGTGCCGGCGGGGGCTGGATTCCTATCCCTTCGCTCACCCTGGCACCCTTGCAACACGGCTCCACTGAAATCAGTGGGAATGCCTGCAGACGAAGGCCTTGCTCGCTTGCTTGGGGTTCAGATCGTAATCTGGCTTTCAGCAGCCTCTCTGGCTGCAGTACTGGAAACTCTAGGCTCGGAAAAACCTGAAGCCCCACATAACAACTCCTGTCCAAGCAACCTTGCAAAACCGTCATGTGGGCTTGGGGACCCATCCTCCCAGCGGCTTCAGACCCCCTGCCGTAGGCAGGAGCAATCCCAGCCTGCGGCTACCCGTCAAAGCCCTTGATACCTACCCAGCCAGCGATGACACTGGGTGGTCAGCTTCAGCCATCCTCCCGATGTCTAGAGTGTTGGTGGCCTCCTTGAAACTCATGGAGCAGCCTGCTCTGCGTCCCAGGCTGAGATACCAACCTCCGGCTCAGGGTTTTGCTGCTCTCAACAAGTCCACGTGGGTCGATACCACGTGTGTGTAAGACTAGGCAGCACAGTAACTGTGCTGAATTATTCTCCCACCTTGTAGGCCCCAGATCACAGAAGATTTTAGAGAAATCACAGCCTGCACCTTGAATGAGAATACCTTATATCTGGTAGCCTTCACTCATACCTGCACACTGTGACACACGCACATAAAACCTTTTGAAATACGTAGTTCAGATTGACTTCCCTCTATTTCCTTCACTATTTTGGTGACCCTTGGACTTTGCTTCAGACTGCCTTGTACGCAAGCTAGTAAAACAGCAAGCATATTACTTTATATCCAGTGGCTGGTTATTAAATGCTTCTAGCTCCAGCTCTTTAAAGGTCAAGAATCCACAGTTAATTAAGCTGTCACATGAAATTTCTGTAGTAAATTCTCATTTAAAATGCCTTAAAGTTTCAAAAGCTAACTTGCAGAGCAAGAAAAATACGTTCTAGGGATGAAAGGATTACAAAATATATCACAAAAAAGTTTTTCCAATTCAAACCAATAAAAACCAATAAAAATATTTTAATGGGCAGTACTATCTTAGATAACAACAACAATTTATTTCAAACTAGCAAGTCCATTTTTTTGCTGTGTTTACATTTTGCTTTACCTTCTGCTTAGCAAATCCCTAGATGATTTATAATCTACCATACTATCTAAAAAGGAGTTTCTCTCACTGTGAGGCACTCCATAGCTATCTCAGAACCATACGGCTTGACGGCTCCAGAGATGTGCTTCCATGGGCACCAAGCAGCCAGCAGTCATGCTTACTTAGCCTTAAAATTCCTTTAAAAAGTATTCACACAGCTTTGTAACCATTCTACCCGACAAGCAGTTTATTCTGGATGACATGCTGTGCTTTTCGAAAGCCCCCTCCGTTAAAGTAATAAAAGTGACCATCAGTAAATAAAAAGTGCTACAAACAGCAATTTACTCACTCACCAGGAACTCAGGCCCAAATATGAAAGCTGTCAATGAAACCCATACACAGTGCCATACAGATCTCTCCTTATACCTGAACTCTTTCCAGTGAAAATAATTATTTCTAAAATCTGAATATGCACTAGATGAGTGAGTTCAGCACACCAGCAAGAGGGAAGGAAGGAGGACGGAGAGTTATTCTTGGACAGAGAGAAAAAAATGGTTTGAAAACTTGTGTACTGCTCATGGCTGTTAAGTGCTAAAGCAGTGTTGCTGCACAGTGGGATATGGTACCCAGTACACAGACAAAACAAATATAAACTCCAGCAAAACAGGGAATTTGTTAATAGAGGAAATGAGAGTTCGAAGGTAACAAGAAAAACTACTAACAGAAAAGGCTATTACAAAAATAAGGAAATGAAATACCTTCCACCCTTCCTTTAAAGCTGCTCTAACTTACAGCATCTCACCACTGACTCCTTGGTTTGATCACGGGATTTCTTATAATTTCTGTACATACCCACTAAACAACAAATCATGGCTAGTTCAGTAAACATTGGCACCAACTGCCATCAATAGGTGATGCCATTCTTTCCTCCAAGTTTAAAACCAAAGGGTTGAATTAATGAAAGTCGGGAAAATGAGAAATACGAACAACTCAGGGACAGATCAGGGAAGAGTTCACATTAAGGGCAAGGAACTCATTTCTGTTCTCATTAGACATTTCCAAACAACGCTTAGCGTGATATGGGAATTGGCTAGTACAAGTAGAGTATCATGAGATGAGGCCTAAGAGAACACACCAGACTTTTGATGTCTTTAAGCTGGGCATACCGATAGTTCACTAAGTCCACGTCACTCTAGGACAACCACAGCTGACAGTAACATAGCCACGAGTATGCTTTCTTGAACAGGGAACATATCAAATCTTTAGATAGGTACAAGGAAGATGCAGTGGTGCCCAGTGCCAGGACAAGAGGCAATGGGCACAAACCATGACACAAGAGGTTCCCTCTGAACACAAGGAAACACTGCTTTGCCATGCAGGTGATGGAGCAGGTACAGGTACAGGTTGCACAGAGAGGCTGTGGAGCTTCCACCCTGGGAGATCTTCAAAAGCTGCCTGGACGTGGTCCTGTTCAACCTGCTGTAGGTAAACCTGCTCGAGCAGGGGTTGGACCAGGTGACCTCCAGATGCCCCTTTCCCACTTCAGCCATTCTGTGATTCTGTGAAATCCCATATGAACCTTAAAACCACGTGTGAGACCAACTTCCCCAACATCCAAAGCTCTGATGGTATCTAAAATCTATATGAAAATTCTACATTACTGGATTTGCATTTTATATATTTCAAGGAAAATTCCTGGCATTCATTTCTGAAAAAAAAGGAGTGCTGAGACAAAAAACATTATAACTACACATTTAAAAACATTTTTATCATTTGCATCTTCTATTTTATGCAGCTTGTAAGATAACTCTTTGTACCTCCAATTTGAAGTACCACTGTGAATACTAGCTATCACAGCAGCTAAAAAGTACTTTTGGGAGTTCAATGATGAGAATCTTACTGATGCTGCTGGAGCCCTTGTATTTTTTGAAGCATTAAGGTTTGCAATATGTCACCAAAGTATGATAAATTTAATCACAGTAAGCAAAATAATGTCCACGGGATTTATGTCCTACCATTTCTCTCTAGGATTATGAGTACCTTGACCTAGAGAGATAAGTGTTAGGATTTCAGCAGCTATTAATCCGGTCCTGGATTATTATTTTATGATGTTGGGAGCGCAGTCCGTCTGTTAGTCACCATGCCAGCACGGACCTGGCACCTCTGAAGATATGCCAAACACGTTGCTCCTGGGGCAAGATGTAGCTCCTGGGAACTGTATGAGGACCGTGCCATGCAGAGAAGATGCCAGACTGTTGTTTGATCATCAGGTATAGCAGATGTAGGCATTGCCTTTTTGCCTTTTCAACCCATTCCCTGGATTCAGGCGAGAAGAGCGCAGCATGGTGAGAAATATTTCTCATGGCTTAGTTTTCAATCGGAGCAGTTTCCTTCACCAAGTCACTGTGCACTCAGCAAGCCTGAGTGCCAGCCACAGAAAGAGGGAGGATGGCTCTGGTCATCCCATAAAGCCAGAGCCAACACTTAAACAGATCAGAGAACCAACTCCCCTGTGTTCTCAAATACTAAGGAAATTGTGAGAGAAACAAAATGCCCAGCACATGGCCAAACCTCGACTGGAGGAGCATAAAGCCTTCTAAACTCAATCTTCTCTCCCAAGACTGGTTTTGTACTGCTCTGCTCAGTCAAGATATGGGATCATGGATTCCTTCCCTGTGGCAATCAACTCTTTGATACCAGCCAAGACATAGCAATCTTCAGAGATAACTCGTAGACTAAAAGGAAAAACAGACCCACTGAACAACACTACGGAAAAGGACTGTTTCAGTAATGGCTGAAACTGAACATGCTTCCAAACAGCCATTTTGGGGGTGAGAAATGTACAACTCTGCTTTTCTTCATGGTTTCCACTCACACATTCAAATGTACCTGCAGCCCAGCTAGAGTTGGAATCGCACCGCAACAGCGGGGATAAGGTTATGACAATGCACGACCTGAGATCTCTATCAATGATTTGTGTTCTGAGAGATTACAGATTCTTATCCTGTGGCTTTACTTATAGTAATCAGTCAATTTTGACAGCTAATCTAAAGGTCCATAGATATTGTTGCTCAGAAGCTCAGCAGGTATTGCTGAGATCTGTTTTTAGATAACCCAACTATTTACCTACTTTAAAAAACACATACCAAAGGATGTGCTTTATCTCCTCACCAGTGGGTTTAAGCCAAAGGTGAACGAAGTGCAATTCACAGGCCCAGAAGTTAAACTCAAAACCAGCCTCGTTTTTCAGATGGGACACTGACCACATCCCAGCCCGTACACAACCACAATGTGCATTATTTATCAAGATGGCACACATAAACAAGGGCAATTTTTCAATTAAGCTTTATTTCAAGCCTAAGGGACAAATATTACCATCACATGACTATAATATCACCAGCACGCATACCTACCCTGGTAGCACTTCAGCCTGAAACCTCCTCAACTATAAACATTTGAAGGAGTCACGCTGAAGCTTGTTGACAAATCCGGAATTTTACGATCTAATGCTGCGTTGCAATGTGGGCAATACCCACTGAAATTTGTGGAGCCTGTGGTTAAAATCTCTGGCACTTCACCAGGCTCAGACACGTATCCCACAACATTTTATCTTGTCGCACTGGCACATACACTGACAGGTTCACACAAGGGGCCTTTGTGGATAGAAACAATGAGAGAGGCGCGCACAGAACAGGAAAATGGGTGGTGACCACCAAGAACTGGAAAAAAGCCTCTTTCAAAGGAAGGTCTTTGAAAACATTCATTACACCCCACCCAGCTATTTTCACTACAATATTTCAGTACATAAAAAACAACACAGGGAAAACAAACAGCCCACCCTTCAATATGCTGTAGGCTCTTCAGCCCCTGAAAAAAAGGTCAGCAAGCCATAATGCTGCAGAAATCTTCACCAAGCAGAGTTGTGTAAGAGGTCTGCAAGCATCCACTGTAACCTTCCCCCCACCAGCAGTCTCACATGTCTCCAGTCTCTCTATATAAGCAGAGTCAATTAGATATCTTTATTTTCAGAGTAAAGCCATCAAAATTTCAAACTGCATTGGCTGGTAAAGAAATGACAGCGAGCATTTACAGAGAACATAAAGTAAATATATTGTGACAACTCAAAAAATTGTTAGAGAAGTGAATGGCCTTCCACAATGCATTCCAGTTGTGCGTTTTGCCTTGCATTTGCTAATTTTACCAATTAGGGCAGTAGTTAGAACTAATAAAATATTTAAGATAGAACGGCTGCAAGTCAGAAAAGGAGCAATAAAACCAATACATAATGAAATAGGCCTCTGAAATCAGCACATCCTCAAAGGCTAGAGGCCAGCTTTCAACGTAAGGAGGCCAGGCTTTCACAGAGGCTTGTCTCCACTGCAGACGGTGAGGTTACCAGAAAAGCAAAGATCGCACAGGTGAGACACTCCCAGCCTTGAGAACACAAAATGATGTCCTTCTCCTAAGGTTTTGGGCTGCTCTGTGATGATGCCCTCCACGGTGCTCTAACAACCACATTCAAAGCAATCATCAACATTACTTTGCCTGTTAATAAGCTGTGTCTTGTCCTTCCCTAAGTGTCAAATCCTTTAAACGCCTCTGTTAATAAAGTTAAGAAAACAGCTCTTGCAATAAAAATCTTTATGGAATGATGTTGACTCTCTTTTTCCCTTTTGGACCTATATCATTTTAATATGTGATCAGTTACAATGCAATTTAATGGTTTCTCCATCTCCCTCTCTTGGTCATTGCAGACATCCACAATAAGACGGATGTCCAGAGACCCAGAAAGATTAAACAGCCACTTCTTTGGCAAAGAGGGAATAATAATTCTTCAGAACAACAATACCGATGTTTCTAAATTTTGATTATTCCATGTAACGCAGTTTCCTCGACTTCCTGAAACAACTATCCAGTGTAAATCCTCAGAGCCAGGCTGCATTTTTTTGCCCTTTGGGGTGCAAGTTTTGTCTGTACAAACATCCTGGGACAAACCTCATTCTTACTCCCTGCTTTCTTTCCAGGGGGCTGTTACTTTACACAGTGGCTCTTTAATTGTCTGTCTCTTCTTAAGTAAGCCATCAGGTAAACTGAAATAGCGACAACTTCACATGGTGTGATTTCGATCTCCCATTGGTATTTAGGTCTGTCACTAGTTTAAACTGATAAAATAAAAGATTAGTGGCTTGATTTTGGTCTCCTCTTTCTACACAGGAAAATGAGTCACCTACCAAAGGTTGAGATTGTTTCACCTATCTGGCCAGAAAAGCAGTAGTCACTTCAGCAGGGTTAGGCAATTCTTCTAGACTTACAGCTAAATCACAAACTGGAGCCATGTACTTCAGGGGGATCAGTGCCCCCTGCGCACACACCTCTTCACAGCTCCCCTGTAATCACCTCCTGTCTGGCTCATTAAGACAACTGCAGTGTTATACTGGGAAGAATCAACTGGTGATCACGCCAGCATTTTCTGCTGCTCTGTTCCCAGTGTGCAGACACGACGTTCCTCTGCTCCAGCCTCAGGTCAAGTGCTTTGGGCTAACACGCGCTGCAACGCTGTGCTCCTACTGCCAGGGCAGCCAGACTCGCTCCCTGGTGCTATCACCCTCTCCCTGCGTGGCTGCACCTGAGGTGAGCTTAACCAACGTATGTGTCATCTAAAGAAAGTAGCACCAGTCACAGAGAAGCTATTTATCCGAACAAAACCCTCGTCATTTCTTAGCAAAGCCTTTCCTTCAGCCGCTGGCAGTGCCATGGTGAGTGCTCTCATGGCTACCTGCCTTGCAGGATACGGCAGAAGTGAGGGCGACTGTCGAAACTCCGGTACTTGAGGAGGAAACACTTGTGGCCTCTCCATGCTCAACTGCAGAATTTCAAGTATTTTAAAAATTAAGGCTTGGTTCTGTCAGGAAATGGCCGCCAGCTCTTCTGATGCGTAGCCCTGAATAATTAATTGCTCGCTACACAAAGACTTTCAAAGGGAACTGATAGTAATAAGGGCAGTCTGCAGTTGTATTACAAACCGTGAATAACCGGATGTAGCTGTTCTCTTTCAGCATTTCTTGCTTTATCTGGGTTTCTTTTCCCACTACTAACTACTAACTCTTTAAACTTCTGTGTATCTAGAACCAAAGGGTAGCTGCTCTAGACAAATGTAAAAGATGATAATGAATGAATGGAGGCCACAAAGCTGGGGAGCATTCAGAGTGCATAGGCATATTCACAATGCCAGATTTCTCCATTTTTTTTTAATTTTTATTTCTTTAACTTCAGAACTAATAAATAAATCAGTATTTTGCCATTATCCCTGCTGAAGCTTTTATTTCCCAAATTTAAGCAAACAGGGCACGTGCACATATACCGGGCCTAATTCTCATCTTCATCACCATCCCGTCACCCCAGAAGGACAGGAGGGGGGAGTCTAAGAACAGTAATAAATTATAGTTATGACAACGGTATGAGGTTGATAAAACTCATTTTTTTTCCAGAAAATAGTCTACTTTTTTGTTTAATTTATTATAATTAACAGTCATCATCTTACTATTAAAGCCCCTTGCATTCTCTTAACAAAAGGCACACTACAATCATCCCGATTGGACATACATCAGAACTTCGCCTTTCAGTTGTGCCTAAGTCAGCACCAGCAGGGCAATGAAACAAGCACAGGAAGAATAACCACCCTCTCTGCTCATGTAAATCAGCATGACTCCATGGGCTTAGCAGTGACGCTCCAGTTCGCATCTGTCAGGGCGTGGTACCTCGATATTTCATTATTCTGATTCTAACTGTAAGGCAGCCAGGTTTCTGACAAGACAGCCCAAGATACACATGCTGAAATGCATACAACTGTATCAGTACATGCATGAGGGCTCACAAGGATTACAGAAAACAGATGGTAATTCCCAAGACGAGGGTGAAGGTGCCCTCGGCCTTTTTGAGCTGACAGTCTCAATAATTACCAGCACCATTTTGGAAACATACCTTGTCTCTGCTTAGAGCAGTTCTTGGAAAACGCAACTTTTTTTCTTCTTGTTCTTTTCTAAATTAAATAACTTTATCAACTAAACTGAATGGCTGTTCCAAGAATGACTGCTTTCTCAGGAGAAGCAGAAAGGAAAAAAAAATGGGGGGGGCAGGGAGAGAAGCTGCACTCACTGCCAAACCCAATGGTTTTGTCATTAGAAAACACAACTGGGATGGTACACAGGCCAAAGATGAGGTATGCTGAGAAACAATTGTACAACAAGCCTACTGAAAATGCTAGTGCAAAAGAATGATGAGGCAGGCACAGAGTGAGCAGGATGTACCTGTGTGGGTACAAGCTGAATCCAGAAAGGCAACGTAGCTCGTATTAGTGTATCCTCTCGAGTTGCATTTGTATGCCAGTGTAGTTAACTATGTTTGTACAAAACATGCTGCCATGGCCAAGAGCAGTTATAAAAGGATTTTTATCCCTTCACAGACAGAAAAAAAAGATAAAGTGCTTTCATATACAGTACAGAACATGAATAAATATTTAAATCTTCTACTGGAACAACCAGTGTGAAATGCATTTAAGATTAAGAAATCTTTACAATGCAATGCGTATGGTAAACAACATCAATAATTAGTTTTAAAGAGCAAGGCATGCCACACCATTGTATGCGATTGCAAGATGATTTAGTATAGTTTTTTGTAAATAGTGCATTTATGAAATAACAAACCACAGAGAAACACAGATTATGTACATCGTTTTACTCCCATTTTTTTTCATGTTATTCACCATTGTACACAACAACCACCAACATCAAAAATTCCTCTAGTTCTTATTATCATTCCTTCATACATGTAATGGACTGCCACCAATTTCTGCTGACCTTCCCACTAGTCTCTCAAAGAAAACTTGAAAACATTTGGAATAAATCTCCAAGGACTGTAGAAGAACAAGTCATTAACAGCATAAACCCACATTGGTTGAGCATTTCAATGACAACTTCTTCACCTTAGAGGGTCCAATATCTCAGATCACCACCTAAGGATCAAATAGGTGATTTTTATGAACAGTACTAAATAAAGCTTTATTATCTACCAATAAATGTTTATCATAGCTGAGAAGAGGTTGTTTAGCCTTATCTTACAAAAGTTGGAAAAAGCTGTCTGTGTTGGAAAGCACAGTGACTACAGTTTATCCACAGTGTGACAAGAAACAGGAAAGTCCACTTATCTACTGTATTTTCAATAAAGCTTCAAATCAGAGTGGAGGTAGGGTGCAGGCCCACACCTGTGCAGATGCAGGGATTTTATTCATTATGACTATAGCGTGTTTTATATAAATCCTGCATGAAGACATGTTTCCCCAAAGCTCTGGCTTACTAACAGCTCTGGGAGAAGGACGAATGACAGTGCCAAACCTCACCAGTCCAGAGAGGATGAATGCCAACAACTTGCTTAACCTGTACATCAGAGGTTACAGGATTCACTTGAATTAATACAATTTGAACCTGAGCATTTCTTTAAAAGAACAACCCAGTCAATTTAAGCAACTTTCAGGGCTGGAGAACCAACCCGCTCTAACATTTAGTATGTTGTTCTACTGGTCAGTCACCTTCACTGTCAAAATATTTGCACAGATTTTATTTTTCCTGCATAAGAATTAATTCTCACTGCCTATTTTTATAGGTCTGAAGTTATTTAGGGCATATAGGCGTGCCAGCCCGATACCACTTGACTTTCAGCCTCTGTTTTATATTCTCAAAAAAATCTTCTAACTAGCAGGTCTTGCATCACTGATATGTTCTGTGCAAAAACACTGTGCAAATTCAAAACAAACATTCAAAATGAGAAAACTTCAGGCAGTAAAGAATGCAGAATTACAAACTGGAGTCTGGCCAGAAGGGAGAGGAAAGACAGGGAAACAAGCAAGATAAGCTGCAGGGTTTGAGGCGAGAAAAATAAATAAACAGCCCACAACTCCCAGAAAATAGCATTTGCACCTACCCTGGTGAATGCTCCTCCTGCATTACATATGTACCCACCACAGCAAATTTTTATTTAGGTGCTTTTGGAATTACACCGTTCACTAGTACTCACCATCACACAACTTTGCGTGTCATGAACATTTCTACAGACAACTTGTGACTGTAAAAATCTATGGGTAGATAGAGGTAGTGCCAGTAAGCCTGCTGCTGCCTTATGACATCTCCCCTGTGCTTGCATGGGAAGAACTGAATTGCCAAGGAGCATACTCTCTGGTTTAGGGTTGACTCAGGACAACTCTGCACAGCCAGCCTCCAAACATGTCTTTCTCATGTATTTTGGGATCTACTGCTACTTAAATCATCATCTTGAAATATTAAGCACTGCACCACCCCATTTTAGCATTAAAAACAAAACAGCAACAAAACAACTGGGAAAATCACCCTCGACATGTGGTTCAGGATGTTGCAAGCCTGCCCCATCGGACTCCAATCCAGAGCACACTTCCAGTATTCACGCTTATCCCCAAAACAAACAAGGAACCTAAACATGGTAGGGATCAGCAAAAAAATAAATAATAAAAAAAAATAATCATAAATTCCATCCAAGCGATGGTATTTGCGGTGTTACGAGGGAAGAGGACATAGCAGGGACCCAGCAGAGTCCAGGACGAAGAACTAGCCTGCAGTGCTGCAAAGGCAAAGTTTCCCCTCCGCAAGTGCCCCTGCGGGGGATCACACCTGTCCCTGGGACCTAGTCTCACCTCACTACGTTAACGGGGAGTGGAGTTATCCATCGGTAAGAGGCTAGAGCACACCTCTTCAAAATAGGTTTTGTTTTCTGTTTTCTTGTCTTGTGCCAATGCCAATAAACACAAAATACTTTGCTTTCAGCTTTGCCTCTGACATGTCATGCTCCTTATATCAGAGCAGCTGCTAGAAGAAGACAGTCACTGTTCGGCATGGCCAGGACCATCCAAGTTTCTGCATTGATTCTGTTACTTGGCTGCCAAGAGAGAAGCATAAAGATTTAGAAAATAAAGTAGATAGAAACAACAAACTGGGGGGAACTTCAAACAACACAAGAGGTCTGCATGGAAAAAATAACTATTTCTACAAGTCCATTACAAAAAGCAATGAAAATTTCATGCTATTTTATAGTCCAAGAAAGAATGAATGTTTAGCTAACTTATGGTACAGTATTTTCAGTGACTCAAAAATATATTATTATAGGGGAAAAAAAGCTTATATAAAAAAAAATCACTGACAAATTCACTATATATTTATATTAATATATAAAAGTATTGAGGAGTATTTGAAATCAATACCTCTCTAAGTAAAGCATGAAGGGTCACTAACAGAGTTTCATTAAATGTTTTCTACCATAAAGAGGCCTGAAGCATGGAGAGAACTGGAAACCAGATTTTTATCAAACCATCTCTGGCGGAAGTAGATAACACAATTCAGAAAATGGGAGAAAGATTTGGGAGTGCCGTCAGCAGACTTAGGGAGAGGAAGGGGAAAGGAGACAACCAAAAAAAATCCCATGGGTGCAGAAAGACTTCAAGGGCATGGAAAATATTTTTAAGTGCAGACCTAGAATTAGATAGAGAGAGAAGTGGAAGAACTTTTCACCCTAAGTGTCTTGCTTCACACAGCGTGAAAGGTGCAAGTGTGGCTGAAATACAGGAACATCTGGACTCTGTTAAGTCCCAGTTATGCAAGCAGTGATCACCTTAATTAACCAGGTTTTGAGAACAGTCAGAAGGACAAAGATAAATTCTGTTAGCACTTCTAAGATCAAAAGGGTCCAGTCAGCCCAGTAGCTTCATCAGCCTGATGTATCAAGACTTAGTAAATCAGAAATGGTCTAAAGAAGGAGCCACATCTCATCCCCACAAGAAGAAAAGTTACTGGATAAAAACTTTTAGAAATGATAAAAATATACCCTCTATTCAGTAGTACCTTCACATAAACATATAAGACTACAGCCATGCAGACACAACTTTACATCAGGATGTATTTTCTACTCACACAGGTATTTCCCTCCTCCCTATGCTGCTGCCCACCAAGTTGCTCTTTCCTCACCCATACAAATCTCCCAAGACTGCTCAGTAAGCCTCATGCTAGCACTTGCACCTTCGAGACCACTCTGCCCTGCTCAGAAAGCTACATGCTCTCCTAAGGACAACTCTCCCTTCCAGTAGCGACAATTTCATTTACTGGAAAGCCTTTGACACTGTTTTTCCTACCTCTGGCCTCAACAAACTTCTGTCAGTCCAAACAGCTCTGGTCTTGCATGCTTTACCCTCTGGTCTGGCTGCTCACCTAAATTCCCTTAAAATAGCAAATTTTCTAGCATAACTGTAACACAACTCAGCAGGCCTGGAGGTGCTGAGCACTTTGCAACCTCCTCCCAAAGACGAATGGGACGTACAAGAGTTTAGGCTGAGACCAGCCAGTCTCAGGACTCAGTTCTGCAGTAGTGTGCATCTCCCCATGCATTTTACACTGACTTTTCAGCAAAGAGACCATTTTCCTAAAGCTCTCCCTGTTTCAATGCTGCTGTTTTCAGTGCTTTTGTGGTCTATTCTCCCCTGTTTTCCTATGTCATGAGGGAATAGGGGACTATTTTCTGCAGTGACATAGCTTTGTCCAACAACCATTCATAACTACAAGACGACAAATACGTACGTAGATAAGACCAACAGTGGAGCTAGTCCTGTTTCTGCTTGTGCACTGGAGTTCGTTCACCTTCAGGCCTTTGTTTCTAAACGAACATCAATTTTGCTGCTCCATTTTGTTCTCTGATGTGTTTGTTAGCCAGCACTTGAACATAGTGCCCGTGTGTAAGACTGCTTTGCTATCCAGCTATGGTGATATAGCTTTGATGTTACTCAAAGTTTTACTTCACTGAAGTTGTGTTTAACACACTGCGAAAAGCATCAGCTTGTGCCTCACATCCTGCCTGCCTGTTAACAGCCAGCTATTCGGAACAGAAGAACTGCTACTGGCAAGCAGACCTCTGCCATCATGGTTTCAGGTTGAACAAAATCTTCATAATTTTGTTTCATATCAGTAAAGTAAGATTTAGGTTTTCTTCCATTCTGGTATTGTGATTATTCTATTACATTGATATCTAATTATTATGCCACAAAAGCATCTCTGAAGGCCACTACGCGAAATACAGCTGGCGTTCATCTATCTGAACTGTATTACAAAATAAGAACCTAATGATCTATACTGACATATTAACATATTTTAACAGAACACTTTTTTTTTTCCTAAACACTTTGAAGCTGCAGAGGGAATACAAGAAAAACACAAAACAGGCATAATATAGAAGCAAAGCTGGAAGAAGTATAACATTATACTTATAACAGTAGTATTCAGCCACAATAAATAGTAAAGCAGTTTAGAATAACACAGACCCATATTTGTCAGATAAAAGTACTTCATAAAGAAGTTCTTACGTGTGATATTTTCTCCTACGTTACTCATGGAAATCCAGACATTCTTGCACAGGAAAACATTAGAATAGTAGCTTTGTACCTCATACAAGCCTGCACCTATGAGAAGTTGTCTGACCAGCAGCAGCAGAACTGTGTGCTGCAGCCGATACCCTGCACAGACACACAGATGGTAAGAGTTTCCCTAACTTCCAAGGTGCCCTTGTCTTATTTTTTGGGGCAGGTAAAGTGAGTTCCTATGCTTTCACAGACTGCCTGGCCCAGCAAGGCCCCAGCTGAGCAAGGCCCCTGGCTTCCCGAGGACTGCAGGCAGTGCAGCGATAGAGCAAAATAGCAATTGGCAGCAGTAGCTGCAGAAGGAGCACTGGAGAAAGGGCAGGTTTTTTGAAGGATGGTCAGAGGCAAGCCATTCAGGAATGTGACAGTGTAACTGTCCTTGACATTTTCAAACTGGCAAGCACTGTACAGCAGTATCCAGGCCGCAAACACAGAATACTTTTAGGTACTGCAATTAGAGTTTAGCAGTTGTTCCCTATGTAGCCATGCATAACTGAATGTCTTTAAATAAATACTTCGACAGACTACAAATGTAACAATCAGCATGTCCTCAAGAAATCGATCCTCTTCTAAAAATTCCGTGGCTAATATTTTACCCTGGACACTGGCTTTCCGTCATAAAAGTAGTTTGAATTCCAACCATTTAAAAAAATGACTCAACTTCAACTGAGATAAGGCTGGTTTAAAAGTAAATTATAAGATTTAAGAATACGTGAATATTTATGTTTCTTTAAACTCACACATTGGAATCACAAAATACACACAAAACCACCAGGCTCAGCAGTCTGTGCACCTGCCTTCCCATTTCTGAGTTATGTGAGTGACTGGGACATGGCTTCAAACTTATTTCTATCTTAGAGTCAAAAAATTTAAAAACAACAACAACAAAAAACATCAGACAGACAGAAAAGGGAAGTATGAGCCTTACCTACACATGGCTCTAAGACCTAAGGCGTTCACAACCTTAGTTCATAATTCACAGCCTCACATAATTCAGGATAAGTTTACAAGAGATACCAGCGCTGCAATGAGATAAACCACTTTTTCAGTATTCATCATTAGCAGATACATTCCTAAAGTTAGGGTGGATAAAATTATACTGATACAGCACTTCAAAGCACTATAAACATGTTTGGACTTGGCAATATTGTTGTAAAGAAAAAGATTATATGTTTGTATATATATATATATATATATGCACACACACAGTATTATTATATTTAATAGTTACCCCCCCCCCCCCCCCCCCCCAAGATGCCCTTGCTGGGATTTAGTATACCCATAATTTTAAAGGCGCTTGCCAGCATGGGAAGGAGGAGAAGACAACAAAAAACAGAGGACAAAAGTAGGTTAGAAGCACTAGCAAACATTATCCATTTAAACTGCTAATGGCAAGCTCTGTTGTTATATTTTTATCATTGCTTTTCTGCAAATTGCTTTTATCAGTGATAATTTAGCTTTTATTTCATTATCTAGCACAGCAGACAAAAGGAAAACAGATTTGTTTTACAGCAGCTCCAGCACTTGCTCTGTCCATTAACATTGACAGATGAAGGTAAATTAAAGCTCTTAGACCATGTTTTCAGCATGCATGGTAATGAAACTTCTGTACCTAACAAATACATGTTTCTAAAGGAGAACAGAGTGCATGCTAATGATTTTATTTTCTCCACACAGTGAATAGAACCTTTCGTATTTTAGAGAAAATGGCATAGCACATTCTCACATTTTTCTCTGTTCTGCTTCCAAATACATCTAAATGAAAACAGGGAGAATCAATGTCTTAAACAAGGACATTACTGCATCTCAGACAGCTGAACAGTGAAATAGCACTTTCCTTCCTTCCAGTTTTCTCAAGACCACAAAACCACAGAGTTGTGTTTGATTAAATTATTATATATGCATACAGAACCCTTGAAGGATGTTATGTTGTTCCAATGCTGTTCTTTATCCTCTTTTTTTTTAGGCATGTTTTAAGCTATTCTATTTACCACAACAGAGGTAGACAGATTGCTTTATAACTTTCATCTAAAATAATAAACTTATTTATAGAAGCTAATGTAAGTTCACAGCTGTTCTGGGCAAACGTTGGCCTTTCCATTTAAGTGATAGTATAATGGCTTTGATTGCAAACAGTTTTGCAAGAAAACCAACAAAATATTATCAACACCTCTAAAAATGCAACTAATATTTCATTAGTAATAGCCATTCTCCTAAGCAATAAAGTCAATTATTTTCTTCCATGAAATATCCTTTCACCTTAACCTGACAAAAAAGCCTCATTAGCAAAACAGAATTTCTCAAGTCTGTGAACTTGCAGCCAGATGTTTTGACTTTTGTTGAAGACCACCTAGGCTAATATTTCAAGAAAAGAATAATAATAAGTTCTTAATTCTAGATATTTGGGATAGTTTTAACTTGTGACGTACAAACCATGTAAAAAGATTCTCAAAGGCAATAGATGTCATTACAGTTTGTTCACTTTGAAATTGCCACCACAATCCAAACGTAAACACTTATTAACATATAATGCAAAATTAAAAGCTAGTGACAAAGTATTTCAAAGAAAATAATATTCTATATTGTAAAAGCAAAATTAGAATTCTGCTACCATAATTTCTTTAATGACTATTCAGTTGTGTGACAAATTACCCACTGATACTTGTCAAACTCCATTTCATTTTCTAATAAAAACTTTATTTTTCCTAGAATACATTTTTTAGTCTGAGATAAATTTAGTTTATTTTTATGTCCCTTCAGCAATTATTACATGACCAATTACAAACAAATTTTACTGCTGGGGCAAGGCACCCTGATGAAAATAGATTAATATTAAAGAGCATGGAAATTTGGAAGAGTAAAAAAAAAAAAAAAGAAAACTTCTTGGACTTCCACCAAGGCAGTTTCAAAGCGCAAACATGAATATAATTTAATCATTTCCTTACAAGCAGGCTTGGGTACAGGGCTCCCAAAGCAATGATAAAAATGAAGTCACAGAGCATGTGTTTTAAGAGGACCTTTACTGAGCAGGGGGAGGAGGAAGAACATGTTACTTGAATATTTTTAACCAGCTTTCCACAGATGGGTCTAAATCCAGCTCTTACGATTCTTCCCTGTCATAACCCACTACAGAGGTCAAAGGTTGAAGCTTTCCCAGAGGTTCACTGTGCATAACAAACACTAAGAATTCCCCATATTTAGTTTACATATAACAGCCCAAGTGCTGTGGCCATTTACATCCCATACAGTCCCATTAGTATTGAACAGGGCATAAATAAAGGCAGTCAAAGGCACGAGATCCTCCACATTTTCATTTTGCTTTGTTACTCATGCTTGTAAAAAGTTAATGCTTCTTATGCTCTTTAAAACACACTATGAGAGGATGACGGTAACACAAGTTTCATCATAAGCAGTGTATTTCTTTCTAATGTATTAAAACCATTAGTGATCAATTATTAAGCATTACAAAGATACTTGGGAGTGCTCAGATTTTCTTGTTTTCATTAGAAGTCCAATGAATAATTTGTGACAATGAGCTCTCCAAGCTGGACCGAAGGAGTAGGATCATACCCTATGGCTAACCTGGAGAAATCCTGGAGACATGTGGTCTGGGGGAGCTTGGACACTGCCAAAGATGAAATCTTTGGCTCTTATGCCAGGCTTCTGACCTGCGTGCTATTCCAGATCTATCATTTATCTTAAAACCAACAGCAAGGACGGACATTGGTAGGACGGGGAGGGCTGTTGAATAAGTACGCTAAACTGTCTAGGAAATTGTCATTCCAACTGCAGTTAGGACTGCTCATTCTAAAACTCTTTCCAATCAACCAATAAAGCCATTTTTTTTTTCCTTGAACTTTCTAAAACACTTCAAGAAATGTAAGAGCCAATATACACTGGGGATTGTTCCAAAAGAAGCTACCAGAATGATCACAGCAGGAAAGAAACACTGCAGTGTTTCAAAAGACGTTGTCATCATCAACAAACTCAGTTTAAGGAGAATTTTCTGCCCCAAGCTGTTCGTACAGCACTGGAGAAGAACAAAGGGACCTTAACGATGCTGTTGCACATATGACACAGCCCAAACCATCACCGGGTAAGAGTCAAAGGACTGCTCCAGCTGCTCCTTCTCCAGCCATCCACCGCCCGCTGCTTTTGCTGGGACACGCGGGCTGCGTGAGCAGGTGCTGCAGAAGCCGTAGACAAACACTTGAAGGTTAACATCTTCACAAGACGATGTGAATGAGAATTTAGCTTTTGTTGTTTTTGTGAATATGGCAGGTACCTGTAAACCAATCCTCTTCACACTCAGTCGATCTTTGACATTATTGTGCCCTACAAATATCCAGAACTTGTTTGGCACATGATGATGTTCCAAAAACAAGAACAGCATTGTAATTATGGTTTTGCTTTGTATATAAGTAGTGGTAACCACAAAATATATTTCAGGCTATTTGCTGCATATGCAATTCTATCTAGCATATAAACATCCCTCTCTCAAACAGAACCCCACATTAGCTACCCTGATGCCCCCCAAGCTTTCTGCAGTGCTCATTACCATTTCCTCTCCTCACCGCTCCCTGCCTACAGCAGCGCTCTCAAGCCTGTCTGTGCAACATCTTACAAGTCTCCATCACAGGTTTTACACTTTCCAGGTACAACAGATGCATAAAATAGACTCTGCATTTGCACATGCTAAATGCCCTCTGTTCCTCATTGAAGTCATCCTACAGGAAGCAAATGCAAATTACTGCCTTCCATATATAAGGCACAGTCCCAGGGACCTTGTTATTAAGTCATTAACCTTCACCTTTCATTTTACCTGTTTCCAGTATTCAAATTCTGCTTGAAACAGACTATGCTACTATTTCCATATGCTGTAATTTATTACCAAGTAATTCACTTCATTCATTTAACAGTAACAAACAACTGAGAGCACCAACTTTTAAGCAACAAGAAGAGTTTAATGATTATTGCAAAAGTTAACAACAGGATCCCCATAATCCTTGCAAAAATCTGTTTGCTCATGACTCTTATTCAAACCTTAAAGAAGAGTTTCAAATGCTATTTCTCTGCCTTCCAAGGCTATAACTCTGCACCCTAATGATGCTCCAGTTTATCAGGAGATTATGCTAGCCATGGCTAGTATCTTATCTAAGTAATCCCCCAGCGTTAGACCAAGGCTAAAGTTGTGCTAAGGGTATGTAAAATGCGCTTTGCTGAGGAAAAAGAAAACAACATACCATTTGGAGAAAAGGAGCAATAACTGCTAAGGAATAATTATGGTTGCTAGTAGCAAATGTTTATTTTCCTGCAAAACAAAGCAAAGCAGAAGCAACAAACATACTTACTTCATAACAGCCCTTATTAATCATCAGATTGAAAGTTGATTACACACATATTAATAACAGACACACAGTGATGAGAATGTCTGCTTAAAAAACGTATATGGCCGCTGAAATCAGCAGGAGAGATTTTTGCAGAGAATTTAGATAGAGTGAAAGTAAAGCTCGTTTGCCTGTTTAGGTGATTTGTATCCCTGCTTCTTCAATCCTTTCTGCCCTCCTGGGGTATCCTCATCTGTAGAGGAATGCAGAGGAATAGCCCTGGGGGGGCAGGTGAGGGGTAGATCTAGCCCAGCATCCTCCCATCTGACCATTTCAATCAGTGGACACCCAAAAACTGGCACAGAAAGCAGAGTAGTGCTTCCCCAAAACCTCCACCTGTCCATTGTGGGGATGGAATACTGTCCCCAAGATGTTTGGTTCAGTCAAACCTCTAGTGGCTACAGATGCTTTTGATGACTAGCATATAGCTAATCCTCAGCAAAAACCTTTCAAATTACACGCAGTGGTAGGCCAGCCTGGCACTCACAGCTGAAACTGCTCATGCTACTGTCCTGCCAGCCCTGCCATGCACCATGCACCGTACAGCAGCCGCATCAGGAGAGACCCATGCTGGGGAAGAGGGCTCTGCAGAAAGGCCAAGCCTCAATGAGCACTAGGATCAGGAAAAGGAAAGCGTACCTCTTGTCCTCTGCAACACTCACAGTGCAGAGCACTACGCTTTTCTTTGCCTTTGTTTCAACAATGTCCCTCATTAAAGGAAACAGAAATTTCCTTATTAAAGGAAACAGAAATTTCCTTATTTTTGCTGTTTAGAGAAACTTAAGTGTACAAAATTTGTAAGATGTCATTGTTTTTCTGGGACTTTTTTGCTGACATTTCAAAAGGTGCATTTTCATAACTTGATTCCAGACCTCCTGCATGATTCCTTAATGCTTTTAAAAACACAAACAAAAACCAATGCACCACAAGCAACAGTAATGTTTACTATTCACTTCTGCTTGATTTGGCAGATCTGACAACCAGAGAGCTTTTCAGATCTCTATTTTTTGTAGTATAACTAAGACTAGACTTCCTCACCATAGCATGCACTGGTTTTCACTGTTAATTTTACAGTTCCTTCACTTCACTTTTTCAAACCACATCCATTTAAGCTTTTCAAGCATACTTAGACACACAAATGTACTAATTGTCGCTATTAAGACCTGTCCTCTATGGGGCTAAGTACTCTGCGTTACTCCTTCAGAAAGTAGAAGTTGTTCCAAAACTCCTGAGGTCTTAAGGAGACTGGATTTTATGGCATACAAGAAAATTGTCGTTACACACCTACAGCATTCCTTCATGTGCACAGATCACTAATTACAGCATACAAGTTATAACACTGCATGAGACATGGCGTACTCTGCAGTGGCATCACAAGTTTGGCTTTCTTTGGGGATGGACTACAGCCTACAGGCAAGTTTCATAAAGAAATTTAAAATTATAATATGAAAATTTAAAAATATATATATAAAATATACATATATATACATATTTATCATCAACTCTCTCTCCACTGCAATACACACGAGGAGTATCTAAACAAAGTCACAAGTATTTCTCTGCATGATACATACGAAGAGGTTTACAAATGTCGCCTACTTTGTCAGCTGCAGAATGCAGTTCACAAAAAATGCTCTAATAGTCTTTGACACCACAAGCACAACCTCATTTCTAATGTTTCCAGTTAGTCTGAACACAGCCTCTTCCTTAGATAAGAAGGTTAGTCTTGCTCCTGCAGAAGTTAAGCCTGAGGAGCAAGGAGCGAGATCTTTGGCTTCACAAACCGACAGACATTCAGGACTGAAAACATCCAGCGTTAAGCAAGCTGCTCCCTTCTCCCTTTATCTGTGAGCACAGGCATTTTGAAAGCGCGTATCTGCCCTGATACATCCTTCAAAGGCGAGCAGTATCTCCCCACACCAAAAGGCGAGTGACGGAGGCTGCTACCCCCCAAAGATAGCTATCGCTCCCCTCCTGTGGTGAGACGCGTGTGGACTCGCGATCACTGTCCTCAACCCCAGCCTGCTCTGAGCTCGACATATAGACATGTACTCAGCCATGCAAGTGACACAGGGTGTTCCCCCGCTCCGAAAGTAGATTACTGTGCAGGGCTACATGCTTGTTTACTTGACTGAGATCCATATTTAGACATGTGTACAAGTGCACAACCCTGAGCTGTTTATTCAGATGAAACCCCGCTGAATGCAGTGGGCATTTGTCTGCGGATGCAGCTGAGGAGTAAACCCTTAAACGCTGTGCAGTGATCACTTGCACCTTTCTAAATCATCAAAGAAAAAGAAAGGCAAAGAAAAGAAAATAAAAGGAGGGAGAGCATCACTGTGTGACTGTGGGCCTCTCAGACATTCAGCCACATTTTAACTCAAGAGAGCATTTATGGTGCTCTAGCACTGCCGTTCAGATCTAAAGCTCATGTAAAAATTGAGGCTTGTAATTCTTTACTGTGGTTGCACTGATCTGTTTTGAAGGAGAGCTTCTGAAACTCTTTATTCTGTGGCCCTGTGACTTGATAAGCCATTTTTTCTGAAATCTTTTAAAACTGTTCAGATGTTTTGCACAGTAGGCACAAATATTTTTTGAAAGACAGGCTGCTGTGTACTAAAATTCATCTCTAACTACTTCCATTTAGAGGGGAAATCTTTATTGGCTGTGGCATGTGTTCTACAGTTGGCTACGCTATGATCAGCCCAATATCTTTTCTAATTCTTACACTTCTTCCGTAATCTTAGAGCCAATCCAGCATTGGTCTACTTGTACAACGTGATTTCTATTTGAATGGCTTATCCAGGACCCCAAAACCATCAGTGAGAAGCTAGCTTTGTACTGGCACATAGTGGCTTCCCCATCACCTGAAAAAAAACAAAACAAAACAAAAAAAACTCAGATGAACCTGGTTTATTAGGCAGCCATCTTCCAAAAATGTGGTATATTTAGACAATCCTCCCAGAAATGGTGGTATTCACAATACTTTAAAATGGTCTGCTAGTTGTCAGTAGTATTGACATTATGTTACTTGGAGAGTTCTCCAACTGCCCTATCAGCTAGACTATCATAAAGTCGTTAAAATTCGGATCCTAAGAATACAAAGTAATAAACCGCTCTTAACTGACCAGAAAAGCGACCTCATAATACACATTAACTGATAACGAATATTTTCCATTAAATTAATCAGATTAATAAACAGTGTTGCAAGAAGTCATGTGTAGGCAGCATGAACTTTTGCATGTCAAAGTTACTATGGCAACTGGATAACCTGGATTTGTGGAAGAGATGACAGTATGAGCTGATTTAAACAAAGTCTCACATAGCTGGGATGACTAAGCCACTTCAAATGTTTTCCCTAAAATGATTCTTCTGTTTCTTCACAGCAGATAACATTTAACTGAAAGACCATACGAGATCTGAGAACTGTAATGCACAAATCAGGAAAGTCTATTGAGGAAATTTACAAGTGTACTGAAACAACTATTTTGTAATCTTTACTCTTCAGCTTTTCAAACTTATGCCAGGAATGGGGTTGCCAAAGAACAGGATTAACAGCTTGAAAGCTGCATTTAGAAAGGGGACTGTTGAAGGTGTCATGTCAGACAGCTGTCTTTTTGAAAATGAGTTCCGGACAAAGCTCTGTAATTACATGCAGTGCTGTATGTGTAAATACACGTGAAAACAAGTATTAAAAAAATTATTGGTATAAACGCAGTTTAAACTGCTATAAAAATCACTTCTAAAACATATATAAAAATAATCCAGGCTAAAAAGCAGTAAACTTTGAAATACGCATTAATTTTGCATTACTTTATTAACACAGACAACTGCAGAAACAACTTGTGCAGAAGCGTTGCAAATCAGCAGAATTCGAAGACTTTTTTCTTCAATACCTTAGTTTTGCTATCTTTGTCTCAAAATTAGTACTCAAGATACCTGGAGCACATTTGCAAGGCACATGTGAGGACTCCTAACTGAGTGACGACTAGCCATAATGAGAATTGCATACTGCTCTGGAAACGTGCTCGTTCATTGATAACGCTGCCTGCGGCATTGTCTCCCCTTTGTTAATCGACGTCTCTATCTGTCACAGAAATCAGAGTAACAGCGGCACATGTTTCAAAGGTGTACTCAGCCCGACGTTTTGTCCGGCACTTGTCTCGTCACGAGGTCGAGGCAGGCAGCCTCACTTCTCCCGGCCGTGGCCGCATGGCTGCACGCCCACGCCGTGCTCCCGGCTCCCCGTGGAAGGACGTTTCCGCCAGCGTCACCGCTGGGATGGCTCCCGCAGCCGAGGCTACTCGCCCGCACGTTTGCAGGGCTGGCCTTTTAAAAGTCAGCCGTCTGACGGGGCAGTGACCAGATCAAGTCGCAGTTATACAAGGAGCAAGGAAATATTATGCAAGACCACAGGAAGTCAGAGGAGACAGTATTCTGGGCAGGCCTGGCAAGGAGTCTGTGTGAACTCCAGCTAACAAGCAAAGCTCGGTCGTTGGCGCCAAATTCAGCAGAGAACATTCCCAGTGCTGCAAAGGATAACACTCCCCATGTTTTTGCCAGTGGGCTGCGGTCCAGGACGCCATGTACCTGATGAGATGCAGATAAACCCAGGTCTTATTTTTCGCCAAGTCTTCATTTATTTTTAAAATTTGGAGCATATTTTTGTCCGACATTTGTTAGAAGTGGCAAATGGTTTGTTTTCATGGCTTTGCTAATAGACCGCTTGTTCTTACGCTCCCTATAATTTCAACTACAATAAGTGACCTACAAAGAAAACGTGTGGCAGAAGCCTCATTTTTTCCATGCGTTTTGCCCATCTCCACCTCAAGATACTCTGCGAATAGGATGTGTGAAGGTCCTGGATTCCTCTTCCCTTGGCATTTCGGAATGACTGCTGCAAGTGGAGTTGGCGCAAATAAAATGACACCCACCTCTCGCTCAATGGCGCTATTTTAATCTGCTTTCATGCATAAAGTTGGTGGTGGGTTTTTTGTTTGTTTCTTTTTTCATTTTCAAGAACTATTTTATCCAGGTCTTACTTGAAGAAGACATCAATTCAAGTGCAGCAAAGTTTGTCTCCAAATGGCTGAAAAAGGTGGCCTCCGTCTGGCATCATCATCTACAAACACTTGAGCATGGAGAAGTTTCATGCTTCGTTCAAGGACCCACCTTAAAAACATCAATGGTTTGAGGTGGAAATCCATTTTGAGATTCACACACATGCCCCCAAATAAGAAGTGCAGCATGTAAAGTATTACACAACACAAAACAATTACCAATTGTGATGAGTGTAGACAAAGCATTCTCAAGAGAATCTATTTTATGTTTGTAATCAACCTCCTAAAAAACAATAGGGCTCTCCTTCCAGCAAACACACAATACAAACAAAAACCAAACAGTCCTACTGCCTTGATAGGGGGAAAAGATTCTGAGAAGTATAATAGATCTTCAGTTGATATGGACTGCCAACAGCAATGAAATGATTTGAAGTTTCCCTTATTACCATCACTTACGGGAACAACAAACACACTTTTAATAAGAGATTCCCGTCTTCCCCATGGTTCACTCATGAAAAGGTTCCCATAACCTAGCACTTTTGCAAAAATAATTAAATGACCACTGCAGCAACACAGGAAAGTGAAAATGTTACTGGTGACAATGCCTTCATTGTTACGCTAGTATAACAATGACCAAAATTAATCATGAATCTGACAATAAATACCAAATGCATACACAATTGGACCTCTCCAACCAAAACTGACCTTTCTACAGCTGGATCCAAAGCTATTGCTGGTTCAGAAGTTTGTTTCTCCGGTTGAAGACAGCGATTCCTTTCCAGAACAAAGAACTCCAACAGCTCTACTCAGGTTTTGAGTCAAACTCACACTGAAGGTTTTAATCCGGCCAGCGTAAAATATCTTGTAGTATCAAGTGTTTATGTTAATCATTTCTCACTTTTGTCTAGAACTGTTAAGGTTTAAGCATTCTGAATTACCCTGAAATACCAAGAGTAAGGAAAAACATTTTATATGCCTCCATTTCAACCATATATAAAGGCAAATATTTCATAACGAGTTTTGAAATGCCATGGGAGTTAAATTAGTAAATCATTCTACAAAGGCAATGAGTTGTTCTGCAAACTACTGCACGAGCAAAACCTTGCTTCCCAGTGCTCCACAAACTCTTGCTGGACTCTGGTATCTGTAGCCGTGAGCTGCAAGCATGGGGCTGGCTGGAGTTGCTGCCACTAGGCTTGTTTAGGAGAACAAGCTGAAAGAGGACAGTTCTTCTAATCGCTGGCTGATTACTATTAAACTACATCTTACACTGAAATTTATTTTGATGACTGCATTAGTTTAAAGGCAATTCACAACGACCCAAAATGATTCCCTGAACTTCACATATCCAATTCATATTCAGTTACAACAAACTAAAATACACCTACCCCCACAAGCAATAAAGCATTTACTGCCTTTGGGTGGAGTGAGAGATGTTTTGACTCTCACCAGCTAGTATAGCTAATACTATAGGACCCGAGGGAACGGCACGAAGCTGTGACATGGGAGGTTAAGGCTGGATATTAGTGAAAGGTTATTCTCTGAGAGGGTGGTTAGACACTGGAACAGGTTCCCCAGGGCAGTGGGTCACAACACCAATCCTGCTGGAGTGTTTGGACAACACTCTCAGACACATGGGTTGATTTTTGGGTAGTCCTGTGTGGAGCCAGGAGCTGGACTCAGTGGGCTTTGTGGGTCCCTTTCAACTTGGAATATTCTATGATTCTGTGATATCTCTAGCTTCAGGCCTTCTCTTTATATTCCTTTGGTACCGTAATTTCATACTACAGAGCTTTCCTGTAAGTCCTATAACGATGCCTGGTATGTGAGCAAACTAAATACTTTTAGAACAGTGTATTAAAATAGACTTACCCACTAAATATTTTCTTCTATAACTTGGTAAATCAGAAGCTACTTCCCACACAAATAAGTACATAAGAATAGATTGTTAGCCTGCTTTTCTTATAACTTTTTCAGTGTTTGACCATATTATCTGCTTAATTGAGGTAGAATCCAAATTTCCATTTGATTTTCAATTTCTTCATTTGATCATGAAGTTTCCTTTTAAGAGGGATAAAGGTTCACACATTACCCAGCTTATCTTATTTTCTTCAAATGTATTTTCACAAAGCAATTCGCAGAGACTTCAGACAAGGACTGAACGCTATTTTGCAAGAAGGTCTACATATATTATCAGACTTCAAAGATTTTGGAGCGGGAGTTATTTTGGTACAAAAGCCAGAGCACTCAATCTGCTAAATTAGGCACAAATGCAAACTAAGAAACCCAACAAACAGCAGCACACATCCCAGCACACAAATGACTCAGTAGGTTCTCTCCATGACTGTAACTTACTCAAAATGCAATACAACATGAAATTATTTCATGCTTGCACTATATCCATTACACTGACTCCCTCCACAGGAGCACGTTACATTGACTTCATGTTGGCATGATTTGCTTTTAAAGCTTTTAACACATCAGACTCCAGACACCTTTCCTCTTTCAGCTTTGTCTAGCTGGACTTCTGCTCCACATCAGGCATCATTAAACCTGAAACCTTTACTGCGACCTGCAATGCTGACTTTGCTCCCTGCAGCATTCTGCTCATTTTACGTCCCAGGTTTGAAAAGTATTGAAAAGTCAATACTGTTAGAATAGGCACTATCTGCTGTCACCCTTTTAAAAAAAAAAAAAGTAAAAATACTGTTCACTGTCGTTCATTACTTCATTTTCGAGAAGCTGCAATTGTGTCACACTGTGTTTACAGTGGAGTTTAGCTTTGGGGGGTGGAGGTTGTTCTAAGATTTGGCAGGGTAAAGGACAGGAGTGGTGCTGTACAGATAACGCGGCTTCTTGCTTTATCTTCTTCAGGGCCTGCTTATACAGTATGCAAAGCTGCCAATAAAAGCCTGTATAAAATGTTATGCTTTTCTCACTCTCTTCAGCCTGAAGAACATGCCTGCTCCCTCTCCAGGTCTGCCTGCCAAGCACAGGCAGCAGAACCTTTATCCTGATGGAGGACCCGTGGACCCAGGAAAGGAGCTTGTGCATGCTCACCTTTCTAAAACCACTCCAGGTTAGCCTTGTAATTTGGCAGTGTTCTCCTCCATTGCAGCTCTCAGTTCAGAGAAATGGAGACAAAACAATTGCCACTTGAAACACAGTCAAGCTCCCCGTGTGCAGAGAGCTCTAGATTGGTGCGACAGACAGATCCTCCTTTTCGTTTTTGTCACACCTTTGGGTTGCTTGCCTGTCCATGTCTTGAGGAAATCTGAAGGAATAAGGGGGTTTATCACCTCCCAGACACGTTCAGGGCGGTACAACTCCCTGTCCCCCACCTCACTCCATCTCCCAAACTGCACATTGATCTCATACGACAAGAGGGCCCACTTCAAAGGTGACGCAAATGAGGGCTTAGGCCACACGTCAGCATGTGGGTGTAACCAACATATTGAGGGATAAAATGGAGTGGTGCAGTAAAGAAAGCAAATAGCCACGGGAGCATGAGATAACCTAGCCCCTTGCATTTGACAACCTCCTGCTTGAGCATTTTCGAGTGAGGTTTATCAGACGAGCTTCTTGCCAACACTGCTATGACATTGTGTGAGGCATGGAAGTAGAAAGTCCCCATTTCAAGTTTACAGTCTAAATAAATAAGACGCACAAAGGGGGGAAGGAAGGATATACTACCATCCCAGTTTTCCAGACTAGGGAGCGAGGATTAATGACGGAGATCAGCTGCCCCAGACGAGCTATGTTACCAATCCAAGAGCTGCCCCAGGCCCCTGCGAGACAGGGAGCCTGGCCAGCCGGCAGGGCCTTCAGTGAGCATGGTGGAGGAAAGGTGAAGGCAGAAGAAGCTGCAGAGATGTGAGCTGCTCGCTGGAGTGGCTGTTCAGCAGCCAGATACCATTTTAATAGCCAGATGCCATTTTAACAGCCAGATCTGCAAAGCGTGGCAAACCAGCTCAAGAGATGGAGTCCAGAAAATGGTTTTATTCAGCTTAGCCACGCATTGTGCTGTGCTTTGGCCCTGGTCCCCCGTTCCAGAGAGGCTTTGTCCGGGCCAGCCGTGTGGTTAACAAACAAAAGTAGGGTTGGGGGGTTTGTTTTTCCTTAAGCTGGAAATAATGGGCATTTCGAAACACCAGCATTAAGTTTCCCTCAAGTTACCTGCACTTGCTTCTATTCTGCTTTCAGGTCAGCACATGCCTAAGCGAATAGCATAGTCCCTCTTGTGAATCACTTGGAAGGCAAATACAGCTTCACTGTTATGTAAAAGCCAGTAGCAGTGTTAAGACAATTTGAGTGTGGAAAGGATGTTCTCATAAAAATGTCCCTCTGATTAGTAATGGCAGTAACACATCCTTCAAATCGGGAGGGGGGCGGGGACGGGGGACGACGACACAAAAACAAGAACTGAAGTTATTAAATGTGACTGATAACCTTATAGCTTTGGCACATAAACAGCCCACCCTCAGCTGAACCAAACCACCAGAAAGACCAATAAATCAGTCCAATCATCAGTCCAATAAATATTCCTCCAAATCACACTTGTACAAGTGTAGCAGTAACCTGCTGAAAACAATAAAAGGGGTCAAATCCCTCCAGATGTCTACACGTTTCCTTGAAAATGTAAGTGATGCTGCTTTGTTAAGACCAGACATTGTCTTCTTGACCAGATAGGGTAGGAAGGCAGAGGCACTCCTCTGTAAGTGAAGGTCACCCATCTCACAGGCAAAAGTTGGCCAATTCCAACTCTCCGCATTCCATAAAGTACAAGAGTCAGCTTAAAATGACAACGGGACATGGATCAGACAGGTTACCATGGGGATACACTAGAAGTAAACCCCCAAACCTACAGTTTGAGATTTCCTTTGCAACAAAGGTTCCCTTTAAGGAGGGATGTGAAAAGTCAGGGTCAGCTAGATCAAGCAGTGAGCAAAGCTTGACTGGTCCTTCAAAGAAAGCTCTCCTTCCTGGTGAAAGCTACGTGCAGAGGCCATTCCTAAAGGCTCACCCCCTCTGGGGAAGAGGGCAAATGCAGCCTTGTCATAATAATCACTTGGCAAAACGTCTACAAGAATTCCACCAATATCCAGTCTCCTTTGTCAGGTTATCAAATGCACAAGGGGCACCATACTAGTCCTCTGTTAAAATCCTGGAGCGGAATATAGCTCTTGTTGGTCAATGAACTTGTATTCCAGAGAAATACCGCTTAAAAAATCACAGCACGATAAAGACACCTAATGTGAGAATTTCTTTTCGTACTTCTTTGTAAGCTTCTGGTATTCCACATGTTTGTTCCCAGCAAAGTTCATACCAGCTTCAAAGTCAATACTTTCCATAATTACCTAAGTCTGATAATACTGTCATTGACATCACCTGAAAAGTGCCTTATTTTGTCATAACGGGATATGAAAATCTAACCAAGAACAACAATGCGTAGTATCAGAAGATGTTCTGGTATTTGCAACAAGTCTTGGATACAAAGTCCATGACAGTTAAAGTTTGGTACACTCATAGCAACATTTCCCATTTAAAAATGTAAAAATTCAGAGTTTTTTTTTTTCCCCTTAGTGTTTGTTAATGTCACAAAGACCTTTGAAGTATTGTGACAACAAGTAGCCAGTAACACCAAGAATTTACTCACAGAGAGGGCAATACAATGGTGAATGGACAGAGCTAAAGGACCAACAACTGCCTCTACAATGTTCTGAAAACAATGACTGAATGGGGCTGCTTTGTAGTTTATCATACAAATGCAAGTGCGAAGGCAACAGCGATACCAAGAGTTTAAGGACCATTTTATGGCATTAAAGACTTTAGATATGTTAAGGGCCGAAACAAAATACAAGGAACGTTCTTTAAGTATACTTCCACCACCTTTAAAAAAGGTCCTTCAAAAACACAATACTTCATCCTTCCTTCAGTTTATTTTCTAACCATTATTTATCTTATATATTTTAAAGGAAAAACACTATACAGTTACTTTTGAACATTATGAGATGACTTGGAGCAAAATTTTCAGCTCCTAAAGGATTTTTTCCAGTACTGTGATTTTACGAAGTTAATAAGGACTCTGACACTCTAAATTAGCAAAAACTTTCCCTTTCAAGAAAAGAAGGGCAATAGGGCACATTTTTTAGATATCACTCAACTAAATCAGGTCATTGCATTGGCTTCTTAAAATGCAGTAATTCAGCAAGCCACCTTCTGTACATAAAATAGCACATATTAAGGGACTCAGAACCTGACTACCTAAAGAAAATGTATGTACTAGGCCAAAGGTGGATGTCACCTAGGATCTGTGTATTTCAAGATATTATTGTATTTGTTACTTAAAGCAACAGCTTTTGTGGGAAAGACAAACATTTCTATCTCTCACCATACGCAGGCAGGTTTTCAAGAACGTGACTCTAAAATTATCAGTCCTTTGAGAACAACCAAGTTAGAAATTTGGCAACACGCTTTTTTCATCTCTTCCGCATTTTGACTTTCTCATTCGTAATATCACAAGTTGCTGATGTGGGCTGAGGGTGTACCTTTCTGCTATGTTTTCCACTACATTAATATTTTTAAAAATCTGTTCCCATAACCAAAGCTAGAGAAGACCTTTGTCATCAACGAGTCACTCTTCCTGCCTAAGCCAATCCAAAGACAACTAAATGTTTTCATCAGACCCAGTAATTGTTTGAGCAATTGCCATTTTAAAAAGACTGTGACTGTTTTTAGTTCAAGGCCTCAAGTGACAAAGAAGTGCAAAAGGAATATTTAGTATTTTGGTTTATTGGACAAACTTAAAAAGAGTCTACGCCAAAGGAACACTGGAGCTTGACTCAGGTCAAGCCACCAAAGCAGATTTATGCATGTGTATCATGGCTTTCAGTAAAAAAATGAACATCTGAAAAACCATAGAAATTAAGTCAAATACCAAAAAGAAATCTGTTACTGTAAAGAGATTAAACATTATCTAAAGCCTCATTCAAGCTAAATTTAAATTGTCTAGTTCTAGATGAGCAATAAAGTGCAACACAGGAATTCAGAAAGCTTATTAAAACACAGTAAAACTTAAAAAACATTTAAGCACTCTCCATTTTTTTTTTGAGAATTTCTCAATCTCATCCCTTCATTTTAATCTATTATGAGCTCTCATTTCCTCCTTGGAAAATTATTTTCCAAGAAAATATTTATTTTTACAGAAAATAATCATTTGAAAAAGCACCCACTTCTACCAAGTACGTGTATAGCTCTTCCAATGGTTAGTAACCCACTGTTAAAAACTTTGTAGCTTGTATGTTGCCTTCATTTGCCTAACTCTAACCAAAT
Source organism: Anser cygnoides (assembly GCF_040182565.1). Classification (NCBI taxonomy): domain Eukaryota; kingdom Metazoa; phylum Chordata; class Aves; order Anseriformes; family Anatidae; genus Anser; species Anser cygnoides. Next base: position 29,840,484 of record NC_089875.1, on the reverse strand, counting down.
GTATTTTGATATATTAGAATATGAGTAACAAATATTTACAATAGATTAAGTTCATGTTTCAGCCATTTGAAATAGTTTCTGAATGATCCTAGTAATCTTACTGCACATATATCTCCAGACTGCTTGCTATCAAGTGCCTTACGTTACACCCACATGATTCATCCATTAGCAGAGTTGCTCAGTTTTATAAAAGAAAAAACACCTCTCCATACTCCTACTAATTTTAGCCCCTTGTTAGATAACACAATTTCCTGAAACATGAAAAAAAAAAAAAAAAAAGAAAAAGAAAAAAAAAGAGGGTGAGCCTGCTCAGACTCTAGTTCCAAAACGTTATTAGAAAAATTTTGTAAAAATACTTGAACATACACAGTGACTCATATCCAAATGTAAAGGGATGCTGCACTGCTTGAAACTTCTGTCCTGTTGGGGCTGCAAAAAAGGGAAAGAAAGCAACAGGGACATAGAAATTTTTGAAAAGAAAAAAAAAAATCAAAGTCCTGAGGTAGCCAACAGAGAATAGATACTTTGGCACACACCACTGGTTGCTTTTCTCTGGAAGCAGCAGCAGTAGGGCAGCCCACTAGAGTAGCTCAGTAGCAGTGAGACAACGGGAATGAGATGGGGTTCGTCCTAAACCCTGAGATGGATACGGGACAGCGGCCAGACATGTGACAGCCACTCCAGCACCATCACCCTGTGTGCCGACCGCCGTGATGCCATGGCTCTGGCTTCCAGAGACAGCCCCCATACCAAGACCAGCAAGACATCCAGGATGTTAGATAGGTTGTGGGCACACACAAGTGGCAGGTCAGGAAGGTCTCATGGGGTGTGCTGGCCAACAGGGTAGCCCCCTCTAAGCAGGGAAGCGCTAGCGGTTACACCGGTGCAAAAGGGGCAACAAATTATTTTTTGAGTTCAAAGAAACTTAAGGCAGTATTTACACCAGCTCTGATTCCTAAGAAACAGTATCTTCTTCCCATCACCTATTTCACAAATGTGTCCTTTATCTTACAGATCTGATGTGCTGAAGCAGATGCTTGTGGGGAACCATCACTCCTAACTACACCTTTGTTTTACCGCATATGCAACTGTAAAATAAGCACTGCCTTCACAGAGCAAATGGTAGGTGACCTAATCTCTGCTACACCTAGCTGGAAAAAATAGTTGAGAAGACCTAGTAGTCGCTGTGAGTTATCATAAGATCTTGGTGGGGCACTAACTCTTAGGCTTACTAACGATACAGCAAGAAAACAAACAAACACAAATATCCTAGCCATATATCCCATAAACAGCCACAGCCGGGTTGTTCTCTCCTTGATGACTCTACTTTACAGCCCGTGTGCATTCTGGCCAGGTTTTTAACTCATGTGGGTCACTGGTGAGATTGAGGGATGGGCCTCAAGAAGAAGCATGGACAAGACATTTATTTAGAGATGTGTTCCCTTCTCCTGTATCTTGTTGGAAACATCAATAAATTGTTGAGATATTTATGAAAAAGTCTGTTTAGTTCTACAGATACATGTTAAATACTTGAGATTAAAATATATGTTGTAAATGTTTCTTTGCTTGAAAGCAGATCGCTATCTAATGCAAACACAGCAGGATGAAGAAATATTTGTAACTTTGTATTAAGAACGAAAGAAAAAATGCTAAGGGCCTCTATTATCCTGTGTTTGTCCCACTTGGAAGCAGAAATAAAAATATATATATTTTTTGCTTCTGCTCAGATAACTTATTCATAACTTCTGCACATAACATTCATAAATCTGCAATAAGCCAGTATTAATTGCACACCCACAGGCTAACATAAAGCATTTGTAAAGTTTCTGAATTTTTCAGACAATCTTTTTGGAGGCAACACCCTAAACATTTCCCTAATCAAAGAAAACTGCTGATTCCACATATTCATGCACAGAGGAAGGGTCAAGACCAGGGCACCTCTTTGACTGAAGATCAGACATAGAAATTCAACTAAAGCAACTTCGCTCTTGCCTGGCAAAACATTTGATGAGTTTCTATAGAATAGAATATTGAATATTTGCTGTGTCATGTAATGCACTGGACAGAGAAGCATAATGGATACTTTATCCTACTCCAAACTCCTCGTAATAGCAGTCAAGTAAATTAAATTACAAGTCTAACTGTTTTAAGAGCTAAATATGCACATTTAATCAAAATATATTATGATAGATTTTGTTTCAGCTTAATTTTCTAGAGCTAAATAAAGTCACAGAGGAAAAAACCAAAATCATAATTAGATTTGAGCTCAAGAAGTAAAAAGCATAATTAAATGAGAGTTACTTTGAAACATTACTTATTTATCAGCCAATTGGCCTACTGTACTTCATTAAACTACTTTCTAAATGCACACTAAAATAGTTTCCTATTTAACTTACTTCAGAAAGAGACACCATGAAAAGTAGCCTTGTAAATCCAAGAAGGCAGTTATTTCTTCTTATATAAGCAGTCAAGCTTTTACCCTGAGCAGTTATTATATTCCCTTTTAAGCAAATAGAGCACAAGACTGAAAAATGAGGGGAGAAAAAATAAAATAAAATAAAATAAAATAACCAGCTTCACAATAACCACACTTGCAGTTTTGCCTAATTTAAGAGAAAGGTTCTGCCATTTTTCCAGCTGCTAGGAGGAAAAGTATTTTTAACTACTAGGATGTGTATACGAGGCACTATGAATATTGGTGTAATTAAAAGAATAGGATCATTGGATTTCACATATAGCTTTAGAGAAATAAAAACTTTCCATATATCCAAATTATTTAAATTCAACCTGTTCTTTGTTTATTTGCTTACTCTAATGCTTTTTTTGCATTTGAAACTAAAGCATATGTATCATTGCTCAAGTAGAGCGACAGATTTCACTTAATAGATCCCAGTACAGTATTTAAATCTTTGTACAGTAAATACTCTTTGTACAGTACATTTAACCAGTGTTTTTTTGGAAAAGCTACGCTGAAATTTGACACAACATCAGAATGCCAACTGTTATTGTTTTTATTAAGGCCCCTTCTTCTTTGCAAACCAGTTTACTGCCCTTGTCCCGCTGCCAATGTTGGCTGTCTCACATGCACAAGACTGCCTCCCATGATAACAAATGATTTTAAAATTCAGAATCATAAAAAAAAAAAAGACACCCTTTTTTCTACAAAGCTCTTGAAGATGTGAAAGTTGAATTTTAGAGAATGTGATTCTATACTTGGCTGCAGATAGGTAAATTTTGGCAAAGATTTAAGCAATGGAACCTTTCTATCCCCACCACATCTAACAGCAGTTCCTACCTGGAGCCTGAAAACAAAAATACCTAGTGTTTATGAATCCATCATAGTAAAATACATTATAGAAAAGCAGAGAGACCCATTTTTAATATTCTTGATGGAACTCTTAAATTAGCAGCATAATCCCAAAACTTCTATCAGTGAAGTACCACCAATAAGCAAGATATTCCCAATGAGTCAAACAGGCTAAACGTGATAGAATACAAACAACATCTTAAGATGAAGTAAAAAAGAGATGACAACAGAAGATGCTATATCATATACAGCAGTCGTAGATAAACTTGCTCTTGTTATAAGTGCTACACATGAACAGAACTGGCCCTTGTGGCATCTGTGCAATGCACAGATCCTCAGGAGCTCAGCTAACTTTGGGAGGATTGCACACACCAGGAAGCACTCACACTGCACACCAAGCCATCCAGCCCTCATTAAGCTCAAACACTTCAGCTCCACGGATGTGAAGCCACAGTAGCTGGGCAGCTCAAGTCAAGCTTTTCCAAGTAGGCCAGGGCACCCAAGTCAGAGCTCAGCCCAACCTCTGCTATGTGCCACTGCTGGCAGAAGGGGATGTACCCATGTGCAGCCTATTGTTCCTCACTCCTGTGCCCTTTGGCCACCCCATGGTAGAAAAGCCCTTTCCACATCTGTAGAAATGTAGAAAGGGTGGTTAATGCAGAAAGCAGGAAGGCCAAAATCAAATGTCACGCTCAAGACTTCTCAAAGTATTGGTGATGTCATTGCCAGTAACTTTTCATAAAAACTTCTTCTCAAGCACTTGTAATTGTCACAGTAGGCCTACTGGAAGAATCTCCAGCTCAGGTGCCTACTGCTCTTCACTTTACCTTCTTCCAGAGAGAATAAACTAAAAATCACTGAGTTTTGAATTAGAATGAGAAGAGGAATATGCTGGGTCCTTCAGAACCGGTAACTAGCCTCTGGACAAAAAATACACCAGCTGCAAACATTTCCAGCTTCCCAAATTGTTCCACAACATAGACCAATATTGTACAATGTGCATAGAAGCCATGTGGGTCAGAAGGTCCCATCCAGACATGGTAGCAGACGTCCAGTCACCCTGCAGTTAAACTGATGAGTATTGACTGAGCGGCCCCGGTCACTGAAGAAGACCTGTATGCTATGAAGCACCTGCATTTTTGGTGCTGAAGTCCAAACTTCTTGTTAACATACCATAAACAGATTGCTCATCAGGAATTCAGGAGATGACATTTCCTTTTGGAAACTCCAATAAGAAAAATTGTTGGGCAGATGTTAATGTTGAAGCAATCAGAAGTGAACTAAATACATGGGCCATGTATGGAGAAATGTTAAGCAATAATAAAACTTGAAAAAATTTTAGATGAGGTCGAGTAATCTATGTAACAGTCTGCTGAGGAAAGTGTTCAAAGCTCCATCATCTGAAGCACGTAAACTGAGGTTTACAGGAATATAAGGACAAAACTACAGTGGCAAGTGGATGACCTAATCGTCATCACAACATAACAGATAAGAGGCACTATATCAGACAATAGTGACACACCTTAAAATAGAAAGCATGCTGGGTGGCATAAAGCTGAGAGTGTACATTTCCTGAAATCTGCAGTTTAACACCTTGGCATATCGAGACACTCGCATTTCCTGGCATCTGAATGCATCCATTAAGAGCAAGTGACTACCTGAGCTCTGGAGAGCGGTGCTGTCAGGCCCGTTTCCTCATCCTGAGGAGGAACGGCCAGGAGTGACTTCAGAATCACTCTCCTGAAGTAAAGGTAAGTGGAAATTCAGGCACAAAGTGTCTCATTGGAGGGGCTCAACAAATAATAAAGCCAAATATGAAAGAGTAACTGAAAGCAGTTAGTTATCTAGTCATTAACTGGGATCAATCTCATTTGTTTACTCTCTGGATAAGAAGTTAAACAAACTTATATAACATTACAGCCTTTGGATCACAAAACTAGACACTTTTTTTTGAACTTTGGGACCAAAACAGTACTTTGTAGTTATATGGGAACCACTATTACAGAATCTCACTAAGCTGCAAAACTGGCTTATTTCTCATACTACTAGAAAAAAAACATAAACCCCACAAACAACACAATTACAAAGCCCAAATGAAATTATGTATTGTACGCACTGGTACCTGATTCATCCTGAGACTGCTTTCAAACTTTTCTCAAACATAAACTGTTGTCCTTCCAGAACAGTCCATTTAACAAACCATCTATTCCTAACAAAATAACAACTCCCCTCAAATAAAATTAACAAAAACACTTGGTGACTGAATAATTAAAGAAAAAAAAGGATATTCTAAAAGGCTGTCCCCTTGGGACCTATTTACGAATTGTTATTGTGCTGCCCATGATCATAAATACAGATTTTTTCCCCGCTTTTCTTATTTTATCAAAATGAGTTTTACCCTTTTATTACTCATCCATTTCTCAGTTTTTAATTACTGACATTGAAAGAAACATCAGGCTTTGTTATTAAGACTATGTAGAGGTAACATTTTTGTTGATTAAAAACAATAATCACATTAATCTCAACTCAGTACCTCCTACTAACTTTAAAAGTAAGAAACGACCATAGTTAAATGTGCTACAATGTTTGTTCCAGAGAAAGCAACTGCTCTTTTCCATTGACAGACAGGGTTTTAAATGAAAACCTGAGGATGCTCTTCAACTTAAATGGACCATTAAAAGAATCAAAGATTATCTTCCACAGAGCATCTGCTTAACAGTAAGAGAACTGCTCTTCCAAACATGTTCCAGAGCTGCCTGCAAATCTGGTAAACCAGATTACCCCCACCACCTTTTCTCCCTGAAATTGATTTATAAACGCTATTAGCAAGTCAGGTTAGAGATCCCAGCTGTACATCTGGATAGAAATCAAGCAAATAATAAAACTGTTGAACTCAAGGCAATAAATCTATTCTGTAATAGTACTGGAAAATTAAGAAAATATATACTCTTGCTTCAGTAGGCTACAGAGTACTCCAGTAGCGAGGTACAAGTTCGCACGGCCAGGGAGGCGCTGAGCGTGCTATCTTCAATCACTCATGTGATACTCTCCCAGTTCTTTCACAAACATCAATTTACACAACAATCCCATGAGCCAGATAACAACTATTAGCCTACTTCTGTGAGAGACAGAAAACTGCCAGTGGAATGTCACAATATTTACGTAAAATTGAGGACAGAGCCGGAACTGGCATTTGAACGCTCCAAGTTTCTAGTTCTGTGAAGTTTCTACGCTGTATCTTAAGAGTAGCTCTACAGGGCACTTCAGTGTGCTGTACTGAAAGATTAGACTCATTCCCTTACTGTGTTTGAACATAAGAGGTTAAACCCAAAGAGATTAAGAATTTCTCATAAAATGAGGTGATAGGATAAATGCGTGGAGCCGCGTATTCCCGGTACGTACACTATTTCATTCTTCTAGTTCCCATAAACTCTTATAACACGGTCTTACGAGCGCATCTTACTGCACTGTGATTGTTTACTCTCTCCAACAAAAGACCTCCACAAAAGAGGTAACGTACCCACGTTTTATACCCTGAGCAGAAGCCTGATGCCTCGAACAAAATACGCTCGAGGTAATTCTCTAACAGTGTTTGATAGACAGAGACTGGCTACATGGGAAACGTATGGGATGTACTACGATAGCTCCCCTATTCCGTGGTCATACGGTGACTCAATAAAAAAGCAGCTATTCTACAAACCAAAGCCAGTGTTTACTGCATCATCAACTGGAAAGTACACATGACAAATAACAAGATAAAATTCTTACTCGGTAAATCATGTCTTTTATGAACACAATCTCCAGTCAGAAAAGAAGAGCAACCTGAGCCAATAACAGGGTCAGCCCTGTGCCTGCCTGTTGTACAGAACAGCCCGGATAAACAGCCTGTTGTGCGACTCCGCGGACCTTTATTCCCCTGCTTACTCCTCACCCTTATCAGCGCCCTCGCTCATCCCCACGACGTGTTTACTTTCCTAACTCTCCACCTGCACCTCCTACGGTAGGGATCGCGGCTGGAGCTCCATGTCCAGCCTCCGGGGCCGGCAGAGGGATTCTCCGGCAGGACTCCGGCCCTCCAAGCCGCTTTTGCTCCCTTCGGAAAACCCGTTCCGGCACAAGGCATCGCCTGCCTCCCCGCTCCTCGGCCCGCACCGGACACCGGGAAAAGCGGCCGGCAGCCGGGGGGGGCCTCCCCGGGCACCCCAGGGGCTGCAGCCAGGAGGAGCCGGCATTTATTAGAGATTTATTCCCGCGCCCACGGTCCCCCCGCAGCCAGGCCTTTGCAGCCCCCCGGCACGCCGGGCTCGGGATGCTTCCCTTAAAACACTTCGTCCTCCGCTACGAAACTCAGCGGCAGCCCCGCAGCCGACGGCATGGGGGTCACCCTGCCTTCAGCCCCTCCGGGTGCACCTGCCCGGGGATGGGGATGGGGACAGGGCCGGGGGCATCGCTCCGGGTGGCGGCGGCCCCTCGGGAGGTGGCGGCCGGCCCCGGGGCGGTGGCAGCGGGACGGGCACCGCCGCTCCCCCTGCAGAGGAGCCCAGAGGAGCCGAGCGCCTCTCCCCCGGCCCCCAGCTCCTTTTCCACCCCTCGGGACCCCCTCCTCCCACCGCCCCTCACCTTTTCTTCTCCTTGTCAGCTGTCATCGCGGCGGCGGCGGCCGGCTCCTGCGCCGCCTCTCGGGCCGGGGCGGGCTCAGCACCTGCCCGCGGGGCTCGGCACGGCACGGCTCGGCTCGGAGCACCGGCTCGCCCCCGAGGCGGGCGTACAGTCTCAGGACACTGCCGAGGATTGTACGGCCCGCCCGGGGGTGGGGGGGAAGCAGCGACGGCGGCGGCGGGCAGCAGCGGCCGGGTGGCGGTGTCGGGGCTGCGCGGCTCGGCGCCGCCCGCAGAAAGTTCTCACTTTAAACCTTGGGCCGCCGCCGGCCGCGGGGGCAGGGCCGGCCCCTCCGGCACGGCCCCGGCCCGGCACGGCTCGGCCCCGCCCGCCCATGGGGCCGGCAGGGCGCTGCCGACGAGCCCCGGCCTCCCCGCCCCCGGCCCCGGGGTCAGCGGGACCCCCCCCCCCCCGCCCCTCCTCCGGCGCCAGGACACCCCCTCACAAACCGGCCCCGGGACCCCCTCCCCAAACCCCTTTTACTCTCCGGCTCTTCCAGCTCGCCTTATTTCCCTGTCCGTAATAAGGCGGGCTGAGCCCCGTAATTCCCAGCGCCTCCCGGCCGGCCGGGGGGCGCCGCCGCCGCACCTGCGATAAAAGGGGGACTCCCACCACCCTCTAAAATAAATAAATAAATAACATACACACACAAAAAATAAAGGATTTTCTGGTACCCGCAAAACGCCCCCGCCAGCCCCGGGCTGCGCGGTGCCGCTGCCCCCACGGTGCGGAGCAGCCCCCGGGGGTCGGGGCACCGCACTTGGGACTCGCAATTTGGGCTTTCTACCCCCGCCTTGCTTCTCGAGTTCGTTTTCTGGGCTGCGGGGGGGTTCTGCTGCCCAAACTTTCCAAAAACTCGGGGTTGTTGGAAACACAGGGAGGTAGGGCTGCGCGGCAAGCTCAGCTCCTGCTAGCACTCGCTACAGGTTGCTGGAGTTAGGGTCAACTTAAAAATGAAACCACAGCTTCTCTTTTCTTGTTTTACATGAGAGGAGCTAATCTTTCTGGACAAGGGATTATGAGATTATTATTTTTTTTTGAGATTGTCCTTCATCACAGTAACGAATTCACTCTTACCCTCATGTTCTCCAACACTTACACTTGCCCATCTCCAACCCAAAGGCACACCTTCGCACTAAGCTGTGCAAGGCTTCCTGTACTTCTGGGAAATGGAAGTACTGCAGGCAAAATGAGCCAAACTAGATTTATTCCTCGGTTATTCAAATTTGAGCAATGTCCCTGGGCCGTATCATAGGCTGCTTTGTGTACAATGGGTCAGAGGTTTTTCTCTTTCATACCATATGAGTGTTTAAAGAAATGCATTTGGGTTTGAATTTGCATATGCTGTTCTCAGGTCTGAAAAGAGCTACATATGCTTACACAGCAACAGCCTAATTATGTGGTAACATTTTTTTTTTCCTTCTTGTTATACAACAGAACCTAAACAAAAGAAACCCACAAATATTTAAAACCTAAGTAAACTTAGTTAAACAGAATTTGTGTATGCAGGACTAAATTTAACCTTCTGGGAATAAAAGAATGCAACAGGATCAAAGAGCCAAGTCACTCATTTCCTAGATTAAATAGACCTCTTCGTCCTTCATTGATCTCTGCTGATGTCAATGCTCCTTGCTGTATCTTAGAGCACTTCACTTGGATAAACAACTTGCCTTCAAAAATCAGACAAGAAAAGCATTTAAACTGGCTAAATCTAAACCACTCAGTAAATTTCAAATATTTCAGGTCCGGCCCATTGGCCTAGCTCTTGTTGGCTCTGCCCACATGGACCTAGTGTAGTTGATTAACAGCCTAAACCTCTCATGCTCTTGACCAGTGAGGTCTGAAAGTGCTTTCACAATCATAGCATTTGCCTCCGAGCACCACCTGTGCTCCTCTGTGGAGAGGGGCTGGTGGGCTTCAGGGCAGAGCTGTGTCCAGCAAAACCATAACCTTGCTGCTGAGCCACTAAGGAAAAGCGAGTGAGACCGAGCCGTTCTTGCAGCTCCATCACAATGTCAGTTCCCGAAGCTGTCTATACTATTGTTTCTGGCAGCTGAGCTCCTCACTTTGACCACAAGGCAAACAAACGTCCTGCCTTCTGGAGCTTACTTGACTTGTTAATTCCCTCCCTTTCCCAGGACTACTCAAGGAGGGAAAGATCAAATATATTTAATAGCCTTGTCACTCTACTCAGCCCATTCTGTGACAATCCTGGCTCATGGCTCCTACAGAGAGAGGCAGGAAGATTTTGCCTTGATGGAGAACAGTAGAGAGAATCACAAGAGTTTATTTTCAAATGCACCTCATTACTGCTTTAATCTTCTTTACTGACACTCACTATTTATTAACAGTAGTGTCCACCATAAGGTGGACTTGCTCTGGTCTTAGACTCTTGGAAGTTTCCATAGGAGCCACACTGGGAATGAAATTACTTCAGAGATGCCATATTTAATCTGCAGGAGATGACAACTTCCAGGAAAGCCAAGAGAAACCTCAAACAGTTTTGGTTCAAGGCAGTAAACACAGCTTGCCCTCTCAATTACTATCATCACTGTATGGGCTCTTTCTGTTTCATACTCCTATATTACTCCTTACATTTTATCCCATATTTGCTACATTTTATAGCTAGCTTATAGGCATCACTCAGAGGAAAGCTCACAGAAGAGGAAAAAGTACTCAGAAAACATGGTTAGCTTCTGTTTTCCCCATCCTGTGAAGGTTTACAGCAGAATCAATGTAATAATTCATCTAGATGTGCTTCCTAGATCCACAGATTTCTCTGCGGTCAGTGAAAATATAAGCAGTTTTTTTGGTCCCCTCTATTTTGGGAATTATAAGAAGTGCCCCACATTGCTCCCGTGTGAATTACTCTAGAAATGATATAGGAACAGAAAGTTCTTGATTTCCTAAGAGCAATCTTCAGATGAGAGGCATTGGAAATGACTCGTTACCATCTGCCAGGATAACAGTGGTTCGTTCGCAAAGTGTCCCTCAAGTCAACAGGGACCAGTTTATGTCAACTGCTTTTGGACTAGACTCTAGGGAGAAAACAAATGGAAGACTTACAAAAATAAAGCCGTGTTGTGTTAGCAAGTTTCATGATTTACCCTCAGGTCAAACTGCACTGAGAAATTAGAAAATCTGCATACGGCAGCGACTAGGCCACTGGAGCTCAACTCATCCTTCTGGTGTGCCAAGGCAGGAACACCGCATCACCCAAACAAGGAGCAGGCAAGCTCCTGATTACTGCCCTTTATTCTGAAACACACCACTGATTTAGGACCAGTTATGCTACATGGCGTCTTCTCAGGATATACATATGTATGTAATCAACCATCCAAATCAGTGCGTGTGCCAATTTGAATGCGCATAGCTATCAGCCACGAAGGAAGAGCACTTCTTGGACTCTGTATTATGCATGCATGCTACTGGCACCTGTATTTACTAGAAGAGTATTGGTAAAACATACAGACGTTCAAGATTGTTCAGCAATTAATGCTCCAGGGCAGTCAAAAGAATACACGGACACTCCATTCCTTTCAAGGGAGGCATTATATTAAAATTAAAAACAACTTGAGAGGTTGAAGTGTTTCAGATTCATAAGTAATCCCTGGTCATTTTCTTTCTTTTTCTGGCTCCTCAACACCACCAGAAAGTATGACAACAAAAAGTTGAGGCCTGTAATAACAAACAATTATCTTATGGGAAAGGGGAGGGGAGAAAGGAGAGTCCTGTTATTGCAACACATCTGATCCTTTGAAGAAAACAGAAGAGATTCCTCACTTACTCATACCAGAATAAGTTACAGCCACAGAACACTTATTATATGTGATAGCAAATGAGACAAAAAAATATATTAACCTTCTGAAGGGGAAAAAGTGGTAATTGTAAACTGGATAAAACACAAAGGTCCATGGGACAAGGCGGAGACTACTCAGATGGAGATGTAACAAAAAAGCCTGAGCTGGAGTGCAAAGAAATAGTATTTCTTAGTCACCAGTCACTTATGCTCATTTACACCTTCTTTCATGATTTCTGGCCCACAGTACTTCCTGCGCAGTCAGGAGCTGGGCCCTTTCTGCACACAGGAGCACCAACCAATTATCAGTGGTAAACAGGAGCTCAGCTAGCAAACGTGGACTTTCTTAAATATTTCTTTGCCTTCTGTGTAGTATAATACTAGAAAGGAAATCGGGGAAAAAAAATAGAACCACCAACAATTTATAACAGCACTCACCCCTGTTGCCCTACGCAGAAAGCAACGCACTATAGGCAATACTGTAACTGCTAGTGTAAAGTGCTATTTTGAGGGAACACATGCAGATATAACTCAAAGCTTCTAAATACCAGGAGCACACCTTTGAGCAAGGCTCACTGATAAGCTCAGGGATTTTGAGGCATTGATTACTTACAGACACATTCCAGGCGTTTCAGTCATCACACTCCCATGAAGAAAAGACATGATGGCCAAAATGTAGCGAATGTACCTGTAAATATTAAAAGGCTTAAAATTACTCAGCTTATCTTTCAGACTTTTTCAAAATTACATACTGAGGATGTCTCAAACTGATCCCAGGCAAAGGTGGTAAAACAAAGAAAGTGATGTGTTGTAATAGGACCAGCTGGAAAAGAAAACTGATGATGAATATGCACACAGACACACTCCTGTCTTGGTACTGGGAACTATCATTTTGAAATTCTGGGAAAGCTCAATCAAGAAACCAATCCAGCTTGCTAAATGAAGAAGGCTTTTATTTTGGGTTTTTCCCCTGACCTTCAATAGCATATTATTTAGAAATACTGATTCACAGCTACATTTTTTGTTTGCGCTTCAGCTACGTTTTCTTATTGACTTGTAAAGAGTGAAGGCTAAATACATCATTTAGAGCGCAAACAACTCCAATGCAGCCAGGGCTACCACCCCAAACCTTAAAAACTTAGGGCACATGTTAGACTCCAGCATACTAAAAAACAACCAGAAAGAACAACTAAAACCAACCAACACCCAAAAACAAACAAATGAAAAAAAAAAACACACAAAAAAAAACCCAACCACCAAATAGGAGAGAGTAAAATCTGGAAATACAGAACTTTACTGCATGCTTTTTGATACATAAGGCAGTAGTAGTTCGATTTAATGAAAATAAAGTAGGAGGCAGATATAGCCTTCATTTATAGAAATTCTAACCCAGTGTTTCTGGAAGATAGGCACCATATAGATGTACCAGTAATCACCACCTCCTACTCGATTTTAACCCATTTACTTTGTCCCCCGCCATCCCCCACCAGCTGCCAGCCCTCATGTCAGGCAGCAGAGCTCTGCAGCCGCTTGCTGCTCCTCGACAGTAGCTCTTCGAAGGAAGCACAACTGAGGGATCACCAGAGACAAGTTTTACCCAGAGCCAACAAAAACAACAGTAACATTCAGATGGGAAGGGAAAACATTCCTCTCACTGGATTTTAAAAGCCAAACTTTGTAGCAATGTTTTTCATACTCATTACCTCCTATGCTCGTGAAACAGCTGTCTTCACACAGGAGTTGCTCCTCCTATGTGAGAGACAGCCTCGTAAACATGAGGCTCTCACTCCCAGAAAGCACTGTGTGCTGGATAAACGTCCAAAAAGAGATGGGAAGATGTGATTGAGAATTTTTGCAACATTGCAGTGATACCAGTGCCTAGTAGTTAACATTCAGTCACTCACCAAATATTTATTTAGAGGCAGTGTAACGTGGTCACTGCAGAACTTTGAGTTTTAAAAAGAGCCAAGAGATTTTTCACGCCTGTGTGTATTTTATTTTAGGAACCTAAATGCCATTGGAAATGCTGCTCCTAAATCTTTTAATCTGTGGCAGTTTCTTCTAGAGATTTGGGCATTGTTTTTATTCCCCAAAGGCTCTAACTTTAAAGACCTCAAAAAGTGCTTGTTTTAAAATAGTCATTCTAAAATTACTGATGTTCAACAAAGGTACTGAACCTGTTAACCCTACGGACACTTGTCACCTAAAGAAGGTGACAAATTACTGTGAAACTGGAAAAAATCCCAAAATTCTCCTGACACTGCCATACTAAATGACAAATCCCTGCCCTCCAAAACACCAGCTTTTCTGGGAACTGGAAAACGTCATTAAAGAGATGAAGAATTTATCATTGCACACTTTGAAATTATTGCTCGAGCTCCTAGACTTCTAAACCTTTTCATTTTGTCCTAAAACAATATAAAAGGCTGTTTTTTTTTGGTGTGTGGTGTTCTTGGTAATTGAAATCCCAGGCTCTAATTTACTCTGTGCAGCTCCCAGATGTATCCTGGATAATTTAAACCTTAATCTATCTGAGACAGTAATGGGTAATCACAGTGGGTCTCCCCCAGCCAAACCTCCCTTAGCTCCCTCTAACTCAACAAAAAACATAATTTCAATGACGGAGCACCTTACAACAAGAGCCTAACTTGGGTCTCGGTGACAGGTGGGACTGCCTCCACCTCCCTCCCACAGCTGCCCTGTGCAAACAGCCAAGCTGCTCATGAGCTGCCTGCTCAGCCTTCACGAGACTATGGCACCCTGACTATTTCAAGTGCTGCTAACATTCACCTTGTTCCCCTTCACCCTGAAACTTGTTCTATTTTGGGGAACCACTCCAGGATCCATTTGGCACAGGGCCTAACACTTGCTTCTCAAGTAGGTCTGCTCCTGGAAATATTTATAGGCTCTGAAGTACTGATAACATAAGATATTGGTAACAGTGTGATTCACATACAGACAAGGAGTTGGATAGCTGTCCCCCGTTCCCCCACAAATAACATCTCTGAGCTTTCTTTTTTTCTCCTATTTCTACGTGCTGCACTCTTTGCATGAAGCACCTTCTATCAGTAATGACACTGAGACAATTCTCTTCATTAATGTTGTTAGATTACAATACATGTTTTATGATACTATGTACCATTTTGACAAGAAAGAAAAAAAAAGTAGAAAACTGCAACTATTGTATCCCAAGTCATTTATTTCTGGGAAAAATAGAACTTCATTGCAAGTTGCTTTGGCAAGGGGGAAAAGGAAGGCTTTACTGTTTGCCAAACCCTTACCTCCTGGGTTTCATTAGTCATAAGAATGAAAACAAGAACCACCATTCTGGCTTTGGCTTAGGTTCCCTAATGATGAACCCCAAACTGGCAGGGTGTTTGGTCACAACATATCCATTCAAATAAGAGCTCATCATCCCATTTTTGCATACACAAAATTAATATTAAGCAGCAGAACTAACAACTATATGTGCTTACATTTCCACAAAACCAAAACTGGGGACCACATGAATACCTTTAGGTAGTCACTGGTTCCAAGTCACTTTTCCATTGATACAGACAACTAATCAGGTTTCAAGTATCTGAAAATCCAATTCAGTAACCTGGAATCCAAGACATCATCACGTGTTGTTTTTCTTCTGTCTCTACTGGTGACAGAGGAATTAGCCCAAAGACTCATATCATCCTTCAACTATCTTTAAATTAAGTTTAAAAAGTGCTAAAAGCTCTGAATCTTCATCTCCAGGATGTTTTTTTTAGTGCTCTACACCAAGCTTTCTTCAGAACAGTTACAAAACAAATAAGAAAAAAACCCTCACATTTGATCAAACTATTGGAGTTGCTGACTTACGGAGTTTTTCTCTTTAGACAGAGAGGCTTCAGGAACCTGGTTAAAACCTCCAATTACATTTTTCAAATAGCGGACGGAGCATGTTAGGCCAGTATGGCCCAAAATCATGGCCAGCCTGACAGGCTCAGCAGGTTTTCTCCCTGAATTGTGTCACCAACCCTGAAACAAGTATAGCAGAGCCCCAGACATGCCTTGCATCAGAAGGAAACAACAAATACATGAACTCTGTGCTTAAGTTTTCAGAGAGACACAGGTATAAACTTTGCTAAAAGAGTCCAGGAGAACATCAACACAAATTATGCCACTGAAAACAGCTCCCCTCATTAACATTAAAGGCATCTACATCAGTCAATCTAAGACATTTCCCACTGTCAGCACGAGTTGTTTTCATTATGCTAAATGATCACTGGTGGGATTTTCCTAAGTCCTCACTGACACCAGTTTTCAATAAAACAGCAGGATTTTGAAATCATAACACCTATTGTTATTACAACAATTTAGCTAAAACCACTTTTGGCTATCAAGACTTTCCCCCAAACCTATACGCTTCCAGACACTGATCTAGTTATCCAGACATATGTTTTAGCAGAAGTCTTTCGAGCCATTCCATTCAATGCATCCAGGCCTCAGAAAAGCTTTTGAAAGTCCGCATACATTATGTTGTCAGAAAAATAAAAGGACATTCATACTTTTTAGCAATGTCCAAAGGCAAGGTAACAACAGGGAATCAGCATCTTACTTAAATAAACCCAGATTTGTTCCAAGCACAGTAAAGAACTTAAGTTTTTAAGTCCTTCATTGACTGGATACTCATATGATTTGGCTTAACACAGGGTGCTGGCATACATCCAAAGTTACAGGCACATAAATGACTTCAGCAGTTTTCTAACAAGCTGAATTAACCCAGTGTTCACATTAACACAGTTTTCACTTTGTCCCTAAATACTTTTATGTTTCTTATTTAATTTTAATTTCTGTGTTCTGTAGTTTTGTCTCCTAAAAATGTTTTGGAAGAGAAACAAGAGGAACAGATGCTTTTTTATGGAAACAGTGGCTTTTGTAGTCTGAATACATGCAACAGAGAAGTTTCTATTCAAATGACAAGCTAATTCACATAAAAATACTGAATATTCTTTAGACTTTTTTTTTTTAAACAAGAAAACACCTGATATCCCTTACCATGCAGCATAAAACAATGAAAAACACAAAGACTGGAATATCTATTCTGAAGGTGATTTTCAATTCTTTTCCAGCAAAAGCTGGCAAATAAAAGAGAGAATTAATCTTCTGAGAGACAAATATGTAATTTATGTCAAAACATTTAAATTTGTGTAATAAATAACAGACACAGATTACGAAGGATTCAGATGAAAGAGTTGAGACTGGAAGTTGTGTTGACATGAAGTGTGTAATTATATGGTTAAGTATCAGAATCAAACCAGGACTAGTCCTGAGCTCAGAGGTTAAGAATTGCTATACTTATGTGGGATAACTTTCGCTTTCTAGCTGAGATTTTTGGTATGTAAACAACATGGATGATTAGTTCCTATTAGCTTCAAACATAAAACCCTCTGTGAAGTACCCCTTTAGTGGTAGGGAAACTTGAACCACAAATTAAGTGTTCAAGCAGGCAGTGGACTTGGGACTATAACAGCAGGGGAAAAAAAAAAAAAAAGAGGGGAAAAGAAAAAAAAAAAGAGAGACTCACTAAGTATTGTTGACTGCCGAAAATATTCCATGCCTTGTAAATGGCTTTGTTTGATTTTCTCTTGGATTTTTTTCCCCACAGAAGCTGAGCTGATTTTAATCTTCATGATTTAGAAAAGGTCCATAAAATTATACTTCTAGTTCTTATATTTTAAGGAGCCTAACACATCCCTTCTGGATCAACAGAGAAGTAAATGGTATTGTTAGCAGCTTGAGGTTGCACCCAAGCTGGGAGGAAGGAAAGCACTCTTCAAGCATTGCCACAGGACTCCCCCTTCAGCCAGTCCCATGGCTTTGTCTGCCTTCTGACACTGTCAGAGCCGCTTTCTAACTAGTTTTTTTCCTGCAGGAGCCTGCTAATGAGATGTCAGCTCTCTACTGTCCTTTAAATCCTCACTTTTTTTTTTTCCCCTCTTTCCCTCTTAGCAGCTGGAAGTCTTGTTCCACGCCCCCTCTCACATATCTCTGCCCATGTCACTCTTTATCATTTTTCTCAAACTGACAGTTCACTTTTGCTGAAAATGCTCTATTTCACATACATTAAATACAGTTGTCATAAATCCATAGATAAAAGCCAGTAAAACAGCACATCCCAGATAAGTTTTCTAGTATATTTTGGATGATTGATGAGAATACATCTCGGTAACTTGGTAACTATTCTCATGTTTTATCCTCCCAGTTATAAATCTACACTAAGTGTGAAATGGCTTGGCTTCTATTATCATGCTATATGTGTTTCTAAACCAGAAATAAGTTTTTTTTCAACTTAATTCCCTTTTCCTGGGGAGAAGCTCATGATCTGTGTCCTATTCAACTCCTGTCCTTCTGCTTGACTCTTCAAGTAAGTATGTTCTCCCTGGGTTGCACTACAAACAGAGTTTTCTACTCTTTTAATCACCCCCATGCAGATTTCCTGTAATTTCTATACTAGCCTAAGTAGAATGTGTTATAAAGGCATCTCTTGTGTCAAATACAGAACAAGGGTAGGTTCTATTGATCTACCTGGAATTCTTCTGCTCATAAATCTAAGGATCACATCAGTCCTTAAAAGCAAGCAGAGTTGGTAAGAACTAGACTTGACCAAACCTTTCTAGAAACAGTCCCTATTCACAGTAACATTTTGAGACCCATCAGTCATGTAGTTTTAATCCACTCAGTACCTGCCACTCTTCTAATTTAAACCGTGTATGACATCAATTGAAGTGTTTTATAGAAAGTAAAAGATATTACTAAAAGACTACTTTTATTAGCAAAACTTCCAGAAAGATTTTTGTAATGGGGCGTACATTACACTGCAGCACTATTGCATTCTACTAAGTTTATCTGTTAATTCTTTATCACATTTCATGTTGTTTGTTTCATTATTTTCCCCCAAATACATCTATAATTTATGTTTTTAAAAACATTTTTGGTCACATCTTTTAATCTTTTCTAAGGTTTCAAATAACTATTTGGGGAAGTTGTTGGAGAAGAAATCAGCATCTCAGAGACCCATTCAGCCATGTCTTTTAAAGCTCATGATGCAAGTCATTTGAGCCTGTCAATATGCAAGTCAAGAAACTTCTGATTTGTATATTCCTTTGAGTAATACTGAAACACGTTTGATTTCTTCCTGTCATTTTTGTCATTGTGTTTTGCACTTGAGAGAAATCCAAATAAACATGCTCAGCTTTTCACCATCACTGATTATTCTTCTGTTTTTATGTTTAAGTGAACTAATATATATATTTCATATTTTAAAATCCCTATCTTCATAGACTCTACCATTCAGGGCTCTACCATTTTGATTTCCTTTTCTTGCAAGTGCTCTGTCATCAATGGACTGATCTTCATTACCCTTTAGTTTTACGAGCATGGGCATCTTCCTTACTGCATTCAAAATTCAGAAAGGTTTCAAAAAAAAAAATGTAATCATCATCTGTGGTGAGAAGGATAAAACTAAGACTTAAGTTATATGGACTCTGATATTAGTGAAAACTAAATAATAGGAAGAGGGAGCTGTGACTAGATATTGACTTACACAAACGGTTCTTAGAAAAGGTGTGACTAGCTGATGAGGACAGACATGCAGCTGAAGGATCATCTCCTCAGGTGCCTCGGTCCTGTGTTTCTTGTGGTTGGCATGGGAAAGCCCAGCTTCAGCAGCATGAAACTGGAAAATGTGTGTAGGACACAGCTTACAGACCGGTGCGAGTGGAAGAGAGGAATTAAAACATGATCAATGCAATTCCACTATTTTTTCCTCTAATTTTATAATAGAGGAGGAATTATGGTAGTATAATATTTTGAAGATGCATCTTCTCTTTCCTCCTCCTTAATGGTGGGTATCCATTTTCTGCATTTGAAAACTTTTTTTTTTTGTGTTTACCACTTGTTCAGAGCTTGCAGCATGAAACAGTCATATACAAGTCTTCCATGAAAACTTGGTACTGGTTTTGCTTTGCTGCATAGACCAGGTACCAGGTTTTGCAAACCCTCCAACACAACTTATCTGTTGTACACAGAAGAAACTAGAATTATATTCCATTCCTTACCCTCTAGAAAAGTAATCAATTAACATATAACTTTTGGTAAATCAATAGCAATTCTGCAAGATAAGGTGTTCAGGCTGAAAAGAACATGGAGAACTGGAGGAATAACAGCCTACATAGCCGTGTAGCAAAAATATTTGGGAAGACAACAGTTCAGATGTCACTTTATACATTTAAAAAAAGGTTTTATTACATTCATATGCAATAAGAGAGATTAGTTTAGGTGAGTCAGGAAGTCAAATGAATCAAGGTGCTTTGACACAGGTACTTGACAACTTCCAGCTCTTGTTAGAGTGAGCTGGGTGGTAGCTGAGAGGACAGGGAAAGCCATCGGGTTTCTGTGCAACTGATTGACTGCACAGAGTCATCTGCTTCCATGCGTTACAGAGAGGGCATGCAAGCAAATCTCAGTAGAGGGTGCATGTGCACTCAAGCTTCCTGAAGTTATTAACTACCTCACAAGAAAGCCAACAAAAGCATATGGGTGAGACCTTTTGATTTTTCTCACGTGGTACAACATGGCAGTTACAAAAACAGGCATTTATCACCATTACGGTGCAGAACTACCTTTGGGCAGAGGTCTGTAACACAGAGATAACTGCACAATATAACCCGAAGTAGAAATTATGACAACTCACATGTTAATTGCACTGAAACTGTCTGGTCAATTTTGCCAGAGGTGTCAGATGCCTTTCATTGCTTCCTCTTCTTTAGGACGCAATAGGGAAAAACTAGCTTCAAAGAAAAGCCACAAGTGTCAAAGAACTACCATGTACCCAAGTGCAAAGTGAATACCACTGAAGCGACCTGGTGAGAGGATATCAGCCTCACTTCACAGACAGTTTCCGAGTGTCTTAGCCACAAACCTCCTAATGAAGCTCTAGACATGACTAATTCCAATACAAGCCACCGCCGTGGGTAGCAGCCAAGTGATACATATCTCTCGATATCGTGATGATGTACCATCTTCTGTTTTTCAGTCAGGTTTTCTATTAATCCTTTTAAAATAGAAAATAGACATACTTTTTTTTTTATATATATATATATTATTATTGTCTCCACAATAAACATTTCTATTCTCAAGCATAAATATTGGAATATGGTGAAGCAAGAGACCATGAAGTTTTGCAGGAAGAGCAGAATTAAATCTCTGATGTAAATAGCTGTAGACCCAGACTCCACCTGGCACAAGGAGCTGAGCCAGCGGAGGGAGGAAGCCACTACAGCTGGGCTGAGAGAGTCCAAAGGAAGAAAAGACAGTACTTGTACTCCATTTAAATGTAGACTGCTTGCCAATTTCTCCAACTGCACTGCACGAGGAAGTATTTTTTAATTCAGTTAAAAAAAAAAAAAAGGCGTGTGTGTGGTTGTTAGAAGTAGGGTGAGTCCTCTATTAATTGACGTTTTCCTAGAAGGATTGATCGGCTCCTGAAATAATTTTTTTTAAATGTTCTTTCAGCAGTAAGAAAAATTCTAAGAAGGATTTTAAAGCAGCTGTCTCACAGAAGGTTATCTCTTGTTTACAGTACATTTTGATACTGCCATTTAAGCACTAAAACAGAAACAAACAGGCATTTAAATATGTTACCCATGGTTTGCAGAAGTGATGAATTATTAACTACTTCCTGTCATCTTTTACTTTTTTTTTCCCGTATGTTGAATGGGAGGATGTGTGACAGACGTGCAAGATAAAGCAAATTAAAATAATGTGTTTAAACAGGGATATTAATACATACGTATGGTCAATATATAAAGAGATGACAGGTCAAATCTTCATAGAAATTACACCAGTTACTCTGCTTGAGGATCTGGTCTTCAACCTATGCAATATGTCCTACGGACCTCAGCTTCTAAAAGAAGTTTTCTTCATCGCTATCACCCTTTTAAAAATAAATAAATAAATCTTCATTTAGAAGTTAGAAAAACAGAAGAATTCACCCAAGTTGATCCTTTATCACAATAATCTTTTGATATTTTGATGTGTCTAAATTTAACATCATTTTCAAGTTTATTTCCCTACTCAGCCACCCAGCTAGCATGGGAACAACAAGGGATTGCAGGCTTTAATCAATTCTCGAAAAACAATGTCAGAAGATTCCCACTGAGTGCAGTGGGAATTAGATCAAATTAAGTACCATGCAAATGCCACAGGTGAGCAACAGCTCCAGTTTGCACACTTGATCAGACAACAAGCTTTTACACAATATTTTGATTATAATCAAAAACTCTGATAGAGATTTGTATGAATTAAATTGTAATGATTTATTCCCAACTTCATAACCAATACCACATATTCAGACTCCATCTAAAAACCAGTGACTTCCAATAACAATACAATAGAACAATTTTTGCATATGGTATTAATTAACAAGAAGTCAGAAATTGTCTTAGGTGTCCAGTGAATATAGCTACAGTATAAGAAAGCCTTTTCTTACTTATTTGCACAGGTTTCTTTTGTCACTTCCTGGCAGAGGAAGCCTGAATGCATGCTGACACTCAGTTGCTGTAGATCAGAGGCACCTGATCTACAGCAACATCATGATAAATGAACTTAGTCAATTCACACTAGCTCAGGGTTTCCTGCCCTGGAAAAATAATATATAAGTGTTCATAGCTCAGTAACTAAGACTGCAATATAAACATGCATCCCCCAACACACACATCTCCCACAAAATACCACAGTATTATGATATGTAACCTACGAAATCAGTGTAAATCCCAGAATTATGCTCCAATCAAATCACTTTATTGTTGCCTAGTGTTTTATTGCAATTTTATTTGCATTCATTAGACATGCTAATCCTGACTCACTCATAGTAACACAAGAAAAAACATATTAAGATGTATCACTGCTCCATCCTTGTAAGACGCCACCTGGAGTCCTGAGTTCAGCTCTTGGGCTCCCAGCACAAGAAGGACATGATACTATTACAGCTATGCCAGAGGAGAGCCATCAGGATGATGAGGGCTGAAGCACCTTTCCTGTAAACCAAACCTGAGAGTGTTGGGGTTGTTCAGCCTGGATAAGTCTCCAAGGAGACCTTATAATGGCCTTCCAGTGCTTAAAGGGGGCCCACTGGAAAGCTGGGGAGGGACTCTTTGTCAGGGAATGCAGTAATAGGACAATGGGGAATTGCTTTAAAATAAAAGCAGGTAGGTTTAGAATAGATATTTGGAAAAAACATTGTTCTCAGAAGGTGGTGAGGCACTGGACCAGGTTGCCCAGAGAAGCTGTTGATGCCCCATCCCTGGAAGTGTTCGAGGCCAGGCTGGATGGGGCTTTGAGCAACCTGGTCTGGTGGGAAGTGTCCCTGCCCGGGGCAGGAGGTTGGAACAGGATGATCTTTAAGGTGTCTTTCAAACCAAGCCATGCCATTATTCCAAGTATTTAAAGCCTTATTATGACTATTATTAATATTAATATTGACTAAGAGCACCAAAATATGAGTTCTTACAACTGCACTGATTTTTTATTTTATTTTTTTTTTAAAACTGTGTGACCATCTGGCAAAGACTAAAAAGATTGCACTCTTCCAAATTTCAGAAGTCCACAAATTCCCCCAATAAAACACAGTTCCTACTCTTGTCTCCTTCATCTTGATTCCTTTCTGCAGGAGTTTTATTCACTCCATCTCCAGACCTCAATGTATGGAGAAGATTACAAGTAATCTTCTTCAGTAATCTGTAATACGGACATATTGATCAAGAGAGTGTCCTTTAAGGGCAGTTACTCATAGCAGATCAAAAGAGCCAAGAAACCTAAGTTGCCTTTTTTTTTTTTTTTTAAAGTGTGCTTGCTGATGCCTTTATGACATTTAGTTATTCATCAACAGTTCAAGAGACTGACTATCAGGCTGCAAAACACAAATTCTGGTCTGGGGCTCTTGGAAGAATAGGTTTGATAGTTCTGATGTGGAACTGATATGCTTATAGCTAGATAAGAGTATATGGCTGCTGTTAATGATTTGCTGTTTGCCACCACACATGGTTGTTTCTTTCATGTAGGGGTGTCTCTCACCTCTAAAAAAAGAAACCCCATTTCCTCTTTGCCAGTACACATCATCACGCACAGCAGAAACATAAGAACCAGGACAAACTCACAGAAGAACACGCTTTCTTTACAGCGTTTTTAAGATGGAATAGCTGCCACCAGGTTGTGTGCTTTACAGGAAGCCCCACATCTTCATCCAGCACTGTGGTTTCACTCCTCTCCAAGGGCACGCACATGCTCCATCGGCAGAGCCCCATCAGCACGAGTCGCTGTTGGGCCAGCGAGGCAGACACAGAGGAGGGCTGTCCCCGAGCCAGAGAGCAGCAACAGTTAAGCCCTGCACATTCCTGTGATATGGCCTCTGTTTACTTTTGGCCAGATCATTAGCCAAAGACATGAGGAGATAATACCTTCTTTATCCCTTTATGAGCAGAGCAAGTAAGGAGCAATATTAGGGGCATTTGGGGTAAAGCAGCTTACATTTTGGATAACCCATTCCATATTTTTCATGGGAAGACTCAGGGCCATCTGCAGCAATGAACAAATGTATGCATCTGCGTCAGCATTTATAATTGTGCTGGTTACCTTAGGTTCATGTTGTAACAACAGAAAGAAGAAAAGATCATCTTGAAGTTAGAAAGCCAACTCCCTTAGCTCTGTGACATAAAGCATACGCTTAGTTTTTAAGAGCATCAGTAAATCCCATAGCAACTCATGCTTGAGCACAAGTGTGCAACTACTGAAGTGTATTTGGCTGGATCGTTAATTTCTAACCCAGTTGTGCAAACCTCTGGGACATTCCCTAATGAAAACGAAGTTGCAAGAAATCACCTGCTTAGTCTCCCCAGTAATGAAAACGCAACTGTCACTTCCCACTTGTTCCTCATTAAAAAAAAAAAAGTCTCACAGTTACATGACATTCATTTAAAATGGAGCACTTCGAGGCAAAGAAAAGAGTATTTGGTTTAAAGAGCAAGCCAGATGAAGTGGCATCAAACAGGACCCAAATAGGCTGTGGTAGGCATTTACAGTATTTTAACTATGTAAGTAACAGTACTCGGGTTTTTAGCTCCTGGATCCTTTATCAGGTAACATACATGGATAAAACCACTGTGCTCTGAATGTTTCATGACCACATGAAAAATCCTTTCACTGGCCAAAAGAGTTTCATTTCCTGACAGAAAAACACATTCAAGGCTCATTGGGACTGGCATTCCAGATCCAAAGCTTTCCTTGCAGATGCCTGAGTGAGAGGGTTTCTTTGCTAGGAGGTAGGACATAAAGATATGTTACACATAAGAAAACCTTTTCAAATTTTAGATTTATACTCTGATCACTTTCAAAAAGAACATGTAAACTAACTGGTAGGATGAACGAAGAGGAAGGTTTAGTAGATTATTATTTTCAAAGGAACCCAAATTAAAAAAAAACCAACAACCTCTTCCCTAAAAGGTAAGAAATTTAAGAATTAAGTTTCCAACAGCAATTAGCATTTAGCTGTGAAATATCCACTACTGTTATTTTCAAAAAACTTTTCCTGAAGTATGTACCACACTGAGAACCTATTGTGGAATCCCCCAAAGTCTCTGGGTCTTCAGATTTGCAGCAAGTGGGTGGATCAGGAATCAGCCATCAAGTCATGAACATGCCCAGGCTGTGTAATCACACAGCCATCTAAGAGTGACCCTTACACTTCCCTGTATCTTCCCCTCTCCACCTTGTATTAACCCGTTGCCAGCACTGGGCTGTAGCCTCTTCAAGGATGGATCATTTCTTTCCATTTTCTTTTTCCTGCAAGATGCCCAAAGCACTACCTGGAAATACGAAGACAGCTCCCAGGGAGTTTCACTAAGTGGGATACAGTCATTAAACAGCAGACTCTCATGTTTTAGCATTTGCTAAACATGTGCCATAAAAATCATGTGGTATATCACTGCACCATTGTCTTCCAGCTGGATATCCTGCATGGATTGACTCTGCAGTTTCCAGGTCTATAGGCTTAGCCTTGCACTATCCTAGAACGGATTTTGCATATAATGCATTTGCAATAATAGCAGTTGAGAACTACAGAGGCTAGAATTAGAACTGTAAGTTGCATTTCATGTTCCTTGAAGTACTAAAGGCACTACCCAGCATTTAACAGTAATTATTATACTACAAAGTATGTTTGAACAGCTATCCCCTAGTTTTAGTAATGATTTTCTTACAACTATGTCAGCAATTCCTGACAAACACGTCTTGCTTTGTTGTTGTTGTTGTTACTTCTTTAAGAAATGTTTATCTCAGTGTATTTACTGGTAATTTTGGAAAAAGAAAAGGAATGCCTAAAAATTTTGAGTTAAGCAACTCAAATAAAAAAGCCTCCACCCTCTTATGCTTGCACAAGAGTTTGTGTAACACTTTCTAGCACTTCAGCAGAGCTCCAGAGGCAGCAGGAAAGCACCGCTTTCCTATTTCAGCAGGAGGGCAACTGGAGGCCAGAGGACTGCAACTGGTGTTGACCAGGGGCTCCTACTTCCAGCCCCTCACCCCATTCCCAGGAATTCTTCAAAGCATCACGGCCTTGCTGAAGGAATAGGTCCACAGCTCCACAAGACCAAATGAGCCACCTAATGGCTCACCACAGGTGAAAAGCATTTCCACCTTCCCACACCCATGCCTGCCTTAAGTTGTGCCAGGCCTGATGTTAATTAGACTATTCTTATCAGCCACTTTAACTTATTAAACCGGGAGGAAAACAACCCAGCAAGAAATAAAGTAGATGATTCAGTCTTAATACCAGGAAAAAATAATAAATAAAATCTTATGCAGCTGGTGCAAAGAAGTGAGCCAGACCTGCTCCTCTTTCTAGTGAAAAGCTGATGCATCTGCTTTTCCCCTTTTGTGGGGCCAGAGACTTGCTATCCCCTTGCCTACCTGAGTAAGGCTACACAAGGCCTTTGGGCAGAATGTTAGTTTTGGATCAAGATAAAAACAAAACAAAACCAACAACTGAGAAGTGATCCCAGCTGTGTGACAAGAGAAATGCCAGAAGTTCCTAATACTTGTAAGCATGCAACTGCACCTCCCTCCTCAACAGGGGGAGAAGCACACAGGCTTCCCTAAAGCCCAGTGCTGAAAAAATCACCACTTCTGTGAATTTTCTGAAGATCTTGGCTTTCGAGCTCCCTGGGATACCTCAGGAAATGTGGGTTTCCTCATCCAAACCAGCCAATCTTGTAAATTGGTACTGTAGAAACCAGCGGCGGGTGTGGTTAGCTCATAAAACCACTGGAGAAATGCACTGCGGAGGCTCTCTAGCAATGCCATCAGTGTTCATGCCTAGCAGTAGCCACAGGCGCTGCACTGAATTCCCTCTTCTCAGAGGGGAAAACAATACCAGCCCTGATCTCAATCTAAATTGCCTTACATCAACTGCACGCCAGTCCTGCAGTAGCTGGCTGCTTTTCCACCAGTCGCCTGGAATTGCTGGCACGTGGGGCCACCAGTTCGTGCTCTGCCTGGTGCCTCTCCCGAAAGGGGCAGAGGAGAAGGGGGTGAAAAGCCTTTGGCCTCACCAGGCAGCTCAGGAGATGCAACATTTACTCGAGCACGAATTGAGATAGAGGAACAGTGCAGAAGAAACAGGCATATCAGTACAGCACTACTGTATTAGACATACTGGTATAGGAAAGGTATTTTCTTTCACACAAACCTTGGGGCCGAAAGAGGGAGGAGGTTTACAATAAGCTTTTGAAATTCCAAACAGGATGAAAAAAATAATCTTATCACAGGAAATCTGCAACTTTGTGTGATGCAATAAACATTTTGTGAGTTTCCTAATGTAACCATCTGCTAATGGCTGGTATAGACGGGCTGCCTCTAGGACTACAAAAGGCTTGAGAAAGCTTGCCACACAGCTATGATACCTCAATGCACCCCGTGCCAGCTGATAAGCAGTAATGCAGCACAATGCATCTTCCACAAGTCATCTACAAGTTTGTCAGTTTCTCTGCTTTGCTGTGGTTATCTTCATTGCTTAGTATTGCATTCTGACCTGGTCCTAGAACATTTTCCTCCTCGGAGGGTCAGTTCTCACAAAAAGCAAGAACCTGTTTGCACTTCTACAAAGAAAAGTGGCTAACTGAGCGTGCCGAATACAGAGAGGTGAAAGACTTGAGGTACTCTAACACAGCAAGTGAAGTGTGAAACTTGACTTTTTTCAAACCACAAGCATTCACTTTTAGCCATTTACTTTGGACTAGTTAACATCTGAATTCACTTTCACCCCCTTGCTCACTGCAGTGAGCATACACTTCACATTAAACACCGACATCACATATGTAAGATTAGGAAGGTATTCGCCTAGAATGCTGAATTGGAGATCACAGAACAGTTAATAGTTTTGAAATTATTCCAGCATAACAGGAATACTAAGATTTCACGGTGTCCAACTTGTGCAGAATGAAGGGGCAACTCGTATAAAAATATATGGAGATAGTACAAACCTTAAGGCAGTGAAGTTGATGAAGCCTGAGACCTCCAATGGACAGTTCAGATATTAAGGATCTATCCTTAACTAAACCACATGAGCTAGTTAAGGTATAAAATTGTATGAATGCATGAACAAGATTTGCTGCTTCAGGACCCCATCAGCCACAACAGATGGTCTTTAGAGGCTTGAATCAGCAAGCATTTCTTTGTAAGCCCAGTGGCAACCTAGCAGGACTTTTCATCTTCACTTCAGAAAGATGTAAGCAATCGTGAGGGATTTCAGAGAAGAGCTTCAAAACAATTATGTGGTTGTTCAAAACAATTATGTGGAATGAGGCTCCTTCATAAGATCTAAACATATCTAGTGTGGCCGAGCAGTCTCCAGCAGCAATGGGAGACAGACCTGAGAATTTTTGAAAGAGTCTTCACCTGAAGCCCAAAAGCAAAGTGAAATTTCTCACATAACTACAAAGCAAATTAGTGTCACAGGTTAAAATTAAAATATAGAAAGTAAGCTGTAGGGAAAAGTGTACCCAAGAATGATTCTGCTGTGAAGTAAATAGGAGAGGAAAGTAGGAGAGGAAAGCAGCTGTGTCAGCCCAGATTATCAGGTACCGACCAAATTTGTGGGGTGTTATTTACTGGAATTATACAGAGCCCTGAGGATTAGTACACTTAGTAAACTGAGATAACAGAAAATAACATCTTATGGACGACAAACTTTTTGGTGTTTTCCAAATTCAAAGTCTAAAGTATTCCCCTAAGTTCTTGAAATAATCGGAGTGCTGCTAATTTAAGCATCTAAGAGAATGCTTCATTTAAAATAAAAATAAAAAAAATACTGACCTGCAATTTTATACAGAAATATCATCCTCATAGGGAAAAAAAATTGTTACAACTGATGACAACCATTTTGCATGCATTTATTCAGTGATAAAATAGACTGCATAAAATAAAGTACTGTAGAAGTCCTCAGAACACAGCTATAACCAGAGCATTTTGATTTCACTGTCAGAAACTGAGTCTTCTCAAGTTCATAGAAAAAAAAGCAGAAAAATGAACAGAGCACATAATTCTGCTGTTTCTTATCCTTATGTCTATAATATTGACTGACGCATTAGTTGAAAGTGTACATTTTTAATTATTTTGGTATTTAATTACATTAGAGCACACAGTTACATTACCAGATTGGTGTCTCACAAGGGAAGAGTGTATTGGCAGGAACAACAGGCTACCGTGATCTAATAAGTATTTTCCAACTCCTAGACCTACTATGTCTTGCTGAAAACTGGCAATCTTTCCTGCATCTCCTTCCAGCTTAAAATAAGCCGTTACTGTTGTCTTGCCTAAAGCTTGGCATCTGTCAGCTTTATGGCACATAGATATACAAATATAGTAACGTTTATTTTCTGCATATCAGATCTTTCCATTTACGTTGGTGAGAAATGTTTTTCACCAAATCTTCCTCTAGTCCCTTCCCCACAGACAATTATCTGCATACAAACTTCATGTTCTTGTCTATTTCCCCCTTTAGCTCAATTCTTCTCCCCCTTGGGAACAATAACTCAGGCAATAGAAACTTTCCAGTTACATTTGGTTTTCCCCAGAAATTAAAATGATACACAGTGGTAGAGGAAAAGGACAGCAC
Organism: Anser cygnoides; assembly: GCF_040182565.1. Taxonomy (NCBI): domain Eukaryota; kingdom Metazoa; phylum Chordata; class Aves; order Anseriformes; family Anatidae; genus Anser; species Anser cygnoides. Next base: position 29,810,520 of record NC_089875.1, on the reverse strand, counting down.
AGTAGCAATTACACATGTTGAGTACAGCATTTGGGCTGCATATTTTGGTTGCCTTCTTAAAGTCCTTTTATTTTAGCCCCAGGCCTACTTGACTCCAGTAGGTCACTTGTTTCCAACAGCAATAAAAATAAAAATTAAAAAAAAAAAAAGAAAGGAAAGGAGAAAAAAAGAAAAAGAAAGAAAGAAACAGCCCTTAAAGCAGCACTGTGGTGTATTTTTTTTTTCCTCCAAGGATGTTGTTTTCTAGTCTGTCTCAGTTTCCGGTTCCCATGAACCAGCTTGTCACTGTTATGTTTGGATTCACTGCACCGTAGGAAAATGTTAGAAGGCTCACTTTCTTTTAAAGACAAAGACAGATTTTAATAGAAGCCACCTTGGGTTTAGTGCTTCTTAAAAATAGAAAAAAATCACACACACAGAAAACAAAACAAAAAAACCCCTAGTTTTTAAGTCTTTTTTTCTCTATTTTTCCACTTATTTATTCCAGAAAACCCCTTTCAGCTTTACTGAGAGCTTGAGTGGTACCAAAGGCCAGTGCTTGTCTTTTTGCAGCTACTCAGTTTCCCTATGGATAATGCCACTATGTTGAGAGAGACGAGCAAAGGTTTGCCCTCTTCCAACCAGCCTGTCAGGAAAGCTCATTCTTTTAGCCCTCAAAACGGTTTCACTTACTAGCTAAGACTGAGAGCAGGGCCAGGACTTCAAGCCCATCCAAACCCTTCTTATCCGGCACATCCTTCCCTACTCCAAAGAGAGAATTGGGGAGATACAAGCACAGGCATAAAAAAAAGCCTAAGGAATAGGCCTGTTGCTCCACAGAAATTATAGCCTGGGTAAAACGAATCACAAAATCATAATCCCAATCACAGTCATCATCCCAAACTGGAAGGGACCCATACAGATCATCGAGTTCAACTCCTGGGTCCCGAAAGGACCACCCAAAAAAATAAGACAGAGTGTTGTCCAAATGCTAAACGCACCCATACATACAACACACACATATACAGTTATATATGTTTTGCTACACCTTGGCCTTCAGTAATTACTGCAGGATTTAGATTCAATAGGTTTTGTTTTGATAGCCTAGTTTCATAAGCTAAAATATCTGACCCTGCTTCGATAAGGAGTTTGAACTAGATGATCCACTCGAGCCTCTTCCAACCTGAGGTGTCTCGTGATCCTAAAAGGTAATTAAACTCTCAGACCGCCCATCCACTTACATAGCTTCTGGACTTGACTGATGTCAATCCAGCTTGGCAAAGATATCAAAAGATAATAATAATTTAAAACCTTCCAGGACCTTAATTATTATTATTATTTTAAATTATGGGAGGATAGAGGAGAAAGATGAAAAGTAAGTTCCTCTCCCTCCCCTTTCCTGGGAAAAAGCAGGCTGATTTGGAATGCTTTTTAGCAACAAGACATATTGACTAGCCTATGTTCTTCAGCCATTTATGTCTGCAACTCAGGTTAAATCAAAGAGAAAAAAATGATCACATCAAAGTCCAATGCTCCCCTCCTCAAAACACCAGCCTTTCTACAGAGGTGCTCGCACTGACAGAGCAGCCTTCATGCAGAAGACACACACAGCTCCAGCTCAATGCACTGGGGCTCTTTGGCACACCCTGAAATGCACCCCATATTCCTAAAGAACAGCCAAAAATAAAAAAATAAAAAAAAAGGAACTGGCTTAGGCAAACTGTGGGAGAGCTGTCACAAACTTCATGTCAGTGTACAGATGCGTTGCCTTTTTCATCCAGAGATGGCTGCTACATGCTCTGTCAATTATCTCACAGACAGCGATCTCAAAAACTTCAGGATGCCCCCATGCCCCAGAATGTTTTCATCCCTGAGGAGAAGTACGAAGCAGATTTGAAAGTGAGATTTGACCCTCAGTCAGCAAAATACCCTCGTTTCTAGGGACACTATCTCACCTGGGCTAACTTAGGTAGAAAATTTGAAGACTCAAGCAGGAAAGAGCCTGGGGGTGACAGGTGAGAAGCTCCAACGCTGCCTGATGGCAAAGAATGCCTTGCAAGTGCCGTGTTTACGGTGCCAGCATCAGTAAAGAACACAGCCTGCCTGCAGATAAGTGGATGGGAGATAGTGGGATACCTCTCCATAAACAGACGTGCAGTTCTACACAGGAGCTGCAGGTCCCAGTTTGCAGCTCTCCAGTTTTTACCCTCCACTCCTTCCCATGAGATGTGGGATAAAATATGCAACAGAGACTGAAAGCTTTAAGGAATTCCCTCACAGTTATTTATATATATGTTTAGCACACAAACAAACCCAAAACATGAGAAAAAGTCTTCCCTTCCCTCCTTTGTCAGGTTGCATATGCACACAGCACATTTGAATGCATCATGTATTTGAGTCACAGCAGCAGGGGGACTTAACTATGTTGCTAAATCTCCGTATCTTGACCCCTTGCTATGGTGGACATGGGGTGCTGTACTGGTGGATATGAGGCTGTACTGCAGCTTTTTTCACAGTTCCTCAACTTTATATGGGAGAACCAGCCTGCCCACTGCACTTGCACAATTTGGTGGGGCTGGGGTGGCAGACACGGGGGAACATGGCAGTGGTGCCACATACTTGCCCAGGGCAGATGGAGCTCAGCACCAGCACATGGTTTGGGGGTGGGCAAGGAGAGGAAGGGCACGAGTTACTCCCTGTAAGAACCATCCTTCATGGCAAGGCTGTGTCTGCTCCTGAGAAAGAAATCCCATCCACATCCATGTTGGAATTCCTATGTCCTGCCTGCGTTTTCCTGTTTCCACTTACGCCTCCCTGAAACATCAATGTAGTGGTGGTGACACCAAGAAAACCCGAAGGGTCAAACTGGCACCTCATTGCAGAGTGTAGTAATGCATTGATCCTGCACCCGTCACACGTTGCACAAGCATGTGCTTTTCTGTGAAACCAAGAGCAGCACATTTTGGCTCCCCCTAGGCTTGTGCAGCTCTGGACAAGCTCCCTTCAGAAGATTCAGCATAGGGACTGTTACCAGGAAATATTGATTTTGCTGGCCTCCTACAATAGGCCAGCAGGCTGCTTGGGAAGCCTGCATACCCTGTGCTGTTTCCTCCACACATGCATTTATATGAGGGGCTCTGCTACTGGTGTGCAAGGAACCCTTTCCTGGGACTCCACAGGCAGAGGATGGAGCCTGCACAGCCTCCAGGAGCTGGTGGGGTACCCATCACGGCTGGAGACCACCACCTCAGAGGTCCCAGTTTGTTGCCTACCCATTGCGCGTTACGTTTGGTTTATGAGAGCAGTTGTGCGCAGGCAGCACAAAACACTGCCTGCCTGAAAGAGATCAATAGAGTCCAAGTAATTTCAAAAAAATAGAATAAGATGCAATAACCTCTTACATAAGTTGTGGTTAATAATAAACCCAACTTTACTCAAGTCCCAGTGACTCTAGTCCTAGTAGTGACAAGACAGGAGATAACTATGGGAACACACTGAAATATTTACTGTGATTTGATGAGTTTATCCTTCCTGTGCTAACTTAATAAGGAAAAGACATGTCTGGGGCCTCCCCTCCCTCATATTGTTTGGGATTGTTCAAGCAGGTTGTATCAAACATCTGACTTAACAGACTGATTGCAAATGTTCCAGCACAGATTTTTGAAGCATGTTACTAGGAAGTCTAAGATGTAGAGACTTACCAAGGTGGATTCTCAAATATCTTTTTAATTACCTCCTTCTAAAATCAAAAGGTGAAACCCTATTTAAAATAAACAAACAACATTTCCACCGGTTGGATATCAGTTTCCCAACTGGGCTCTTTAAAATCTGTCTTGGCTGCTGCTGTGCTTCTTGATTAGATCAAGCTAGCCTTTATAAACTATGCTTGCTTCTGCCAAACAAAAACCAGCAGCCCACAAAAGCAAACTTGCTTGGTCAGGGAATAAACTGAATTTCTGATAAACTAGATTATCCATCTGGGGACCCTTTGAACTAAGAAAACATATTCCCCCCCCACCCCCAGCAATTGTAACAAGTGTCTTAAATACCATAATAGATGCTTACAAAACTACCTGAAAGCAGGCTCAAGCCTGCCTGTTCCTCCTTGTCAGGAGGCTTTATTTGAGGAAAGTATTAAATTGATACAGCTATCAGCCATACCTATCCTTTTCTACAATGAAGACAGTAATGTTCTACGGCAGGTTAGAGACAAAAAGATATCCAACTCTTCAATAGCTGTATGACTAAGAACGTGCATTCCAGGGGCAAACAAAGGAAAGGAATTTAAATGCATTGAAATGCAACAGTTTCAGCCTCAGAGATATTAACAAAGAACATGCCCTATGAAGGAATTTACAGGGTCACAACACGGTAAGAATATTCATATTCCTTCTAGACGCTGCCAAATGGATTTGCAAGCCTCTTCGAAGCCTAGGTTACAGATTGCTTCAAGTGTTCATGTCTCAGTAACATAGATGCTGATGCATTAATAGTATCTGTAACCAAGGCAAGTTCTATAGATATGTTTGTTAAAAGCAAAACAAAACATACATTTGTTCACATCAGATCATCTGTTTTTCCTCAATTTGATGACAGAAGTCCAACCCAGATGTTAATTACAAAGAATACTTCAAAAGCAAAATTATTCTCAGAATAATTTTGGAAGAAACGCCTAACACGCACTTTTCAATTACAAGCTGAATTTACTTTAACATCTTTGACAGAGTCCCTATTTTTAGCTACTTATGTATTTGCTTTTGTTCTGTGTGCTTAGCAAGACAAATAGTATTTGTGGAAATATAAAATAAAAACATATGCATTGACATGTTTATCACTTTTCCCATACCTTATGAAAGTGTCTAATTTTTAATTATCGGTGATTTGTTTATTTTAAGCACTAGACTTTTAAGCACTAGACAATATTCTAACATATATATACATATATATTTAAAATGAGAACATGCATTGCATGCATGCTGTGGTAACGCCCATCATCTCAAAGGATTGTGGAAGGAGTGTTCAGGTTCAGATCTGAGCAGTAGCACTGCAGCAGACATCCAGCACAGAGCACTGGAGCAGGTATTGCTGGATCACAGCATGACCCTGGATAAGGTATTTGACTGTTCAGCTCCAGTTTCCCAGTTTGTGAAATGGGAATATTAATGTTTAACTACTTAAACAAACCAACTTGTACACATGAATACCAAAAAGGCCATGGTACTTCCACATTAGAAATACAAGTTGCGTACATGGGAGCTCCTTTCACCAAGAATCTGACCTTTCCATTCCCCCCTCCCCCCCCAAGCCTCCTGCAAAAAATTGTCTGGAAGAGTGACACAGCATTGACACAAGGGCTCATAGCGAGGATGACTTGGGGATTTAACTTATCAAAGACAAGGTCAAAAGTTAACTTGATCATAATCTACAGGTATGTATAAGAATAGAGAATAGCTATAACTAGAGGGCTCCATTTCTTAGACAAAAGCAAACAAGCACTAGAAATTCAAATTACACAAGGGTACAATCAATGTGCCAGAAGTAACGATCTTCAGATCAAGGCTGAAGAGTAGTTTCTGCAAGATATGCTAGGTTCACTCATAAGTCACTGGGTTACCTGCAGGCATCACTGGCCGAGATTACACATGCTTTCTTTGCAAAGGGTCGGGTTAGTCTACTTTAATGCATTCTTCCAGCCTCAATCTAGAAAATTATTTGTGAACACCACAAATTGAATTAAAGATCTAAGTACATATCCATATCCCAGGGCTCGTAATAAAGCAGGAAAAACTAATACTGAAGAAGCACTATCAGCTAGGACATGATTAAACTTTCTAGAGAACATTAACATCAACTGAATATAGTTTTAAAAAATTATTATTATTATTATTATTTTGGGTGCACGTGGGAGAAATGGGAAGGCAATTTTTGCAGAAAGGCGCAGTAAGGAATGCAAACAGCAAAGGGTAGCCCCACAGCAGGTACAGGGGAAGAGGGAGGGACAGGCAGTAGAAAGTTATTATGTGTCAAAATCCTCAGGAATGAGAGCAAAGGTTTCACATCAGCTATCTCTCTTCTGGAAATACTCTACTTCCTTCACCTGTAAGCAGCCTGTCTTCTTTCCCAACTTGAAATCTTTCTGTAAGAATGCACAAGAGCCTGTTTGTTTTCCCCTTGCCCACTCATTTTGAGCAAGGGCAGGTAATCGGCACTCATCAAATTTGAACAGCACAGTCTTTTGAACAATTAGTCCAGCTGAAAATAGCTGGTAGTGGAGACAGACTTCTTGGACCCATACCTCATTTGAACAAAGTTTATCAAATCTAGGAATTCAAAGGCCTGCACTGTTAGGCTGCTTTTAACCTTCCCCATCATGATTAAGAAGACTCCAGCATCCACAAACAACATCACTGAGTGATACAGGCAGCCCTTAAAGGGCCAGTGGACGTTAAAGCTGCAGCTCTAGGCAGGGATGAATTTGGATATTCTCACCTAGTCTGTTATTCCTTCACATATCCCAGAGCTGCAGCTAACAGCTGTCTTCTGGCTGCAAGCCCACTTCTTCATACAAATAATTAAAAAAATAGCAATCTCACAAAGTAGTGCCTAATTCCCTGGAAATTCTCCCCTCTGGAGTTAGATATCTAAACAGGTTGCCTTTCCATGAAAAAGCAAGATATTCATGCTCCAAAATAACCAGGGCTCAAGTAGTGCTCTGTTTGGATACAGAGAATTTAGGTTTAACCCCTCCTTTTCTGCATGATTTAGAATGCAAATACCAAACTCTGCTTTCTATCTCCTGGAGACCAAACAGGCTATTGCACCCTTAAGGCATTCTGGAGCAAATGCTGGTGAAGACTGTGATGAAATGATGCACTGCCTTCAGTATTACATTCCAAAATGTTACCTTATTTACTGTAAACATCCATGAACTTCATGCACATGTACTCTTATCTTGCGATTCAAAGGTAGTTGGCTGCAGAGACCAACAGAAACCGAACCACAAATACTACATTCTGTGATTTATTTACTTTCCATCATTTACCAACACAGATCTATATCCAGCTGGCAAATAGCAAGGGATTTTTTTTTTAATTGTTTGTACAAAACTGCAAATTTGTAGAGTCACAAGCCTTCATGCTGCCAAGTCAACAGTAAATTAGGACAGCTGTATGTAAGCACCATGGCATGTTGCCCGTTTACATTTTCAATCCACTCTTTAGATATAAAAAGAATTAATTCAATCTTTTAAAATATTGCAATTATAACACTGCTTGATCAAGAGGTTGGAAATCCTGGTAAGCAATGTGAAAGCCTCTGCTGTGCGCTAAGTCCCATTAAAAGGTTCTAGGAACTACTTCAGATGTCACTGATGATACCAAACCTCTTGTCAAAAGTCCTCTCTTTCCAAAGACTTCACAGGAATCAGTAGAATACAGCATTTAAGAGGTACTTAAAATAGCTTTTAGTGGAAGCTGGGCACCTACCAGTCCTTAAGAGACAAATTATTCCCCACTTGTGAATCTCTCAAGTACATGGTATTTGTATTCCTGCCACCAAAGGAAAAAGTCTTTCCTTATTGTGGGAAATACCCATTGACACATGCAATAAGCTAAGCAAAGTACAGACCAAGTTCTGTTTATATATCCCGTGCAACACATTTGAGACAATCAGGGCTCTACGGGATGAAGTTTGGCCCTGAAATGGGAAGTACACTTCACCCGGAACAGATGTTCTAGATCCCTTAGCAATAATCAAGTATAAAAAGAGAAGAAGACAGCGCAGTTTTTTTGCTTGCCTTTTTGTGGGGTTTAGGGTGAGGGGTGGAGTGTTCCCTTATGCATCCAAGATGCGGCATTCTGCAGCAGCCTAAGGCCAAAAAAGGCCAGGCACTAATTCTTGCCTGGCCTCAAAATTCCTCTGTTCTGTTTTTGCATCCACCCAGATGCCCAGTCTGATCTGATTCTGGCTACCCCAGCTGAAACCGCAGTGTGCTCCAGGAACTAGCAATACGTAGGCCTCCCCGTGCCCAAACAGGTAGGCCTGTCCTGAGTGCACTGAACGCATATCAACACAATAAGATAAAAATGCAGCTGCTCAGTCACAGAGATGAAAATTAGGCTACGTGGTGCAACATCCAGTTTCTGTACATCTGTCTAGCAGTTTAACTTCTTCCCAGGAGAGCACTCCAACCATACGTCTGATCCTTCTTTTAGAAATTGTGGCATCATACAGTCGGGAATGCAAGGGTCAAACTACAGCCTGATCTGTCACATGGTGCTTAGGGAGCTCAAACCAGAGCCCTGGTTTTGCTTCTTGCTCACTACTAATGCAAACAAAGAAAATGCAGGGATATTAAGTAAGGGGATGGAAGCTACAGCTTCCCGTTCAAATTATTCAAATAGAGAGTCCTGCTCCCTCTTGTATTTGCAGTAGCAGGATTTCAACAGGCAAAATCTGTCAGAAGACATCCAGGTTGTCTCCTCAGTGGCAGAAGATGCCTGCTTGGTCCCTGCAACGTAGGGACGAGAAGAATCCATTTCTCATCATTTGTCTGAGTACATTCCCACCTCCAGATTGCGGCAAAATAGATCAGAATGGCTTCCACTTCTCCCATCATAGACCACAGCATAAAAGAGAAGAGTGAGCTCATCTTGTGGATCCTCAGTAGATGACCAACTTTATTTGCAGCTCTAGTTTTAGTTGACCCCTACCTTAACATTGGTAGGCTTACAGATACACCCCAACACTTAGCATTTCTTAACAACTAATTCTTTAGAAGAATTTGTGTCTGGCAAGTGTTTGGCCATTCTGAGTAAACTTCTGCATTCAGTTTTGGTCACCAAAATACCAGGCACAGGTATTTGGATTGCACATCAGAATAACTGGAGGTAGACTCCAGGGCATGCAGGGGCAAAGCATCCAAGTATTTTCTGACTACATGACAAGTGAATAATTTTCATTTTCCATCACATTCAAAAAACAAAAACAAACAAAAAAACCACACAAAACCAACCAACCAAAAAAAAAACCAAACACAATGTATGCATTTAAGTTGTCCTTGTCCTAAAACTAACACTTATTAAAGAAATCACTCCCTTACCCAGTAGGGCTACATTGCCAAGAGGGCAATGACATTTTGTAACTATAAATAGAACTTTTGCTTTCATGTAGATAAAGGTAACCAAACCTTGGTGCTCCTCTGACCACACCTTGATTGCTAACGAGCCTTGACAAGGCAGATCAGGTGCCTCTGCAGCCTGTTCAGGAGATGCATTTTGGTGGCTCTCAAGCACAACACATACTGCTTTGCTGCTGTAAGCAGACTGTTACGCTGTAATTTGACAGGCACATTACTCAGCAGCAATTCCACCTTCTGCAGCCCCTTATCCCTTTCCCTCCAGTCTTACTCATTTGCTCTGCATTCTCATTCACATTATGCCAGCACATTTGCTCGTACGGTTGTGCATTCAGCCAAATAACAACTGACTCAGGTTAAAAATAGCCTACCAGAAATGTTTAGTTTTAGCATGGGACTATTCATAGTTTGGTCCAACCAGCACAACTCTGCTTGGTGTGTACCAGTAAGCGTCTAGAACAGGAACAGAAAGTAAATAGGAGGATTAAGAGAGCTATCTCTATGAAAGGTGTGTTCAGACTCCTCCCACAGCTTGCACCTTGCCCTCCATCTATATTACTGCCACCCAGCCCGGAACTCTATTGTCTTCCTGGTTGGCTTTTGGCAAAGAGGAGATGTAGATAGTAAGTTCTGGGTTATTAAGCTGTCGGTTATATACATCAAGAGCCTTCTTGCTTCCTGTTCAGGAGAAAGCAAAGACTGACTGTGCTATGAGAACCTCTATGTCACCCTCAGAGCACCTTGTTCTAACACTGATGTTCCCCCAGCCCCCGTGCCCTCTAACACCACTCCAGTCCTCCTCTTCTACAGAACCACACAACTGACAACAAAGATAAACACTATTAAGAGCTCTATACTACCAATTTTGTTCCCTGCTTTACCTCAATTATACATTTTTCATTAGTCAAGCAGTGGACATAGGTGAGGAGAGACGGATAAAGAGGCCCCAGTACAGTAATGCAAGTACATACCAAAATGAAGACTGCAAGTGATAAACTGAAGGTTAAAATATGACAAAAAAAAAAAAGAAAAGAAAAGAAAAAGGTATTGTTCTTGTAGCTCAAATTAAGTGCAAACTTCATTTGTTATAGAAAGGTTTCACAATACAAACAAAACCATCCACTCTCTTAGTCAGAGATACAATCAAGTGACTTGAAATTAAGATTTCAGAAAAAAAAATCCACCCTCAATTGGCATAAGACTCATTAAGAACAGTTTTAATTTATTTTTTATGCTTTTTTTTGTTGCTGTTCTTTTCAAAAATCAGAAGAGAAACTAGGCTGCCTAAAGGAGAAAGGAAATTGTAAGAGAGAGAATAGACATCAAAATTTGAATAAAAGATGAATCAAGGAAGTATTTCTCAGTCTGCAGTTTGAGATATTTCAGCAGCTGTCCAAGCAACTAAGAAAAAGACAACCCACTAGCATGTTTCTTCTTGCAACAAAGTTGAACAAATATAGCCAATATTCAAAACAAAGTCTAGCATCTAGTTTGTATTTAAAATACAATTGTCTGCAGATTTTTCTCCCTTAGGAAATCTGAGAAGCCTCACTTCTCAGAAGCAGAGTGTTTTAAATCTTTTTATTTACAGAGAGATTGAGGGCATGATTATAAAATTCTTCAAGGAATTATCGTGTGCTTCTTCTAGACGTTCAATCTTAAAGACTGTAACAATGGTAAATATATTCAGCAGAGATGTTCCTTGACATTTTGTGAACATTGCTGCCTGAGCCACAGCAATAGCATCCTTTCTTCAAATTGTTTCATGAATACAAGAAAACACATGGAGAATTGATTCTATTGTAATATAAAGCACTGTACGAAAATGACTGTTTACATGAGCACAGACCAAGAAAAAGAAATCCAAGTAGCCTTGCCTTTGGGCTTCTATTCTCACTTTCTTGTTGCATTTTTGTAGGGAGTTAAATTTGCACAAGATGGAGCAACTCTAATAGTATTTAGTCTATGTGACCCTGCCTCTGTAAGCTATACAAGTGTAAATCCTCTCTCACAGGCTCTAATTTCACAAACACTTCTGAGGCTGGAATAAGCCAGCACTGCTACTTAGGGAAGTCCTCCCAGCACCATCAGACCAGGTCTCCATGCAGTGCATACAAACGAAGCCAGCACAGGGCAGAGGCAGCAGGAAATGGCTGGACTTTTCTTCCCCTGCACAGTGGTAGTGCCACTGCAACCTATGCCACCTCAAATGTGCCTGTGAGACCTTAGTCTCAGCCTCTATTTATAGCGGTGTTTATATTGCTTTAATTAATGCATTCTTCCTGCTTCTGACTTGAAGGTTCTCTGTAAACCTAGCAGAAGACACTTTTCAGTGGCAGTATTTAGCAGAATCCCCTGCTACACTCCCCATCCTTCTCCTGCAAGAGGTAGCACTTTCTGGTTGACTCTACCCTGCCTACTGATGCTAACTCCTGCAAAACTTTCCTAATGTAACAGAAGGGCTGGCCTCAGCCTGGTGTTAAGAGGTGGGCCTTTCTGTCACTGCCCAGAAAACTGTACAAGTTCCATAGGTCACTTTGACATGTGGTTTACCCACAGAGATTTTCACATCTTTAAAAACACCTATACAGGGAAATTACCTCTAGGACAACAACAAAAAAAAAAGAGCAACTAAAAAAAAATAAAAAATATATATATACACATACACGCACACACAGGGTGAAGGAAAAGAATTGACTGAAGCCAACATACTAGCTTCCCTCTGCTTTCCAGCTAATGGCAGCTCAGGACACCACCCACTGCACCACATTAATAGCAAATGCGCTGGTAGCCAAAAACAACCCAAGAGAGGTTGACAGTAAGAACTGCTTCATTTATACATCCCACCACAGCCTGTCCCACTCCAAAAACCATCCCAGACAATAAGAATAATTTCTGTATTCTTTCCACAGGCTCGAGGACAAGGGGCAAAACCTCCATTGTTCAAGTTAGTACCTAACCACAAGAGACCTCCTGTCTCTTGTTATCAACATCAGGCCAAGTGTTAGTCGTCAGCCAAACTCAATGGTCTTTTCTCCCTTCAGGTGAAATCTAACACAGGTCCTACACCTGCTGAGAGGACAGTCACAGAGTAACATTAAAAATGTAACTTCCTACCAGAAAAAGAGAAATGTTTGCCATTAAACTAAGGATAAACTATGCACAGATGAAGCTAGCCTGAACCTTCATCCATTAATTACATTTCAGTCCTTCAAAGAGGCAGAGAATTGTCTGTAATAGGTAGTTTTTGCACACGGATAAACTGAAACACAACCCTTCACATACCACTCATCTCTTTGTCCAACTGCACAAGCATTCCTTCGCCACTGTGCAAGCCTAAAGCACAAAGAAACTTCATGGACAACTTATTTTTCTAGTCATCTCCATAGTGAGAAAGGGACAAAAATTGGCTGATCTTAAAGTTAGAGGATCCTGTCTCATAGCTTTTGCTCTTCTACTACTGAAACCACACAAAACACCTTGCCAGTGTAGATCTGCCTCCAGAACTCACTTAATTTACCAAAATTATAGTACATCAGAAGCAGAGATCAAGGAACAGTTATTGAAACTTTAATATGATGTTGATATTTTGAGGAATGATTTTGTCTCACTAGCTCCTCTGAGTTTTGTTTTTCCTGATAAATATAATCAATAAAAGTTACCCAACATCAACCTATACATCAACATAGAGTGAAGTGTAGCGGTAGTTTCTTCTAGAAATAAAGTAAGAGACTAACAATTATATTCAGTTTATGCTCAAGTGTAGACTTCACACACCAAGTATTTTTTAGTACCACATAAGATTATTACATTGCATATCAGTAAATTCATTTAATTACATATCAGCAAAGTAGCATACTTTATTTTTACCATATTCTATTGTACCACAGAGCTCACAAAATATAAGGCACATTGTATCTAGTAACAAACACCAGAAAACTCTTTTTGAGAGGGGGGCAGACTCAGACACAGGCTTGGCATTTGAACACAATCTAGCGCAACAGAAGCCTGACTGAAACTTTCATCAGCTTCTGCAAGAAATAGTTCAGTTACTAATAACCCTGAACCCCCATATTCATATTATTAGAAAACTACTGGAAATCCTGAGTGTTTACATACACTATGTAACTGGTAGCAGGGAAATACACACCCCACATGTCAGAGGTTTTACAAGGGAACAGTAAATTCTCCCAACACCTTTGAAAGTTAAGTCATATTTCACAACAAGGGACTAATTTTACCAGCCTCTTCACCAAGTATGCACACAGGCAAATGACGTTGCCCTTCCCACCCCTTAAACTAATCCCTTACAACACCACTTCAGAAATCAACTTCACTGCTTGGTATGCTACCTGTATTTCTCCAGCAGCAGTCTTGCAAACCCATCTCAAGAGAGGGATGAAAGAACATCTTCAGACATGACTGCAGGACATGCTCAAGGCCTGCTATGGCCACCACGGCTCTCATCAGCCCCAGCTGCTGGTGCTGGCCTTCGCACAGCTGCTGCTCATGATGTCCTGGCCAGCTCCACATCACTGCTAAATGGCCTGTGCCTTTGATGGGAGCAAGGAAGCATACTCTCCCAACATGCTTCTCCAGATATGTTTGGAGGCAAAAACCTCCCAAACCCACATGTAGCAGGAGCCGCTGCCAAAGCCTTCCAAATGTGAATGAGAGGGTTGAGTAATGTCACCTCCATGTGGAGAACTGAGTCCATGAGTTGGACTCAAGGAGCCTTGTGGGTCCCTTCCAACTTGCGGTATTCTACGAACAGCTACCAGTAATTAAAAATGCTACGGGAACCACAGCCAACCCTCGATAGGGAAAAAAAATAACATACGTAAAGATCGAATGAGTAAATCATTTAGTCAGTGTTTGTAAAACAAGGAACACAACTTTTCCTTAGGGAGGTGGTTGGGGCATAGACTGGAGAGCACAATATGTCCAGGTGATATGGTAAGCAGGGCATCTGGGGGGAAAATGAAGTGCTCAACAAGGGGAAAGGAAATGCAAACTCTTTGGTATTTTTTTCTCTGAAAACTCTTCACAATGCAGTTCCCCTCTCCTGTTGTATCTCATTAAAAGATCAGCCCTACTCTGCCAAAATCTGATTCCCTTGCCAATTCTTTAACTTCTTCCCAGACTACCTCTTACACAAAGAATCAGCTCTTGCTTTGCAAGCACCACCTTTGATGTCTCTCAGCTCCCTGCTCAAAACTCCCATTCTGTACAATGCACATCAAGCACCGCACTGTACTCAGAGCTGTGACTGCAGCTATTGATTTCCAATCTACATTTCAAATACAGCTTTTTCATTCCTTCCTCTGCTTCTCTCATCTACCTGTTCACTCTTCATCTTAGGTTAGAAATGGATTTTAGGGCAAGAACTATCACGTTAACTAAAAATGTGGACCCCCACACAGTGGGATCCTGAGCAGCTATCATCTGAGAAAACATGTTAATATTTCAAGTGGACAGTGTTACTTTATTGCCCATCAATCATATCTGGGCTTGTTACAGTTTTTCAAATGGGAAGTATGAGTCAAATTCAGCAGAGATGTAAAGATTATTCTTCAGAAACAGGTTAGTCATTGAACGGCCATTACAGTATTACAGTTTTCACCAGCATGGCATTCTGTGGGTGTGAAACATCATGGAAACTTCATGCTCAGGGTAGAGAAAGCCAGGATAGAAAAGAACACGACATAGAAAATTAACCTGAAGCTTTTCCAGGGTGGATCAATCTGTGGGCATTGCATAGACAGAATGGAGGTGCCTGGAGCTGGCCTACAGAAGGACGGGTAGATTGCAGTTCATGTAAAGTGCAGATCCTTTGCTGTCTCTGCACATTTAGCACACTACTTCAGAAAGAGAAAGATGTGGCATCTGAAAATGCTTGCTACACTGTCAGACCCTGGAAGGCACTTATACAGATTGCTGAGTGGAAACTCTGAATCATTGCAAAGCAGTCAAACTGATGCTCACTTTGCCACTCCTAATTATCATTGCATAACACACAAAAGAAAGGGATGACAATACATGTTTTTGAAAACATATCACCAAGCAGATGTCAGCTCTTCTTTTCCATTGTACTTATGCCTATTGTACACCCAACAATGAAATCATCTGTCACTTCAGCTATCCTCAGGAAAGAGAGTTGTATATATTCACACTGACATGTCAAGCAACAAGTAAATTTGATGGATATCAGCAATATTAAAACTTACAATAAGAGGAAAAACTGTGCACTTCTAGATCCTTGTAAAAAAAATCCTTTCTTTTCATAGCTTTCAAATTTCTATTGGCTGAAAGAAAACACAGGAAGGGGAAAATAAAGGCTGGGGGGAAGGGGGGATAGCATAACTAGCAGCACACTGTGGAGAAGACACATGATTAAATCCTAGCTAGATACCTCCAAGTGCTGCACTCCAAATAATACTGTTAAGGGCCTCACTTGTTCAAAAAACATAGCTCTCGGGTCTCTAGTAAACACACTGCACCTCTACTGGTCCCAGCACAGGAATATCACCAATACTCCAAATACAGTACGGGTGACCTGCACCTGTGAAGCAAGTGTGCACTGGTTTTCAACCTGCCCCAGGCTCCCTCTGCCTTGTGACAGGAGAGAACGGCTCATAAGCTCCAGGGGGCAAGGCAGGGGAGGGCGAAACAAGAGGCTCCAGCCACGCGGAGGTCAGAGGAAGCAGCTGCTGGGCTCTCACCAGCAGCGCAAACTGGCAGAGGGAATAGCACGCACGACCCAACGCCATCAGGAAAAGAGCCACTGGTCACCTAAAAACAATAGGAGACCCGGTGCCAGCGGTCTTCTCACCCTCTCCCAAGCCAGGAGTAAGAGATTAGTGTTTTCCTCATTGAGCAATCTCAAGAGGAAAGGAGAGGTAGCAGAGCACTGACCTTATTCCAGGAGTTGTGGGGAAAAGCAGATGAAAATGTCCCTCTTCTAATGAGCTCAGCAGCTTCTCTGAGAGCCCCGGGGCAAATTTACAGTGCAAATGTGTTAGGACTCAGAGCAATTGTATTTGGGACTTCCTGGTCTCAAAGTCATAAGTTAGAGGAATCACCTGGGTTGATTTACTCCTGTTAAACCCCTAGCAGGAGACTTAATCTGGTGTGCTCTTTATTGCTCTCTGTGTGATACACAGTGCTATCACAGAACAAATTCCCCACAATGTGGTTTTTCATTGCTAATTGCGAGATCAATATGGATTTCTTAATTTAGGGATAAGTTTGCAAGGCCAATTCATCTGTCTTTTTCCACTGTGAAACTCAAACACATTTCTCATTGCTGAAGAATAGCAGAGGACTTATCAGTAGTCACAACAGCTACCGACAAAACCACAAGCATTTGGGGTAATTTTTTCCCCCTGCACACATAGATCTACTTTGAAAAAGATTTCAAAGAGTCAATTACTGTTTGGTCATTGGGCATCTGTGATAGAAGATGACTAAGTGAATCAGTAGTTCCTTTCACTTATAATCACTCATTGTGGGTGTTGGATAGCAGTTGCACAAAAGTGTATGGCTACTTCTATTGCACATGGAAACTAGCTTTCAAAGCAAACCGAGGGACAAATGTGGCTGCCCAGAACACCCATTAGCCTCCCGATCAAATCTCTCTTTGATATCCAAAGTGGTATGTTCCAGCAGCACATGCTAATGACTGCAATACCGTGAAAACTGGCTGGCTCACATGCAGGATTGTAATTTTGGTAAATCTGTTTCCTTTAAAATGCTTATTTTTTGCAGTGAGGGGAGAAAAGGGTTGTGGGAAAGAAAAAGGGAGTGAGGTAGTAAAGCAAGGCAGAACGCCAGCTTTTTCTTTCAGTCAGTGTTTGTACCTATTAAAACATTTTGCCAAATCAAAGAGATGAATTACTTCACTGTTTCTGGAGTCTGATGCAACCCTTTTCACTCACTCAGGCTGCAGTCAGCTGGTATCATTTTGCAGCCTGGGAGAGCTGCGATTTACAGTCTGGGGGATATGAATTCAGCAGTTGGATCACAAGTTTTGGAACTTTCAAAGCACAGCATTGGATGTCTGTTCTTTCAGGATGCGTTTTGGCAGATGGCAGTAGCTGAGGAAATCCACCCAGCCTTCTACCTCCATTAAATATTCGCTGGTGGGTAACTAGTGCTCTGTGTTTATATATAGTTGGTAGTATTATCATTGTTCTGTGCTCCTGTAATGAAACAATTTCTTTACTGCTCCTGCTGTGAATGACACTGAATGAATTGTATTATCTTAACCAAAGTCACAGCAGGCACTAGGTCAATGGGTAAAACTGTCCAATGTAGGAGGGAATCTCACCCAACAGCTCAATCTCCAGCTGTCGTCATGAACTGGAGGAAAAAAATAATAGAAAGAAGAAACAAAATTATGTTGAAAGAAAAGTAAATTAATAATATCAATGGGAAAATAACCAGAAATGGTCCAAACCCAAAGCAACACACACGACAGACAGAAATTTCCACATTATTGAGGAGAATGGGCTGCAAATAGCTTAATATTTTTGCAGGGATCTTTGAGATACTGAATTTCACATTGTCTATGCTTCCACTCCAGGGAATTTGAGAACTCTCTTTCCTCTCAAGACCTGAGACTGCTGTGCACCTCACAGGCTAGGCTCTCAATTCGTTTGCTTCAAATGGTTGGATCTCCCATCATCTTGCTAGCCAAGGCTGTAGCTGAGCTGTGAGCTCGTGGATTGGAAAGAGCTGGCAAATCCCCAGCCCTCTCTGTGGAAAGCACAGAAACAAATACAAATTTCAGCAAAGCAGCTGCTAGCCCACCAGCCTTTTTGGTGAAATACTAAGCATGACGAACTCTTTGAAAATTGCCACAGAGCTACTAATTGATGACCTGTGCTGTCTAACTGGAGTCTCTGGTGTCTATATCTTGGAAAGAAAGTCCAAGAAGGCCTTTCTGTACAACAAACAAACAGACAAACAAAACCTCTAGTAAAGTTTCATCAGCCCTATAATTTACCACTTTCCACACCCAGCAAGTAGGAGAGTGGGTGCTGACCTGCACCATTTCGGCAAGCACTCAGGAGGTCTTCAGGAGACTGGTAAGTGCAGAAGAAATGTGTTCCTCTGTTCGTATGGCACCTAGCATAGCTCTGGATTCTGTCCCAAGCGTGAGGCTACTGACAGTATGCTAGTCATACCCAGCCGGGTGATGTTCCTGACGTCTGAGTGGGAAGAGTGGCTGGCTGCTCTTCAGCCCTGGAAGTGTTGTAAACTGCTTGCCTAAGGACAAGATATTCCCGACTG
This sequence comes from Anser cygnoides, assembly GCF_040182565.1. Classification (NCBI taxonomy): domain Eukaryota; kingdom Metazoa; phylum Chordata; class Aves; order Anseriformes; family Anatidae; genus Anser; species Anser cygnoides. The sequence goes on along the minus strand of NC_089875.1, from coordinate 29,792,111 downwards.
GAATCACTGGTGATTCCTCCCTCACTTGTGCTAGGTGGGCCTTGTTAACATTTGTATTTTATCTTAATTTCTTATTGAATATTTCCCCTGAAAACTGTGGGCTTTCTCGTTAACTATAATTATTATTATTTTTTCTAAATCCAACTTTCAAGAACTTAATTTTATATCTCATTTGAATCACTGCATATGAATCACTATCGTTTCAGCTACTGCATCCTCTAATTCAGGACGCCAGCACCAGACCATCACGGGTTCCAAGACAGGGCAACACCCCACTGATTCACTAGCATGGTTTCCGGCAGCACAGGATTGCCCTTTAGTCATTTCTTTTCTTTACAGTGGTGTCCCCTGAACCTGTTTAGATAAGGAGGGATAAGGTGACCTGAGATGAACTGCCCAACTCCCACCACTCCAAAGATCAGTCTTTCCTCTTTCTTCTAGCCATTCCATGACCTTGCCACTTGCCTTTAATGGTCCTGCATGCACCCAACCCTTTAATGTACTATTTCAACCTCCTAAAATGGCAGAAAGCTGACGCGTGCGCACACACACACACACACAAAGTTAGCAGTTTTCTATCAGGTTAGCAAACTGGGTTGTCTCAAAAGAGGTCAAGCAATTGCCAGAGCCAGCACAAAGCAAGCAGTGCGAACAGGAAACTCCAAGAGGCAGGAAGGGAGACTGCCCTCGTCATGCAGCGGAGTGTGGTTAATATGTCCACACGTTGTAAATAAGAGACTGGATGCTGACCTACAGCATTTCCTATAGGAGCGTTTCAAGGAACTGATAAGAACAGAAGAGGAATGGAGTACCACACCTAGCACACTTGAGTCCCAGCTCACGGTGCCCACAAAGTCGGGATCACGTGGCTGAGAGCAGGGGGAGATGGGCAGGATCACCCCTCTCAGCCACCACGAGCTGACAGGCAGGCTTCACTATCTCAATACATTACACCTGAGAAGACCTTCTAAGATTAAAGTACTGCTTTTGTCAGCTTGTCTAGTAGTAACACTATGTTACCTCTTCTGAAAAATTCACAGAATCATCTAGGTTGGAAGAAACCTCCAAGATCACCGAGTCCAACCTCTGACCTAACACTAACAAGTCCTCCACTAAACCATATCACTAAGCTCAACATCTAAATGTCTTTTAAAGACCTCCAGGGATGGTGACTCAACCACTTCCCTGGGCAGCCCATTCCAATGCCTAACAACCCTTTCAGTAAAGAAGTTCTTCCTAACATCCAACCTAAACCTCTCCTGGTGCAACTTTAGCCCATTCCCCCTCGTCCTGTCACCAGGCACGTGGGAGAATAGACCAACCCCCACCTCTCTACAGCCTCCTTTAAGGTACCTGTAGAGTGTGATAAGGTCACCTCCAAGCCTCCTCTTCTCCAGACTGAACAATCCCAGCTCCCTCAGCCGCTCCTCATAGGACTTGTTCTCCAGACCCCTCACCAGCTTCGTTGCCCTTCTCTGGACTCTCTCCAGCACCTCCATGTCCTTCCTGTAGCAAGGGGCCCAAAACTGAACACAGTACTCGAGGTGCAGCCTCACCAGAGCCGAGTACAGGGGGACAATCACTTCTCTAGACCTGCTGGCCACACTGTTTCTTATGCAAGCCAGGATGCTGTTGGCCTTCTTGGCCAACTGAGCACACTGCTGGCTCATATTCAGCCGACTATCAACCAATACTCCCAGGTCCTTCTCTGCCAGGCAGCTTTCCAACCACTCATCTCCCAGCCTGTAGCTCTGCTTGGGGTTGTTGCGCCCCAGGTGCAGGACCCGGCACTTGGCCTTGTTGAACTTCATACAGTTGGCCTCAGCCCATCAGTCCAGCCTATCCAGATCCTCCAGCAGAGCCTTCCTACCCTCGAGTAGATCGACACACGCACCTAACTTGGTGTCGTCTGCAAACTTACTGAGGGTGCACTTGATCCCCTCATCCAGAAAATACAAAGTAGAAGTTGGAATGTAGAGATATTAAAGTGTGCTCTGAATACATAAAACACTTGCTTTACTATAATCTTTATTCTAGATTGAAGAGTTATCTTCTATATTCTAGATTGAAGAGATATTAGATAGATCTCATTTTGTTGAATTGTTTTGTTTTGTTGTCTTTGATGTATGAAAAAGCTTTTCTTGCATTGCTGAATGAACAGAAAAGGCAATGCAGAAAAAAAATCAGTGTGTCCATTTGGAGCAGTATCACAATGGCAGTAAAACAAATGGGCTAATAAGTGGGCTAATAGCTGTAGACTGGTGTTGTAACTCTTTACCTTATGATCTCCCTACCTTTTGCTGATATTTCCATTATGAAGAAACATGCGTATGTTCATTGTGTGAGGAAATACGTAACACCAATAATGAAGGTTCTTTCTATTTCATATTAAAACAGTCCACCTCTGCTTTTATGGGGGAAAACCCAAGCACACTATCTGCCCCAGATTTATAACACATGGATTTCTTGTATGGTTTCAAAAACATTGTATTACTGGATCTAAAAATGATGCCCTTCCCCTAAAAGACCAGAATGTGAGAGTCTTATAAACTGTATTTTGAGAAAGAGGCAGTGGCTGAGTGCTAAACCTGATGGAACAGACCATGTGGTGTATCCTCCATGCCCATGATGACCTTTGGGATTTTATTTAAATGTGCCTCCAGCGTAGGTTGACACTATGATTGGAAATGGTGCATAAATACCCTGGGTTAGCTTTAAAGCAGCTAGCTCTTTACTCCTCTCAATGTAATCAGCAGCCACATCAGGTCTCTGATGGTTGTAAACTCCCCTCCCTCAGGCGCCAGATAAATATTTGAACAAGAGGCTGCGTGCTGAGGTAACGGTACCCACGCGAGATATTTTAAAAGTAGCTTGGGCATACCTTGGAGCATGCCTTCGAAGCACAGACAAACACTGTGTTTTGTGCTTGTTTACTCCTATGCTTAGCTTATATCCAAGATCCATGTTTCCTCCCTCAGTCACCTTACAGCAATCTCCTTACCACTGTCTTTGATCACTGGAAACCTCTCCAGTTCCACAGAGATTTTTCCTTTTGGACTGCTGCTGCATTTTTTGTCTTTCCTATTCTCACCTCTTCTTTCTTCAGTTCTTCTGCTGCCATTGCAATAACTGTCCTGTCCTTCCACTTAGTTCTTTGAATTCCCCCTTTCATGTCACAGCAAGCTTAAGTTGCGTGTCCCCTCACTCTTGGCACTGCACAGCTGCTGCCTGTGAACACCTGATAGCATGTTAATGAGGTGCTCACGCACTGCAGCCGTGTGTGGTTTACATATTTCCACCAGCGGCTCCACAAGGGTGGGTGTTTTCCCAGACATTTGGCAGGAGGTGGCCTCAGCGGTTTCCTCACACTCAGCAGTGCATCTCAAGGTCTTGCATTCTTCCACTTCCAGATTCTTTCACTGAGGAAAGCATGTTTATTGCTAAGTATAATTTTGCCTTAGTAATGTATGGTTTCCAGAAGAATTCCTGGAATCTGATGTTTACAAGCAGGGTCAGAGGTTATAGAAATACTTTCAATTTGCATATGAGTAATATACCAGGAGTTTTTTGCGCATGCATAATGCTTAATCTGTGTGACAACTGCTTTTTTATTAGTGTTAACTCCTCTGGCACTGAAATCAACTTGTTCAGCTGTGTGGGTGGTTCACATTATTCCGAGGCAGCTCAGTAAATGAAAATTAATATTCTTTACTCCTCTTCATCATCCAGACTCTTCTCCCAGTGTAGGCAGGAATATTAACAAGAATGAAAACATCAGTAAAGCTCTCACATTTGAAGTCTCCCAGCTGGAGATCCTTTCTCAGTGTATCAACCAAATACAGGGTGGCAGCATTATTATCCACTGCAAAATGTTCCTGCAGTGTGTTACTTTAATCCCTGAGCAAGCAAATGAAAAAAAAAAAAAGATAATGTTACTGAGATGAGCATCTTGACAGTTCACCGCTGTGCATGGGCCCTCAGAAAGTTAATGGCTTCACAGGCTTTCTGCAGGACTGTACTGAGAGGATGTTGTATGGAAATCGACTCCTTCTGGAGTAGTGAGATTTCTTTGGTGGTATGGAAGATTGACAATCTAATGCTGATTTTATACTCCTTCAACTTGTCAGAATAGTGGCATTCTGCACGGTTTTCTATTTTTTCTCCCACTGAAGTCAGCATGCGTCCAGCTGACCGACCGCACTGGCGATGTGCAATGGGAGGTAGGGTCACGACGATCTCATATCTAGCGCAGCACAAGATGACTGTGTAATTAATATGAGGGACTCGTCACAATGTGGATTCCGGATCAGCGCTTTATGGCCCATATTTGGTAGGCTGAACACTCTGAAGATTTTAGCACAGTGTCTCTATGGCCACAGATGCTTTACATGAGAATACAAGACATAGACTGTATTTCAAATGTATGTTTCATGGTGGCAGCTGTTTAAAATATTGTCCCTATATTTGGGATTGGAAAGGTGTCATGAAGATCTGCTCTAAAACAGATTTCTCCAGACCAGGAGGACTGATCTCAGGATTACCCAGGCTCTCTGTTCAGCAGCTAGGAGGCAGTGTTTGAGGGACATCACCCAACCCCATAGTTCAGTGGAGCAGTACGATAAACTATAAGCAGACTTCACAGCAGCAGAATTTGAGATCTAAGAATTCAGCTTTTGTCCTTTAGAGAAAGATAATAAGAGTGCAGTTGCAACGCACTAGCATTTAAGGAGTTAGTTTGTCATTTATTTGAAGAAAAAATGTCTCCACCATATCCCGACAGGTAAAGTTTAAAGGTCTTAAGTTTACTTCTGAACAGGACAGTGTTCATCCCCATCCTAACACAAACATTTAACTAAATGAGATTTGCATAATCTCTGTGGCCCTCATCTGTTTGCCTTAATCAACCACATAATTATTTGGAAAATTGTGCCTCAATGTGCCTGATGCCTTCACTTACTTCTCACTGCTTATTAAACAAAAATAAACACAAATTGTTCTTTTTTGATGCACCACAGATTCTGAGTAAATAGGTTTCCTAGAACACAGATGTTCTCAGGTTTGTCTGGGTGTGACCACCGTTCGTTTAAAAGCTTATCTCATGGATGCATCTTCTCTCCACCTCCATTATGCATCAAGCATTGTATCCAATTACAAACAACTTTTTACTGTCTTTTGGTTTAGCAACCAGAGGAACAAAAGGGTCTCCAAGCAGCCATGAAGAATTTTCATGGGAGGTCACCATCAGGTATTTTGTGAAGTGTGGTTTGGAAACATCTTGTGCTCAGAAACACCAGTACAGAGAGAGCAGGCAATGACTAGCTTCAACCATGCTCTTTTTCCTAGCACTACTCCTGATTTTATACTTACACAACAACAAGCAATGCATCATTGTGGCACCTCGGTTCAATCTGCTAATTTGCAAAATGGCCATGAAGCATCTTTTCCTTTGCACAAATGGAAACTCTCTAGTTCCATGCTGCTCTGGTCAATGAAAACAGGAGGCTGTTGAGATATACGTGATCATTTTTTCTGTGTGAAAGCTACCAAGTAAAAAGCACATTTCTGACATTTAGACAAGCTTCCTCATGCTGATATACAAGTCTCTGTAATTGTCACTGTCTGACAGACATATTTGAGCCGGGATGTGTTTATTGTCACTCAAGGAATATCTGGCCTATTCCCAAAGATCATCAAGGGTACAGGTACATAGGGTAACTAAACGAACTTAACAGCTCATGTACATCAAAAGCAGGACTCCTGTTCCTTCCTTTCCCCCTTGCTGCACCAGTCCTCAGTGCCTGATCATAACTCCTCCTTGGGCACAGATCTCAGGCCACCAGACACTTTGCTGAGACAACAAAATTTGTTCATCAAAATCAATTTGCAAAAACAATTGCTGTTGTTGTTGTTGTTGGATTAGTGAGTTGAAAGAGCCCACAGAGGGGTTCAGTGAGTGCTAGACCTGTGCATGGCTAGCAAGCAGAAATGCACGGCTCGGGGTAGGGAGGGAAGGTAGGAAGACCTTTCAGCTTTAATAACCAGTGAATTGGTAAGAGTGGCTCTGCTATAACATATCATTCTACCCAGTGTTGGTCGCAGGCTAAGGATCTCCCAGATTTGATTATCTCAGGCCATGTAAAAGACGGCATAAGAACATATTTGTGACCTCTTCCATGTACTCATAAGGGAAACAGAATGATTTACGCAGACCTTACATCCCTTACATCACAAAGTAAATATAAATGTACCAAAGGACTGTATGTGGTAAATATATGAAAATGAAATCAATGAAGGTTGAATTTCAGTTTTTTTTTTTCTTATTTAAAGAAAAAAAAGAAAAGGTCTGAATAGAAAACAATCCTTTTAGGGAATCAACTCTACAATAACTTTATTTCTACTACGGTAACATCTCACCAACATCCTAAAAGTCTTACCTACTTATAATGCACAAAATGGTACCTTTAGATAATATTTTGTCTTGCTAGGTTTAGAGGAATGAGAATGTACCTTGGCACAGAACAGCATCAGCCTGGCACTGACTCTTGCTGTTACTAGCAATGATAGTCTTATCTCCTTGCTGCCTCCTGTAGTACATCAGACACATAGATCAAACTGGTAGTATTGGATGGCGATGACAATTGTACACAATGCTCAGTTCAGTTCTCAGTCCAGTGCCCAAATCAGCAATAGACTCCAGGTCACTGACTTTCTTCCTAACTGTTTTTTTTTCCACGGATTAAACATCTGTATACAAACCTGAAATTCTTTAAAGCTATTCCAAATTTTGGACAGAGTCTTGTGTAACCATTTCACAATATTTACAGTGGTAGCTTGCATTCCACCTCAGGCTGCTGCTCTTATCTCCTGCTTCCACAGCAATGATGAGGTAAAAGGAAAGATGGAGTGGAAACTATTTTGGCACATGTATATGTTTTTCTAACATGCTAAGAAAACCTTTATCTTTCTCTCCTTCACTGTAACTAACATGCCAAAAGAAGGGTTATTAAAGAACACAGTAAGAGCCCGTGTTGACAGGAGGGTAGTAGAGCATGTCCTATATCTTGATTTTGGAAAAAAATATTTGTTGCACGCAATATTCTAATAACCAAGCTAGGAAATGCCAGTCTACACAAAACTATATATGGGATACAAAAGCAGTAAGAAAACCATACTGAGAAGGTAGCGATCAAAGGTTCACTGCTAAAACGGAAGCCTGCACTGAGCAGGGCTTTGCACTGGTTAAATTCCTGTTTAACCTATTTTGATTATGCCCTGGTACAGAACCTATTTTCATTATGACTGCAGAATCTAATAGAGAGGATGCATATTAGATTTACAACTGACACTAATCTGGGAAGGACTGTGAAATAATTGAGAACAAACTCGCATAAAAAAAAAATAATGTAAAAATGTAACAGAAACCAAAACAGAACACAGTAGTCATTATAACATTCCATTTGCATCTACATACTGAATATTACATGTAATTCTACTCCCCCTATCTTCGAAAAGGATAGAGTAGAACTAGAAAAGATTAAGAAAAAGATGGCGTAGGTGACCAAAAAGCCATGGGATGTGCCTGTATGAAGCCTTTTTAAATGCTACCTCTTAAAGGCAATGATTCACGTTTTGTCCATCACAATTTGTGACATTCCTTTCAAAGACAGAAGACTTTTCAATCTGTAAAAGAACTGACTGAAGAAAGATGCATCAGTGATCTATAAAATTTTGAGCATCATGAAGAAGGTGTATAGCAAATTCAATTCAATAAGATTACTTATTCTTTTTCAAATAAACACCCAGGCAGAATAAAATGGATTTATGGCTGGGTCAGAATAAACAAAAGGAGAAAACTTTTTACAAAATGACTACTTGAGCTGTGGAACACTTTCCCACAGAATCTTTTGCATGCCAGAAGTTCTTATCGGTCAAAAACTAACTAATCAAAAGAAAGTTAATTCAGAGATATTAAATATGACAGACTGCCATCCATTTCATGGAAGCCATGGATTCAAAAACTGCTGCAGGCAGAATGCCACCTCACAATTTCTTGTTCTTAGATTTTTCCACAGGTACGTCCTTTTGTTTGTACTTAGATACTGCTATAGCTACAAAAAAAAGTGGAGATTCAATTTGCAATTAGTGCACGTTACTGCTTAAGCTACTGACCATTGCCAAGAACAGGATATCTAACCTGAGTGATGTTTGGTGTGACCCACTGTGCTTGGCTTGTACCTTCTTTTGACTTCTAATGCCTTATTTATGTCACTCAGGTGGAAACTTTTGTCCTCGTGTTCTAAAAGAGGTAACTCATTCTCATTTTCTCCTCATCCCCACCAAGAGGCATGTTCACCCCACATTTACTTCTTCAAAAACTCTGCCTACCTTGAAACTGCCATTTGGTAGGCCAGGGCTCATTGATGCTTCTCTTCCTTTGCTAGGTGGAATTTCTAGAGGAAGCCTGTCCTGCATACACTGTGTCTCCTCCAACTTTGTCTGGGGATTTGGGACTATGATATCCACATTTGCAGAAAATGACAAGCTTGTCCTAAAATAAAATTGTCAAACAACCAATTTTTAATGTGTTTATCAGATTAGGGACATGACTTACAATGGGCATTAAAAATACTGTGTATTGTCCTGTACCAGTGGACAATTTAATATTATGATTGCATCGTGGTCACTACTTAGGAGGAATTATGTCTGTGTGATATAAATATTATAATGAATTAACTTAGCATCATAAAAGGATTTCTCCTGCCTTTTGCCACGTTTTGAGCAAGAACCCAGTGCATGAATTAAAAATGCAGGATCTACCTTCAGCAGATTATTATGCTGGCTCTGAAGCCAGGCAAGATTACAAGAGTGGCTAAAATACTTGGTTTTCATAGTATAGCGGTGTCCACTTCACTGTAAGACTATAGGTCTTACAAAGTTAGACCTGAAGTGTTATGCTAATATAAAGTTGTCAACCTGCCTTTTAAATCCCTACTGTTCTGCAGGCAGTCTCCTGATCTGAAGTTCTAATGAAAATACTGAGCTCCTATGATACAAGTCATCTTCTCTGGTGCACAGAATGCTTTTTAAAGGTCTAGACACAACGATAAAAGCACGATGCTCCTGCTGAATAAGATGAACCAATCCTTCGATAGATGTTGCATGTTGGACCCAGAGACCTCAAGGGTTTTTGCCAATCGATGTTAAGCAAAAACAATGTGAAGTTAAACTGACAGTTTCAGACAACTAAGAGATGCTGTAGTAGAGGCACATTTGTACTAACAACTGCTCAAACTTCTGGGTACAGGCTTGAAAATATTCTGCTATCCTGACACAGCATGTACCACACCTTGTACCTCCTGCACTCATTTGCAGGAGCCTTTGTATTAATGATTTAAACTGATTTAATTCAGCCCTCTTTGAAGGATAAGAAAAGAAGCCTTTATTTGAAATAAACAGATTTGTCTTGTTTGACCTCAAAACACAATAAAAAAGCTAAATCCACAACACTAGATTTGAGACTGGTTTGATTTTTACACACCCACCTCCACTGGAGGAACAGAGGACGCTTATATAAACAGCAATGTCTTCACTAAATAAAAACAGGCTGCCATTAAATTCCATCTGCTGTTGTATCAGGCAATTTGGGGACCCAAGCACCTGATTCCATGCATTTCCTCCATAAATATGTTGTTGGGTCTGCATTAAGGAACAACAGGGACCAAAACGCTGCCTGTCAATGTCGGCCACACACACTTGCAGCAGCACACTACAGACACATGTTCTAATTCAAAAACTGTTCTGCTCAAACAGTGGATGCAGGTGAAAACTCAAATTGCATTTTGGAGCTTCTGTCAGGGTACGTCAACCTATTCAATACTTCATTTCCCAACTGCATAATTAATTTCTGATTTTGATCATTTTGTTTAGGGGCTTTTCGTATTGATTTACTCATGTACCTGACCAGACTACTAGGAGGCAAAGAACAATTTTCAATGTAAAGTGATCTAACATCCTCCTTGAACTTTTAGTACCACGTTTATAACATGTATGGTCAACCAGGCTGAGACTCGATTCTGTTCAAAGGACTGCTGTCTTTCCAAATCTTACAGTCCGTAAGCAAGGATAAAAACTCTTCTTAATATCTTAATCACTTATGTTCTGGAAACCTCTGAGACATTAGTTACAGCATGAAGAGAAAACATGATATGGACTGATGTATTTGGAGACCAGTGATGCCTATTGTTCACAGCACGATGTTTAAATTCTTTGGATGCTTTTAACTTTGCTAAACATACACAGAAAATCAAGATGTTACATAGTTGTTTAAATGGCAAAATCTGTAGGGCAAAGTTTTTGCTAATGCTGTCAACACAGAATTTGTAATATGCTTTAAGTACCAAACACATCCAGTGACAGCGAAGACTCAGCATGAAGGAAAAAAACAGAGGATTACACAGAAGATGCAATAAATAAAAGAAAATCCTTCCAATAAAGGACTTTTTTTTTTTTTCCAAGCTCTCTAGTACATCTACTAGCTTTGTGTCTATAACTGGAATTGCTGCTAGAGTATGCTGATAGCTTATTTTGTGAAGCAGAAGTTAAGAATTTTAGACCATGAAAACTGAAAGAATTTAAATTTCAAACCAAGACATGATGAAATATTGAAATATTTCAGATAATGTGACATTGACAGATTAAGTTAAATAAATCATTTAATAAGGTCTGTGATTAATTAAATTTCTAATTAAATTAATCAGAGTAATGGATACTATTAATCCCTCCATTCCGTCCAATTAAAGAATAAAGCAGTCTCATGTGTTTGCACACAAAGTGACTTAATGAAGTGAGTTTTAAAAATACAGCTAAGCCGAATGCTAGGATCAGTCAGAACTCTAGGACTTTGCAATGATTATTCAGTCTGAAAAAAAAAAAAAAAATCGGAAAACTCACCTGCTTGGAATTTTTGAGGCAAATGTAATATTGCCTAAATAAATGGTGTTTGCTCACTGTTACCTGTGTTTCTTTTGGAGTGTTTAATACTTCACAGATGAGATTCCTGTTAGCAAATCCTTCCTTTGCCAAGCATTCACTTCTAAAAGACAAGCTCGTGGAACTTTGTACAACATGTTAACAGGAAAAATATAAATCCTTCATCTTTGTTTCTTCCTCGTTAGGAAATACTCATGAAGACTTTGGGGAAAAAAATAAGATTTAACATCGTTGTATTTATTAGGTTCCGAAACAATACACATTCACATCCTTTTGAATACAGTACATTTGGCACAGTAATAATGTTTACGATGAAATAACGCTAATGAATGGCAAGAGATTCAAATTACATCCATAAGAAAAAAAATTCTGTACAAATAAATCCTTACAATAAAAAAAACCTCCCCACCCTCCCCCCCAACTGAATACATTTTATATTTAGCCAGAACTTTTCTGCACATAATTTAAAAAGAGGTAATTTTTAAGCCTTTTTTGGAGATAATTATTTTTCACCCTATGGAGAAAAATGTTTTTCTTTTTTTTTTTTTTTTTTTAATAAAGTCTATTTGGGAGGAAAAACAAGAAGCAATGGATTCTTTATAATCATTATTATTATTAATAATCTTTTTGGCATTTTGCACTCATTTTACAAAGAAGGAACAGGAAAGATTTTACAGAATAGGCAGAAATGTAAATGTCCATTTTTAAGAATTGTCTTTAAAAAATGTTCAAGGTAACAGACAAACCTTCTGATGTAAACCCAATGCAGAGGATCTAACTATTTATATTGAAGAAATATCTGCCCATGCAAAAGTTTTGATCTCCTTGACTTTTCTCTTAGCATCCTACCAAATAATGCAGGTGCCGAGGCCTCTTGAAATACAAACGTTCTCTAATTATCTTTGCGTTAGAAATGGGAATATAGCTTACTTACAAAAGCTTTATGGGATGCTTTTATTCCTTCAAAATAAATGCTCATAGTTTTAGGTAAAGGCCTCTTGTTGTACAAACAGTAGTCCAATAACTTGCCTTCCTAGTCAGTCAGCTCACCTATGGAAAGGAATGCTTTAGCATTGTGATCAGTTCTTGCCTGGATGTCAAAAGCTAATTGTGATGAGAAATAAACAGAGCCAGTAGTGAGACACGAATTGATGGGCAGTTCTACAATATATTTCTAAAAGAGAAAGAAATTTAAACATTGAGATGATGCAATCATTAAGATGTTTCTGTGCTGGTACTCAGCTCCAGAAGCTAGTCTTTTCCCAGTACAAAAGATTACTGAAGATAAATTAAATTAAACTAAAGGCTTGATCCATTATTACACCTGTAGGCCAGACAACACATTAATTGATATATCATAATATTTAATATTTTGAAATCATCATAAGAATATATATAATAATTACACCTGAGTTTTAAAAACAAAACAAAATGGAACTGAATGTTGTCATCAGTAACAGGCTATGAGCAGCCAGACATAAAACTGACACAAACTAACTCATCTGCTTCAGACCAAGATTATCTCTTAAAGCCAATGATTCACACTTTGTCCACCACAATTTGTAACGTTCCTTCTCTTTCTTAGCTCTATCATATCATAATAGAGTTGAAGAGAACTATACAGGAAATTTAGTATAGCTTAATATATGTCTACATCTTTTTATAACAAAAACCTCATCTCTCTGACAGTAACTTGAACCAATACACATACAAGAGTATTGCACATGGACATTATTATAATTATTCTTTCATAGACTAACATTTTAATAGTATGCCTGAACATGCAGCAGTTGATACCTCTATATTCAATGAATTCCACAGGCCTTGCAGCAAACACTATATACAAAATCTCACCTGTACAAAAGGCAAAAAAGCTTCTTTAGTGCCACTTTGCCAATCACAAGTATATATATTTTGTGCAGCTGGAAATCCATGTGCAACAATTAAAATGGATTCCAATGACCGCTCACTCAGTCCAGTAAAATATATAATAAAATGACCTCAGCGATACATGTACACAAAAAAAAAAAAAAGAATAACAAACCCCCCCAAAACAAACCAAACAAAAGAAACAAAACAAAACAAAAACCACAGGGTACTCCTGGAAATATAAGTACATAACACTGTTAGCATATCTACAGGAGGTAACTTCACATTAGTAATATTGTCCACATGAGTTACCATTTCAATTAATACACAAAAAAAAATCAATTTACAACTTTCAATAATGTCAGTTTGTGAATGTTTGATCTTCAGTTTTTCAACACACTTCCACATAATGCACGTATAGCCTTATTTTGTGTCTTCTAAAAGCAGATTTCTTTTAGATTTTAAACATAGAAACAACAAACACAGTAGTATTATGGTTTTGTAAAAGTGTGCAAAAGTAACACACTGCTGACAAAATAAATATAAATAAGAAATTATTTATCAACTTAGCTACAATGGAAAAGGCAAATTTATAATGTTTATAATTAACTTTTAATGTAAAATTAATTGTAAACATTTGCAAGCTTGCCATCACATTAATGGTTCATTTAAATGGATATTCAATTTAGTAACATGGATAGTATACCCAATTGCCTGAAAAACTGTAAAATGCCTATAAATAGCTGTGATAAAGTACTATAGGCTTTTTATTCCTTAGCCCTTTAATATCCATCTAAATAGTAACTATTTCCTGCTTTAAATAAATTTTCATTTATCTTCATGACTCTTCTTATTCCTAAATGTTTTCCCTAAATTTTATGAGGAACTTCATCAAAAGCCTTAATTGATGTGCTGCTTCTTCTGGACAGCTTTATTTCATGTTTGTACCTCACTGTAATCAGACATTCATAACTGAGGACTACACCTCCAAGAAGGCAGACTTCTTTGCATTCCGAAGAGCAATATATTACTTATTTGTTCCACAATTGAGTACAGATCTCACCGTAACCCCTGGTACAGAAGAAACAGTTTCATCCTCTTAGCTTAAATGCATACGACAATTACATGACATGGTCTGTTAAATCGCTTTTAATCGCCGAGCTCCATTTTCCATGCAAAAGATGCAACTCTGTCCTCTGGGGAAATCTTAGGAATAAAAGAAAAGTTGCAAATGTACGGCAGTGTGTTACATCTACAATTTCTGATACAAAATTGTTTTGCATTGCTTTGTGAGACAGAAATTAAGAGTGCTTTCATGTCAGAAGATTAAAGAAAAAAACAATAAATATATACTTAAATCAGGGATATGGGCTCAGGGTAAGAGAAGTAGTTCTTGATCTACTGAGTCTCAGTAATTTGTCGATCTCTTCAGAATCACTTCTTGCAGCATCATTCATCTGTCAGCCTACCGTTGTCTATGGCAGTAGCTCTTCTCCAAAATATGAGAACCCTTTAAATTCTTCTTGATTGATTTGTTTTATAATTGTCTCATCCACTAGCGTTAATACTGGTTCTTCTCGTGTAAAGTCTTGATCAAAGTTATTTACATCCCTTTTGGTTTTCTAAGAAGAAAAATACAAATAATGTGAATGGTAAAATAGCATAATAAAATAACAGGTCCTGCTTCCCCCATCCCCAAAAGGCTGAATTTTCTGGAATGATTGAAATAAAAGAGGAGCTACTTGGCACAAAGAATAACAGACATATGAGAGAAGCTACAGGAGCAAATACTGTAAATGAGTTCAGGAGAGGCCACAGAAGCAGTACTATAAATGAATTCCCAGAGACTCGCTGGTCTCTGACAGGCGAAGGAATAGCAGTATGATGATAAAGCAGGAAGCTGAGATCAGGACTAACTTAAAGGCTTTGGCATAGTAGGTGGTATGGCAGTTTCATCTTAGATTTGAACATAACAACTTCTCATTTGAGAGGCACAGAGTGAATTTGATTTCCCCACAATATACCCTACTGTTTCAACTCTAAGCTGTTTCTTTGCATCTGTCTACACCTGGCTTTAAAATTAGATCACACCAGATCTCAGTCCAAAATCCTTGAACTCAACGTTGCCAACTCAGATTTCTTAATGCAGCCCAATATCATTCAGAGCAGAATGGCAAAGTGTGAAAGTCTGGCTCCAGAGAAATCCATCTTGGAGCTCTCCTTCGTTTCAATGGCACCAGGACTTCTCCGCTGAAGACTAAAGCACCTCAGTCTTTCAGTGAAGTTGGCCTAACAAGGTGCAATTGTACATGTTCTGGTTCTGATAAAATGTATTAACTAGAGACAGAATTGAGAAGGCCAGCTCATTTTCCTTAGGGCGCTCACGACAGTGACTATCCGTAACCACTTAGGTGTAAAGAACAGCAGGATACAGGGGAAAATGTTCCTCAAGGCCATTCTCCTGACACCTGCACTGTTTGTGCTTTCCACGTTAGCAACGTATTTCAGACACGTACAGGTTCAGGGAATTGGAATAAACATTTTCCTTTCTCCTTTTTTGTCTCTCTTTTCTCTGAAACTTAATGGAGGCACGCTGGCACTCTAAAAAAAGTCTTTGTATCCATCCTGCACATTTGGGCTAAATATGATACCAGAAATACAATGGCTATTTGACTTGCAAAGTTAAATGATAAACTCATGAAGTGGTACATCATAAATAAGTACATTGATGAATTCTAAATGGATTACAGGCCTTCCTTCAATGCAGATACATTTTGCTATATAATACGTATATATATATATACACATATATATATTACTGTATTTTCTTCATCAGCTCCACTAAGGCATTAAAAATATAACAACTATATACAACTATAACAACTAACTTTATAGATACAGAAAAAAAAGGTCTATATAAATGCAAGAGACTCTGTCAGTTGTAAACCAAGTATTTTTTTAAGTACAGGCAACCAAAAATATACATTCTCTATCTACAGAATTTCACTAAAAGGAAAGGAATATGGAGTTAACAAACTATATATAACCATATATGTATATGGTTATATATGTTTATATTGTTTACATTTGTAATTGCTTTGTACAGAAAGACTGCACATAAAGCATATGTGACCCATACATTCTAAACTGTGTAAAGAGTAAGGGACACAGATCAGGGCTTTGGCTTTTTTTTCCTAGTCATTTGGGCAAATACTGCAAAATAAGAATGAAATTCCACAGGAATTTTGAAATATATTACATTTTAACTATGTCTATATTCTTCCTTTTCCCCATGTCCTACCGTAGTGTTTTCACACATACAATGAATTTGCTACAAGAATGGTCACTAAAGCAGAAGGAGGTAAGTGAACATTTGTAGAAAGCAGAATTCAAAATCAGAACTAAAGCTATGTTCAGGAGAAACCTACCTATACTGACACATGCTTATACCACTAGCTATCCAGGGCAAATAAGCTCTACACTAGCTGAGAACAAATGCATGCCAAATAGTTTTCAGCTTTTCATACTGAACATATTTGGAAAAGTGTTATTTGCTTTCGGAATCTAAAAGAATAAGATGGTAAACTCTTCAGACCCTGTAATAGCTACTTTTTTCCAGAAAACCATTGCTGAGATTTGTAACGGTGTTAGGTCAAAGGAGTGAGGATGAATACTTCTGAAAAAAAACTAAACCCCATTGATTACAAATAATTGCACTTACAATAGAACTGTGAATCCCAAACACTTCTGAAACAACGAAGAAAGGTATTCACTTAGATTTGAAAGCCTAGCATTTCTTCAAGTCTGCCTTCAAGAAAAAGATAAAAGTTTTAACTTTCTTAGACTTGGAAGAAATCCCCTGTCTTTTTGGAAGCATAGATATAAATCACCCAGTTTATTAACAGGCCAAGTATGGAGCAACCTGAGATTGCAAGGATATGCTAGCAAGCCTCTAACTAACCAATTGATCAAGTGAGATTAAATAAACCACAGGGCACAAAAGTGAACGGATTAAGCCATAAAATTCAAAAGGTAGAGGTCATAACAAGTGCCTCTTTTCAACAGAAAGATTTATTTGAGAAATCCTCCTTAGCAACTTAGTCAGTTTCTTCCTGAAGCTATGGCTATTTTGCAAGGCAGCATCTCATAATACAGAACAGGTCTGGCCACATTTCTGCTACTATTGCTAT
The DNA here is from genome assembly GCF_040182565.1 of Anser cygnoides. Classification (NCBI taxonomy): domain Eukaryota; kingdom Metazoa; phylum Chordata; class Aves; order Anseriformes; family Anatidae; genus Anser; species Anser cygnoides. The sequence continues at coordinate 29,775,063 of NC_089875.1, read as the reverse complement.
TTTAATGTACTTGCTCTGTGAATACTCTGTAGGTCAACAGCATGACCAAAATATAGTTGTAGCATGAAGGCTCAGCATGAAGGTATGAAGGGCTGTGGCTGTCCCCTAGCAGAGAAGCTGAGAAAAGAAAGATGATCTGCAAGGTAAGGAGAGTAATACAAGGAAAACAGACTGTGTTTATTATCCAACTTTGAATATTAAAAAAAAAAAAAAAAAAACAAAACTAAATCATGAAGAAAAGCAGAAAAATCTGTAGACTGGCTGGCAAATGCATCACTAACAAAGCAGTAAGTAAATGGGTAGGGTTCTGTTTATTTAGCCTAAAGCTTCTGAGACTTTGGGACATGTTATTTTCATGTTTTCAAACAGTTTTCCAGACTTCTCATTTCAGAAGATGGAAGAAACTGTGGTTACTAGGAAAAAAAGACACCCCTCTCCCTCCCCCTCCAGGCTGTCCACTCAAACACAAAAAAAACTTGATTTGACTTCAGATTCCTTTTTTTGTCGCTACCCAAACAACTTGTGTTCAGCATGTGTCAGTGTTAAACGAGGGCAGGGGCACTGCAACTTCCCAACTGCTTTCAACAGTGGGTGCCAAATTCCATGCTGCACTGAAACTGCCTTACTGCAGGCAGCGTGTAGGCAATCACTCTCTATTTGACAAAGAGCAGCAGCAGCACCATGGCACTTTTAATGACTACAAATGATATGACTCCAATTTTATACCCCATAAGAAAGATGGCTTCTCCACCAGTACAATGTCTCTGCTAGTGAGAAGGAATAGTGACTCACTAACTCTTGTGCAGGAAATGTGCCAGCTAGTTGATCACTTATTATTTTTTTCTCCAGCAGCATGAACGCTTCATAGGTCTCCCATCTAAGCACTGACCTAGCGTGTGACCTGCTTATCCTGGTAGATATGATGAGCCTGCTTCACATGGCTGATACTATCTGTTCAGATCAAACACTTCTGCCACAGGAATAGAACATCTTGAATTAATAAATACTAACATGGCCTCATCGCATTAACATAATCTCACCAAAGATGACATTTTAAAATAAAAGTCATGTTTTATTCTATTCTCAGATTACAACTTCCGTTCAAAGAGCCAAAGGTACTGGAACTTTTAAGAGACTCTCTTCATAAAACACCATTTAATCAGCTTTCACAGTTGGCCAGTACAGATTTGGACAAAGAATGTAATTTTATGAGCAAAAATCATTTTTTTTTTCTTAAATCTCTTCATGTAATTATTAAAAGACTAAAAGGAACTTCATATGCTATTAATAAGCACACATCAAACAATGGTTAGTGTTCTCTACCATTTCAATGAAAAGTTAATTTTCTACCTGCAGTCACAGACTCAAGTTAAAAAAACAAACAACCCAACAACAACAACTCCAAAACATGCCTAAAAAGTCAAGGATTACCATCCTTGTCTGTTAATGACTACTAAAAGATACTATATGAATTGCAACAGAGAAGAAAGAAATCCAAGTTGATGTTCTTATCACCGAAAACACATTAAGAAGGTTGGAACTTGGCATTAATTTCATTACACTTCTGAAGCAAACATGAATGAGAGGAGCCACTGGAACTGAAACTCCACAGAACTCCTTGCAAGAAGGCACTTGGCAGAGGGTGGTCCAAACCAGGGAACTTGGCAAAGCTTGGGCACCTCCTCAGTTGTGCTGTGAGGCCAAGAGGCTCGGTGGATTCTGATGGCTAACAAGGATTAAATTAATTCTACAGCTTGGAGGCATTAAGAAGCATCTGTCTCTACTTCATTATTTCTTTTTGTTTCATTTTCAGAAAATCACTGAAACTCTTACTATTGTTTTGAAAACTCAGTGACTCCCCTAAACTGGGTGGGAATTGTCTAGCAGGTTCAAAGGCTATTCAGACCAGATGAAAGAAAGATGGAGGTGGGGACTAGAAAACAATAGTGCCACAAAATCTTATTTTTGTAGCAAAATCAGACTAAAATATAAATTCACATGATGCTGTTTAAGTATAACTGTAGGAATCCTCTTTAAAGCAATTAATAGGTTTCTGTTCAGTTTAGTAGAATGAGGAGCTAATCCAGAACAGACAGCTAATACTGGCTGGGTGAGGCCAGGAATGATCATTATAATAACAAACTAATGTGTTACTAGAAAAACTTTGTTATATTTTTCAGTAAGTGGACCTTTTGACACAAAACATGTACAAAGGTCATGATTTTCAGTCTGAGATACTGTCAGCACTGTAGTGCAGATACAGATCGGACCTTCCATATCACTGAATGAAACATTTTAACTTTACTCCACTGCCGTTTTCTATCAACAGCGGCACTTGACTCCTCATCATATATTTTCAAGCTCACAGTGAAATTCTGGAGTTTGTCATTCTTTTGGGGAGCTTCATCGGAGAGCCCTTCCAGAGCTGTACATGGTGGTATCAGCAGCATATCAAACACACCACAGGAACGTTAAATCAGGGCAGGAAGCTGCTACAGCTTTTGGTGTGCAGTTGCAGGGGCATGGGACAGCAATGCAGCATGAACAGGATATGCAGCAAGAGTTGCAGGAGTTAGACAGTATCATTTAATTTTACCCAGAATTTTGCTTCAATAAGAAATAAATGGTTCCCAGGTTCAACCCAATATTATCAAGAATACTTAGATTGGGATGATGAGCATTTGAGTGTTTTGTATTTACCTTGTTCCTGACAAGATTTTCAGAATATTTTGTTCAAGACAAATGGAAACTAAAGACATCAAACAAACCGGTTTGAAGCACAAGGTTATGTGGCTAACCTCACATATCACCATCCTCTCATTCACCTCTCTCTATTGTGATAAGAAAAACCGCAACACAGGCAGAGATCACTTTGCACCAATGAGTGGATCTCTCTTCATAAAGGTGCAGTAGTATCTAATGAGTCGAGAACAACTGTAATGAGCACTCACTTTCACACATAACTCACTGTGTGTGTACAGAAATTCAGTAATGAATACTGTGAAAGAAACGGACTGAGAAGCGAAATACTTCAGGCTCGTCTTTCTATTTATCACGCTGATACCTCTTCTCAGTGTTTGCATGCACAGAGAGGCTGTACCAGTATTATAAGCATTTCCTGGAATATCTTATTCCAGAACATATGAAACATAAGTTATCAGAGTACTTTACAAGTTTGTATTTTTTTCAGTATATTAATTGCTCTAGTCACCCGAGGAAGAGTTACAATGGATCAAACATAAACTGCAGTGCATCAACTAAAGGCTATGACGATAACAAGGGTTTTGAATCCATGTAGTTTTTACAAGTATACCAACATTCATTACTTCCAAGTGGAGGCTGAAATTTTGTGCTCTTAGGTTATTTATTCTTTCATTAGATGTGAAGGACACCAAATTAAGAGAAAGAAATTGATTTAAAAAGATATTCAATAAAGATTTTAATAGATAGTGAAACCATATTTTGAAAAGCATGGCAACCTATGCAGGCTGTAATCAAATCTGTTATCAAAATATACAGAAATTTAATAAACACCAACCTAATTCACAGAACTATGAATTTTAAAAGGAATTGTTTGTGATCCAGTAAACTGAAACCACCTTTGTACTGAAACAGTATGTATCTTTCCTAGGAATGTAAAATGGGTCAGGTAGGAAGGAAGAACAACCTAAACAATCAGGGGATACAAACATTTAATGATTACGTGGCCAGGATGCCAGCCTTACTGTTTGACTTCTGCAAAGCCCTTCTGCTATTCTACACCCCCACAACACAACAGCAAAACAAACAGCAAAGCAAACAAAACCAAAGCTCTGCAAGTTCGCTGACAATCAGCCTGTGCTCACAGTCTGGGCAATGAACCTCACCCAGAAGAAGGTGCTGTAAAACCATTGTTCCCTATGGCTATACTTGGGTTTTTGCACAGCTGAGCATGCAGCACTACATATATATGTAACCTGTTCTGCTCATAGCCTGATTGCTAAAGCACAACACTTGCCTCTGTGCAAAACACCAATGGAGGCACAATTCACAGGAGCTGCAGGGGAGGCCAGCACTATATTTTCCTGCCCATGGTTAGTCCTTTACCACCAAGATGCATCTTGTCCATCTTATCCGAGCTTGTTTCCATAGGACTTAATCTTGACATAACTACCACACAAAAGATATGCTATGGTAAAATATATGTCTTTTTTAGAGTGAAGAAAGTTGCAGAGGAAAACTGCTATCTTTTGGGTTTCTATGCCATATTTTTTCCTTATGGTAAGCTTTTAGAGGGTTCAGCTACATAGGAAAATATTTTCTTTGTGGGATTGGGAAAGAATAGGAGAAGAGAAAGAAATGGAACTGTGTTCAAATGCCCTTCATCTGCACAATACAATTCCTGTTGTAGATTTTACGATCCACTCTGCAGAGCAGGTTTTATATGGGTGCCTCTCTAATTCACATCTTATTGGCAAGCTTCCACTGGTATCCCTCAGCTGTTCTAAGGTCATGATCACTGAATGTCACCTCCCCTCTTACATCATGGCACATATCCAAGATAGTCCATTTTTAGTTGTGTGCTCCTGAAATTGTATTTTAGCCATCGTTATTACAGTAGTCAGGCAGGTGCATCTGCCACATGCTAAAACACCTGCAAATCAAGCAACAAGATCTCCACTTAAGCATTCGGTAAATATCTAGACTGAGCGTTCCCCCTGTGCTGCATAATTTAAGTGTATGACTCCTGGAGGATGCTGTTGGGAGGATCAGTACAAGGTCTGTGTTACAGACAAGTAACAAGCTCCCTTGTAACAACACAACAGCATAACAACAGGAAAGCAGCAGTTATTGAAGTGCTAGGATTCCTTACCATTTCAAAATGCCTTCTGTCCTGCTTTTTATGATAAGCTGCTTCAGTACACCATCTGCATCTGCATATGCCAATGCAATTACGTTTTGCACTACGATTCTGAGCTGTAAGCATGTACATCAACAAATTTTTGCTGCCCATTTCAGATGAACAGCCCACTAAGATACCTTTGTTAACTTTATGCTTGCATTAGCTAAAACAAAAGGTTCTGCACGAGAAATAAACCCAAAGCTAAAGCTCTTCATATACTCCATGTTCATCAGACTTCAGTTGTGAATGGGACAAGTCATGGATTGTCAGTCTTAGACAAGTCTACAATTTTTTTCTGATAAATTCCTCTCCACAGTCTGACGAAGAGCCAGATTCCACTGCTTCTTAAATTACCTCGTGTTTTACCATTAGCTTTCAAGGACAACAGAAACAGGCCCAACCCAGGAATATTGTTTACTATTATATTAATATAAAAATAAAATGCTTCTGTTTGAATGCTTAAGAATGTACTGTAAGTAGCTATGATAATACAATTTCACTTAATGTTTTATTTTCTGAAAATAGCAACAGAGACTAAAGCAGCCAAAAAGTGAAACAGAATCTGCCTTATTCTGGGGAAGACCAAAAGGAAAGCAGAAACACTCTGGCTGCTTTCACTCCATCCCAATGGGCAACACTTAAAAATGTGTATTTAACAGCTGGTTAAATGAACTTAATTATTCAGTATGAAAGGGTTTTAGCGTTATAAGACAAGGACTCAGCAAACCCAAACAAATACTGCTAGATCCCCAGTACAGAATCAAAAGAAGCATAATAAAAAGTTGTTTAACTTATAAATATTTGGGAACTTGCAGTAGCTTTCAAACTCCTGTTATTCTACTGTTATGATAATCACAGCTAAAAAACAGCTGCTGCAGCCACTGATGCTGAAGAGAATAAGAAACAAAAAATAAGACGAACCAGATGAGCAAATTCTGGAAAAACAGAACCTTGTTAATCTGAGCAAACAATGCTGAAATCCCTTAAAAATACCAGCTCACTTACTCTTGATGTCTTTAGCTTGTGATACAAGCTGGACATAAGCTCCTCAAAAGGTATATACTTACATCCTGAGAGTATTTAGTAGTTGTGCAAAGATCCAAACTATTCAAAGTGCTTTGGAAACCAAGGCCTTTACTTTGTTGAGGGAAGAGGCAGAAGTGGGCCAGACTTCTCTGCCCTGCCCTTCCCAACTGCCCTACTAGGCCCACTGCTACAAGCTCCACTGCCGGCAGTTGTGGTACCATTGCTCATGTTTGCCTATTGCTAGCTAAACTGAGATGATGAACTTCATCACCCATCAACAGCCAATGTTTCTCTGTCAGTAGCAAAGTGGCTAACACTTGAACCAGTAGCAGGAAATTGGTACTTTTAGGAAACAGCTCACATTAAACGTTCTAACAATACCCTGTGGCAGGGTCAGCGTGCAAAAAAAGTGTTGGACTCCAGCAGTTATGGCTGTTTGCTATGAAAAGGCTAAGTCCTGGCAACCCACATCCATTCTTCTTTAGTTTTTCTAAAGAATTTATGTTAGCAGTTCTGAAAAATATAAAATCTTCCCTATTTCTAACCGTTCTTTGTACACCAGTGTTAATCGCCAGCGTCACTCTCAGAAGAAAGCCTACTGTTTTCCTGTGCCTGAGACACCTGCAGGGAAGTGGGGAATACATAATGTGCAATGTTTAACAATGGTATATGATTGTCTGAGGTCTCAGGATCCCTCCCCGGTGTTTTGTCTAAGCGGTAACACTTCATGCAGAAGCATGCAGTATAGCCCCTTGCGTGCCCATCTGCTAAATGCTCATTGCCATGCACTGATGACCGTATGGAAATATATTATGGAACTGAAGGGACACCTCAAGGTTATCAGGCCTAAAAATTGACCTACCTTGACATTTTCCCCATATTGAAGGCCTTACCTTAAAGAGGGACATTCACACTGAAGCAAACTTGAAAAGAGAGAACATTTATACAAAAAGAAATTTACTTGGCCTGTAATTTCCTATGTTCCATTTGGTGCTACTGAAAGATACTGCATTTTACAGGGCTTCTTCCCCACAGTGTAAAGGCAAAGTCATAATTCTGCACTTATGACAATACAACCCACTGCCACCAAAAACAGAGGTGTGCCAAAAAAAACCCACAAAAACAGTAACACGACTTCCCAAACAGCAGGTTAAAAATCCCTTGCTAAAAAATAAAAAATATCTTTGCCTGTTAGCAGTCATGTATGAAAACAGATCGGAAAACATGGGAAGATTTATAAGAGTCATGTTTCAGGCTAACGTATTTGGAAGTTTTCTCCAGAAACGCGGTCCCTCTTTAAGGATTCCAGCCATATCTCACAGTCAGCAGACAGCTGCTGCAGCAATTTAAACACACACCTGTCTCATTGAGCACATTTTTGGGAGCCATTCAGTGAGGCACCTACCTATTTAGGCAGGTATGGCTTCTGCCTGCTTGCCTGTGCAAATAGGCCAGCTGATTTGTATTTGCCATTTATTACCCAATTTTCAAGCACTGCAGGCATCTGGCTAGTCATAAGTCATCAAGGAAGGGCTGCTTAAATTTTGCCAGTTTTTCACTCATTTGGGGGAGAGGGAAAAGAAAATTACCAGTGCTCACTGACTCCAGTTGTATCACAATCTTTGGCTGACCCTAGAATTTGGTTTAGGGGGCTGATTTTCAAACCTTTGCTGCAGCACAAAATTGAAAGAGGACACATTGCTGGCATCCTTAAGTCAAGACTTAACAAGGGAGTTTAGGTTCACGAGGAAACTGCATACAGACAGCGTGGCTCAGATAGTGATAACTAAGGGGGGAGGGATTTCAATAACAGATTATGGTTATCTTAGGGTTACAGGAGATAAGAGACATGCAGATTACTGAAGGAAATTTGAGACTGAAGATCAAGATGCAATCTGCTAACACTGAGGTCTGGTATAGCATAGAACACTCTTCCAAGGGAAGTGCCACACGTTCGGTCAATTTAAATCCTGGCTGATCAGGAGCATTTGGATTTTAACACTTCTCAGTCATATTTCTTCACTGTCACTGAACTTTGCATTAAGCATGCTGAGATACTATTACCAGACAGTGGAAACTGAGGCATGAAAGGGTTAGGTGATGAATCCTGGGTCATGCCATGAGTTTCTAGAAAAGCTGTTAGCAGAACTTATGTATCTTGCACTTCTCAGATCTCTGGTTTTAGTTGCTAAACCAATCTTCTACCCCTAAGAAGTCAGAACTGACGAAATTATGTACAAATGTTCAGAAAACATTCTCAGTGACACAATGGCAGGAATGGAAGAGTCTGCAAAATGAAGAGAGGCAGATTAGATGAACTAAATGAGCCCATTTGGCAGCAGCAGACTTCATACTGCAAGATAAAATTCTGCAATAGACCATCTTGGCCATTTTCTCTCTAATGCTCTTGAAGAAAGCGAGTTTTTAAAATGTAAAACCAAGAAGTTGTGAATGCACAGAGAAAATTAAAATAATGTACTGTTCTGTGAAAGCTGTGTTCACAGTGAATCTTCGTAATGCAATTATTTTGTTAACTTTATCTTCATACAGCCACACTAAGAATGGATTGCCACAGGCACTGATAAAACCATTAGAGATGAAACTTTGGCTTAATTGCTAAAAAGAAATACATATGGCAAACATCTGTTTTACCAGCCTTTGTATTCCCTTCTGGTTCAAAGTTCTTCAGCTTTTTCATCTCAAGGATGGCTTAGTCAAAGTCTCAAATTTTCCCAACTCTGACATTTACAACAGGATAGACAAAAAGGACAAGTCTTATTGCTTGCATGCATGTGTTTCAAGGGTTGGCAGAGAAAACAGCCTGAAAGGACAGGAGTGGGCAGGTGCTGAGACTGTCATTGCAGCCCAGTGTCTTAACAGCTTCCCACAGCCTCATGGTTCCTCACAGCACACTGAGCCATTGTGACCAACAGTGTAAAAAACATGAGAGTAATTTTATTGTGCTGGTCTCATTCTAAGCAAACAAACAAACAAACAAAAACACAAGAAGAAACTGAGGCTCACATGAAGACAAATGAGTGACAAATTTGGGGCAGTAGCATTCCTATATCTGTGGCAAGTGGGTCTGGGATATTAGTATCAACCTGTAGGCACCTGTGCAAACCTCTTTGTGAGCTTCCCTTGCTGATGTTAGTGGCATGTCAACAAGCCAGAAGTTCAGCCTGTGCAGCCGTCCAGGCACAATAAAACAGAATTTCTTGCAGGAGATCTAAAATTATATGGAGAAGACTAAGGAAAAAACAAAATATGTCGAAATACACTTTTGCCTCACTGTTTCAAATACAAGCTTTTCCATTGAGTAACAACATGGGACAATAAAATTTTATAAACACATTCAAGGTGAAGCAATAATCTGTTTCACCCATTGTTTTTAATGCATGTTTTATTATTTGTTATGGGATAGACTAAATCATCCCAGCATGTTGCTACACAAGAGCTACCACACTTACCACAATATCAGTGACTCTGGTAAGAAATTAATCAAAGGCACCCTTGTTTTCATTAGTAATATGGCAAATGTGCTTTGAAAAGGGAGATAATCCGATTTAACCAAGCCAGGAGCAGAGCCATAGAAACAAAGAGGGACGCAGAGCAGAGAATCACTGAATACTATCAAGGCCTTTGTGGTTCTTGGGCAACAAATTATGTTGGAAACCATAGCCTGGTGTTATGGCTAGTGATTTGGGAATTTTGTTCTCTGAATTAAAATAATTCCAGGGAAATTTATGACCCCAAAATATCTCAACATAGGAATAAAGTGCCTTAAAGAGAGTTCTATCTTGTAATAATTACTTTGGAGAATTGATATCTTTTTGTATTAAAACTATACTTATTTCTTCCATATGTAATTACAAATCCATGTCTATATTTAAAGCAGCAGGTAAGAATATTATTATTAAGAAAATTTCCAGACAGTCTGTGAAGACTAAGAATTAGGTTTTAAGAACAGAGGAAACGATCTGCAAAAGATACCGTCAAAGTCACTGGAGCTCAGATGTAATAAATATCCTCTTCATATCTGTTCAAATGTCTGCTTGATTTCTAACATACATGCCCCAGAGCTGTTACTTTTTCTATAGTAGCTTAACCTTTATAATAGCTCCACATGGGAGAAATCCTCGGTATAATAAACTATAATATATATAAAAAAAATAAATTAATTTTACCAGTGTAAAATCTCATAGTTCTGTATTTATGAAAAGAACAGCTGGTACATAATAGGCATCACAGTATATTGCATTTTCACTTCTTCATGTTCTCTTTTCCAAGTTAGCACGGTGAAGCAGCAGCCAAAGATCCTTCACAGCTGGTTTTGGGGCCATCAAATCTTTTTCCATTGTCTCTACTACCTAGCACAACCTGGTGTTTCACTTCTGTCTCTGCTTAGCAATCTAACCATTTGTTTGAGTGCCCTGTCCTGGGCTCTCTTGCAAGCCTTCAGAAAACACAGTCAGATTTTCAAGGACCTTTTGCACTTCAGTAATTTTCATTCCAAGGCTGAAGACAGTTAGGAAAGAAATTTCAGCTTCCAGAGCATCATTAGAATCAACATATCATTCCCAAACTAGAAGGATATCAATGGTATATTTCTGTTATAGTGAGGAATGTATTTGAATACATCGACAGCATGAATGAGATTTAAAAATAACCCTCAAAAGTCTGACTAAGAAATAGCCATGCGGTATTTCTTCCAAATCCCCTTGAAAAATAGAAATTTCAGGCTGGCAAAGCTGAAGAGACATACCTGAACTATGGAGAAGCACAGGTTTACAGTAACATGTAATATAGCTCCTCAGAAAACCTATTTTGGCAGAGCAAGGATTAGAAGTAAAAGAAGGGAAAGACTATTGTGCTAACTATAGAACCCATGCATTTTTGGGATCAGTAGAGTAACGAGGCAGAACTGAAGCAATGTTTGTTTCCGCCCTGGCATCTCCATGACCTCCCTTGGCAGGTTATTCAATTGCCTGATGGGACCTCAGTGTTTGACCATTTTCCCTAATGGCTTTAATTGTTTACTTTCAGGGTTTTACATTGTCCAGAGCCCATTTGAAAAGACTCTATGTTTTAATTTTTTTAAAGTGTATATGACACAGTAATTATAAATTTCCCCCGTTAGTCATCTTAAATGTTGGTCAGAAAATAGATGAATACCTGTATAAACATATGCATTCTTGCATGAGTAAATTTTTACATGTGCATGCAAATCCCAGTTTGAATGCACAAATGATTATATATGCATTGTATGCTTTCTTTCCTACACGTGTATACACTCATGCAAGAAATGTCTATTTTCTGACTAATCTGGCCTCTCTTCTCATAGCTATTTCCACAGACCTAGGCTCTCCTGAATATAAGATTAAATACATTTTTTGTATCCTCTTTTATAATTATAAATCACTTTTAGATAATCAACAGCCCTTTGTCAATATTGAAAGATGTTAAAACTCCCAAAACATTCCAAACACGGCATTTCTTGTGTTTATTCCACAGTTAATCCATAGCTACGGAACTGTTGCAATTGTTAATCCAAATCACTGAATCTCATTGCTACTCCCACAATTGAATTTAGAGAGGAACCATCTATGTAGATTTTAAAGTACAATTTATTTAATTAGCTTTGAACTTCTTCACTTTTTTTTGGGGGGGGGGTTGGGGGGTTGGAGGAGGGGGCATTTTTTCAAAGTGAGTGCAATATCTTCTAGATTGCCAAATATCCAAAATCACCTTTTCAGCATTTACAAAGACATTCAAATTTACTTCTGTAGAATCCTTTACAATTTCTGAAGTTGCATAATTAATATTTATATTTGTGTGACCTTTCTGTCCAGGCTAGACATATATCACACCTTAATTTCCTACTAATAAATCAAGAAATGTTAAGAGGACAAGGAAAAACTTTGGTATGATCTTCCTCAAAGATTTCTATACAACAAAATTCAAACTGTTGCAAAATTTACAGAGCTGGTACAAAACCAGCTGATGAATCACAAACATAGTGTAACCATATAATGTATGCCCTTTCAAAGTGTAGAAAAGTTATTAGTAAAATTGAAAGGACCAGGCCACCAGGGTTATAGATACCATAGAGACAGAGGACTGAAAACATGAAAATAATAGGGATGCCTGTAACACAGACTACATGCTATCCGAATTTACCTCCATAAAAATGGGTTAAGAAAATAGATAGCATACAGAACTACTAGACTGCAGAAATCAAATCTGGTAGAATATAGAAAGTTGACATATACAATATCGAAATAGATAGTATAAAAATCCAACATTATAGAAGCAGCCTGAAGAAAAATGAAAAAAAAAAAAGGTGTAAATAACGATGTATAAAATCATCCCCAAAATTATTAAAGAGCAAACAGCTGTTACTAAAATTTTACAATGGACTACTCTGAAATAATCTGAAATCACTACTAAAACTGAAATACCCGAATAATTTATCATTAAAGGATACAGAAAAGTAGAAAAGGAACATAATAGCAGATATGAATAAAATAGGAATGGCTTTACAATATAATAGCAGTGAAATTACCAGAACGAGATAGAAGCTGCACTGAGAAGGTAGAAGACAAAGAATAAAAATGTCTGACATACTAAATCCCTCCTGACTTTTCAGAATTACCACAACAAGAATACCTATGAAAATAACAAGGGCCTTATAAAAATACCTCTTGTTAAAGTGAATGTGCATCTCTGATCATCAAAGGAAAACAGGCAATGAAGATGTGAGGAATCTGAGACTTACTAGATGTAGGCATTAAGTGAAAACTAATTTGAAATTGTACATTTTGGTTGATACCTGTATTACCAAAACACTGATAAATACTGAGCAAAGCAACAAAAAATATTATGAGATGAAAGGCCAAATTCTTATGAAAACAGGAAAAGAGCTAAACACATGCAACTCAGCTAAACAATGAATAAGGCTGTCTGGAGCTCTCTGAGGAACTTGACTGGAGAGCAGCAGTCGGAGTATTAAACAGGCTTCAAATAGATACTAGCGGGGTTAATGTTGGGTTTACACTTCCCGCAGCAGTGCAAAGATTTGTAAATCAGCTCAGGCACAAGGTGCAATCCAGCCACACCTCCAGAGCAGAGCTGGGCAGCAGGGTAAAACAGCCGGCATGCCCAGCTGGCTGGACCCTTTCCAGGAGAGGAGCTGGCTCAGGCTGCCCTGGGCCTGTAGCTCCTGCAGTACAAGGTTTCTGTTCTCCAAGAAATATATTAAACAAAATATTCCCATGATAACACTGTATCTTACTCCTCAAAACTACTCCTAGAAAGATATTTGTTAGGGATAACTTTCACATCCAGTTGTCCGTCCTTTTGGGTTCTTCCTTCATAGCTACAGAGAGAGAGACACTTCTCCAAGAGTAGACTGAGAGGAATTACTTCAGGCTCCTGTTCCAGATGTTCCCTGCACAGGCAACCCCACTTTCACTGCCTACACATGGAACTCAGGGAAATGCATCTTGCCGAACTTAAAGTAAATGCATTAAATCTAACAGACTAATTCTGCAATGACAGAGGGGGCTTTTTCATCTATAACTTTAAGTTAGTATTCAGTGTTGAGTTTCATTTTGCCTTTTTAAAAAAAAATAAAATAAAATATTACCTTCACTATCTAAAGAAAGAAAGAAAGAAACAAGTACCATAACCATATTTACAGGCAAATCAAACATTATTATTAGGAATGTGCAAAGTCAAAAGATGCAAGGCAATCTCAAAGGATTTGTAATAAAATTATTCTCTGATACTGTTCAAGTACAAAATTTACTGCACATATCCTCATCTGAAGAGCTGACATTTGGTGAACTGTAAGTGCACCATTTTTGAGTATTTTCATCCAGATGAAGAAAAGATTAAGAAAAGTATTTTTGTAGCATCTACATGTGGGACCACTATTTGTGTATTTCTGTCAGTTTCAAATACAAATACTTAATTATTACTTAGCAAAATGTAAATAAATCAACTTCTCTGATCATGATGTATATTTATTTCCCCCAGGAGACTGTTTTTTCAAGCATCTTCAGTTAAATACTGTTAATCAGAAATCTTTTCCTTTGTCTCTCACTACAAACTCCATGGACCACCAGCAATGAAGGATTTGCACCGAAAGTATATACCCAATCAAAGTCTTTTCTGATCAAGGTATCTTTGGGAGCACAGGAAAATAAATAAAACAGGGCCTTGAACTTTCTCATGATTTATGTGATTGAATATGGGCATCTTTCTGTGCACTGAATCTATTCTTGACACTTACCTTCACAGAAGAATTGACAAGGTAATCTTTTCCACTTGTTTTTTATGCTATTTAAACCCCCAAATGTTGCATCAAGGTATTTCAAGCCTCAGAAAAGCAGGAACTAGTTATGTAGTTATGCAAGTTATGTAAACTGCTACTTACAATCCGAGGTTTGAAGGGTGGCTTGATTTTCCTTTGTTCTAGAAGAACCCAGTCAATTTCCTTGAAAAACGGATGCTGCTTAATCGCGTCTTCCCCGTTTTGTGATGCCACACAGCCAAGTCGCTTATTTGGATTTTTTGTCATGAACTACAGGGTGGGGGAGGGAGAGGAGGAAGAAGTTAAAACACGAATGACAATGGCTGGAAACCATTTACAGTTTAATTAGACATTACAATTCCTAACGCCTACTTTTTAGAGACAGCCCCCTTTCAGAAGGTTATTTTTCCTGTAGGAGAAACAAGGAGGCCTCTCCAAATTTCAGAGGTTCCAGCCAAACCAGAAGATTCAGGGACCGAAGTGCAAGTTTCCTGTAGGAAGCTCTTTCAACTAATTTCTCAGACCTCCTAATTCCACCTGGCTAGAAGTACTAGAGGAGGAGATTCTCTTTCCGTATTTTTGCTTCCAGCTTTGGCCAAAAATACTAAAGGAAAGAAACAAAATATTAAAACCTCCAGAGGGAGTTTATAATAAATGCTTAGGATAACTCTTATTTTACCTCATTTGCGCTACCTTACCTACTAATTTTGGGGTTAGGGGCTACATTTTATTCTTGCTGTTTTTTATTTTCTTTAGATATGTAGGTTGCGTATAGATACACTCCATTCAAGCGTACATGAAAGGCCCACGATTCCTCATGCACTTCTAGGATTTTATTCTCATATGAATGAGAACAGCATCTTCAGCTATGTGAGTTACCAGAGTTCTGCCATTACCACACATTTCAATAAATACATGGAGTGATCAGCAACAGCACAAAGCTTCCCTTGTGAAGCACCATGACGTTACTTGCACCTTCCCTTTAATCTTTAGTACAGGATAATCAGTGACAGCAACTGGAACTAACTGATCTCATCTGTGGAAATTTCTAAACTTCTCATTTTTAAACTCTTACTATTCCTTTCAGCAAAACTTGTGTAAGACGTTGCCACCATCAAATAATGGCAACTGATTTTTTTTTTCTGATTCTGCTCTATTATTTCTTCTTTCTTTTATTAGCAGTTGCTCTACTCATATCCTAGTGCATGTGGACACAGAATTCTTGCAATTCAAGTAGGAATGAATGCTATTCTATACACATGCACACTCACACTACAGAATTACCTCAGACTTTCCTATGACTTCATAATCAGCCATTATTATAATTTTTTTAAAAATTATAGTATACAAATGAAACAAAATGTGATGAATGTTTAGTGAGTTTTTAACCTAAGTACTACATTATTCTACACATCTGTAGAAAAAAATAATTTAGCAAAAAAAAAAATCACTAACACACCCTTGCTTTAATATAGCAGTTATTACATAAGTAGCTACTGGAGCCCTTAAGATGGTTTTAGATAGCTAGATCAACTATCCACAGGAGAATACCACTGCTATCATTTTAAAGATATAATTTATATCAGTGAGATGATTCTTTCTGTAGTTCCTGCTATATGCATGCCACTCAGAAGATGACCCTTTGGTCTAGCGTTCAACTGTTCTGCAAGTTTTTTTTGCAAGTGGGCAAGTCATATCTAAATTACAGGCCATATTTTCTATGGGCAGGAGAAACAAAGGTTTTGAAAGGATTACTACGCTTTGGTGAGGTCTCCTGGAAAACCACAAAATGCATTCCTACATTCCTCTGCTTTACTTCACCTCCAGGAGCCTCTGGTGACTGCGAGAGAGCAGGCCAGGAACCAGCAGCCACACACTTTGCAGAAGCAGAACATGGCAACTACAGGATATGCTTTTTGTATCACATAATCCAGGTAGCAAAGAAGTAAACTCTGATCCAGTATCCTTCATGTTCTATCTTTGTTTTAAGCTGGAGGCAGGGAAAAATCAGAACATGTCCTTTTTAAGAAGCCTGGGACATGAAAATATTACTAGATAATACAGTTTAGTACTGTACTTCATGAACTTGAAAGTTGACGATGAGGTAGAACAAATTTTAAGAACAATTAAAAAAAATTATCATATGCAAATATGATACAGTAATCTCAGAATTCTGAAGTGAACATTGAATTCCATAAATTCTATCCCCTGTGATAAATATTGCTCTTTTTCACCTCTTATTTCTATTTCTGAAGCATAAGCTGACATTTACTTCCTGTTTATCAACAGCATCAACAACGATGCTACTGTCAGTGCACAGACAGCTGTTAACTGTACTGTGTTGACGAGACAGTTGCCAAAGGGGCTTATTATACTTATTATAACACTTATGGCCACAGCCACAAGTGCTGCCTATACTAAGACAGGAGTCTCCTTTTACAAAAAGTGAGGCCTTTGAAGATAACTCCGACCAACTTAAATGACAACAGGACAAAAGGTTGCTGAGATAGCCATGTAACTTGGGGCCTGAATTAAAGATTGCTAGGCTCCCAAAACTTAGGTTCTTAAAATAAGCATCAGTGCTTAAAAACAGTTCTGCCTCTGTACCCAGAGATCTGTGTCATCGGGATATGCAGGGAACACACACTGAAGACACAACCTCCCTCCATCACTTGCAAAGAAGCCCAGACCTAATTTCAATGAAGAATTGTTTTCTTTACCAGACAGGAAAGAATTTTAAATAGCAATTCCTGTCAATTCACAGAAAGAAGTCTAGTAAGATTCCTGGGACTTCATGGGATAAGCAACACTTACTTGTTGCTGCCTTGTAATACTGAGCTGTTGAATTATCCTTGTTTGTGTTTTGTTAGAAGTAATGGGAAAAGTGTTTCTTCAGAAAATAAGGAAACATTGTTACTTGATAATGAGAATGTCATGTTATTAAAATCTCCTTACATCTTGCCTGGAGGAGTGTAAAAATACACAGTTTCTAAAGAATGAAACTGTCTCAAAGCACAATGTGAGGAAACGAAGTGTTCCAAAGCTAATCCCTTGCTAGCATTCAGCAGTAAAATACATAGACGCCTCTTTCTTTCCTCTGTTTTTCCTGTTCTTCATTTAACAGAATGTGGACAAGGATCAGATGCAGAGCACAAGGTTTAAACATGTTTCACACCATAGCTACATAGGCAGCAGGTTGTTAAATGTAAGGAAATGCATTCTTTTCAAGGCATAAACTGGCAAAGTTCCATTAAACTCTATCAATTTATGCCAATCAAGACATTTTGCCCAATGAGGAGTAATCTCATATTATAGTGCAAATCTATTTAATGGATTCAACTCTCTTTTTAAGGTTTAAAATGGCATTAAAGATAAACTTTAGATAGAAAGATGTAAAAAATGGACTGCAGAAAAATATAAGCCACGATGCCTACTATTAACAGGTAGGCTCAGGAAAACAGCCTCATAAAAATTATAGCAAAGAAACTAGTGTTGAACATCCTTATACTTACATTCACAAAAATGCAGAGCATACACCTACAGCCCAGTTCTGTGTTTGCATTTGTGTGGGGTTAACGAATGACACGTATGACATTAAGAGTTAGACATCTCACTACTTGCACACAGGAGATAACACACTAAGACTCTATCAAATCTGTTTCTCCCTTTCCCCTGTCAAACATATACCTTCTCATAGTTACAACAGCTCTCATACTACACACATAATCAGGTGTTTTCAGTTAATTTTCCCCCTCTGATGAATGTTTCAGAATAACAGACAGCTCAGCTAATGTTGATTCACAGAAAGAGCCTTTGGATGGGGAGCCAAAGGAACAGATCTTACAGAATGTGAAACTGAAACACTATAGAACACTACAGAAAATCTCTGGACTTAAGTGAAATTCAGATGCAGATATGAACATTGACAAAAACCCTTTCTCTACAACAGGCTAAAATAACCCCTGAACCCTGGATATCTGTCTGAATTCTGCAGCTCAAGTCCATACATTTTAATTGCTGGACTGAAAATAATTGAAGAGTCTGGAAATAAAAACAGACACATGAAAGTATCATGTCAGCTTATGAAAAGACATCAGAAAGGTATGTAGGGGGAGTAGAGAAAATATGTATGAAGGTCAGCTTTAATAAGTCCTCCCTGCCATCACTACAGAGACTGGAGCAAAGAGCAAAAGAGATACTACAGTTCACAACTCAGAGATGTTACCTTGGACTTCTGGTTTGAATCCTTCTCTAGAGCTCCCTCACCTGCAGCGCCCCCACTCCCTCTCGTCTAGA
The DNA here is from genome assembly GCF_040182565.1 of Anser cygnoides. Lineage (NCBI taxonomy): Eukaryota > Metazoa > Chordata > Aves > Anseriformes > Anatidae > Anser > Anser cygnoides. The sequence goes on along the minus strand of NC_089875.1, from coordinate 29,756,542 downwards.
ATAAACCTGAATGTGTTTTTAAGAGATCAGTATGAGCAGTTCTGAGCAAAGTGCTACCTGTCCACTGTTATAAAAATCAGAATTTGTTCAAGTTTTCTGTAGTTTTCTTTCAAAAGGTAACCCTGTACGTATGTGACCCAAAATGTAACTGCAGGAGTTCACACTAGCAGCTGCCCTCTTAATAGATAGTCTCCTTTATTTCAGTCACCAAGAGAAAAATAGTAGCATGTTTTGTTTAAAAAATTGCTGCTTTTGGTGGCACACTTCTATCAAGCCAATCCTTATACTGTAAAACACCAGCCAGGGCAGAAACAATTGCCCTTGAGTAAGACTGCTTAATCAAAGTGTTACATGAACTAAAATGTAGAACATATAGCTGTAAATAAAAGGCTTTCAACCTATCTTGATAATAAGGGAAGAAAGGCTTCGGGTGGGTTAAATAAAAACACTGACACTTTTTCTTTACATAGTGCTTCCCCCACTCTAGTGAACATGCGGCATATAAAGTGTCAAAGTGGCAGCACAGTTCTAGTTGGTTGGGTTTTCCCTGAAACATGAATCTGCAGTACACAGATTTATGCAGTGTACAACTGCGTGGAATACAAACATTCTGTTCCTTTCCCACAAGCGGTGTAATTTATCCCAGGCCCCATTATCCTAACAGTGGCACTCTGAACTGTGCTTGAACTCCCAGTGGTGACTGTTCTCAACAACTTTTAGCAAATTCAATTTTAATCAAGGAAAAAAATAATAAAAAAAGAAAGACATGAAGAAGAGGCGGAGCAAAACAAGTAATAGAAGACTCACTGCTTTTAAAATGCTGACGGCTTCTTTACTGAGCCAGACTGGATATAAGACATCATCGTGAAGGATGGATTCAAAGAGATCATCTTCATTGTCAGCTTCAAAGGGGGGTTGCCCAGCCATCATTTCGTACATGAGAACACCCAGAGCCCACCAGTCTACTGAAGGGCCATATTCTAACTCCTGGAGGATCTGGTATATAAAAAGAGATCACATTGAACAGGCAAGACAGACAACACTCTCAGCTGCACATTTACTGTTTCAACATGATACACCCTTTCTTTCCCCAGTGCCTAAGGAGGACTAAAACCCACACTGACGTCAGTAACATCAGGCATGGTTTCTTACCGATGCAGTTTGCACTAAGAGAGCTGAGTGTCAATGCATAGTTTTCTCAGAAGTACTAACTGAGTTTATCAGTCCCCTGAGTAAAGGAGTATGCTCATGGGCAAAAAAGCTGTATATCCTTCCAAACTGTTTAAAGCAGGTCACGCTATAGGGGAAGAAAGATCACATATACAAAACAGATTGGTGGAAAATGTGAAACATTTCCTTGTCTCTATCTTGAGCAAAACAAACTGAACCAACTTGTTATGTTGCACAGAGATCATCTGAGAGATTTATTCTCATCCTTTAGGTAGGGCTGAGGGAAGCCAAAAGCATTTTTGTTCAAGTTCTTTTTACAGCATTGAAATACTGTACAATAAATGCATGGCTGTAGGACTCACTTTAATTGCTTTTGCTTTCAGAAAAACTGGCTACAACTTTTCGGGTGGTACAAGTTCAACCTTGTAGCAAATACCTTTAGTGGGGAGTAGTGGTTTAGAGTGATGGAATTTTATCGTCTTACTTGGTGTTACAGAACTATTGCTGTACATGGGACAAGTCTAATTCTTGGCTCCTCTCCACTAAAAAGGAGCTTGTAGTTTGGCTGCAGCATTTCAGCATGACAGGGGACTGGAGAAAGAAGAGTGGGTGACTGCTTAAGGTGAAGCTGACTGGCTTAAAATGAGTTGGAATGGCAGCAACTTCACCACCTCCTTAGACAATATTAGTGGTGCTACAGTCAGAAGCCTTGTGGTGAACTGCATTAGCTTCGTGCTGTGTTTGGGAATAATGATTGTACTGTAATGTAGAAAACCAAATTCTCTCTTAACGTAAAAACAGAAATGAGTTTAACATTTGGATGCAGCTGTCTGGATCCCAACTGGATTCTTAGTTCATTGGATATTAAATTTTATACACATTAATTATAGAAGAGGATACTCTTCAGAAGCGTACTTTTCAAGTGCTCAGGGCACACTCTCTGGAATTCAGATATTGCTAAAGAAAAGGAAATTGAAAAATGCTACCATGAGGCAAGAGAGATAGGAGCAGAAGATAAGCTTCTGCAATCAGGATGACAAAACGGAAGCCTGAGTTACTGACATCAGTGAGAAAAGCATTTAATGTAAAAGTTCCTAGAATATTATTATTGCTTTGTTTTTAGTAATAGTTTTTAAAGAATTTGCTAAATGACTCAATTAGTATACTAAATCAAAAAAGAATTCATATAAAACCAAACGCATCACTCTGGCACTTGCTTTCTTTTACCTGCAGAGTTCTTTTGAAATGCCACAAAATGTGTTCATAGATGTTACAATAGTTCCAAGATGACTCACAACCTATCAGTTGTGCTACCAAAGCTTGACAGACATGAACTCTAACAATATGGATTTCTAATTTATTGTCTCTAGCAAATAATAAACTAACATTTTTCTCTGATGCAAATTTATGGTTGATGAAAGACAAACCAATGAAACTTTTTACACTATATCAGCACACTGAATCTTTGGCAAAAAAGATGCATGGATTACTAACTAAACTGAGCTGACTAAGTCTGTCTAGCAGACAAACTGCATAATACTGATTCTTTTGAAGCTCTCAGAAATTCACCTTATAATCTTAAAATTTAAGATACGTGAAACCAGCACAATTATCAGCAAATTCTTTTACCCAATGAATGCCTTAAAGTGAATTTAGGTGTTTTCACCTGTTTTATATGATTTTTGCAGCATCCCTATAAAAGGATCCTATGTTTCTATTCAAGTATCTGTATTTTCTCCCTATCCATGTAAGTACCACAAAGATAGTATCTTTCACTCACAAACACTTTAAAGAAAAGAAGAAATGATATTCCCACAAAGGTGTTACGCAAAATGACACCAAACACAGTCTCTTCCATATGAACATCCCCCTTTAAGTCTCATGAAGAATTAAAAAACTTTTTATAACTACTAAAGACTAGTGCTGACAGTACTCAGTTGCATCTATCTTCTTAAAGGCTTCAGTGAAGGCTTCTTTGAAATGCCTTCACAATGATGCTAAGTCAGAAATGAGAATATGGAGAAGAATATTGTTAAGTTCAGGGAATAAATAAAAGAAAATCCAACTCCTATCGACATGGAATACTGTTCTTGCCCTATAGAGTAAACAAATTCTGCAGGATTAACCAGGAAAAATGTGGCACAGCCTAGTTTGCATCATCTATTGTTTTCATCTACATACAAAAAGTGTCTAAAATTACACATTAAGAGTCCATCTGATGAATGATACTATCTATATTCTTAGCACAGTGCAAAAAAAAAATACCTCTGGAGCTATATAGTCAGGCGTGCCGCAAAAGGTTGTGGTGGTCACTCCATTCAGAATCCCTTCTTTGCACATCCCAAAGTCAGCCAGTTTACAGTGGCCTTCTGCATCCAGAAGAATATTGTCCAGTTTCAGGTCCCTGAAATAAAAAGTCCCAGAATTAAATCAGCTCTCAAATTTTGAGCATGCGCTCCTGAATTTGAACACAAACCATAGAACGTGACTAATAGATGGTTTCACAAACAACACCAAGTAACTGTCCTTCACATGCGTGCATGAAAAGTGACTAGTAGCAGTCACTAAATAGACCTGGATAATGGCAATAAGGAAGCAGGTAATGACAAGCATTCTGTAAGATGAGGCCTGTACTCTCTCTTCAGCTGCATGGAAGCACAACTGTAAAGCATCAGAAACATTTGGAAAAGATCTCAGTCTCTCGCTACAGATCTAAGACTCTTATATGAAATAGGTCAACGTTGTCTAATAAAGTCACTCTCCCTTTTTGTATCAGCACAAAGTAAGAAGTACCGATTTACCCATATTTATCACATGGGTTGAATTAATTGTTACTTTCAAACCTGGATTACTTTGAATTGCATTCTTAACATATACTAGAAATTCAAAGTTCAGACTGCAAGAAGAGGGCTGAAAAACAATGCTCCTATCTTTGGGACCCTAATTTTCTGCAGTTTAAAAGCTGTGCAGAAATAATCTCGCATGGCTATTTTGCATTCATTGTTAAACAACACATCTTAGCAGCTGCCTCTGATCATTCTTTGTACAAATGTCTTTGTGTCGAAAATACACAATTCTTCAGTTATTAAACTGGGTGAGGTCAAAAACAGGTTGAGAAAGGGATATCCACCTTTCCTGTCTTGCCCTCTGCACATTTTCTAAATATACCATTGATAGTTTTTTCATGATCCAACACAATGGATGCTAGGTACCATTTAACTTACCTGCCACTGCCTTAGACTAAACTATAGTAGGATCTGCAAAGCCAGTGCACAAAAGAGCCCTCACTTGCATGAAAAACAACAACAATAAAATAAAATCCACTATTAATAACATTTTATCATGTATAAATGATAAAAAAAAAAACCAAAAAACAAAGACAACAAGATTCACTGTGGGTCACTTCCAACTCAGGATATTCTACAATTCACTGATATTGCATGGCCTACTTTATTTTTATACTTCTATCTAGGCTGTAGACGCTTTTGTAGTGTATTAAAGCTATGCAGTAATAAAGGAAGACATTGTATGTATGAATGCATACAGAGGTGAGAATCAAAAGACATGTGTCCATAGGTGACTTTGTGTGGGCACCTTTTGATCAGAACTTTTTTTCTAGACATATTAGAGAAGTTTCTGTAGATGGAATTGATGATAAATAAGTACGTGCATATAAATTCTAAATCAGTTATAGGAATAAAATTGCATGCCAACCTCTGTGAACAAATGAAAAACAAGAGAGGTGATTGGTGATAGGCAACATGGCTTCATCAAGGGCAGATCGTGCCTGACAAATTTGGTGGCCTTCTATGATGTGGTCATGGTTAGTAGATAAGGGAAGAGAAACTGATGTCATCTATCTGGACTTGTGCAAAGCTTTTGACACTGTCCCTCACCACATCCTTTTCTCTAAATTGGAAAGACATAGATTAGATGGATGGACCACTTGGTGGATAAGGAATTGGCTGGATAGTGGCACTCAAAGAGTTGCAGTCAGTGTCTCAATGTGCAGATGGAGACCAGTGATGAGTGGTGTCACTTGGTGGTCTGAATTGGCACTGGTATGTGGTATATGTAACATCTTTGTTGGTAACATGACAGTGGGATTGAGTGCACTCTCAGCAAGTCTGCGGATGACAGCAAGCTGAATGGTGTGACAGACACAGTGAGAGAAGGAATGCAACCCAGAGGGACCTTGACAGGCTTGAAAGGTGGGCCTGTGTGAACCTCATGAAGTTCAACAAGGCCAAGTGCAAGGTCTTGTACCTGGGTTGGGGCAACGCCAAGCACAGATACAGGTTAAACAGAAAATGGATTGACAGCAGCCCTGAGGAGATGAACATGGGGGTATTGGTGGATGAAAAAATGAATATGAGGTAGCAGTGTGCACTTGCAGCCCCATAAGCTAATTGTATCCTGGGCTGCATCAAAAGAAGTGTAGCTGGCAGGTCAAGGCAGGTGATTCTCCCCCTCTACTCCATCCTTGTGAGACCCCACCTGGAGTCCTGTGTTCAGCTCTGGGGCCCCCAGCAGAAGAAACACATGGACCTATTAGAGTGAATACACAGGAGGGCCATGAGGATGATCAGAAGACAAGAGTGCCTCTGCTACGAAGACAGGCTGATAATGTTGGAGTTATTTAGCCTGGAGAAGAGAAAATTCCAGGGAGACCTTACGACAGCCTTCCAGTACCTAAAGGGGGCTACAGGAAAGATGGAGAGGGAGTCTTTGTTAGAGGGTGCAGTGATAGGACAAGGGGGAACGGTTTTAAACTGAAAGAGGGTAGATTTAGATTAGACATTGGGAAGAAATTCTTCACATGAGGGTGGTGAGACATTGGAACAAGTTTCCCAGAGAAGTTGTGGATGCCCCGTCCCTGGAAGTGTTCAAGACCAGCCTGGATGGAGCTTTGGGCAACCTGGTCTAGTTGAAAGTGTCCCTGCCCATGGCAGGGGGTTAGAACTAGATGATCTTTAAGGTCCCTTCCAACCCAAACCATTCCATGAATCTATGAAAAGATACAGTTTTGTTGCCAAAATCTTTAATGTCAACAAATTCCAGCCCCCAGACTTTAGATCCACAGTGGAAACATTCAGACAGATTAAATGATTAAGTGCCTCTACGCCAATGCACGCAGCATGGGAAACAAGCAGGAGGAGTTGGAAACCACGGTGCAATTAGAAAAGTACGACCTAACTGCTATCACGGAAACGTAGTGGGATGAATTACACAACTGGAATACTGCAATTGAGGGCTGCAAGCTTTTCAGAAGAGATAAGCAGGGAAGGAGGGGTGGGGGGGTTGACCTCTATGTTAAGAAATAGACTGTGATACCTCTGAGAAACAGACACAGACAGGTTATGAGCTTGTGGGTAAAAGTTAAGGACTGGACCAATAAAGGACACCTTGTGGCTGGGGACTACTACAGGCTGCCAGATCAAGGGGAGCCTGTTGACAAGGCCATCTTGCTTCAGCTACAAGAAGCATCATGCTCACAGGCTCTCATCCTGCTGGGGGATTTCAACCACCTGGATGTCTGCTGGGAAAGCAACACAGCAGGCTGTAAGCAATCCAGGAGACTCATGAAGGAAGTAGAAGATAACTTCCTGGTCCAGCTATTCGACAAACCAACCAGAGGGGAAGTGTTACCAGACCTGGTGCTCACCAGTGCGGATGAACTCATTAAAGAAGTTAATACGGGAGGCAGTCTGGGCTGCAGTGAACATGCTGTGGTTGAGCTCGTTAATGTACTTAGATACTGCTACATCTACAAGAAAAGAGGATATTTGATTTGTAATAAGTGCACATTACTGCTTAAGCTACTGACCATTGCCAAGAACAGGATATCTAACCTGAGTGATGTTTGGTGTGACCCACTGTGCTTGGCTTGTACCTTCTTTTGACTTCTAATGCCTTATTTATGTCACTCAGGTGGAAACTTTTGTCCTCGTGTTCTAAAAGAGGTAACTCATTCTCATTTTCTCCTCATCCCCACCAAGAGGCATGTTCACCCCACATTTACTTCTTCAAAAACTCTGCCTACCTTGAAACTGCCATTTGGTAGGCCAGGGCTCATTGATGCTTCTCTTCCTTTGCTAGGTGGAATTTCTAGAGGAAGCCTGTCCTGCATATACTGTGTCTCCTCCAACTTTGTCTGGGGATTTGGGACTACAATAACCACATTTGCAGAAGATGACAAGCTTGCTCCAAGATAAAATTGTCAATCAACCAATTTTTAATGTGTTTATCAGATTAGGGACATGCCTTACAATGGGCATTAAAAGTACTGTGTATTGTCCTGTACCAGTGGACAATTTAATATTATGACTGCATCGTGGTCAGTACTTAGGGGGAATTACGGCTGTGTGATCTAAATATTATAATGAATTAACTTAGCATCATAATAGGATTTCTCCTGCCTTTTGCCACGTTTTGAGCAAGAACCCAGTGCATGAATTAAAAATGCTGGATCTACCTTCAGCAGATTATTATGCTGGCTCTGAAGCCAGGCCAGATTACAAGAGTGGCTAAAATGTTTAAAGAATTAGTGGATAAGATTTGCTGGGAATCTGTCCTTAGGGACAGAGGAACTGATCGGAGCTGGCAGCTCTTTAAAGACACTGCTCTTAGAGCAAAAGAGTGGCACCCCAACCCATGGCATGGGAGTTGGAACTAGATGATCTTTAAGGTCCTTTCCAGCACATGGCATTCCATAATCAAATAACCATTCCAAGGCTGTGTTATGTGAGACATATCCACAGATACAGTATGCTGGGATTTCCCCTGAGATGCTCTTTTCTCCATATCAGCCCTACTTCAGTAGGTGGATTTTATTATTATTTTGTCTTTTTTATTTTTTTTTTTTTAACACTTGTTCACGATTTTGGGCATGCTGTCCTGCCTGTATCTAACCTATACTACATATACAGGATAGCAAAAAAAATCAGGTATTTCTGGTACACAGTGGGCTTACTGCTCAAGGTCTGCATAAAGACTGCACATCAGAGTATTAAATCAGACACTTCTGGGAAGCACTGGATGACTTACTGTGCATGTAGAAGCCAGTTATGCTGTGCACATGCTAAGTGGTTTGTGCATACGCAAGATGTTTGACAAAGTCAGATATACCTCATTAACAGTAAATCCACCGTTCCCCCCATAAACTAGCCTCATCAATTATGGTTTATGTAATTGAAGTATATATGGAATGTAGAAATGCTCCTTGCAACCAATATGCCCTACACCTGACTTCGGTCTCTCCAGATCAGTTGCACTACTCTTGTATGTCCTCAGCTGTTCACCTGCATAAGGCCCCTTGGAGAAGACTACATATTTTGTCATTCCTTGAGGTCATCTTTTTTACCAGTTCCTAAACAACCTGAGATCAAACAGGCTACAGCATAATCCCCTCCATCTAACCATTTAACCTGCCAAACAATCACCTCCTACTATCCCTTTACTATCCCTTTATTTGCTTAAAGATTCCTGTAAGTAACAGAAACTAGAAATAAAAACTTGACAGTAGAAAAAGAGAATGAACAGACTGAGCATAGGGAAAAAAAGCAAGAGCCTTAATATTAAATTCTGACTACCTGTAAAGACCAACAGTGAAATTTTAAGCTTACCTGTAAAAGCACAAGTCACTTTAACTTCCTTACTATTTATGAAATTATAGTCCTACTTGACAGAAAAAAACACAAGTGGGACCCTTTCATCAGGCTTAAACAATGAAGATTATAAGCCTCTTCAACAACTCTATTAGAGGCGTTGAGGACATCAGCTTAATTACTCATGCAGTAATGGAATTTGACACCAGTAGATTTTTATTACTGCAAATACAAAGTGCATTAAAGTTTCAGAAGAAATTTGGAAGAAGCTAAAGCAACAACAGCATGACGTCCATCAAAGTAGATATGGGAGGTTAAAAGGTAAGCTGGGAGTCTGCCAAAGTGCCAAATTCAGAGCTAGCCCACGAGATTATCATAGTCCATAAAACTGCTTGCACTGAAAACCACTGAAAACCATTCAAAAACAATTTGCAGTTGACAGAGTCAAAAAAAAAAATGGAAAAATAAAGCTTAGTTACTAAATAAATGTAAGAGAGTAGGTAATGTGACATTTATCACCTCAGAGGAAAAAAAAAAAAGACTAAATCAAAACGCTCAGAGAGAGATGAGGAAACAAATGAAAAAGTAACAGAAAAGAATTGTCAAGGAAACTTGTTTTTGCAGAGCAGCAGTGCCAGTGAAAAAAACTTTTAGTTTAAGACCTCTATCTCCCCAGAACTGTTCTAAGACACAGCCAGCTCTCCTATCATCACAAAAAGTAAACAGCTCTGTCTCTGGAATGTAAATTCATTGTACAGAATGATCCATTCGGATCCATCCAGACTTTTACTTGGTTCCCGGTATTACTGCCAGCTGTCTGTGTCTAAATCAGAGCTTACCACATAACACAGTGTCAAATAGCTCAATGACAAAGATCTATTACATTCTTCTTTTTCTCATTTTGCATACTCTTTGTAGGAACTAAGAAAGTCATCTGTTTCTGACAAAATGAGCTCCCACAACCTGAGTAACTACTTGCAACTTGCAAACAACCTAACCAGTTAAGCTAGGAAAATGCCCTGGTTGCTTGAATGCAGTAATGATACATTAAGCTATCTCTCTCCTTTGTTTGCCAAGATACTTTGTACAGTCAGTTCAGTTGACTTGAGCAGTCAGTTGCGTAACATGTTCTTTTTTAAATCATTCTTTTTCTCAGAAAGCATTAACCAGAAATTTAAGCCTCGGTTTCCATTTCTGGGCATCTGCCAGCATCACAGTCACCTCAGAAGCTGGATTGACTGGCAGGATCTTTAGAGAGAATCAGGATTGTAAGAGCAAGGCTTGTGCATGTCAGAACAGAAGAGCGGGCTGGCTGCAGGTAACCTGCAAGAAAGCTTCCCTAACGCTCATTCATTCCTCCACATGCCAGTGTCATGAGCCACCGACTGCCCTCGCTTCCCAGAAATGCTCCGGTGATGAGGACTTCGCAGGATTGGGTTCTTCAAGTCTGACTTCAAACAGTAGCCAGCAAGATAACCGCCTTGTCTGTGTGGCCATGTGTCATACATGCCATTTAGATAACAGGTAATTTTCTTGTTGAAAGTAAGGCAGTTAAACAGTCAAGATGGGTTTTGAACAGTGAGTCTGCCAAACATTACTGACAGTAGCCTTTGAATCAGGTAAACATTAGTGACTAAATAAATCCATATTTGAAGAACAGGATCAAGTAGCTAAGAAACATGATAACATGTTGGTTTAAGCAATCATTTTACAATGAAATATCTCTGCAGCATCTGCTTTTACTCTAGCAGCTGAATAAGCAACAAAAATATAAAGCATATACATTTCAGTGTGTCATAATCATTATCTACAAATAATAACTGCATTGGAAACAAGGATATTCCTTTATAGGATGAAAGTTAAGTGAAGTACTGCACCTTATTAAACATCTACAGAACATCAAAGAACACAAGTCAAAAACATGTAGTTACTGAACTACTGTCAAAGAAACAGATCCTTCATAATTTTGTTTTGTTTTTCTGACTTTCAGCTGCAATAAACCCTTTCAATAGTGTATTTGAAATCATTGCCACTGCCATTGTTCCCCTGCATGGGAAAATCACATCCACTCTGCAGGCTTTGAATAGACAGGCTATTCACAGAAGAAACCACAGAAGGTAAAAAGGAAACATCCCTGTAACAAGACATGGAGTGCTAATAGAACTGTTCTCCAGTCCTACGGTTATTGAAATTCATAACTGAGGGCAACACCCTCATTATATCAATTAACAATTTCAATTAGTAAGATGAAATTACTCTTTCTATTTTAATTAAGGTAAGACCTCTACATTCTTAGAATTACTTTTTAAGTTATTCAGTGGTATCCAAATTGCATTTGAGACAAAGATGCTCTCCTGCACCAATAGGTCTCTCCTATACCCAGCACAAACTTGCCCTTTGCTGTAATTTTAGTTAATAGTGCATTTTCAATATGATTTTTAGCCATAAGCAGAAAATATCATATAACTTGGACCATTTGTACCATACTGCCTGAAACGTTTTTTCTGTATGACCAATAAATTCACCAAAATCTTCATCTCAGTTCTTCAAACACATTGGTGTTCTTCAAATACCCAGATAACTAATGTACGAGATTCTGGTCTAACCAAAATGGAGCTATATACGGAGCTGATCAGAAAACAAAAAAGAATTTCAATATTTGTTATGTTCTGATATCAGCTTCTTTAGTAACTAAGCCTCATCAACTTAATACCAGCTTCCATACATAGGCTATGGGATAGATAAACTAAAACTGTTCTTCACTAGTGAATTCTTTTATTTCATTAGGTATATTAGTCACAAAACATCAGCAAGGCTTTCTTATCCCTATGACAGATTGGAGATAAATGGGAAAACAAACCCAAACCATAACTTCTAAGATAACACAAACTAAAAACATCATTTTCTGCCTTTCTAAAAACTGTACAGAAAAGAAGCCTGTAATTTTTCCTGTTACTGAGCATGAAAATGCAATAATAGCAGTGTCATTGGATGTCAGGTTCTACCAGGTAAGGTGATCTCCCTTACCTATAGAGTAAGAAATACAACATGCGCTGGACTGTTCATTCTTACGGGTGGATTCAGAACAGTAGGACAGTTTTTGTTAGCAAGGAGGGAGTAAGGAGAAAGCTGAGGAAAAAGTGCTTCTGCTGCTTTTATTGTTGTAAGAGATCTCAGGAAGTTTTCCCTGTGTTTATCTGAAAGGCTTGGAATTTCTGTTTTGCTTTTATTTTTATCCATTAAGTAATTACTGGACTTATGTAAAGCATTTTCTTTGCCACTTTTACATTACAGAATAAGGGCATCATCTATTACCAAAACTATAGCAGAGTTCTACCCAGCAACATACAGAAAAACCCACTGTGCAGATTTGAAAACAGCTTTGCTTTTCAGCAGTGCCAAGTTTGCAATGCAGCAAATCCACCTTTTATTGATGTGAATCCATATGTACAATGCCTTCCTGTCAGGCATGTTTATTTTAAAAACCCACATATTACTTTCCCCATCTAGCACAATGTCCATCACCGTGCCATCTGCACAAATATCTTGCGGACTATCGGGGTGGCAGAGACAGGAGAAGGGATGTAGCAAATGGCAGCTTGCTATCTACCTGCCAAGGACATGAGAGGGAGACAAACACATGATTGCTATATGTGGCTTGGTAAAACCTAGTCATTAGAAAGTAAAAATATGGATTGCATGAAGTTGCCAGCTCCAGCAATGTACCATTGAGAGAACTTTTAGGAAAGCAAGGACCTGAGATGTTTTAATCATGCAGCCCTCACTATTAACTGATGTCTTAACGATGTATTGACCAAAGGTTTAATATTCCTTTCCAGGAGCTTAAGGAAAGCAGTGACTTTTCTGGTAGCATAAAAACAACTTCTATAAAATAATTTCTATATATGGCCTTTTAATGGCTTTGACCATAACTTTATTACAATTGTCGGTAGCAACTTAGGAACATTACAGTGCATGATCTGCTTATCTTATTATGCTGAATTTCCTTAGAATAATGTGTAGACAAATAAATATATCATACTTAACAGCTTTCCTTTGTGTTGCCTTTCCTTTCTTATTATTTCCACATTTTTATTTGAGAACATAAGTGAAATATCTAGAAGTTCAAATATACATTATGTAAAACATTCTCACAAATTGGCTAAGCACAGAGGGGAGTGGTTTCTATTTCTTTTTCAAGAGAGAGTTTCTTTTTACATTCACATCGCACTGCTTTTTAATCCTTGTCCTTCCATGACCCCTACCTGGGAATGTAACAATTCTTCAACGAGACTAAGACAGGGATGGGATGTAGTGTTACAACTGTTCTTATTGAATTAGCCTGAATCTGAAGGCCTAATTTAGACAAGTTTTGTGTTGGATCCCAGTGGCAACTCTGCCTTCCCATGGCCTGCAGGCCTGCAGTTTTTCTACCAAGAACTGTCACAAATGGAGCTGGCTTCATATTAGACCCACTGTATAGGACAAACAGTCTGCCTCAGAAACAGTTATAGCAGATAGCAAGTGATCTTCCCCTTCTGTAAAGCTTGAGATTAAAAAAATAAATAAATACCGTTTTATGCTGAGTGAAAACACAGCGTGTTCAAAAGTTTGTATAAAAGCAGCATGCAAATAGCTGTTGGCCTGATGCTCAGGATGGTGTTCACTTCTCCGAGGCTGGCTCTGACCCAGGGCTGAGCATCCTGATCTTGCAATGCACATCTCAGTGGCCTGACTGACATGTGAGTGGCTACTGACAGTTCTGTGAGAGAATTTTTTTTCCCCCCCTCTACTTTGGTTAAAAACACCATTTTCTAACCTTTCTTTTCCTTGAAAATTTTAGCTGAAAAATCCTAAGTGGCTCTAGATATTCCAGCTGAGAACAACAAGATGAATTCTGTACTCCCACTGACAATATTTACTGTGTCAGTCTCTGCTAAAAAGCTGTTGTGTTGAGTCATTGCTAAATATGTAACGTGACACAACCTGTCCTTGCTGACACCTCAGTGATCCCGCTGAGGACAATAGAGCTCCCCAAGTTCAGCCAAAGACTGACTCAAGCTGTGGTATTCTACTGTGTGAGATTCAATGCTTCATGCTCTTATTTTTATATCTCAGATAACATACAAACAAGATTGCATATGCATTGTTATAACAATAAGTTAGGTGGAGAGCAAACTAAGAGTGCCTGCTATGTATGTCTATAATCCTTTTAAACAAAACAATACTAAATCATTGTTTGATAAAACCACAATGAAAGACAGTGAAAGGATGGCGTGAAGCTAGAAAAGCTTGTCAGATCAAGTTCAGAAAACTTGATTATGAAAAAAATGCTAGCATAACCTTAGAAAGCAAATTTATCTGCAGACATACTAATTAACTTCTCATATCCAGATCAGCTTAAAAGTTTGTCTTTAGAAACCAAAAGCAGTGTTTATTTTTCCTCAGTGGCCTCAGTAGGTATGATGACAAACTTGGGTAGTGGAAAAAAAGTATTTCTGCAAACATGCGGAAAAGAAAAGAGTACTTGGTTTTCAGGCATAGTTTCTGTGGCTAATAGAAAAGGCTAACATTCTTTTTTCTCTTCACTGTTTTCTTCAACGGCAGCTTTCTTATACAGAACAGAAAAACATTCAGCCAACAAATGCATGTCTATCCATGTAGCATCTTGTTTCCTGCAGCGGTCCTCACTAGCTATCGTCTTAGCAATGAAGCCTTGCAACTCTTAATAGCCCAAAAGAGGACATATTGCTTTACACAGATAATAGGAATGATAGAATAAAGGTTGTAATGTAATCAATCACAATTCCAAAATTTTTTATAATTTATATAAGACATAAAAGTAACTAAAGCTATGAAATATTTGGCTCTGTTTTTGTAGTATTCTTTTCCGTATTTCTCAGGATTCTGACCTGATCCCACGAAATCTGAGCATTTGAGGTAGCTCAGTTTGCTTCAGGCTACCTCCATAGCCATCTCCACAGGTATCTCCAAGAGGTTGATTCAGAATATGCGGGCTGCACAGCTCCCTAAAGAAGCCTATCTTGGCTAAATGCACTCTAGGACAAGCACGATCCTGACTTTGAGGCTTGTTTTGCATTCCTAAAGTTAGGTGAGATGAATCTGAGCCTTTATGTACATTCAGTGTACGTACATTCAGCTTCCCAGCTTCCTGTGTTCCAGATAGAGATTTACCTTATTTTCATTCAAATTAGTTGTGAAACTTCCATTTTTGTAGGAGATGGCCAGACAAAGGCTGATTAAGAGAAGTTCTGCATTCATTTGTCTAGTAGAAATCTCTCTTGCACACACACACACACAGAATTTGCTAGTATTTAAATTTACGTACAATAAAACTTCTGAATTTTTCTCATTTAAGTCATATTACATTTTCCTGACTGCAAAAACTCCCAACACACATCCATCAAATAGCCAGACATTTAATTGCTCTACTTGGACACACCAAATAAAGTGCTCCAAAGCATTTTTATTCTACGTTGTTTCAGGCACATAGAAAGAGCATTAAAAAAAAAAAAAAGCAACAGAAGAAAAGCTGCTACTGTAATCAGCCATGATTGAAGGCATTTCCTGTACTTTGCTATCAAACCGGTTGTTTTTTCCATTACATACTAAGTGAACTTTAGTAAGGTCAAGACACCACAGAAAAACAGGATCAGAATATCTTTAATCAACTAGAGTTGACTACTTTAGCCTCTCTCTTTCAGATGTTTCGTCCTGGATCTCATCCCACGTCTCCAATTTTCTTCTTTAAATCGTAGATGCATACAACAGGTCTTTTTGAATTTCTGATTTGGATGGTTGTTTTCAATGGCATTTAACTTGTTAAGCTTACACTTACCCTAACCTAAAGGTCAATTAACCTCATGGTGCATAACAATACTGATATTATTTTAGTGTGACAGAACTACAGTAGGGGAGACAGGTTTTCATTCACAATCACAATATTGGGCCAAAAACTTTTCTTCGTTGGAAGCCTATTGTTTCCATCATGCTGCCTATTAAGATCAAGTCTAAATTTTTAAATGATTATTAAGTAAAAGTTGAAGCTACAATGGCATAGGATAATTTGATCCAATCCTGCACGTTGTTACCCTGCTGTCACTCTACATGCAAACAGCTTTAACGTACACAACTTCCCTGTCCTATGCTCCGACCATATTCTTTCTCAGAGAGGAAAAATTCATTCTTTTCTTTCATGAACGCCAAATGACATTCTTAACGTAACACTGATGTCGACATCTGTGTCAACATCTCTCTCAGAAATGACCAGTTCCAAGTGTATTGTTGCCTCAGTGAAGAAGGGAGAAGCATGCCATTTTTTCCCAGCAGCTACCAAGAAAAGCTCATGCTTTAGTTCAGTTCTGTTGCAGAAAGGAGAACATCAGCCTGCCTGAGCATTGTGATAAGACTGAAAACTGACTCATGCAGCCTTATTATCTACCTACCAAACATAGATGAACACAATCAAGGCCACTTAGTGCTAGCAGCCGGCCTCCAAAGCTCTCCTTAAGACCTGTTGTCTCCTGCACCCCACCCCTTTTCTAGCTTCAAAGCTTTGAAGTTCTTTTTAATTCAGCTGAGGCTGTTTATCAAAAGAAAAGTAATAAGACTTACATAAATCCCCATTTTTCAGCCATGGGACCAAACCTTCAAGACACTCAAAGAAGAGAAGACATAGTAAAGATGAAGAACTATTAAAATACTAGAATCCACTTGTTAAAAAGGTAGCACAAATTTTATACTTCCTCAGCAACGCTTATTTTGTGCTTCTATAAGGACGAGACAGAATAACCACCAGATTCAGGGAAAAAATGAAATTGCGGCAATACTGGGAGCCAACATTATAACTAGAACTGATCTTCATTTTCTTTCATTTCTTTGGATAACATTCATACACTCTGTAGACTTACAAATATTTTTCCAAAAAAAAAAAAAAATCAGTCTTGCATCCACAACACTGGGCATTCAATAAAATGGCCAAATAACACAGGTGATCCTATGCAAGCCATTAATGTGCCAGCATGAGCCGACATCACAGCTCCATTTCTGTACTAGCCAAGGCCCTTCGCAACTTTATGGTGCATCAAAAGCATAAAGGAAAAGGGTTGCTGAAGGATTTTACATATAGTGTTTTTCTTTTTATAAAAGAAACAAATTTATCAGAATTCTCTTCCCTGTGCTCCCAAGGGTGCCCTTAGGGTGGAACAAACACAGCTCCTAGCAGTAAGCAGACTCCTGTTAAAGCTCCATATCATGTTTCCATGGAGAAGAATGCTTTCCTAGTCAGAAAAAAAAAACCCTCTTCAGTGAACTTTTGTACAGACGCTGCTTTTTTCCAGCCTCACTTTGGTCTCAGTTCAGCCTCTTGGGTCTTTTTATGGAAAGCCTTTCCACAGTGTAGTGCATGTAGGATTACGCAGAATGGACTAAATAAGTTATATAGCATAAATGAAATGATGTAACTCAGCAAGAATGTTGCTTCCAACAAAATGTTTACTTATATGGAATCACTAGAGGAAAGATTTTAATAATTTCTGCTTCTATTCTGATTTCAGTAGCATAGTTCACATGCCTAAACATCTTTTTACACAACCACGTGGTCTGAACTTGGGAAGGGTATGTAGGCTCTTAATTTAAAACCTTTCCTAATCCTGCTGCATTTATCAAGGATCAAACCAGCAGCAGACAACAGAAGTTTAACAGATTTCTACAGAAATTCTTGTAAAAACAGTGAGTTAAATCTATTTTATTTTTAATCGTCTAAAAGGGTTCTGTTATGCAGATGTACTTGTCTTTCAAAATTCTGTGTAGTTAATTATCTAGTATGTTTGATACAAGATTAGTGCAGTAGAGAGATTCTGGCAAAACTGAAAAGAATCTTTATTATTTGCCTGTAAAGTATTAAGAAGGTGTCTGAAAAGATGGCAGTTACTTGCCCTTCTAAGTTGATCTATACATACAATAAGCCCTAATGCTGCTTCCAGACAAAGGTCACAGAAGCTTGTGATTTGCACTGATGGTTCCAACTCTAAACTTTGCTTTGATCTATAAATAAAAAGGGTTGCATATCATAATGCAGAGCAGCTCTATTTTATAAGATACACTTTTCAAACTACAATTGTGTAGCAAAATCAAACTACTTCCCCCACCTGACCTCTGAGAGAAAGCTGTGCAAACACTCCTAGGGAATCTGTGCAGGAAGCTTCAGCTCCAGTATTATTTCAAATGCAGCACCTGTAGATCCCCCCATCTCCTCCGGAAGACACTCTTGGAGGACTTCTTTGGCTGTAGTGCCAACGGTATAATATCAGCACTAAAAATCTACTCATACAAAACACCCCACTACTTTTAATTAATATGAATGCTATGGAAAGATGAGTCATGTGGGTTACTCACATGAAAAATAACGTCATCACTTAGGAAATTTAGAGGTTATTCACTTTTACCAATGTCAAGGTTAGCAAAGAGTGCTACACCAATTTGCCTTCAGTTGTAAAGACAGAGGCTACAGACAGACAGGTTACGCAGCAGTCCAAATGAAAATAGAGAGAAGTAATTCTAAATATAATATTGAGACTGAAACACGATTTTATTCCCTAACATTTGGTACTTACTGAGTAATCATTGCATGTAAATACTGACTTCAGAAGGACTATCATGTAAATTATTCACCAAAGCAAGCTATTCTTAGACAATTTCTTCACATTAAAAAAAGCTGAATTTGAGCCTGAGGAACTATCTTCAAAACTTCTGTGTGCCTCACCAATACAATAATGCTTCTGAGACCTGCTAACCAGACTCAGTACTCTGACAAGACCAGAAATTATCCTATAAAACTCCCAGATATTTACATGGGCCAAGACTAGAAAGAAACCTAATTACACAGCCTACAAACTATGTAACATAAAGTTTCATTAAATTATAATGTTCAATAAAGTCTTTTTGCATCCTTCTGACAGCCTTAAACTGAGCACACTGAGTACAATTTAATTCCAATGTAAAGTTGCATTGCTCTTCTGGTGTCATAAAAAGCTTTTACTGTAAATGAGAATCTTGAGTTTTAAAGAAACAGTCTTTTATATACTAGATAGAAGCCTCTGTACATCCATTTTGATCCATAACAACATTCATCACATATTTTTATTACTATCACATTCTGAATTCCAAGTAAAAATGCACAAGCAAACGAATCTCTGAGAAAGATAAAACACATTTTAAGACAAAATGGGAGGGAAGTTGCAGAAGTTGTGCCATACCCCAAAGACATACACGTGATGAATTAAACTCAACATTGGCCAACTGTGAAGCAAATGTGGAAATTAGTTTAGAGTTTCTCTGGGCAATTTGAAGCATTGTGTTAAGACTTGATAGTAAAGCAAATGAAATATTAAAGGGCACTATGGTATAGTTATCGACCCAGATTCTAACTTCAAATGTGGTTAGATGAGGTACTCCAACAACGGTGACACAATTCAGCCCGTTACTACGCACTCTTCTCCAAGCATCATCCCTTCCACTTACTTTTATACTCCCATGCTACCACTGCTGTATGTAGGTGAACATAACTGTGTTTGACTTTTTAAAAATGGATCTGTTAAATAAGATGCGTAAAAAATAAAATACATTTTTTATGGAAGGTTTTGGGGAATTTAGCTTAAATCTCTCAGATTGTGTTTACAACAATGTTATCTTGGCCTAAGAGCACCCACAGCTGAGCCAGAGGAGAGGAGGCAGTAGCGGTAACCACTTATACCAGATTTGTCACTGATTTATGGATTTGTAAGTTCTAGCTAACTAATATCAGTTAATATTTTGTTGCTGTTCTTGTTGTCACTACATAGAGAATTTCCAGGATGCTGTTTCAAAATTTCTTCAAACCATTCTGTTCATGCACAGAACAACTTCTACCCAATCTACAGGTGTTTTGAAGATCTTAGCTAAATCCTTTTTGTCTTGGATCATCGACAGAAAACCAAAACTTTTGTCCTACTGCACGTGAAAGTGTACCACATAGTACGATCTTGTGGCAGCTGACAAAGGACAGCCTTCAGCTTTGTACCAAGGGCTACACTGCTGAGCTGCTGTCTGCTACCCCACTTCACAACTGCAGGATTCTTTTATTCCATCAGGTGTTTAAAGATTTTCATATAAATGAGAGTCAGGTCCTCTTGATAATATTTATGTAGCATAATAAACTGCGTTGTCCCCTTTGGATTTATTACAAATTATCAACAAATGAACTGGCACACATTTGGTATGCCTTTTTATGCCCTCAGTATACAGTACCATAAACACTTGCTGTCCTCTTACTGGTGGTTAACTTTAGGCAAATATGTACTCAAGCAGTTTCTTAAGTGCATATTATTTTCGTTCTACAAGTACTCCTTTAGAGCTGTTTCAGATTTATTGATGTTTGGAAGCTTTTAAATATCCATTACCCACTTAATTGACCATAGCAATTCCATCTGACTCATTATTTGTGTTTGTTAGAATATATTTAGGCATTTTTTTAAATGGCTGCTAGTAGACCGTAGAGTCTCCCTTGGAAACCCTATAATAAATCAAGTAAATACCTGCTGAAGTGCTATAGTGTTTACTTGTTACTACTTAATTGTATCCTTAATATTCCAATTTTTGACCATGTGACATCTCAATTCAGGTTATTAGTCACCTAGCTTTCTTTGTTTCCTTTTTTTTTTTTTTTTTTTTTTTTTTTTTTTTTTTTAGGGTATTGCTTCATTGCTATTCAGTTTCATGCCAAGGTGCATCCACACTAGCTGCTCTATTGGCTATCTGCTGTTGAATCCATCCCATCTTTTCCTCCTCTCTGAGGGGCAATCGCATGCCCTAATACTGGAATACCTCACGAAGGATATTTTTACAACTTCCACTCTCAAATCAACATTAAAAAGCATACATAACTGCATGTGCTATTTACATTTAATGTATTTTGAAGAACTATATTTTCTGACAGTGCCATACGTCATCAGGAGTAAATGAAAGCCTGGAGGAGAAGGTACACCTATGTAAGCATTGGCATTATTGCTGGCCTCCTCTCTATATTTTCTCTCTCTGCTATTTTACAAGACTGACTACTGTAAAGAAGGCAAGAAGCAGTATGTCTGTTGACTATACTGGAAGGAGAAGTGATGTCTGGGCTTCTCCTCACACACTGAATATTACCAATTTGTTTTTTAACTCCAAAACATTATACCACCAACATAAGCAGTCCGCTTATTTTTCAGTTACCAGGGTCGTGAGGTCTGTTGTTAATCTTTACCTTTGTTTTGCTACACTACACTTTATTTTCCCTTCTTCTAAAGGCCTTCTCTGTAATGTAAAGTAAAATCTACATGAAAAATAACTGTGTTATGCTTTCATTCAAAAAATGTTATTAACCATTACGTTTACTATAAACAGGATGAGATCAAAACTCCGAAAAAGAAAGAGAAAAGCCAGTGAAGGTGAGTAAAATTCAGTTCGGCAGTGGCAGGAGAGTGACTATGCCTGGCACCATCTGTCCCTGCATGTACCAGTGCAGATACACCCAGGCGATCGACAATCCCTACTGAGCCAGTGCAGCCCAGGTAGCGATGCTCACCTGAAACTCTGACAGCAGCAGGATCTCTTTCTATCACTGAAGACAATGCACCTTTGCCACTGTCTGCTGCTCTGGGCAGCTGCCTGTTCGGAAACACTGGCAGCAAAGGACAGGGCAGGCATCAGTTTTGATACAAGATACGCTAAGTGACTCTTTACCATCTTTACCATTTGTCACTCTTTGCCTTTCAGGTCATTTTCAGCACAATCATGACCACCTGACCCATTTTGTTCCACTTTCTGATTCCCCTGGTTAGACTGCACCTAGTCTGTCCAAGGTCCTTCTGATGTAATCCCAGTACTGTTTATTCTTGTAGCAGCAAAGACTTTGAAGTATTCCCCAAAATGCTGGGTTTCTTACTGGCTGCATTTTTGCTGTTTTAGCTTATTAGGACATTTTAGTTAATCTCCTGGCGAGCATTATTATTTCTTATTTCTTACGTAAGAGTACAAGTTGTCAGCTAAATGGGCATTTTTTAAGTTTTCAAAAGTCTCAAATGATAAATCAGTTACTTTACCTTTCGGATTGGCTAAATTTTCATTTTCCATATCCTTTTGCAGAGGTAATCAAAATAACATATGGATTTTAATAATAATGAGCTTATTTTAAAATAAGCACATTTGCAATCTGAAAATTCAGATGAAGGGTCCCAAGCCATCCAGGAAGCTGTGCACTATGTATGTGTGAATAATCTCACCAAATCGAAATCAGCCTATGAGGACAGTGATCTGCAGGCAGAAATGTTTGCTGGAGCAGTGTCTAAGTGATAAGGCTTTTTACAAAAAGGAGGGAGCTTAAAGCAGGGGAAAAAGGGGGCAAAGAGAATAAATGCCAACCTTGAGCCAAAAGTAGCAAGGTTCTGTATTACTGTGAGACTTTGGCAGATGCATTCAATAGCATGCAAAAAGGCAAAGCCTCACCCTCAACATGACATAGTTTCAACACCACTGGAACTGGGTTATAGAAATATTTTCCATTGCATGAAGACAGACTTGACTGAAGGGCACAGCAAAATCCAGTCCTAACTTTTGTCTTTTGACAGAATCACATTTAGGAGGGACCTTCAGAGTTTTAATGCAATGAGAAACAAAAAACATTATTTTTCTTCTGTTAGAAAATTGTTTGAAGAACATGACTTTGTTTGGAACTGGTGTACACACTTCTGTAGAAACAAAGCAATGCCTCAGCGTTTTAGGAAAGCTGCAGGGATTGCCTTATGTCAGTTAGTTTCAATTTTACATGTGCTGTAACTCCTGTGAATTTTTATTTTGTACAGTCTTCTCTCAGTTAAAATCTTATCAATGCAGAAAGATAACACATTTTTTCCTGTTATAAAAATAAAAGCGTGGACATCAATCATCTAAAATCACTGACTTTCATGCAGAAATAAATATAAATATGCTCTATAGCATTTTGCTGCTATTATCTGCTCAGGAGTGCTGTCACCCTTTCTACTGAGCGTACCGGAACATGGCTGCCCGCACAGGAATGTAAACTTGGCATTAACCCTGGCAGATTCCCACTCCCTGCCCTCTCTCATTTAACATTAACTCACTCCTATACTGTTATCAGAAGGTAAAGGTCATAGCTTTATTTACACAATACAGCCCTATACAAACGGTCATTAAACAAGAAAATCTTGCACCAAATAAACAAGAAGCGAAAAAACAATGCTGACCTTGCTACTGGGAACTCCCCCTGGAAGTACCTTGTGTTTCCCCAGATGAGGTCAATGTTGCTGCTCTGTCCTTCTAAACATTAACTGCCCAGCACTGTGCCTCTGCATACCCAACTCCTACGCGAGAGCCAACTAAGGACTTTCTTATGTTCCAAAACCAGGAGAAATTTAGAAAGCATTTTACTGCTGGCAAGACCACGGGGTTCATATCCTATTCCCACAGTCTTTACTCATCCTTCCACAGCTGGAAACCCTGTCAAAGGCGCTCCTATACGACAGCAGCCTTTAGCACAATGCAGAAGCTAGGCAGATGGCAGGGTGGACTCCCTCGGTCCGAATGCCAGAAGCCTGGGAACCAACCCTTCTTCCTGCTTCACATCTCCCTCGGCCCGGCTCCTCTCCACCCCAGCCCACTGCCTTTTCCTGCGGGAAGACATCCTGCTTATTTATGCCTTTCACGACCGCTGGCCTGCCTAGACACAGCAAGAAAATGTGCAAAAAGGGCAGGAGGCCACCGAATAAAATCCCATCACAGCTCACACCCGGTTTGGGAAACTAGACTGTGCAGAGCAGAGCACGCAAGTACCCGGGGTGCAAATCCTGCTGGGAGCTCTGGTCCGGTGGCACGGCTTTGGCAACTGTCCTCGGGGTGCACTGGGACTCAGCCACACACACACACAGCCGCACAATTCATGCCTTGCTTCCTGCCTTTACTGAGGGTGATGGAAATAGGTTGTTGCTCACTGGAGCCAGAAGCAAACTGTGACTTCTCTGTAGCAGACTCCTGTAACGGGCAGTTTATGAGGGAAAAGGGTAGAGCTCGGGATATTCCTGGGCTCAGGTCTGAATGTGCTATATGAGGTACGTGGTGTTTCTTGCCCTCCTTCATGAGCCATAGCTCAAGCAGCAATTTAAATTTTGATTGTTTAGATTAGCAATAAGATAATCTTTACATAGTTACAAACACACTTAAACCAACACACTGCCTAAGTGCCTCCGAGTTTGAGTTTTGTGTTTTAAACTGCCAAAAAAAAGTGGGGGAGAGGAATTTTATTTGGTTACTACCATTCAGAAATAACATGGTGAGGTAACTTGGGAGAATGATGACTTTTAACGTGTTAACCACTGACCATGCAGCATTTTCATCAGTGTAAATATAACTCCTCATTACTCTGCCAAGGTTGCACTGAATCATATAACCACCACTGAAGTCAGACTTTCTAAATATTCTTATTTCAGGTAAAAACACACTAATAAAAGTGCTTTCAATTTTAGATGGTTCTTCTTGCTAAAACACTGGTGCGCATTGCCTTGATAAATGGGAATGCCAGGAAAACTGATCATCCAAGGAAAAATTCAGTTAGTGTTCAAACAAGTTTTTGGGGTATTTGTGTAAGAAAAACGCCTGGAGGTATTCAAGGATTGGCATCAGCATACTTATATTCACATTCTCCTCAATTCAGTGTTAATATAGCCTTCATGACAACCGACATACTAATTACAGAGTGCACAGAGCCTCAGAAAGCTGCAGCAAGTTACAGGTTGGGTTGGTACTTCATATTACTGAGCAACATGATAACCCAAAGTTATGAATAAGGGCTCCGCTGTGACCAGGTGCTGTACAATTTGAAGGCAAAGTCTTCTCACAGACCTTACATTCAAAACCGAAAAGGATGAATTAACCCAAAGCAGGTGACACTATTTTTCATCCTCTCAGGTAAATGGAAATTGTGTACAATCAGTTTCCTTCTTCAGTGTTTTAGAGAGAACATCCTATTTAATTATTCGAATAGTCTTGAAACATGCTAAAGACCACCACGACATGCAACTGCTGGCCCCTCACATCTTCACTGAAACAGGATTTGTAGCTCACACTGTTATTCCGTAAATCAAATATTAACAAGGGACACTGGTTTGCGTGTTCATGAGGTGGCACCCCATTCTCATATTGATGTCCTAGCCTGGGGAGACATCAGTTCTTTAATGTATTTCAGGCCAGAAAGGGTCACTTGTCACCTCACTTGAACTACAGTGAGAGCCAGACATACCCACTTGGGAATTCCTGTACTCGGCCCAGCTCATGTAGGTTAAATGAGAACATGTAACATTTACATGTCTGTGGAAAGTGCACAGCGACGCAGTATAGAGACAGTAGAAGAGGAAGTATGGAACTCACTGTTTCTTAACACCCAGTTTGGTGCATCTTCCCCATATGAGAAGATACATGAAGCTGATGATGACACCATACTCCAGAGACAGGCAACAGTGAACATAGTCCGCAGCCTTTCAAAACCGAGTTCGAAGTCCAGTCCAGCTCACAAGCAAAATGAGATTCGCAGCCTAGCCCTTAATACATGAAGCTTGGATACGTTTTTTCAAAGTGGTGCAATTGCATAACATGAACAGCAACAACTGCCAGAAACAGCTATTGAAATTTCTGTAGTTTCTGATTGACTCTACTTGTATTATCAGGCCCCAACTTGACATGTGCCTGAATAGTTGCATGCCAGATGAGAGGGAAGGTGGCAGGATAATGCAGATATTTTCCTTAAGTTGCTAAAGTGTTTTTGACACAACGAGAGTAACATTATACCCTCAAAAAGGCCACACTGAAAATTATCCTAAAGTTTGTCTATCATACAGGATGAATTTAGGAACAACAGAATCTTTATAAAAATTATGAGCTTCATTTTTATTTCCAATAAAAACTCCATAAACAAAAGGAAGGCACATAACTCCAGTGAGCACACAGATAATTGGATAAGTCTGAGAACAGCTGTGCCAGTTGCTAAGATGTGAACTTACAGAATAATTTCTATTGCCAAACAGGGAGCTAGCGTTCTCTTTGAACTTCAGGGGAAATGAGGATAAACTAGTTATTAAAAAAGATGATCATTCTCTATCATCATAGCACTTTCTAAAAATCTAGCCAACAAGCCAAAGCAAAGCTAAAGCTAGTTATTTACTTCCAAAAATATAACTGTGTTTAGTTCCAAACAAATACTTCCACATACATGGCTGAAAAAAGATCAGAAGCTATAGCAGCTATTTTGAAACCTGCATTTCCATCAAACAGTTTATTTATATATTCCCCTCTTTCCTTGAAGTATTGCCCACACAAGCACCATTTCCCACTTTGGAGAATAACCATTAATTTCATACCACAATGTTTTTTCTAGAGATATAATTACACAGAAGACAAGTATTCTTTATTAAAATATCTGAAGGCAGGTTAGGTAGTTATGACTAGTAGTTATTCAAAAGCATAGTCTCTCTCTCTCTCTCTCTCTCTATGTCATTTTTTCCTTTCCTCTCCTTGCTTGGCAGCTAATAAGAGCTTTGGAGATGTGAAGGAATGACTTGATCCCAATGCATAATTAATATTGTAATAAATGAGATAATTGGGTTCTGAATAATCATTCTGAAACTGTTCTGTGCAGGACAACTATTCTGAAACATACTTATATCAACAGATACATTCTCCTAGGGCCTGGCACACTATGAATGAATTATGACATTTTTATACGATTATTTTTTTTTCAGATAATCTCTAGCTTCTTCCTTCTACTTGCATTTTATGGAGTAAATGGATTATAGATTTTATGTATTGTTGAAGCTCCTCGAATCTCCCAGCTGAGAAAATGACCTATCCTTATGGACTTAATTATGTCCACATCTAAAAGCCTGTATCAAAGCAGAATACAACAAGGTGTATTCCTAATGTTCTTCCTGTTAGTGTTTTTTTAGTTACTACTTTTGTCCTACAACCCATGCTATTCCTCTTCTTTTGCCTCTTCTGACAATACACCTAATACAACATGCCACTTACAATGTTAGTGTTTTACTGTAGCATGCCAAAGACATGTCAGCATAGGCTCTGAATCAGAAGTTGAGAGCATCTTGCAAAGTTTAAATTACAAAGCATTGTTACATCATAATGACATTTCTCTTGGGATTGAAATATTTTGACTATGATAAAAAGCCATAAGAAGAACATATGCACACAAAGTGATTCAATGCAGCTAGGAGCCAACACAGCAGAAGCTACACAGAAGACAAGGGGAATTGGAGAGAGAAAAGAGAATGAGAAATGGGGATGTGTGTTAAAGGACAGGAGGAGGGAAGGGAGGGGAGGAAAGAAGGAAAATGAATGTAGTTTCATATAAAGAAGTTGGAAGGTAATTTTACCAATTTGGATTTTCTTTCTTGCTGCTTCAGAGAAATCACTAAACTGAGTGCTGTTTACAAAGAGTCTAAATTCCAGCTTTCGGGAAGAGGAAATAAACTCAAGTCTTTGTATGGAAACAAATCATCAAAATCCTTCGCTTTTTAAAGCATCAAATTTGTCTGTTCCCTTGTAATGGATACTTACATAACTTTGAAATTGCCACATTCCTAATGTACAAATATATAGCTTTGAAAATAAATGCAGAGATGGAGTAGGAAATGTGCTATGGGCAGCAAAAGAAAGAAATGCGTTGGCTCTTCAGCACTTTAAATAAACCTAGGCAAAGTGGTGAAAGAGAAATTCCAACCCAATATGCAAACATCATAGTAGTGTTAATAACAGATGGCAAAGAAGAGCTAGCAAAAAGTTTTCTAAAGAAAACTGGATTTTTGACTGAGACTGTTTTGATAGTGATACCTATTTTCCTCAGAAGATGCAATCTCCTGCTGTTTGTGATGTCTCTGGAAAGATCCATTTTCTGGGAAGTTTCATCCCAGTTGGTGGGAAAGCCAATGGCCTCTGATGGAAGTTGCTGCTCAGTCCTGGTTACTAAACATTTAAAATTCACTTCTTTCAATTTCTAATCCTCTTGAGAGCAGCCTTAAAATGAATCTAGGGATGTGACATATTCAACACCCTCATCTTGATGAGATCCAAGACTGTCTGTCCTACCTCAAATCAAAACTGATAATCTGGAAAAGGGTAAGAATACAAAAACAGTTAGAACTGAGAATTTATGTAGTAGACAGGACAGACCTCTATCGCAAAACCTATAAACCACTCTGCTTGTGAAAGCCTGAATTTATCGCAAGCAATGACAGGTTGCTAAAAGCAAACAAAATAAAACAGAAGGGCAAAATGTCAAGATAAAGGACTTACTAAAGGCACTGACATCAGGGTGAAAGTTTTCAAAGTGATTCCTTATTTCAAATAATAAATGCCTATCCCTAAGCGCATTCATTCTTCATAACACGGCAACAATATGCACGTTTTTGTGTTTGTGCATGTGTGTTCAAGATTTGAGATTTGCAGGGGTGGGGGCTCAAATAGATGTGGGTAACTGGCAAGCAAATCAAAATTGTCTGCAAAGAGCCACTTCCTGCTGGTGACTAAGACTTCACCCAAACAGTCAGAAGGAAGGGGCATAAGTACAGCACTGCAAACTACTATCCCGATTGTATCAGAGTGGAGACAACTAGGACAAACAAACTCAGGAAGTGGCAGGGAGGTAGAAAATGAGAGGAAATCTATGGCACAGAGAGGAAAGTGAAGAGATTGCGCTGATCTGCAGAAAGGTCACTTCTGGGTCACAATGTGCCAAGCTTTTTCAAAAACGCTTTATTTGTACTATAATACAAAACTGGCACACACAGCTGGCGACTGCTGCAGAGGCTATTCAAATGTTAACATTCTCCATGATAAACAGCCAAAAAAGTTCTATGTAAGCAAATTGGAACAAACAACTAATCTAAATCTGGTTGCTAAGAGACAGAGGATTACAGCCAAAACCAGCCCCAAGCCTCAGGAATACTTTATTTTTGATCAAAAAAGTACCTGTAGATGACGCCATGTTGGTGAAGAAACATGAGTGCTGATGTGACCTCTGCTGCATAAAAGCGGGATCGAGGTTCGTCAAATTTGCGTGAGCGCTGGATTTGAAACATTAGGTCTCCTCCATTTACATATTCCATGACGAAAAAGAGGCGGTCCTGAAATTAATTAAACAGTGCTATTTAGCTAATTTCTTTTAGTCACACAAAGGACTGCTTGAAGCTACACTTCAGGCGACTGCACCATTTGCGTCAAGAAATGAAAGAAACAGACACTGCAATTCTGAAAAAGGAAAAGCTGACAACCAAAAACCCCCAAACCTAAAGAAAATGTGACAAACGTCTCAAAGGGAAATGAGAAAAGGGGAACAGAATCCAAATGTAGTTATAAGCAATACACACACACACACCTCTCCATGCATAAACATATAGATATGGAATTATAAGCAATTTTACATAAAAACGGAGACCCTTATATGCTGCTGCTTCTTTTTAAATTCAGCCATAATAATAAAGAGAGAGTCATTTCTGTCAACTGATGAAGAGCTGCTGGGGAAATTTCAGGTTCCTTATTACTTCTCCTATCAGCTACTTTGTCTCTAAAGTATCTTTCCCAAATTATGCAAAAATGAAATAGAATGGTTAAGCTATAGAAACCAGTGCTGCCAATCCCAAACACTCATAACTTTAAATTGCCTCATAATCTCATAAGACACTGGAATATAATTACACTACTAAAATATACATTGAGTTAGCTTTATTTGCTTCTGATCCTTACCATTTTGAAGTTCAAGTTTTCAAGCCTTACTCCATGGAGAACCAAAAATTAACTTTGTTTGCAAACAGTAACTGAGATTCTCAGGTAACCACCCCCTTTTGGCATGTTTCAGAAAAAAAAAAATAATCCAAAATTCAAGCATTCAGCAAAGTAGTCAGAAATGAGAACACTAGTAAATCAAATATGTGCTTGGCATCTTAAAACTTTTAGGATTTAAACTGACAATGCAGATGAAGGCATAAGCAAAGAAATGACATTCATCCACTAGCTATAACTTAGGTCCTATTTTTTGTAACTGTTTCTTACTCATTTGCACAGATTTCGCTAATCTGTACTAACAGTCCTAAATCCTCAGCTCTTTGCCCATTGGCCCTTGGTTTGTAAGCCTACCTCCAGATTCTTTATTTTTGTACTGTTAAATATCTACATTCATGCACAAGAGTTTAGACAGAGGTGGAGATAATTCTCATGTGATGTGGGAAGGGATCTGAGCACACACTGCCTGGTCTGCATTAGCTCATGGGAAACAAACATGTCCTTCTCCAGCCACACAGTACACAGGCCTGCAAACATGGGGCTTCAGGTAACGGAGCCCCTCTCCAACTTCCATGCAACACTACAGTTTGGCTTTGGCTTGTGGTGTCTGGTGTGCAGGGTTGAAGAAAAGGAGACGATGCTGCATTGCTTTGGACAGACAAATCCAACAAGACGGAAGTTAATTAGCCTCCCACCAGTGAATCCAAGCCTGCAGATTACACAGTTTATAGAAAAGAGCCCAGAAATCAAAAATGTTTGCCGTTTCTCTTTAATCGTCTACTCTAGGGCTCAGATTCAAAGCATACTACTTAAAAATATGCTTAAACTTAAGCACAAGCATTAATCCAGCTCATTAAGTGCCTAGATGCTATACTTATCAGGGTTGTTTCCTGGAGGAGGCTAGATACGTTTTGCTGACTTTTTGCTGATTACAGAAAGAGGATGCAGAAAAAAAGCCTCATGCCTTTATCCGTATATCTTGGGAACACAACAAGTGGCAGACTGGATCAAATTCAGAATCCAGGTGGATTGGCGTTCTTGGTAAAACATTGCTAACAGTATTGGCACATTTTCCAAAATTTTTCTTCCCATTCTGTATTAAGAAAAACCTACTAAAGAATAGTATCAAAGCTTCTGGTTGTATCATAAACTCAAAAGAGCATGGCTTTTGAGCCATGTCTTTATTCTTTTTGCAATGCTCTGTATTACTGACATGAAACTGTCAAAATCATGGTGCGGATCTCTTGACATTTTTGTAGGGTGTAATGATCACCTTCTTTGCTTGCTTTAAGCAAAAATACAGGTCCTTGTATCATGTCTGATTCCTCTCTGGAACTCCTGAGAGAATTAGAGCTTTCCTTTTAAAAGAAAATCTGATAGCTCTCAGATGGTCTTATGATTTCAGAAGCTGGAACCGAAGGATAACAAAAAATGCAGTCAGTTTTGCAATAGAGTAAGTCAAAACTTCAGCTATATTGGTATTGTAGCCTAATATAAGAGGATACAATATCCCTAAGAAGAAGATGCAGGCATTGGCCTTCCTTAGGGTCCTCATCAGTGCACTAGTGACAGAGCACCTCTGATGAGTACTTCTGGCACAAGTGTCCCTTTGCGACACATTGCAATTTTACATGGAAAGATACAGCGCACTGTTTCAAGCACAAAAACTATTTGGACTGACGGCTGAGGAGAGTCTGACTAACATTTGGCTAAAGTAACTTCTAACACTTGCTGAAATTGGACCCTCTTACACTGCTGTTTTAACCTTTCCAAAGTCAACAGTCTATGTGAGTGGGCACAACAGGAAAAGGAAGCTGCAATTCACATTCCCCTGAGCAGCCATACTCATGGCCTGTGTAGCTACCCTTTTTCTGCACTTATATCGTAAGTATAAAACAATGCTGATGCAAAGAAATTGTGCTATGTTTTACAGCTGCGACTCCCAAATGGTGATATTCAATTTGCCACTAAGCTGGGAGCTGCTGCTCCCAGTGGTGATACCACCACTCTTCCAACTACCAGTGACAGTGCACAAAAATAACGGCTGGCTTGCACGACTTTTTAGACCAGGGCCATTTCCTAACCTATCAGGATACACATTTAATCATTTTTACATTAATATTTCAATGTTTTAGCCAGACAAAGCCATTTTTTGTGACATTCACCAAATACCTAATTGCTGACTCTAAATATCAGAATTTAGATATTAGTTCAAACTTCAACTTCCTTTATTTTGGTTCAGTCCTTTGTAGGAAATTTCCAGTTTAGCCAACTGAAAATTACACGTGGACTGTTTAGCAGAATATCTTGTCATTAGACAGTCTAAGCAAATATTTAGCAGCAGCTCCATTACCAAAGCTGGTCAATGCTATTCTCCTTTTTCCCATCTTTCTTACTATGCATATATCATTCTCATGTGAGGGGATAGTATTCTGTCAGATTCTGCAGCTTAGTTGACCATCTCTTCAAAAGTATACCTAGTAAAACTGCAAGTCATAGCTCTACGATTGATATTGCTATGCTGTTGCATTTTTTTTCTGCTACATATTCTTATTTCAGGTCATTTCTCTAGCTTTCCTGGGTACACATTTCAGCTTCCTAATCAGAATTCACAGGAAAAAAACAAACAAACAACAAAAAAAAACCACACAACCAACCAACCAACCAACCAACCAACGAACACAAAACCAAAACCAAAACAACTTTGACGGTTCTATTCTCTGTAATGAGTCTGGGAAAGGGTTTGATTTTTTGAGGAGAAAAATACTAATTCTCAAGCACTAACATGGGGTAAATAAAAGAGGTACAACATGCACATGCACAGCAGGCCAATGTTTCAACACTAGAAGATAACATCTTTTTGAATGAAATATACCTAGTCCTTATAAAAAGCTGCTTTCCTAAAGCTACTGTTTTTTTTTTTTTTTTTCTGTTGGTCAGGACAATGACATGATCCGTTGGCACCCAAATTTACATAAAAATAAGATTCAAGAGAAGAGAGAATATTTTATGAATATTAGCTGAGATTGGTAAGTTATTTTTTTTTTTTCTGATTCTTACAACTACTACAACAAAGACACAATTTTCATTTCTGATAGATACTTAAATTTTTTCCTCATCTTTGATCAGAAGGTAATGATCAAAATACAGGCTCCTATCACTCTGAATATATCCTTTCTGCCATAATGTATGCATGCACACAGTGCGATCCAAGACCTTTATGAGTTCAATGAAGACAGGATTTCATCCTCTAACAGTAGTTGTGAAGCAACTGAATTATGCCTTATTATATATATTATATACATCTTGCTACATGTATCACCAGGATATATTCAGGTATTTAAGTGGGAGAATATAGTGTGAACACCCTGAAGAATTACGCATTAAGGAACAACACAATGTTTACTCAGTTAAAAATGAGATACAAGTTATGGCTTTATTTTTGATCGTGTTCCAAGAAAAAATTGAATGGGTTCAATTTGGACTGCATTATTTCTGCACTTAATTTTCATAACATTTGAGAAGCATGTTTTGGTGAACAAAATAAACGTAAAGGAGTCCTGGGAACTATTTTATTATATAAACTGAAATAAAAGGAAAAATCAGAAACAAAGACATTGTAGATTAATCCTCTCCTGGCATCTATAAAGCACAAAAGTACTGCAAGGTAAGCCAATATGTTTTCTGAAGAAATTAGATTCTTTTACAGAGTTTATTTTAGTCCTTAATCATACCTGCTTCTCCTTGAGTTTCTCAAAAGGTATGGTTGAATGAGAATACTTAAAATAATAAATGGAAAGAAAACCAGAGCAGAGAGCATGGGTAAAAGATTTTAAAAGGGGACATCGGGTAAACAGGCTAGAAGTCAAGTAAAAAAAAGTTCAACCTTACTCTGCATTTTCACAGTATCTTCTGACTGTGGCTTCAACTACCAAATTAAAGTGTATGACTGCTTGTCTTAACACCTCTATTATTCAAGTCTCACCTGTTGACTTTATTAATGAGATATCCTTCTGCATGCTTTATGTTTTCAGAACTGAGCTCAAAAGAACCCCCTCCTCTATTCTTTGTTGCAATCACTCTCTGGAGAAGAAGGCCACTTGTCACTTAAACTAGAAATTTTATTTCATATTCTCTCTCATTCTACTAATGCATTTGTGCCCTAATTTTGTTTTTCATCCTCCTTGGAATTCAAAACAGTCATCTTTCAGCTCTACAGCAAATGTTTCTAACAAATTACTGTTTATTCTGATTGTTACCCATTACCCTCTTCAGAACTGCTTTCTCTGATTGTATTTATACACATTTTGTTAATATTAGCCTATATATTATGTGCCATCCTCCTGCTGTCACCACTGTACATTTATTTCGTTTTAGATGTTATGAGTTCCATTGGGCAGAGCTTCTACCTGTTATATATTTTGGAATAATGTGTAAGTTTTTACTTGGGAAAATTGGGATGATTTCCAGAAACATCAAAAATAATAAACTCTCAGGACATAACAGACTCAATTTAGCTCCTTTCTGTGAAGCTGTGATTAATGACTAAGACCTTCCTACTAGTAAGACCAGATAATCTTGCCAATCAATTTTGATTTAACAGATGACACTATACAGTCTATTAGTTGTTCAGATGTAGAATAATACCATTGTTGAGGAACTGGCTTCTACGTAAACCCCTGTATGAAAGCTTAGACACGGAATGACTTTGATGTAGTGTTTACATAAATTATTGTGGAGCCCTTTAAAGATTTTTTTAAAATTGTTATCCATTAACCTGTCTGTCCTTTGTTTGTTTTCCAATTAAAATCTCATTAACATTAGAATGTAGCTTAAAGACAATGCATTGGTAGACATAAAGCCAAGTAAAATGATTTTTCGCAATCTCAACAGTACAAACTCCTTTTTTTTTTCTTTCAAACAAGTCCTATCAGCTGGGGGACCCAATAGAAAAATGAAACAAAACAAAAAACCCACAAACAAACAAAAAACCCCACACATAATCTGTCTTCCAGTTTCAAATATGAGATGTACATCTACGTTACAAGTCTGAGAATAAATCTTTTCACTACTGTTTTTTGTCTCTCAGTTCAACCCTTGCAACACTTAAAAGTACAGAATTTAGAAAAGGCATCAAACGTACATCTTGAGTAAAATTCACACTTGATAAACCTTATCAGCCTACTCCAAATACCATTTTTTTCTTTCTTTTATGTTTCTCATAAAATTGGGTATGAATAACTTCTTCCTGATTTTCACTAGATCCCTAAATTAAGTTGTTTGTGTGAATATACTTTTTCCTTCCCAATTTAAGAGAGTCATATTTGAATTAGATTTCTCCAAAGGTTACTGGAAACACCAGGGAAATTAGTATGTGTATTAAAAACAGGTGAATTTAAATACAAAATAGTTTATTTTCTAATAGAGTACTGTTACGTAATGGAATATGTTTTGCCAGTAAACTTGTTACCAAAACAAAAGTCAAAGATATAACTTTTATTGCACAAGAAGTCAGATAAATATATCACATCATTGGTATGCTGTGTAAGATGATATTTTATTCATATCATGCATGTATAGAATTCTTTTCTAACTAGTACAAAACTGTGATTACTTAACTCTATTTAAACAGGATGCTCAAACAGTTTGTTTAAAATTACCTAAAACTGCAGCAACTGTCCCACCCCTCAGAACTTGAATAAACATTTCCTGCTTCTGATGGAAATTGCACAGGCACACTGTATGCAAAACTAAATGAAAACCTTGAACACCCTGAGCAGAAGACTAACCAGAATGGTAGATTCATCTTCCACAATCCCAGCACTAGGAAGAATAAACACAAAAACAAGAGAAATACCTGGTATAACATTATAGAAAACAACAAAAAACTCTCTCCATTTAATTCCCTTTTGAAGTTTACAGTAACAATCTTCAACAAGACACTATGATACCTTATCTATCTCTGACTTCAGTGTTTATTCTCAGGGTTAATTGTAATGTTTTTCCTGTTTTGTAGCAATGCTTTCATGGAGTTCCAAATAAGATGGGAACAAATTCTGCGAATCCCACATTTCGTGGAATAAATGACCCGTACACAGGAACTGCTATCTTAAACTTCACAAGGACTACAAATTTGGGATATTTGCATCTTCCTCTTAAAAAAAAGAAAGGTATTTTTTTTGTCAACTGGACAATTCAAATTTTTCTCAAGTTGCTGCACACCATTATAGATAGGGATTATTGCTCAGTTTCACTCAGCTTTTCCCAGCATTCAATTTTGAATACTTTTTTTTTTTTTTCCTTGAAAAAAAGGATGCCCTCAAAATCAAGACATAGACTGGAGGGTCAGAGAACCACACAAAATTGGATGGAGAAGTCTTGCAAGGTCATTTAGCTTATGCTATAGCCGGCAGGCAGATTCAGCTGTACCTAAGCTAAGGGAGACTAACCTCAGTGTCACAAGGCTGTCTCTGGGTGCTGTGGGCCAGCAATCAAACTGCACAGCTGAATGGCACTGCTGACTGGACTCCACTTGGCCCAGAAAGACTTGGAAGCAGAAGCTGCAAGTCTTCGCTAGTCTGGTCTGCTGGAGGGGAAGTAGGTTTGTCCACACTGCACTGCAGAAGATCTCCTGCTGTGCCAGAAATGTCCTGTTCCCTTCTCAGTCAGGAGACATCAGCAGTGAAAAGTGTTCCTTGAACCTATTCTGCCTCACAGGCCACAAAAACACAGTCACCTAGAAATTGCATCAATTCCTGAAATTACTCTGACCAGCTCTTAAAAATCACCACTGATAAGGATTCCTCGATCTCCATTGGCAGGCTGCTTCAATACTTGAGAAAATACCACTGGAAACTCTTTTCACTACTGCAACTTATTTGCATTACTTCTTGTGCTTACCTTAGTCAAAATATCAATTCCTAGCTGTGCTGCAAGTTATATACTGCCTTCAGAGAAACCCTGCAGTGCTTTCCCCTTTGTTTCTCATGCAAAGAACTGATTCTTTTTTCTGATTTTACAAACTGATCGCAAAATATTTCAACTCTATATAGACCTCAGATACCATGTCAATGATGAGCCTGTGGGATAAAAAACAAACAGTTTGTTTGAAGTTTGGAAAATAGTTTCAAGGATGGCTGGCCCTCCTTGAGACAGTGAAATAATTCTCCTGAAACACTCTCCACCCTATCATGTCAAGCCATGTAAAGGGCCAGAAAAAGCTACAAATTGAATATAATGACTAGTTTCCAAACAGTGCTTTCAGAATCAGTACAGAGGTTCTCAAAACCTTTACACTGCATTACTATAAAAACTTGCATTGCAGCATTTGCTGACCTATAACGTGAGTCATTCGAAAAGGGTTTTTAAGCAAGATGTTTGTCTGAGATCTCTAATCTTAATAAAGCAGGCCTGGTATGTTGCTCTTGTCATGGAAGATTTATATTGCCTCCCTGCGGAGTATCAATTGATCCTAGAACAGAATGTGGGGTTTAGCATGTTTTTCATGCCCTAATGCATCCCATAGCACTACTCAAAAAGGAAAATATAGCTAATCTATATATGTTGAGATAAACTGGCTGGATGGGGTACAGGGGAACTGCTATGCCCAGGCAATAGGCCATAGAACTATGGAAACTACAACTTACAATTCAAAGCAGGAAAAAATAGCCAGGACATGTAGGAATCACCTATTCTCTTTAAAAAATATCAAGGAATGATTAGGTTTTACCTTGACTGTTATTCGGAAAGGAAGTATTGTTTAATGATTTTTCCAAAGACAAATCCAATATTTTAAAACTGTCCAAAATGAAGAGAAGCCTGTCCGTCTCAAATTTGCAAACAGTGAAAAACTGTACCATTTGGTTATTCCCTGAGCATATTCCCAAAGTTTAGTTGGCTATTTCAATTATTCAAACAATCTAATCCCACGTTACTGTGACCAACAAGATCCACTGACTTCAGCATCACTCTTGAAATGTACAGGTCCTCATCTGTACTATAGGTTTTGGAGTATGATAAGGTATGGATATGAATAAGACCTATACCCTTGGAAACTGCAACTGACAGTCATGTACAGTAGAATAACCGATGACAGCTAAGTTCCTTACACAATGCCTTTTCCCATGTAAACTACAAATACCTTATGTTTGAAAACAGTCTTCCTACTTTTTTTCCAAATGGCTAATTCTTTAGATTACTATCTTGACTGAGTTTACTATGTATATTAGTTGGTGTGCCAGACTCATACTAGGTCAAGTAAAAAGAAAACATGGTTCACAATTTCATTAATCTTGTTATTAAAATGATAAAGTTTAGACTACTTCAATGTAACACAAAACATTGGGTGGAGAGTTGTCAGCCTGCTCCCCTTATGGCTTTCATTTTACTCAGTGGGAATATGACATAAAATTCTCTACCTGAGTTTCTTGAATAGATCAACATTTTGTTATCATAACTCTAAAATATCATAATGTGAGCATAAACATTTTCATTTTTATGGTTACTTTCCACTTTAAAAAAATAATTCCTTTTTTCCTCCCTGTCACTGATGGATATTAAGCGTTCTGCCTATGTGAATGTTTTCTGCTACATATGTAATACAATGCCTAATGTTCTGACACAGTATCTACAGGGTTTAATGGCGAGACTGTCTTTAACTCAGATGGGGCTTAGATCAGAATTAAATGTGGAATTTGTTAGCCAAATGCTTGCAATGAAGATGCAGAACAAGTTATGTGCATTGCCATTTCATCAACTCTGTCCCCTACCATTTAACTTTAGAAATCAACTGAAAAAAAAGACTTCCGGCTTTCCATCTCTAACCCCAAATTATCCAGGAAAGAAGTGTTCTCTACTCACTGGACTTTCCTAGGAACTGATGCCAATCTTCCATTCTCTGCCCCAAGCTGCAGTGCTGGGAGCCACGAGCTCCAAGGCAAGCAGAGGGGAAGGGCTGTTCCCTTCTTTCTCCCTGAAAGGCCAGGCACAGGCTGGGGTGAGCGCAGGGACCCCAGAAGTGTGCCAGCTGGTGCAGTATGGTTTTTCGTGCCCTTCCTCCCACAAAAGGGAGAAACACAACTGGAATCCTCTGCAGAAATGGTGAGTTTTGTAGTTCTAGTCACTTCAAAAGGGGTATCAAGTAGGAAAAGCTTCTCAGGCCATTTCCCTAATACCTTCATTTGATGACAGATAAGCTGCGAGAAGAGCCTTTTATGAAATTCTTTGATCTCATTTTCTTTCAGTGATGTTTGGAAAGAAGAATAGTTCTGGTGAGATAATTTTAAAGACCTCTCATTTAATGGCCTGATGCATATTGCAGAAAATTATATCAAGCCCACAAAATGTCATTATGCGGGAAACGTTACAATGTGTAGGCAGCTATTGATATTCCTTTGTTCTGATTCTTATAGGAAAAATATAAACACTGTCTTCCAATTAGAACTAACTATATAGTTTCTGAAGGCACTTAAGAACTTCTAGAGCAACTTTTAACCTGTTGATATTTCACCAAGGAGCTTAGACAGAGGTGGCACATATCCTAGGTCTCTCCTCAGACCCTGGTCTGCTTCTGCAAGGTTTCTCGTATTTATAATTTCCACTTTTCTGCGTCACCTGGGCATCTAGTTTATGTCTTTGAGTACATTCATCAGATGCTACACAAATAACAGAGAAATCTCTGGGGAATGCAGCCAGTTGGCCTAGCAGCAATGTTATCACAAGGAAAAGGAACCCAGTTAAGGAAGATAATGAAAATGATGGGACAAAATACTCATCCAGCAACCATTTTCTGAGAAATTATTCATTACAGCTGGAAAAACAAAACAAAACAAAACACACAAACAATTGGAAGTAATTAGCTGAGTGGACAAGTCCTTATATCACAGGGATGATATATAGCAGTAGAACATTTTGTTTCTAGGGTTGCAGTCAGCTGACTGAAATGCAGAAGTTATTTTCTCAGATCAAGGAACCCATCATTCATCAGACAGGTAGACATGACAACGCCTTTAGCAAGGAGTTACTTGTATTAAAGCTACCCTGACAAGTAATTCTGTTGGGTATGATTTCCATTCAAGTATATCAGGACGAGGCATGCTGAACTAAAGTAGGCACTACAGCAGGAATACTTAACCATACCTCATATTTAAATTACACTAAGTGTATACATTCTCAGAATTAGAATTTCACTTTTGAAATCACCAAAAAGATAAAAAATTCGTAAGAAAAGAAAGCACAGATGTACAGGATTTTCCTTTCTCCTTATGCAACAACAAATCCTTGCCTTTGCAACAAAGGAGAGTTGTCCTGCGCTACAGAATCTGGCACTGGAAAAATCCATCCCTTCTTCTAGCTCAAAATTGTACTTGCCCTTGACCAGAGTAGGAGACACTGTGGAAGAAAAGAAAGCATCGCAGAAGAGTACAAAAGGTTATTCAAAATTAGTTCACACAATCTATTTGATATATTGTATCACAAATTAGCTTGGCTGATAGAAGCTTGACATGAACATTATTGCATTTACTAAGAAATTTCAGAATTCTCTGAGAGCTTTTAAACCTCTTTAACTGTAATGTGGGAATGGGCTTTGGAAAACTGTGCCGCAGTAGTGCCAGCCCGTGTATGTACTGCTTATATAATACGTTTACGTTGCTCTTCTGTGTAACAGAAACACTCCCTACCAGATATCCTTTACTGGTTTTAAATTGTTATTTCTGTCTCAGCAATAAAGTGGGGAGGGTAAAAAGACTAGTACTCCTCTCGGCTAATTTTTTTTTATTTTCTGGAGAGGAATCACTGAACGAAACTCAGGAAGCAAAATATGAGCATTAAATATAGGTCCTCTACTATTTCCTCAGTACAAGCTTTTTAATCTTTAGCACTGATAATTTTCCAGTCTCTAGCTGGCTAGCAATTCCCTTGCATTCATCAAGTCATTCATAATTAATGTTCCCATCAGAGCATTCCTTTACATTTTTCCACACTTCCTTACTATTATAACCAACTCAATCATTTTGCACTAAGCAAAATAATGTAAGATGATTCACTGACTCACTTACTGGTGCGTAATGTTTTGTATTCAGCAATATTACAGCATTCTCTGGCCTTGTTTCAGGACCTGATGTTCTAACTTTTGGTTCATTAGACCAGGCCACTGACTATGTCCTATAGGACATTTTGTGAGATGAAGTGGTAAGGAATTGGCTCATTTGTACTTTTAGAAAGTTTGCAGTGGGGGAGGACAGGGAATCCTGTGCTCCATTCAAAAGAAGTAGATGAATGAATTCTTTGGCAACATAAAGATATTCACTACCAGAGAAACAGCTCTTCTCTATGATGTGAAGAGTTTCAGTAATGTTCCCACGTACTCAAAAACAAAGGTCAGCCAGTGACAACAGTTGATTCTAGCTTGACAACACAACAAAAAAACTTCTACTGCACTGCAATCATCCAGATGGAAAATTTATATGAGATACTGTCATATCAGTTCACAAACTATGCCCTAGATGCCAGAAATAACTCATATTCTACAATTTACTTGAACATGATGTTCTGAATAGTAAAAAATAGTTGCATTTGTACTAACAAAAACTTGCCTGATTTCAAGTTCCTTAAAAATGAGACATTATTATGAGTAACTGTGTCTCCAATCACATGAAAGAAAAACAACATATTATTTTGCAGTTTTACCAAAGAGACTTTCTTTTTGGAACTCAGCTGAGGCAGAACAAAATAATTATGACTGCAAAAATAGATATGTTGCAGCTCTAAAGTAAATTAAGGAATGTTTCTATTCAGAAATATCTAATTCCAGCTTTTCTTTCAGGACCTTTCTTTTCTTGCAGCTATTAATTCATTTTACCGTAATAGTGATATGCACGATAACATGTTGATCCACATTTCTTCATATTCAAGTTCAATCCTTCAGACTGCACATATACAAAGAAGCAGGCGGAGTGCACATGTATACTACTATTAGTTGTAAAGTACCATAACAAGACTCAACGACAGAGCAACTTTGCACTGATGCTGTACTTAGCAAAACAGACTGAAAGCTCCTCTGCACAGGGGGCCAGTATATTCTGAGAAGGGGTAGAGATAGGATGGACAGGGAGAAACAGTGAGACAACTACTCAAAACAGCGCTTGGAAAAGTGCTTGCAGGGTATCTGCTGCCCAACCTCAGTGCCGTGCAGCATTTGCTGAGGGCTGGTGCAATGCTGCTGCTGGAGCCTCAGGAACCACCTCATGGCGCTAAGCTCCAGGGAGTGCACGTATCAAGCCCCAGTTGTATGGGAGCCCAGCCTATTTCCCTCAGAGCAAGCTTCACTGCATTGACTGCAGCAAAGAAAGGGATGCTCATCTACACTTCAAAAAGTGTATTCTTCATTCTGAGAGATCAACACAAAATTATCACTGAATCAGGCTATTTAGGAAGAGACAGACTAAAAGACCTTTTGCTAACCTTATACTTGGTGCAAGACCAAACACAAATTTGTGTCCTCTCCTTTTCTCATCTTATGTCACCTTTCCTACTCCTATACTGTTCTTGGTAACAGTTTAATTACATGTTGATAATAGATAATAATCTAGAGAATTTCTAAAGATTTTCAGTGCTTTTCCTTAAACCTCCCTGCAGAAACACATCATCATCAAAATTCCCTGGTCATCTGGAGATGGAGGTCAGCATGAAGAGCAGCGTATGGGCAGATCGTCCACCCTGGGTAAATGTTCTGAACAAATCCCTGTGGAGCCTCTGTTGCTAAGCAGAAACCAGATAACCTGCTCTGCTGTAGAGCAGCTGCCAGAGAGGGAAATTTAACCTTCACATGCTCTCTCATGTTTCTTGTACGCACCACTATTACACACACAATGTTTCATGCTTTGCTTTGGTCTCATGCAGCAAAAAACTTGAAACAAAACAAAACAAAAAACAACAAAAAGGGATAATGAAATTACAACCATATAACTAAAGACTAAAAAGAGTTTACATTTCATACAATTAATATAAATTCAAATAAATATATCCGCTTCAGAATAACTAAAGTGTGCACAAGTTTTCCTATACACTGAATGCTGAGAGAGCAGCACACATACAGAGCTATTGCATGAACTGATAAAGGGAGATGAGGACCTTGATGGACTACTTCAGTACAGGACCGTCTCCTGAACTGAGCAGTCATCCTCTGTAGCACCACATTTAGCATTTAATCCCCTTTGTAATTTTAAAATGGCTAGTGATAGGGCCCTGAGGGCACTTACAGCCTCTAATGTCCGTGCCCAGCCTCCTTTGGGAGTGACAATCCTCCAGCCCTGCTCATGGGTCCAGGAGCTCCATTTCAGCCCATTTCACTTGTGCCCAAAGGTGTGCCTCTAGCCTGGCTGCCAGAAGGACCCTGGGGCTGGTTCATCCCTTCACCACATCAGAGGCTGCTGATGGACCCCATTAACAACACTGCCTCTGCACTGGGTCACCCTCAGTGCCTGGCATCTACTTCCAAAGACTTGGAAAAATACGAATGAATGGTGATTAAATTTATACCCCTCAAAGGAAGGCAATCAGTGTTTGGTACACTGTGATCCCCAGGAATGTCAGGAACAGGAATATTATCTGCCTGAAGCACAGGTTGTCCCCTGCATGACTAGCCAAGCTGCTATGGGGAAAAAAGCGGAGGGCGAGATGCCTCAGCTGATTGTAGATGGCGAGTGCCTTTCAGGTTATCGATGAAGACTTTACTCTGGATTTAGTAAGGCTGAACTCACTCTAAGACCCAGTAAAATGCTAGCAGGTTTTAAAACTGGACCAACAAGTTTCCCTCCCCTTGAAACAAGGAGTGGGGACACACATCAGGTGATGCTATTGGGACATTACCGGCAGCCAGTGACCTCTGACTTGAGCAAAGCTTTTGTGCAGTCAGACTTGCACCTGCTGCCTGGAGTCACATAAGTAGAGAGCCTTTAGCTTGTGTACATTC
The DNA here is from genome assembly GCF_040182565.1 of Anser cygnoides. Classification (NCBI taxonomy): domain Eukaryota; kingdom Metazoa; phylum Chordata; class Aves; order Anseriformes; family Anatidae; genus Anser; species Anser cygnoides. Next base: position 29,712,901 of record NC_089875.1, on the reverse strand, counting down.
ACTGGACAGCCTCAGGCCATACTGGAACATGGGGGACTTAAAACCATAGTCCTGTGAATACATGCTTGTATGTGCAAATATCTGCACATTTTGAATTTGTATTTCTTTTTTTTTGATAAGATCCCCAAATTGAGTCAAGTTTGCCTGCTAACTGCTCAATGAAATTCTATCTTCCTGTGGCAGGCAAGTGTTTTGATGCACAGCAAACACAGACTTCAACTTATCTACCGTGTCTGTATTCTTTTTAAATTATCTAGAAATCTGCTTCTTTGATTTGTTCTTTAACTGGTTAAAGGTAAAAAACTTTAGAGATCACAGCTTTTATTGCAACATCAAAGTTGATTACAGAATAGCCTGGCAGTTTACTTCTCTGGAGAATGACCATAAAAAAGAAAGATGTGTGCATCAGGAATTTGCAGAATGTGTTTCACTATAAGATAAACTGAAAAAGGAATGCGTATGTGCATGAATACAGTAAAGTTCCTACTTTGACAGTTACTGAAGTAGCTTAAGTGGTACTTCTTTCTTGCAAGTATAGAAAGATGTTTCTGAAAAATACTTCGGGAGATGAGAGAATGTATCCAGGTCAGAAAAGTTTAGTTTCAGGTTGAATAGAAAGTGTAATGCAATCCAAAGCCCAAGAGAGAGAAAGTACAAGGTGGAAACATTCAATTTACATTAACTTCTTGTTATTATTACTGCCACAAAACTTTCAGCCATCTGGTGACCTTACAAGCAGATACTGCAACCAAACAGAATGAATTAACCTCAGAAATGAAAACCTGGCCATGGTTCAGGAAGTTTGGTAAATGTTGTGTGCTCAACAATTCCAGCAAATCTTTGATTTAAAATCCCCTTAAAACTATTTTTTATTTATTCATCTTGTAAAAATGAGGGGCTAATGTCAACTCAAGTTCAAACCAACTCCTACTTGCAATAATAAGAGTACAGGACACCTACAGTGGAAATTCGACTGCCCAATGGACTGCAATTTCTCTCTTACCCAGAATAAGGGCCTCAAGACAAAGGGCACAAATGGGCCAATATCATCCAGGACAGTGGCACACTGGTTCAGCCTAATCCTGAACTACCTCTACCCATTATGCTTGCCATACCCTAATACCAATGTAAAGATAGATTTCACCAGGAACAACAGCGAGGACAACTTTCTTCTTTCCCAAGTGAACATAGAAAAACAACACTTAAATCGCCTCTTGACTTTTTTTTTGCACTCCATTTCTACATCTGTAAAATAATACTGACAGCAGCATTTCTAGTCTGAACCAAAACTCAGGAATGCTTGTGAGGTAGTCCAACACACTGACAAGCACAACAGAGGGCAATAAACTCTCTGTTAGAGGAAACACTATAAGAATATGCCTCATGTGGCACTTTTCATTTGAAGCAGGTGACTGGGTAGCCAAAGAAATATTCTTAACATCTCTAAGAATTAGCTGAGGAAATGCAGAAGGAAGAAGGAAGAGTGCACAAGTCAGTGCGGCATAACATCTAGAGAAAATAAGGCAAGAATAAGGAAAGGAGACTGAAATTTTCTTGAGGGAAGTTCTTTATGAATAAAGGAATTGGCATAAAAATAACTTGATACATGAGCACAAACATTTCATCTAACAAATCCTTAACAAGTTAGTATTTCAGTCCCACAAACACAGGTCCCACAAACAATCACTTCTGACTGCAGTTTTATTCAACATCTTTATCAATGGCTTGGAGAAGGGAGGGAACAGTGCAATCTGTGGCTCACACTAAGCTCTTTCAAGTAGTCCGATGCTATGCTAATGGTTAAAGGAAACATGAAAAGGACTATTCAAACTGTGTGGTCAAAAAGGCAGTGAGGACCTTCACTACAGATAAGTGAAAATATTTTCCTTTGAGGGGAAAATATCTGAAACCACATCTACATGATGCTGACCTTCGAACTGAGAGTTAATTCTTTGTAGAATCAACTTGTGTTTTTGTTGACAGCTCTTTGAATCACTGCCTCAAGGTACAGCAGCACTCAAAAAAGACAACAAAATGCTGGGTACCATTGGTAAGAACAGAAAGAAATAGACTGAGGGTACTGGTCTACTGCTGCATAAAATTTCAGTGTTCCCACATCTCGAGTATCATATGCAGGTCTGGCCCTCCTGACTCAAAAAAAAAAAAAAAAGATGCAGTGGAGGAAAGCAGAGTACAGAGAAGAGTAACTGAAATGATCACAGGGATGAAACAGCTGCCTTACAATAGGTGACTAAAATTTATGGGATGAGGAAGGATATAAGTGAGATTAACATAATCGCAAAGATGGTGCATAAGCTGAATATGGAACTGCTGCAAACAAAATCCTGCAATACTAGAACTTAGACACTTTGTGAAGGTAGTAAAACAGGGAGTCGAAAGAAACAAACAAAAAGTTCACACAGTGATTAGCCAACTTCAGGAATTTGCTGCTGTAGCTGTGGAAGCAGACTACCACCTGCTTCAAATAGGGATTAGAAAAAGTGATGGACAACAGCTCCATAAGTAGGTAGTAAAAGGACTAAGGCAGAGAAGTCCCTTTGAACATCCTTGTACCATTTTGGATGCTGGTGGAGTAGGAAGGGAACAGACTGCAGAAAATGGCACTTACATGCTCTCTCTAAATAGCGTCTTTGGACGCTGACACATGGTGTCAGCAGCAACTTCATGCATTATAGACCGCTGATCTGACCTGGTAGCACAGTTCGTAATTTCACAGTTTACCACAAAAACCTTACATTATGTATTTACATATACACACAAATACATTCCATGTACACATGAAGGCATACACAAAATGGATTTTTAAAAATATCATTATCCTAGTGAAGATAGCAACATATATAAAGAATGATTGCATTATTATAGTGATCCTTTAAAAGAGCAATAACGGAGGTGATATAGGCATCATCAGGACAAAGACTGAAATTATAAATGCAGCAGCTTGAAAGAAGACTGAAAGCATAAAATATAAAGGTCATGTTTTGGAAAATAAACAGAACTTTACCTTGTTTCAGGCTTTCAGTTCATTCTTGGCACTGAAAAGTTTTAATTTCGTGCTCACAAAATAACATTAATATGTGAAAATATTTAAACAACCACATTTGGAAAAAAAACAACGAATGAACAGGGGTCACATAACTTGTGTGTATTGAGTTTTTCAACTCTGAAGGAAAATTTCAAAGCCTTTTCCTCTGCATCTATCAATGAATTATGGCATTGTCTAATGCACAACAAAGCAGATAAAATGTAAAAATGTAGTAAAAAAAATCCATTATCAACCACACACTTTCTTTAAAAGGCCCTTCTTTCAAGAACGCAGTGGAGTATTAAAAAACAAAAAAACAACACCACCACCCCCCAGCTTCAGAAAATCCTGTTATGAATAAAGCTCATTATGGTTCTGACCCTCCAGTAAGAAGGATGTACAGATTCTGTCTGCATCAACTGAAAGGTCAATTCGAAAAGATTTGACTACAGAATGGGACCTAATTTTTTACCAGGTCTTTTACCCATACATGTGTACCTATCACATTGAAATACTAAAAACAAAGCCAGGGATTTATACTTACGTGGATGAATTAATTTCAAACTGCAGATTAAAAAGTAAATCTACAAAAAGAAACCAAAGAAAAACCCAGAATATGAGCTTTTTTTTTTTTTGGCTTTCAAAGTACTCATATTGACACCAACTCAAGTTCTATGCACAGATTCAGACAACGTATTGGAAAACTATGGTTGTTCAAGATAATCCTCCTAAGAGAATACTTGAAACTGAAAGTGATAAAGGGTAATAGTATAATGTATATAATGTAATTTTACATTAGTATAATGTATATAATGTAATTTTACAACAGTGCATGACCACCTTTGTTTATGAAATCTTTTTCAAAACGTGTCTTTTTCTTTTGTAACATGGGAACACTTTTTGTTTCACTTAGTGCACACAGCAAAATTTCAGACTTGACACTGACACACAGAACCTCAAATGCCTTTTAGAAAAAATATTTCAATTCCCCCATCAGGTGGGCTTTTTTTGCATTTTAACTTCAAAGCCAATCAAAACATGTTTCTATGTCTGTAGTGTGCAGGAATAAAACAATAAAATTATTTCAGCTGCCGTAGCTCAGGAAATAAAACAAAAACATGATGCTGGAGTGAGACAGGAACAAAACTCTTAACTTTCTGTTTCCTATTTCTCTTTCTACACTTATTAACCTGCTGCTATTTAATTACTTTGCTAGATGTAGACCTTCACCCGTATTTAAGAGGTTATTTTTTAGGATGATGTTGGTTTGCTAACTTCAAAGTGCTTTCTAGTCAAAGTATTCAGATCAAGTTCTTCTCATTAGTGTTAAGTCAGCACGTGAGCAAGCACACGGACTACATATTAAGTGATCTGCATTTTCTGTGGGTATGCACAGCAGTTTACACGTTGCGTTACTGTTGAAATTCTACAGATATGAAGAGATTTTAAAAGTCCTTCAAGAGCAGAGCAGAAGGGAAGATCTTCAGTCCAGAAAGTTCAATTGTAAGACACCTTTTGCAGCAAAGCTGTCATAAGAATGAGGAAAGTTCCTTCACTCGAGGCAGGAAATCCTTTCCTTAAGTATCATTTAAAGCACCATTCTCATGCACTGCCTAGCTAGCATTTTGACACCACAAGCAATGTACTACTATTGTGCTACCATTCCATTCCTTTTGCCTTATAAATTCTTTCTGCTTTTGTAATCAGTGCAGCATTGGGGTGAACTTCCACTTAAGTTCATGTTACGGAGGGATCGGGGCCAGCATAATCTTCAGTTTATTTTGCTCCTATATTCTCCCTACTTGTAAGACAACAGTCTTACTCCTATCAAGACAGTAGTGACAAAATAATTGTTCTTATTGAACATTTTAAATTTAAAATTTAGCAATCTACACCCCAATAAACTCTAAAATACAAAATAATTTATTTTGACCCTATGTCAACGATATAATGCTCCACAGCTGACTGAAAGCAGATGCCCTTCTCCTCCAGCCACCAAACTTTTGTTAAATCCACCCCACCAGAAAAAGAGACTCAGCGTAATATCAAAGGTTTTCCAGTGAGCCCTGAAGGCAGTCTGGCAACTATCAGTATGGGTCCATTCACCACCTACTGAGTGCAGGAGCACATTATACTTCAACCTACTTCTTCTACGGCCTTAAGGCAGCCCCTTTAGGGCAAGCAAAAGAAGGATCTCAGGCCTTCCTGGGGCCATTACATGAGATTACCAGAGCACGGAAATAAAACCCAGGAAGATGCCCGTTCAGGCTTACTGTTAGGAAATGATGAAAAAAATCCACTTAAGTTTAATTATGCTAAAACTAGAGGTTGTGGTGGTTAAAATAGAGTGAGACAGCTTGGTTTAAATATTCTCTGCCCTTTATATTCACTAAACTGTGTTAGCCAGCACAGGGAGCCTGACCACTTTTTTCCTTGCTGAGGCTTAAGTTACTCGTTCACCATATTTAAATGTAGTCTTGTTTTAGTGAATAAATATTTAACATCCTGGACAGTGAATTGGTTGCTTCCAAATGCTTCTTTCCATCACAACACAATGAGTTGCTGGGCCTTTGCCAGAATGATCTTAGCTTATGGAGGGACAAGGCACTTACCCTTCAGAAATGGGTGGCCATGGAAGTGTCCTGAGCTGCACTGTGCTCTCTGTTTCTTGTGTAGTGTTCAGAGCTGGTTTATTTATGTCTTACCAGAGCAGAAAACATGCAAGTTAAAGTAAATTGAGGTCACAAGATGTAGTAAGCTTCTACAAATCTAACTCCAGCATGGAATTAAGATCCTGGCAAGGCTTTGGTAATATGATCTCATACCAAAAAAAAACCCAAAAAAACAAAACAAACAAACAAACAAAAAAACCCTCACCGGTTACAAGCAGGACAAACAGGACAAAGCTCACTTAAATCAATGGTCTTATGCCTTCTTAGACCAGCTATGAAGGTGATGTACTATGCTTACCAGTATTTGATATTGACCAAGTAAACTTTTATAGAAAATACTATCTAGTATCAGTACTATGTACAAACATGAAGTTGAGTAAGACAAAATAAAAATCAATTCAAGCCTTTATACTACACAGAAATTGAGACTCTCTTAAGTTCAAGAGAATTCTTTTTTTATTTTTTTTTTCATTCCTGTTTTCACAAATGGTTACTATCTTATATTTGATGTGGACTGGAAGTAAAACTGTTAGATAGGATAAAGAACTTTTTTTCTACCCCAGCTAGATAAGAGAAAATACTCTGACGTGATTCCTAGTTGGTATGCAGAACAAGAAAATTTCTACACTATACTCACTCAATCACTCGTCATTTGTAACCTGGTTAAAACTTTACAAAGTTCTAAAAGCCCTTCACTCTCACTGAATTCAGAATAGGAAGAAAACCTTTGTTCCAGACACATAAAAACCACACAAAGCACTAAATTACGTTAAGACCTAACACGATTAGAAACAGTAATTTGGAAATAACCATTCTAGGGACACCACGACTCTTTTCAACTTTTTCTGGTGGCACATAATTCAGTTTTCATAGAATCATAGAATATACTGAGTTGGAAGGGACCCATAAGGATCATCAAGTCCAACTCCTGGCACCGCACAGGTCTACCCAAAAGTTTAGACCATGTGACTAAGTGCACTTCTTAAATTCAGACAGGCTTGGTGCAGTGACTCCTTCACTGGGGAGCCTGTTCCAGTGTGCAACCACCCTCTCGGTGAAGAACCTCTTCCTGATGTCTAGACTAAACTTAGCTTAACACCGTTCCCGCGGGTCCTATCACTGGTGTTTACGGAGAGTAGGTCACCTGCCTCTCCACTCCCCCTCACGAGGAAGTTGTAGACTGCGATGAGGTCCCCCCTCTGCCTCCTCTTCTCCAGGCCGAACAGGCCAAGTGACTTCGGCCGCTCTTCATATGTCTTCCCCTCTAGGCCCTTCACCATCTTCGTCGCCCTCCTCTGGACACTCTCCAACAGTTTTACATCCTTTTTGTACTGTGGTGCCCAGAACTGCACACAGTACTCGAGGTGAGGCCGCACCAGCGCAGAGTAGAGCGGGACAATCACTTCCCTCGACCGACTAGCAATGCCGTGCTTGATGCATCCCAGGATACGGTTGACCCTCCTGGCTGCCAGGGCACACTGCTGGCTCATATTCAATTTGCTGTCAACCACAACCCCCAGATCCCTCTCTGCGGGGCTGCTCTCCAGCCTCTCGTCGCCCAGTCCGTACGTATAGCCAGGGTTGCCCCGTCCCACGTGCAGGACCCGGCACTTGCTTTTGTTAAAACTTCATGTGGTTGGTGATCGCCCAGCTCTCCAATCTGTCCAGATCTCTCTCCAAGGCCTTTCCACCCTCATCCGAGTCCACAACTCCTCCAAGTTTGGTGTCATCGGCAAATTTACTCAAAACACCTTCTAGTCCTACATCCAAATCATTTATAAAAACATTGAAGAGGACTGGCCCTAAAATGGAGCCTTGAGGGACCCCACTGGTGACCATCCACCAGCCAGATGTGGCCCCATTTACCACAACCCTTTGAGCCCTGGACATCAGCCAATTGCTCACCCATCGTATGATGGTTTTGTTAAGTTGTATGCTGGACATTTTGTCCAGTAGGGTCCTATGGGAAACCATGTCAAAAGCTTTGCTGAAGTCCAAAAAGATCACATCAGCTGGATGACACTTTTATGACACTTTATTGAGATTTTTATGATCGATCATAAAGCAGTTGCATTTTTTGTATATCTACTAAATACCTGTGCAAGTAGAACTCTGGATGGTCCTCCTACCCATACTCTTTTACCTGATAGAGTTCAGTTGTTGGAGGAATAATAACAGCATCTCTAGCCTTGTGACGTTATTTGTCTGTGGAGAGCTGTTGAAGGCAGTAAAGAGTTTACTCTCTAAGCAAATCTACATTTTTAGGTAGACTTACCCACCAGAATCCCCTGGAATGAGGGAGGGGGTGGTGGAAAGAAGCAGCTGAGGATTTTAGAAAAGGAATAAATTTAGTGAACAGGTTTTTTTTTTTAAGTAGTTTATACAGTCATTATACAGTCAGATTATATCAATTATACAGTCAGACTCTGCACTATTGATTTCTCCTTGAACAGAAAGTAACTTGCTTCTGTGTAGCAGAGAAAAACTAATCCATACGATTAAACGGATATAACAGATACTTGATGAGACTACACATATGTCTCATTACCATCACTTTAAACTGCAGAATTAAGAACTCTACAAAATGTAATGTTGTCCTGTTCTGTTTTGTGAGTTGGCTTCCTAACAAGTTTTTTTGGATTCAGGCCTTAAGTGTTATACACTCCTGGGCAGTTCTCCCTAAGGCATCAGTTGCTCCGCGCCGTCCTGGTGAGGATCAGTGTTTCTTCCATAGCGAAAATCAGGTATGTTTGTTTCTTAACAGATGATGTCATTCATTTCTATCTGCAGACTACCTCACAGATGAGGGACAGGAGCTCACCATTTCATTTCCATTCTCTTGCAGTCAGCACATTAATAAGAAATATTTGGACTATATTTCAATATTTCTAGTGCATACTGTAACATGGCAATCTGGCAACTGGAAAACTATTACATTAATAACTTCTATTTGTGAACAGGTGCCCAACACTTAACTGAACTGATTCTATTTCAAGTGTGGTTTTGGGTGTAATTGGACAACAGGGACATGTTTTTCTTTAAATTTTGCTTGTGAAGCCATCCTCTTTTAACACTGGAGGGTGTTCCTTTCACAGTATTTGGTGAACTACATCACTTGCTGTACTGGTTCTGGGAGAGTTTTCACAGTTTTTCTGAATTATTTCTGAGATAATGCAGAATAGCAAGATATCTATTTATTTATTTATTTCTTAAACTAGTACTTTGTTACTGAGTTCCACAGCTCCGGTCTTCCTAGATATATTTTCTCCTCCCCCCCCCCTCCAGAATATTCTGGGGAATACCTATAAAATAACATCGACACTTTTACCATCCATACATTTTACCACTGAGAAAAGCAGTTGGCAGTGAGGTGGTAAGTACTGATGGATTTACAACATCTAACATTGCTTTATATGGACAATTGATTTGAAATTAACATGGTAATCTGTCAAAACCTTCTGTAGATTAAAAAATATGACTATTGGTTATTTTAAAATAATACATAAATTTATGTCTCACACTGCATTCAGACACCAGAACATTAATAACCTTTCAACAACTTGCTCATTTTTTTTTAGCTATCTTTTAGGAACCTGGTTTTAGGAAAAATGGAACAACTAAAATTAAACACAGTACTTTCAAAATTAACTGATTGTTGGACAGTGCTTTTTTAATTTTGTTTTGTTTTGTTTTGAATTTGAGGGTTATCACAAAGACTCAATGAACATAGCTTTAGGCCCCCCTCACTTCAATGAACATGCATGGTAAATTCACTGTGTGCAACACACAGATGCATATTAAACAGAAGTCCAGCACAGTATCTCACACTGGCCGGGTGGGAAGACCAGACAGAAGTTTAGAAAATGCCAACTCATTGCACTTACTTTTTCGTTTTCTTCTCCTACAAATAAACTTATACTAACATTTCAGATAGCATTCTCAGGATTCCATCGGAAAGACAAAGGCTTGCCTGTCTGAAGTCTCTAGGAGAGATCTGAATGCAGAAACAATGTTCTCAGAAGATATACAGTCAAGAAAAATGCCAGTAGTGCAAATAATACTGTGAAAGATGTGCATTACAGAGTTACAGCAGTCCTTGTTCAACACAAGCCTCCCATGTTGCATGCTGTTAATCATGTAGTCCTGAAAACGCACAGAACACTGGAGGTATATAGTGAAACACCACACCAACATTATATATAATATATCCATTCCTACTTAGGAAACAAGGTATTGAAAGATCTAGTAAAAGCCCTCAATTTTACCTTTCAGGTCACTTGACTCTGAATAGATGTGATGAAGTGACAAATGAGTAGGTGACAATAACACAAACTCTTCTGTCATCAAAGAGAAGGCTTTCCATTAATCAGACAACAGCATATATATTACTGAAATTACTCTGATAAAGGAATTTATTTTAAGCTTCAAAACCATCAGTGTAGACTTCACTTTACTGGAGACTTGCAACAAATTTGGCAAATGCGGTCAAGGTAAGCCAAAGAACAGACCTCCTTAAAAAAATAAATGGTATACCTGAAACTAATTAAAGACAAGGAGGAGCTAAAACTAGGGTCAAAACATGTACACCACTGATGTAACCAAAATTCTTCATAACGGTAAAAGCTAGATTCAGGGCTAAAGAACTAAGCTCCATTTCCCAACACTGTGTGAATGTATGCATGCATACAAAAGTTCCTATGCATTTTGTAAATAAACCTAAAAAAATACACACAGAAACACACAAAAGACCATTCAAGACTCAAAACCTAAGACTTTAATAGTGATATCTGAAGTCAGATGAAAAGTGTTTTTTTATACAGTATAAAATATTAACACTGAAAATGTACTAATATGGTCTGGGCACAGTTCTTTCCCATTCAGCTTAAAGATAGCTCACAAAGATGCTTATTTTCTGAGTTTTGCTAACCTCAGCTCCCTACATGAAGATGGAGTTTATCTCCCATTTTAGAGCTACAGTTAGGCAGAATGGTACAGATGTCTATTATGCAAACAACTGCTAGAGATAATGCCTGTGATCCCTCTGTACCTAAGGTCTCCAGTTGTAAAATGGCCATAGCAGCTTCAGCTACTCTCACAGTGTACTCTTGTTTTCTGAAATATTCAGGCAGCCTGGTAAAAGAGCCATACACACGCACACTGGGAAATTGATTAGCGTAAGGTCTATACTTGGTGCATATGTAAGACATCACACTGATCATCACAGATAGAGAAAATGACAATTCCTCTTGTACTGTAGCAATGGTCTGGGATAAAAGTGTACACAGTCGTGGAATTAAGGATGGCATCGTACTGAATACTCAGAAGACACAGAAAATCTCTAAAGTGTAGTAATGAATTTTCCTAAACTTGTGAGTATTTTGCTATATGACTTTACCACAGCGTTCAGTGACACGCTTTTGAAGAGAGATTATAGAGTCCTTGTTTTTAAGCTAAATATTTAAAAGCTTAGGTGATCTAAAAGTGGCTATTTGCATATATGAGGAAGCCATTAATGCTTTCTTTTCCAATCCCTTCCTACTGGACATAAGTGTGGGTGAATCACTTGCCTAACAGATTCTGGGGAGCAAATTACAATTAATACAACTCTTGTACTAAAAATTCCATCGAAGTACAAGACTTTATACGGAACCTGAAGAGGTTTATAAGGAGGAGAAAAAAAAAGTCTCCTTACAACAGTGATGAAGAATGAGGCAAGAGTAAGAAAATTAAAATGATCATCTGCCTAAAAGTCCTCACTGACTTCCCACAGAGACAGAATTTCATCTTGTACTACATTTGTAGATAGAAAAAGTCCCCTAAAGGAGGGGAAACCAGTCTTGGTGTGGCTGGCTAACATTAAGTCTACTTTAGAAATTGTTGTCTATCTTTTTGCCTTGTCAGCAGGTAACCTGGTAAAAGACTAGGTTTATGTCTTTGAAGGCGTGCCCCACAATATCTAGGGACACATTACATTGGGGGTGCTGACGGCGAAGGGACATGTTTAACCTTGGCGGGGGGAAGAAGGGGAACTTAACAATAAGCAGTTTTCTTTTAAGCAGCAGCTGGTTTCTTGAACTTCACTTAAGCAGAGGAAGTAGCATCCAGCTGGGCTATTACTGTAACAAAGGCCTTGACTAGCATAGAAAAGGGGCTGGGCAGAAAAGGGAGGAAGAAGAAAATCTGCCTGTTATATAAGACACTTTGTATGCCAGCATAGTTTCTCAGACCTATTCATTGCTGGAATTCTCTCCTCCACTCAACTCATTGCTGCAGAAAAACTGAGGGCTCAAATAATTTCAGAGTGTGGCAAAAAGCGTTTTGAATAAATAAATAAATAAATAAATGTTAACTAAAAATCATTACACTGCTTTATAGTATTGGAATATTTAGCATGAGCACTATTGTAATAAGTGCCATGTAAGGAGATACAGTCAGAGAAGCTGCCCCCCCTCCCCCAGATTTTTGGATACCTCAGCAATATTTATTTTAGGTCAATCAAAAATAGAAAAGGGAAAAAAAAAAAAAGCAGGGGTGGAAGGGACCAAAATGAATGCTCAACAGCTTTGGAGGGCTCAGAATTCACCCTCCCCACTCAGGGGCAGTAATTCAGATGTGGGATTTCAGATAGAATTTCAAACTCTCCTAAGTGGTCTTCCCAAATAATGCTACTACATGTTACTTTGACACATTCCAAGGAAAACCAAATTAAACATATTAAGTTAAGAGATGACCTGGTAAGAAATAGTCCTGATATGAGAAGGTAAAATGTACATACATTCTAAAAATAAATGAAGATGATCTTTGCAGCCTGAAAGTAGCAGCTGAATTCCTGACAGTCCTTGTCCAAGAACTGATCCAAGTTCTTGAAGATCCACATTAGAAGAGATTGCCAACTATACACACAGTTTTAATCTTTGAATTGAGCTTCTTTCTAGGACAGACAACAACCAGTAACAGAAAAAGGATTACAAACCGAAGTGCAGACGGAGAACTTCTGGCCAGGAAAATCCCCTACTCCAGGGAGAAGGACTGTGGAAGCCCACAGGCTCCTTTGGAAGATTCTGGGAGAGATCAGGGATGTGACCAGTACTGCAGACGTTTGTTATCACCACTTACACGTGGGTGACTTTTAAAGCTCTTACAAAGGGGAAATAAAACAATGATTTTCTGTGCTACTGTGATCTTGAAGTAAAAACTTGAACTCTTCAATGTGGTAAACACCAAAGCCAAGAAGTTACACAAGCAATCCTCCATGTATCAAAATGAAAATGGGACGTACCCCTCAAAATACCCAGATTATTCTTGACTGTAATCCAGAAACTTCAAAGACAAAACACACAAGAAGTGGAAGTCTGGATATCTACAAAAAAAACACAATATACCCATTCTATGAGGCTGCTCCTAAATGTCAACAACTTTTGTGTCCCGTAAGTTACAGCTGTGGAGTTCATATAATGGATTTTACAAAAGTTACGAGCTAACATGACTCAGTCAGATAATAGTGGCTGGCTAAGTAGCAGCTTTGGCATTCAGATCTTTAAGCCTGGACAATCTGTCAGGTTACTAAACATGTGTGTTATTCACCAGCAATGATCATTCTGGTCCAACATACATGGCAGCTTTTCCAATAGTTCTGATGGCCTGAACTCCAGTAAAAGTGTTTTAAGAATTACATCCATTTTGTCCCTCTCTTGTCTGTATCCACAAGTATGTACAACTACATACCATTTTCATTAAGTTATTTGACAGCCAATGTGCTTCTGACACATCATGGAATTTGTTATAACACCTTAACACACAGTAGACTATTCATGAGCCTAATCCTGCAGAAACTGTATTTATTATGCTCCCAGGAATGAATTTCAGAGTTCTCTTCTAATGGCCCTTATTACTGTCACATGAAAATTTGCTTGCAATATCAAGGTGAAAAACCTTGTGGCTCTGGGCAGGCTGCTCAAGCTGACCCTGCATTCACGTACACACATGTATATGTGTGTGTGGTCCCCTCTAAGCCTAAATTTTACTGTGATTCTATGGCCTGTAATTTGACTTTAAAAAAAACCCATGGTATTAAAATATGACCAATTTAAAATAAAATTGGTTCTGAAGACACAGAAAAAACATGTGCAAATAAACAAGGGAACTTAGAGTTAATGAACGAACAATTCAAAAAGATCAGTAGATATTATAAAAATGCCATTAAAAACCTTTCATCTACACAAACTCATAGAAAAAAGGATTTGTTAACTGAAAATAAAAAAAACAGTTCCTCCTTTTTTTTTTTTTTTCCTCGCCTCCAGCATTATAATTATGATGACATTAATGATGAACACGTAACTACTTTCCACAGCACTGGCAAGAATGCGTAGGAATGGTTTAATTTTTCCACTGTTGTAAAAGGTCCTTCTCTCAGGGACTCCACTAAAGGAAATGCAGACACACTTCACAGTGTGAAAAGACAGAAAGTCATTAAGATTCTAGCTGGGTAACATCTACAGGCGTAGATATTTACAATATGTGCATATTCCAAATTGTTTTTGTTACTTGTTGAAAACAATGATGATAGTTATCTAAATTACTGATATAAGATGGTGCAAGTAATTTTAAGGGAGAGTAACTTTTAATCTGTCAGAACCTGACTTCATAAAAACAAAACAAAGTTTGTTATAGCTTTGATTTCACAAATTTGAATGTACTCAATGCCAGTTTTGGATTATGAAGTCAACATTTCTGAGTTTTATAATGAAATTGTCTTTGAGATTTAATGTCTAATGTTAAAAAAATATTTCTTAAAGTTTCTTTTTACAAAATCAGATCTTAATTTGTTGCATGCATGACTTTTCCCCTATGCTACTCTTGGACTGCATGATATTTTTCCTTCCACACAAGCATGTCTATAAGAAGCCCAAACAAGTTCAGAAAGTGTTATATAACATTTTTTGCATTTTTGGGTACTATAATTAAAGCGATAAGATTATGGCAGAGATCCTAGAACAGATTAAGAGCAGAATTTTATGATGAATGAAAGTTTGGGTCATTAAAAGTGCAGACCTAGAATTTTTTTTTGTTGTTGTTCTTGTTGTTAAACCACACACAGTTCAACATCTAGGACATAAAATTTTGCACTTAACAAACACATTTATTGAAGGTCAGCAAGAGTACTGGTGCATAAGTCAAACAAAAAAGAGAAAGCCCCAAAAATTCTACTAGCAAGCCTGACTCAAAACTTCTGTGCTGTATCTATTAGGATGGAAAGTAATTAAGTGAAAGGACATACCTAGTTATGGCTTTAAGAAAATTACACTAATTCTTAAGGAAAAAAACTTCTAAGAACTCCTGACAGAGGTAACTTGGATGTACACAGAACCCAATTTATCTCTGAATTCAGGCAAATCACCAGTTTTATAGCTCTGCAAAGTTGTTGGAAGACAAAGCTTAATATTTAGTTTTGCATACCGAAGTGCTAGAAATAGAAATCTAAAAAACTTTGTGGTTTGAAAACTGGAACAAAAATGAAGTCACCTAGCCTCCAGCATGTATAGTGTTGGTTTTCAGCAAGGATTCTTTCCATTGAAAAAAAAATCTATGAAGCTTACCAATGTAATACACTGCTCTGTATTTCTCTTCCATTCTCTTCTAATACTCAGGTTCTACACAGACTTCTGTTGTGGCCCTCCTCTTACTGAAAGATGACTTACAGGTAACATTTCCATGTATCATTATCATAAACCTTCAACACCAAGACTTCTTCTCAAAGCCAATGAGTTTCAATGTATTTTTTGCAGTCCAAAGCATTTTTATAAGGTACTTGAATTGTTTCTCAGTACTGAGTCATATAAAAATGTAAAATAACATCTTCTATTAGTTCAATTAATGAATTTAAGTAGAACCCATGTTTAAAATCACTTCAGCAGATCTAGCTTTGATCTGTAATAGGGTTTTTAATCACAAAGATATACATGAAAATTCAAATAATATCAAGAAGGAAGCCAAGATTTTTTGGAGAGTGATGACAAAATTAAGAAAGCCAACATCTTTAAAGGGCTCCAAAAGTTTTAAAATTATAGCAGACATATTAAGGCAAAGGTTATGAAAATATCTAACCTGTGCGTACTGGAAGCTGGACGCTAAACTACCAGGAAAGAAATATGTTTTAACACAAGTGTATGTGCTTTGAGCACATGGATATACATACACAAACACATTCCTGCAAATGTTTTATATGTGTGGTTTGGCCAGAAAAACAGCGACGGTCAAACCTCTTTCATTCTCTTGAAGCACACTGTCCTGCCTCCTCTTTTCTAATTTAGAATAGGAAGCAGAAACTGTGCCAAAATGACAGTTAAAAACTATGTGCAAGTATGAAGTCAATTCGGTTCCAAGATTTACAGAAAACCACCTCATGATACACAGTTAAAATCGCAACGGAAAACTTATGCATGCCTTTCATTTCATCTACTCGGCTTTCCTGTTTTATCAATTTCATCCCACAAACTAGCCTAACAGTGGGTAAGGCACAAAGTGAATGTAGCCAGCAGGTTAAGACTTGTATCTGTCTATCTGAGTCAGGCCTTGTTCAAACACTGAATGTCAAGACTGCAGACTTCAAAATGCAGCCATGTGCTTGGCAGTGATGCTAAGCAGAGCAGTGGTCTGGGAGCAGAGCTGATCCTGCCTGGAGAGCTCACAGTCCTGCGAGAAGATAGTGACAGGCAGTCACAGAGGATATCTGAGAAAATTCAGACAGAATTGCCTGAAGAAAGAAAAATATACAGGGACATGCAAGTTCCTGAAAGATCAACTTGTCTGGAGAGTGCCAACATTAGTGTATTATTATCATAAAACTGCTCTGCAATCTCTACCTGTTTTCCAAATTTACTGCTGCATTTGATAGACAGAAATCTACTGGTCATTTTTTTCTGGCCTTTAGAAATCCACGTTCAGATATTTTACATTCCATTTGGGATCAACAGTTATAAATGCTCTACTGCATTTATATTTTTATCTACTGCTAGGTAACATACCGACTAATCCACATAGTCTAATACTGTACAGAACTGAAATAAAGACTTCCACAGATGGACATGGAAAACTATGGTACATCACCTGGACAGTATAATTGACTTATGTATAAGAATTACTACCGAGGCTTCATTGACTATAAAACACTGGAAATAATAACAAATAAAAAATGAAAATCAAAATACCAATTGCATATGCTGCTCACTTATCTGCACTGTCAAAAGCTGAATTTCTAACAGATGAGAAAATGATACATCTCATCTGCAATGCATACTTCTGGTAATGGCAAAAAAAAATCTGAAGGTTGATGTTTCTGATCCTTCTCAAGTCAGTGGGAATATAACCATTATCTTCAGAAGGATTAAAATTGACCCACAAATCTTGTTTTCCATTCTCCTGATCAACTTAATAGTAATCACGAGAATAAAGAGTTTAGGATCACATCTAAGGTGATTACAGCCACAAAACACCAACGTGAATAAACTGCACTTCAGATTTTCTTATTACTCTTTTGAGATGAAAATCCACTGCTATCTAGAGAGGCAGGGTTATCTGCAATTTCAAAGCTGGCTTGCTGTCCAAATAGTGAACTGTTATTGAGCAGAGCAACAGTCTCTTTCCCACTTGCTGCCTCTCTGGCACCCATGAGTGTCAGGCAGGTTAGAGCTGCTTACTGATACAAAGAATTTTTTTGTTTTCATTTTTTTGCAACTTTAGTTTTCAGCTCTGTCAGCAAGCGGATCCAATGCAAGGGCTCACTGGAATGCATGCAATAAAAGGCTGTGTACTCCAGCAACAGGGAACAGAGGGGTAGACCCTCTTTCCGCAGCAGCAGTATGGGCTCAGATCAGTGACCACACCTACCATGAAGCCACACTATTAATTGTTCAACGTTCAAATGGCCTGGAAAAAAAATACCAGTGTTTTGGTTTGGTACAAACATTTCAAACAATGCTTATATTCAATTTTTTTTCCTCTAATAGTTACTTGCATTTTTTCAGCTTCATTTAATTAAATGTAGTCATTTTAAAAAGAAACAACAACAACAACAAAACACAAAACACATCCCACCACACAAAAGTTGGGAAATATCCTGAAAAAAGTTTTCATTGACGTATACATGACTGTCAGATACGGACTGAGCAGAATACAGATTTTCTGTATTCTTTCCATAAACATTCCCATTAGATGACAGAATGCTGCAGTAAAATGTGATACAACATTGTGAAAAACTATTGGATGCCATCACATGGTGTCTTGCTTTGATCATTATAAACCTGATTACAAGCTAAATAACTTTTATGAGTTCTGGATCAAATCACAATTGCAGCTATAACTTACGTAGCTTCACTTAATTGTTTCATGCAAACAGTGATAACATAAGAACATGAACTTTATTTTTTAAGACATGGTTTTACAGGCAGAGTTTTTGATACCTTTTTTTTTTTTTTTTTTTTTCCAGGCTGACTACAAAGAACTTCTAAGTGTTAAAAACATACAACTATAAGTACAGGTTTTGATAAGCAGTAAGTAAAAATGAAAAATGTTTATAGACTTAGTTGTACTGCTTACAGGTCAAAAATCTCATCCTATGCGTACAAGCCTGAAAAGTTTTTAAGTAGGTCCAAAAATTTTTTTTTGTATTAAGGAAACAAGAAGAAACAGCTAGTGACACGGTGAGATTATCAGCTATGAAAATGTCATTGGTATTTATGAACAGTCGATTGATGGAAACTTCGTAAGTATTTGAGAAGATATGGAAAATTCCTTTAAGCAATTTTGTTTCATTGCATATGCAAAGTTAAGACAAACTGCCTTTTCCTAAATAATGCATGGGTAACACAGTTCCCTTTGGATAATGCAAACAGGATTGCAACTTAATTTTTTAAAAAGACCACCCCTAATATGTATTTGGTTTTTATTCTTATTATTTATTTTAATGAGTAGTCATGTGACACAATCTCTCTTTACTCTCTGGTACATAGATGTACTTAAATTTGAGCACTCAAAAAAAACCACCCCAAACCCTATCTTTCTTCTAATTATAAACTACTTGATTTCATTTTGTGTATCACAGAGAAGCGTGCATGCTTTTTTTTTTTTTTTAATCTTACTTATTTTAGGCTTTAAACTTTTAGTTGTGGAGTGTTCTGTCCCTAAACTAGGAAAGGTCTTCAGCACATTGAAGAACATAGTATATGAACATCGTCTTGTTCACAGTGATCAGTATCTTGAAATCAACAGTTGGTGAGTTGTGTATTTCAAGACTGATGTCAAAGCTTCACATAATTAATTTTAAAATAAATGCAAAAAATAATATATGCCGTAACTCCCAATATATTTACCTTACTTTTATTTTATAGCAGTTGTGGCGTTACATGAAGCAAGGCAAGGAGAAGGCAAAGTTTTTACCTTTTTCAGTTCATGAAGGATTAAAAACTACAGGCAAGCCATGAGAATCAAAATGACAGGCAAACGCAGTAAACTGCTACAGCAGAATGATGCAATTGGTGTCAGTTAGCTAGCAAGAATTAAAAGAAATCTTATATTTTACTGGAAAATGAACTGGCTCAATGTGATATATTTCTAGCTCTGTAAGATTACAAAATATTGGACTTGTAGTCTATGTTGTCCCAGTGGTTTCATGTTGCATTTTCTAGCACTATTCCTGGACTAAAATGTGTCCAGGGAATATAACAAGCCGTAACCATGGCCTTATGCAATTTTTCATTCTAAGGAAAAGTATATTAATCATTTAAAAATGTTTTTTGGAATTAGGAACAAAAGAGCAGTGGTAACAATTTGCATGAACTTAGTCTTCTGTGATTCAGTAAGTACACTAGCAGTGATTTGAAGCTTCCTATTTGGTACTTTGTAGTCGCACTAGCCTAGCATTTCAAAGCAAACTTAGTTGAACTGACACAATTTCCCATGTCTTCAGTTCCACAGGAGAGAAAAGTTCTTTTTGAAATTTTCCCCCACATTCATCTTGAGGCTTCATGAAACTCCTTTGAAGTTTATAACCAAAGGTTTCTATAGGACAACAATTTACATAATTCAAAGGTGAGCTTTAAGGAAAGATCAGAAACTTCCCTCTGTTAAGAGGTGTCTGTTAACAGACACCTATACTTAAAGGAGAAAATAAAAAAGAAGTAAAAGGAAAAATAATTTAAAAAACGAGAAATTTTCATTAACAGATTGTCATGTTTTTAACTAAGCATTTTACTTAAATCCTCAAGTAATTTTATTTATAGTCTGTATGTCTTTCTGAAGCCATCAGCAATTTGACAAAGGCATTAACTTGCAAGCAAAACTTGTGGGCAGGACAAAAAAAATATGTAATTCTTCACTGCATCATGATAAGATCTGGGAACTTTTTTCATAGTTTAGATTTCATTATTCAAATATAACTGTAAATTCAGTTTGCCAAGACACAATGTTCTCTCTACTGTCTGGGAAATAACTTGAATAATGTAATTTAGCATTTGCTTCAAGAATACTTTCAGAAAGAACCCATAAGATCTAATGTTCTTTAGCCTCTTCAAGCAGTAGCTTCCGCATTTCCTCAAAGAATGTAAACAACTTTAAAAACAGCACACTAGTAATGGATAAAACATTACTTTTCTCTGGACAAGGCCAGTAAATAAACCTCTTTTCTGTCAATGCTATTTGCAGAATGATGTTAACTGTGCAACCAGATAATGGTTAACAAATTTTAATGAAGCCTGTATTGTGTATCAAAACCTGAATATGGTGATATTTTAGGTACTAGGGAGCTGCCTGTGGCTTCTTAAACCCAAGTCATCAGTCTAAATCCAGTTAAAAAGCAAAGTGAAACAATATTCAGATATTGGGTTACACATGTGGCTGAGATTATATGTTAGCCTAAGGGACATTTGAACCACATCGAGTGTTTTATATAACAGTACAACATTGAACTGCACTGTGGAAAGCAGTTAATCTCTTTGGGCATATCACCCAGCAACAATTCTTTCTTAACTTTTCCCACAGATTCATGGCAAATTTCCAAAAGTTCAGAGGTTTTGTGAGTTTAAGCCTCCCTAACTTCAGATTCCTATCTAAAACTCTGTCAATTATGATCCAGAAATCTCTGCAGATATGATCTTCCCATTTCTTGTTACGCTAGAAAAGCTCTGCAAACTTCCTTTCCTATACTGCTTCAGTATAGCGGCTGCCATTAAAGGAATACTGCAAGAATGGATTGCATGTTTGTATATACAATGCATAAAGTAAGCATGTGGCACAAGCCTATAGGAATGGAAACTCAGTAATATGACCACCAAGTTTCTCACATCTGAATGCAACTGAAGAGAACCAGGAATTAAATACACCACGGGGTATACAGAATTTTAAACCCCTGAGCAAAGACCCTTTTTCTGCCCAAACCTTGTTTCATTCTTGCTCTTCAACTGTTTAAAAATACATGTGAGATTTCTTGGATGTCCAAAGAAGCTAATTAACAGCTTTTTTAGAACATGTCCTCCTACTGTATGGGTCCACAAATGAATCTACAGGTTTTACTCATCAATGTATCCAACAAAGCTACTATTATTTATGAAAGAGTTGTCAACAACCAAACTTTATGTTAAGAAATGCTCAGATAAAAGTGTTCAACAGTCACTGAAATAAGCTGAAACCAAAAGCCAAAAAAAACCCCACACCTTTACTTCATTTCTACCTCAAACAAAAGAACACTGCATACTGAAAATGTAGAAGAGGATGTCATCACTCTTTGGAATGCTTCTTAGTTAAGTCTAATGCATTATATGCATGATGCCTTTTGGTTCTTGCATGACATTGCCACCTGTGTTTTGCTGCCTATGTTCTTGATGGGAACCCACAAGACACTGTAGCATTTATCTCTTTCTTACAGTGCTTTAGCTCTCAGTGCTGGAAAATATAACTTTAGGACTGTTCTATCAGGTTCATTACGTCTCATTTACCTGTATTATAGCTTACAATATTTTTGGTATCTACTGTATGCATGAAAATTCATTATGGAAAGCATATCAATCCATTTGTTGGGAATCCTGGCTTTCTCTGAGAAACCTCAGTATGTTTAGTTGCTAGTAAGGTGGTCAGATACAGTATTTCACTATTGTAAAAGAATACGGAGAAATAACGCAGCTACAACAGTTTGGAGAATTTTAACGCCTTAAACAGTACTTTCAGACATATTGTTATGAAGAAATTACATAAATATTCACTCTGCACTATAGGATCATCTGTTGGCAGCTGTGGTAATAAGAGGACTTTCCCACCACAAAGTAGAGAACAAAACACAGTGCTCTCCAACATTTACATTTATATATATATTTTTTTCACTATTCTATATAGGTTTTCTATTTTAACAGTTCCCACAAACCATATTACATACAAAGATGGCATCTCATTACATGCAAGAACACCCTCTTTAGCTCATGAAAGTGTATCTCCTGGTACTGAGATAGTATTCTCAAAAAACGTCATGATATGCTTTACCCTGTGCCTACTTTCTTCCTGGACATCATCTTTGGTATTGCTAGAGACAGGATACTGGCCAAATGAGCCTTTGGCTGTTCTTACATTACTATGTTTTATTCAGTCCTTCACAAGATCAGAGCCTGATATTGCCTTTTATGTGGCCTTCTGTACAAATTAGCTTTCCAAAAGCGGATGAAAAATCTAGCAAGAGGTTAAAAATTCACATTTAAAGAGAAAAATTACATGAGCACACAGAATTAATGAAAACTGATAAATACATGTGAACACCTTAGTCAACATATAACATTCTCTGCTCAATACATTTTCATAATCCTTCCTGAAAATGAAGCTCTTTATAATTATCCGCTGATCTGTGTAAGCATCACACACTGATTTTTTTGTTGTTGTTCTATATGATAAACATGAGTTACCTGAGCCAGGCTTTTCCAATACCTATTGAAAGTCATTATTCGTACACCTCTCTTCACTGTCTGTAGTTCTGTAAATGCAACAGTGACCTTTAAAAGCATTAATTGTGTCTACTTTATTTTCCATACTTTCCTGTTTCCAGAACATGTTTAATTTTTGGCAAAGCATATGCTTCACAGACCTGTACACCCTGGTAATTCACAAGTGTGAATTAATCAGATAACAGGAAATTCTGCCATCATTTTAGCCATCATCTGAAATGAGTAAAGCAGCACAGAAGAAACAGCACCTCTTAACTTCAAGACATAGATTTTTCTACAATTCAGGATGCAGTTTTAAGGGGCAGAATTTTGTGTGATTATTTTAATAGTGGGTTTCTGAAAACAGAAACTAAGAAATGCCATAGATTTTTGAAGAGACCACTTATCAATTGGACTATTTGAAATTACTTATCATGTGTGATTCCGTGAAGCTTTTTAAGAAAACTTATTTATAGAAGCTTAAAAATGGATTCCCTTCATCCTTCAATTGGATGAACAGAAATTTAAGTACCTAATAGACCAATTTGCCTTCTTGTGCTCTTGGCAAGGTATGCATACTCTAAAAGGAAGAATTATATCAAAGTCTGTCTTGGATGTACTAAGGGTAAAATGGGGTGGATTTTCTAGGTCACAACTTAGAAATTAATCTACAGAAATATGCAGACTTACTACTAGCTGATACTATTCCACAATTAAAGCAGTTAAGTTTGTAAGTTAACCTTCAGAATGCCTTCCATGAACACTCAGTGCCCTTGTAATACACTACCTTTCAAAGTAGAAAGTTTTTTTTCTAGTAAAACTACTGCTATTATTTAAACTATTTAAAGTGATGTGATTGGATTATTATTATTTTTTTAAGAGTCATACCTTTCCTTCAAAACCTCATTAATCCTTAGAGGACTTAGATGTCTGATTGTAATAAAGCTAAACTTCCAGAAATAAAGAGAGTCTCTGTGCATGGGAAAAAGACTTACAGTTATTAAATACACTGTGGGATGCAGGAAAAGATGGATTAGTAGGCATGATGCAGAAAAAGTAAAATATTTATGCTACACTGTGTAGGAAGAGAAAGACCATGAGCAAATTAAGTAGAGGATTTCGCTTTGGAAAAAATACATTAAAACAATATTTGATACCAATTTTCTGACATAACAGACATGATAGTGGAATATATTCTGAGATCACAATATACATAATTCATCTTTAAGTAATAATGAGAACATATTTATTATGAAAAGGAACATTAAATGAAATTCACAACTCTCTACCTCTTTCTATTCCCGTTTATCATAGAATGGTTTGAGCTGGAAGGGACCTTAAAGACCATCCAGTTCCAACCCCCCTGCCATGGGGCAGGGACACCTCCCACCCATGGGAGGAGATGGCCCAAAGCCCCATCCAGCCTGGCCTTGAACACCTCCAAGGATGGGGCATCCACAGCTTCTCTGGGCAACCTGTGCCAGTGCCTCACCACCCCCTAAGTAAAGAATTTCTTCTGAATATCTAATCCAAATCTACCCATTTTCAGTAGGAAAACATTACCCCTTGTCCTATCACATGCCCTTATAGAAGTCTCTCTCTATCATTCTTATGAACCCTCTTTTTGGTATTGAAAGGCTGCAATATAAGGTCTCCCCAGAGCCTTCTCTGCTCCAGGCTGAACAACCCCAGCTCCCTCAGCCTGTCTTCACAGGAGAGGTGCTCCAGACCTCTGGTCATCCTCGTGGCCCTCTGGACCTGTTCTAATAGGTCCATGTCCTTCTTGCACTAGGGCCCCAGAGCTGAAAGCAGACTCCAGATGGGTCTCACAAGGGTAGCGTAGAGGGGGAGAATCATCTCCCTTGGTATTCTGGCCATGCTACTTTTGATAAAGACCAGGATACAACTGGCTTTTGGGGCTGCAAGCTTGCACTGCCAGCTCATGTCCAATTTTTATCCACCAGTACCCCCAAGTTCTTCTCTGGACTTACTAGTTTGTAGTTCCCAGGGTCTTCTTTTCTACCCTTTTTAAAAATGGGAGTGATGTTGCCATTTTTCCAGTCACTGGGACTCCACCTGACTGCCATGACTTTTCAGATACAATGGAGAATGGCTAGGCAACGACATCAGTCAGCTCCCTCAGGACACTGGGATGCGTGTCATCAGTCCCTATAGACTTACAGATGTTCAGGTTCACGAGGTGGTCTCAAACCTGATCTTCACTGGCAGTGGGAGGGACTTTTTAAAGATGACTGTACACATTTAAAGGTGACTGTACACATTTTTAGACACAGAAAGTGGAGAATGGAAAAAGAAAGTGTTTCACGGTAGTTCATAGCCATTTGGTATAAGATGAAATAGCAGAATCTAAGCATTCTAACTTTCACTGTCATGATCTCCCAATTGCTAAGCACTCTTTACATTCCCATGAACTACCCTGTTATCAGCACACGCAGAGCTTGGACGCAGTCTTTGTAGAACCACTGCATTATCAGCTTTCCTCAGTCCTGAACAATTACTTTTTAATGACTGATCAGTTTATTAGGACAACAGAACAGAAAATGTTAATGCACATGTTTTACAGGTGCTGTTTCTTACTATTAGTGGAAATTGTATATGTTCCTTATACAGTAGTTCAGCCCTGGCTTAGAGACACTGTGGAACCACAGTCACGCAAGTGACACATAACTTGCTCTTCTCCAGAGAGTCATTTCTCTTAACTGCTAAATTGTCATTACTGATCGACTTCCTTGTCATCTTTTAAAGGAGATAAACAATGCACTGAATACTTCTGAGCTTACAGAATGGCCTTGGACCCACCCTACCGGGAACACAAAGAAACCCTTTACACATTTCACCACACATAAACACAAGGCTAAACACCACTAGCTTAGCCCACTGTAATTAAGCAAGAGCAAACCCCTCTGCAATCAAAAAAGTGCATGTGTGTGTGTTGCTGCTAAAAGTACTCACCCAGTCCCAAAACTGACATAAAATGGCAGACACTCAATTTCCTTAAAAAAAAAAAGCGTAAAAGTAAGCTTGATTATGGCGTTGTTTTGAGAAGCATAGATTAGAAGTCTAATTTAAATTACACCCCACTCAAGTCTGGCCTGCTTCGCATATGGTGCATAGTGCAAAAGATGTCCCATGCCAACAGTAAGACTATTCAGTCTAGCCCACAACTACATATTAAAATGTGAGATAAGTCTGAAATTAAAATTCTCACTCTGTGTACATGTTTAAAAAAAGCAATGAATTCTTTAATATAGACACAAAAAAATGTTTTGTAAGTTCCACTTCTTTCCCATGGTGAAATTCTCTTGTGTACAATCATCATTTACTAAGCCTACTGTTGTTGCAAGAAAAAACAAAAGAAAACAAAACTACAGAACAAGCAACTAAACAACTTGTCCTTAAGTGCCCAAATGAATCTCAATGAGAATAATTTCCTCCATTTAGAAAAGAAGCTGAAGAAGAATGAAATTTTATATAGTTTTCTTTTTCCTGACTCTCCTTCTGGGATGAGCTAGGTGTTTACTTGTAGGAGCAACACCTCAAGATAGGTTTTTATTATCATGAATTCATTGCTGTATTGAGCCCATTAGAAACAAATTGTCGATAGTGTTTTATGGCTGTAAAATACAAGAAAAAGCCCAAAGGGTGCCCAGACAAAGGACCAGTAGTAGGTTCTCATAGGTTATATACTTAGGTCTCTCTACTGAACAAATAGGGGAGGGGAGTCAGGAATCCTGCATCAGGTCTAAAGATGGTCTCAAGACCTAGGTGAAGAGAAGGGGCAAAACGGAGGGTCCTAGCACATGGCTGCAGGGTGAGAGATGGTGCTACATGCCCATCAGGCAAATTTCTTTCAAAGGCTACTGCCACAACATGGATTACCCTTGTCTTTCCCACTCCTCTCTCCCAAGACAAAACTAAACTAAAAGCCGCAATCCGTCCTTAACCTGCAGGATTTTATTTACAGCAACACTGCTCAGTTATCCTGCTGGATGAGGATAGGTACTCAATCCCCCCCAAAGTTATTAGACTAAGAACATCAAATAAGGAACCAACTAGTGTGATCTTGACACAGTCATAAGACAACGCCTATATGAGGATTTTGTAGACCCAGTAAGTGATGGATATTTTCCAGCACCTTTCAAAGTCAGCTACTACCTTTGGCTTGTTTGGATGACAATATTCCCAGTTCCTCTGATCTCTGCTAAAGCACGGTGTACAAGACAGACAGACTTGCCAGGAGGGTTACTGGCAGAGCTTATGGTAGATACTCTGAAAACTCTTCCCCTCAAACATGCCTCAACTGAAGAAATACTGTTTTTCTCATGAGGAAAAGTGTGCAGTATGTAGTTTCAGCTACTCTGTCCGAGAGATACGAAAACAGTACTGAAAAAGGCCCTTAGCTCCCCCTGTTTTCCTAAAAGCCTCCTGTTTGCACATGATCACATCAGAATTAAAATCATGAAGTTGAATTTTACACTTGGCTACACTAAGATATATCTAACACAGCTAACTACTGGCAGCTGTAACTCTAAAACCCTAATATGTAGGCATGAGGACCAGGGTAAGTAAAATCAGTACAAACTCCAGCTTACCCTCACCAATTATATGACAGCAGTTACACTGAATTCTTGCCACAGATGCTGAATCGGGGCTCTTCCCAGTGCTGTTGAGGCCTCAGTTGGTTATAGCAAAGCAACCCGTGGAGCCGCAGCTGCAGCACTCACTTTTATACATGCAAACTAGGAACAAGCCCTAGCTTTGAGAGGGTGTGAAAGAGTCCCGTTCAGTTTGGGTGCTACATCACAAAATAAAAGTCTTTCCTCTCTGAAAGAGAAGCATTTAGACTCTTCTGATTGATGCATTCGCTATGCTGGAGGAGTAATTTCTCCTGCATGCCCTTGACGAGTCTGGCGGCACTGATAGCCTGACTTGAAGTTTAACACTAAAAGGACTAATGTGAACAATGACTCTTCAGTGAGCTAACCAGGCTTTAATAATCCTTCAAGAACAGCTAGCAATAACTGAGCAGCATAATAGCAAGTTTCCCAAAAGCGGGTCATCATTCTGGAAACAGGGGCCTGTGTGTGTGAGAGACAATGATTACAGTATTTAATTATCAGCTTCACCGTTCCAACTGTTCTTGACCACACTGTCTACTTTTAGACAATACACTGATCGCGGTCAATGAATTTGTGCTGTATGGCAGTCAATCAGAAATCTAAATTTAACAAGTGCGGTACCCAAATTTTTCAAAAACCTTATTAGGCCAAAATTTCAAGTATTTATATGACTTCTTGATGGTATGAGTCATCACCAGATATCACTAACTTCTAGTGCTTCATGACATACTCCAAAGAATGAATATCCATTCATTGTAATTTTTTTTATGATGTGGACTGATTGTAGAAACTAGTTGGGAATAAAAAGATCACTATTACTGTGCATATTATGTGTATATACACGCATAATACAATTAAAATATTCAAATGAATTTTGAATATAAATAAATATAAATGGATATAAAAAGGTACCATAACATATACACACTTGCCTATGATTTTATTCTACATTTTTCCCATAGTTGACAGTTTCCATTAAGAAATCTTTGTAAAAAAACATTTAGATTGTATTAAAATGTTTTGGTATTGAAGTAGCTAAAAATTCAGAGGCTAATTTAGTCTTTTGTGTCACACATGTACAAATCCAGTGAAGCAGGGATAATAATGAACAGAATTGGGCCCTAAAACGTTCTAATTTGACACTAATCAGTAATAAAAGGCAATGCAAACTTGTGCTAAACTGATTACACCCATAGAGCAATATCTGTATAATGGCTTTAGCTGCTTAGCAACGAAAGTACAAGAATACCAGATAAAATGGATTATAAACTCTGATTAGTCCCAGATGAATGTTACAGTGGCCAGTCACATTAATTTGCACTGTATATCATAAATGACACCCCTCTGAGCTATTACTACAGAAGACATTTACTTTTCTGTACAAATACATGTAAGAGAAATAAGACGTGCTTTTACATTACCGAAGACAGTTTTGGTTGAATAATACAGTGATTCTTCTCAAATTAATTTAGAAAGCATGACTAAAGGACATCATAAACATATGATTCTCTTTCCTTTAATGTTTTACATTTTCTTCCACCAAAAACAAACAAACAAAAAACAAACAAAAAACCCCCATGTCACTTTAAAAATGAAACTTCATTTCATACCGTTTGCAACATTCCACTTTTCCATATTGATCCTTGCACACTATAATAATGTACTACTGGACTTCCAAACCCTCTTTGGAAACTTTTAACTGATTATCCTTTTTTTTTTTTTTTTTTAACCAAGAGGGGTCTGATTCAGAGAGAGGCTCAGAGATATGGCAAAAACAGAAAGTAAGAGCATAACTTCTGAAACTGAAACAAAATCTCCTAAATCTTAGCTGTAAAAACTTCAGCATTCTAGCACTACTCAAAGTGTGCTAGACACCCTGCAAACATACAAAGAGGAACAGTACTTGAACCACAGTACCCACACTCCAGGATAAAGCAACAGTAAGCCACTAGGTAGAACATAACAGTTAAGAGATCAACATAGTGGTAAGAAGCTCATTACAGCCTATTTGTAGGTGTCTTTCAGTTTGGCCACCATCACGTAGCTAATCTCTAACTTATAGCACTGAAACACAGGAAAAAAGCAAATGGTCTCGCAGGTCTGCTCAGGAACTATGCACCACGCATAGACAGACTGCAATTAACATGCAGCCAGTTGTACAGGGAAAATGGTTTTAGGGGTGGGATAAGTCTAACGATTTATCTGTAGAAACCTTTCTGACTTATTCTAACCTTTATTCAACTGTTGCCTCTAATAGAAATAGCTGTAATGTTGACTAAGAGTCCTTAGTTATGCAACTCTTTATCTTTCATTATGAACACTGCTTTGTACTTGCAGTACACTGTAGTACTCTGTACACAAAGCAATTTCGTTGAAGATAGTCTGAATAGAACAGGTGAGCACTAGTCCCAGAGTTAATTAATATCATGAAGTTGGATAAAAAAGCAAATGGCAGATGTTAAAAGCAGTAGCACTATAGTCTTCTAAATTTATAATGAATTGGAGAATTTATTATAATGAATTTGGAGAAGAGAACACTGAGAGGGGATCTTATTAATGTATACAAATATCTGAAGGGAGGGTGTTGAGAGGATGGGGCCAGACTCATTTCAGTGGTGACCAGCAACAGGACAAGAGGCAATGGGCACAAACTGCAACACAGAAAGTTCTGGCTGAATATGAGGAAACTTTACTCTAAGGGTGACAGAGCACTAGAACTGGTTGCCCAGTGAGGCTGTGAACTCTCCTTCTCTGGAGATATTCAAAACTTGCCTGGATGCAATCCTGTACAATGTGCGCTGTGACCCTACTTGGCAGGGGGGTTGGACCAGATGATCTCCAGAGGTCCCTTCCAACCTCAACATTCTGTGATTCTGTGAATTATCATAATAAATCTTCCACTGTCCTAAATACTTCAAAAAACATTTCCTTTCTAAAGTACTTATTAAGATAATTTCTTATAAATTATAGGGTGTGTACATATATGTATATATATCTCACAAGGTGGAGGTCTAGAAAATTTTAAGTACTAAAGGAATGTTGAAAGGGGCACATGAGGAATAAAGTGAAGCTAGGTATACCTATGTTTTGTAGAATCTCAACTTTCCATTAAAAAAAAAGTCTTTAATTTTCACAGGTCTGAAACTTCCAGCTATGAACCAAGCATTAAATACAGGAACACTTTCAGAGAAAGTAGCTCTAGAAATACTTAAGATCCCTTTCCCAGTCATCTGCCTGAAGCATTAACAACAAACCTAATGTTGTCAGTGTTTCATAGCTGATCAGTGAAGCATGACATGAGGTTGAAGTGGACACTGGAGAGGGGAAATGGATGCAGTGTCAGCATTATTGTCAGGTAGTATGCTCCTTACTAAAAACACTGAGAGCCAGAATACAGGAGAAGAGAAAGTAAAAGGAATAAGTGAAAAAAGGATGCAAACAAGAGTATCCTTGAACCTTTCCCACCCCCATGTCTGACTTTTTTCCAGTAAAAGACACAAAGTCCTGAATAAATCAAAGATGATGATAAGCAATGGGCAGTTCTTACAAAAATGTTATACCCTGTATGCTGAGTTTTGTGCAAGTTTTACTCTGCAAGAGTCATATATAGAATGCAGTATTCATCATTTACGTCCCAGCAGACAGACCACAAGCAATATTTATAAATCTATGTTTATAAATTAGGCCTCTGAAAACACTGATAGATGCATTGACCATATTCTAGCCAAAAGAGAAAGGATATGCTGCCATACTATAGGAGCATTGAAAAATACTATCCAACTGTGATACGGATTTGTAAGATAAGCTTCATTAAAATATGGAAGCTCCTTACACATAAAATCATGGATCAGTTGAGGTCGTGCCAGTAGATCTCACATTCTTTCATTCCTTCTAATGTGCAGGACTTGGTCACTGAGTTCATACCTCAACTACTGCAGACAAAACATCGTATATCAGCTTCACGCACACTATCCCAAGGTTTGGAACAGAACCCAGCGCTCTTGACTTTCAGGTCACTGCAGAAGACCACAACACAATCCCTGAAGTACAACATTTGAATACATATAATTTAAATATATAATGTCGATTTGATGGGCTTAAAGCAAACTGGTTTGATCAAAGTTATCTTTTGGATTAAGAAGGAAAATGAAAAATATCAGTCCCAAGAATATTCCTTTAAAATAAAATAATGAGTTATAAATTTAATTCAAAGACCATTGTGAGAAGATAAGTTATTTCCCCCGATCTATATAGCTCGTCTTACTGAGCTAAGTGAACAGGAGACAGAAATTGAACTTTATCTATATAAATAAATTTATAGAACTTTATTAGTCTTTCAACTGAAGGCTCCATTTCTGAAAAGCATATTTAATTCTCTGGAAAATATTAACATGTGCATAGCTTTGAGATTATTTGAGTGAAAGTATATGCTTATAGTTAAAGAGGAATATTTTGATGAATTGAAGCCACAGTAAGATTATGGTACTAATCCTGATTTCAGTGAAAATATTAATGTATTTAAAGTAGTGATGCATATAAACCAGTTTTGATCACAATATTTGTTATTTGCAGAATTTTCATCTGCATTAATAAGAAGCTGGATGGGACTGAGAAAAGTAAATTCAGATATGTAAAGCAAAAAACACACTAGTGTATAAGGTATGCTTGTTACTAGCCATTATTCAGCTTGATTTCTGAATTCCAAGGTAATTCTTATTTACTGTGATGACAACATCAACATTTAGTAAATGCTGCTAATGAAAAATCTGCTCTGTGAAAGAAAAAATAATAATACCAAAGCGCACTTACTGTACAAAGCATTACAGGCAACTTTTCTGCAGTGTCTTCACCTTATTACTAAAGGAAGATACCGCAATAAATAAAGTTGAACTCATACATTTACATTTTTGTGGAAGAGGAACAAAGCAAGTAACGTTATTACACGAAGCAAACCTCTGAGTGCTTTAGCAATGAATACTGAGTCAACATCCCCATTAAATCAGGGTGTATATGACAAATAAGCTCTACTTGAAATGTAAAATTTAATTCCAGCATGATCACTTCAGGGACCAGTTCTGCAAAACACAGCAGCCATGGTACAGCATACAACTGCAGTGTAAGTAACTAGATACTACTGTTAAACACATTTTAAACTCTATTGTACAATAGCCTTTGTCTAGATAAAGCTATTTTAACCATAGACCACGGTTGTTCAAGTAAGTATTTCTACCTGTTTTTCCGCCGAACCCAAGCAAATTGCTCAGTGACTAGTTGACTTGGTACAGTTTCATTTGTTGTCATTCATAAATAATTTATAGCTTTAATAGATGCATTAATTTTTGCTTTTAAATACATTTTGATTGTTGCTTCTTTGTAAAGAGTTCTTTACAAATTGTTCACAGGCCATGTTCAAACCTTTGATTTTTCAACTGTGGACTTTTAATTTGATTGAGTATCACTAGCTGTACTTTCGGTTGTTTGATAAGAGTCACTGGACTATGATTTGTAATTCTATGAACTACCTAGCTA
Source organism: Anser cygnoides (assembly GCF_040182565.1). Classification (NCBI taxonomy): domain Eukaryota; kingdom Metazoa; phylum Chordata; class Aves; order Anseriformes; family Anatidae; genus Anser; species Anser cygnoides. The sequence continues at coordinate 29,680,059 of NC_089875.1, read as the reverse complement.
TCAGTTCCTCTGAGTTCAAGCAAAACCACAAACTATAGTCTTGTTACATTCATTGCAAGAGTGAAGCATCTCAATTTCACTGGGTAAAAGATCTGGGAAGAGAGAAGATGACGAGAAGAATTTCTGAATATTTTCCTTCGATGAATGGCTTTGGAGAGTGAGAAGGAAGACAAAAAGCATGACAAAAAAAGGGGAGAACAGATGAGAAATACGAATGGGAGGAAATCTCCAGGAAACTAGAGGAGTAGCAGGAGAAACTTCTGGCATAATTTTTTTAATATAAAACTCATCTTTACTGATGTTACATGATTTACATCAGGCAAGTGATACATTTATTTGCATTTCAGAGTGTGGTCTGCTTTAGTCCTAAGGATGCCCCTCTTTTCACGGTTTATCCTTCAACCCTAGTAAAATCTTTCTATTATTTTCTTAATCTAAAACCTTCATCATGCTCAGTGACAGTAGTACAGTTTAAAATAATGTTAAAACATTTATATGTTCATAGATATATTCAGGTGAAATAAAAGTCTCAGTAAGTGAAACATCCTTCCATAGACAATCTGTAGGTGGAAGAATGTTACACACACATTCCTGGGCTGTTTTCTGTGTTAACTTCAAAGCATATAAAACACCAATGGAATTTCAATATATCAGGAACTGTTAAGTCATATTAAGTATTTGTTACAAGAATATTTGAACACAGTTTAATCTTGATCCTACGAGCCATTTTCCTCTGGCTTTCTCACTGCCCTATTTATCTTTCCTGACAACTTTGCTTGGAGATATTCTAATTGCAGCTTTTCTGTAATTCTACACAATTATTGCACTCGTTCATTTGTGCCATACGCATTTTTGATTATACTATGAGAATGGCTGGCAATATGCAGGTATTTATGTAAGTGCATGCATATGCTCATATACACGATTAGCAATGCTTATTTTTGTTCAAGATGCAAATTGAATAATTCATTTAATCTGACAAACTTTTGTTTCCATGAAATTGACTTAACTGCTCAAATGTAACATCTTAATAAAAGAAAAAATACCAGAATGTTGAGTCTATATGATGACTGGTAAGCGAAGGAAATTGATTTGTATATTATTTAATATATACATATATATTGAAGTCTAAACTTATTCCCTACAGGTCAAAAACTGATCCTGTTGAAATAAATGGTATATTTATTCAGATTGGCAAAAGTTCAAGCCTTAGTGCTCTGAAATAGTGAATATTTTATCAGGCTTTTCAAAAATAAAGGATTCCTCTGTAAATTCAATTATATACAATTGATATTCTAGCTGCAAGACAGATTCACCTTCTGTATTTATTGTACACAAAGCTCTCTGGACAATCAGGTAGAAAACTCAGATCAGGTGAATGACGAGAAATAAGGGATTAAAAACAGAAATAGCCTGTGAACACACTGGGTCTCAAGCACTTTGACAGGATTCAGAGATACTAGAGAGTCAAGTCAGCCACACCATCCAAATATTTGCTTACACTTAAGCAAATCCAAAACATGTGCTAGAAAGACGAAATCTATAAGAAAAAAATTATTTGTTCCAGTGAACACACCATGAGAAAAGGCTCTCATTATCAGTTCTTTCTGGCCTCCCTTCTCCCTGCTGCTCAAGTACATGGGTAGTATTAGCATTATAGGACTTACCTGATAAGCAGCATACTATTGCCTTTGTTTTTTGAATATTAACTGTGTACTACATAGCACAAGAAAATTGAAAAGACAAGTGTTCTGCCACAATCTTATTTGTGACAAGACAATTTTCGAGTTTTTACTCTGAAAACTGGATGTTAAAAACATCTGTACTTAATTCAACAAATGATATACCCTATTGGCGTACACAAGAAACACAGAAAATGGCACCTCAGTAGTTTTTTCTGTGATTTAGTTATTTACTTATTTATTTTAACTCATTTACTGCCATCTCCTGGTACTTACAAGGTAATAGTATTTCTGCTATTTAACAGCAGCCAATACTCTCCCATTCAGCACTATTGAAAAGGAAAAATCTTCTCAGAAATGTTTTTGCAATATTGCTGTAGTTTTTATGTTGCTATCTTTTATTCTGGAAATACCAAACACTGTTCCTTGGGCAGAAACCTGTAAAAGGTTCATGTAGCTTACCTTTGTCTGGAAGCAGCAGTAAAGTTGTGTTAGGTATGGATGTTTCCGTGCTAATGCCAGAATTCTCTTTTCTGTCATTGTGCAGTCTACGTCATCATCTTGAAGTATGACATCTTTTTTCAAGACTTTCACTGCATACACTTCATCTTTTCCTTTTAGTTCAGCTAACATTACCTAAAACAAACAAAAAATCTATTTGCACACAAACACATTATAGTACACGAACATACGCAGGGCTGCATAGAAGTTTGAATGCATTGAAAATAAAAAGAGATTTGAAAATAATGCAATGGTGCAATGACAATTACCTATTTGCCTAGATGAAATTGTATGTTTATGAAATTAAATTAGTGCAATTTTAGAGAAAGATACATATGGTATTCTTTAAATTTGAAACAGATCACGTGTATTTTGTTTGTTAGTTAAGAGTGTAGAGGATAAGAAGTTTTTAACCCTTCATTTACATATCTTAATGACATCTCAAAAACTAAAAAAGAAGGAACATAAATTTACTTCCTCCTTTTATCTCCCATTTTTGTTAGGGAGACTCGTGCGTGATGAACCTGACATACAATCCCACTTACTATCCTGGCCACTTCAGAATTCTTGATTTTAATTGCTGTTGTTATTTAAGGTTCAAGTCCTACACTCTCTTAAGGTCAGTTCTAGTTTGGAGATAGAGTAGGCTTCAGAGGACAGATCAGAAAACAGGGAAACTCAAAAGAACCGCTTCAGCCCTCTCCCCTTGCATCTGCAGTTCTCATATAGCCAGGAGGGAAGAGTGCACTTGTGAAACAGATTCACTTTTTAGTCCTCCTCTTAGATTCTATAGTGAAGAGAAAATCTGTAAGCACCATAAATAGAGCAATTCCCTTTCTACCCTCCTCAATTCCCTATTGTAGGATAATTCACCTATCTGGTGAATTATGTCTTGGCTGCATACGTAGTATTTTCAGCAACTTTTTAACCCTCCCGCACTCATCATATGAATGCACTAGAAATGCTTGAGTTCCTTTTCCTCCAGCACTGAACAAATCTACCAAAGAAAAACAAAGACACATAAATTGTTCAGTGAAATAAGTAAATTTGAACTGGTTGAACTGGATATTACCGAGAGGGAATGAACTCAGAACTCCACAGTATTATTCCTTGTCTGAATTTTCCAGTTTGACCACAACTATTTGCTTTGTTGAACAGTACATATGCAACTGTATGTATGTCTTTACTTCATTACCAATATCCTGAAACAGTGAAGCAGTGACATTTTATTTCAAAAGGCTTGACCTTTTACTGTAGTGTGCTAGAGCAAAGAAAATTCCAGTTGACGAGCAGGTTGATACTCATGATCACCAGAGTAAAGGCGGCTTTTACCCAATGTGTAAAGAATGTAAGGAAACTGCTAGGGTGGAAGCACTTTCTGAATATCAGTATGAGTATTTTCCAAACAGCACAGTCAAAAATAGCCTGCACACTGGGAGGGGAAGAGGGGGAGGAAGGCTACTTACCTTGCCAAAGCTGCCTTTCCCTAATACTTTGATGAAGTTGAACTCTTCAAGGCCTATTCGCTTGGTCTGGGCTTGCTTGACCTCCCCATTTTCACCATTTTCCCCAGGTTTGTTAAGCTGGTTGTCTGCTGACGTTGTAGCTGTTGCCCTGTGTTCCTCTCCTCGGTTGTCAAATGATAATGCTTTCCTAATGTTGTTTTCCAGCTCTTTGATTTCTGTGAAAATGTGAGAAAGTTTTAACTAAACACCATAAAAACAATGTGTCAGTCCGTGTAAGTTTGGGGCACAGACATTCATCATTCTTGAATACTGTGCAAAGCATTCTGTGGCTAAGAATACATATTTAGCAAACTGCTTCTCGGACCTTACAGCAATCAGCCAAAAACCTGCTGTAGCAGGAAGGGTGGCCTTTTGAAATGAACCTAAGAGAATGACGCATCCAAAACTGCAACGATAAGTCAGACTAGTGGCCAAATAGTTGTTTTAGTGATTTTTGGGTGTTCCTGTATGACAGAGTAGTACTTTGTTTTGAATCCCTTATCTTCCTGCAGCACTTACTCATCTTCCTGCTTAAGTATTTTAGTCATTTCTTCAAAAGTTCAAAGGATAGTTGGGTGTCCCAGTCCATGGAAGTCAACATGAATGAAAAAACTTACTCAGCTCCAGCTCTTATCAGATAGCTGCCAATAAAGTATTTGACAACTTGCTAGTGTCACTTCAAATAGCAATTGTGTAGATTTGCTAAATGGCTCTCAAGGCTTCTAAATCTTAAACCACACTGAATCCTGGTGGTTAAGGGATGTCAGAGTCTGCCTCAAACTTTTACATAGTACTTCCGCCTGATGGCCTTGGAAGCAAATACTTTCAGGGACAAATAAAAAAGTGAAATTTAAAAGAGAATTTGGACAAATTATTTGCTTTTATTTTAACCAAAATATCAGATATTTCAAAAATATTATTTAACAAAATGTTGCCTGTAAAACCAAAAGGTTGAGAAATTCAAATCAGTTCTGGACTCACAGGCTTATAGTACTTATACCATAGAGCTTTGGAAGCTGTTTTTTCTCAAATTAAGGGTGAGAAATTACCCAACTGTAAATAATTTCCAAAGAACGTAACACAGAAGTATCCATCTTCCTTTGCCTTGGTGTAAAGATTTTTCATTCACCAGTTTACATACATGATGATACAGAAGATGCCTTCACAGACATCTAATTTTTAAAAACTCCAGCCAGATAAGATTCTAAAAGTGCTGCTGACATACATGTTCTCTCAATCAGGCTGTTCAGCTCAAGAAATTGAAGTCATATCAGTGACAATTACAATATTTGTCTCCAGATCCTCTAGAGAAGATGCAGAAACTCTAGTATACCCTAATCGGATGGAAGCTTTTATTATCACAAACATTCACTGTGGAATTGCAATTTTATCTCAGAAACTTATTAAAAGATGGAGGCTTTCCAGACAGATAAAAGCACTCTCAAGTTCAGTTGTACTATTTAAAATGTTATCACTCTTACAATAGCACACTCTCCTTCCAACTTAGTTAGGCAAGGACTTGCCTGGTAAACTTAAAAATATTTTAAGATGACTGCTTTATAATTTTACCTTTGAAAGCCACTTAATTTCAGAGATTTAAAGGAAATGAGAGCCTTTTAAAAAAGCTTTTACAGTTCCTAACTTTCTCAGTAGATGCTTCATTTTGTGGTTGTAACTACCTGGTTGATTTGGTTCTACAAAGGTTGGGGCTGACAGCTTTTTTATTTCTCATAAAGAAGGACATTAAGTCACAATATGTATTAGTTAGGAAATAAAAAGTTCAACCTTGATCACATGGAGAAGTTGGTGCTGACTTTGACCTATCTTCTTCCGATGATGTGCTTCCAGGAACCGGTTGTTGAGTCTCGGCACCTGCAATTAGCTAAAAACATTTCCAAAAGGGCTAGTCAGCTATGAATCCTCCAGTGCAGGGTGCCGAGAGGAAATTTAACAACATTAATGCACAAGTAGAAGTATGAAAAAAAATTAAGATGCTCTAGCCCTACTGACTCACACTGACAGAACCTCAAACATACAATAGATGGCATCACATCAAATACAGATCAGAATATAAACGGAGAAAGAATCATCAATTTAAAGGTAAATAGGTTCTTTTGATGAAATAAATGTAATAATCATACCCAGTGAGAGGGAAAGTTTTGTATAACCAACTTGAACCTGTGTAGAAATTCACCCAGTAAATACATAACTACATAAGTATCAGAAAGCACTGCAAACTCATTCATGCAGTAGTAACATGACACCATCTTTTTCCAGGAGTCACAGATCAGTTACTTTATTTCTGAATTTGCTATGTTTCTGTAACATTCTAAAATGGTATATATGGGATACAAATGTGCTATAACTGGGAAAATGAATGAAACCAAATGTTTTACAATATTTTATGAAATTATGCCTAAAATTTGCCTATTCCTGCAAGTGAGAACAAAGGGTCTTTTGTCACAGCCATGCAAACTGAGATTGAAAGTGTGGCCAAATTCTGATCCAGGATACATATTATAAATCCATGGTATCTCCATTGACTTTGGATGCACTTGGGTGACCTACGCTTTTTATCCAAGAACAGCCTTGTTTTTCTTGTAATAGTAACGATAACTCTGAAACCATCACATATGTGACAAACAGTTCCTCTTTATGGGAATCACCACACTGCTCATTTATCAGCACTTACAAACAACATTATGAAGTAGTTTAGTGCTTCAACCAATCAATTACCCAATGGCAATTCTAAGCCAGAGACACATTTATGTTTTTATGAACTGCTTTGTCAGATATTATCTCTCTGTCAAATCTCCCTCCTCAAAATTAAAAAGGGAAAAAACACTCCCAGAGTCTCCAGGTTTACAAAACTGCAGCAGGTCAAAATAAATTTTGTACTGAATTTCAGAATAGATAATTTGCAGTTATAAATCAAAAGCCAAAGTCTTAAATCTGTACTGACTTAAAAAAAATAAATCTCTTGTGCAAGTCGTGTGAGTGGGATTGAGTCCTGACTTGTGAAGTTAGAATGCAGCCATAGTAATCTCATTTTTTTACAGCAAAATTACCTTTTTCCTCCTCTGCCCACTATTAGTTATCTTATCTGGAGTGACTCCAAGATCTGCAAGAACCTTAGCTATGCCTCTAGCATCCACTCCACAGTTTGGTGCCACATTTGTTTCACAGCGTCGATGTACATTCATCTTGCAAACTGCAACGAAATGTAAAGAAATAAAGTAGAATAAATACTATCTTGCCATGCTTTTTGTCTTACTTAAATCAGACCTTATTGGACCTACCAATATCTTTTTCAAATAGATATAATTTCAGTAGAAAAATACTCAGCTGAATTTGCAATGACACTTGAATGCTAATATAAAAGGACTGACCCGGTTATCATTCTTCTTCTATGACAGTACAGAACAGTGTTTTCATACAGCCCTCAAACAGACATAGGAACAAATGAAAACATTTAATGATGCTATAAATCTTAATTAGAATTTGAATTAGAAAATTCATTAAAATTCATTAGAAAATTAGAAATTTTGAATTAGAAAATAAAAATCTTTCAGAGCTTGAATTTTAGCAGTCCACTTTGCTCTCATTCTGAGGGCTCAGCATTAATTCTTCATGCACTGTTGCTTCTTGCTCTATTTTACTCAAGTAAATTAATTCCTACTGTGGGCAGGCCTAAAATCAACAGTACTTTAAGTTTTATTAGAAGTCTTTGGCACTGTCAAACACTCTTTTCCTTTAGATCATCCATATATATATATTAAGCTCTTTCTCTTAAGTACCATCTCCTGAAAACAGCATAATAGCATGAGCTAAAAAAAAAAAAAAAGGTTACAATGCTTCCAGGTTATGTGGTAGCCCTGAGAACATTAAAAATAGCAAGGAGTGGATTTCCTAGGAGCCAGATGACATATTTTATCTTAGACTTCACTGCCCCCTCGTGGAGCAAGGCATAAACCAAACAAAAGTGCAAGTGTAGTTAAATACTAGATAAATATTGAATTGATCCAATTCCTCACTTCATTAGCACTTCAATATATTATTAATCAACTACGGTTTCACTGTATAAGCTCTAAAGAAACCACATGTGTCTCAGACTAGTATCAGCCATGCAGATAAGTACTGTGTCTTTGGCAGTAATCATGCACTTCAGAAAGCAGGTGCCTTTCATTTCCGAGTATGTTTCAGCTCACAAGAAGAGCAAAAAGAAACTGCTATACGCAGTACTTTCACTATATGTATATTTAATGACAAGCTAAGTGGCAAGTAAAATGGTAGATCTAGGATACATAACAGTGGACACTGAGGAATTGAAAGCAGGACACTTGTACGTGCTCCAACATTGTAAAATGAAGCACAGGAATAACCAGTCAGGAAAACACACAAACAACAACAGCAACAACAAAAAACCACAGAAGAATAAAACCCTGAAATACACTTTTCATGGCATTAATAATTACATTGGGCAAACAAGTACATCTCTGAAGAAGGGAACATTGTTCAGCATTTGTTAAGAGAGAAAAAGCATGGAAAAAAATACATTTTAAGCTTGGATGAATACTAGATTTTGTGCAGGCAGTACTGCATTTTCAAAGCTATTAATTTGATGAACACTTAGAAAGCAATACAGGCTCTCTGAAATACCGTATGTATACATCTGCTACACAATAGGTTCATATATATGAGCCATAACACCGTTCTCTGTAGAAATGAACAAACATGGCAATATGGTACTTGAGAGAAAATATGCCAGTGAACTAATAAATTTGCAGATTAAGGGGAGAGATATTATAGCTCTGATTTAAAATCAAGGTACAAAACAATCAGGTTTAACTGAAAAATCTTTTCTGAACATATCTCTGCTATAATTAAGATAGTATTCGAATAGGATCTTTAATAATAGTAAAGTAACAGTATTTCAAGTCCAACATTTTACCACTGAGCACCACCTAGAATCACAAGGCAAGGCTTAAACTTTAGAATGCTCCGTGTTTCACTTAGCCATGAAAGAAATTTCTTCTTTCCCTTGCTGGTCAGCAATACGTGACACGAAACATTAGGTCTGACCTTCACCTATAATTATACCTTATCTTAAATAACCACCAAAGACAGTATTTCATAGATCATGCATTTATACACACATATATGACTCCATGTTTCTACCATTGAGAAGTGCACATAATGTGATTTTTGTACTTATGAAGATGACCTACCTATTTATAAAGGTGTAACAAAATGAAATTGCATGCAATTTCATTAGGTACTACTTTCTAAGGATCTGACATTATCTTCATGACATCATTCACATCAGCTCATTCATTTCAGTATTCTGTTCACTATTTCTAAAATATTACTTTCCTTTGCAAGAGTTTGTACCATATTTTCCCCCTTTTAGAACATACAGAGCTCTGTTTTAAACAAGGAGATATGGAACCAACCATTTCTGTTAGTTGGTTTAAAATGACATGAACATACCTTCCAACAGTAGCTTCATACACAGTCCAGTTTGTACAGTCCTTAAGCTACAGAACATGATGAATCTTTTGCTTTCTGAATAGAGGGGCTAGGCAGATCGTCACAAAGCATAATTCATTCAGATATCAAAATACCTCATCTTCTGGATATGGGCCCAAGAAATGCTTTGCCTAGCATTCAATACATAACAGTCATGTCTGAAGCTGATATTAAAGGAAAAAGTTGCCAGAATACTAATGTTTATAAAGTTTAACAACCACAAACCTGAAAACACGGAAGGCACATAAGATGAAGGAATGTAAATTCTAACGTCTCTAATTTTCTGCCAATTTCTAATTTCCTGTGTGGCAATAATCCTGCATGGCAGCCTGTGTAAAATTTGTTTCTTCACCTTCTGCATTTGTTACTGGTTGGTGTTGCAGACAGGGGAAAGAACACTTTCTAAAGGTAATGACTATCCCTACAGCATTCCACTATTCAGTTTGTATTAATCCCTGTACGTGCTGGAAGAAACGGAGTACCTTGGAAGCAGTACATATTTTTTAATTACAACAGAGAAGGTCTTTCCATATCTACTGCACTTACAAGGAAAAAGAAGAGATCTAAAGTGATAATCCTTACCTTTGCATTGTAAACCTTGTCTCAGAAGACCCCAGAGCAATGAACCACAGTGGTCACAGAAAGTGGGTACTTTATAATTGTGAATGCTGAACTTGTGAGGCATGTTGACACTGAAACGCTGGGATCCCACTTGCTGAAAAAGGAAAGCACAGCACATTTCATTCTAATTATTCTTTTTATATTCAGTGTACACTGAGGCCTTTTATGTTTTGAAACCACACAATTCAAACAAGATGAAATAGGTCTGTGCTCAAATGATCTTTCCATTAGGTATGCTCCAGATTTCTTTTCACTACTTTATCTGGGGGAAAAGAAGGGGAAGGGCTGCTGTTGTCCAAGAGACAAAGACTAAAGTCTACTTCCTAGTACTTCTGGAAACAACAAATACATAGCTATCAGGAAAGATCTCTTAATGTGGAAGGCAAGGAAGTCACTCCCAATTGTTTTAGGAGCAGGAGGCAGGTTTAATACAGGACTAAGAAAGAGAAATATACCACAACCCACTTATGTTCTCATATCCCACTGTTCTTTAGATTATGAAAACAACAACAATAAATTGTTGTGCTTGAGGATTCCAAGGAATGATTACTTACTAATTAAAGGATGTCACTGATAAGTTTTTATAGCAGCCACTGTACAGCAGGAGATTTATTTCAGTATTTTTCCTTCCCTTTCCTATTACTGCTGGCTTCTCTCCAGTGATCTAGTACCCCTTCCAAACAATGAAAGCATTATATCAGCAAAGCATACAAGTCCCCACTAGTCTGGAGCCTGGGAATATAAATCCACGCAAGATTTCCTATCTTCCTGTGGGTACTATGCAACAGCACTAGACAAACACAGTTCTTTATCACAAGAGATCAAGTCTTCCACATAAAATATGGGTTGTGAACCAGATATTAAAGAGCACTTCTAGTTTGAACAATGGTGGTCAACTGCACAGGAAGAATGAGATGAGCTAGTGTCTCAATCATATTCAAATCAAAGTTGCAAGAGTGGCTTAAATCCATAGCTACCTATAACTTTCTAATTTAAAGCTGTGCTTTTTCTGATATATAAATTTTGGCTTTTAACAATTAGAAACAAAAATGTACTTTTTCTGCATGGCCAATGAACTGGGATCACCCACAGGAGATTTCCCCTGATTCACCATTTCACTTGATCCTTTAGTGAAAAATAGTAGGCCTTTGATGTCCAAAACACGATAGTGAGAATTCAACAGGTTTTTGGTTAAAACACAAGCAAGAAAAACACTTCTGTGTAAAATAAAGCATTCATAGGCTACAGCTGATGGTTATAATTGTTTAAAAGAAAAAAAAAGCAAACAAACAAATAACAAAAGCCATACAACTCAGTCCCCTCCTCAACTGTCCCCTATCAACCCAGCCACAAAAGGATGCATCAAAGCTAAGGAGTCTAAAGAACCTGAACACAATGGCAGTCATACCACTCCCTGGTGTATGACTGTCCACTGAAATTAACATTAATTTATTAAGCAAGCCTTAATGCCATCTTAGCTGAGATAGCCCTTTCACCCAAATGAAGTATCACTTTCTGCCCTGCTCTGATCCAGAGCAGAATGTACTGTTGGCAGATAAATTTACTTCCTTAGAAGAACAGCTCTGAAGGCAGCTCATTTCATTTTCACGTGATGGCCTCATTTGTTGAAACGCATGATAACATAAAGCACATATTTTCTTAATTCCCTTTATAAAAAAGGAAAAGCTTGCTAAAGTTAGAGAGTACTTATGCTGGAAAACCTGTTAGCCATGCAGTCCGTACCTTGTTTTACCACTGCCATCGTATATAATACCCAGGGGCCTTCTTCAGTACATGGATGGTTTTTGTTCTACATTTTGGCAGCTTGGATGCAGTCTTTGTTGAGGTTTGGTGAACAACTTCTGGGCAGTCTTTTATGTTAACGTAAGATACCCAAACCTATCCACTGCTAATGACTCAGCCACATGAAATACAGGTAAGGGATAAAGGGCCTGAGCCTCCTTCTTTTGAGTTAAAATGACAAAACTGGTATTAACTCCGAAATGGAGAATGTTAAAAATGGGAAAAAATTGAAAGAATTTACTGATATTAAGCATGCAGATGTTAAAAAAAAGGCTACTAACTAAAAATAAATTGCTTTACAATGATTTCCATTTAAATGAAACTATTATGATATTCTGTCATTCCAAAGTAAATGTTATATCTTAACAGGACCAGAAGGGCACAAAAAAGTCTGTAACACTTATTGATCAAATACAGGAGATGACATAAATTTGAACAGATAAAAGAGAGAGATTTATCTAGAAAATTTATTTTATAAACATTTACCTCATCATGAGTTTCCTGTTTTTTTAAGCCAGCACACTTCGTGATTATAAGTTCATGGCATCTCTTGTGGACTACACAAGTACAAACTGTAAGAAAAAAAAGAAAAGAAAAAAAAAAGAACAACACAAAAACAGATGTAAAAATAGTTTTCATGAAGATTGATTTTAAAGACTAGAAAAGCTGGGACCTGAAAGGCAGGCTGCAAGTGACTGTCCCTTGGTGAGTACTATTAAATAAGCCAGCCTTACAAAGTCAGAAGGTAAGGGACTTTCAAGACTAATGAATTTTGATAGAATCACAGGCTGGTTTGGGTTGGAAGGGACCTTAAAGATCATCCAATTTCAACCCTACCCCACTCCCCCACCCCCCATTGGTAGAGTCACCTTTCCATTTTAAGAGAACTAAAACTTATCTGCCAAAATCTAAGTATGTAAATCTACAAATTACCGTTTAAAATAATAAACACATTTTTTACATAACATTTGATTTATTTGATAAAGCTCAGGATTTCCACATTACACAAGACACAAAGGTAAAAACAACTCTTGTCTGAAGAGACTCCAGTGGAAAAAAGACACAAAGGTTATTCATTGTAAAATTCAAAGAACAGAAAAAAACAAAATTAAACTTTCCTTCTGCAACGTGTTATTATATGTTGATAACAGCAAAATTGTTTCAGAGGGCTAAAATGCTGTGTCAATATTAATACTGATTACTTAAGCAACAAATAACATTTATAGATATGACAGATAAGATTAAAAATTACAAGGACGGTAATACTGCAGAATTCAAGGTCATTATTTCAAGAAAATAACCTACTCTGAGATGTAACTGAGTTTTATTTTCCTCTAGCATTGGTCATTGTTGAGAGAAAAAAAAAGGAATTCAAGGAATCTCTGCTGTATGCTAATGAAGCATTTCTTCTTATATCATATAAAATGGTTATTTGCATTTATTTATTTATTTACAATGAAATTTCATCAAGCCTTTTGTAACCAAAAAATCATCATTAACTTCATAATTTCTACTTGACAGATGAGAATTAGGTAGAAAAATATCATCCCTGACTGCATAAAAAAATTAAGAGTACGAGAAACTGAGATGAAAAAATGGAGTTTAAAATGAAGAACTTCTGCAGTCTTTGCTATAACCTTCTCTAATGATGACCTCTACAATTATCTCATCCATTTAATTACAGTCTTTGCAATTACCTGGCATTTTTAAACAATGAATCTTAAGCAGAATAAAGACTTCACAATTTTAAAACGCATGAGGTGAAAAAAAAAAAGCAGCCAATATCACCAGGTATGCCACCCTATTTGGATGTGCAGAGAGAGAGAGCTAGGATTGGCTGCTTAAAGAAGTTAACTGCGCCACTACTTCACACGTGCTGCCTAAGACTTGAAAAATCTTGGAAGAAAGTCTTGAAAAGTCTTGAAAATCTTACTGTGACGTAAGTCTGGAAAGACTGAATCTTTGATGAGACCAACATATTCTGATTGGCTTGTGCTAAATTCTAATTGTTGTACATTTAAATTGCCTGATGAAAATATCTTATTATTGATATGTTACAACACATACATTCAAACCTCTCCCCCAGAGACTTTCTCTTACCTTGACACTGGTATCCCTGTTTTCCTATTACACCCCTGAAAATAAAACAATGATTTAGAAAATATTGAATATATATTTCTAAAAATGAAAAATATTTTCCCTCTATTTATTGAACATGTACAAGTTTAAAATAATAGCTTCTTATAAACAGTAATCTCATAACTGCATTCCTGGACTGAGATCAGTTCAAAGTAGGTACTCCATTTCATTTGCTAAGAAATAACATATAGGAAGATAGGCCATGAAGGGGTTCAGAAGAAAAAACACATTTAGTTTAATAAAACAGGCAAAGCCAAAGGACACAGAGAGAGATGCCAAACCATAAGCAGGTAAAATAGTCATTAAGAAGGTCTCTAAATAGACAAAAGATGTGTTTGTCAGTATTACTGCTCGAAACCGTCTTTGCTAACCTAAGGGCTAACTGGCAGACCTTTCCTAGAGGAATGTAGTTGAGTTCACATACAATGCCATTACACTGTTTCACGTTAAGGAAAACTGATTCATTACATACTCATACGAAATACTATTTATGGAACATGTCAGATTTTATACGTATTAATGTGTAAATCAGTATGTCTAGGTAACTTTGGAAAACATCTATAGAGTTGCTGAAAAATAACTGAAAACTGAATGTCTCCATCTTTTTTCCCTACCTGAAAATTGTGAGTACTCAGCATTAACGTAAATAATTTATAAGAGGGAGTTCTTGACATATACTGTAATAACAAAGAATCTGTAAACTATGAACCCCAAAATCACGAACATTAAAAGTCTAATATTCTCATCTTCCATTATCTTCAGTATGATGTACAGGAACTTGGCATTCCTTGGGGGAAAGATGGAGATATACAAGTATGTAACGAAGAGTTCAGTCATCTCGGCACATTGTAAAGGTCCAACATTAGGTCTAAACCTACACTTAGGCATCCAGAGAATGCTAGAGTGTCTGTCTACCTAGAATTCATGGTGTGTACTAGACAGGAAAAGGCTGAACTTTGCAGCTAAGAGGAGGAAAAAAAACAACAACCAAACAAGAAATTCTAACATTCATGATGGACATTTGACAATCTTTTACTATTGTTAACTTAATATTAAAATGAAGATAAAAAAAGCTACTATATGTCATTTGTGCTTCAGCAAAACAGGATGGCATGTTAATCCTTCATCTCAAAGTTGCAAAGAAAACAAAGTAAAAGTTGCTTCATACCATATAAAATCTCTGCAATGTGAACAATATGTTGGTTGTCTAAGATAGGTGGCCATAAACTTGTGTCCATTAACCTGATGTACTCTGCGTCGCACAGCACCCTGCCGCTTCCTAGGGCGCATTCGTTCCCGAAATACACGTTCTTCATTGTCTTTGGGTGCTGAAACAGAATAAAAAAACAATAAGCACTAGTTGTATCAGATAGAAATATAGAAAAAACTCAAATGCAAAAAAAAAAAGTGATATTCTCCAAAAAAAAAAAAAATCCTCTCTAGCCAGCAGTGCAAGGTAACTTTCCTAAGCTGTGTTTTTTTTGTTTTTTTTTTTTGTTTGTTTTGTTTTGTTTTTTAAAAGGGCCAGGGTTTTTGTTGTCAAGTATAGGAACTTCTACTGGTTCCAAACTTTTATCTGTAAATCCACGCTAAACTGGGAATGAGTGTGCTGTACTTGATCACTATTAAGCACCCCAACAAGCTCTTCAACAGTAATTACACAGTTAGATTCACCGAACAGCTCAGACTCCCACCTCATTTGACCTTCATGGACAATAAGTCAAAAATCCACCCAAATGCTGCAACTTCTCTCCCCCTCAGAAAATGCAGACACAAGTGAAGGGAA
This sequence comes from Anser cygnoides, assembly GCF_040182565.1. Lineage (NCBI taxonomy): Eukaryota > Metazoa > Chordata > Aves > Anseriformes > Anatidae > Anser > Anser cygnoides. The sequence continues at coordinate 29,664,493 of NC_089875.1, read as the reverse complement.
GCTGAATATAAACACACATTATCAAGCAGAACAAAAAATCCATCCAGAACAGTACTTTGTAGAATCTGTGGTTAAGATCTGAGCTTCAGGCTCTAATAATCCACTTTGATACTTGTACACTTTCCACAAAATGTTCAAGGGAAGGAAGTAGTTCCTCTTAACCAATTCCTGTTGAATTGTAAATGAGGTTTAATGGTAGAGGAAGTGAAAACTGAAGTTAATATATCTCAGAAGGAAAACTTGGCGAATTCCTTCCGAATACTTTGGGTCTTTTTTCCTAAGGCATTATTTTGAAAAGTGTTTCTAACACCTCCATAGTATTATTATGCATTAAGCAAATGCTCAGGATAAATTAGAAATGATGAGTAGTGCATAGTCATTAATAAATGAAAGGTTTTACAAGCTTTCCTTGAGCTACTCATATCTCTTGAGAATAGAATATGGGATTTGGAGAGGCCCAAATCCAGCCATCCACTGAATCTATGCACTTCAGTGCATATAACTTTTTGAAATGTATTAATACTTGTTATTCTCTGAATTTCAGCTACCCTGAACATTATGATGGCATAAAAATGACAACTTTAGTTTGTTGTAAGCTTTCCTTTACGCAAGTGAGTTCACCTCCAGCAATAATACAGTATTTAACAATAATGCAAAGGAAATAAATCACCCGAGAACAACTCAAGTCTATAATAACCTCATTCTTTTATACATATTTAAATAATCCCTATTTTTAAGGGATTAATCCTTCAAAATAACCCATATTTTTGTGAAATGTAAAGTTATTTATTTAGGAAACCTTAGAAAATGATCTTAAATTAAACTGATGGACAGCTACCCTGTGAAAACACAGAGCAGAGAACCAGAGTCAAGATCAATTTCTTTCACTGCATAGCAATGGCAAAAACCCATGACACTGGCAAATTCATTTACACCCTAAAAAGACCATGATCCTGACACATTAGCATTGTACAAACATTCCCTACTCAGAGTGAGATTTCAGCCTACCAAGACCCATCTGTGGGATGGCCAGAACAGCTTTGATTTCATATTCCAAGTAAGTTCTCAGTAAATAAAGGTTGGCTTACATACAAAGTTACCCTTTTTATTTATGTCAGAGAGTAATCAAAAGTAATGGCTCTAACTTCCCTTCAAGAAAGAGACGTGAAGTAACAAATAATTAGAAATTATGCTTATTTTTATGAGTTAAATAAAATTGCAACTTCTAATAAATACCACAGCCCCTTGGGACTGTCTTTCACAGAGAAAGCATAGCAAGTAGCTGGAGATCCTACCAAAGACTCCTATTTCCAGCTTCTCAATGAATTATTGGCTTTACAAAGTTGCTGGAAATATTTTTAAAATTTTTATTTTAAAATTATTATTATAAGAAATAATTCTATATGTAATAAAGAACAGTTCTTTCAGTTATCACACAGATTTTAGAATTTGCTGAAGTATGTAGCCTGGATGTGATAAAGTTAAAATACTTCTGGGTATTCCTCTCTGGGAAAGGTTTCACAAAAAAGTTATCTGCTTATATGAAAAGAACAAGGTGTTCTGAATGTAGGCAATTCACAGTTGATACGATAATCAGACTACAATGCCACTTTCCTCCTTTTTGTCTTTTTTTTTTTGTCTTAAGTGTAACACTTCACTGATAAGCACATGTAATTTTACAGAGCAGTTGAAAACCCTTTTGACTAGATAAACAGAATACCACAATACTAGGTATTTTTTAACAACAAATTCTGAAAAATAGTTTTACTACTTTCAGTTCTATACTTAATATTTAAGTGAAACTCCATTTTTCACTTAAAATGTTTATAGTTAAAATAATGGAACAGTGTCCTTGTCAGAAATGAACTGACATGGAAACATGGTTCACCAGTCATCTGGGGGGCTTTGCAGTGGTATCGTATTCTGTGTTACTTGCCCGCAGCCAGACATCAGTCCTTCACCAAACAGGCTTCGGCACAAGAGCAATGAATCCATCCACGAGCATTACACTCAGTTCAGTAGCTCTGTGCTGGGTTTACATAAAGTTCGGCTAGCTCAGTCACTGTTACTCAAGGAGATCACATAAGCAATGCTTTCCTACCATCCTCAAGCTATGTCTTGCACGGTTGACAGTGATGTTCTGGAGCAGAGCCCCAAAACAAGGCAGCTACTTTCCAGGTGGCTTAGGATGGGACGAAGTGCCCGCTGCCTCACACCCAGGGCTGTGCGCTACTCCTCCCCACCAGCACTAACAACACTCCTATGTTTAAATTAAAATCCATTTATCCCATGCTGAACAGTCACACTGGAGATATTCATTTAGTTGCCTTAAGCCATCCACTCAGACGGTGAGCTCCAAAGTTTTATTATTTTTTCATGAGCAGGAAAGTAAAGATTAGTAGATGTCAGAAAACAGTGAGTAGTTTGGAAGAAAAAGACAGAAACATTTTGGTGATAGAGCCAATTAGTGTTTTCAAGACTTATTTTGGAAAATACTGTCATCACAAACAGAACTGACCTTTTAAAACTATTTTTAAAGGAAAAAGACTTACACTGGTATATAAAAATACTATTAAGATGTAGCATGGTGCCCAACTGTGACATTTATATTCTTAGCAGAGGAGATCAAATTAAAATTAAGTGAATTTGTCAAAGTCAGTCTATAAGCAAGTTCCAAGATAAACAAAAACTTCTTCTCACAGCATTTCTACTAAATAGTCACAGAGGGTTATCATTTCCTCAGAAAAGCTGTTTCTTTATGTAAAATACATTCTGTTCCCTGTTTTGATTTGGAGCCCTTCAACTCTTTGTATTACTCAGTTTATCCTATTTAAATTTCATTTTCAAAAGAAGGAGTAAGAAAGGCTCATGATCATTCAAATTGTTCATGGAGAATACTGTCAATACAGCATATTGAATTTAGGCTTTATATGATGGTACTTGAGAATTGCCAGATTTAGAACTAATTTTGCCTTAAAACTCTACCCAGTAATGCCATTGCTTCTTTTCACTGCAGCCAAGACTAACTCTCAGTTATTTGGAAAACAATAGCACATAATTGCTTTTATATACTCACGTATATACAAATATATTGCCTACAAGGCTCACAGTTCTAAAAAGACTTGCAGGCTTAAGTCCAAGCACTTGGCGAAGCATTATAAAAGTCAACAGAAGTATTTGGAATGCAAAATTCCACAGAATTCATAAATACTTGCAAAATGGATGTTTAAATGTACTGTCTGGAACTTCATTTGACACCCTTAATCACATCATATCTGTTAAGTACATTTTATAAGTCTTAGCTTAAATGACAAGAAAGTAGCACAGTGTACTCCATAACCCTCAAAGGGGGCAAGACGGAGGCTAAAGACCCTGAACACTGAATTACGAAGGTTGTGACATGTTAGGTCTCTTTTCATACTAACATTGTTTGAGCACAAAGGAAAAAGATCTAGTGTGGAACACCAAGTGCAACAGATACAATTACCCTGTGTAGCAAAGTAGGCCATTTCAGTTCTTTGTCATGTAAGTTTCAAGTACTTACAGAATTCTGAAAACAAACAAAACCATGGAAAAATATTGCAGAAAATGAGAGACAGATGACATGCACAGAGAAATTTCCCAGCTTTTGCTGTTGCTCCAAAGGCTGACTTCTAACAGGGAGTGCTTTGGGCACCTCCCTTCATCTGGAGTGGGGTTACACTGAACAGCAACAGTGTTTGGGGAAGAAAAACAAAGCCAAACTATAGGCCATGGATAATGGTAATTCTAATAGGAACTGGAGTAGCTAACATAACCCCATTCAACAGAGCACTGCCATTTCCAAAGTACTTTTCACCCTGGGCTTCTCTTGGGCATCCTCTCATACTGCACTGCCACCTATACCTACAACCAGCAGGCCACAAAAACCAGCCCATTTAACCCTTAACAACTGCCAACCCTTAATAGTTACAACAGAGCATAACCAAACAAAGACTGATAAGGAACAATGATCCTACTGATGTTTTATTGCTGACGATTAAAATTAAGAGCTTTTGTATCATGATATTTAAATCCTTTTCTCTTCAATCAGCATGTATGCAGTGATAAAGAGGTTTTGGTCTAACACTATATAATGTCTAAGCAGAGCTTTATAAACATCCTGTTCAAGTAAGACTATATTGCTATTGACATTTTTACAGATGAGGAAGGACATTAAGGCGTGAGAGGTCATTTGCTTGAAGTTACATTGGAAAGCGAGGAGGGGCAGGAACAATACCGAGGACCCCTCAGTTTCAGGACTGAGTGTAACCAGCTCTTTTCACATCAAACTTAAGTCTCAAAGGATCATTACCAAACTCTACTTTGGCCTATGCAGAGGAAACATATATACTGTCATCAAGATTTCTTCAGGCAAATTGGTAGAGGATTTTGCCTTTATGGCTTTAATCTTTAAAGAAAAGAAAAAAAAAAAAAGCTAACCCCATATATTTACATTTCCCTCTCTATCCTTCTAAAAGCCTTGCTTAGTAGTAATACATGCAATAAGCAGACCTCATAACTTTGAGATGAAAAATAGTAAGGTAAATGCTACAATATAATTTCATAAATGTGTTACTGATGAAAATGGACTGGGTAGTTTAACACAAGTATAGAAGAGCACGCAATTTTTCTAAGTCTTTTTTTTTCTAAAAGTATACAATTTCTAGCCTATTAACAAAGAATAAACACAAAGGTTTTGCTTACTATGTCTTGAATCTGCTTTCTTGTGGAAAGCTGACAGGAAATGTGTTGTTTAATAGGAGAAGAATCAGATCTGTAGGTAACTACTTTGTTGTTAAAGAAAACAAAGATGATGGCTGTTACAAATTAAATGAAAAAATACAGAATGTGCGAGTTTTAGAAGAGATCAGTGTATTGACAAGTCATGTCTATTAACATCAGTCAGTTACTGAATGCATTGATGAATACATTGCATTTGAAAGTACACCAAGCCCAGATACAGTGGGTAATTTTCTAGCATAGGCTCAGATTCAGATTTATTTGCATTCAAAAACATGAACACCTTTGAAAACATTACCTTTGAAAACTCAAATTCTATCCAAAAGAGAATGTAAAGGACTCTGCCTGTATGTATTCAAAATTCTCCCTTGACACTCAAACAAATAAAAAGTGATTGAGGTGTGATGGGCATGTTCTTTTTCAAGGCCTCTTTTACTTTCCTTTTTAAAACAGCTTTAAAGGTATCCTCAGTTGCCTCATACTGAACGATTATTAACTCATGGCTCATACTTTCTCTACATACTTTATAATTATCCCAAACACATTCATTAGCTTACTCAAAGCTGAAGGGACAGCAGTATTCCCCGCATCTTTTCAAATGGAAATACTTTCCCATTTGATTCAGTTAGTAAAGGAGAGCAAAGTCGTGAAGTACTCGGAAGTCTCAAGGATACTGAAAGCCTGATAGCAATTCCAGCTTACGGAGAAGTTTTATTTACTTTTCAGAAATTTCCCAACCTTGTTGGCTGGCAACAATGCAGAGCTTGCATTCAAAACCAGTCGTGTGGAGCCTGGTACGTGAAGGGACGCTGCCACCACAGCTGTGGCCCATATGCTCTGCTGCAGGAGAGGCTGGGGGCGAGAGGGAATTAATTCCTATACTTGCTCAAGCACATTTCTCCTCCAAATGACACTTAGACTTTAGAAAAAGTGTGTGAGATGAGCCCTCACACCTTTCTGTACTCCATCTCCACAATGCCCAACAAATTAGTGACTCTTACAGGCTTAAGGTATTAATGACACGGAGTTACTCATTGTCTTCTGCAGAGGATCCCACTGTGTTTTAATAAATCTAGTATTTAATGAACAGACTTCTGTTTTGTAGGAACTGCTGATGTGACAACTGGTAGGAGGTAGGTATAAATATTGGATGCTATATCTGGTTTTTAGTCCCCTCCTAATTCAGGCAAGTGGAAGTTTTTTGAGAGACACACAGATAATTGGTTCTTGACTTCATGCTGGAGGCAAAAGTATAAATTCCTATACATATATAGTTGTATAATCCATACAGAAAGCAAATCAGTGACAGATTCTTCCTGCTTCCTCCCAGTTTCTTCATGGGTGGTATTTAACATAAATGATTTTAAGAAATACCACAGGGAAGTTATTGATGTATGACAGGTTTTCTGAAAAGTCCATTTCACATCCCAAGGTTTTTAAAATAAAATTTTAACTTCCAAGATATTTTCTGCAGAACAGGAATTGGAGTGTTTTAAGTTTTAAAGGAGACAATACCACAGACAATAGGACAAAAAAAAAAAAGTCAACGCTAGCTAGGGTTATTTCAGTCTTCCACTGTTATCTTTCAGAAGCAACAAACAGCCTCACTCTAAACACAATGCCCTTATGTCAGTAAATCTGCAATTGAAATCAAAGAGGTGGAAATGTATTCTACATATGGTAAATACTGAAGCTGTTATCTAGGAGAGAAACCTCACTCCACTGAATGTAATGGGTCTGCTCCTGCAGTAAGTAGCAATGTAAAACAACAGTACAGAACAGTTTTTGTGCCATATCTTGAACTGATAAACTTACGTGGCAGAATAGGAATTTGGTCTGTGACAGTGAAATTCAGTTCATCTTGATACAGTGAGTAGTATCAGCAGTCTGGTGTTAGTACTGATATTGGTAAGTCCTGACAGGCAAACAAGGTGCAATATCTCTTATCAAATCAACTACTTATTAATGCTACAAGAAGTAGATAGTTGAATGAACAAGCTACATATATAATGCATTACATTATTATTATTGGATTATTATAATTATGACCAAGCCAAAAGCCATCCTTGGGACTAGACTTCCCTATCTTTTTTGATGCAAGTCTGCAAACATGGCCTGCAACATGCATGCACAGTGCTCATCAGAGCATGCCCAACCACTTGGGATGGTTAATGCTCTGGTGACACGCTTATATTACCTGTCTTCAAGTATTACCTGGTATTATTATTATTCAGGTATATTATCTTTAGCTGTCTTCAAGGAAAGATGGAAAATGTGACAAAACATTATGGTCAAGGCTGCTGTGGAAAACAACCTTTCAAAGTGGTGTAGATATGAACATGTATTTTAACAGAGCCCCAGCCTATGGAAGTATCTGCACAGTCAGCCGAACTCTGCAGGGCCAACACCTGAGCTCCTGGCCTTTGTCAGCTGCTGGAAAGGAAACGCTGTTGTGATGCTAAGAAGGAAAACAAGCATTGTGAGAATTCTGGGACAAAGCCCTTTTCCCAGAGGTAACTATTAAACCAGACGGATCCTGAATGACAGTATTTTAAGCAAGTGCTTGTGATAGATCAGAAAAGTAGAGCAATCTTTTCTGAATAGTTGCAAAAGCTGCACAGTGAGTGATGAAACAGAATCTTGTATGACTGGGGTTTTAGGACTTTCAGAAAATCGTTGCTTCTCAAATATTTTTTCAACCCCAGACTTGTTCATTCACCCTAGAATAACAAAAACGTAAGTGGCAGGCACCTAATAGATGCCCTAGCCCAGCCTCCTGCAGTGGGAAACAGGCTCACATACCTCAGGCATCCTAGCAAGCATTTTTTCTGCCAATTCTTGAAAATCTCCAGTGAGGGAAATTCCCTCACAATCATGTATCTTGTTTCACTACTCTGTCAGGCAGTCTCTATTGCTACTATCCAACCTAAATCCTTTTGCAGTCAGTTATGCTGGATGAGTGAATGGCAACCTGAAAAAGGAAGTTTCTTCCAGCACAAACTACAGAAGCATCTCTAGCAAGGCGACCATTAGCCTGCGGTACACTGCACTCAAAAGACCAGGGCTGGGCATGGCCACAGACAGAGCAAGATGTCACAGAAAAGAGCACTGGAGAAAGTATGCATCCTTCTCAAGACACAGCAAGACAGAAGCTGCTTTGAGATGAGCAGGTCCCTGTGGATACCCCAGTTACATGACAGCTGCAGAAAAGCCACGATATTTGAAGGTGAGAAGAGGAATGAAAACCACTTCCATTCTTCAAGCTACTAAATCTCACAGTCTTGTTGTTGATACTGTTTCCAAGTTCCCCTCCCAATAGCAACAACTTGTTTTCAGCTGAATTTTTAAATGCACATTAAAAATAAATAAATAAATAAACTCACTGGTGCTATAATCTCCACATTAAACATTATAATTCCACGTGAACACCTTAAGGAAAAACACCGCTTACCCATGCTGGAGGAGGTGGCATTCAAATCAGCTTTATAATGGTTACACATCCCCTACCAACCAAAGCTCAAGCCTGTGATAAATGTTGTACAGTTTAATGTTTCAGGGTGCTTCACAATGGAAATGAAATCATCTTCCCTACAATTTGGAAAGATGCCACTCTGAGGAGTCACCATTGTAGCCTTGAGTAAACTTGAGAAAGTTTACTTTGGAGAAATAATTTTTATATTTTTTTATACTTTTTTTTTTCAGTAAGATAATAACGTCTTGCTTGTATCCACGGGACAGAGAGAGTCCACTGCAGAACTGCTCATGATTCAAAAGAGCCTCACAGGGTGCCTATGTAACAACTAAGAAAGCAAGAGAAGATCGCCTAGAAGCAAATTTATCCCAAACACAAAGAATTCTTCCCTGTAGTCTGACTAATTTTGCTATGATTTAAAAAGCACTGAATCCTGAATACTTTGGCTCAAAAGTGCTCAGGAAGGCCAGAGGGAGTTTCCAGGGCAGGCGGAATAACAGTGATATGTTAATATGTTATTTAAAGATTTCTTTCTTATACTTCCACATAATCTCAATGTTCCCCTTTAGATATTTTTCAGCAAAGTAAAAGAGAGGCTGTAAAAACTGGGGAGCTACTTCCCTCCCACTTAAAGTAGTAAGACACAAACTACCTGTACCTTCATGTAGGCAAATCCACTAATGAGACAATAATGTTCTGATAAAGAGAATAAAATTTGACCACAAGCAGTAGGATGCACTATTACAAAAAACAGAGAAACAATCATTTCATTGCCACTGTTTGTCAAATGGGTTCAGGACGCCACATATCTGTTTTATCTCACTGTAACTCTACAGCAGCTTTTTTGCTTAGACAAATAATTTACAATAGTATTAAAAATTCAAATTGTTAGGTTTGGGGAAAGAAATCTTTTAACAGTAAAACAAGGCAACAAATTATTTTTATTTTAGGATAACTTAACCGTTCTTTGAAATAAGTTGAAACTGCGTTGTCCATAGAAACAGTATCTAGCCAGTGTTAAATTATTTCTTGTCCTTATGTCATGTTCTTGGTCACTTTTAGTGTTACAAAATGCACCATAATACCTTGATACATGTTAGAATTATCTGGTTACCACTGATGTCTGAACTTCTCTACGCCAGCTCTTCAGCTAGCCATGAAGCCAATCTGGTAAAACTCTGGAGGGTCTGGCGGAATGGCTGGGGATCAGGGTGTCACTGAGAAGTGCTCTGATGAAAGTCCCGTCACAGCAACCCGTGGCTGACAGCCAGTCAGCCTGGCACAAAGATCAAGCTTTCTAATAACTGTAAGAAGCGTTAAGCATGTTTCTTCTTTGATTTCACCGCTTTTATCTTTTATAGATTGGTTCCACACGCTAAAAACACACGGTCCTAACAAATACCTTTGCTCTGCAGTAACACCTGCACCTGACAGGCAAAATAGCGTGTCCTCACTTGAACTGCATGGATATTTTTTTCCTTTCTTACAGGGAGTGGTGAAGGAGTCTATAAGCAATCAACCTTTGGACTTTCCATTTCTCACAACTCTATTGTTGAACTGAATAAAACCGGTGAAAGATATTAGTGTTACCACCTTAGAAAGGATTGTTCAAGACAGCAGCCACCAGTAAATACCTGTCACTTTTCCCTTTTAGGCCCAACACATAACTCACGACGTACTTCCAACGGGTGGTCCACCATGTCGTTGCCCTTTCTGGTTTGCATCTTTCAGTAAGGGCCAGATTCTGACATCCCTGTCACCCTCTACCAGCAACCTCATCTAGTCCATTTCCTAATTTCCTAAACAGGTAATTCAATTCAGTGAACTAATTAATTCCCTCTTTTCACCATCTTTCTTGCAAATGTGGGAGGAATTTGTCTCATTCTGATAACATCCTCCCCTTCCCCCCCCCCAAAAAAAAGCTTAATTAAGAAAGTGTCTGACTCATGAGCAGTGCTATTAAAGCAACTCTCCCAACTATGTCTTTCAACATTAAATATATTATTACTAATTTCCATTCAGAGAACAATAATAGATATATTATGTAAATCCTGAAGTACTCAAATGATTTATTATCAGCATACTGCTTTAAAACCCCAATTTAGCCAAGCATTTCTGAATATGGTTATAAAAAAGAGCATATTCAGGGTGCCATGGATTTCAATGGAATTCTTCCGATCTCCAAAGCGTTACTTACCTACCCTGCTAGATGGTAAGTCTAAGCACTGTAAAAATGGAAAACTGTGCTAAGCAGTATGTTCTTTTTCTCTCCCAGGCTTATGGGCAAAACATCATGAGGTAACTCCAAATGGTGAGTTTGCATCTTGTCAGTAGGGCTTCACTCTGTTATATAGGTTTTTATGGCAGCTAGGGGAGGGACAGACTACACGACCACCCTTACCACCTACCATTGCCAGAACAAGTATCTCTCAGTAACAAGATCAAATAAGAGAAGATCTAAGGCTTCTTATTTGGTTTTGGATTTCAAAGTACAGGTTATTTTAATGTCCAAACAATACATAATGATAAAACACACACACATACACACACACACAAAAACAAAAAAAAACCAACAGAGTAATAAGGTAAGACAACAATTTTAACTTATCCTATGTTTGCGGAAGGAATTTGGGGCCTACCATGCATTTGCCAACAGCTAAGCAGCGCTAATTTCTAATATTAGACCACTGCTTATAAACACGCTGTTGATTTTTCCTCTTTCAGGTCCTCAAGCAACAGAACAGTAAAGAGATCTCTCTCCTGCTTCTTATGACTCCCAGCAAAGTTTTGCAGCATTTGATGTTTTACAAAGTGTGCTAGCTGAAATACAAAGTTACATGAGAACCTTGGCCCTTTTTAAACACAGCAGTACATATCCAGCCCTCGCGTTACACGGAAAAGCTTTAAATATGTGACATGAATACATCTAACGACTGAAAAGCAAAAAAAAAAAAGAGCCCTGGTGTGGGACACCCCCCAAGCTTTATCATGGAAAAAATTTAATTTTCTCTGTGCACTGGATACATTATTTCAAATCACTATGGGTCTGGTCAAACTGTGTCTTACCTCATGACAGACACAGTGGTAGAAGAGAAAACTGTTTGAAATGGGTTATAAAAACTTACTTGTTCCTAACTTTTGCTATCTACTTGATATTCTGAAGTTTCTACCTCTAGTGTTCGCATATTTATTTAGTCCCTTTTCTCCAGCCTTTGGAAACAAAGACATAACAGTGTCTTTTATATTTTTTAGCAATTCAGTGAGCACGTGATCCAAGCTTTCATATAAAACGAAAAGTGCTCCCCGCTTACGAAGAAGATGCTTAACTGAATACTTAATTTCCAGCTGAGTCAGAATTTCAGAAAAGATTTTAAATATAAGCTGCCTGAAGTAATCTAACAGGACCTGAGCCATTTTTTCCTGACCTATGGCAGATTATATCACTAATAAAAAATATACTCACAGAGGAAAAGAATTGGGAAATGCCTTTGAAGAGGCAACAGATGTGTTGATTGAGATAAATTTTGTTTTCAACAGTTCTGTAAAATTGATGTAATATTCAAGAATTCTTAAGAACTTACTGATGGAAGCAGCTGGCAAGTGGGAAGGGTGGGATGTTGGCTGATGAGGTACCTTACTGTGGGAATTGAGAAAAAAAAAAAAAGACATCCAAAATGGAATCAGAGAGAGTTTTATTCCTTTCACTTTGGAGAAAGGAACTCAGAAAAATAGGACATGAAAGAAAAGGGAGGAAGGAATGAAAGCAACCCCAGCTCTGATGAAAGAGAACACATCAGAGAATACTTTCTTTGCTCATTGTGGGAGAAACTGCAAGAAACACGGCCTACAGCAATCAGTGGCTCAAACTCCAAGACCAGTCTGAGTTGAGGATCCTTGTCAATCAACAAACTAATTTTCTGTCTATTCATCTGCTATAAAGGAAAGTTAACTCAACCTATTATGGAAAAGTCATACATAAGAACCAGCAGATATAAATGTATAAAGAATGAGCTACAGAAAAGCATTGAAGATCTATTTAGAACCAGCAGATATAAATGTATAAAGAATTAGCTACAGAAAAGCATTGAAGATCTATTTTTTTCCATGGGGTTCTAGGTACCTGTCTTTCACAGCTCTAAGAGAATGAATATTCTCATGCCTAAAGCAAATATGTTAGATTCACTAAGGTTTTCCCAAAGATAGTGAGCTAATCAAGGTTATTGTAACAACTCAAAAAAATTATACAGTGGTTTACACCTGCTATTGTTTTCTGCAGGTATGTGTTAATTAACACTAATTCAAACTATGTGTAAGCAGACAAGAATAGATACAGAAAAACAGCTTACCAAGTTAAGACAGTTATATTTTGTATTGCATTACATTACTCTAAACCAATTTTTCTACTTCAGCAAACCATATTACTTTCTAGGACCAAAGGCAGTTCAGTATTAATCCCTACAACGCTCACTGAAGGTTGGCTTTTGAAACATGTGAAGACTCTATACAAGAATTAATCAATGTGTGTGGGAGAAAATCTGCTCTGAACATTACTTGAAACTGTACATCTTCCAAGAAAAATATTTGTTAAACTCTGGGCAGTGCATCTGTATGCTGTAACTGAAAGAGAAAATGGAACACAGGAAAAAATACTGAAATCTTTTGCTTTTCTTCTTCAGCAAAAAAATCAAATCAAATGCTACTTCAAGATCCTAGCAGCTTTATCCCTATTTAGTCCAGAAACTAAATCAGACAATGAAAATGGAGACAAAGCAATTCTTGGAATTATTGCTGATTGAATGTTTCTCTTATTCTTCCAGTGCTCTGTTTTCCATTCAGCATTGAACTTGCCTCCTACATCAACAGCACTGCCTTCAGCTATCCTAAGAAGACAAAGAAGTTCTGATGCTACCGACAGCACAATCTCATCTGAAAACTTGTGCATGGTGCAAGTCCGAACTGTAAGGATACACACTGTTAGCAATTATAAAATACTAACCTCTAAAATGTTGTTCAATTTATTGTTTTGTTTATCAACATGTCAAGAAATAGCAGACACTTTAAAAGAGCTTTCCTTAAGAAATTCAAGTCACAGCCTACAATCTCAAACCCTTTCTGTCCTCTTTGGTTTCCCAAGTACCCTCGCTCATATTCAGACACTCCATAATTCATTTTAACTTAGCCTTATCAGGTTGCTGAATACGGATGTGAAAGTTAGCTGGCTGTAAGTTAAATATATATATATATATATATATATATATATTCTGTGCCTCCTTATTGCTGCTGTCACTGATTTAGCTGTTCCCATGGTAAACTTGAATACCACCCCAGGAAGCTGTATCACCTATCAATTCACAAGTTGGGAAGTGTGGTGTATGGAGATTTGATTTAACAGATCCCAAAACTGTCTGCTTGAAGGATGTGGCAGTTGAAAGCTGGAGGCTGGATTGCTTTTTTTTTTTCTCTCTTCCTTTTTTTAAACTTGAAGAATCTCAAGAAAACTAAGACATATGGCAGTATTTCCAAGTTGGTTTCTAAGAGATTTTGATTTCCCACGTACTTTCTCTAAGTGTGAATTACCTAAGAAGGTGTCAGAAGTTCCTCGAAAAAATCCTCTTAAGAGCAGTTGTCTTTAGAAAAAAGACTTCTAGAGAGAAGATTCCCCTCCTCCCCCCCCCCCCCCTCTTTTTTAATGATTTTGACAGCTCTATAGCTGGAGCCTCTGACTTGACTATCTATGACACATCACAGCACTCATGAATTATTTTTTTTATAGTCATTTCAATATATAAAGAAATTAAGTTCCTCCTTAATAAGGAGACAAAAATCTCCCTAAAAAGATTATCAGCCAGAATATTTTACCATCAGAAATTACACAGGTAAGAGCTAATGTCTTCTGTAAAACCTTTTCCTATAATAAATACATATCAAAATCAAATATGTACTTACACATGGAAATATATGTATCAAATATGTACTTCCACACTCTAAAAGTTTCTTTAATTACCTTTTCCATGAACATACCAGTAGTTAAATAAAAACACGTAATGCATTTATAGAAATAGAAATAAAAACATCAAAAACAGTTTTCAAGGTAATTTTGACTAAGTAAAGCCTTTTTCATAGTCTGCCTTTTTCTTTATTCCATAACCTAAAAAAAAAAAAAAGTAGCCAAAAGATTTTAATAACAAAGAAAAAAAAATCTAGAGGTTCTTTTTAAGAAGTGTAAAAGAAAGACAAAGGAACAGAAACAGAGAATTTCTGAATTCTGGTACTCCAAAACTCTCTTGAAGTAAAAGCGACTCTTCACTATTTGTCCTGGAGTTGCTACACATCTCACAGTAACACAAACCTTTCTTTTCAGTGCACTTGGAACACTCCTGAACACCCAGTATCAAGCAGTGAATCCAAACTAGTAATCTGTGAATAGCAATTTTGTGCACCTTCATTTTTGGCTCACCACAACAAATCTACATTAGAAAGTATGGGGTTTATACAATGCAGTAAAGCTGGCTGAACGCAGCTACTTTAAAAAAGTCTTAAATCCTGTATCCCAACCTGGGTATTGAGAACAGCTGCCCATACTCAGGAACTCAGGCCACCATGCCTACATCAAAGAATCAGTTTGCCCATTCTCCTACACACAAGGACATGGTCTTTGTGCACACAACACAGCCTATTTCATGACGGGAAAAAAGTCATAGAAATGGGCCAAGAAAATTAGAGGCAGCTAAGTGATTTTCAGCCAGCCCACACAGATCATTAGGGGGAAGAAAGCATTCCTCTGTGCAAGCATTAGCACTATTATTAGCAGCATCTAAACTTATTTAAATTAATTATTGCAGTATCTATTCCAGCAGGCGACACAAAGTGCACTTGTCCCTTAGAAAGAAAGAAATAAAATCATTTGGATATGATCCTCCCTCTGCATTGTAATTGTCTCTGCAAGACACAAGGAAAACAGGATAAGGAGTATTCCTGGAAACTAAGGACAAAAATAAATCTTAGTTTAAGGGAGGTCATTTTAAATATTATGATCAATATGCTAGAAGTGCGGGTTTGACCAAGATGGATTATAGTTGATATAGAAAAGTGTAGGAAGCTGCATCACAAATTAGAAGTAGCAAGATCCTAGTTTGACATTTGTCCTGTGGAGTACAGAGAGATAAGTCTTGGACTTGATGACCCTTATGGGTCCCTTCCAACTCGGGATATTCTATAAGCAAGTCACTGCTGTCCACCAGCAGAAATCAAAGAGGTGTAGCTCTACCACCGCACCAGAGGCACTTTCTGAATCACGCCTTCTGGAACTTGGAACCGCTGTAACTAACGTGGGCATTTACAAGTGTTTCAGCTACTGGGGCAATCAGGAGATGCAAGGAGCACTTGGCTTCAGACCAGTGGAAAACTGTAGCTCTGTTCTGAACCACAGCTTTCCCCCCCTTCCAACCCCACAGATGTGCAACTTCATGCTTCCACTCCAGCGCGTCACCTGTCTGGATGTACGTGCAGCATGCATACCTACTGACATCTATGCAAATTCTGCTGAAAAGCTACCCTTTCACACGTGACACGGTAGCACTGTCCCACGGTATGAACTACTTCAGCCCACTCCTCAAAGTGCTGAATTATCACATCTAAAATAACCGTTCTCCACTCAGAAATCGGGCATGTACTAAATGAAATGGTCCCGATGAGGGATCAGCTCTGATGAATTGCCAGGAGTTTGGAATTATATTGCTGTAACTTCACACACAAAAAAAGAATTTCTGCACATACAGAAAATAAAGATTCTGGACTAGGTTTTTAAGGTGCTTTGTAGTTTCCTCATTACAAAAAAAAAAAAAGGGGGGGGGGAATCTCTCAGTAAGTGTGAGTCTTTTTTAAGAAATTAAAATAGAATTTTTCCTCATATGCAATATGAAATAACAGGTTATATTAAACTAGGCTAAAATTTGCTCACTTTTTAAAAACATTGCTATTACTTTCCTTTAAGCTGAACTCTTGAAGAATGTAATTTCTCTTGTGATCAATTTTTTCTTCTAATGCTGTCAAACACCGATTCTCCCGCTCCCTCCACCCCCTGGATCTCAGAGGAACAATAGCTGGAGCTGACATGGCTGTTTTTATCTACTATATGACATCTTACAAGGATTTTTTGTACATCATCTATGCACTAGTCACAGCGACTATGACAGCTCAAACTTTTGGAATAATGTTCAGTAATGAAATGAATCTGTGACAGGTAAAATGACAAACAAGATACATTCCTAAGCGCCCTCAGACTGATAATGTGCTTACAGCTAACATCAGGTAACTGCTTCCTTGCTTCCTCCTGCCTGATTGCTAAATAACTTTTTTTAAAATTTTATTATTACTATTATTATTCTCCTGTGCTTTTTTCCCCAGAGTATGAAAAATACAAAGGACCCCATGCTCATTAGCTTGAACATTACACCTCTGAATACTATTTTAACTCTGTACGATAAGTAAGAGCTGTTTTTTAAAGATTCCTCCACCTGGGCAGAAGCTAGCAACCAAAAACTGCTGGCAGATAAAAAGAAATCTTAGAAACAACTGTGTCCAGAAGTGGTACCTAAAACAGAGCTAACCATAAGTACCAAGAGCTTTTATCTATACTATATGCCATAGCTGTATTTTTCAAAGGGAAACTAATACCACAATGTTGTTAGCTAAATAAAAGGACAATGGGATCCACATGTCACTTTGTTTTGTTCATAACACAACCATACGTGCAGTAGATATACTACACAATTAGGTATCTTAACAAGTTTGTAAATCACCATCTCTCTGGCTAACTAACTTTATCCTGTATCAATATGAACTGAACACTCATTATATAAAGCTTTCCTTTCAGCTTGGAAGCAAAATGAAAGAAAATTTGTAATAAAAATCTCCTAAACATTTAGAAGTTATAACATTTTTTTTTTCTATAAAATTCTATTTTATTTGAAGATTGCCATCAACCAGGAACATGACTAAACCCTCACTTGTGATTTTCATTAACTGTGGAGTGATTCAGGCTGGAAGGCGCCTCTGGAAGTCTCTAGTCCCTGTCCCAAGCAGGTCTGGACACAGCAGCTTGCTCTGGGTCTTGTCCAGTCAAACTCCAAATATTGCCATAGTTCACAATCCTGCTCCAACAATTACTCCGTTTAGCCTCTGTTGGTTTACTTAATTTTAGCTACAAAGACTATCAATGACAAAGCCAGCACCACACCCCCAAAATCTGAGTTTAAACCACTTGATCTAATAATGATCAGACTGCAATATTTCCTCCTTCCTTTACTGCCATAGGATTTGTCGTACAAATGTACAAGATACAGTTTTTCAGTTTCCAGGTGGTATCTTCTTATTCCATCATGGAAAGGTTCTTTAGAAAAATAAAAATAAAAAAGCAGAAGCTAGAGCGAGACCAATAAAAGCAGCAGGCGATATTACATAATAATTAAAGTGCTTAACACAATAGAACAAGTTAACGCAGGAGACCAAAGAAAACTTACTACTGCTTAAAGCTAGGATGGATACCCCAAATCTTTGACATCGCTTAACTTGAGGATGACCACTACGACCTAGATACCTGCTTTCTTTCCATGTCAGCATGAGTGCATTATTCTGAAGTCTAAATAAAATGTACAAAGAGGTCATTAAAGTAAATAAAATGTATTTATACACATGACAATTTCACTAACACTGCCTTGGCCATGACTGTCCCCATCCCATTTGTTTTCTTATCTAGGGCTAAGAAGATAGCTTGTGTTATTTGTGTGCATAAAAGCTGGCAAGATTTTTTTATATATAATTTACAATGAAGTGGGTAGGCAGGCAGATAGATTAATCAACTTCTTAAATTTAGTATGTATGATTTATTGTGAAAGGAAATATTTTTCACAAGAGAGGAGTTCAGGATTTTTTGTTTTATTTTTGGTTATCACATCTTTCTAACAGATCATGATTCATTCACTAGTCTTCAGGGAAGATCAGTGCACACGAGTACTTTTAAGCCTGGTGCCTGCACTATTTAAAACCCATTTGCTGCAGTAACATTAGACTTCTGATGAAGCCGTGGCATTTCTGCACGTGTAGTTGTAAAATGAACTCTGGAGAACCCTGCAGCTTAAGCTGGACTAAAGTTCTGAAGAAACCAAGCTTCAAACCAGCACAGAATATGGAGACTTCTCAAGACCAGACTGTACTTATGTTCCTATACGGAGTCTTCAGCACAGGGATGTGGACATATTATGCCCTGAAGAACAATTTTAGAAAAGAAAGAGGATAAATATTTTTAATGTACCTGTTATGTGGCATGTTTTTATGGGAACATACAGCATGTACAGTCAAATGTGATGTAAGAATAGATATACACAATTCTCCTGTGACCTCCTCTCTGTGAAATTTATAATCACATCTTATCTATGGAATCTGAAGGATCACAGAAAGCAAATTTAACAACATAAAAGTTCTGTCTTGCAAACTTTACTAATGTAAATTCTATTCTGCAAGTGTGGTACCCCTTTCATTATCACCCATTCTATACTCTGTCACTGGCATAACATTTGGGCCTCTTGTGCAGAGCTGTCATCAAAAGGCAACAACACACAGAAGTATTTTTTTGTCTTTCCTATTGCAGCAAATCTTTTTCTCTTAGTGCTTGTGGTTTCTCAAGACTACTTCAGCTCAGTGACTTTCCACTAACTCATATTCTGCTTCCAATTGTTGCTAAATTACTAAGAACTGGAAGTAATGTTTTGAAATTTTCAGTAAAGAACTTCTAAGAAAGGGGAATTCCTGGGAAACTTAGTCTCTCCAAAAACTGAAACAGTACGCTAACACTTAATAGAAGTTGAAAAAGCAAGTCAATTATTCAAGTAGGACAACTACAGGAGGTATAAAAATCCCGGGCATTTGAAAATAAGAGGATTCAAAATCAAGACGAACCAACCTTTGAACAAAGTTATTCAAACATCACATCCTCCATCTGTCTTCCAGGCTCCAAGCTCTACAAACCTTTCAGTTATAAGTGTATACCCCACATATAGTCTATGAGTTACAAAACATCCCATGAGACTATTAGCTACGGTACAATAAATAATTAGAAATTTCATGGCTCTGCATTATGAGAGTAAGCAGCAACCATCGCATATTTTATCACATCCATAAGTTGTACAATGTGTTATTTTTTAAATTATACTACCTGTTTTAAGTGAAACAAAAATTTTATCCTCAGTCACTCATGTAAACTCAGTTATACATGGCTTTTCCAGCTAGTAATAAAAAAGATGCCCAACTGCCTTCAAAGAACGTTATAACTTACATGGAGACACCACCTGGCAAAAATTAGAAAGGGAATAATTATCTTTAAAAAATAATAAATTTTAAATTAACAGAAGCTTAGTTTGATAAACATGGTCACATTTACATAGGACAATATAAGCTGTTATTAGTTGCAGGGTTGTGCTGTCATTTGCTTTAATTGGTTTCCTTTGCAGAGTGAACCGAATATGGAGTTTGCTTCCAAAATAGGAACTCCAGAAAGAAAAATTATTATCACCCTACCGAAAAAGCTCACACCCACAACCGTTAATGAGCTTATTTTTTTGTTTCAGGTGACTGCAGTTTCTTTTTTGTTTAGCAGAACTCATTTAAAATTTGTTTAAAGACTTGCTCCTGAACAGCTCTATGACCTAGTTTAAAGAAAATGTAAAAGGATTGTATTTTTGGCTCTTTAAATCAAGGTTCTTTGGCATTTACAAACTTTGCTGAATCGTTTTGGCTGTGGTGCCTTTCCTTATCTGCCCAAGCAATACTCAGCAGTATGGAATTTGCTTCCAGTGCACACTAAAAGTGCTAGCATTTTGCAAAAACCATTATTTCTTTAGCGAAACATCTTTCATTCTATTTTACAGTATAATTTCAAAGCCTTTTCAATGCAGCCTTACAAAGTCCATCAGCACACTATATATATATATATATATATATATATATACACACTTAAATGCATCCAAGAAAACCTCCTGGGAGGTGTGTGGGTCTGTCACCAGATGACCCAAAAAACACCACAAGACAGAGCCTCTGTTGATTAACACATGAATATAGGACCTGGTACTTCCAAGCACAAAGGAATGAGCACTGAGAATCAAACACTAAACCTGCTTGTCTGTAGAGATTGACTTACTGAAGATTTCAAAATCTGCAAAATCAATTAAAAGAATGAGGTTTTACTATTGAAGATATTCTAACTAAATTAACAGTATAAGGCAGATGACTGAGATTCAGAGTTAACGCTCAGTAGAGTTAATAAAAAAGAGCTAAGCAATTTAATTACACCTTTCAAATCTGCCTGCACACATACACACCATACTTCAACATTCCAACTTAGTTTCATCCCTTCCACTAAAAATATCTTTTATTACAGAGGAGTAAAAGCAAAAAGCTTATTCAGAACAAAAATTATAATTTCAGACAATGCATGGTGTGAAATGACATGTACCTTGCCATATTAATGAGTATTTCAGTAGCAGCACAACTTACGTAATAATCATGGGGTTTATGGCAGCTGGTTATTTTGACAAGAAATCTGAAGGAACTGTATGAAAATAGCACAGAAAGAAGGAAAGAAAAGCAATAGGTCTGACATGCCAGATACCCTTTTACAAAGCCTGTGAAGTCTGTCCTTTGTTACTTTTCTTGGTATTGATAGCTAAGGTCCAATTTTGAATTCTGTGAAAAGATTTAAAAAAAAAAAAAAAAGGAATTGGAAGTAAAAAGACTTAAGGAATCCATCTGCAAACATGTTTCTGCAAGCCCCTCTCCCACTGAAATGGAAATTGTTACAAAGGGAGCAGACCTTTATTTATTTTTTAAGCAAAGCCTAACTTCCCAATATATTATAGTGAATGGGCAAGAATACAGAAAAAAAGGTTTAGTCACGTTGCTCAATTGCTCAATGGTGGTTTTGGAAAATCTAATTTAATATTTTATTTCAAAATGTAGAGACTAATCCTGTTCTAAAGCACCGAAGAGATTTATTACTTCTTTTCAACAGGAAAAAAAGGCTAAGCCAAGAATATGCAATTTACAGTAAATCCGAGCAGTTGAAGAGACATAATTTTACTGATTTAATTTTTTTCTTCTAAACATGTCTCTTGAGGTTTAAACCTTATAAACACAACAACATAAGTTAACAAAGTCTGACCATGTAAAATAAAACAATTGTGATAATCTATAGCTGTTTTTTTACAAAAACCACAGCAGTATATGTGTCTTAAAATGGTCGCAGATTCTGAACAAGATAACCACTTGGTGGCAGAAGAATCAATGTCTTGCTCAGAAACTGTACTGCTCTCAGGAAAACATGCAATACGATGGGTTTGTACTGCACAGTATATGGTTTGTGGTTAATAATGCTGATGAAAAATGCACTGGTTCATTGCAACTCAAACCATAGGGCTGATAAAGGCATATATTTTCTTATAGCATTCTAGCTACTTCAAACTGAAACGTGACTTTATAGATTGAAAGTTTTTGCAGTTGGTAACTTGAGTTTGCAATAAAATCGGATTAGTTTACATGTAGTTGTTAACAAAGTTGAAGAAAATATCTATAATCCCACATTCAGTTTAAAAACCTGAAAGGGTTCCATTTGAACAGACAGAGTAAGTAGCAGTGCTTACTGAAAATTTTCTATCCCCATCTGTAAGTTCCAGGGAGGCCTTTCATGACTCTCAAAACAGGTCACTAGTTCAATGTATTAATGGAGGCTTCCGAGAGCTGCCTAGTTTCCTTTTCTCTCCTCTGTTTTGCACCAGAGCAAGACCCTCGGAGGACTGAATGTCACTGGCCTGGTGGAAGCCAGGGGGAGCTGGGGGCTTCTGACAGCCGCCAGCCAGCAGAGCAGCGGCTGAACCTGGCCGTGACACAGCCCCAGTCTGCCAGAGCAGACCCTGCATGGCTGCTCAACTGTGGGGTGGCATGGTGCCCACCACCCAACTGACACCCACACCTGCACCGTGAAAGGAACCGGCTCCTCGCCATCGCTCGCACGCAAGCTCCGGGACAATTAAGCTGCTAACCCAGAAGGTTGATTTCTGAGCGAGCCTGAAAGCTTTGCCGGCTCACTGAGCTCAAGTGAAGCCAGGCAGGAAGCGTACTGAAGCAAAGCTCTAGAGAATACCTGCTGTAAAATGTACCGTGTTATTATTTTTATTATTTTTATGAATTAAAACAAATTACTCTGTTTAGCAGCCAAAAGCAAGAAGACACAAAGGGATCTCACAAACTTTTTACAGCCCGTTGAATATAGTTGCCACTATTTATAACTTCAAATAACTACACACGCTGCTTTTACCTCTCAACAGTTGATTTCTCTTCTCAGCATTTACTAGCAAAACTGTAAATGCCCTCAGCCGGATTGCAGCAAAATAAAAGAAGGAATGACAGCAGACGTAGATCCCATAATGACTGCTGTTGATGATTTCTTGTCATGTTCATAGATACCAGACAAATCTGGAGCAAGGTGATAAGCTTCAGTGAAAAAAGGATAGCATACGAGTGCACATTTGAAGTGAACATGGGGGCATTTACACCGGCATTTTGTCTCCCCCCAGTTAGGCGTGCCTCTCTGAAGCAGGCCTCAGGCCCATCCCCACGTAGCAGGCCTTGTTCCACGCTACAGGGTGCTCTCACAGAGCACAAACCGGACCCCTTTTCAGTAAAACCAAGCCAGGAGATGAACTCTGGCAACTTTTAATGGGCTCCCACTGCTGCTGGGGATCTCGGGCTCGGCACCGGATGAGAGCTGGCCCGGAGTAAAGCCTCAGAGCAGGCACAGTGTGGACGCTCGGCCTCACAGGCCCCGTCCTCCTGCGCTGGGCTGCGTGCTAAGGCGGGCACGGCACGGGTCGGAAAGCCTTTGGGGAATCGCAACAACCAGCAGCACTGCTGCCATCTCAAATTGCTTTCAGGCTTTCTTTCCTGTATATTTCAATGTGTCTACCATGGCACAGCTCATAATAATGTAGGACATTAAAGTACGAGTGTATTAAAAACAGAAGAAAAAAACCAAACATGCAACATACCATCAAATGCTTTTACAAAAAAATAATGTTTTTCAACTCTTGGAAAATCCACACTAGGTTACTGATTTAAGTAAAAATAAGCATATAAATAAGTAAAAATAATAAAAATAAGCATTTTCAGTGAAAAAAATAAGCATAAAACAAGAAAATCGCTGAAAATTATTTTGGCAATATAATTTTCCTTTTTCCTTCCTCAAATCACAACTATGATACAATACTGAGGAAAAAAAGACACTGGGAATCAGTAGTAAATACTTTCTGAGAGGAATTTGCATCTCCAGTGTCTGAGTGACAAAACATTCCTATTAGCAAATAGCACTTGAGCTAGGTCCCAGTATGCGCCATTAAACAATGTTAACCTTTTTCTCCTTGGGATTTTCCTTCAAAAGAAATAAAATACGATAAAAGAAATATGCAACAGCTAAAACATAAATTAAACATAAATAAAATAAAGTAAAAGGAAAACAAAGACATTTATATTAAACAGGTTTTCAGCTCTGCTCGGCACAGCCATGGTGGAACATGCTCATTAGTGAGTTCCCACTGCATGTGATTGTTTTGTTTGATTGGTCCCACTTATAAGGACAAAAGTTTCAATTTGCATAAATTTATTTAGAAAGAAATATCTTGGATTTACAAGATCAATTTCAGTTAGAAACCC
Organism: Anser cygnoides; assembly: GCF_040182565.1. Classification (NCBI taxonomy): domain Eukaryota; kingdom Metazoa; phylum Chordata; class Aves; order Anseriformes; family Anatidae; genus Anser; species Anser cygnoides. Next base: position 29,640,504 of record NC_089875.1, on the reverse strand, counting down.
TTCAGGTTTTTCCCTTACTAGGTTATACAAAGAATGATAACACTGCCGCTTCCTTTCAGCTCTTTGCTCTGAGGAGGTTTGTTAACTCATGCACTGCTCTTTGCTACGCTGCATCCAGGAGCGTGGGGGCATCGCGCCACGTCGATGCACATGCATTCATAGAATAATTCAGGCTGGGAAAGACCTTACAAGGTCATCTGGCTGTGAGCCCATTCAGAGCAGGACCAACCTCAAACATCAGTCAGAGCTCACAGTACTCATCTGTGTGAGCGCTCTCTGCTTCTCACTTACAGCCTTATGACATGCATTTGAATAATTCACGAGGTCGCAGGTTTCTCTAGCCACAGTACTAGAATAACAATAGTACATCATTTGTAAGTCATGAATTATTTTACTAATGCTTATATATCCCTTGGAAACATCAAAACTAATAGCAAAGCATAAAGTATATAAGTAGAAGAAAAAATAAAACATACATTTTAAAAAGGTACTTGAAAACGCTTCTAGATATTCAGGTGTATTCTCTTACTGAACAAGTTGAGAAGAGAGATGAGAGTCTTCTCTTTTCCTCTCTTCTCTCTTCTATCTAAGATCCAAATCCCGTGAAATCACATGGCTCAAAAGCTGGCTGCTGAACAGCAGCAATCCAAGTAACGCTAATACTGGTAACAGAGAGTTATTTCCTATTCAAATTACAAGAAAAAATAAATCACCGAGGTTCCTGTTACAAAGTCACTTTTCACTGTCCTAAGTCCCCGCTGCCAATAGAAGAAGTGACCCTGTCCCTCCCCTCACCAGCCTTCCTGAGCGTCACCTCCAGCTCTGTGACAGTTAGCTCAGGGCACCAACACACCAAAAATTGGCGCAAGTTGGTCGAGGGAGAGTTCCCTTCTGCTGGATTACAGTGCATGTTTAAACACAGGCTCATTTTAGCTTCCCAGAACAATTCAATATTAGACTGTATGCTAAATTTTTTTGATGTCTTCAAACAGGAAATATGAGGCTCTACACTCAAGCCTCTCCAAAAGACGCTGCCAATATGCCCTTACAAAAAGGAAGGGCTTCCTAGGCCCAACATCAAGGAGAGTAATATCAGTGGATTATTTGGAGATACAATTACAGGTACATACCTCTGAACAATGAAACGCCCTTACATTTGCGTAGCCTCTTTCATAATGGCCTATCACCAGCTGATTTAACATCTGTCGCTCTGATGCCCCACTGTTCTTTTTTTCCTCCAGCAGAGCCCTGGAAAAGCAAGACTGCTACCGAAGAATAAAAGGTGGTGATGTCTGAGCTAATGATTGGGGTGGCTCTTGCTAAAAAGCTTTGCTTTTCCTTTCCTGCAGAGAGCAGGAATGCTGCTTTTTCAGATGAGCTCCATGTATTTTTGCTTTCATTCACCCTTCCGACAGCAGGAAAAGCCTGGCTTGTCACCCTTGGGCTGGCAAAATATTTTTGCCCATGCTTCTGAGAAGATTTGAGCTAAACCTTATGAAGAACAATCTGTCAGCACTCAGTTCTGAAGCGGGGAAAACCTGATGTTGCCCTCTAGGCATCCAGGGACAGCTGAAGCACTGCAACGTAAATCCTGAACAAAAGCAGGACCCTGGCTGTACGTGACCATAAGGTTTATATCTGGTGAGATCTGGTTGGACTTGCATCAGAGTACAGATTTTAAACTTACCTATACCTATACAAATAAGAGGGGACGAGTCTTCAACAAGAACAGAATAGTCAGCCTTATGGAGCAGCGCCTTCCTGGCATCAGTACCCCGGCTGTTAAGCTGCTGTTTCATAGCAGTATGGGAGAACTGCCCCAATCTGCTTGTGATGATGCTCCTAAAAGCGTTAGTTCAGCATTCCCGAAAGCTGCAGCTGTGGTCTTCCTGCTGCAGATAATTTCTCAAACTCAGTGACAAAATTAAGAGAATCTGTCCTGCAAACTTCAGATCAATTCGTTTTAACAAAGGACTGACTGTCATAGAAAATAACTTCGCTCCAGCTTATTTCCTCACTGCATTCTGAATCTTAGGGATAGATCCAAACCTTGGCACAAATTTGGAAAAAAATATGCAGAACAGCAGTTCCCAGAAATCCTTTTTTATTTCAGCGGAGTCAAACGACTCAAGACAAAAGGAGAGCTGGAGTTGCCTCGCAGTGTGAACAATAAACGCCTGCTTAAAGAGAGCTCAAAAAATACTGCAGGTTGGAGAAGGATTTATACCCATAGAGTAGACCGCACTGTTAACTGCCATTCAGGAGCTCAAGCTTCCTCACCCAAGTGTCAGAAACAACTTCTGTATCCTGTACTAGGGAATTAGCACAGCTTGGTCGTTTGGGCCAGCTCCTTCTGTTTTCCATCTTCTATCCCCTTTTAAATTTCCCATTGCCCCTGTCGCATCACATTCCACACGTCTATCCCAAGACACCGGCCAAAAAGAGATGAGAGAGTGCCAGCACTGAAAGCTTAGATAAAACCGCTGTGCTCCACCAGCTTGTTCTGCACGACGGGCTTCTGCCTCGGCTAGCATTTGTGTCTGAATTCCCCCCTTCTGAGCCACTGCTCTTTCTGTCCCTTCCTTCACTCCCAGCTTTGCTTCTCTTTTTTCACACCACTTCTGGTACAAAGAACAGCGTCCCAAATGTGGCCCAGATTCTGAGGACCTAAATACTATTTAAATCCATCGGCTATGGGGCTCCTATTGCTGGGGCACCTCCAAAAGTAGGAAGGCAGCTGGTAGGGAACACAAGGTAAAGTCACTTGGATAAGTTAGGCTGCTCGACTTTACTGTTCTCCCCCTTCCCTTGTTCAAAAAAATGTTTTATTTCCAATATATTCCAGGCAACATTTACAATACAAAACCAAACTGCTCTGTTTACTGTACTCTGAGTGCTATTAGACTGTAAATTGTTAGAGGAAACTAATAATGGAAAAGTTTATTACAATATCCTGCAGAAACCTCAGCAAACATCTCATCTAACATTATCATTGTTTACTTGCCACATTTGCTATCACAGACTGCTACTGAAAGACAGTAATTTTCTTTGTTTTAAAATGAAGAAACATTTCATTTAGCAATTTTCACCCTTTTTGCCATATTACATAGCCTATGCCAGGGTATCAACACTGAGTACAATGTAAGACTCCAGAGGGAGCAGAAGGGCTGGAACCAGGCTACTCCGTTGCCCTTGCTCGCAAGCACAGTTGCAGAATCATCAGGAACCAAAAATTGTCACCTCTGAGATGCAGTTGCTTTGCGAAGGGATGCTGTACTTCCAGAGCAGGTCTTGTGCCTATGCTCCCTTAACATTCTCAAGTTCAGTTTTGGGATCAAAGCAGACAGGACAGGTGCTGTCACAAAAAACTTTTGAAACAGGGTAGCGAGATGACATTAACTTAATCACTAAGCAATGAGGCAAAAAATCACCCACCAAAAAATATATGAATTTCTTTATAGGAGCACTATCCAAATGTCTTCTTATATTTTTTCCTTGGCCTATGTTCACTTGTCAGTGTTTGAATGCGGGAGTTCCACTTCCATTCCAGGTCTCATTTGGTTCCATTTTCTGCTTGATACTTTTGTGATTTCAGTTAAACTCAACTTCACAACTGTTCTAATGCAGCTTCAGTTTAAATCACCCTGATCAGGCAAAAGCATATCTCCCAGCAGAGTTCTCAGGATAAGTTAGTGAAAATATTGCCATGGGGCCTTCAGTAGAAGCATGCTTTTTTATTTATTTATTTATTTATTGTCTTTTCTTAAGGAAGTGACTATTATTTTGATAGGTGTTTGTTTTTTTCAAGGATGAGGGCATCTCCCGAGTAATCAAAATGCTAGCCATTACAGCACCTGTCTCTTAAGGCCCAAGGGAACCTTTAAGAGGCAAAGCCACAAAGATGCTAACCAGGATGGGTGACCCCAACTATTCTTGTGCCTGAGTGCTCTGCCAGGGATTATTATATTTTTAATGTCCAGGTTGAAAACAGAAACACTGGAAAACCCACAAATCTTCCAGCATGAATTTGCCTAGCTTACAGCAATAGTGACAGCACTTGCGGCTGTTCCTTGTCTTGTCTTTGAGTTGGACGAGGCACTCTTATTTGTAAATGCTCATACAATACCTTGAAACAGCTTTCAACTCACTGTCAATACACTACATACAGCTTATGACCTCGCTTTGTATCATGACAAAGAACAGAGGTCAACCCCATTCAGCAAACGCACATACAGAACAGCCTACATTATATGTTTTAATTATTCATCCGCAGACCGCTGATCTAATGCAATGGTTCTGCAAAGTAACACATAGCCTAAACGTCTGCACAGACTCCCCCCCCCCCCTTTTTTTTTTAAACCAGTGAAAGACATGAATTGGAATTCATTTCAAAAAAGAAGTATCTTCTCAGTGACATATTATTGGATCTTTTACATCTTGTCTTTCTGCAAGCCTGATTGACGCGCACAGAGCTCTGTGCTACCATTACCAGACCATCTCGGTTCATTGAAAGCTCATTCAGAAATCTTACAGAGACATTAGGAGGGTTGGGACTATTACGGTGAGATGAATTATTTCTTCCAAGAAACAAATATCCATTACAAGTATTGCTCCTTCTCTCTTCCCCATAGCTCGTGCCCACAGAAAACCAACCTCTCCTCTTCCACTGTTTCTCAATCTGGTCTGTGGCCCACTTCAGTTAAGAGCCATATTATACTCACACTCAGACGTCTGACTATCAAAACTCTTTATATTCTGTACTAGTATTCCTTAAATACCAGTGTTTCAAGAGAGCTTATTGGCGCAGTTTTTCATGAAGACTCCCAGAAGAGCTACCAAACCAGCTTTGCCTGCTCCCCCCGGCAAGGAAACCAGGCTGACTCCTGGCGGATTCAGACTCAGCCATGGGACCGCACCTGCAGCCACCCCGGAGCACCTGGCAGGGCTCTCTGCACTGCTGTGGACAGGAATTACTGGTAATTACTGGTAATCGCAATTTGCACTTGTGTAGCATTTACACGCAATGGAAGAAGTAAATATTGTGCTCTTTTTTGCTAGTGGAAAACCCAAGGCTACCCTCAGTGGGAGCTCCCCTGCATCACACAGCAAGACAGACAGTTAACCAGGCGCTGGGCTTTAAAGCAGACTTCAGACTACCAGCAGGAACCAGGGCTTGCCACTTAACAACACTTAGCTTCTTTGTTTCTCCATATAGAAGAATATTTGCTAGTATTCAGGAGCTTATATATAAGCACATGCTTATTAGGCTTGCCTACAGTGACTGCTCTTCATCTATTTTAAACCTTCCCTGTCACTGGGTATTTAACGTGTGGCACGCTAAGCTCTCAATAGCACGCGCAGATTAGGCTAACGCTGAGAAAGGCTTGGAGACCACATTCTCCCAAAAGCTCACGTCGGACAGGACCAGTGGGAAAGAAAAGCCTCGCAGAGCTTGCTGCTGGTGGCAGAGGTGGCAGCTGCTGGCACTCAGAGCCTGCGTGGGACACCTCTTGTGTGCGCAGCCGTGGGAGTGGGCAACGATCCACTCACTGCTCTGTGAAAACGTCCAAATACCGACATCCATGATCAAAGCAAGATTTCTTTAAAACATGTTAATGTAAAAGTTTAATTACCCATCAGATCTCCTGCCAGATCCTGCATGTAATTATAGTACCAAGTAAATCCTTGTTGCTGCAGATGCAGTCACTAAAACTTTGGACAAGTGCTTCTAAAGAATGTGGCTGTGAAAACGTCTGCTCTGAGGTGCATGTTTATGTGATACTTGTACTATTTTCAAGTTTTGTACAGAAATTAAGCAGTGTCATGAAAAAGAAAAAAAAAAACTTAAATTGTATTACTCATACAAAAGACGAGTTCTTCATATGTGGGCTGCTCTCTTTGAACAACCTCACGCATAAACCATGGCACATTTCCCCTAAAAACAGACACTTATCTCAAGAAAAGATAGATGTATATTTCTTTCATGAAATCTGTTTGTATTACTGTTAAGCAGAACCATTTTTTAAAAATTGCTGCAGTATTTGCTTAACCACTAACATATTTTTGTTATGAAAATCATTCAATATTCCACTTTCAAGCTTGCCAATTCAGTTTATCAATAACTCCTCTGGGCTTAATCAGCGCATCTATGGCATTACACTGTCATTAGTAATTCCATTAAAAGCACCAAAAAGAAGTTCACATAAATGCAATCCACTAAACTCATTTATACGGCCAAGGCTGCCAGAGCCCAAGAAAAAAAAAAAAAAAAGTGAATTGTTCTGTGATAGGCCCTTAATCTTAAACTACTGATAAATCACAGCCTGGTCCAGCCTTCATTGCTGGTTTGTAACAAACTGTTCGCTTGCACGGCTGTGATCTTCCATGGAGGGTTGTTTGATAACCAGAACAGGCAACGCTAACAGAAGTGTAATGGGGACTTTCCATAAGGATCCACCTTTTTAAAGTTTCCTCGCATCCCGCTGTCAGATAACTCACCCCATAAGAGGTGACTCTGAGCTCTGCCTTGCTGCTTGGTGGTGCACAGCCCTGCCAGCGAGAAAAGCGACACCCCCAGGTCACTAGGAATGCAGTGGCGGGGGGAGAGCTCTCTCCTGCTTCCTTGGGTGGGAAAGGAAATTGCTGAGTCCTTTGCTTGTGATTTCTCTGGCAGATAGGAGCCAGCAGAGACAGGAAACTGGAAAACCTGGCTTCTCTTCCCCATTCTGCGGCGCCCTGTGCCGAAGGATGCTGGAACCGCCTGGCCAGGAGCGTCAATGCTCAGCTCTGTGCTGGGTCGTCCTGCAGAGCACCGGCATCCTTCCCTTGCCCTTCCTTCAAATTAAGGGGACCGGATAACTGGGTTGAGCGTGCTGGAAAATATCAGTGGTACCTAAATTTTGGTCACCTAAATATCTTGATGTGAGATTACTTCTTGTTCCCTTCCAGGCCTGTACTCTGGTACAGCATCATCTTTGGAGGTTTCACAGTCTCTGCTGCCAGCCTCCAGATGTTGCGCTTTCGTGACTGTAGCCTTGCAAAACAGACCCTGGGTCCTCGATATGAAATACACACATGCTGACACTTCACAGAAAAACCTCGAGGTAAATATTCTCTTGGAATCTTAACTTGACGTAAATAGTACTTTTATTTTCACCAGCTTTTAAAGGTATTACAAAATGTCACAGAACAAAACAGAAGATGGCCACTTTTGGAAAAAAGGGAACACAAAACCATCACCATTCTAATGGCCAACGAGCTCTGACAAACTGCTCAGTCCTTCTGGAAAAGAAAAAAAAGTTTTGCCTCTTCTGAAGGAAAAACGTAGGAGAACTTTCAGGGTTAAATATTTACTCAGCCAATCTATTGAGTGTACAAACGTGATAAAATGGGATATAGATCTAGGGCTAACATTTGGATGTGTCACAGGCAATAAGGGTGGTTTATAAATATAGCTGTACATATATATATACACACATATACACACACATACTCATACACACGGCACCAGCAGGCCAGAAATACCACTTATCTTTTTCCTCCCTCTCTGTCTTTCTTCCCCCATCCCAAGTCCTCTAGAACAATATGAAGGAAGTATTAGTAAGGTCCTGTAAATGAAAAAAAAAAAAAAAGAACACCCACAAAACTACACAATCCTAAACCAATAGCTGCATATTCATTGCATCATGATTATATTTAGCATCTGCAATACAAAAATTCTCATGTCATGACCGTCAAGACACTCACGTGGTAACAAGACACTCCTGATACTGAATGTTTTTCAGGATAGAAACTTTTCTGCACTCTCTGTAAGGACTGCATGCCTAGCACATTAATTCCGCTGTGTTTTATAATTATGCCACCAATTAATGTCATGTAAAGAGGCAAGATCATAACAGAGATAAACAACATAAGAACACCAGCAGACAAACAATTATATTATTTGATAGTATTTTAATTCCACTTTTTCACCTTTTTCATCAAATTATTAAGAAAATTCCAAGTCAAAGTTCATGTTAATAAAAAGGACGAGTCAAACTGCTGTTCGGACAAGTATGAGAAGAATTTGAAATGCAGAATGGATTGGATAAGGGTAGCCCTAGATAATCTGGAAGCATTCGGCAGTTTGTATACTCCAAACAGTGCCTAAGAGTGATTTTAAGGGAAGGTATTTAAACTATCATGGGCTGAACAGTGTAATAATCCCAGCCAGTTCTTGATGCGACTAAATTCTTATCTCTTTAGAAAAAGAAATGAAGTAAATTAAAAACAAACAAGCAGAAGTTAAAAACAGTGCTACCAGGTGAAAACTACTCACTGAAAGGCAAATCTAATTTCAATCTAGATTACCCTGTTTTCAAAAAATTATTTTTTTTTTCCCTTATGAGCGGGAGACTTTTGGAAATAGATATGTCCACACGTATTTGGGCTTAATTCCAGTTATTTATGTTCTGACCATCTGGCCTATTTAACTAAATCTAGGAAAATCTGTTTGGCTTAAGACCACACACTGAGAAGAGACGCATAATTACAACAAGTAAACTGGACTTCTCACTTTGCAAATCACAGAGAAATTTTTCTACTAGTAGCAGTAGCAAATAATGAGACCTGTCTGCCTTGGGTTTCCCCATATTTTTTAATAAGTTTTTCCCTTCTCTCTATTCCGGCCTGAAGCATATAGAGCGAACCTACCCCTGCCAAGGCAGAGACTTAGTTTATCTGTCCTTCAGCTACCTCTCCTCTGTGACAGTTTTCTGCTCATGATCATTTTTCATCAGCACCAGGACCTCAGATGTCACAAAAATATTTTACAATAAAGCAGTGTGTGATAGCATTCTTTTAACATTTTCAGGTAGACATGAAAATTGAAAGAGCCAAAACTTTGCAGCCTTTTTCCATCAGGATACTTACGCCTTAGACTCTGGGATTTGGCCAGACTGCTAGGGTCTGATTTCATTAAGATTGAACAGTCTTCTGCAAAACCTAGTTTATGACTGTGTGATGAATCACATTATTTATTTGTATATTAATGAGTAGATCACAACTGGAGGAGGTTAAAGGCAACATTGTAGAGTGAATAATGTTTAATGAACTTAGCAAAAAAGCAGGATGAAGCTTCCCCTCCCCCCAAAAAAAGACTTAGCCTACTTAAATATTAAATAAAACCACATGTAAATTTCTAGAAAACTTCTAGAAAGAATAAAGAATCCCAAATGCTTCTCTCAGTGGCTGAGCATACTTTAACCTGGCCTTTTTGCTCATTACATTGCATATCATTAAACCTTCACAGACTATAATCCTGAACTGCAAGGGAACAGCCACTGAGCGCACACACTGGTGTAATCATCACCCTCTCTTCCTATAAGTGTTAGTTGCAGTAACAGCCCCAATACAGACACCTGTGTGCTTCTTGATGCTGCACAGACAAAACAGCTTCAAACCCTGCCCAGAAGACACCAAGAAGATGGATGTGATTCACTGTGTCTGCTTATTATTAACCAGGTATTTAAATTTCTTTAATAGTCTGGCATACTTACTAACATTCTCTTGAAATACAAGCTTTAAATAAAGGTTGACAGAAAGCTATGAAGAGAAAAGAGTTTGTCCTGGTTTCAACTAATATTACTGCTGAAATTATGTCACTTGATGCTTAAACTTATTTAATAAAAAACATTTTCCGAGCTCATATGACTGACGAGATAGGGAGCTCTGCCACGTGTACAGATTGGAAATGGCAGCCGATGACAACGCAAATGTCCTGAAGAATACCAAAACTTTACCAACGCCTCCACAGAAGTTAAGCCCATCCACAGCTGCAGACCTACTATTTAACCCCAACCGAAGGGGTGTAAACTTCTGTTCTGCATCTCACAAGCCTTAATTAAGCAGCTAAGCAATTCTCAGTTCTAACACCTTTAAAGACGTTATTTCAGGGTTAGATTCAGAAATAGATTTTTGCTGCTCAAGAAGTGATACTATTTGTCTGCTTCAGAACCTCTTTGGTACAAACACTGTCCTTCTGGCTTTCTGGTTTCTGTTTCCATTAAATGCTGTTGTAATGAGGCCCAGGCTTCTTAGAAAGGCTCCCGATTTTGTGGAATAAGCCAAAGCAACAACTGGTGTAAATTTAGTGCTACACCAAGCCTGAGGTGATCTCAAAACATTCAAATGTTTCTTCGTCTCTATACTGATAAAGGAATAAAAGTCAACGGTGCTCAATCTGCTTGAGTATTAAATAATATGGGCGCAGGACTTGCAGTGAGTTTATCCATCAACTTTCCAACAAGAAAGAAACGAGGTTTACTCTATACACTAGATTTTTTAATAAAATAAAAAATAATGCAAGTAGTGCATCTATCTTTTCCATGTAGAGCTCTTATCCACATAGATGACACCTATAACATGTTTGCCAATTTTCTATATAGGCTCCCAAAAGGGAACAAAGATCTCAAGCATGACAGCATTGGCTCTATCAGATTTACTGGGACATAATTTTACTTTTATGAGACAAATAATTATGTGGCACTGTAAAAGCATTGTTCTCTTAGTTGAAATATTTGGCAGTTAAATCATCTTGCAAAGAAAGATACATTCATACTCTGTAATATAATAAAGGTATTAAAGAGGATACTTTTTGTCACAATATCTTAGCTTTTCTGATGATTTCTTACACTTTAAATGAGAATAGTAAGCTTTCTATATAGAAAGTCTTTGATGATTTTTATTTTTAAAATGCTCCTTTTGCCACTTAGTTTGAAAAACGTAGAATGATGAAGAATTAGCTGGAAGGAAAACTTCATGAGTCCCACTGAAGCAGTTTATTCTGGAACACCATTTATAGAAATGCCATTTTGTCATTTTTACCCTGAACAGAAACTGTATGTGATATTTCCGCCCTTATACAACTGCACTCATTATACTGTTTCCATAACAACAAATAGCAGTACATGAAATTAGATCCCAATAAGATTCTGAGAAAATTAAGTTACAGCCTGCTAATGTGTCTCTTAGAGGCTCATACAGTGAGCGAGAAACCAAATCTGCAAAGCTGGCAGCGCCGGTGCCTAATAATAGAGACACAAGAGGTTAATTTCTCATGAAGGGAACCATGGAAAAACTGCCTTACCCTATGTCCACTAGGTAGAAAAAAATATGTGCTTGACATGGAGGCATAGGAAGTGCCACGCGGATGGATACGTCTAACCCTGTTTTATGCAAGAGTGGCGCAAATTATGGATCCTTCAGCAACAAAGAGTAACCACTCCATGGGGCACATCATCAGACAATAGCTTGTCAGCTGGAACATTTCTTCCTCACTCTGCAGTCCTCCCTTTCTGTTCCAGATAATACACACAATTGAAGTGTTTAAACTTTTATAATTGCCTCTAACTGAAGACTATATATAATTAATTTCTTTTGGACACTGCTTTGATTTAGCAAAACAAAAGAAGTGAAGTGAGCCTATGACTGACTTCCTCTCAAAGGAACTCAGTCTTAAAATGTATTAATACAATACCTACTGAACTCCAGTGCTAAACTCTGTGGCTACTCTAATTCAAATTATTTTAGTCCTGCAACACCATCACCACACACACACAGTGCAGCCAAGCCTAATGCCTGCTCCAAAACAGCAGTCAGGGCACGAGCAGTCTTTTCGCACTGGAGTGAGATAAGCTCTCTGTTCAGTGATGACAGACAAAAGCACACCTAACAATTTTAATGGAATCTAATAAACTATTACCGCGACTCGTAAGCCTGTAATGGTCCTAGATCTAGTTACTTCTTTCTCAATCTCTTCTCCCCATCCTTCAACTCCCAGCAGCAAGCAGCTGCACGGCAACCTGCTGACTCAACGGCACGGAGAGGAGAGGTGCCCTCATCTCTGTAAGTGGGGCCATTCTTCAGATCTGCTGACTTGCTCCTGGGACAAAGCGTGTGTGATTTTCATACAGGAAGCAACATCCTGCATCACATACCTATCCACAGACCACTAGAATGTGAGGATGGCAAAAAAGAAAAAAGGAAAAAAATAAAATAAATCAAAACTTGACTTTGTCTTAGCCCAATGAACTGCTTGTTTCAGATGCCTGGACATCAGACTTCCAACATTTGAAGGATATAAGCTCAATACCTAAAAACTGGAGCTTAAGCTAGATAGTAAGATTTTTGCGGGCCAACTCCTTCCAAAAGATTTTTATCTGTCATTCATTATGCTCCTTTACATAGCTGTAACAAATAGTCAGAATGCAGTAGAAGAGTAAATGGATCTCCTAGGGAGAGAACAGCACTCAGCATATTTGTCTGCAGGGGACACATAACTAGCCAAATTCAAGGACTGAAATCCAGGCATTCTGCCACAACTCACATGGCCTGAGGATCTAATAAAAGCATAAATAAATAAATAAATAAATTATAAATAAAAATAACTGAAATAAAGGACATTGTCAAGGCCAGAAAGTCTAAAATTAGCCCCAGTAGCCATGTTTTGGTTTGGACTGCGCAAACCCTTTTCTGTTCCAAGCACAGCCTCTTGTACTGGTCAGGTTACATATCAAAGCAGATGAATCCTCCTCATTATTATACAGAGACAAATCATTACTGTCTTTCAGCACCTGCTTTCTTCTCTGATTTGAATGAACAAGACAGCAGAAAGGGCAGACTGTTCATGCCTCGGTCACAGTTATTCCCACTTCAAACCAGATGATGGAAAGAGCTGCACAAAAGGGACGCCTTATTGCAATTTATGCCAGACGTCTTTCTTTGTGGGAGACTGAACTGTCGTAGCAATAAAGTATTTATCTATACCCTGCTAAAAATGGTTCTCCAAAGCATAACAATTTATCAGTTTGAGAACATTAGCTAGATGTCCTTCACTTCTTAAAAAGCTACTACAATGCAGTTTTCTCGCAAGAATTAAATTCTAGCGTAAAGCTTCCATTATTTTCTTGTGTGTTGCTCATCAATTTCTAAAGGAAAATGACTTGACTCATTCATCAAGTATTTGTGCTAATTCAGAATAATCCTATTGTCCTAGCAGTGTTCATAAACACAGTGGCCTGGTCTACAAGAAGTAATTGTGAGCATATACGCTGAAATACACTTCCCTCAGGGAAGGATTCAATAATTTGCGTGTACGCGTATGTAGAAACAAACCTTGCTCTGAGCCTGTTGTGATGACACTGCAAAGGTATAATTTTTTCCCCAGTCTTCATACGAATAGCAACCACACTATAAAGTAGAAGTATACAGGTATGTTTACACCAAAAAACCTTTCCCCAGCTTGCCCATATCAAATGGGTGTCAGTATAACGGTTTGCTTGTAGGTGTGGAAGTACAGAGCACAACAAAAGTGATTTTCTTTTCAGTAGAAAGCCATTCTCAGGGATAATTTATTCCATGGTGGGCCCAGGACACCTAGCTAGTGCAGGTAATGGATAATGGACTTAATGCATGTCAATTTGAATTACTTTTGATATGAGTAAGAAATAGTGCCTGTCACTAACCTGGGTGCACGTGTGGATTATGAGCGCTGAAAAAATTCACCTTACAGTTAAGTAGTAACTATGGAGCCAGGCTAGCTACTAACTTTAATAACTTACATAAAAACGTCAGGCTTTTGAAAACAGAGAAAGTAAGGTATCCTCTGTCTGACAAAACAAACACAGAAGGAGAAATGTTCATCAGCAGGACATCAGAAAACTAAGAATGTCTGTGGTCAAAACAGCTTTCTGTGCAATACCAGACCAGGTCATTGCCACCAGCATACTCCTGTCAGGGTGGCACGTGGAACAGTAAAACTGGCTAGGAGAGGAGCAGTGCAGAGCACCACTACCCCTTTTACAAAGCCAGCTCAGTATGGTTTCATTACAGTCAACTAAGACGTTGTCAACTTCATAAATTGTTATGAAGTTAAATATGAACTTGAATTAACAATTTGCCAATACACGAGAAGGCAAAAGGATTAAGTGCTTCATATTTGCTTTAGGTCAAGAGCATGCTTACAGCTATCATCAGACATGGCAGATAACACTACAGTAGAAAATCTGATAAAATAAAATGTATCAGTTCCTAACCCATTACAACTAAAAAAAAAACAAAAACCTTTTAAAATTCTCCTTTCAACAATCACAGTAGTTAATGGTGAAGAAAATAACTTTGTAACAGAAAGATCAAATATCTGCAAGGACAACAAAAAGCACTTAAGCGATGCTCCTTCTGATATCATCTTATTAATGTTATGAGTTATTCCATCAGTCCAGTGAATAACAGGGGAGAAAGAATAGCTGTTACTCGGTAGAGAACCATATCTGCATTTCTGCAGTTGCCTCATGGATTCTTCAATAATATTTCAATAAGATTTCACTGCTACAAAAATATAGTTTCTACTCCTTGTAGAATACATAACGCTCTGCAACTGAGTGTATATGATGCCCTGAGGTCTCTTCAGACATGAAAGAAAAAACAATGGATCGTTGTAGAAAACAAAACAAACCTGCTCCTCCTAATACTTTAAGTTTCAAGTCCAGCAGAGACAACTTCATAATGATATCAAATACCTTCTGATGTACCAATCTCCGTAACAGAAATAATTAGCAGGCATATTTTTCGACACAATGCTTGCAACTTGAGTAAAGGCAAGATCTGTAAATATCAGCACTGTTTCCATTCCTCATACAGGATTTCCAAAAAGGAGTAGCTAGCTTACTGAATTAAAAGTTGCAGAACGTGTATGTTTTCAAGATCTTAAGACAACTACAGATAATTCAGCTGAAGTTTTGGGTTTTGTACAGTGTTTTTAAATGTGAAAAGAAACTATGTCACTAATTAATTAAGGTCACTTTAGTCATTTGGAATCCTTGGGGGGAAAAACAAAACAAAAAAAACAGTGACTAAACAAATACATTCCCCTTCCCTTTAAATAAAAGAATAAAAAGGCCAAAGCATGTGAAAATTTTCTGTATTTTTTCTTCATACACAATTACCATTGGTACTCTTACACTGTGCAACCATAAGTAAATCTCTAGAGATTAATAACTTGACTTTCTGTTCCTAATAACTTTCATCTCAGAAAAGATTCTACAACTTCCACTTGCCTGAAGCATCCATAATTACACTGAAAAGAAAAATAAAGTTTGTTAATAAACCACATGTCTCACTATGGGTTGCAGTGACTTTTTCTGCCTCTCTTCTTTGGTAAGACCCAGAAATTGCTGATGGGCAAGACAGATGCTTTACTTTTAAAGTTTTATTGAATATAGAAAGTATTAATACTTAAAGTTAACCTGCTTTTTCATACATGCAGTAAAGACACCCAGTGCTGCTACCACCTTCACACATTTTGGACTTAATTATGTTATCAATATTAATGTCATTTGCTAAGAATCATCTTTCTAGTAGTTTCCTGTTCGGTTACACTAAAGATGATTAAGTCTAGCAAGGAAGCTGGAGAAAAAGTAATATTAATACTACATTCATCTTGAAAGTTACACATCAGCAAGAGAGAAAATATTAAATACCAATAGAAAAGGTACTTTTAGATAATGAATTTTACAGTAAGAAATTAAAGTCCCATGCAGAGGAGAGCATTAATAGGCAATGAATTACTTATAAGACTATTAACAGTAATCCAAATACCAGTAGTTACAATCGATTCAAATTCAGTGAGAATGTTGATGAAGTAAGTTGCAACTCCATAAATTTTATCAACAGGAAGAGCAAGGTAGTATAACCTCGCTGTCGGAAAATGTACAGCTTAATTTTCATTTCAATTTCTTTACTTTTTTCTTTTTTTTTTAACATTTTTCTCCAATTTGTAGAATTTAAAGAGTATAGGATCTTTGTTTAAACAATTTTATTATTATTATTATTATTATTTTTAGTTCTGTACGGAGTTGTTTGAGTCTCAGAAAAGAGTAATTTTCCTATATCTGAGAGAGCAGACAGAAATTCAAACCCTTTAGGGACTGCACAAGTTGATGCTGGTTTGGTGAGGTTACAGTAAAGGCAAAAAAATATGCATGTGGAGAATTTAACATAAAATATAAGCATGCAAGTTGCCATGCATAGATAGTTTCCTATAATCGTAACGAATCAAGAATTTTAAGCCATGAAGCTAAAATGAGTTATTTTTAATTTATTCTCCAGAGCAGGAAAAAAAGGATCATGTAAAAATGGTTAGACTAATTTTGAGAACTGAAACACTAGAAAAGAACCTTATTCATCTCCAATAAAAAATCTGATCGTAAGGTCAAGTCTACATCAAATCAATTTTCATTCCTTCTGGCACTCATTTAAAAAAGTTAGTAATCAAATAACAGAACATGGAAGACAGAATTTTTCTCCCAAAGTTGCCTGTAGTAAAATATTTGGAAAGTTCTATTATCTGTGAATATGCAATTTAATGCAATTATTGCTGTTTATCAAGATAAATAATTCATTCTTTAGTGGACTGTCTCCCCAGAATTTATTTAAAAATTGAATGACAAATTACAAGCTCTTCAGAAGCATCACAGCTTTACAGGTATCTTCAAAAGATGAAACCCAGCGTCTAGAGGATTTCTAATCAGCAGGAACAGAAAAATTCCCACAGGCATGGAACAAGAGAGGTCACTGATTCTTTTTGTACCTACTTTTTGTCGTCTGGGTGTATTACATACTAGGGAACACGGTACGAGAAAGTGCCTCATCTGCATTTTGTATTACTCATCCTGTGAGCCCTCAGGGCTGGATTTTCAAAAATGGCTGAGGTTGTTAAAAGCTCCCGAAAGCCAAAGCCAGGGCACTTGGCGCTTTAGCACATCTGAAAAATGTCTTCTGAAAACCAAACAGTAAGAGCCTGATCTGATGCTTTTTGGAAGCAATGGGAGCCTTCCCAGTATTTCAGTTGACTCTGGATAATGTTCTCCAGGAAATGCAAGGAATCGCAGATGAAACTGCTGTCATCACTGGCACGCTCATCTAGCCTGCAAAACAGCCCAGGTAACAGCTACTGTGGCACCTTAAGTACAGACTACAATTACCTTGGAAGTAACTTCCAACAGTTTTTATATGCCGAAATCTGCAGATTTGTATAAAAATGATGTATGTGCCAGTATTTTCCCTCTGAACAAGTATTCTGCTAAGTATCAGCCACGTTGGCTATGATTTCCTTTGACTGGTTTTAGAAGTGTTTACTTCTTAGTTTCTCTGGGTCTGTCTCAAGATTTTATCTGGAAATGTTTACTGAAATACTTTCCCGAACTGTTATTGCATGTGCTACATTCAATCATTGCTTTAATTTACTATGATAACTAGTAATATTCTCCCGATGCATAGAAGTCCATCAAATAATTTGCTTTCCTTTTTCAGGCCTATTCTGCTTGTCCAACAGCCAGTTAGAACAATAACAGTATCGACAGAAAGAAAGCAGATTATGAATTAATTTAACATTACTTTTTAATACTTGCAGCATTGCCCAACTCCTTGCTTAACATCACTTCATATTTGCTTGTTACGTACTGCAATGGCTTTGGTTTTGGACTACCAGATATCCACCTCGTACCTGAGGGGGTGAGACCTTCTGTGCTAATCCACACCAACAACCCCACTCTGGCTACCAATACAAATTCAAATACCAAATAATAACAACAAGTCAATCATTATGCTTAAGAAAAGGTATAAGGACTTCTTAAAATTAGAAGAAAGCCAAACCTTACTGTCCCCATGAAACAAACTCGCACTTGCCAGTAAAGCTGGGTGATAAAGTTGTAGGAAGTCAGGGTCAGACAGAGATTTACAGGTAGAAGTAAAAGTCCTGTGGATTTGCAAACATGAGTAAGCAGGTATGGTTCTTCAATCGTCTCCCCTAAAGACAAGTTACCTGAACAATGAGTTAGCAAAACACGCCTGTACGAACATGTTAATTCAAATTAGATTTAGCCGAAATGAAGGAAGCAATTCACACCTCATAGCTATTGTTTCAGGCTCTCTTGTAAACTCAGGAAATCATTTCAACATTTCTAAAGTTCTTTTCATGTTTGGAATGTTTTCTTTACAACTATTTGAAAGGCCTCAAAAACCTAGCAATACATACTACAAATGCTAATACCAATTGTGCTCTATCTACTCCCTCTAGTATTCTGCATATTTGATCTCTGAAAACTTGATTATTACACAAATAAACACTGTAGTTTTGCAAGCTTCTTGTATAATACTATTTCTTAAGCAAGAGCCTAAAAATCCTGACCTTACTAAAGAAAAAAACTTTCCTATATTATTTGTGTGCAAATAAAATGAAAAAACAAAACAAACCCCAACCAACCTAATATTCTGCCACCTCTTTTTTTCCTCAGTTACTGTGATGTAGCTCTATTATCGTTAACCACAAAACATAATTTCACTTCATGTTTCCAGTTTTTTATGACCCATGCCCTCTTGCTTTTCGGTCTTTCCTAATACATTGTCAGCAACTACGGCATGCTCAGAAGAAAGGGTGGGGCAGAGGAGAGAAGAAACTGATTTCCAGCAGTACAATCATGTCGCATGTAAATGATCCTGAAGAAATATTTGGGATTTTTTTTTTTGGTGTGTGTGTGGAATTGTGTAGCATTACTTTGCCAATTTAAATCATGCATAGGAAGTTCACATTTTACATTCCCAGAAAGTCATGACATTTTTCAGCAGTCAGCTCTATTAGATTAATGTAATAACACTGCCAGCCACCATGCATAAGTCATAAGTGGTATGATTGGATTTGTCTGCTCATTGCATTTGCAATTTGAATAATAGTCATATTATTCAATTGTAAATATCATTTTTGTCTAAATACTGCATTATTATATTCAGTTGGTGGTGGGACAGCAGCATCAAACACTAAGGAGGGATGGAATACGCTATTTCTATTGCGTTGGTATACAACCAAATTCCTGTATTTTATGAGGCATTATATCTTACTATGGTACTAAAAATAAATAAATAATTAGTAAATCTCATCCCCCTATTTTACTGTTGTGAATAGTACAGTTGTCAGAAATATTTGGAATTGGCAAAATTAGTCTAGGTTTTTCCAAATGTTTAGTTGCCAAGTTTATAAGAAAGAGAGCTTTGTAGTGGTCCAGAAAGGATAGCAAGTACAATGTAAGTGCTTGTCTACATGGAGAAGCAAGCTGGAACGGCTGTTCCACAGCAGCTCCCACAGCAGATGCTCTTATTTCATAAATGTGCTTTTTTTACACATTAAGAAAAAGAGTAAAAGCCAAGGCACCCTGAGGCTTTGACTGTGTGGAGTAATACAACCCTCATAAAGAGTCAATGTGAAAGAGTTACTGTTTTTGAATACATACACTAGAGCACTTCATAGGGTTTCAATCTCTCTTCCCCCTCTTTTCAGCCAGTAGACAAATCCTAAGTGATTTATGGAGTTTGATCAGGTTGAACAATGTTGTAGATAAGAGGCCCCCAGGAATTAACAGAAGGTGATTCAACCTCCTGATCCAGGACAGCTTTCCAGAACGATTACAGCATGTCTGTAGGGCAAGTTCACCATCTACAGAGGGAGTTTATCTACTGGAGGGAAGTCATCAGGTTTTAAGATACTGTCTAGGAAGGCCAAAAATATTTCCACTTTAAACATCTACAAAATTCCATTACTTAAAGACAAAATAAAAAAGCATCTAACTTGAAAAAGAACATAGGTGTTCATGCTAAAGAAGGCCAAATTAGGCGAGATAACTTTTTTCAAATAACGTTTGTTTCAGAAGCAGATAGATTTTTGTTTTGTAATCTAAAAAAATAGTACAGACATTACAGTTTCAGTTCATTTTTAAATGTTTATGTTGCTGTTTTAACTGTCTCTTTTCCACTAAAGAAAACTGAAAGGGAAAAAGAAAAAAAAAGGAAACGGGCGTTTGATTTCTTTTTCTCTAGTTAGAGAAATCACGTATGTACATTTTGAATCCAAGAGTACCCAAGTGTGAAAGGGATCATAACAGACTATACCTTATATAACTTCCTAATTTCTCAAAACCGGTAGTCTTTCCAGGCAACTGAAACAACAACCAAGAAGTAATAAAGTATTTTCTGCACATAACTCCTCAGTTACAAGACCCACCAGTAATGCTCTTTGTTTTTGTTACACACCAGTGTTTCTTCGCCTTGGTTTTTCTGAAATCCTCAGACATAGAGAGTGGGCTGGGGCCTTATAGGGAAACAAAATAATGAATGAAACTATGGGGAGGCCGCATAATATACTGCTCTTGGCTTGGGCTGTGGTTGTGATCATGACCCTCAGGAACCTGGAACAACCTCAGGTGGAGTGGGTTTATAACAGGCATAAGTTGATACCTCCTCCCCAAGTCCTTCCCATAAGAACTTACAGAACAGTGTCTCACACAAGTAACGTTGCAAGGAAGTGATGTCTATGGGTAGAAGGCTTTCAGAATTATTTAGATTGCATTTATTTTTAAAAGATTGATAACGACTCAAGAAGCAATGGAAATTATTCATGGAAGTGCAACTAATCGGATTTAAACTGATCACATATGCAAATAAGCACAAACTTCCAGTTCTTCCTGTTTTGGGAACATACTGGTAACCAACTTCATCTTCTCCCCTTTTTGCAGGGACATCTGCAGATGTTGAAGAAGCAGCCACCAGAGGGCTCCCATATTTTTTCCATTAAGATTGAAAAAAAAAAAAGTGTTGAGATTAACAAAATTATTAAAATTACAAATTTTGCCTTACAAATTTAAAAAGCAGAATTGAAAGATGAAAAGTAACAGACTGCTATAGTGATCTTAATTAGATACTTGGTAGCTGCAAAGATTACTTAAAATAAAAATCCCCATTTTGATGATTTTGAAGGCTGCTTTGACGTCCGTGTTCAAACACGTGGCACTAAACAAAAGGGGTCAGAAACTGTGTGCAACCTGTAGGAATTTCAGTGAAACAAAAACCCAAACTACTGCCTATGTCACACGCCACACTGTCTCCCTAGGGATTGCCTAAATGTTTCTTTAAAAAAAAAATATTAGAAAAAGAAGATAAGCTAAAAACTCTTAACAGTGCCAAAGAAAACTTTTCAAAGGTGCCAAGAAGTTACCTCCCGAGAGCCAGTCCTCACATAAGCAGAAGGATCCTTACCTTTCCAAGGAACAAGGTTAAAAAATGAAAAGCTAAAGCCAAAATGAGTCACAGCACAGCAAAGAAATTGCGCACATAATGTAGCTACAACAAATTGTATTACAGTTCACGAACTGAAGTGAGCTGCTTGGTGGCTATAATGATGGCAATCCATGCGAGGTCTGAACGTCATGAAGTGAGACAACCCAATGCATCCACATGTGGTAGGAAAGCTGCCATTTTTCAGACTCTGGGGGACAAAGGGGTACTCGCTGCATGCCATGTGCTGTGCCACGAGAAGAGGGCTCAGGGACTGCTGGAGTCCTTTCAGCTGAAACAGTCCAAAATGATGCCTCGGATCATCACGCGGCACTTGCAGGGCAAGCAGGCGATCAGGCCCAGTCAGCGTGGGTTTATGAAAGGCAGGTCCTGCTTGACGAACCTGATCTCCTTCTGTGACAAAGTGACACGCTTAGCGGATGAGGGAAAGGCTGTGGATGTGGTCTACCTTCACTTCAGTAAGGCTTTTGACACCGTTTCCCACAACATCCTCCTCAAGAAACTGGCTGCTCGGGGCTTGGACTGGCGTACGCTTCGTTGGGTTAAAAACTGGCTGGATGGCCGGGCCCAAAGAGTTGTGGTGAATGGAGTCAAAACCAGTTGGAGGCCGGTCACTAGTGGAGTCCCCCAGGGCTCAGTACTGGGGCCAGTCCTCTTCAATATCTTTATCGATGATCTGGATGAGGGGATCGAGTGCACTCTCAGTAAGTTTGCAGATGACACCAAGCTAAGTGCGTGTGTCGATCTGCTCGAGGGTAGGAAGGCTCTGCAGGAGGATCTGGATAGGCTGGAGCGATGGGCTGAGGTCAACTGTATGAAGTTCAACAAGGCCAAGTGCCGGGTCCTGCACCTGGGGCGCAACAACCCCAAGCAGAGCTACAGGCTGGGAGATGAGTGGTTGGAAAGCTGCCTGGCAGGGAAGGACCTGGGAGTATTGGTTGATAGTCGGCTGAATATGAGCCAGCAGTGTGCTCAGGTGGCCAAGAAGGCCAACAGCATCCTGGCCTGCATAAGAAACAGCGTGGCCAGCAGGTCTAGGGAAGTGATTGTCCCCCTGTACTCGGCTCTGGCGAGGCCGCACCTCGAGTACTGTGTTCAGTTTTGGGCCCCTCGCTACAAGAAGGACATGGAGGTGCTCGAGAGAGTCCAGAGAAGGGTGACCAAGCTGGTGAGGGGTCTGGAGAACAAGTCTTATGAGGAGCGGCTGAGGGAGCTGGGGTTGTTCAGCCTGGAGAAGAGGAGGCTCAGGGGAGACCTCATTGCTCTCTACAGGTACCTTAAAGGAGGCTGTAGCGAGGTGAGGGTTGGTCTATTCTCCCACATGCCTGGTGACAGGATGAGGGGGAATGGGCTGAAGTTGTGCCAGGGGAGGTTTAGGTTGGATATTAGGAAGAACTTCTTTACTGAAAGGGTTGTTAGGCATTGGAATGGGCTGCCCAGGGAAGTGGTTGAGTCACCATCCCTAGAGGTCTTTAAGAGACGTTTAGATGTTGAACTTAGTGATACGGTTTAGTGGAGGACTTGATAGTGTTAGGTCAGAGGTTGGACTAGGTGAACTTGGAGGTCTCTTCCAACCTAGACGATTCTGTGATTCTGTGGATTACAGAGATCTGAGCCTAAGGTAGCAGCTTCGCTACTTTCCTTCTCTCATTTCTGTTCAGCACGCAGGACACAGCTATCAGAGATGCGGCACGGAAGTTATTTGCCCTGCAGTGGCACGTAACTTGTTGGAGAGTGCAAAAAGTTGTAGCCTTGTAGAGGAAGTTAGCGCCAATAGCAAGAAAATAGCTGAGGGAGGAATAAATACCTTTAGAGCCATACGTTTATGGTTCACTGTTTGGGACTAATGAAAGCTATAATTCAACACTAAAATGGATCCTTTATAATTTAAAACAATTGTAATTAAAACCATAGCAAGATCATGAGGAGATGGAAGGAATTGCTCATAAAGGAATTTGTAACCAAGTTGGCATTCCCAGCTTTGTGTGAAAAAGTACTTTATGAAAACAAAGGCTGAATGGAAACAATTTGTGTGATGGAGAAGCCATTTTTGTAGTTTTAGATGCAGGAATCCATAAAATAGAGCAAAATAAAATATGTACTTTTTAAAGTTAAGTACAAGCTATAGAAGCAATTTCTACCCAGTTAAGGAGAAACTGGTATTTTTAATGCTACTATGAGAAAACACATGCATGGAAGAACTAAGGGATATTAAGTATGACATCAAAGTAGTAATCCACTGTCTATAGAATGTGCAAAAAAATAGCTGAAAAAATATTCTACCATCAGTATGTTTACATCCCCAGAAATTTTGGCAAGCAACAAGAAACATAAAAGTTCAATTCATGGGTGAATTTACAAAGTCTAGTGTCGAACTATACAAATACACTTACATTTCCAAATTATGAAGGCTGTGCCAGACAGCAAAATACCCTAATGGTGTTATCAGGTGCAACAGAGAAGCAGAGTAACTGTCGGTAGAAAAAGGTGTAGAAAAAGGTGTAGTTTTCCTGGTAGAAAAAAAGGTGTATATTAGTTTTCAAAAGTAAATACAATAGCAGTTGCCCCACGTCTTCAAGTCTTTGCATCACTCATAGAATTACTCTAAGTGGTATTGAGATTTTGTGTAGGGCTTTCTGCTCGATACTGAACTGAAAGAAAAAAGATATTCTGAGAAGGATTGGTAGTGAAGCGGGATAATAATGCTGGACTGCGATCAAACTGTGACTATGTGCCAAGTGCCAGTGTCAGTGCCCAGCTGGAGACCAGCTCCTGTAGGAGCACACTGCGAGACAGAGGAAGTGATCAGTGCTGTAAGCTTGCAAACTCACATAGCCGATAACATTTGCAGCACCACAGCACTATTTGGTGTAATCAGAAGTGCCCTCCAACATTCTTCGAGAAGAAATAGTCATAACACACGCCAAAAAAAGGTCTAACATCTCTTAAACAAACAAAACCCAAAACAAAGTCCTTACTGAACACTTAACCAAATCTAACCAAGGCCCCACATTTTAGTTTCGATATTTAACAACAACAACAAACAACAAAAGGTAAGTAGCATTATTCCTCTGTAACTTCAAACGCATATCTTCAAAATGATCTGCCTAATTTCCTCTGACTGTCCCTAGCTCAGTTCTCTGCTGGCATGGGACTCGCAGATGACAATTTTCAGTCACACGGGTCTCATTTCAGCACTGCTGGAGAAAGGGTCAATACGGGTCATATGCTGGAAAACTAGTCACAGCTATTGCTTTTTTTCTTCTGCTTTCCATAAACAGCAGAGAAAATTGGCAATAAGCCAGATACTTTATTTATAGACAACATTTATTTTTAGGCATTTATTTTAGTCACTGGAGAACAATTGCAGCTAAATGTACGTATTACTATCTGGAAATCTATTTTTTGAAGTATCCTCTGTCAATGTAAATTTTTTGTTGCTCTGTATAACTGTACCTACCCCTCTATTCATCGCATACAGCATCTGGAAGCTGTGTTACTTTTCCATGTAAAAGACAAATCCTGAGGTCCCTCCTCACGTTTTGTGCAAACAGAAGGAAAGAAACAACAAAAAAAACAAACCCCACACCTAATTGCTCTGCGTAGTGTTTTTCTCGAAAAGAGTAAAATGATGGAACAAGAAGGGAATCTCAGGATTTTGCACTATTGCTTGAGTGGGCTGCTTGATACTAGCAGAACCAAGTCTCTTTTAAAACCCTCTGCCCGCCAATCTTACCTGTAATCCAGATGCAGACCCATTTATTTCCAGTGCCAAATGAGAAAGGTTGTGGCTTCACCACTACGTTTGTTGCTTTCACAGGCAAAACAGCATGAAACAAAAATTGTGCATACTATTTTCACAAGCCAATGCTTTCCTATCAAATGCACACTTTAAATTTCATGCTGCTGTCAGGGATTCTTCTCTTACTTTATAATGCAACAACTCATTTTCCTCATGTTTTCTGCATGTTTCCCTTGTCCTCTCCTTTGACTGATTTGTTCCACGCTCAGGACAAGACCTGAACTGACCACAGTCTCCATATGGTTGCCAGTTATTTATTGACATACGTTCAGGTCAGCGTTTGCAAGGTAAGAAATTTCTGTTTACCACATTTTGCCGACTGATAACTGAGTTGGAGATTATAATAGAACAACAAGCACTTGTGCTTGTGAACTCTATAATTTCAGTGTGATGTATTTCAGCTGGCTCTCACATTTCACCTACCAGCAGAGACTTTCAGAACTTTCTATGCTGTTTACGGGGTTTAGAGAGATCTAGCTGTTGCACTGAGCACCAGCCCAAAGGGCCACAGAACAGCATGCATGTGCATAAAACAGCTTAACAGGCATGACTCCTCACAAAACCCCTGCAGAAAAAGGGAATCATCAGGACAAAAATCCCAATAAAATTAAAAGTAAAAAAAGCCCAGAGATCAGCAGTTAAAATCCCCGAGTATGCAAGATGCAAACCCGCTATCCCAGCCTTTTCAGGTTCTGCACACTGCTGCAGTAGGTGGGAAATGACCTGTTATCTAGCTTCTCATTTTCTTGTTCAACATTTGATATTACTTTCTATTATAAAGGTGGCATAATTCCTCATCTTTCAAGCCACTGATTTTGCAATACTTCAAGCAATGTAGTGACACCAATGTCTTCAGAAACGTTGCATGGGCAGAATGTAATGCAAGACTTGCACAATTTTTTCCCCCTGCAAGTGCTGTAATGGCTTTTTCATTATTAATAACTTCAAATGTTCCAAAATGCGTTAAGGTGGTTACTGGACCCGATTCTACCTAGGCCATTAGCTGTTTCTCTGATTATATCAAAATGCATCTCAATTCCCCATCTACCTCCCTGCTTCATCAATATTCATAAGATCCAAGAGCTTGATATTGATTACCGCATCTAATGGACTCATTATGCAAAGTCATCTTGACCTCTGAGGCAATTCTACTTTTGTGACTTATCTAGATGCTCGCTCACAACATTTTGAAGCATCGGTACTGAGGCAGGAGCAAGCAGAGCAGCACAAAACCCACGGCAGCATCTTCAGTTAACAACGTGCTGAGAGGACGGACTTTTTCCATGCCCATCTGAGATGTCACGCAACACTAAAAGCTGTCACATTATCCTGAACTTAACAGGAGCCCTTGTTATCACACAGCAGAAAGGAATAGTTAATATTAACTGATCATTATTAACATTCATTACGGAAAATCAATCTGATCGTGCAATAGCCTCCTGCTGCAGTCAGCTGGGTTATTCTGATATTTACATAATATTGAGTTCCTGCTAACCAAAATTATGGCGGTTATATAACATCTTTCAATGTCATGGTGATTCTGCAAACAAAAAATCTATTCCAGTTATCAGCAACAAGGTACAAAATAAACGCACTTTGCAAACAGTTTCTAATGACAAATCTTTTATGCTTAGTATGTCCAAAATTATTACTGCCAAGTATTCCGCCTTGGAAAGATAAGAATAAAAACAGTACAACCTCAGTGTGAGTTCATCTTCTAGTCTCCAAACTAACCATTTCTGGAAGTATGATATTTAACAGGAAATCTCTTATAAAAAACAAATGCACACACAAGCCTCTCTCATTTTCATATGTTAAGGAATCAAAACATTGAAAGCTGCAGTTAGATAAGCTCTAGAGTAGAAATTAGAAATACCGTGTTAAACTAAAACAATAACCCACAAGGCTGAATGGCCTAAAAGAAAGGTGAGCGCATCAACAACTGGTTTCTTAAAACATATCCTTAACTCAGAAACTATCATCTGGATGCAAAAATAATTTAGTAAAATATTATTGGTATAACTGCAGCTGTTCCATTACAGGCAACTATGAAATTATTATTGGCGTGTTTTCTGCTAAGTGTACCTGACCAAATCAAGATGGAAATGAATTAGTACACATGAATTTTCAGGGTTCATCCCCCTTCAAATAGTTTTGTGTAGATTAGTAGTTATATATGTCAAAGTTAAGATCATTGTCAAGTTGGTTCTCTTCTGCACTCCAGAATAATGTTTCTCAGTCAAAAATTAAAGTTCTCATTCATATCTCAACATTAATTTAATTTGATGGCTCCCCAAATTAATCAGTAGATATTTGAAATATGATATATATACATATTTACCCAGAAATTAGAACATGATTCTGTTCTTTAATCTGAACATGGCTAAAGACTTTTAGAATATAACTCCACGCTGGTTTTGGACTTGTCCATGTGTCAAAGCATAATAGATTTTAACCATATTGCTTCAATCTTTACTGTACATTACTCTAACCCGAACACAAGCTTCATATATTTCAAATAATTTAGAGAGATATTTCCCACAAGTATACGTACATATGTATTTGAAAATCTGAATATCTTGAAAAGGTAACACATTCCTACATTTCTATCAAATTGAAATCAATTCAAATGAAAAGACTGAAGAAAAGTTAGCCATAGTCAGAAGACAGAAGCAAGAGATTATTCTACCTGAGCACACGAGGCAAGTGCATCTATAGCTAAATTCCTGGGTTTGAAATGTGACTTGTGTAGCATTCTCATCTTCAGAAAGAAGATACAGGAGAACATGGTATATTTTATTCAGGCTTGACTTTCGCTATGTCAGAGACTCGACTCTTCTTAAGCATAGGCAGGGTAAGATTTAAGCCATATTTGGCCTGTTTCATAGAACCCTACAGCTAGCTGCTTCAGAATTAGCTGAAACACACCTGAAAGGGATACAAACCAAAATCTCGTTTCCCATAAGCTCAGCATTATTTTTATTCCTCACATCAAAAGTATATCTACATTATGCTACAGAATCGTAGTGTGTGGCTCCAAAAAGTGATTGCCTATTTAGGGTAACTCGTATCTATGCCATTCATAAAAAAAAAAAAAAAAAAAGAGAGATTTTATTTTCATTCAGAAATTTCTATTTTTGGAGCAATTAAGCAAAGTGACCTAAAAGGATATTTTTCACCAGACAAGGAACCAAAATTAAATATTCAAAGCACATACTCTCACTCTTTCACAGCCGAAATATCTGCCAATTAGCAATTCTGTCAGCAAAAATTTAACACTGCAAAAATTTCAAAGGTAGAACTAATTAGGAAGTGAGTCTAACGAACCCAAATTTTATGACTTCAAAACTCTAAACCTTCAGTTAGTTTCTGGAAGTGTCTTTGATGAGAGCACATTTAGCACATGAACCGGCACACTCGACTTATGTAACTGCAAAATATCATTTCCCAAATGTAACTAATACAGACGTGTTTGCTATTTATCATATTATAGCCACTATTAATGCTTAAACACAAGAGCACTACTGCATATAAATGATTGAATACCAATATCCTTATCGTAGCTCAGTTCCTTGCACCACAGAGGGTTCTGAGGGACCTGCAGAGAGCACGGAGAGGGTGCCCAGGTAAACCTTCAGCACGTGCTGGAGCAGGGACTGCAGGGGACCATGCAAATTACCAGCTTTATGCAGGGAGAGGGTGGGACCTTGCTCCTGAAGCCAGTCCAAGGGAGGGAACAGCAGAGCATGACTGCACAGCACAGCTATGCACTGCCTCCTAAATAGGGCAGGCTTGGAAGTCTGCGGTCAGCCGAGGGTAAGGTGCTGCTTGCTCTTAAAGGACTCAGGATCTTACCCTCAAAAATTAAACTTTGTCACACACAAGTAAGCAAGTACAGTTTATTTCTTGATTTTTAAATTAAGTTCCTCGTGTAACTTTTTCTAAGTCCTAATTATTAGTTGAATTTGAATTCAAGGCACTGAATTCACATTATAAATGTGTGCTGAAAATCTACATAGCTGCCATGCTTAATTCTAAATATAAATCTGCTCCTTGTCGGCTTCTGACACTGCCATACCCTCGGGCAGAAAGGCTCCCAGCATCTGGGAAGCTGCAATGTTAAATTCTGCAAAAAATGCAGCCATACGAATTAAGTTGCCTGACTTGATTTTGCACCTGCTGAAAGGCTATCAGCCTCTCGGACATCTTACACTTACAAAAAGATCATTTCTTTCAGATGCTCCATGAATACCAGCAGAATAAAACCAGGACATATATAAAGTCTACAAATGGCACTAATACAGATTAAATAAATTACAGTGTACTTCAAGTTACAGCCAAAACTGTTACTCCACTTTGCCTGTGCCTCTGACCACAGCAGTTGTGGAAATTGTGCTTAACAATTAGGTAATCACTGATTAACCTGAAACTCTACTGCTTACTTTTCCCCCGTGGGAAGCCACGGATCAGACAGAAGTAGAACAGGTGACTGAAGACAAGCTGAAGTCTTGTCTCGCAAAACCTGAACAGCCTATAACATGAATTCTGTATGTAGCCTCTCGTAGAGGTGCTAAACACTTGTAAAAGCAAGTTGCACTGGTTCAATCCTAAAATCACGCACGCGAAAGCTCCACAGCAATAGGCTGCCAAGGTCAGAACTGAGCTCCGAGGGTCAGCGTAAAACCAAACAGAAACTACAGAAAACTTTCCAGAGACGGCCATGGACTTTGAAAAGCTACTTACATGGACAAGAACTTTCATCCGCCTAAGAGTAGATACTGTTATTGCAAAGAAGGATCTACAGTCTGAATATAACAATCAAAAACCAGAACTTAATTCTATGAGACACAATGTAAGTTCCTCCTGTTACCTTTAGTATCTTCTTACAACAGCTTCTAGACCTCGGGATCATTCTGTCTTTTCAACAAAGTTGTTCATAAGAAAAAGTACAACGTAATAAAAGTTTTAATAGGAGCCACATAAATTCAGATGAGGTTGGATTTTCCTGGCACCAGCAAAATGAACCTTATTAAAAGAAATGAATTTTGCATAGATCCTTTTCAGTATACACACAACCAATGGATTAGATTTATACTGTGATAATGCTAATATACCCTACCTGTAAGGGTACCACAGGAACTTCATGGCATTTCAAAGATTTTTGTTATGACAATACACATGTATGAATGTAAAAAATATTGTTACAAAAAAAAAAATATATATATATATATATAAAATTAGAAATAAACTTCAACAGGGATCGATCCTGTAGGCTTAAAGAGCTGAGATCTGGTGGCCTTGCTGGTGCTCTACAGATGAACAAACTCCTGCGTTTACTGCAGATGCTTTTTTCACGAGGCACACAGGTCAAAGCCCAAGCAAGAGGCCTTCTTCCTAAAGCTGTCAAACTTCTTGTGGCAGCAATCACCATGACGGATCAGGTATTTGTGTCTTATGCAACAGGTCAGTTTATGTGAGGCCTTCAAGACAGGGCCTCAGTCAGTGCCAGTGCGTTATGCTGAAATGGGGGTTCTCTCTTCAGTGAAGTATGGCAAGCTCTCAGGCTACGAAGCCCCTCAGATCACACGGGTGCTCAACAGGGGCACAAGCTCAGCTTCAGGCAACAGGCAATAGGGCAAACTGTCTAACCACCAGGTCCATCCCTGACAGCAAAGTGATGAATCAATAGCTACACAGTGTACTGAAAGACAAAAGGGCACTGGATGGCTTACAAATAGTCTGCGCTTTTAAATTATATTTGTTTTGACAAACTGGTGGTCAAAGTGAAGAACATTTTTTCAACAGCTCATCTAAGGAAAAGGAAAAAAATGAGCTAGACAGTAGGTAAAATGAGTGAAGAAGCTGATGACAGAGAAAAGTGCTTCCTTAAACCCTGGAATTACGAAATCCTGCTTTCCTACCAGTTTGCATTGCAAAGCTGATGAACTCTTAAGTACTTCTGAACTCCCTACAAAGGGCACACACCAGTTCTCCTTTCCCTACTGTACCATTTATTTTCACAGAGATTGCAGGAGCATAATTATCTTTGACACTTCTACTACTCTGTCACATTTGAAATAAGTTAACAGGTTCACAGAAGGAACAGTATTTTCAATATTAGGAAGGAGGGGGCACAGAAACAGAAATGGAATAGCTTTCAAGCTCTGTCCAGGGGGAGTGCATGCTGGGGCACAGAGGGAACACACATGTAGATCATGAGAGTCAAAAGGTCTGAACAACACGGACATTTTGTAGACTATTTCTTTTCAATCCATCCTTCAAGTTTTCAAAAATTATCATCATTATTGTGTACCACTAGTGCATTAGAATGGTATGTACCAAAGCATCAGATGTTTCAGATTTCCTTTATGATTTGGAACAGCACCTTCTGAAAAAAAAAATCAACCTTTTTTTTTTCCTAAAGTTATTTTGTCAAACTGCAAAGCTGAGTGGAAGCATTATTTACAATAAATGCAGTCAAAATGTCCCACGCTACTTTAGTTGAGATCAGTATGTTTTATTCATTTTTATTATTTTGATAATCAAAAAACCCTTTTGGAAAAAAAGCCTGGGCAAGAACAGAAAATAAGATTTTGTTAAAACTCTGCATATTTTCAGAAGATTCTATGCAAGATATATTTTTGTCAAAAATCCCCACAGAAACTAAAAAAAATATTTCCTGTCCAGTTCTGGCATCTTGCCTTTCAGTGGCCAATAATAACAGCCCCGTAAAAACAGACAGCAACACACAGGATCCAACTGTTTCCTCCAGATGCACCTGCAGACGTCTCTTTGCCTTATATAAGAAAGAGTACTGTCTCGCCTGAATCTCGTCTTTGGAAGAAGGTAATTGGGAAGAAATGCATTTAATTCCATCAGCTGGATCTCTGATTTTTTCAGCATCTCTTTCCGGTTCTACAGGTTATTCCACAAGGACAAGGGCTCTGAATAGGAATAATTAAAGACAAGAAAGCCTGGTTTTATCCACAGATTGTGTATGAAATTTAAGGTAAGCCTAGCAAAATTTGGGAAAATAGGGAATACGAATGAGAAAGCCAATTTAAACTAAATATTTAAAGAATCTGCATGTGCTGTTAAGAGTGGATGGAAAAGGCTTACACCTTTTCCACTTATGCTTCCCCTTTCACTACTCCTAAATTCCACTGTCATTGAGAATTTTTGTAGGTAATGCTAAAGATGTCTTTGGGTAACACAGGAAGCCTCACAACATCCTGATAATAATTCTATTAAGCTTCATCACAGCAATCCCTTGCTGAAGATGCATGGGGGAAGGCGTCAGTCAAGCAACGCTAGAACTTGCTCTGGACTTATTGTGGAGGTTTTGAAGAGCGAAGAGGAAGTGTGCAGACTTTGGGCTGCATGACTGCTCAGCCAGGGCACCTCCCATTCCTGATTCCTGGTTTGCAGAATACTGGGAAACAACAGAGGCAGAAACATGAATGGTTTGTTTAAAGTAAAACATCCTCCAACATGAAACTCCTCTGGGTTATAATGCTCAGCAAGTATTTGAACGCTGCAAGTGTTACTGCACAGGAAAGGTGCTCAGTCAAACATGAGAGGGCACACAGCACCAGGAAATTACTGCACTACAGAGAATCGGCATCTTTCAAAACACAAAAAGAATGTGAAACACTTAGAATTACGACAGATACAAAGGCTTGGGTGAATACTTTGTGTTCTCTACTGCTGCACAGCTGTTTGCATACAGTTGTCTAGAGAGACCTCTGTATGTGAAATGTAGACACTGAAACCAGGCCATCTGCTGCATTCCTACTCCAACAAGTTCAGATGGGGACCACAGATAACCAGAGCCTCTGGATTTAAGTGCAAAATATTATTATTCACATTATTCTGCAGTTTCTGAAACTTCATACACATAAGAATCATACTATTTCACATCAGAAAACTTGTACTTTGTTGCCCGTCCTAAATATATTTTGTATCATCTACCAATTCTACTATGCATCACTTCTGTTTTTTTTCTGAAACTCACAGAAAAAAAAAAAATCAACAGTCGACCACCATCTAAGTATACTTATTCAGAATAACACTTCTGCAATACCTTTTCTCAAGAAACAGAATCATACTGAAAAGAAGCTAAATACGGACTTATTAAGGCAGAGATCCACATGTTAACTAAATAACAGAAATTACTTTAAAATTCAACAGGCATCAGCCAAAATTATTAATATTACCATTTGGAATTAGAAAAATTAGTCATAGTTTCTAACGACCCTCAGCCACAAGGCATCTTTCCAAGAGACATGGGCATAATATAACCATTTGTAGACTTTATTAACACCTTCCTATGCATAATGAATTTATATGACAAATCGTGAAATTGGTTGCTATAACAACAATGATGTGACCCAGATCACCTTCTGATGTCTTGGCAAATTAATAGTTTTCATATAACACCTAGAAGCTCAAGGTTTATAGTGTTTTATTTGTTTTCTTTTTTTTCCCCCTCTTCTTATTTATGTCCAACTTGATTTTTAAGCAATAATTTAAACAGTAATAATAAATATACAAAAAATACCTGCTTTTAATATAGCATGTAATTTTCTTACTTTTTCTTAAGTTGATTATAGACAGATAAAAGCAAATCAAAAATTATTATGATTGCTTTTGCTATTATTGCTGTTCTTTAAAGAACATATTTCATAGTGGAAGGAAGAGACAGTTTTATCTGCAGATATCAATAATAACCAATCAAAAAATGCATCTTCTCCATCTATAATTGTATTTAGTTGGGTAAAATCTCATGGTGTTATCTGTGGGAGCTTTCAGTTTCTCACCAAGAAGCCAATGCATTTATCTGGCTCCCGTCAAGCAGAACCTCATTTCCTCATCCACACCCAGGAGGAGACAATGTCAGGGAGTGAAGCGCTCCGTTCCCGCCTTTTGACCGACACCGAAGAGCACTCTGAGCTGCGAAAACAGAGCCTGATATGCAGAATCACAAGTCTCATAAGATTTACCAATTTTTAGTTAAATCAGCATGCACTAAGGCAAGAAATCTTTTTGGATTTAAGTATACTGCATGCCTAAAGGTAAGACCTAATGAAATTACTTTTCAAGAAATTAAATAAGTATCCAAAACCAACTTTGTACTGCTAACTTTCTCAACTTTCTCAGAAATCAGGAAACAGTGGATGGAACTCCCTGCTTACACTGTATCCGCAAAATGATTTAAGGAAACTGAAATCCAGTAACAAAATAACAGTGAGCAGTATGCAATTTTCCCTACCAACATGGACAGTGTTCCAGCAGAAGTTATATCTAAAGGTCGAGCATTTCGCTCCTCAACAGCTCGGTTCTGTTCCAGGCTGAGTGTATCAGCAAGAGCGTTGTTTATAACAAAGGGGTTTTTTGTTTGTTTTTGAGGTATCCACGAGGAACTGGAGCTAGACCACCAACTGATTCCACGTAGGCCACCCAAGTATTCCCCCAATATCAAAAGCAGAAATATCTACATTTTTTAAATTGTAGGATTTTGCCTTTTTTTTTTTTTTTTAATAGTACTGACTGTAATTTAACACAGCAAGGCAGAGCAGAGATTTTGCCTGCATATCGGAGGGGGTGTTGTGCATAACAGCAGGGACTATTTCAAGACAGGACAAACAGAGCCATGATGGAATCCATGCATTGCAAGCAGCGTTGACATCACGGCACAGTTCCCCCCGGAGAGTCAGTTTTCCATGCCCTAGGCAAATGCTCAACTGCCTTTTATCAGCACTATTAGTCATTACCATGACAGCAATATAGGATGAAATCAGCATCCGTTACATTGCATAGTTACCTTAAATGCCATCCAGCCACTGAAACACAAAGGGCTGGAAAATTACTCGGAGCAATATTGTGCTTTTGTTTGTGCTAGTGCATTTCTCAATTGATGCAAACACATTAAGACAGTTAATCAATTACAAATCAAAATCCATTCTCTGTACTATTAATGAATGTAACTTTGTTTAGGTAAAAGCATTGTGTTGAAACGCTTTGAACTAAACATTAACAGTGTATAAATTATGAATAACAAAAGCAGAACAAACTGCTGCAAGGATTTTCACTTCTAAAAGTACTTCTTCCAGAACCTAAAGCACCTTCTTCTCGTTTTCTTCTATAAATATATATTCTTATAATGTGCCACGGACGAATCCTAATCAGTTGAAGTCCTCTCACAAAAGGAGCTAAAGAGCAGTCGAACATGGGCCTGAAGAATCACCTTTCTGCCTCCTTAAAAGCACATATGGTGCCCATTTCAAACATGACCTTCCGCAGCTTGAAAGGATGTTGCAGCTATTTTCATAATCAACTGTTTTCTTCTTCAAGAGTTTTCAGGTAATGCAGTGTGGAAATTGCACTGTGTCTTACAATACAGTGACTAGCATAAGGATAAAAGACTCAGCAGGAGCAAGGTGGTTTGATGCTCTACGTGAAATTGATAATGTGGAATATTTCATTTAAAAAACAAAAAAAGCAATACACACACACACACAACTAGTTACCACCCTTTCATTAAGCTGCTGGTTCTTCGCTATTTGTGTCACACAGGTGAGATGGGATAAACAATCTGATTTGCAACCTGTACGTCAGCAACCCCCACCTGCCCTTCGTGAATAACGATCGCAGTGCTGGATTCTGAGAAGAGATGTGGTCGTAATTCAATAGCTTTAAAATGAATTACTTCCCTGTCAATATTACATCCAAATTGACATCCAAATCTTGATTTTATTCTCAAGGAGGTCACAGGTACAGTATAATGTAGGTTCTTAATGTGTCTCTGAAGAGACAAAGTGTTAATAGAAACACTGGAAAAGCTGCGTATTGCTGATCCAGGAAAAAAAAGTCTGAGAGCCGGATCTTTGTCTCAGCCTTTGTCAACAGCTAACAGGAAAAGGAAGTAGAGCAAAACAGAATCTGGACCAATAGCTTTTCCTCTCAACTGACAGAATGATTAGATGTGCATTTACTTCATCTATGTATGCAATTCAGAAATTCAATTTTAAAGTCACTGCACCTTAGTTACAGATTATCCAGAACTTTGAGATTATAATGAAGAGCATGTAGATGACACCTACCCTGTAGGGTCCCAAGCTCCTGTGCCTGGCTCCCAGAAAGGAGCTGCCTCGGAGATCTGCCCACAGCTTGGCGGGCAAGGGGAAAAATAAAGCCCTTGCTAGAAAAGTACTGAAAGTACTCATAAGGCTCAAAAGGAAAAAATGAACAAAATCAAAGTTTCTAATGATATTTCCTTCCAGAAAAGAGCTTTCTTGTTAACAGAAGTATTTAAAAAACTACCGTCAGGTACCAGCCAACACAGAAGTTATCTGTTAGCTTTTTGTAGCCTTTTTATTCACAGTGCCTGACCATCTGAGCTCATGGCTGGTAGCATGGACATCACTAGAACTGATCTTAGCTCCAACATGTTCAAGTGTCTTTGCAACCCTATCTGCCCAATTCACAGGTTTTCATGTATCTTATCCCTGGCAGTCCTATGGAATAACAGCGTTCACACATGCAGACAGAACAGAGGTGTAAAGTGATGACATGCCCAAAGCCACAAATATCTTTTTGCTGGGGCAGCTTCCCAAGTTCTGCATTCACTCGCACCTCACTTGCCTATAACGCTCCCACTCCAGAGGAATGAAAGCATCTCTGCCTCAGTTCCTCCATGCAAAAATGCATCTTCTAAAGATGTGTAAAGCTTACTTACACTACCGATATAGCATTCTCTGAAGATAAGAAATGTCATATAAATACAGCTATTACTGTACGCAGGAAATCTCAGGCTGTTTTCCATATAAAGGACATCAACAATTGCAGCAGAAGGAATAACACCATCGTGTCAAGATCATGGTTTATATAATACATTCTAGGCTTTAATTTACATTACCTACTGTCCTGCAGCTTATTTGTAAAACCGCTATTTTCATACTTCAGATAAGGGAGGTTGATAAAATACTAAAAAAGCTTTACAAATACGTACACTGTGTTTGGCTACAGAGTCATTTGCTGCTTGTCATACTCCTGACTCGCAGAAAGCCTTAGCTGTCTTTTGGCTTTTTATTTAGCTTTTACATAGCTTATTTCTGTGCCTTTGCAACGCATAATATAAGAATTACCATAAACAGAAAGAGGAAGTAAAAGCCAATAATCCAGTCTTACAAATTATTTAAATAAATGAAGTGGTTTTTTTGGAGGTTTGTCACCAACAGTGATGGAAATACAAGATGGACATAAGTTGCTTAGAGTTTCTTCATTCATATGAAGATGAATGTGGTGGGGGCAGCTGGGTGACAAATGAAGATCTGAGATGGGCACAGATATTTAGCTGAGACCACAACGCTGTGCAACAGGAACAGCTAGCACTGACAAAACAACTTAAAGCCAACCACATTAGCAATGGGCTACTTTGTGTACTCTACGGTGTTCTAGTTCAGTGACACAATTTGTTATCCCTAGGAAGATTCCAGACACGCACAATGATAGTCTGGAATTACAACTGTGACTTCAGCGATTTGAACAAAAAAAAGGATACATGCCACATCAATATAAGTAAATATAAAAACACTGCGGCAACCATTATTGATTATTAATGTGTTCAGCAAAACCATGGTGGAACTACTTGTTTTTCTGATGGAACACAACAAAACCACTGACATTCTCCAGGCACTCAAGAAATTTTTCAAGTATAGTTTATTGTTTAAACTACAAAAATACCTACATATGCACGAAAAAGTTATTTACTACTGGAGATACCTAAATTTAATTGTTATTTCTAAACGGGTATTATTTCACTTTGCATCTTCCTCATGGACAGAAAGATTTTCTACTACTTGGAGTTTGGATCCACAAGTGCACACAGCGTACAACTGAAACACAACTTTTTGTCCCAAATCGCATCATCCGCCTCCAAGTTTGTAAATAATTACTCTGCTTTGGACTCATGGGACCGGTTTAGAAAAATATTTTTAAAATATTTTAGATTATCTTTTTCTACGATAAGATTAATTTTGGTTTACTAAACTGAATAGTCTTTTAACAATGGGAGATTATGTCCTATTTATTTTGTTTTCTCCTAAGCATACTGGTTACCTTCTCAAATGCAAAATGCACAGTAAGTGGCATATTGGATTGACAACTCTATGCCTATAAAAGCAGATTAATTCATCCCTAAAATTTGTTTTAAAAAACAGAAATACTACAATTTGCAAAAGTATCTTTAGCTAATAATGAACTCTCTAAATAGAGAGAAATAGTTTCACTGCTACTGCAGAATAATTACTTCACCTCACAGCAGTCCATTACACATTTCAGCAGCATTTCCAAGTTAAATCAAGGAGGAAAATCCACTGTGCTGTTCAGCTGATTGTATCTTACATGTAACTGCTATTATTTATTGTAACTATAGCAATCTTTAAAGATATCTGCAAGGAAGGATTTACAGGAAATTACAGCTCCAAATACCAATATCCAAGCAAGAATCAGTTCTGCCCGGGCAGCGACTTCAGACTTTGGCCGGTTTGCGCTTCTGGAAATGAAGCTGGCAGGAAGTGGAAGGGGAAGTAACGCACTTCGGGACTGGATAAGCAGCGCAGCAGGAAGCGAGTGAAGGCAGTAACAGAGCAGTCAGCAAGACAATGAATTCAATCAGACCTTACACTAACAAGGAGCAAAAGAAGCTTGACTTTGATTCTTAGCTGCAAATTCAAACACCAGGATTAATGGTCATCTGCTCTCTTCCTCCCATTGTAACAAAGCATAAAGCAAGCTTTGTTTGGTTTAGCATTCAGAGCAGGAGAAGACACTGCTCATGAACTGGTGTAAAGAGCTGCGCATAATCAAACCCCGCATAAGCAGAAAACCACAACACAGAGTAAAGCTCTAGTGCCTAAAGAGATGGATACCGGATGGGATTTTGAAAAGAACCTAAATAAGACAGGTAGCTACATCCCAGTGAAACTAACGAACAAAATGAAGAAAAACCTTAGCTCCACACTGTTTTCTACAGAGAGACACTTGCCTCAGGAGACTATTTTTATCTAAATACTACAATTTCTCCATTGGCTCCTCTGGGAGCTACCTACTGGAACAGGTACTAACCAAGTGAAAAAAAGAGAGATGATGTCCCATGGACATACTAGACTAAGCCAAGTTTATGCAAATATTGATAGTGTGGCTTACTTATCCATTATAGAGTTCTTCAGCACTACATTTGTAACACCTAATGATGGTATGGTGTTATTGAAGTGTAATCCTACTGAACTAGTGATAAGAAAAAAAAATAAACTGAAAATAACCAGAATTTTGTTGATTCGAATATGAAAAAATTTGACGTTTTGCAACTGACTTATATGGAGCTGTGCTTACACAGACATTGCTGAAGAGAAGCAAATCTTTTTTAAAATAGTAATGAAGAAAATTTTATTTTTTTTAAATCTCCTTTCATCACAATTACTGGGGTTTTGTGCCTGTTTCTTAGAAAAGACCTTCTAAAATGGTGCTGATTACACAGCAACACAAAAAAGTGGCAGTAAATTTATATATATATATATATCAGTACTAATAACAGTGTAGGAGAATCAATTCCAATGGGAATTACCTAATCTTTAACATTGCATTTTAAATTCAGCTCATCTGTGATGAATGTATCCCAACCTACGAAGTCAGTCCTCAACTGCTGTTTGAGGAATCAAGACTAGAATGGAAAAGAATGAAAAGATTTAGTTGGGTGCTATAAAAATAGGAAACTACTAATAAAATTTAGATCCTACTGAATTTAACAATGCCATTATTTAATTTTATTCTAATAACGAGTAATCCTTAAGAGAAACTTCCTTTTTCTAATTAATAAAAAAACCAACCATATGTCTCCTAGGAATACAGTGCATAAGAATGAATAAAAAGAAAACTCAACATCAAACCCAGCAAACTTAAGAAATAGGTTCCAGATGTTTAAAAGACAGATTATTTTCTTAGTCTTTTTAGTGTAGGTATGAAACTGGAAGGTTGGACTCTTTCCATGTTCTCTTCTAAATCTCTTACTGATGTAAAAATGTTCCAGTGGAACTGAGCTGGCTTCATTAAAACCACAGAAGAAATACTGCATGCCTCATGTCATCCAAATTTTCTCTGACCAGAAATGCTGCAATGATTTCAGTTTCACCTGTGCTATAGCAAATCCACTTGGAGTCTTTTGTGCACTCCTTTAATGCTGGTAACTTTAGCAGTAGTGGTATTGCTAGAGGGAATCATCTGTTGTTAGACTATTATGTAAACACAACCCTGAGATATGATAGCTAGGACTTGAACAGCATGTGGTATTTGCAACTCAAAAAAGAGCTTGATAACAAAATTTCATCTGATATTATGTATGGTTAAAAGTAATGAAGATGTGAGTCCTCAAATACAATTTTTATAGCCTATATATCTGCTGTATAAACAGTAAAGGGAAACTGCTTCTGTTACTCTTACTGTACATTAAACTAGGAATCGGTCTCCTTCCCTAGAAAAATACTAATACATCACAGAAACCAGTGTAGAATATACTAGACACTACTAATTGCACCAGGTGTTCACAGGGTTAGTTGCCAATGACCTCAGGAATCTTAAAGCCTTCCTTCTCCAAAGTCAGTAGTAATGAAATGAAATGCTCCGATACTTTCCGTAGTTTACGTGTAGCAAGACTGGCACAGAGGCAAGGTGTTTGTATTTCCAACTCTGAATTTTTCACTGAGTTGCCGTTCTCAGTTTGTAAGGCAACTGTGTGCCCTGTAATCCAAGTGATCAGTCCAGCTCATGCGAGGGGAATAGTAATGATTCTTCCTGAGGCCCACGATACATGGAAAGTGGCCTGTGCTCTTTGATAACATATCCCAAGCCAGCCTTTCTGGAGCAATGCGAGTTAGAAATCTGTAAGTAATGAGGACTGTGATGCTGCAAAGAAACAGAGACACAAAAAGCTGGATCACATCCCAGTGTGCCAAACAGCTTGGCAATCTTAGATGGAAAGTCTGTGAGCCTACAGAACTTCAGAGAAGGCATCCAACAAGATACTACTGAGTATGTGATGTCTCCCCCAGCTCCTCCAACTCAAAAAAAAAAAAAAAAAGGAAAAATTATTGAAGAACAAGATATGCTTTCATTTACAACTTAGTCAGACACTTAAGCACATATAAGGAA
Organism: Anser cygnoides; assembly: GCF_040182565.1. Classification (NCBI taxonomy): domain Eukaryota; kingdom Metazoa; phylum Chordata; class Aves; order Anseriformes; family Anatidae; genus Anser; species Anser cygnoides. The sequence continues at coordinate 29,599,340 of NC_089875.1, read as the reverse complement.
AATGCTTAATCTAAGAGAAGCTAAATTACTTTCTGTAATGCATCCATTATTCTGACAGAAACACAAACCCTCAAAAGTAGTACCTTAAAACAAGAAATATGGTTTCTGATACTGATTCCATCCCAAGAAGTAGTAATGAAGTAGTAAAATTTATATTATGCATGTTAGATATCCGAACTTTCCTAAGCACACATAATTTATGCTCTCTAATAAGAAATACCAGGGATGACAGCTTTTTTTAAACCTATAATTCAATTTTTTTTTAATCTTCAAATTCTGAAAGCAATCAGTAGAATCTTCAGGGACTTTTTTTTTTTGCTCCTCAACATCCCCGTCCCATAAGATCCATTCTGAATTGTGTTACCAGCACAACACATTGAAAGAAAAAAATCTATTTATTATGGTCAATTCTGTAGAGAGCTGATTTAGACTAGATATTAGGAAAAAATTCTTTACTCTGAGGTGGTGAGGCACTGGCACAGGTTGCCCAGAGAAGCTGTGGATGCCCCATCCCTGGAGGTGTTCAGGGCCAGGCTGGATGGGGCTTTGGGCAGCCTGGTCTGGTGGGAGGTGTCCCTGCCCATGGCAGGGGGTTGGAACTGGGTGGTCTTTTAGGTCCCTTCCAGCCCAAACCATTCTGTCATCCTAACAAATAACTGCTGTATTTTTACACAAATTAAAATGATTAGATTCAGTAAAATGTCCCAAGAAGGAAATTTGAGTAAGGAATCCTGATTAGAATTTAGTAACTGCAGCCAGCAAAAAGAGTTTATTAATGGATTCTTAAAAGACAAAAGCCTCAAAGTTCATTTAGGATTCTGAAACAGGGATAAATTGTATCTTAATAAGTGTAAGTGCATTGCATCACATTGAGTGTACTTTCTCTACTCTTTCAATGAAGAGTAGGCAGTTAATTGAAAACAAGATATGAATCTAAATCTCAAGTTCTTTTCCAGCATTTACAAAGCTCTTTCTCACAAGAAAAACTTTCACTTATTACCCTCTATTACACATTACCCTCTCAGCACAATAGTCAGAAGTACTCTTATTTTCCAGAGAAGTCTGCTGATGCATGGAAGAATCTTGCCCAAAGTCAAGATGGCAGATACACGAATTGCTCCCGTGATGAGGTTTGACCAGACAATCCAGCCCTCAAAAACGTTATTATAAAATGGTTTCATCAGTGATCCCATTACATACACTGAGAGTATTATCTTGTCTGAAGGACTAAACTTGCACCAGTCTGAAAGTGTATTCAATATAACAACTACAAAATTTCTATTCACTCAGAAATTTATAAACACATGAAAACAGAATGCTCTAAAACAAATATCTGCTCTCATAGATATTTGCAAAATTTGTTGTAATTGTAGAATGCACACAAAAGAGTTCTAAGAACACTTGGAATTCTTTTTAAGTTTTTGCTTTATTTTTCTTCAGGAATACTTTAAAGCACTTGAAAGTAAATTAAAAAAGGTATTTAGTCCACATGCTGCACTAACACCAAAGTAAATCAGACACTTAAACTCAAATTGCTGCAGTTCAAAAGCATTCACTATTTAAATTTTGCTTACTGCATTTCCAGTTAATAAGATCTTTTGCTTCCTTTTTTTTTTTCCCTTCAGTATGTGCCCTATGTGATTCTCACATAGATTTACAAAACCCTTAAGTATTTGTGGCCTCTATGTCTGAATATAATATTAAATACAATATTCATTGAATATGTGGGGGCAGGTGTGTGTCTGTTTACTTAATCAACTGAAATGCCCAGCACTATTTTTGTAAAACTAAAAACTCAGCACTGAGGGAAAGCCTCAAAGCTGATCTTAACAGCCTGACCCCTGAATCTGAAAGTTTCTTCCTAGTTTCTTCCTGACCTCTGAATCTGAAAGTTTCTTCCTTCCTTCAAGCTCCAGATAAAGTCCTTACCAGGAGAACTGTACTGTTAAATTGGCACTCTTTAAAAACAAACAAACAAAACCAACAAAACCAACAAGGATAGCTTCAGTTCTTTGTCATACAATAGTTATAGTTATATATATAGTATAGATATATAGATATATATCTATATATATAGTATAGATATATAGATATATATAGTATAGATATATAGTTATATATCATACTTTTAATATGATATAGTTATATATCATACTTTTAATAAAGACTGGACTGGATTTTTAAGCACCCTGACCAAAGTCTGAAAGTGATTATACATTCACAAAGTTTCACTGGGAGTTCAAATGGAAAAATAAGTTTGTTCTTCCCTTCTAGTTCTTTCTTGCTTTATGATATTGCTGTGCAAACGTAAACAGTTAGACTGCTCTGAAAAAGAGACAAATACAACTGCTTCCAGTATTTTTGTCAGAGGTGAACTGACACCCTTGGTTACTTTTATCTACTGTGGGAAATTCATGAATTGTGATGGAAGATGTTTCCTTTAAATAGTATCATTCACAGAAGAACAGATTTCCAAAATGATGGGACGAAGGAGTTAAAAACCAAACAAACAGAAAAAAATATATTTAAAATTTTTTGAAAAAAAAATGAGTCTAATGACAAAGAAAAGCATATGCTTAGGAATTGACCGGAAAGATACAGATTCCTGGTACTGATCTGGGAGTTATAAACAGAGAAGCAAGCAGAAAGGGAGTATATCTCGGTCTCCTTTACAATAGTGTTTTAAAAATGAGCTTTTCTTTTTGCTGTATCTTGGAGGAAGGAGCCACACTGGTGCAAACTGGAGTCAATAAAACTCCTCAGATTTGTTTTGGTGGAATATTTTGTCCTAGATTCCGATGCTGTTTCTCTGTTTAGTAATGGTTAAGCCTAGTGTGTATTGGGGGAATTTTAGGACCTATACTACATGCAATAGCTACAACTGCAACTTATCAGCCAGTTCACATGTCAAAGTTGTTTCTGGAGATTAAAATTTGTTTTACTTTTTCTCCTGATATTCATTTTTAAGGAGAAAACTGGCAGAAATAATGAAAGCAAACGAAGTCGTAGCATGTAAAAAAGACAAAGGACTGGGCAACATTTAAATCAGAGTATTTACCTCTGTTTCAGTCACAGCTTGCAGTACTTTCCTTAGTACAGTCACTACAAAAATCCACAGAGACAATGAAAGGACTTGATCGTCCCTGTCTAGCCTTGCATCTTGCTTTCTCTTAAGTTTTCTTAGAAAACAAACAAACAAAACAACTAAAGTTCCAAGTAACACAAATGCTCTCTTCAGTCATTTTTATGTGCAGAGACTGCCTTTTACAGTGGCAAAACGTTATTATTTTTTCCTTCACAGGTATAAAGCATCGATGAAAAGGCTGTAGCAGAGAAAAGGAAAGAACAGACTCTGAAGGGATAAAGGAACCAATTGAAAACAAACTGCACTGAAAGCTTTACCTCGTAATTCTAATAACTCCTATTACAGACAACAACCATTTACCAGAGTATTTCTATTCTTTCAGCCAAATTACTTCAGCAGGAAGGTGGGGAGGTTTGAGGAAGGAGAAACAAGCAACATTTGCAAGTATATAAAATCATACTGCATTTTGATAGTACTACAAGCATAAATACAGTATTCCTACCAATGAGCATATCACTTGGCAGGAGCATTTCTAAGAATATGTTATGGTTAGAAAAATCTCTAAAGGAAAAAACAAACAAACAACAACAACAAAAACCCACAACCACTGTAGTCTGGGATAATGATGTTCCAATGTATTCAACTTTGGCATTACGCAACCCACATTTAGTGAACCATACGCCTTGAAGATCCATCACAGACAGAGCCTACCAAATTATGAGCTCAGCTGCTGTTACAAAAATAATAAAAAGGTTTCTGACTGTGCAAATGTAACGTGCAGAACCAGGCAACAAAGCTTCTGACCAATGCCAGGACTACTGCTCTTTTATCTGCAGCTCTTTTACCTACTTTTAATGTAAAATATTTTTAACTATGTATTTATTTAACCTAGTTATGCTTGCTTATAAAGTACTCAAATTATAGTTTTATTCCCTCACTGCATAGACAGGATTACTACTGAAAAGGAGAAAGAAATGCACACATTTAATGGTACCAAGTGCCCAGTAGTAAAACAGAGACCAAGAGTCCCTGTTGATGGTGGCCACATTCAATATCGACAAGGCTTTTCCATGAGTAGTGTTTTTATTACTCATTTTAATCTCTAATTATTGGGACTCTCACTCTACTTCATGTGTATTCTCCCAAAACAAGAGCAAGGGCAAGTATAAATTTTGCTGATTTACAGAATAAAGATTGTATTAACTTTCTTCAGAAGCTTTATCTTGAGTGAAATTCCAAATTATGCACCATGGCTTTTGAGTATTGTTCACTCACCCTAAATATAAAGTGCAAAAGACTGAAATGATTTAAGATCCTGTGGCAAATGAGTACAGTTAATGCGTCTGTCTTTTTAGTACATCTGCTTATTATTTTTAAGAAGTCTAAGAGTTTGAAATTCAGGCTATTACCTAAGAAATAATGATGGTACTTTTCAGCTGAATGATTGATTCTTTTAAATAGCTTTTAAAACCTAAAAAATGTTTTACCGCCACTTAATATATTACCATACTTTCTTTTATACTTATTTGCAATGGGTTCATGGAACAAATATGCAACTGTACGCAGATTTTGAGCCTCTATTAAGAAGAAACTTTCCTAAATTCACTTCTCTGTTTCCAGCTGTACTCATAAATATTTTAACCTTTCAAGACTATACTCAAAAAATAAATTGTTTTTGAGACTCCACATGTTTACATTACTGTAGAACTCATATTTTAAGAACGGTATTAGATTTTTAGGCTATGTTGAAGACAGTAAACATTTGTCTAATGATGTTCAGAGAAGACATTAACACTCCCAAAGCTTTCACAACCTCACTGGTAAATGTAAAGGCCAGGAACAGAGCCAGAATTTGTCTTTAACTTGTGCATTACCGTATCTGTTCAGCCCTTGATCAATTAATCAATAGTGACTATACTTTGACATTTTTCTCAATGACACTAACAACAAACAGAATTGAGTATTATTAGGGGGCAAGTGGGTGAAGATGGAACAGAGTGATTCAGAGCATGCTACTGCAACAACAACAACAATGCAGAGCAAGAAAACAAGCAAATAACAGAGTATAGGCTAGGTATTTTATGAAGTGCAGTGAAACAAAACCAGAAACTATAAAAGAAACACATACACATAAACTATATTAACACATTTTTCACATCATATATCATGTTATGCAAAGAGTGAAGGATTAATCTACACTTACTGTGTCTTATGAAATAGCTAGCCAAATACAGACTTCAAAAATTATGTATTTCTATTCCAAGTCTTATTACTGGTTGGTGTTTCCCTTATGTACAAAAACACCACTATAGTTTTCAGTCTGCTACTTTTCACATTTTCTTCAAAAACATCCTAAGCATATGTAATGGTGATATTAAACACAGCTATTCCAAAGGCCTTGAATAATTTTGTTAGGAAAAAAACAAAAAAACACAAAAAAAACAACATATGGAAATCAGAGCATATACTACATAAATGGTGAAAAGAGAGACAGCAATTTGAAACAAGATATATATATGAATTTCATTATTTTTCTATTTCAGTCTAATGCAATTTTCCTTAAACAAGTACAAACTCTTATAGTACAATACAAAGGCGCCTTTAAACCAAATCTTCTACCAGTGTCTTGCTCCCTGTGAAGCACTTGTTTTGGCAAACAGCTAGAAGCCTGCCAAGAAAAGGTCATCGATCTTTGCCTGAAAAACTCGAGCCAGCTTTATACAGTAAAGGCTTATTACAAACACAATGCTTACCAGATGTTCCATCAGCTAGCTGGATGCAATCCAAGGGATGGCTATAAATCCATGGAGAGATGTTCGTTGGGAAGGCACTTGCCACAAAAATTGCATAAGCACCCATTGGCAAACCTATTCACTGAGCAGCACGATTTAGGAGTATGGTTCACCAACAGACTGAAACGTCACCTGGTACTGATCTGTATTTTTGCTAATGCCTTTAAAGAGAACTGGCTTTGATCAGTTAGCCTGCAAGGTGCATTTTCCCAACTTAATGCCTATGCCATTACCGAAGTCAGCATAATTCGCATGTGCAAAGAACTTCATGTGTACTGTCGTGCTATTATTTCACTGTTCCTCCTTTGGTTCTAAGGCGTTTTAGTTATTGTTATTTGGGTAACAATACACAAGTACCTGCTTTTAAATGCCACGCTAACAGATTTGTTAGCATGTTAATTTTGTCTCAGGAGAAATGCATCACCTACCCCATCAACATGTAATTATGCACAGGAGTTAGAGAAATTACAGATATCTACTGATATTAAATACTACCCTGTTTTCCCAGATCTGTTAGAAAAAGTTAAAGCTGTTTTAGCTTTAAAAAATGTCTAGTTGAGAATCGTAACCTTTCCATTTTAGTTTAAATGTATACATTTCATTTATAATGGTTGTAATATTCTCCTTGGCTAAAATTTAGTGATTAACAAGCAATAAAAACCTCAAACAACCCAGCTGTTCTTGTTTTAGAACAACAAACCAGAAACTCAGGATCTGGACGGACAAAGCTTTCTTACAGTTGTAAAGACAATCATAAAATATGCAAATAGCTCCAAGAAGAGAAAGGAAGAAAGAAACCTAGAAAAAAAATCATTTTTGAGATAAGCTTTCATACTTTAACACAGAGGTATTTTAAGATTAAACCAAATAAGACCCAAGAGAAATGATTTATTAGTAATAATTTTGAATTATCCCTCCTAAGAGGAGAAAACGAAGGTGCAGCAGCAGCAAAAAACTTTGCAAATCAGAATTTAAGCTTCTTATATTTCTTTGGTTTTACCCTTTTTACCCACTTGTGGTTTGAATAAGTTTTGATCTTTTGGCGTTGAAAACACGAACAGCTGAATGGGAAAAAAATCCCTAAACCCTACTGACATAAAACCAAAGCTTCAAAGGAAATAGGTTCTCAGTTGACACACTGTATAATGAATTTTGAAAACAAAGATTCTGGGTACTTTTAAAGCTGGCTTGCACATTGCTGCTTGGTCTTGTTCTGTAAAACAAGCAAGTCTACAGGAGGAAAACTGAAAACATAGTAGTGTCCTAGCTTTACCCAAGCTATGAATAAAAATGTCAGATCAGGCCTTTCGAAGAAGCAGAGTCCTGCTTACTGGGACTGAACAGAAGAGAGCAACAGGTGTGTGCCTGGTTTCTCTGGTTGTATATTTTGCTTTACATCAAAAAGGGAGAAAATGACAATAAGGTCACTACAAACCTTATGCTCCTGAGCACACGATGTTCCTGGGAACTTGCAGGAGGAGCTGCATGTGCAGAAGAGCTCTAACCTATAAACATACCCACGTCAAGCAATTGAAGAAAGACACCATTTTAACTCCAGAAAAAGCCACTGCCTCAAGTCTAGAAGTGCAAAGTTCATGGGGTTTCCTGAATCTAGGTAAACAACTTTGCAGGCATCAAGCAGCAACTTTACTCCTCAGACACTTCACAATTTTTCTCTGGAGCAGAAAAACTGCCTTCCCCCAATGCCACAGCAGATCTATTTGTACAATTCTTTCCACTCCACCTACAGCATCACGGAATCTGCAGAGGCTTGTAAGGGCTTAGAGCGTGCCTTTGCTTCTCCCCAGACTCCATATGGGTAGCCATCAGACTCTTCTGGCTCTTCCCAAGCTGCTTCCAATACATCACCTTCCTCTTAGACATTAAAGTATAGAGGAAAGTAACGACATATGTGTTGGATGCTTGATCAAATTTTGGATTGCAAAATAAAAGATATAAAGGTCTCTGCAGTGAAGCTATTAAGTGACTTTGCAATTCTTCTTTATGTGTTTACCTTAAGCACGTGGGTTATGGGTTATTAAAAAGTAGGTTGTCCATCCATTCTCATTAAAAAATCAATTCAGAGATGAGGCGACCTTTGCAAAGGATTGGTTAAACTAGCAAATACAAACTAATGCGATAAAGAAAGCTGAATCCTGCGTCAAAAGTGTCAAGTGCTGTTCTTCACAATGAAAAGCTTGAAACTTTCTTTTATAGAGGTGTTACTGCCAGGAGGAATAGCAAAGGTGGGCTTACAGATATATTTTGGTGGAATAGATGTTATTGGTGTGAATAAAGATGAATTTGTACCTCAAAAAAAAAAAAAAGAGAAAAATGTTTCTAATATTTCAGAGAGGTAAGCTGCTCTCCACCTTAGTGGAAAAGTATTCTGCTGAGATTTAACTATCTAGGAATGTAAGAGAAATTCAGAACAAATGCAAGCATTCCTTCACAGACTGCTCAATGCAGCAACTGGTGGCTACTAGAAACTATTTCATTGTCTGCCTGATGAGCCTGTTGGAGTTCGTATTTTAAAACAAAGCTCACAAAATACAAACAAAACATGTCAAAACTTGATGTAAAGTGTTCTGAGTAAACACATCACTACCACTGATGTACATTCATTCAATCCAGGTAAGTGACGGAAATAACTGGCTAGAATAACAACCAGTAAGTACCGAAGTAGGCAAGGAACAGGTTCATGGGAGTTGCCACCTCAGAGTTCACGGAACTCTGGTAAAGTTTCTTTGGTCAGTATCTGAACTTTACAGAGCTTTACGCAGTTGGTGGTAGCAGCAGCCTCCCTTGTGACAACCCACTCCTGAGAGCAGCAACTAAAAGGATGTAAATACATAATTTTTCAGGTATTCCCTTTCACAGAGTACACGTCAGCCACTAATACATCTTGGTGTGGAGCACACAAATCACATTCGATTTCCCTCTCTGGTTTTACCTGCACATGCTGAGATAGCAAAGGGCTGTACAAGATGAGCTGCAATTGCAATGACCAGCCTTAGTGCCTGAGAAGATCCATGAGCACTTCACAGTTTCTCAGCACCAAGGCACAGTCAGCCTTCTGTGAAACTGCACAACAGTTCCAGTAAGGACGGCGGAGAACAAGTAAAAAAAAAAAAGCAAGTAAACAAGTAAATCACAGAAGAAGCTATAAGGATTCTCCCCCCAAACTGCACTAGTAGAGAGACTCACAACTCCAGAAGACAACCAAATGCAGTGCCAGCACCTGAAGGCCCATGGTTGAGAGCAAGGCTGCAGAGAAAGCAGGCCAGCAGCCAGCACTTTCCAAAAGCTTCTCTTTCAACAGCACCATGACTTGGCCTAGTCCCAGAACAGCAATGATCAAAGATGATAATGATAATAACAACAACAACAACAATAATAATAAACTGTCAAAAGTGTATTTTCAAAAGAAGGCTTTAATGAAAGAGAACTCCCTTCTTCACTAAAATAGCTTGCTGAAACAACCAAACAAAAAGTCTCATTCCTGGATGAACGTCATTCAGACTTGCAGATCTCTGGACAAGTACCTCCTGCTGTTCTGTCTTCAGACAGTGAATAGCACAACCAAACCTCATTTTCAGTGTCCATTTAACATAACAGGCATAATTAATGATGATAATGATGACAAAGAAATTATCTAAGGAAAAGTTCTGACAAACATTAAGAATTGTAGAGACAGTTTTCAACCCATGGGTATTTTCTGTTAACAGAGCTTTGGAAAAGGATGCTACACATGGAACAGAAATACAATTTTACTTGCTGTAGTGGTTCTACCAAAGCTGGATGCCTATAATAAATCCTGTGGATATTCTGATTAACAAGCTGTCTCTATGTTAAAGGTTTATCAACCATGAGACACAAAAGTGACATTGAGAAGCATACTCTGGCACTACTTTCCTTTTTTCCTGAAGAATGTCTGCTGTAGTTCTGCTGTAATGTATGTCAATCAGCAATACCTGTACCTGCCAAACTGACAGCCTTCAGGTAAATGAGCTAAAGAACTGGGAAATCTCTTCTAAATTCATATTTTTTACTTAAATGTTAAATGCATAACCTGATGTAGTCTGAAGTCTAAGGACGTTGGTGGATATTTCAATGCAAAAGGCCAAATAACCTACACAAAATCATTTGTATTCATGAAATATTGCCATCACTTCATCTAACAGGTTTTGTTGTAAAATATCACCCTAAGTTCTTCATCCTGGGAAATTTAAGTCTTACAAGCAGATTAATCTGATTAGATGAACATACTAGAAGACATAATCTTCTATGACTATGCAATTTCTAGACATAACCCAGAACTTAACAACAGACTGCTTTCTGCAGTACCTACCACCTCCAGCATGAGCTGTGGCATTTTATTGGAATCTGACTGCCCACTCTAAGGTGAAGAATCTGCAATCGTACAGAAAGACAACTCTATAAGGTACATTTGGGCATCTAACAACAATAAATAATCATCACAACTGATTAGACATACCATGCAGGAAAAGTTTTAAATAGTTCTTAAATTTTTTATTACATGTTGCCTATAATAAATAGAGTTAGAACAAAAAAAAAAGTCAAGGTCATTCTGCAAGTCATTCTACAGTTACTGATTCAATACTGACATATTGAAAATAGAACTTAATTTGTAAGTGGTAGAGAGCTACCATAAGTAGCTATATGCATTTGTGTCAAACGCAAGCCAATAATTCCAAAGAAAGAAGAAATCTACAATGACAAATGCGGCAAGGAGGTCACAAGCTTTTAAATATAGCAGCATCTGTCTTTCAGTCTATATAAAACTGAGTTTGTTGAAAATGTTTTTAATCATTCGTCAGGCAATTTACCTCTTACCCATTTGATGGCCATCTGCTATCCCAGTTTATAAACTGAATCGTTGTGTCATCGCATTACTTGTGTTTTAAATGTTCAGACTGCCTTTGGACCTCAATCAGCTAGCTCTTAAATATTTCCAAAATCATTCAGAGAATTTCACTCACAAAATTTTATAAGCACTAAAATAGACATAAAAACTACTGCGAATGCATGTCAATAAAACAGACAATGAGTGCACTTCAGCCTAGAAGTAATACCTATGGTACAGCAACAATGAATTAGTATAAAATATCAACATGACCTTGGATGTGGATCAGCAATGAGGAAACAAACAAGACAGCATGTTTTATAAAAGTCTCCTATGCATCCACAGACTGATAAGTAGTCACACTCCTCTCCATAGCTCTGGCAGAAGTTGAAAATATGAGACTAAAAACCCATACAATCATTACATCCAGTTTGTGAAGTAACAGAGAATAGCTATGATAAACCTTTCCAAAGGAACTTACTTCTAAACACTGAGCTATTATAAATGTCTTTCTTATACCTATAAATATAGGTATTCTATATAACTATATCCGCTGTAACTAAAGCAGAGTTTTAACAGATGTTTGTTTAATAGCAGAATTGACTGATTACATGCTTTGCAAGTCTGACAAAATATCCTGGCATAGTTTATTAGAAACGCTTATTCTTTCTTAAAGATCCTATGTGCTTGCATATGGCAGAGTATATGGTTCAGTGAAAATTCCAACTACTACTACTGCATGCTGAGTCAGGCCTATAAGAGCAATATTTCTTTCTATTTGACCAAAGGGTTTTCTTTTTAAAATATCCCTTAAAATTCCGAGTGGGATGTTACTTGTTAACATTTTAAAAATCGAATAGAGGTATTAAAATTGTAACCAAATATTTGTGTAAAAGGGACTTTACTAATTAACTGTTGCAGTTATTTTAACCTGTGAATGGATACCTTACTGTGTAACTATATTTGGGAAGTTTCCACTGACACAGCTGTTTGCATTCAAGGGAAACAAATGCATATTTACTCTGAATGCACACAGCCCTTTTTAAATGAAATAAATCTCTAAAAGGTAAATAACCCTGCACATCAATTTTGGCAAAGAGTGTGTAAAGACCTGAACCACAAGTGTTACGGAAATACAAGTCATGTAGTTTAAAATGGAGAATTTATAAATATATTTTAAGAGCTGTTTTCTCTCCCTCTTCTTCCTATATCCATATCAGCAAAATGTGCTGAGTGTTTTGGAGAACTGAGTTTGAAAACACAGTATAGGGATGTCTGTATTTTCACAGAAAAATTTAAATCCTAACTTTTGAAGACATCACCTTCTGCGTGATAAACAGTTAATTTAGCATTTTATTTTCTGTATGTGGGCCAGACAGTTCCTACTATGGAATTTACAAAAGATTGCTAAAATAAATAGTTACTCACCCTCCCTCTCAGTGCAGAACAAACATTCCAAAGCTATAAGCAGGCTCCAAAACAGCCTTAGTTAAAAAAAAAAAAAGAAAAGAAAAGAAAAAAAAAAGAAAAGAAAAAAGAAAAAAAAAAGAAAAGAAAAAAAAAGAAAAGAAGTGATGATAAAAACATTTCTGTTGGGCTTGTTTTTGTAAGGGCTTTTTATGTAGTTTACTTTCCATTTCTCAGTATTTGTGCTTTCCAACGTTTTTCTGGTTGAAAGACTAGAATTGAATGGGAACGAGTTCTAGAAAATGATGTTTTCAGAACAAATCCAAATACCTTGAGATTTGAGCAATCCATTGTGAGAGCTGTCATTGCTGCAAGATATCCAGTGGAGAGCAGTCTAAAGCACTGGGCTTTCGAGGTTGCCCACTCACAAGTGCAGCGTAACTGCCACAGTACAGCTCCTTCTTTAGGCATCTTCTAAAAGTAATTTCACAATATAGGAAATGCAAGAGAAGCTGACACAGCTCTACAAACTCCTGTGCACTTGTAGCTTGTCTTCAGAATGGGAGAAAAACTACAAGCAGCAAAGCCAACAACTCAGCCCTTCTTTCTATGGTTCCAGATAAAAATACCTTTCAGATTCCAATGCTGGTATCTAACAGTGGCTCTCAAGAAGTCTAGCAATATGACAAGGAGAGGCAGAAGTACTCTTTACCTCCCTTCATATTGTCATATTTTCATCTTTTTCTGTACACCTACGCCACACAAGCGATGAAAGTCCATGAATGATTCCATTACAGAGATGGGAAGGACAAGTTGTGTGCTTTTGTCAAGGAAGTCAGATTATAACAATGAACTGTTTTTATTGTTTTGCCACACCAATACAAGTAGTGCAGAGGGATAAGCAATCTAGCAGCTGCAACTAAGGGACAATTTAATTTTGAGACATCTGCTAACAATGTCTTACGTCGATATTAAGTAAAAGCTTACTAAAACTGTTGAGAATATACTACTAACATACAACTTCTTTATCCATCACTTAGGATCTTATACATAAGCTTTTTATTTAAATAATTTATTCAAGTAGGCAGTCACTTGCAGAATTGGGGCTTTTGCTTCTCAGAGGCGATTTAATAGCAAAGTTTTCTTCCCATATTAATAGATTAAACTAATTAAGTCAATTTTACCAAAATAGAATTTGGATATCTATCTTAAAAATCTTTTAGAGGTGCCAAATTACTGAAGCTACATTACTGATTGCTGGTAATCAGAAACTTGCATATACCACATAAAAGAAACAAGATCAATTTCAGTACACAGAATTACAAGACAGTACTGGTTTACAAGAATACACCACATCTTAATGGATGATATATTTTTAATTGCCCATTCTGTGAACTTAAAAAAAAAAAAAAAAAAAGACATGCAACATGACTGTTTCCTCCAATTTAAAATGTTACTACAGCTGTTTTTATTTTCCTAAATTGACATTTTCTCTCCCAAGAATCAATTGTGAAACTGTGATAATAACAGGACTTGTAAGACTCAACAGGCAGCTTCTGAGAATGCACAATTGTTTTATCTTATCATACAAGCTAACATTTCCAAAACCAGGCAATGTTGGGTTCCTAAACACACTGATAGGCCATTTAAAGAAGTAGTTAAGACTCTAAGCACTCAGAAAACAGCCTAGCAGGATTCACAAATTTAATTAGGGTGCATAACTCCCACTTGAAGTTGAGTACTGTGCACCTTCTCATTACATTATTTACAATCTTCTTTAAGTCCCATTAGGCACCTTTCTGATTTGCTTGGTACTCTTACATGTTTGGGTGACAGCCTGCATGCAGTTCCTAGAGCTTCCTGTTTAATTAGCAGTGGTGAAAGTCCCTAACTGTGGGTTTGTAAAATGTAGATAGGTTTAGATATAGATCCAGACGTCATTATGCTTGCCCATTACCTTCCTCTGTTGGAAAAACTAACTTCAGAGGGAATTCTGCCTGAATAGACTGAAGCATCAAGCTTTTGGTTACCACTAAGTTTTGAAGACCACTGCCAAAAAGTTCTAAAATTTAAAATAAAACATTGCTTATTTTTTATTAAACAAACAAACAAACAAAAAAACCACTCATGATTTTATGTCAGAATTCACACAGCATGAAGAAAATGCTATATACTCAGTTACCATTTACAGTGATGACTGGAATTCAAAACCAAGACCCTGGTTAACAAATTGGGTCAAGAGCAGCAAACACCTGAAACAACCCTAGCTACTCAAAAGTCATGCATTTGAGCCTAACCTTTATTCTAGGCTTCTTTTATATTCAACCAACACAGATCAACTAATATGAACTGCCCCATCGAAATGCATAAAATACATATCAGATGCATTCTCTTTACATAAATATATATGTATATAGAGAGATCAGATGAAATACACATTTTTGGAACAAATAGAGTAGGTTAGTTTCAGTGTGGGTGTTTTCTCCCTGCAAAAGCATGCATACAGTGGTTATGTTAAATTAGTCATTTTACTTTAAGACAGCTTAAGCAAGAGGAGACTCTTCCAAAGTTCGCTAGGCCTCAGCCCTAGTAAACTGGTCCAAAAATAGAATTTCATAGTGCTGCTAACAAAACACCATAAAACAAGTTTACGGACTGTTGTACAAAACTGGTCCAATTTCCCTTGTGAGGAAAACCATAGCTTTCCCAGAGAATTTTGTAATGCTTTTACACAAAGCTTTTCCATGGTTACTTATTTGATAGGAAAGCTCCAAAAGTACTACTTCATTTTGTAAGCAAAACAACTTCTCTAGGGTCCAACCAAATTCACCCTAACTGAAGCCTCTGTCTTCACATAAGAACATATTTCATAAGCTGTTTTCCTCAGAGGTCTGTTTCCACAGGGATTCTCCTGTTCTTATGCTCCCCTTCTACACTAATACAGTGGCACAAACTATAGTTCTGCAAATTTCTTTCCAAGCACTGCTAAATTGTCGCAGGGTAAAGCACCAAATAACGTAAGTGACATTACCATAGACTTTTTCCCCCTGTATAAAAGGTTACAGAGTGTTAAAGAACTTTTGAAGAACAACTAAACACCATCTTCCTGTCCTTCGACAGTCCAGCTCATCTGAACACACCTTGCAATGCAGTAGTAATGCTATAGTCGCCTGGGTATCAACCAACTAGACGTGGAAGCTTGGAAGAACATCTGCTTGCCAACACATCTCAAAAACCAATACTGTCAACCACATTTTAGTTGTACCATTGACATGAGAATTAGCAAGATATGTAGAAACTGCTGTTAAAGCAATGGCTACAACTTCAATATGTAGTAAAAAAAAAAAGGCAAAGCATGTTTTATGTGGGTACATAGCTAGAAGACGAAGTCTAAATATTAGTTTGCTTTGTTTTTAAACATCGAGATGTAGTTCAGTATGTGTTTTTGCAAGCTACTGTTAATAATTGGTCAGAGCACAGCAATTCATTACAAAGAGCAGAAATATAAAACACATTCTTCCATTGTTTCTTAACTGTGCTGGGCAAGATAATTTCATTTCATACCATTTTCTATTTCAGCTCCTGTCAGGGTTTGCATGAAACTTCTTTATGTACTCTGAATGAAAGATAACCTTGTTTAGCTGAGCTCTGTAAGCTACTGGGGAAAACTGATCAGAAGACATCACTTAAAACAATCAAACCCAAATGAGCCATCCTCATTTCAGAAGGTTCGGCTGTCATTTGAGAGCACGATCAATACACACAACAGAATTGCTTCTTTATAAACTCTCTTATTCCTGCCATATACCACCTGACTCCGATCCCAATTAAACAGCAGAAAAATATCTTAATTTCTTTCTTCATTTTTTTTCCCAACATTTAACTGTCATAAAAATGAAAACACCTCTTATTGTTACAATGTTGTGCTCATTACTTTACTTGGAAAAGAAAATGTTTAGTGGAAAAATAACAAATACTAGTATTTATGAAAGCAAATAAACTCTTTTTTCCCCTCTCTGACATCTCATCATTTCTACCTACATAATTGGCTAACATTCTTCCAAAAATAAGAATTTGGAAGTTTCTTTTAGAAATTAATGATTCTAAACCCCTCTAATTTGATTACTGTCCTTTTAGTCAGCATTGTTACCGTTGGTGATTAACAGCTTAAGATGAACTGCAACTGCTCACTGACTCACAGGGATATACATCAAAACGTACTCACTTTAACATGAGATTGTACAGATTAAGAGGGCATTGGTATAACACCTTCTCTAATACTTCTGTTGCAGATGCCCTTAAAGATTCCATTCATGAAAGGATAAGAAAAAATATTTAAAGTCCCTACCTTCACCTGATGATCCTGAAAGGTCTATGATGACATACACTCTCCCTTCTGGCTCCAAGTCAATCTGCAATCAAGAAGAGAATTAAAAGAAAACTTAGAATGGCTCCCAAAGCAAGTGATTGCACATGCAAGGAAACCCAAAGTTTCCAAAACTTGTGAAGCCAAAGTATAGGTAGAACACGGGCCAGTCTATAGTTCACTACTAACAGAGTCTCCTTTTGCAAAGAGGTGTTGAGGCACTTCTACAAAAGGACCTTTCACCTCCCTGAAGTGAAAAAGAAGCGTGTACCCTTAGCACTGGGAAAGCTTGAATGCAGTGAATTTTACAAATCAAATATTTAAAACACTGTTCTTGGAAATAGTGGTTTTTGTATGGCAGCAGTCAAGGAACAAAGTTAAATAGCAGTATCAAGTAACTTTTTGACTGTAATTTATACTGAGCCCAGCTATGCAAATGTGAAAAACAACACTGTAACCTATTCAGATCCCAGCAAGACAGATCAGCTCTGGTGGAAGAATAGGGGTAAAAATCAACACACAGCTCGTATAGTGGGTTAACACGTGTTTATAATACTCCCTTTGTATCCCCAGTGGGAGAAAGAAATACATGCTTTATCCCTTTTCTCTGAAATGCAAAATTAATTTATTTCTGCAATGGTAGATTTTAAGGAGTCTGCTTTTGTAGAGATCACTTTTAGCATGAAATATGGGTTTTCAGTATCAAGCTGCTGTATTTAAATGCTTATTCCTATAGCCTGCACAACCTGCAGGTATTGCATTGATCTCATTACAAATCCTTATGTATTTTACCACATATTTACCACATCATCATTCCTAATTACTGCTGGATTTGTGTATCTTCTTGGTGCCCCACACATTACAGACAATTTTTGTAGTCATTTTTCTCTCAAAAATTAAACTACAATTAAACTAAAACACTTCATAATCAATAGTTTTTAATGTCACGCTGCAGTTGTCACATAATTTCATAGGCCGCAAGTGAAGCCAACATGGTATTCATTAATGCTATATTTTCATTCCATTTTGGTAAGTAAAACACATAAATCTGCAAACCCAAAGTCATGGCACCTCAGTCACAAGGACCTCATCCACCAGTGCTTGCCCATGTCCTACCTCCCCAGAAAGGTGCAGCGCACAGAGGCAGCCCCAGCCCAGGCCCGACTCAGTAGGTCCCATGGCTGGGCAGGGAAGGGCTGTGGGGAGCTGGAGCCCAGCCCTACTACAGCCTCTCTGGGGCAGAGCCCTGGGTTGATATGGGGACCTCGGCTGATAGGGGGAATCTAGGCAGAGGGTGGGAGCCTCCTAAGCCCACAGAGCAGTGCCTGGGGCTTGCAGCCAGAAGTAGGCTTCCTGCGCCCTCACCTCACCGCACCTCCTCCCATTCCACGCCACAGGGGAAGGTGGGCCTCGTCTCACCAACCTCAGCCACTTTGGCAGACGCAAACTATACTCAGCTGCCTCTGAAGTCAGTCACAAGTGACCTTAGGACATGGCTCTAGGCTGGAATAAGATGGCAATCAGGAGATCATTAATTGACATTAATAACTTGGGAGACCACTTGGTTCATCTTTGCAAGTTAGCAAGTAAATGAACACGCAAAACAGAGCTTGGCTAACACATAAGATATCCTTTGATCTTTTTGACAACCACAACTTGAATTTAACTATTAATGATAATTCAGAAGCTTAATAACTAGACAACATATTACATCACCCAGGTGAGGATGTCATACATTTCTTCATGACATGAAAGCGGAACTTGACAATTAAGACAGATGAAATGATAATCTCAGGATTGTTTTGCCAAGAACTGGTCAGTTTTCTTTGTAAAAGACATTCTCCAAAAGGGCCATCAAAACTTGAGCCTGTAGAGAGCATTTGGAGTAAACTGCAGTTGAAATCTGTCCACGTAGGGTGTAACAGAGACCCAAACTCAGTGCTTTCCTGCCAATCCGCTCAGCCAGCGTGCCCAGCGGCTCGCTACACTGTGGTGGAAGGAAGGAACGAGACGCCAGGATGTCCAGTCTGCACCGGGCTTTGTCTGCCTGCATTCAGCAGGTAGCTTCATGGGGCTACATTTTTTGTCACTGTCCTTCTGCTTCCACCTTTTCCTCATCACCTGGGAGGACCTTTACAGCAGAGGTTCTCTGCTGTTTCCCTCTCCTGGGCCACAGCTGTTGAATCCATCAGGGTAACATATGCTCCCCCTTCCACAAACCAGCTTTTCACAAAAACCCTTCTGTGACTTTGAAGAAAGAGCCGGTAGACAAATTCACAGGTCTGATGTCACCGGACCCATGGATTAAGACAATGATCTCAGCAGCTGTATTTTAAATAGACAAGGCAGGAAATCGGTGTTAGCAAGGCCAGGGGTTACTCAGAGGAGAGGAAAATGAAAGCGTGGTTGAGTGTTTTTTCCATAAATAAAGTGTTCAATATTGAGTAGACATTTTTAACAATTTCTGAACTGGCAGCATGAGGGGCGGGAGGGGGTGCTTTTTGTTTTAAATATAGCTACTGATCTTGAAATACTGCTCCTCTCCCGTAGCAATTTTTAGACACAAAATGTTAGATCAGATGCACAGGTGGATGGATAGACTTTGATGTCTATGTTGGGGGCGGCTTTTGAAAAACTGCTACAGTACTCAACAGATGGCTGTATTAAAGAGGCATGCTTAATGCTCTGTTTCTTTCAGCATTATATACTGTTTGGCTAAGCTTTCAGTAAAGTACATGATGCAGTTAAAATCCCAGTGTGCGTGCACACACGTGCACAACCCCAACACCGTCCCTGCAGAAGAATCATGCATCTGGAGGAGTTGAAGACCACCATCACAGTCTCCCTTCTGCTCATTTATTAAGTACAAACAGTGTTATGAACAAGCCAGGAAAGACTGGAGCACTGAACCTAAGTTTTCATTATCCATCAAGTGGACTGTTTTCATATACAATTTATTAAAAATGACGCCTAATGATTTGATTCAGAATTTTTGCTGATGTTCTGAGCAGAACAAGTTATTTATAAATAAGGGATTCTCTTTTACAAAGAAAAGATTTCCCAGTCTTAAAACGCTGTAACACCAATGAGAACGAAATGGACATATTCTTTTTTTTTAGATTTATAAAATACCCCCATTTCATTTCAGTAAGCACCTATGCTGACAGTCTCATCAGCCACATGAATCAGTACTTTTGCCAGGAACTGGCAGCTTAGTTGCCTCAGCTGACCTTACGTATGGAAGATCCCTCCCCACTCCCTCCACCCTCCCCCAAGAAGCATAATCCCCCAAACTGATAGGAAACCTTATGATCTCAGGTCTTTCATGTATCAAAGCCAGCATGGAATGAAAAGGATTGATTCAATTCTAATTTTACATAGAACGTTTATAAGTGAATGTCTAGAAACACAGTGGTATAAATACCTTAGAAACAGTCAGGCTACTAGAATAAAAGCTATGTGCATTTTCTTTCAATCTATACATAAAACTACACTTAGAAGAAAGTGGAAACTATGCAATGTCATTATACAAGTAAGCAACAACAGAGGAACAGCACAATCTAAAGTTCCTACTTTTTTTTTTTTTTTTACTGGTAGTTTTTGTACTGGTAGTGCAATTACTAGTACTCCTGTACTAGTAGTACAGGAGTTTTTAAACCATTATTCTATTGCTTTAGAAAAGCATTGCTTCTAAAAGAATTTTTCACCAAATGTCCAGAAAGATACCACATGTGAAATGCCCTTAGATATATGTAAGACTGGTCAAATCCAGCTGGATATAAAAGACATACTTGCATGCAATGAAAATAGTCTGATCACAGCAGTTCTTATTCTGACCCTCCTTTTTGACTAAAAATACTTCTCTCTGAATGCAGCCAAACATTTATATATGCAGAGAGATGCTATGAGAAGATGTCTAAAAAGATACAATTGTTCAAAAGGACAACAGGGAACAAGGCAAGATGCAAAGTAGGAATGAGATCAAGGAGCTGATATAAAAAGAGCTTTGCTGTAACCAGGATATATTGCAAAATACATTCCTTGCACATACAGACCACACTCTCCACATGCAACAAAAGATGTAACAACCATCATTGAACAAAATGTTTGATCACTGAAGTGTTTTATCTTGGTACTGGCCTATGCTATCGTTGTGGTACTTACTAAAATACAGCGTTTTAGTAGGTACAAGTAAGATTAATTGTGAAGGCACTTGAAACAACTTCTATATGGTTAAAATAATCCTTATGTGGTAGTGTATTGAGATTGGTACAATGATTGCTGGAAAATAGCACAGAGCTTGAAAAACTCCAGGCCCGAATAAAGCATATTAGTAGTCTGTTTCAGGGAACAAAAGGCAACCATCCATAAAACCAGACATACTTTCAGAGGAAAAAACCCATGCTGAAGCCATGGCCAACTTTCAGCATATTGAAGGCATTTATATAGTTTCACAGTCATTAATGGATTTTATTTTCAACACCCTTCTGAGACATTTCCCCATCTGTAAAATGAGATACTCCCAAAGGCACAAGCTAGACTGAATGACTTGCCAGAAAGTCATACAAGAAGCCTATGGTTAAACAAGAACTGAACTCTGGTCTCTGGAGGCCCAGACTATCCACTGGACCGTTTGTCCTATTCCTCACTTAAGCTTCACTTTGTCAAGCTATACACATCCTGTCTTCCTGTAATATCAGTCAGAGACATCTAAGCGCTACTTTTTTAAAACAACTTTAATGGGTACATATCTAGGAGGCAATTTCCTTTTTCTTCCATTCAGTTAATACTCATCAGTAAAAACAATCTCAAACAAAAAATTGCTGAAATATTTCTCTTCAGCATTTCCAAAGCATCACAATTCTCAGGCAACACTGAAGTAATGTTAAATTTAATCAAACTATGCAGAAGATTATGAAAATACTTTTTTAGCTTTTCCTCAAGGTTTGCTTTCTGCAAGCTTTTACTTCCTAAATGCTTTTCTGAAAAAATGAAGTTCTAAGCTCCTCCATAAGCTCACTACTTTCCTCCCATTAGGTACACACTATAATTTCCACCCCCTAAAAGATATCAATCTCTGGCAGGATTTTCTTAGTCTAAGATTTTGCTGAGGAAACCACACACACACTCTAATCTTAGAGGGATGAGGAAGATTTGAATATGCTATGTTATTATTTGGGTTGTGCTGATAGTTCTTATTTGCACATGAAGAAGATTTTGCATTCATGACCACTCTAAAGCCTAAATAATTCCATCAACACTTGGGGGTGCTCGTTTTCATTCTAGCTGGTAGCACCAGCACACAGATTTTTTGTGC
Source organism: Anser cygnoides (assembly GCF_040182565.1). Taxonomy (NCBI): domain Eukaryota; kingdom Metazoa; phylum Chordata; class Aves; order Anseriformes; family Anatidae; genus Anser; species Anser cygnoides. The sequence goes on along the minus strand of NC_089875.1, from coordinate 29,577,506 downwards.
CCCATGGAGCTAACCAAGACCTGTTGTAAACAAGTGATAAACCACTATCTTCAGTGGCTCAGTGCCACATTATCACAGGTTTTCATTTGACCATAACAACAACACAAGAAAGTCATCTAAGATTAAGTGCATTGTACTTATTTAAATGCTAACTTGTCTCTTGAGAGAAATCTAAGGATTGTCATTGACATAAAACTCAGATCTGGAACAAACAATAACTAGACAAACGCATTTTCCATACGTGAACTTCCTAACAGTACAAAGGTTGAGGAAGTTTTACTCCGATGTTCCCTAGCTATACAGAATGCAAAAATACAGCAAAAAACCTTGAGTCACAAAGCTGTTTAGGATTTTGGCAACAGTAAAAAACCCAAATGGACTGTATAAGCAACAGAAACAGAAAGAATTAAGTCATAAAACCTGCTTTGCACCTCTTGTTGTGATGTTCTAGGATTATCTGATATTTGGATAGCTTAAAGCATAAACCTCCAAGCACATGATCTGTCACTGCAGATGGTTATTTGAGTCATGTAGGACTTTAGAAGTCAGTATGCATTAACCCATACTGAACATAGCATAACACTGGAAAGTTTTCTCTTTGAACAACTTCTCTAAGAGAAAGGAATAAATTATTAAAGAACTAACTTTGCAAAGGCTGCGGGGTTGTCTGCTTGTTTTGAGGGGCATTTACTTCTCCAATTTCTATTGCATATTATTTCCATAAAGACTGTATTTAAAAAAAATCAGAACAGTTGTGACCTAGTAGAAAATGATTGGAGACAGAATCTGCTGGTCTTCTGTTCCTTAACTAGATGTTTGTTTTTTTTTCCCTGCTTCATCTTAAATAGCTATTCCAGTACCTATTTTAACTTATTTACTAGAAAATAAAACATTAACAGTGACAAACTGCAATATACTCAAAGTGACAACAGACTACACCATTTAAAAGCTTTCAAAAACACCATCGTTATTAGAACAGAAGCAAACTCCTGACAGGAACAATAGGCTAGAGGTAAGATTAAGCTTGTAAACTTTCCCCAGCCTTTGCACCAGAATCCCTAGCAAGCTCACCTAAAACTGATAGCTTTGTAATAGGCTCTGGTGGGTCAGGAAAACAGCAGAGAAAATTTTATTAAATAATATAACTGAAAATTAACAAATTTAACAAGATTCATGATTAATTACATGAGATAAACTTGACTTGTAAAGAAATTGCCTGAAAACATTGGTAATATGATGAGCAAATTTCCCTGGAATCTGCTTAACTCTTTTTTTTTTTTCTTCCTCTACAGCCTCTTGCTCTTCTGGCCAAAGAAATCAGAAATCGGGTCTCTTTCAGAGCCAGTGCACTGCCACAAAGTTCAAAAATCTGCCTTTCATTACAAATGTTACATATTTGATTATTATAATTACAGAGAAACTTAACACAGCTTGCCACATTGTAATTGACCACGATGATATACATAAAAGTTAAGACATTTTGGCCACAGGGGATTCTATCATTTATTTACTTATACTTAAAAGTCAACAAAAAGACATCAAACATCTTGCATGACCTACAGAAAAGATCAAACACTTCCCAGTGCCAGACACATGTACAGACATAATACAGAACAGAAGCAGCCAGGGAACAACAAAATTCAGCTAAAATAACCACAGTGTTCAGAAATCAATTCTCAAACAAGAATCTTCCATTACTTAATATCACATACACCAATATTTAATCGCAGCATCCTGAATCACATGTGATACAACTTTGATATTCCACAACCTATTGTACCTAAGGCCTCCCAGGCTTCAGCTGAATAATATTTTTCAATGCATGGCAGTATACAGATGCGTGTTTGTGCCCAAGAACACACATCCACACACACAGAAATCACACGCTTATTTTGTGTATTACAAGGAAGAACAGCTTTTGTGGACCACTGAATTGGGACTAGAGTGTTCATGGTTCATTTTCTAGTAGAGGCCAGAATGTGAGCTTGGACAGATGGCTTTATTTACAAACAGCAAGATAGCAGAGCAGTACAAATGGCTGCAAAGGCATCAAGCAGCATGACTGCAAAAGCATCACTGCACGAAACCAAGTTTCTGACTCGCTGATCTGAAAGGAGAAAAAGACTATCTTCACTTTCTTGAAAGCTGCAGGTGGTGACAGCGTATGTAAGGCACCAGGTATCACTACCCCATCACCCTCAAGAGAACCTCATTTCACCTTTCCTTCACATTGAGATATGGTACTAGAAAACTGCGTCTGTTAACAGTTATATGCCCAAACCGGTTAGGGTTTCTAAATACCTGCAATAAGAATTCATGAGAGGGAAATAAATCAATGAGACATTTCTTTGTGAGCAAAAAGAGAGGTCAATAACCTTAAGAGAGCAGACTGCCTAGACTAACCATTCAGGGCATTCTGCAAGCAAACAGGTCAACTGAGAGCCAAACCAGCTAAGTGTTCCACACATGTGAGTGTGCTGCTTTGTTGGTTTAATTTAAACCAATACAGTTATTCCAAGTGTGTAAATGACTTCAGTTGATATTGCTCATTCCCCTACCTTCAAGCTATATAGTGTGTATATCCACTGCACTAGACTGTGTTCACACTAGAAATGGAGGTTGCATTATTTCAGTAGTAGTAATGAAGATAATGTACAAAGAAGCAATACAGGCCCAGAGCTAACGAAGTAGGTTGAGCAAGAGCTGAGTTTGGCTAAAGGATGCTCAACTAGACTTTGAGTGAATAGACAGTAAAACCAACAACAAAACAAAAGTCTGCATAAAGCCTTTCACTTGAAGCATCTGCTAAATGTATTTCAATAATAAAATTAAAAAAAAAAAAAAGCAAAAACCAACAACAATCACTTTCCCCAGCAGATGGTTATTTGATTTAAGGATAAAGGAACTGCATCATGTGGTAATATCTGACCTGTAATTTCATCACAATGCTTTTCAAAATCTGTTAACACACTGTGGCTAGTGTGGCAGCACTCTCCAGTCTGTAGTCTGTAGGGAAATAATTAGCCAACACAAAATATTTAAAAACATCTCCTACTTGGCTCATGAACATATTTTAAAATGTCACGCTACACAACTGCAACCAAAATGGAGAGGATTACCTACACATGTAGGAATAAAATATTGAATTTCTACAACAGAGAATCAGGGCTGCAGGTAGATCACAGCTGATTACTTCAGGGTAAAAATTGGTAAATACTGTTAAGAAATTGTTTTGTTACAGTACAATTTCAGGTGACCACTTGTTATACATACAAGCTAAACTCAGAGCTAGTACCTTTGCTCAGTCTCAGGAATCACCCCAAAATGATGGTTTAATCACACAGATATTTGATATTTCTCCTGAATTTCACTATTTTCTTTGAGTAGATGCATTTGCAACACTTCAAATAGTCATCACGAAGTAGGTATCAGCATAACACTAAGTACACGGTAAGTAGAGGACTTTAGGATTGACTGGCACTTTTCCTGGTCATATATAACAATTTGGGTGCTCTGCGCACCTTTTTCCTGTACAGTCGATTTAGTGTGTGAAGTCTCACACATTAATATATCAAAGCAACACTACCTGTTTCCTGTAAAACATATTTTTCTTCTCTTTATGGTCAAAACACTTTCCTGCACTCTTCTTCTCCTAGGTATACTATGGGAAACTTTGACAGTATACAACACAAAACACGCACACAGCATTATTGTACCAAGAATAAAGGAAATAACTGTACTGATTTTTAGACCCTAAAATTCAGGAATATTAACAGCTGGAAGATCTAAAGTAGTATAAGTTGAAATCCTTCCTACATGAGGTAAAGTAACCTCCAAAGGCAGGATATAAATAAATGCGAGGAAATTGTTATATTTAAATGAGGTGAAATTGTTCTTCATTTTCTCACCTGTTAATCCTATTCTAGTCCTATGGTTTAAAAAAATAAAAAAATAAATAAATCTGGAACTTGCCTTCTAACCAACAACAATTGTAATTGCTTTGTTCCAGCTAGAGAGCAACAATACTTGCATATATAAAAGTAAACTAAACCAACTACTGTTTATTAGTTGGAGCTCAGCTCCCTGGGAAGAAAGGAGAAAAGCCTTTCTTATCTGAAAGGCAACCACATTAAGTGTTCTCTCTACTTGTACTCATGATAGAAATTAATCCTCCGTTAGGAAGGAAGCTGCCTGATCCAGTGTGCTGCAAATGGACAAAGTGTACTCTCACGCTCGCTGGAACTTCCAAGTAGCTTGTTGATGATGTTCAACACCAACATCAGCTGCAAGCCAGAGTTCATCAGCACAGAGAAGAAAAATTCTGATTGGTAAATTCTTACTATTCTACTTTGCCCATTTGATTTAGACATGAATGAGATTTTTACCTCTCCTAGCTAAAGTGGCTGAAAATACAGAATATGCAGTTATGATAGGCCTGGAGATGTGCCCAGAAGCATCCTTGATCTCGGTAACCGGCTATGAATTACTGGGCTCTTTCCCCCATATTTCCAGAAAATGAACATTTTATTTTTAGGATATATCTCTATCAACTATGAAGATTTGCTTGAAAATTCTCCAGCATCCCAGCCACTCCTCTTTCTGTGGGAAACTGGTAATTTAATGCTACAAAATCCCTGTTTTACTTCACAATCAGTTGAAGTGTACCCTGTTTGAAATTTTGGCTGAAAGTCAACCTGCCCAAGCACTGCTGAACACCAGAGAGGCTTTGAAACATACACAGCATAGTGACTGCTTTCAGTTGTGTTTCAAGTCTTGCCTTCCCATCCCGGCCAAAAGAGACGGCCACCGGCCTGGACTGTAACCACCCGGATGGCCACGGGGCCACATTTGGCACCAATGCTGTGGACTACCAGGCAAGAAACAAAGAATGCTACTTCAGATAGGAAGAACAGAAGAAAGCTAATGAAACAGCATAATACAGAGACTGAAATATCTTCAATTTAAAAAGAGAAGTGAATGAGAAGAACAAAGGACCATGGACAGAGAGACAATCATGGGAATGTACAGAACCAAAAACACTATGTGCAGCCCAGAGGTGACATAAAGCCATCACAACCAAAGCAAGAGGAAGTAAAATAATAAGTCAAAGAGAAAGCTATGATAAAATTACTTTAAAAATGCTAAATTTTATTTTGCAAAGAGCTATATTACCTCTTTTAAACTCATTCTTAAATGTTAGAATGCTTCTTGTCACTATTTCAGTTGTCCTGCCATGCTAAAAGACCTTTGTTTTCCCCCTAATATAAGGAATAAGCTTTTTAAAAATAATAAAAAACTTCAGAACAGTTTTAAAATCAAGACACCAAAAATGTGATAACTTAAGGTTTTTTTTAATTATTATTATTTCATGGAATCACAAGCTTGTATTTTTTTATTTTTTATTTTAAAGTAACGTCTCAGGTTAAGCACCCTTTTAATTCATTGCTTTTATTAGTTAAGATATAAACTTTTTTTATTATTATTATTCATTAAGAGATAGCAGAAGTGACACAAAAATACTTATTTTCTAGTTTTGGTTTGTTTTGCTTTTTTAAATTCTTTTTTTCGGCAAGCTCTAAGATGAAAGCACAAATACACAGGCTTCAAGAATAAACACTTTTGTTGGGTTAAAGATGGAAGGAAAAAGTATGTTCTACACAAATATTCTCTATGTCCTTTCACATATGTATCTGTAACCTTAGCTGCTTTACAGCAAACATGAACATTACAATAAACAAACACTGAATGATATACAAACCACAATAGTAAAACAGAATTGGCATCAGGTATTTAAACAAAAGTATCCTTCCTGGAAATAGCTCTCCTATTTAGAGCCTGCCAAGAATTGCGTTGATTCAGAAACTTTGTTCAAGCTATATCAAAAGTTAGGTTTTAAAGAAATTCAAGAGACAAAAGAAGAAAACAGATTTAAGAAAATAAAAGTGGCTTGCAAAAGTATCTTTGCTTTGTATGTTTATTTGTTAGTTTAGAATGGAGGATTTCATTCTGCCTTCACAATAGGTGACACACAATACTGCAAGCAATATTTACAGAGATTGCCTGCCATGTGGATCCATCAGCCCTTTTTCATGTTGACCACAAATCCAGAACAACATCATGCTTGCAGCCACCATCCTATGCCCCCAGACTTCACTGTCCTCAGCCCTGTCCAATTTGGGGCCTTTTAAGTAAGTCACAGGACGTGGAAAGAGACTGAAATGAGAAGAAACTTGGTGCTGTCATCATTTTAAGGTAGGGCAAGCACAGTGAGTAAGAAAGGGATTAGACTGACCATTAAACTCCATATGATGCTTCTATATAATAAATATACTTCATAGCTCCTGCCTATCAAATCTCCACCCTTGTGTAGCTTGTGATTCTCACAGGCTTTGCAGTGCCGCAAGCAGAAACACTACAAGAACATGGAAGCACTGCAATTTGTCACTGTTTCAGACATCACTGAACTCTAAAGGTACAATATACTCATTTCTTTTTAATGGCAGTCACAAAGGATGCCTGTAACAGCCTGGGAACCAGATACGCTTCTCAAGTCTCAGTCCCACGTCTAAATAGCAAGAGCATTCTCTTCTTCTAAAGCAAAAGGTGATTTAAAAAAATCTTCTATCAGATAAACATTTTGCCAGCAAAGTGGCAGCTTCAATCACATTACATTATTCAAAATAGGTGTGTTCAAAAATGTAATCCCTGAAAAAAAGACAATTTTAAAATGCCGCCCAAACTTCATCTTCTTAGTTTCTTGACCAAATTTGGCCAAAAAAACCTCAGATATTTGACAGAAAACGTACAGTGCTATCTTCTTAGCCTTTTTTTTTTTTTTTTTTTTAAAAAACTGCCTAAATGAACCAGCATTTTAATTTTCAGAAGAAAACATCATTGGAACATTCTCTCTATGGTACTCTTTTTCCCTTTAGAAAGTACTACAATAAGATCTTCAGAGACCTTTTTTTTTTTTTTTTTTTGGTTTAAAAACAGTTTTTGTCCTGCCCTGATGATGTTTTAGCCTCTGTTTAATTACCAGATTAGAAAGATTAATGAAGCTAATTCCGCTAAGAAACTGGCTATCCTGAAGACTACAATTATCTGTGATTCACTGGGACTTCCTCTGCAGCCTTTGCCATAAAAAACACAGAGCAACTCTGAGACTCCTCCGATGTCAGCTACAAAACAGCTACAAAACAAAGCAGAAAAGTGCATTGGCCCTTGCTACCTATGTTTAAATCCAAAAAGGAAAACTGAGGAAAGGAAAATTTAGTAGCTTGACACATGCTGCAAGGCAAGCCGTATTCCATGAGACAGACATACCAAAAGGTAACATCCTGCATACAGAGACTGCAGAAAAGGAAATGGCAAAAATTACCACTGCTAGTATAACTGCTCCTGACGACTTCGATGGCAGAGTAGAGCCCACTAGCCAGGAGTGCAATACTAGCAACAAATACATCTTCCAGTGTATGCTGCGTTAATTGGTATTTTTCTTCAGCATTTTTATTTGTGGCAACGTTTTAAATTAAATCACCTGTAGAGTTCTCACATATTAGATAAGAGTTTGACACAGAGACTTGAAAGATGCTGGCTAGACCCTTTCAAAAATCTTACTCTAGTTCCTAAACCTCTCAGACACCTATGCTTTCCAGTACTTCCTGGATCCAGGCCTTCAGAAAAACACAACAAAAACCACCCTGACATTTATCCTGCCCCCTGTTGTAGTAGTTTGGTCGTTCCTCTTTTAGTCCATGATGAAACAGGAAGTGCAGAGTCATATATGAGTAGCTGGGATTCCTGGGGCTGGAATCAAGACAACTGAAGATCTAAAGGAACAAGAATTCTTCAGATTTACTTCTAGGTGTATAAGAACCATTCAGTTCTGGTAATGGAGGATATAGCTTGCTGCCTACTTATTCTGGTATCAAGCCAAATAAAGCAAAACTAATGTCTTTTACAAAATGCTTTCAGTCTTTTCCGAGAATGTCTCAGGACAAAGGATCTGTTGCATCCTTTGCTAACTGGTTTCATTAATTTATCGCTTTTAACGTGAAAAGAAATATGTGCTTCGCTGTTCATTTTCAGCAATCTGGCTTGCCATCAGATTTTACCCCTGTCAGATTAAAAAGCCCTTTATTTTTAATGGTACTTCACATACCGAAATTAAGCAACCTCCCATTGTTCCTTTTAAATAAACCATACCAGTGAGCTCAGAGTTTCTCCATGGAAAGACTTTTCTCTAAGGTTTGACTTCTATGAGCTCTGCTATTGAGCTGCTGGGTTACCCTGGGCACTGAACTTCACACTCACCTCCAGCTGCGTATTTTACCTTCTGTTATTTTTCTTATAATGAGTACAAATTCTAAGAAGCTCAGGCTCTCCCACAACACATTTATGCAATTATACTCTGATCTCCTTACCATTATCTACATCGGAATTTATGAGTTCTAGGTATGCTACCATATTAGTAATTTTATTTGAACTGCTAAATTGACTAGGAGTAATCGGCCTTTATGGATGCCTACTGATAAACTATTACTTACTTCAGTGTCACTGTGCGTATCAGTTTCCAAATGCAGTGACCCTTAACACTTGATTTACAGAAAAATCTCCATTTGGATTTTACATTATGAGGCTTTGCAATTCTAATTCCACTCAGGAGAGGGCAGAGATACAGCTCGCAGCAAGATAAGTCTATCTGGCCTTCAATATACTTTTTGTCTCAATTTCCAACCAAACAGTTTCTAAAACATTGACCACCCATAATCTTTGTATGTGCAACCTACAGAGGAAGGAGGAGTAATTTCACAGCTGGGGGAAGTGTCACAAAAAAATCTGTAATCTGAAAAGAGCATGAAAGCAGGCAGGATAAGCTGCTTTAGGAATGCATCTACATTTTGGATACCCTTGTTCCTTCATGTCTGGCTGGCCTACAATTTCCTTAAGCAGCATCCCACACAGTTTTCAAAAATGTCAGATTTGGAAAGTCCCGTAATCATTTACTACCTAGTCCTACCAAAGTTTGTTTCAAAACTCCCTCTCCAGTCTTGCATGAGAAAAAAAAACTGATCTTAAAAGGTTACCTGAAATGGGAACTACATATTTGCATTTTTGGCTAAAATAATTGAAACCGTTCCCAAAGATCTGACCAGAGAAATAGCAAGAGTCCCTTTACTGCGGAGACTTCAAAGACAGAATCGGAAGGAAAGTTACCTTTGCATCATGGGAAGAAAAGCTTTTTGGTATTATTTTATTATTCTTTTATTATTATTTAAAATGCACTGATTTTTTTCCCTTACTAGTAATAAAGATGAAAATGATTCATGCACAAGTATGACCTTGTTAACCATCAGGGCAAACCCCCTTTAAATAAGGCTCTCTAGGGAATCCTATAGATCTCCAAGATGTCTGTATAACATGTCTGAGTGTGAGTTTTGGACTGTTTCCATTCCTGATTCTCCAACCCTAACTGATATGTTGCTCGTGACTCAGTCAAATATGTTGCATTTTAACTTTTCCCAGGAGTCTACAGAGTTTCTCTTTTGGATTGTTTCAGATTTCATTCTCCGCAAAGCAGCTGCTCTTAAAAGTGCTTTCAATTTATCCAACTCCAAAATCAATTCCCCCTCTAGAAATTCAAAATACATACAGTGTGAATGCTAATGAAGTTGCTAACTATTGAAGATAGTGGGTAGTAGATAGTGGAATCTAAAAAAAATTTTAAAATAAAAATGTTAGTATTCTCATGATCTGGCTCAAATAGTAGTTGGTACTCAGACATGGAGATTTGTGGACTCATTCTGGGTAATTTGGTCAATTTTCTTATGTAGTCCTTAAAAAACAGGAGAGAGAGATTGTGTAGCATTGGAACTATATCTTCAGAATGGAAGGAATACAATTGAATAGCATTTTCCATATACCTGAGGAAATTCTGGAAAAATGATGCAATTACCACTTTACTGTTAGGGTTTCTTTAAGATCCCAGGTTAACTTACTTTTTTTTGGCAAACCTAATGAAGAACAGGTAAATTCTGTACCCTGACTTGCAATTTGTTCTCATTTTCATCTTGGATCATTTAAAAAGAAATTTGTTTTAACACCATGAACAATCCCAACAATATCTTTGGAACACTGCCAGATATTTTAGAAATAGTTTAATGAAGGTTTCCTCCACTTAACAACACAGCTGAATACTCTCTGCCTAATCTGGCAATGAAGAGAGCTCATTGCTCTGGGAACAGTCAGGAACCTACATGAATCCAAGTAACTTATATAAAACAGATATACCCTGAAACACCCTACAAGCAGGCAGAAGGCACGACTTGTCAGCCATACTGGATTCTCCTGATACTCATTTCACTTCTCAGCAAATTGTAGCCTTTTATTAAAGGAAGGCAATGACAGCTTTTCTGACTCCTGCCATATATGTACCACAAAGTAAGCAAACTTCTTACTTTGCTTTGCTCTCTTAAACAATATCAAAGGAAGAAACTGGACCTCTCTGACTCAGAGAAGTATGAAACTAAGACTTGACTACTTTAATTGAATTTATTTATTATCTTTTAAATGAGGTAAGGTTCCAATGCTCTTCTCAATTTTTCTTATAAAAAACACACAGTAAAAAAATACAAGCAACGTCAAACATGCTAACATTAAAAGCAAGAGAGAGAGAGATTAGGTCACCTACTGTACAGGCATGTTGCAGATTTCACAAGCTGTAACAAACATTTTTTTGCAGGAAAAAGTAATAATGAAATAAAGATAACACATTCAAAGTGAAATTAGCACCACTTTGAGCCATGACAGTTTAGCTGCACAACCAACGCTTCTCAAGGATTTTTCAGGTACAAAATTACCTAAGAATTGATGAATCAATACTTCATTGAGAATTATTATCACAGCACACGGCTTTGATTTCATAACCATCAAGGAAGGCACATCATAAATAAATATATATATAAAGATATCTGTTAAATGCTGGAAACTTAATTCTGAGTGTTCAAGAATCAGTTCATTCTGGGAACTGCAGTCCAATTAACTTACATTAGAGGAACAGCTACTTCAAATACCTCCTACTCTGACTCTTGAATTCCTTTTTTATTGTAGCTTTTGCAAGGAATTTCAGCAGCTATTTAGAAATATATTTTTATACCAAAAGATTTCAGTAGCTAAGAATAAAAGTTATTACTTGCATTTGATCATTACTACACAAGTCACTTTTAGAAAATGACTATGTCAAGCTTTCTGAGGGCTGTAAATCACTTATTTCTGCACCACATCAATATTCGGTAGTGTTTTTTTATAATTAGGCATGTTTATTAACTCACTAAAATTGTAATACAATATATAAAAACATGGCTTTCTTCTCATGTGGCTAAGCATGCAGATCCTATGTCAAACCAAACTATAGGCTTTATACTCAACTACTTATCCTTCTTTTACCTCCCCTTACTTTGTGCATAAATCAGGAGAATTGCAGAGCTCTCACTGCAAGAAACTTTATGAAGAATCAAGTTTAACGGTAGTGTAAGAGCTTTGTGATGGATCATGCACTGAAATGTTGCTAGCCTATGGCAGCTCTGCCCTCCACACCAAATGTAGATGACAGTGTAAAACCATCTATGAAGAGAAATTGAAAGCTCCTAAAACATTCACTCTGCAGATAGCAGGTCCTTCCAGAGAGCTTTGAGACATTATTTGAGACTGAAAGAAGCTTTTGGAGAATATGGCAGTGCCCTTGGCTGCAGCCTGGAAAGGATGACCAAATTAATCTTTAGAAACAAAACAGATGAACTCCAGTGATACCCCGAAGTTAAAGAGATGCCCAAAAGCAAACTGACAAACCTCCTACTGATTGTAGTTTCTAATAGATTGGTGTCAGTGACTGTGTTTTTTTTTTGTTTTTTTGTTTTTTTTTTTCGCTGATGGTTCTAGCAGACCAACTTTCAACAGGCATCCCAACAAGGTTTGGGCTTGGTCATCCAAAGGTATTAAAGAAGAAAAACAAAAAACAAAACAAAAAAACCCCTACCTGCAATACCTCAAGGCTCCATGTTTACTGGAAAGGTATGTGAGGAGAGATAGAAAGGAATGCTAGAAGATGCTCTTACTGGCACAATATTTAGTTTCACTCTCCTAAATCACACCCCTCTCATGACCACCTCTGTTACTGGAGAGCAGGTCTACAAAGAGAGGTGCATCTGTTGAAAACAGGATAAAAGGCTGACACACTCCAGAAAAGGATGTTGTGTCTCTCTGGAAAACTGGACACTCATTGCAGAAGAATCATGTCGTTATCTATCTCAAAGTTACTCTCCTTGAAAATGTCCATTACTGCAGTAATGGTTATAAGCATGCCCATGCTTTCCTTCTGTTTTACATTCCATTATTTGTGCAGTATTGATTTTACCAAGTGTCACTAAATGGATGACACAACAATAAAGATGCCGTGCAACGATAGTCAGGGATACTTTTATCCCTCAAGTATATTGCAAACCACACACAGCCATCTCTGGACAGCAGCAACAGAAGGATACAGAGTAGCTTTCAGAAGACAGAAATTTCAACATGAACGCTGAATGAAGTCCTACTTTAAACTTTACCACAGAATCTTCAATATAATTTCAATGCTGCTGTGCTAGATCTGCCAGAAAAAAAAAAAAGAAAAAAGAAAAAAAAAGAAAAAGAGAGAGAGAGAAAAGAGAAAAAGAAAAGCTTCTTAGCTTCTTTTTAAAATGTATTAATTTTATCAGGCTCAAAAAATGAAGGTCTCAGTAGACCTGTATTTGAGTGTGCCATTCCAAACCTAAGGTTCAGTTATTCTTCTTATTCCTTCTATAGGTGTATGCATCCTACAAATGCTATTAATAGAATACCTTGAAACTGTAAAAAATGAAACTACATATTAAGATAGATTTTGTAGAGCAGATTAAAAGTTGGGATTTATACTTGCTACTTGAAGACGACCAGACACTGAGCAGAGATATAAGCTGTGGTTTCTACAACGTATAAAAACCCCTGTGCTTAATATACCAGTTACCAAAAATTGGCATCTAAAAATTCAATCCAGTTTCCTCTTATGGAAATGAATCCAGATTTGGCTTATATTTCTTACCTTAAGAGCAGTGTACATAAGCATCAATTTTAACTCCTCAAAGTAAGATAAATGTAACTAACTCCCACATACAGCAATCTTCAGAAATCATCTCCCATGTGGAAAAACACTATAATCTATTTATTCTCATGAAGTTGCATTATTCTCATAATACAAGTGCAAATTCTTGGAGGATAGAGGATGAGCAACTGAAAATAAGTAACACAGATGGAAAATAATACCAGCCACTACAACTTCAAAGAACAGAAAATATGGATCACCATGCACAAGCCAAGCTCACATCCCCAACAGACAAAATCCCAGAATATGAGAGGCCTAAAGAGATTTTCTGATTTTCTTCTTTGCAGTTTCAGTTGTGCCACGTTTTTGCTGTTTTGCAGTCACATAATTCCTGTGCAAACTATCTGATATTTATAATCTGTTACAATCTCTAAATTGTAACAGTTAATAAATAATACTACTGTAAAAGTCACTCAGTCTTGGACTCTGAGCAAGAGACTCCATTATGAGTCTCTTAATAGATCAGTCTCAATGTACCTACTAAAAACACATTAGAAAACAATTAAGATGCAAATCTGCTTGATCCTTATTTGGCAGAACTAGTACTACTAATTGCAGCCTCTGTACCCACTGAATTCCTTTGTTTCTAAAGTTTCAGATAAGCACTGTTACTGAAGTTTCAGATAAACACATTTTGCACTGCTGTGTTACAAGCCAGAAGATTCAAGGAAGATTTCAAGATTTTTTTTTCTTATGTTTGTCTTATTTCTCTACTGTAATAGGGCACTTAAAAAAAATAAATAATAAAATACGTAGAAGAAATGCTTGTCTTCCCTTAAGAGAAAGCTGCTGAGGAATCTCTTATTACAGGGGAAAATAAAAACAAAAACACATAAAAAAAACATTCTGCAACTTTTATAGGAACTACATGATTTGATCCCTTCTACACAAAACTAGTTACATTTCCTGGCCCACCAAAACAGAGCCTGGGATACACAAAGTCTTTGATTTATACACCTGGAGCTGAGAATACTCCCTTTACAAGAAGCCTGGTTTCCCCTAGGTTGGCTGTTCTTTCTTGATAAATTGCCAGTGAATTACCTATTGCTTTGGAGAACATCTGTTACTGTTCCAGAACCTCACAATCACTTACATATCCATGACTAGTTGCCACATAAATGAAGTTTTAAAATTGCTTGTCTATTCAGAGCATGTGTTAGGAAGAAAAATGAAAGGGAAACCTCCCAAACGTTAAAACCATGCTTTGTCTTTGATATTGTTAGAAGCTGTTTACAACAGAGAGAAGGAACAAAATTACTTCTGAAACTACCATGAGGAATAAAAATAATTGGAAACTAATCCTTATATCAAAGAGAAACAACACTAATTTGGGTATGCCGTGATCTCATCGGTTCTTATAGCATGTTTTAATTACCTAATCTGAACTCCAGCACAAATTCAAATGCTGGATTAGGTCCTGTAGCTTTCACACCAAAAGAATAATTCTGTGATTCAATCTTACAGTTCTCAGGATGAGCATGACAGTTAAGACAAAACAAACGAACAAAAAATACAACAAACAAACAAAACCACCAAAAAGTAAAGGCACAGGTTGTAGACTATAAAGAAACTCGAGTTGATTTCTTCATGAAGAAATAGCTATCTATATAACCAAGATTTTTTTTTTTTAAATTGAAATGCCTCTTTATGACAGACTCACTGATTAAAGACTAAGTGCTGTTTTGAAAGTAAACACGTGACTGGAGTCTGTGATATTTTTTGCCCATGGCACATAACAGTAAATTATGTCTCTTTACATGATAGCCATCCTAACAAATCCCAAATAGTTTAAAGAAATTTATGTTGTTTACAGTAAAAAGAAAAGCAATGTAGGAGTGAAAAAAAGACACATTACAGAGTTCTAGGAAGCAGCAGAAACCTCCTTCCCATCACACTTCTCCCCCTGGAACACACATCTTCATAGGAGATCTGACACTAGACAAAGAGTCAGTGAAGCAGAACATCTGAGAAAGATTGTTTCAAGTGACAAAAGCTGCAAAACACAAGTGATATACCACCCACAGCAAAAGCAGGAAAGAACCAAACTTCATTAAGACCACAGTACTAGAAGACAAGCTCTAACATGCTATTCATGCTATGCTTTGACAAAGGAAAACTAGAAGTGTCATTCATATCTACATTTGGACAATTTTCACTTGAAATTAACCAAGGTTACATTTTCAACACGTACCTAGAGGATCAAGAGCTCAAAACCCCTTGAATTGTGCCTACACACCCTCAACACACCTTTGAAAAACAAAAAAGCAACCCAAAATAGCACTGAGGACCTGGGCCAGGAATACTGACCTCATTCCAAGCTGAATCAGATGCTTGCAATGTAGCATCCACCTCTTCTGCCAACAGTGATTTCAGCTCAGTAGAGTAGCCTAGGTCAAGTGTTACAAGACAAGGAAGACCCTCAACAAGAGTAACAAATAATCTCTGCAGTAGTAATGTTGATGGGTGCCCGTGAGAACTTGTAGCCCATTTGGCAGCCAGAGGATAAAGCACCCACCGCCTGTTCTGCGAACTGGTGTATCTGGTTTTGTTCCTTTTCTTGGACACCATTCACAGGTTTCTGTTGCTTTGTCTCCCTAGGTTTTCAGTATAAGCATTTATTTAATCCCACTAATGAATTAGTGGGATTTAATTTTAGACGCTGCATGAGAAAACAAACAGGAAATTTGGAAAGGGAAAATCTGTAGCAGTTGTATTTTATCTTAAAAGCAAACAGGAGAAATTATGATATACACCTTTAACTAGGAAACTGAAAGATGGCTGAACCAGTTTACAAAATACAGCTTTCTTCATATTTTCTATCACCAAATTTATAGCGTATTAGAGTGTAGATCAATGTTACTAACATGTTTAATGTAAAGTGGTTTTATCCATTTGCACTGCTTAATCATCAGGCAAACTAGCTCAAGTAAGTTAAAATGGTAAAAGTGAAATGCTATTATTTCAGCAGAAGAAAATTTATATTTTTATACCCAGCAAAAGTTTTAAACTATCAGAAGCTCCTGAAGTGAATGGCATCAAGTACCAGATGACAGCAGAAGCACTGGGACATCACACGTGCATGACAAGGTATGGAAAGAAAGCATCTCTCTGTAACTTCACAGATCCTGCACACCATCTGTGGTGTGCATGCATACACACATGCACACGTGCACGCAGAGCATATTGAGACTCTCTCCCATTCAGAACAATTGCTTTTTTTTTTTCCTGATGGTACGAGCAGTTTATTCACCAAGAGCCTCTGTGCCAGAGCAGAGCTATGTTTGGCCTGCCTCTATTCCCTTACACTGGGGTCAGCGACAAGTAATTTCAAGCAAACTAGAAAAAGTACATGCTTAAGCTAGTGTGGACTGAGCTGAAGTTGGCATGAATATCATTAGCAGCACATGAATGTAGGAACAAACGTATATATCCAAGATTTCTTACTCTCACCAGGACTCAGCACTCAAGAGCCATTACTAGCCAGCTGGCTGTCCTTCCATATCAATCTCTGCAACCTCCAGAGGCATTTCAACTTATAGCAGAATTAAAAAGCGTTGTTTCCACTTTTCTCCCTCAAATAACTACAGCAATATTTCTGAATCTACTGAGACAGTTTCTTAAAGATTTCCTACTTGAAAAAGACATACACTATGCAAATTATACATACCTTCCAGAAAGTAACTATTTAATTTTATGATTAAATATTAATTCTAGCTCTACGACATGAGATATTTGACAAACAGCTTTGATATAGTAGTAACTAAAAGAAGCCCTCATACTCTTATGGTTTATTGTGTCCAAATATCAAAATCCATAATACTGTCAGAGGTTTACTTTTATAATCTTGATTAAAATTCCACTTTTACACTGAAGCTTGTCAGGGAGGGAAGAGGGGAGGGGATTTTAGTACTAGAATTAGTACTACTTTTCTTGCACTATTTCTGTTTAGTGTTAATTTAGTTCTATGCTAATCTATGGAATACCACTTGTGAATAGGTCAAAAATTTCTTCTCATATTATCAACAGAATGGTGAACATGAAAGACAAAATGAAATCTTTCATGGTTCTCTAGTATTTTTTTCTATATCCCACTCTACCATGATGACTTGGAACAAATAATATTTGAAGCATATATCAGCTTTTAAAGGATGGTTAAATTACATTGAATTAGAAGTCCATAATATTTATAAATCCTCATGCAAATGTCATATCCCAGGCCAATAATTAATTGTAATTAATCAAAGTGTTGAGGGAAGAGAAAAAAAAAGAAAAAATTCCAACCAATCAAGAGCTCCATGAGCTCTTGATTCTTCTCTGAGCTCCTCTCCAACAACTGATCCAAGCTACTGATCAAATGATGCACAGTGTTTTCCCAATGGTGCTGCTATGCCCAATGAATTTCAAGGTCCTTGTTTTCATTCCAGACATAACATTTGCACCACAACAGCTTTGTGCTATATCCTCCATCCTTTCAGCCATGTGGATCCTTGAGGTACTGTTTTCCCAGTTTTACTGGAGGGCAAAGAGTTAAAAGAGGTTTTTGAAAGCAGTTGGCTGATGTCGTGATGTTCTCCAGCAGCCTGAACAAACAGGAAGCCCGGAAATGAGTGATAATTGTTAAATAAGAGCTCTTAAAACACCTGCTTAGCTCTAACTGCTAACTATTAAACCATTATAAGAAGTTAAAAACAAAATCCCCCAGAGAGCTTTCCACCTGCTTTCCCCATCTATTTTCTTAATTTATACAATGAGATATTCAGAAACACCCAGTGGATTTGGAGGCACAACTCCCTCCAGAACCAAGCCGACCTACAGGCTTGTGTATTCAGTGACTCCCCTGAAGCAACATGGGTGCTCGTATCACTTTGCCTTTCAGTGACACATGTACATTTTAAGTCATCTTGGATTTTGTGAAATTTCCACCCAAAGTTATTCCGAACGTGTCTGTATGTCCTTCTTTCATGGACAGACTGTGTAGCCATTCATCCTAAACAGAGAGGAAGCTGTTTTCCAGCAGGACCAGGAGAGCAGAAGTAGGCCATTTTGTAAGGCAATTAAGGGAGAAGTAAAGGATTTTCAAGTCCAAGCTGGAAAGGCGTGGACCTTCCCTGCCATTCAACTCAGTGGAAAGGCTTTCTGCATTGTTAAGGTCAGGAATGCAGACAATCACATTTAGTTAGCTCATTTTTTAAACCATGCAAAATTTAAAACAAGCAAATAAAAAACATACAGAAAAAAGTCATTTATACAATATCAGTTCTTTGAATAAAGAAGTACAAGCACCAAACAACAAAAAAAATATAGGTGCTTGGACTGGTGCCACATCTGTTACATCTGTTCTGTCTTCTTTGCAGAGTAGCAGTGCATTTTCTATGAGGGTTATGATGGCCACTCATAATTCTCTTGCATTTCATACAAGCACATTTTATTACATTAAAATTAATACTTCTGAAATATCAAAATAATTCTTTGATTTACACATCTTTATAAACCTTGTTTCCTCAAATATCCTTGATAAACCAGTTCTGAGGATTAAGAAGAAAATTCTCTCCCCAAATTTCCAATAAGAACATAGAAAGCTAAGGAAAAAGATGAGAATTAATCTATTCTAAAGAATATTTACAATTCCATTGTCAAAAGAATGATCTAATTTGCAACTAATAGTCCCTCCATGCATTAGACAACAAGCTTGTTTTCTCCAAGCAGAAGTTAGATCCATTGCCACTGTATTGGTTTTCAGTCAAAAGAAAAGTTAGAATTTAATTTCCTTTCTTCTCCAACAATCGAAGTTACAGAAGTACAAAATGGTGCAGAACGAACCATGTGATTCCAAAAGAAACGTGAGCAGCTTATCAGGACTTAATCATCAGTAATTTGCACTTTTACGTCACCCTGGTAACTATGACAAGTCAATTTGCTATCCATCTCCACTTACTGTGAAAAATAATTATTTACAACATTTTTGGTTAAGTTCACATAGTTGTATGCCTGTCATTTTCTAAAATCTCGTAAGCTGATAATTTCTCAATAATTCTACATTACTGTCTATCTTCTTTAAAAGCTAGAATTTAAAGTAAACGTACATTTGGAAAGATTATCAGCCACATTACCACAGCAGTTTGGGAACAATTTATTAAACATTTGTGCTATTAGCCTAACCAGAACAATTTAAACTACAGCTACACTACACTACAACCCAAAAACCCATTGGCTCTGTGAAATGGCAACATGACAGGAACAAGGCCAGAAAAATTTTCCTTTTTAAGAAAAAAAAATAACAACTGAAAGAGTTCTTAGTTTTAAATTCCTATACTTCACCCTGCACAAAGCAAGTAAAAAAAATAAACTAGAACTTAGTTTATACAAACAACTCTAATCTACAAATACAAAACAATGTAAGATTTATAAATGGTTTACTAAATGCTTCACGTCTTTAATAAAATGAGTTTAAATTTAAAATCCCTATTTTTCTTCCATGATTTTATTTAATCCTTCCCATTATATCTACAGCAAAAATCACATTTAAGAACAAATGCATGGAATACAAAGCTCCAAAAACGCAAGTGTTTTCTTTTTAAATATTAGTGAAGGCTCAAAATGCCCGGCATACCTAGCTGCTACACGGTGCTGTAGTTAGACTGATGAAGGACAGACAACCTCAGACACAGAGGATGCATGAGGAGATTAAACTCATCTGTGAAGGCAGTTCTGGGTGATGTGGCAGTAACATCTTTCTTTTCTCTCCTTCTGCCTCAGAACAAGCTTTCTGGGACAGTGCCTCCCTGCACGTGCTTTGTGCCCCTGGTCTCAAGGCTTCCCCACCGCCCGGCACCTTTGCAGTTCTGCTAGACAGTGACGTCAGGCGGTGCACGGCCGAACCACAAAAACCGAGCCCAGACATGGGAACGCTGTGACATTTGGCCCTGGTTGCGGAGGTGCAAGCCCCGTGCAATGCAGGGAGCACCAGCCCCTCTCCATCCCACCCACATCCCCTCACCCACCACACAAGAGATCAAGAGCCCCCGCAGCCACCTGGTGCAACCATGGCTGGAAGCCCGCTGCTGTCATGGTGCTGCAACTACGAGGGGAAAAGCCAGAGCTGCACGGGCTAAACACACTGCAAGGGACTAGGCCAAGGGCTGCACAGGACACCCTTACACCCCTAAGGACCCAGGCATGGGATTTCCTTCGTGTACCCCATCAGATGCCTGAGGGCCCACCTCAGCCCCAGCAAGCACTCAGTCCATATCCCGCTCCTCAGGCAGGCCAAGCGGCTGGCAAGCTGGGACCTGCACCTCACGGATAACTTCTTCCTTCCAAAACACAGGGGAGGCCAAGCCCCTGTGAGGGCAGGCAAACATGTGAACAAGCTTCCTAGAGTCGATACCCATGCTTGTCAGTGTTCAAGGAGCATTTGGATAATGCCCTCATTAATATCCTTTAACTTTTGGATAGCCAACGCAGTCAGGCAGTTGGACTTGATGATCTTTGAAGCTCTCTTCCAACTGAACTATTTTCCTTATTCTTCTGGCCAACAAAGCTCTTCGCCACACTGCAGATACTGACAGAGACAGTGCAGCAAGCAGGACACTAACTACTTAACCTAGCTTGTACTGCTCCCTGCCTGTCCCCCAGCACCAACTCCACACTGAGACCCCTCGTGCTCTTCCTTTATGCCCTCCAGCTGCTGGGAATGAAGTACGTGTTGCCAATTAGCCTTGTTAACACTCCCCCCAAGAAGCTCCCGCTGCTCTATTAAGCAGTATTGTTGGATTGCTGGCAGCAGCTGTGGGGTGTCTGGCAGTTTGGGACAGGACTTAACTCCTCGCCTCCTCAGCACTGTATGGGGCCAATCCACCCCACCACCAGTAAGAAATGGCAACATAGGGAACGAGGACAGAAAAACAAAATTAGAATCCCCACAAAAAAGCCTGGAAAATCTTGAAAGCCTGAACAGCCACTCAAGCAAGGCTGGAACAGATAAAGAATGCTCCCTAATTAAAACTGGCTAACACTTCTGTAACATTATCTGATGCTCTGTACTTTTTTCTGCATTCCCTCAAAATTTCATGTGCTAAATCAATCATGACATACGCAAATATCTGTACTTTCGTTTATCTGTAGCAACTGACGCATTTATGTATATTTGATGCTTTACAGCCACTGCAATACTTCTAAGCTTTGCTGTTCCAATAAAACATTCTCTGGCTTATTGTGTAGCAATAACGTTTTCATCCCAATTTTCATTTCACTGAAGATCTGCCTGAAGAAGAACAAGCAGCTTTTAAAACCGCATCTTAACTCCTGCAAGCCTGGCTATTTCAATAATGCGTACTTATTCCTGCTCTGCTAAAGTTGATGTGAAGCTACTTAAATCCTAAAAAATATATCACTAAACCAATCCAAAGTACAAAAGGAGTGTGTACGTGTGTCAGTCAGCAGCAGTGTGTACATCAATGCATTATCTCATCTGTATTTATTATAGTACTAATTCATCTCAGGAAAGAAGACATCCTGTTGTATTTTTGGTTGTTTGGTTGGTTGATTTTTGTAATTTTTTTTATTTGTTATTACTATTATTATTTTCTACATATGGAAATAAGTTATTCTTCAAACCCTTCTTTAATATCTACTTTTATTTTTATATGAACAACTGACTTGCTTGGGGAACTACCCAAAAGACAAGAAAGTTTACAGGCCCCTTTTGTGTTTGTGATATCAAATTGAATTTTCAGTATTGGACTAACACTAAATGGATAATTCTTAGATTAATCAAAGTAAATATAGTAAAATTTACAGAAATACAAATATGAAAATACAAATAAAACCTGCTACAGTGGAAGGTAACCAGCTCAGAATTACCGTGCACTTTTCAACTGCTTTGCATTTCATTCAGGACTTGAAATTGCAGTCATCTTACGTTTGATTAAAAAAAAAATTATTTATTGCCTTTTTTAAACTGCTGCCCCCACTACATGAGAATCAGTTAGAAGTTTCTAAAGAATTTTGACTCTGTAGAACTTTTAACCTCCAAGTTTAGACAGATCTTCTAGTTCACTTCAATAAATACTTCTTAGAGGACAGGAAAATTGCATTACTAATTATCACGAAGAACCTTGTGATAAAAACAGGATGAATTGCTATGACACAGAAGTAAGTTTTTCTTTGGAGAAGTGTTGTAAAAGATTGAAGTACCCTGTGATAATACAATCCCTGCATATTTCTCTCTTTTGTGCTGTATGCACCTCTAAATCTTTAACAGAAGATTTTTGCCATGCACCTGTACCATCACCAATGCTGCAGCACTCCACAGTGATCCAGCCACAAGGCACAGAAAGACTAAATTAAAAAAAATAATAATAATAATAAAAAATCTTATGTATCACTTTTCCCAAGCAATTGCTACTCTTAGAAATCACACAATGAGGTACTATTTCTTTCAATTCTACAAAAGGAAAAAATGTCCCAGTTGGACATTCTCAGGATGATAAAGCTGCTCAATGGGATCAGAAGTAAAATCTTTCCTAATCACACCCACCCAAGTCCATCTCAAGTGCACGATGACTCAAGTCCATCTTGCTTCACCATTGACTACATATGTTGTAATGATCTAATGTTGAAAAAGCATTAATAGTTTATAAGGTCAAATTCTGACCTAACTTTAACCCCACAAGATGTCAGTGTTATTCATGTGATTTCAGCTGCTGCTTTGAA
This sequence comes from Anser cygnoides, assembly GCF_040182565.1. Lineage (NCBI taxonomy): Eukaryota > Metazoa > Chordata > Aves > Anseriformes > Anatidae > Anser > Anser cygnoides. The sequence goes on along the minus strand of NC_089875.1, from coordinate 29,554,615 downwards.
TATAAGCAAAAGCTCAAGAGAATTTTTGCAGCACTACCTACCACACCTTGGTTAACAGGCTGTCCTCCAGGTCTATCAGAAACACAGCATGAACTCTGTAAACCGCCACGCACACTATCAGACAGGGTTAACTCTACTGTCATAACCAGCTTACGTGAGGTTATGGTCTCCACTTCCAGCACTAGCATACAACAGCTCTGTCTTTCCATCCTCCACCCACAACATAATCCCTCCAGTTTACCAGCGCCGTACATTTTTTGTAGCTGGAAGGGAAAAACTATTCAGACTAATAGTTTTACTTTCAGTACATTTATATAGAGGAGTGACATCTGACAAGTTCCCTACTCTACCAGCCTTCTTTCACAGTATGTCCAACACAAGATTACATCAGACAGGTGTTTGTCAGGGAGTAGAATTCCACTCAAAACCTCCAAACATATCTGTTGTTAAGAAAACAGTTCTCACTACTGTGGTGGTGAGTACCCATGAGGAATACTGACGGTTCAAGTTCAGATCCTACATAGCAAATGTCAGTATCTTGTAAGTCATCCTTACAACCTGTCATTTCTACTGGAAGTCTCACAGGGAAGTTAAGATAATATATGGTTGTGAAGGTTAGTCTTCAGATTATTGGGGTCCATACAGTGCAGCTTAACACAACTTGTATAAACCATAGCATCACGTAAAGGCAGAAAGGTAGGCTACTGAAAGTTGGGAGAGAGTAGAAGGTCTTTAGGTCAGAAGGTCGTTTTGTGATGAAAAACTTCAGGGGTATTTGGTCGACAGTCATTTGGGGAGATACAAATGAGGGACTGATGAGATGAAGAAGAAAGCTGCTTACTGGTGGGTACGGAGAAGCCTAGAAGTCTAGTTAGGGCAAAATATTTAAGTTAGCTGTCAGTGGGAAGGGACCACGCTCATGCGAGTGAATGGCAGAGGAGCTTCTGATGCTAGCAGCTGCAATAGCTCTCCCAGCTTAGTTCTGGTAGGTGTAGAAAAGCCATGGAAAGATGAATATATGCATTTAAGTTTTTTCTCTGTTAATTAACTTCTGCAAATTTAATCAATGCCTAATTAAAAAACCCTACACTTTTTTTTCCAGTGCAAAAATCTGCCTTCAAATACTTTAAAAACAACAACAAAATGATGTTTGTCACAATTAAGAAGGTTTACATAGAGTTATAAGTGTTTAATTCCTTCCTGTCCTTCCCATCAATACAGTTACTGATTTTACAGACCAAGTCCTTCCCTGGCTGATTCATTATTCATAGAAGAGACAGAGGATGCTGCCTGCCATTTATTTCTGCTGAACTACAAACATTGCTCTGGTTTTGAAATAGGTCCATGGGAGCAATAATAAGAAAAAGCCAATCGCTGAAAGCTGAAAAATAAGTGAAAGATAAAAGGGCCATTATTCAGAAATCAATAACACTGCTCCCTAAAAGGCATTCTACGGTGAGGTAATCACATTTGCTGCCGTGGAGCTGCAGCAGCTGCACCCTACGTGAGGGTTTCCAGACAGGATCTGCTGCAGGTAGACACCATGTGCAGGAAGCACTGGGGGAATGGAGAAGGGGGGTATGGGGGCAGGCAACAGTAGAGAAGAAAGTACACGGTCAATGTCTCAATTTTGTTTGCTCAGTGGGCAAAGTCTACCTGCACCACACAGCTGAACTTCCCCAGCAAAAACTTTGGAAAATGTACTTGTCCAGCTTGTAACCTACAGGATCCTAGCCCGTTCTTTTTGGTAAATTCAGCTCTCACTCTGAATGCTGACATCTGAAAACAACACCGAAACAAGTAATTCATTGGGGTTGAAGCTTCCATACATTTCTACCTATTTTTCTTTTTATCTACGTATATTTGCAAAGTACATTACGCTCCCTGTAACAGAAAACATTATAAATGCTTTCTGGAAACAAGACTGTGGATATGCTGTTCACAACACCATGACAAACATATCAATAATCCCACAGAAAAGAACCAGACTTTTTGATAACGTAAATTTCCCAGAATCATCTGAGATGGTAAAAGGATTCAGCTATTGCTAGAGCAATTATTGATTCCATCTAATAGAAAGCCGTATGTACAGACTCCCTGAAATAGCTCCAGAAACAACCTTAAACAATGTGTCGGAGTGGACGGAAGGGGAAAACAGATGGCAGGCATTTTCATCTTTTTCAGTGAGGAACAGAAGAGCCAAGTCAGAGAGCGAGCATTTGGAGAATTTTCTCCAAAACAACCATAGGCAGCAGCACTGTCTAAAGCCTGGTGGATATCCAAAGGATTATGTGGGTCTGATTCTGAAATGCGTTCCGTTTGATACAAAATGCCACGCTACACAGCGCTGCAATCAGCCAGCACTTCCATCGCGAGCATGCTTTAAAACCTGCACATAATTACTGATGCAGAATTATTGTGTGCACTTGAAAGTAATCTTGAAAGTACTTGAAAAATAATCTTTTATAAATAAAGTTTTGCTGGTGCTCATTTTTTAGCTTTATATGGGCAGCAATTCCACACAGTGAGAAATACCAAACAAACACATTTCAGGAGTTCCGGATCTTTTTCTCAAACATTCAGCAGCTTAAATTCCACTTCCAAAGAACTAAATCAGTAGATCTTAGAAATTTCAGTTTACCACTAGTATTTCAGTTCAAGTCTCTTAAATTCTACTGCAAACAACAGAACAGATTAGGATGAAAAGGACAGCCTGTTAATTCACCTAGTACAAACCCCTGAAAATGGATAAGCATACTTATCTTTGACAATTCTGTTGGAATTCAGAACCACCTTTAAAACTCTAGCACAACTTCACAACTTTCAAAACACAACATAAAACACAAAACAATGAGGAACAGAACATCGCCCTCTTTCTTTTGAAGTTCAACTAAAATTAATTCAAGTACGTAAGGGCAGACTACTTCAGAATACTTACTGTTAGATGTTGCAACGTAGAAAAAATCAGAAACCAGTCTCAAAATAGCAAGGAAACCCATAAATGCACGCACACAAGGAGTATTAAAAAAAAACAACAACAAACAAACAAAAAAAAACACCAGTCCTGGCTTGCAAATGACACCCAATCTTCAATTTGCATATCTCAGCAATCATTATCCTCATGTCTTACAAAATATGGTCCCTGACGTCCCACTGGGGGAAGTTTCAGAGATTGGAACAGAAATTAGAATTGATTACAGAACACATATGAAGTGGAGACGGCAGGTTTTTTTCTCAGAGTTAATTAAATTTAAGCAACAAGACAAAGGATGAAAGTTTCTGGAAAATATAAAGTAAAAGCTAATATTCGTTAACAGGAAAATGGGGGGGGGGAAGAAGCAAAGAAGCCTTTTTTCCTAGTAGGGCTCATAAATGAAAGAGGAGTGGGGAGCTCATCATTTTTCATGATGAGGAAATGGAAGAGGAAAAGGATTTCATTATTTCATAAGACAATTATGTGTAACAGATATAGAAAATATATCCCCTCTGAAATTAATTCTTAATAGTGCATTTATACATAGTATGCTTAGCTATAGAATACAAATCTTTCTATTTCCAGGGTTTACTGTCATAGTGGAATCCACTTACAATGAAACCGTTAATATACAGAATGCTTCCCATTATCCAATTTCCTTCCACTGTATTTCAGTGGATTAAAAATAAATAAATAAATAAATAAAACAGAAACACACAAAATTGTAGATAGCAGACTAACTTGGCAATACAGGTCTGAGTTAATACAGATGGAGCTTCAAATACACCATATTATACCAAAAAGCACAAAAATTGAAATACAGAAATGGATGCTAAGGTAACAGATTTAAAGGTACATGATGTGTTTGGCTGATTTTTCAAATCAATTCAGCATTGATCCAAGGTAATTTTTCATTCTGTTCTCTCAGTTTCAACACCAATCCTCCAGACTACAAAACTGGCTGGATCAAAAGCCAATACTGTAGATTTTCATTGTAGCTACAGTAGCTGTACTACAATTCCATCTCCAGGCAAGAATCTAAAAACAGCCCACTGTGGTTTACTAATTATCTCCAAGATGCACAGTTCAGCACTGTTTAAAAGTTCCTCTCTTGTAATCAAAGAGAAATGTTCTCTGTTGTACCATTTCTGCATCGCAGGTGTTTTAGTGAAGTCACTCCTTGGCACATGGCAAGGCTCTCTAGCTCTTTTACAGAGACGATGACAACACACCAGGACATGCTTTACTTTAGATTTTTATCTCTCACACTCAGGTCTAGCTGTGAAAATCCACTTACTTTACAGGTGGAATGTAGCCCTGGTGATAGCTTCAAGTGTTCAACTGATGGACCTTGTCAATAGAAAATATACGGACAATGTAACACATGCAGAAATAGCAATACCGATGCCTTACTGAACTTGTATAGATGCTACAGCACAAGCCAGAGGAATTCTGTGAAAATTAATTCAGGGCTTTCCATATTTCCTTCTGAAATTGAACACACCAGAATCAGCACACTCAAGAAAAGGTGATAGACTTTTTTAAAAGGTTGTGAATATCAACAAGGCCAAATTCTGTAATATCTAACGTAGTTGTTAATTCCTAACAGAGTTGATTAGTGCTCTCCTCTGCAGCAGAAACTAGCTTATAGGTACAGTTTAAAGGATCTGCTCAGTGACAATATGGGTGACAGAATAAGGTCTTGAGAAATTAAAAAGACTGCATAGGAAATGTACTTATAATTAGATATCAAATAGGATGCACCATAAAATACATGAAGTGCAATATAATTAGCCATTGCAAAGCTGCAGTAATTTTTCCTGTTTATATGGTTTATTTCTAGATCTTGTATTACACATTATTATTCAGATCATTCAGTTGCTGTCTTAACTATCTAATATGTGTCCTTGCAGACATACAACAAGTAGCACGAGGATAACTCTATATGAATAGTAATGAGCTATGGAGCAGTGCTTAGTGAAAATGAATTTCAAAATGAAAGGAAGAGGGAGGGAGGAAGGAAGAGAAGATCTTTGTATTACTACCATACCTGGAAAATACATGCTCAAGAAATCAAGGTCTTGGTTTCTCAAGCTGTACTATATAGTAATTAATATTACATATACAGTCTTATTTTCCTCTAGAATCAAATAATGGTCCTTTTTTGGGGAAAAAAAAAAAAAGCAAAAAACAGAAAAACAAAAAACAGAAAAAATGCCCCTCATCTCAGTTTTTACAACAAGATAAGAGGAAATGGGATATTCGAGTTACAGATGTTACCTCGCTCGTGATGACAGAACATTCACCCTGAGAAGGAGGTTATAAAAAGGAAAAACACCTTACTATCCTTGCCACATCTCTTCCTTGCAATAAATTCAACCATATTTTGTTGTATATACAAACTCTTAAAAAAATCTAGCTCATGTGAGGGTAGCTCTAAAGCATGGGGTTTAGAATAGATTCGAAAGCCTGCAGGAAAATTAAGAGGAATACTTGGACAGCTGGCCTGAGCTAAACTTTGTTCTCTCTAAATAATGTTTTTTTTCCAGGCTACAGCATAATGATGGCAATAACTTCAGGCTACCCATGTCCTCTTTGATAAAGAATAGCTAGAAGGCAGATAGCAATTGTTCTTGCTGATACATATCTGTGTTTGCCACTTGGGGGGTGTGTGTGGGGGGGGTACTGCCTAGGAATCCAGAAGGATTTGAAATAGGGACTGAAGAACCACTCCTTTTATCAAGCCAGTTGACTAACTTCTTCTCTTTCACATAGATCTACTACTACAAAAAACAAACAAACAAACAAAAAACCACCACTTGTAAATGATGCTAACAAAGAAAAGTATAGCAAAGCAAATGAAAACACATTAAGTACATTTATGGAAACACAACCATGTACTATTCTTTCCAAAATATTTTTCCACATGCAGTAGCAGAGGGAAATCGGATAATATTAATAAAGAGTAATGTTGAAAAATTCAAAATACTTTGATCTTTATTTCCCAAATTATGCAAAATCTGAAAATTGCAAGTATTTTTGTCAGTCCTCTTTTCCATCATATTAATGCAGCAGCACTTGACAATTAATTCCCGTAATCTTTTATCTCCTTAACAAAATTATTTACTTTAACAAAGATCATTGGCTGCTGGTAAATTTATCTTCACATTCCTTATCAGCTTTGTCCTCTTTCTCTTGGTTGCATATCCTGCCAGACAACTACTATTAAATACACAATTTTAGCATGCAAAACATTTTTAAGAGGAGAGACACCAAAAGATGAAGAGAAGATGGTTTAGAAACCTTGGCAACGTTTCAGAAACATCATTCTGAGCAGAAAAATCTATCTTCACAAGGCTTATCTAGAGTAGGAATTTTAATGTCTATTTTTGCTTAGAAAATTTCTTTTCACATCTGAATGACTAAAACCTAAAGATCTACAAAGAACCAGTGGATCCAATATGGATAAGCTGCAAGAACAGGTTTTCTAACTTGACACAGAACAAGCTCTAGTGTTTCAATACAGTTTTGATCCATCACATTTGCAGGTGTACTATTACCTTTTTTCAAATGCTACTTGGCCACAGATGAGGTATACTTTCATCTTCAAAAGCTAAAATACTCCATAGTTATTGAAACTTGAGAACGTAACAGTCAATTTTAGAATAAATACCTTTCAGCAGTACTGGACATACTGTATGACTGTCTTCAAAACGTCTGGTTAGTTAAAACAGGAGCAGTGAAATTTCTTCTCTAATATAAACCCTATGATCACCCAAACCAGAGCATATCAGTCATGCCTGGACAATGAGAGGCACTAAACAAGTTCTCTTCTCAGGTTTTTGTCCTGCAGAATTTACAGTCTGCAATAAATAAAATGATGGGAAATGCCAGAAAAGATAGACAAAGAAATATTATGAAGGTTGTAGAATTATTATCAAAAGAGACACAAACTGTGTGAAGACTTGAAACTGCAGAGATTTACCAGTGGTTGTGAAGGTGCAGGTCGGACTTTATGTGGAGTAAGGGAGAGCTTGGATAAATCAGAAGTTTTGTTCTCAACTACAAGGCAGCAATTTTGAATTTTGATTCTGTGGGGCTAGAGCAATGAATGGAAAATGGCAGAAACCTGAACCCTGAATGGCAGGCACCTGAACACCACCTAAACAGATTAAACTGAAAGATAGTAAGTACACAGTCTCTGTCAGTATCCAATTCTGATGCAGTCATTGACACCCTCTGTATGCTTCCCTATTTGCATACCAGCCTTTCCTTTGCTCCTCCTCTCTTGTATCTATGATGGGTACTAGGTCCTTTTCTCTTGCCTTTATCTTTTGTTTGCTGTAACTAAACTGTGAGAAGGGCCAACATTATAATAAATAAAGATCTGTAATAAATGTCTTCTGACTGTTCTGAAGTCATGTTCTAAATAAAGGAAGAAAACACCACACTGGGCTTCTTGTGAGGAAGTCCGATCCCAGATAGCCATCTGAAGCCAAATGAACACTTTGAACTTAAAAACTTTCTCCAGTCACAACTCTGACCCTCCCAAAGTATGCCATACATACATCACACATCTATGAGACACAGCATCAGGGGTGATGCAGCACAGAGCACAAAAAAAAAAAAAAAAAAGCTTAGCAGTACCACTTGCAATTGATGAAAAACAGATAAACATCCTCAAGCACAGAAGGATGAGTAAGAATCAATGGAGTCTGGAACAAGTGGAGAGCACATAAATTTGTCTCTTTTATGGATCATATAGGTATTCAGAAAGACAGGTAGCAATTTGCTTGCCAAGAGATATGTAAAGCACTCTACATCTAATTCAGTTCATTGCTGGTGAATTGAAAAAGAAAAAGAAAAGAAAGAGCAGTAACACTGTCATAACTATCGCTCTGATGTTGTTCTGTGCTTTAAATGGAGAGTGAGGTAGAGATTAGTCAAGAAATATGCGTTAGTGATTTATCTTTTAACACTTTGATTCAAAAATGCAATAAGAATTAACTAACATTAATTACTAATGTATTTAGAAGTAATGCTTAGGCTCTTAGGACCTTGCATTGCTAAGCTGTAGACTGATGACTGAAGAGGGGAGATTAATTAAATGCTATGATTAAATCCAAGAAAAAAAAATATGCTACTGAACTGATTCTAGCCAGCTGCAGTTTTAGAAGAAAAAGTGTAACAAGGCAATAAATAAATAAATAAATAAATAAAGCGTTAAAGTGTTACAGGGTAACAAAAAAAAAAAAAGCATAATTAGGTGAAAAAAAAAAACTATCTCCATCTCTGTGAATCCCCAGTGGACCCTGATCTCATATAAAGGAAGAAAAGAGAGAAAAAATGGTCTGGAAATCACTTTATCACTAAGCTTCAGCCAAATCCTGCCTCCTGCTCTTTTCCATAGCAATCCACTTCCAAAATATTCTTGCACAAAGGCTTGACACAGAAAAAGATATTTTCCTAACAAAACTTACAGGTATCAGAAAATCAGCAAGTTCAAATGCTTTAGTTCATCTATATGTTGCAGAGACACTGGCAGTAACATGACCTAAACAAACTGTAGCACAGAATCACTACCTTGTCCTTCGATGGTTTACTTTAGAAAATATGAAGAGCCACATTTGCCTCTTTGTACCTGCAAAACATTTGTGATTATTCAGTAACATATGGAAGAGTAACCTCAGCAACAAAACGTTGAGATTGTCCCCAAAGTTTGGGGAAAGAGAAGAACCACTGTAAATTAAATGGAAACGTGTCATGACTCCAAGAGAACAGCTAGATAACAGTAATACAGAGGGAGGAGCATGACAGGTCAAAATCTTCACTCCCACTAGATGGCAATATTGTGTTTTTTCCAAGTGTAGAAAACACATGGAATGGAAACTGCAGTATTTTTCATGTTTGCTGAAAGTTGCATTTTCTGTAAAAATAAATTAAAAAAAAAAAAATCTAACCCAGGTTTTATTGTTCACAGGAGTGGAAAAAAAAAAACGAACAAAAAAAAAAAACAAAAAAACAACAAAAGAGTTGATAATACATATAACTTAGCCAACTTACGCATTAAGCCAGAAATAGAGACTACAGAACCTAAAAAATACACTAAATGAATAATAAATGCAATATATGCTTTTAAGGCTGCTAGGCTTATAATTAGGCCCATCTCAAATTAGATCTTCAATTTAATTCTTTACCACTGTATCAGCAGGATGTGGCAATGGAAACAGCACATTTAAATCCTGTGGGAGAGAACATCTCAATTTACTCAAACAACCTCCTGTGACATTAAGCAGAAGCTTAGAGCAGTATTCAAGAAGCTCTGAATTAAAGAGGGCTCCAGTTCCAGCTCTCACGGTCAGGGGATGGGTCACTATGACAATAGGCCTGGAAAGAGCATCCTGATTATTAAAAAAATAATAATTAAAAAAAATTATAAAAGCTAAAAACTTTCAGTTTTTCAAAAAGATCAAATGTCTATATGCATGTGAACCAAAACTCATGAAGACATGTTTCTAAATTCTTCAACTCATTCCCCAAGCAACATTTTAGGAAATTTGTATAGAAGCCTTAACAAAAATATTCAAATAAGAAAAGAGCTAGCATAGAAACCCTTTGAAATCATCACTCAAAGAAACCAAAAAAAAAACAAACAACAGTCTCTTTAAAAAAAATCTACAGCTTAAAAACGAAAATGAATTTTCCATTGTGAACAGTTAAAAAGAAATAGCCAGATGCCAGTCAGCCTGTTAATGCATATGCTTAACCTTGCCCTCTAAAATTTTCAGAAGGAGTAGGGTACAGCCACATACCGAAGGCAGATAGAAACGTGCAAAGAATGACGGAAATGCTCAGCGCTCCAAACAGACTGAGCCACCGGACGGAGGGTGCTGGGATTGCTGACCCAGGACTTGGCAGAATCAAGTTCAAGGTTACATTGACTTGAATTCCTGTGGGAACCTGTGCTCATCAATGACCATTACTTACAATCTGGAAGCCAAGGAACAATGGGCACTACATCTGGAAGATCAATTCCCTGCAAGGGGATGTATGACAATACTAATCCCAGTTCTACAGCATCTTCCTCAAGAGATCTACTTCTGCTATGCTGTGATGCTGACATGTCCTACAGTTCAATCACCTGCAGAAGGCTTACACTCTCATTTCAAATATAAACACTAGCTTGCAATAACAGATCAACCCTGACTCCTGAAATCAAGCTATTTTAGAACAAGAAGCAGATACTCATTTCAGTTCTGTTCATAGTTTATTATTCCGCTTTGCAGGTAATCTCATTAAACCATTTTGACTCATTTGTATGAAGCATAATACAAAACTATTCCTCCAATACCTAGTATTAAATGTACAGTTCCTAGGTACTATATTTCCATTCTTGAACAAGGCCTTGAAATAAGTGAAAACCTAACAAATCTTTTAAACAGTGCTGGAGAAAAATGAAAAATGCTGTTTAGTAACAGTTATCTGGTTCAATCTCATAAGTGCTTACTTAAAGGTTTTGGAAGGCATTTTGCATATTATCAAAATACCTTAGAGTTACAGCTTAACATATGTGCTAGTAGTGGTATGCTGGCTTCTAGAAAAAACTAAGCTATAATCAAAATCTTGTTTCATAATGAGCTTTTCCCTTTCCCCTTCTCTGGTTTCCCCTTGCTTGGCATATGAGATACGCACACACAAGAAATACTCTCCTCGTGGAGCCAGTAATACTGTTCTACTGCTTCCACACAGCCATACAGACAGGGAGCAGAAATTACTTGCAGGGTAACTGAAATTTGTCCTCTCTTTGGGCATTCTGCCTCCAACCCAATGTCTGTCCACACAAACTCAAATGCACACACACAAGTATTTTACTGTCTTAAAATTTGAATTTAAAAATACTGTACATATATCAGCATATTCCCAAGTATTATTAGAAAATATTAAACTTTTCCTGAAACTGGGTTTTAGGTGACTGAAAAATGTTCATATCTTATGAAGATTTACTTGGATGGAGCATTTACTGCTCCATCCCAAACTCCCTGGCACCCTCAAAAGATCCCCAAATCCTACAAGAATGGCTCCAGAGTTTTTAAATACTAATGGCAAAGACAGCTCTTGAATCCATAGCTGACAGCACTAAGCAGCTCCCTAACAACAGCGCTGGTGCCATCTGTATCAGTCCCCATTTTGATATCTCTTTCAACAGAAATAAAATCAATCCCTTCATTGGACATGTAATATCTTAAAACAGATGTGATTTAAAGACCATACTAATATGCCACAACCGAAAGGAAAATGGCCTTGTGTCCAGCCCTGTGTTTTCCATCAGCTGGTGGTGCTACACGAGATCATCCTCCAGTGAAGCGCAGAAGCAATGACATGCTTTATGAGAACATGCTTTGTTAATGCTCTTGAAGTTGAGAATCATCATCAATAACACCACTGGGCCACAATATGTAACCTGAAACGTGAATGTCATTCCAGACTGCAGTCAGACGAGGGGTGCGGTATTCAGAAATTAATGAAGGTGACTTGGATGTATCCATGCAGATAAAAAAAGCTCAAACACACTCCCATGTAATACTGACTCTCCTCATTTCCCAAGGAGAGGATTCTGCAGGAGCTGTCAGCACTTAGCACAATGAAGCCGTAAGTGACACTGCCTATGCTGCTGTCATACAGCACTGCCCATCAGATGCTGTGCCATGCAGGCATTTATAATCAGTGGGTCTCCAATTAAGCAATCAATACTCTTCTGCTGTTTTTCAATGGATAAATCTATTTTCTTCTTCCCTGAGATGCAACAATAACAACAGACCAAAAGACTTTTGAATATTCTGGATGATATCAAACACTAGACACAGCCAGATACTTGCAGAATATTTAGGTTTTGCATCCAAATTAATTGTTGTGGCATGCTTGATCCAAACACATCACTCAGACCACTCCAATTTGGTATATTAGTTGTTACACACTGCCCTAACTTTGCAACCTCTCCTCTTTTCCAACATGTGGCAACCATGTAGAACACCCACCGTCAGCTCACACAGTCATAGCTACTGTGTCTTCATAATACGTTAATAATACATTGCTCTCTTCGTTTGGTGATTAAGGCTTAGAGTCAAAACCCAGGCACTTGATAGTTGTGCCAAATATGTGATAATTTTGTTTTAAAGGCTAAGAACACCCACTGTGAATTGACTGAATTTGCCAAAATTAATATTTTATTCTCACAATAGCCATATGCTATTCATTTGTACCTTAGCCTGAAAACAGCCATTATAAATATCAAAATCTCAGCAAAAACATTTTGCAGCAAATTAAAACAATTTATTGCACCAACACAAAGGGGCAGACAGAACCTGTGAGGTCAGAGTGTCAGTAAGCTTGACTTCAGAGAATTCATCAGAAAAGAATTATCAGAAGTACTTCAAGCCCAAAACAAGAGAAGAGTTTCCAAGCACATCAGAAGGGATTATAGGCGAGTAAGTCAGTTGGATCAACTTGGTCGCAAAGAAAACAATGTTATCGTACAGAGCTAAGACAGACTGATCAGAGCAGGGATGGAACCACTGCACTTAAGGGTCAAGTTTAAAACACCTCTGTGCTGGGCTTTATTGTATTGATATGGAGAAGAAAATGCAAATATTGTCCAGACCCTTAAAAGATCAAGCAAATCCAAACAGTCTTCTTTCCTTCCTTCAGCAAAAGTAAACATTTAAGGCAGAACTTGCCTGAGCTAATAACCAGCAACCTTCCCTCCCAGGTTTTCCTTCCCTGCTGTCTACAGAAAATCCCAGAGATAGAGAGTGAGAGACAGCGTGCGTGGGAGGTGGGAGGGAGAGTTAAGGAAGCTGAGGGGAGAGAGGAGGGTAAGGAAATAAGTTATTCTCTACAGATGGCCCAGCTCTTTAAATCCCTTCCTGCAGTCACTCCTTGAGCTGAGAGGAGAAGACATCCACTCCCTGTCTGCATCCCTGCACCTCACCACGCTTCAGGCATGGAGGAGTGGACAGAACAGTAGAAGCAAGTACTCAAGTCTTACCACTGCTGGACTCAGCAGTAAAGCACTCACTAACTTCAGCAAGGCTAGGATTTTATGCCAGATTCACAAACAAGTCATCTATAAAATTCCCGATCAGGTCCCCAAACAATCTGTCAAGGATAAGCAAAAAACTGATGAGATATCTTCCCCCAAGTCTGCTCTTTCTGTAAGAAGGTTTTATTTTATTTGGCTCTAGCTGTAACGTATTGCTAAATGTCGTTGTAAAACGCAAAAATATTCATTCATAAATATTCAGTAACATAGTGAACTTACAATGAACTACACTGGCTGTTGCAGCAAATTTAACTCACAACACACAGAATCCTAGAAGTCACACAATTAGATCTAATTTATCTAGCTGCTGATAATAGAAGTGTCGCACGATAATAAAGCAGATCCTTGCTTTTAGCACTACATAGCATGTATTCATACCACAGAGTGATTGCACAACTCCGAGGAAGGCAGTCCATTAACCTTCAGGACCTAAAGCTGTTACCATAAACAGTATTTGCTCTTTTACAAATGCATTTCTCTCCAACAGATTCCCCCACTACCCATTCTCACTTGTCCCTCACTTCCCATTCTCTCCCCATAGTAAACGCAAAAATACAGACTGTGTATGAAGCAGGGTGTCAAATAAAGGTAAAGAGCGGCCCTGTACTGATGTAGTGACATTCATTCTGTAGGCAACTGCAACCAGACATGGTACAATCTCTTTTACAGTCCTCCGACTGTATGTACAGGAATCAGTTTGAATGCTGTACAGAAACAGACCTCATGTGTAAAGCTTTAGCTGCCTAAGAACACAGAACTAAGGTCTAAAGCAGGAAGTGAATCACATCACGTACAACTGAAATGAAAAATTTGTTACTCGGTGACTTCCTTCTTAGGCATGGCAATCTTTCTAATCTACGAGAGTACGGACTGCCTGTATGTTTGCAGGAAAAAGAGATGCACCATCTCAACGAGGAGATTCATGCTCTAAAAACAACACAAATTTTATATCTCTATCACATAAAATAAGGCCTGGATGCCATGAGTAAGATTTTTTTTCCTACAAAAGATGGCACAGGTATCACTACTATAACTGAATCCCATCTATGTTCCGATCACAAAAGAGAATTTCAAGCTACCATCCCTCTTAAGCCACTGCTGAAAAACTGGTTCTTGAAATAACACAGGGAAGTGCTGCCCGCAGGAATACTAACAACGTCTCTTCCAGGAACCGGATACTTTACGTTTGCAGCCTATCAATTTGAGATAGATGCACTGGCTGCTTCTATAGTAGTCACAGCAGTTTCAGGGATATCACATGAGAAACTGCTGAATAAGGTATTTTAATCAGTGTTTTTGTTTTGATACTCTTGAAAGTATTCTTTTTTTGTCCAGGTGATAATAAAAACTGAAGTTAGTGACAACAATGACCCAGTAACATACTGGAAATCAAAAGAAAGACCATTGTTGCTTCTTAGTTAATGACTTTTCAACTCTGCATTTTTGTTGCATCAGTAATATTTTGGAAAGACAAGATTCACACCAGGTATAAATCAGTGCAACTCTAGTGAATTCCAATGGAATTGCACCAGACTCCACATACCGTAAGCCATTCTATGTAGTTGCCAAAAAGGAGAGAGAGGAATTGCTCTACAGGAAGGTTTGGCTCATGCTGTCCTCATGGGGAAGAAAAAGTCCATCTATGCTCTTCTTCAAAACCAGGCTAAAAAGGCAGTATGAAGAATGTTTAAAAGGCTGAGTCCAGTTTATTCAGCCATGTCTATTAAGGAGTTTCTGAAACTGCAAAAAGGAAATATATTTGATTTATAATTGTAAATCTTAGAAGTGGAAATATTTCTCTAATAGTAACAGAATCTACCTGGAAGTAAACTTAAAGCACATGAAAATACCAGCAGAAATCACGATAAAGTCACTAAAGTCATAAACGCTTCCTTTTCAGCAGTTACCATTCAAATGCAGAGCACTTTTAGCAGCAATTTTTCCTAGAACAATTTTTCAGCTGTCTTACCCTACTTCACACATTACCAAATCTTGGCCCCCAGTGAGAGTGCAGATGGCAAGCCTGAGGAAGGAAAAGAAGAAACGCAAAGAAAGAAATTGCTGAGACATAGCCCAAATTTTACATCAGTGGTTCTTAATTCCCTTTCTGAAGAATAGCTGTTTGCCCTTCTGCAATGATTTTATACACATTACTTTACACGTTTACATGACAAGTAAACAGTGAAATGAGTAGGACTGTTAAAAAATGAAAAACTAAATTCTTCTCCATATATTGTGCAGACTCTGCAAATTGGGTGTAAGTGCGAGGTTGACAACAGGGTGGGGGGCAGAGTGAGGAAGTCTGCAACCACAAACTTAACAAGGCTGAGTGTTCGCTGTGTGTAGCAGTAGTAGAAAAAATAAGAAAGGAGATTTCTGCTTTTGTCAGTAGGCAGGTTCAGTTCGTTAAAAGAATATGAAATCACAAAACAGTTTCTCCCAGCTTAGCTTGAGCAGCACCTCTCTTTTTAAACAGACTTCTGTTGGGTGTGTTCTCTCCTAAAAACAGGCAAGTGATCATTAAGCATAAAATCAATTCAATCTCAAAGACTATATGAAGACCCTCCCCTCCTTCAAAGACATGCTCAAACAGTGCAAATCTTCTATTTAAAACTGTATCTTTGATCCTCCTCCAGGCTAGCAGTGCTGTGAGACAGCTGCAGAAGAGGAACACCTGGAAAAATACCTGCAGAATGGATAATGTGTCACTGAAGGCAGAGTAGCTGTCAGACCACATCACCTCCAGCCCACCCCGTGCAGCGCTCTCGCAGAGCCAGCACACAGGTCTGTGCTGAAATCTGTAGGACCATAGCTGGCAACAGTTCTGCAGGTAAGCAAGCCCCTTTACCCAGGTAAGTGAAGGTGAGAATGCCTTTACACTGAAACTTCATCTTTTGTGAGCAATTCTAATCACATGTAATTATATTTTATGTACAGGGAATTTGTTGCTTATTTATCAAGATACTTTCCCTTTCAGCCTACTTGGATATCTCTGTTTTTGGTACTTTGGGAGAAGAAATATTTCCGTATTCTAATTTACTACTCCTGTATGTAAACTATCATACTCATTCACAACAAGGTCCATGGCTTTTACCATTACTGTTAGAGCTAACCTTCTTTTCAGCAAAGTAGGCAAATAGTTCAAATGAATCTTGACTTACAGTTGCGTCTGCTTAGGCAGTACAGAAAATCAGTCAGATGACTCCAACCAGACTAACTTAGTATTGTAATTAATTCAGCATCTCGGTATGGGCATTTGGATTTATTATTAAGAATTCCAGATACTCAGTAGGTTTTCTGCAAGATAGCCTTTCTAAAGAAAGAAGCAGCTGGAAGGCGATGCTTTAAAGGGGCTATGGGTACAAAATGCTTTTTCACTTAGTTGGCTCCATCTGTTTGACAAGTTATGAACAGATGCTCCATATCCATCCAAATGCATTTTACCAGTGACCAGAAAAGTCAATTTTTCAGCAGACAAAACATCAGCATCCACAAGTGGAGACCAACCACTTTCAGAACCGTTCCCCTTTGAACTGGAACAGTTTGTACAGAAACAGATGTAATGTGCAACAGACAGAAATATGGGCCATTAAAATAAATGGCTGTTATTTTTCTTTAACCTGAAGAAGGAGTTAGGAAGAAAAGTACACAGAAGTGAGAAAGAAACAGAAAAGAATCAGAAAGCACCTTCAGGAGAAAAGGGGCCAAGCCGTTTGCTGCTGAGCTGCACAGCAGAATGGGGTTGTGCCCATCAGTTGCCCTCGGTTTGTGGCCCAGCTTTTGGGCTTACCTTGCCTCACTTTGCATCTGTGTTAAACAGTCCCTGTTAGGTCCTCTCTCTCTACTCCTAAAAACAAATGAGGAAAGGAGAATGATGGTGTCAAATTGATTATAAATTCAGAGTGTGTGTCTCTGTCAACACCTCCACCTTACGTGTCTTTTCTTAAAGCAAAAATGAGCCCTCGCTTCTCTCTATTCCCCCCGCAAACAACTCTACAATTAAGCAATTTCTTTTCCAAACCACATGCACACCCATAGAAAAAAGAAATCTGCCAGTTCACCAGCCTTCTTCTGAACTGGAGGCCCTCTGTTTTGACAAAATCCTACAATCTTTGTGAAGTTTATGTGTGCCTGAGTTCTTAACGTTCTGTCCTTGGTTAAAGTGCACTTGTGTGTCTCAGCTATCTTGGCCACACAGGCTGCTCGACCCACTCTGGCTGGAGAGTGGGGCTGGGGGCAGCCATGCCACCACCACCCTGGTGCTCCAGGCCTGCTCTGCACCCACAGACACCAGCTTCACACCGACACGGTGAGCTGGCTCTCTGTGTGAAGGATGGCGATCACAGCTGAGAGGTCCCAGAGGAAGGTGATGCACCCCTGCCCGGCCACCTCACATGAAATGCCCATGTCAGATGGCCCCAGGCTGCGTGGGCCCTTTGGGTGAGCTGCCTGTGCCCCTGGACATTACACACCAGGCATTCCTGACAGCTGTCCAGATTCACGTCATCTGATGGTGATGGGTGCTATTCAGCAGAGATCACAATGACACAAATCTTAACTGTGCCTTGATGTCTCTGGGCTGGATGAGGCACAAACTTCCCATCATACGGAGTCACAGTGGTGTCATGACGGCCTGACACCAGAGAGCCACCCTACACTAACCACCCCATTAGATGGCAGGTGTTAACAACTACCAAGTATCTAGACACTGAAGACAGGTAGTCCTATATTCAGGATCCAGATAACCTGAGCTCATGGGTATTAAACAACAGCAATGATTTTTTATCATTATCTTGCTCTAACAGTGAACAAATAACTCTGTTAAAACCAGTGAGATTACACCTGAAGTCTCTTGCCTGGAATTCCTGCTACGACAAAGAAACCCTGCATGTGTCTCATCAGAGACACTACAAAATACTGTTCAAGGTTAAAAAAACAAAGGTACAGTGAAGCAAAGACTGCAGCAATTTAAGAAAGATTTCCCTTAGACCTCAAAAGGTGGGAGAGTGGCCGAAAAAATTGCTGAAGTCCAATTCACCATTATCTCTCAGCAGTGGATGCTGCCTTTTCCAGCGCTGATTCAGATCCTCCACAAAGAGGACCCACACACAAGGAGGCAGCCTTCAGAGAGGGAAGATTTATGAGAGCAGCCTCTCGGAGCCATCATGATCCTGGCAGGAACAGGCAGGGAATGCTGCAGTCATGACTCAGGCTGCAAAGGTGCTGCTTCGTTGTGTTGAAAGAGGCTCGAGTCCCAGCTGCACAGCATAACCAGGCAGAGTATTATGAAGTGTCTTCACGTTTATTGCTCAGCCCCACCTTGCAGCATTATCTGTTATTTGGCAAAAGCAGATTATCAAGAGAATCCATTCTCTGAATGGTTGTTTAAAAATTTCAGAGGGGAAGAGGAGAGACTGAAGATGGTCACAGAGCAGGTACAGATTAGGCAATCTCCTAATACTTCCCAATGTTCATGGAACAGAAAATCCTCCTGTTGAAGTAAAGCAAGATTTGAAGGGACGTACGGACAGGATGAGAAGTATCTGGCTTAACAGAGGGCAATCCCTGGACTTCAAACGAAATTTTCTTTAGTCACTCTTACAGTGTTAATATCTTCCAATGCAAATTTCAGTTTGGAGACTTTCCCAGCTCTCTCTCTGTGAACGATGAGCCAAATTATTCACATTTTCAGGCTACTGCAGTAACTGGAATCCTACCGGCTATCAAACCATGCAATTATTCATGATACCTGTTGCTCTAGCCCCATGTGGCCTGGACCAGTGTCCAAACTCAGAGCTAAAGAGGCAGTCTGTCAGTCACTCCCAGTACCACTTGAAACTGAAAAAAATATTTTCTTAAAAACATAACTTCTATTCTATTGTATTTTGAAAGCCAAAAAGAAAGTGAGAGAGAAAAAAAAAAAAAAGGCAACGTTAAAACTATGACCAGTAGAGATGGAACTTTGATCAGTGGTTTGAAACAGCTTTCTGTGGTTATTGCATGTGTAGCCACAGCAGACCTAACACTGGCTGAGGTTTCTAGAAGTCAAAGGCAAAATACAACCAACTACAAGAGTTTTCACATGGGGGCTGCACATAAAATTACCGGTGCTCGGTAGCAGCCCCATGAAAGAAAGTTCAGGTTCTTTAAAAAAAAGTCTGCCATTAAACTGAAATAGCATTCAGTCAAGCCGTATGACTCATATCTCATTTATTATATTTTAAAAATATTTTATTATAAAGCTTGTGAAGCTTCAGAAATACAACATTACTTTGTTTATCTTGCATACCCAGTTGCAGTATTCTCAATGCTGATACTGTAAGGTTCATACAGAATTAAATTATAAAATTAAAGTGTGGTGCCTTCAGACTCCAGCAAACCCAGCATATTGTGTAATATTTACATTATCCTAGGTCTTATTTGATATGGGGAAAAAAAATTCTGATTAAGTTTTTGTCCACACAGCAATATGGAGCAGCACCAGCGAAATAATTTAATAATACCTAATTCAGAAAAGTCAGACTGATTAGTAGTTTTTACCCACTTTGTTAGTTACCTGCCTCTCTTTCCCCTCTTCTTCTGCTCAGTATTTTACACTCTGAAAGGTGAGGTATGCATCCTTTCTGAAGGGTAAAAGCTGTCTTCTGTGTCATGTGTGTTGAGTGTTTCAGGACAGCCAGAAGGCTGAAATTCACAAAGGGAACAACTCCGTATATTCAAAAACACTTCGGTATAATCTTTTTCTGAACCAGCTTACTGGCAATTGACTTAACTGGAAACTAAGAAATCTGCTGATAAGGAATTTAGTCAAATCTGCTAAAAAAAAATAAAAATCTGAGTTCTTGCTGTAAAACAGCTGTCAGTCATGGATTTTTATGTCCTATTTCTAAGGCTCTCTGCATAAACGCTGGAGCCTGCACTCTCCAGGGTTAGGCAGTATATAGAGCACAATGAGACCTCTCAGCTTGGCTTGAAGATTTTAATTCTGAGATTCAAACTCATTTAATGAAGATGAAATACACATCAAATCTTTTAATAAGCCTTCAGAACACACAACATGATCACAGCCTGCAAAGCTGGTTGGTCAGTGACCTAGCTAAGCAACGGACAAATTTGATGTTGATTTAATTCTGCAAACACCACCCGCAATAATTTGACATGGAAAGATTTACAGCCTTGAAAAAGTCATTAGAAAGGCTGCTCTGCAGTCGGTAAAGACTGAAGGCTCCACCAACGTGGAGCTCTGAATAAGAGGTGAATTCCCACCCAACTGGATGGCAGCTTTAGAGTTATGTTGGCCTATTTCTGTGTAAGCAGAGCACCCAAGTTAACTCCAGCCAAGTCAATGTAGTTCTACTGATAAAGAGCAGGCCCTAAAATTTCCTATAAAGCAACTGCTTCCAGGTAATACAAGAGATGTGGCAGCAAAATTTACATAACAGTTACTTAGCATCATGCATTAAGCAGACCAGTAGTGTATTTCATAACATATCCAATCTGTTGCTAGTAACAACTGGATTTTTAACGAAGTAAGACATCTTTTTATGAACAATCTCAACTTAACCTTAGTGGAAGAAAGTTAATTTCCTCTTAACACTAGGCTCTTTGCAATGGATTTATATCAGTTAGCATTCCTACTTCATGTTTGTTCCATGCAGAGGAATGGGGTGGGGGGAGTTTTTCCTTTCCTACTAAATAAAAAATATGCAGAGAGAGGTTGAATATCACACATCTGGCACAGTGCAGGAAAAGAAATGCAACATGACCGTGGTAAAAACAAAGGATAATACAGAGGGTGTAAGAGATGTTTAATGGAAAAGGCACATTAAAAGTCTGAATGGTCTTCTTGAGTACTCTTTGAATCACAGTTCTGAGTATCAATGTGGGTGAAATTAAAAGGGGGTTCATTTGAAGCATAAAGAGGCTTTATACATGTACTGGTTCATTGGCTCTTTTACAGAAAAATCTAATCATATACTTGGATATAAAAAAAATACCCCTATTGGACTGATTATTTTGTTTCTACAGAACATCCAACATTACAACAGTTATCAAAATCATTATGAGACAGAAACACTTCAAGGGATACAGATTGTCTTCCTTGTGACTATGGCAACATATGCTGTAGGATAGTATTCACACAGTCTTCTTTAGGCATCTAAATTTGGGTGTCTATGCTATAAACCTAGTTTTCTTGTGAAACTGGTTGAGAAATACAGACTTCTAGTTTGATTTCTTCTGCAAAAGTACCTTTTAACTGACTACCTCCATAAGAAACATATTTTCCTAGTTTAGCTCCTAAACTCAGCTACACAATAAAGTATGAATACCCTTTCCTGACTGACTTTTGCTTTGTCTGGCATTCCTGTTTGATTCAGTTATTGCACTTATTTTACTCCCTGTAATTGATTATCAAGGTACACATAGCACAAACACAAGCCTTTAAAGTTTTAGGAAGATCCACTCTAGTCATTTCAACATTCTTATCCAAATTAACAATACTGTGCGCATCAGTTCATCACTCCTCACTTTGACAGCCCACCCAACAATATGCTGAGTGCCCTAAACCCCTACTGAAGTCAATTCTGCAACAAGCAAAATTGCTGTAGACATGCTCCTGCTACTGCTGTAAACACTGCTAATGGCAGTAACATCTCTTTGCTAACAATCCCATTTGGCTAACTTCTTCGTTAAAAGCCTATGGTAAGAATCCTTAAATGCCTAATTATGAACTGACTTTCATCAATGAACATGCTCACTACAATGATTTTTCTGAGACCTGGAACACCTCCATCTGCCACCAGTTCCCAGCCCACTCTGCCATCTAGCATTATAGGAGTGCAGGGACTGCTCCTTCTCGTACTCTTTCCCTTCTTGTCCTTAGCCACCATAAAGACAATGAGAAGCTGAGAGCAGCCATTAATAAGGAAGAAGATTCTTTATCCCAGTAATTACTGCTGCCTTCTTTCAACAGCAGCATAACAAGACCAGGGAATACCCGCATCCCCACCTCTATCACTGAAGCTGGTCCTCTTATTGTCAGTGCTGTTCACAAAGGACCAAACTGTTTTTGGGAACTGTAACTGGAAGAAAATAATACTCAGGATTACAGAACTTTGCTGAACATACCTCTTCCTGCAGTCCTAATTTTTTTGTTTGAATCTTTCTCCTTGGCAACAGAGATAGGGTTGCAGATGGTGAACACACTTGATAAAACATCTTTCATCATTCACATTTAACCAGTATATTGCCATTTCTTTAAGAGTCAAGAGATGCATTACTTCCCTAGTGTCAGTAACAATGTTTGCCATTCATTTTATTCAGAAGCAATTGCAACTGATGAAGAAGATACAGAAACCTACAGATAAGGCTTACATGAAAGGCCTTATCTTTTAGTCAAGGCCCAAGTTCCTTTGATGGTATAATAGAATATTTTTTGGCAATCTGCACTTTAGTTCCATCAACCCAAAGGATAAAGTATAAGCCTCATTCTTTTACTTGAGACTAGCAATAGTAAAGGTCATGCAGAGCAAAGCTTGTATATTTTTACAGGAATGCTCAATGCTTGGACAATCCTCTTCTGTTTCCCTGTCACAAAGGTTAATGCCCCTCGTTAATCTATATACGCATTTATGTGTGTTCATTATCACGGTACCTGAACATAGTATTAAATCAAAAACATAAATAGTGCAGCTTCCTGTGGTGTAGCTAACCCATGCCTGAGTTGGTGAGAAAAGCCACTGAGTTAAAGCCATGTTCTGCTTATGTCTACGAGCTATTTTCCTCAGCTATGTTTATTATTTTACTGTCTGCATTACAGCATTCCCTGTGCAGACTTGCTTAGTGTCATACAACCTCACATCGTACATCAACTTGAAGGTTCCACCTCACCTCATAAAGTTCCCATTTTCACATCAAATTTTGTAACAGAGTGCTACAAACATCCCACATCCCAGCCTGAGTTTCTCTCATTCAGAGACTCCTGCACAAAAGGAGTATTTGGCGCATCGCACATGCAAGGTATGCAATCACACCTACCTCTCTATTTTCACTCTCTACAGAGTGTCAGCTTCCCAGCTTCTCCCCTTCCTTTGCCTTCTACTGCAGTGCCAAAGCCTACACAATATCAAGGGGAAAGAGACCATTTTTCCACTAACCAACACCAGTTTTTCTCGGAATATTCAAAGATTCAACACAGAAGGAAATCATCATGCAGAAAGTGAACTTCCTCTGTAAGCCATCTGATCTGATCCAGTTTCACTGAGACCGTTGATATTACAAATCTCATAACAAGTCAAAACTACAATACAAATCCTCTTTGCTCTAGGGATGAAACTTGCATAAACAGTATTACAGATGTCACATGAATTTGAAAATGTCCCTAGAGGAAACTAAGACCCAGTTTCCAGAATTTGTCTTAATTTTTTTTCCCTCTGTACTGTTCAGGGTATCATCTAAATTTACCTACCATAATTAAAACATTCAAAACTACATCTTTTCCAAGATAGAAAAACACAGTTCTAGCATATCAGCAGTGAAATAGACCTAACAGGGACTTTGTTCAGAGGTAACTGTTTACATAACAATCTGGGTTACTTAAAAGATTTAGGAATCTGCTAAAGGATGACAGCCGCAAATACTGAAGAAGGTCCTGAAGCTGGGATTTTTATCGATCTGCAATACAAAGGCATAAATTAACGAAAGCACTCTGCCAACTGGCCTTGAAGTCGTTACACTAATAAACACAACAATGAGAATTTGTTTCTTCCATTCAATGTATCTGTACTTCTTTATGTTTCCAAGTGTTATTTTGTATAATTACCAAGATGTTTAAAGTTTTATTGCTAGAACATAAACTCTTGAAGTTAGCTGACACTTATCCTCATTTTAAGGATACCAGTTCCTGTTTTCCCTATCTGACTCTTTTTATAATCTGGCCAGCTATAGGAAATACATCTTTTTTGACTCTCCTTCAATCCCTGTTTTGTTGTTTGTCATTCCTACTCTGTCTCACTTTTCCATGAATCATTGCAGTGAAATTATACAACTGGCTAACCTACTTGTCATAATGCTACAACTTTTCCAATGCAAAGTAGGAGCTAAAACAGTTACAAAGCAATGGAAAGAGAAAATGAGTCTTAGACAAATTAAGAGATTAAAATTCATGCTAAGTTTTGTGTATTTTGGTGATTACATCACTTTATTCGCAAGTAACACTTAAAAATACCAAAAGTCTATGAATGATTCATGGAGACAGAGCAGTAAAAGGACTAATTCCACTTATTTCGACAAGAGCAAAAGAAAAAGAGTGGACCAACAGTTATGGAGAGGCTTGGCTTTAACACATGTCCATTCCAAACTGCCTTTTTTTTTTTTTAACCTAGAAACTCAACTCTTTGTCTTTTGTACGTAGAATGCATATTTGCTTCTCAAAATACTCTGATAAATCAGATTTGAAATCTTTTTATAATATCTGCTCTTCACAGCCAGTGTTGCTTCCCAGAAAGGGGATGAGAAAGATGAGTACCAGGATCAGGAGTACCTGATGCAAGTGGTTCAGCTAATATGTCAACATCTATAGCCTATCTACTTCTTGCTGAACCCAGGACTGCTCTTTGATAAAAATGTAGGAGAGGAGTTTCAGCAGGGAATACCTGCATGTGTCTTATACACCTTCTTATTTTCAGGATGATACAGTGTACCAGTCAGCACTACTCCAAGCTACATTCATGTCTCACTGCTTCCCAGGTACACAGGATGCAAGTATGTCATCTTTTCCAGGAAAACATAATTCAGAGAAGAATGTCATAGGTAATCCTGGCTTACTCACAGCTATACTAACTCCATGCTCAGGGGTAATGTATTTACACACATTTTACCAAGAGGTCTAGCATG
This sequence comes from Anser cygnoides, assembly GCF_040182565.1. Lineage (NCBI taxonomy): Eukaryota > Metazoa > Chordata > Aves > Anseriformes > Anatidae > Anser > Anser cygnoides. The sequence continues at coordinate 29,529,647 of NC_089875.1, read as the reverse complement.
TGGGGATTCTTAATCTGTACTCAATTATCACATAAATTTTTGATCTGCCTCTATTTCCTTAACAAACTTGGCTTGCTCTTTTTCAGCCTCCAAAATTACCAAGTACTACGATACCATGGTGATGGGAAAAAACAGACACTGAAAAAGACAGATTCTGTTCTTTTTAACTGAAATGCAAATTCCTTGTTTCACACAGGAAATTTTAGTCAGAATGACCACACAGACAAAATCTTCCCAAAGGTGAGTTTTGTGAACAGTTGACTTAATGCAAAGCTGAGCTTTGTCCCAGTATATGTAGAGTCTAAGCAAAGAAAGAATGAGACACTAGAAAAAAAGAAAATTATATGTAAAAACAACATTAACTGGGATCAGATTATACTAACGTATACAAAAGAACAAAGAAATATGGAGTGGTCGGAAAATTATGGTTGCATAACTGTTATGGATCGTATTTAGTGAATCATGTCTTTCTACAAAACAGTTGGAGGTCAGGCCTATTGGTAACTTGCATGAGCATGTTATAAGACTGGCAAAGCATGGAACATTCAATTCCTGCAACATTTGTCTTTAAAGTGACAGAGCTATAATGTAAGAACAAAAACCACCATGCAGACAAATCAAGTGTAGTTAGTGGGAGAAATTTCAGAGATCAATTAAGCATTGCTTAATGTGTGGTTCTACTTCAAATGCTTGGGCTCCAGACAGTTACACAGAAATTTCAGCTTTCAGTTTCACACAGTTTCAGTTGTGTTTATATAACATACTTTTTTCAAAGTTTCTAGCCTTCAAGCCCCTACCAGCAAGGCCAAAGCTCGAAAATATGAAATACAGAAGTCTTAAAAACTAGAAGACAAATAAAAATTCTCATAGTCATTTAAAATTTCCAATCTTTAAGACAAATTGCTTGTTCTTTGCAGTCTTGACTTACAGTTGGAGAGCAGAGACTAGCAGTAAGTAGCACTAGCAGTAACATTGGCAGAAATCAACACAGTGTAAATCAGCATAAGCAAGACTGAGTGTCATCCTTCGTGACACAATATTCAGCCAGCAACCATATATGTGATCTTCAACAGATATAAAAGCCAAACCTTATTCTTTACTTATCACTTGAGCAAACAGGAAGCTGGAGGAAGAAAAATCAGACAAGCAAGGCACGAGGAAAGAAAATTGTCTCTGCAAATTACTGAAAGTTGAGAGCTGCAGGAGCCCCTGGTACCATTATCCTCCTTTGTATGGAAAACTTTCTTTTTAGAACAATTCAAATTCAGTGTCGTTGCTACCCTCTAACACAAAATCTCACACAGTGTTTTGCATACCAGCTCAAGATCTCCATAAATAGCACCATGCAAAAAAGAACAGAGCCATCTCGTACCCCGTAGGTGGCAAATGATTAGAAACTTAAATATATTGCAAGTCATGTCTAATATTGGTTTACACCAGACATAGCTACACAGCTGTCAGCATACAAACCAGTAAGTTCGTACCTCTGTTTCTGCAACCCTGTGTCAAGCAGCATCTGCTAACAAGTTTAGTCTCCTTAAGAAGGATTTAAAATATTTTATCACATGAATTGAACATTTTATCATGTGGATTTCAGAGTAATAGTCCTTTTGATTTGCACACAGCTTGAAAACATGTCAGACATTTCTTTCAGTATCTCTTGCCAGCAAGCTATGGAAAATGGATTTTATTTCAGGCATTCTGGATTGTTATTGACAACAGAATGGTTTTTCTGCCTGCTATATGAGTTTCCAGGATCCCAGATTTATCTCTCAATCTCCACACTTCTTGTTCCCTAGCAGCTTGTGTAACTTACCAGTGATACATTCCTCAGCATGGGCTGTCAGTTCTGTACCCATCTGCAGTGACGTTTTTAAGTCACTAACAAGATGACCTCATCAGCATCTGTTCTTGCTGTGCCCGTGTGGTGCCATGGCATTTATTTTTATTTTTTTACCATGAATTCTTTCACGTGTAAAGTAATGTTAAGAAGTTCTAAAGTAACAGGTAAAGCAACATTCTAAAATTGTTTCAGTGACTTTTAAATTATTGACACATGACATCACATCACATCTGACTACAAAAAAAAACAAACAAAAACAACAAGAACAACAAAAATCAGGGTAAGAGCTTGTTTTACTTCTGATTCCTTATTTTCATCCTTTTGTTTTTAGGAGAGGCTCTCCTGTATAGCATGCTACTATGTGTGATTTTCCCAACAATTTAGGAGCAAATCTGAACATATTCACATCTCTAGCTCATCTGTATTTTGGGTCAAAATTAGTGTCCCATTACTTGAAATTTACAGGATTCATTTTCGTTTCCATAAAGCTTCAGATAATCTTTGATACGGATTTTATTTCCAGGAAAACTGTGCGTGCTGAAGGCAGAAAGCAAAGAAAAGAATGTTTCCAAGAAGCCATGAAGATGCTGACATGCAAGATGTAGGAGGAACAAACTCAGAAAAACACTACAGGAGAACACAGATGATGGTATGACAACACATGCAGAGAAGGCAAATCTTACGTAGTATTTACAAGGGTCCACTGGAATCAACTTTCATTGCAAATGTATAGAAAAAGAAAGCAGACCAAAGCCTGCATCAAGGAAGGGGCAGGAAAAGGTATACTGCATTGCACATCCCTGTAGGCATGGCTAGCCTTTGAAAAGTACAGCATGATCTCCCCTGCGTCACTGTGGCCCACTAGCTGGTATCCAAGGGGAGGAAGGGGAAGAAAACAACCCACCAACCACCTGTCCCCTTTGAAGCATCTGGTGCCAATATTTGTAAGAGAGAGCCTTAATTTTAAACCCCCAAACATACAGACAGATTGTCTTTTTACTCTCACCCACCCTTAGAGAACTGCCTCTGTCATTGTTCGGATCTTTGGGAGCTAACTAACAGCCACTCAGGTAAGAATCAATATGTATTTTTCCTTTTCTCAGCCCTGGAGGAGGTACGTACAATATACTACACCATTAGCACACACACCAGTGTGTGCCAGCTATCTTGGTTGAACCACACAAAGCTTAGCCTCCTCACACAATGGTTAGTTAGTGCATTACATACAAGAGCGAGAGGTAAAAAAGTTGCAGTTGAGTACACACAGCACCTTTATCTCATCAAGCACTAAATGCAGGAGCATACTCCATAACCTCAATACTGTAACCATATATTTCTATAACCAGCAGAGCACAGCAATCAGCTCCAATCCATGCAATGCGGTTGTATGGTGATATATTTGCATTAAATGTCATGTTCCAAATTGGAACTGGCAAGCATCTTAGCCTCACACAACAATGCCATATGGAGTTACATCTGATATTGCTTGAGCAGAACTCCCTTCCTATCCAGAATACATCAAACAGTGCCACAGATACGCTATGGCATTTAAATAGTAATAATGCGGATGTGAGGGCTAAATTAAAAATGTGTTGCATATTAGAATCAACTTGTGGACTAAGATAAAAAAAAAAGGGGGATTCACTGGCTTTTGGCAGCAGAACTTAAAGATATGTACAAAAAAAAAAATTACTTAATTACCTATATGTCAGCTTTCATAGTGGAACAGTTATAGGACTAAAGGCCCATCAAAGTTATTAGCACAGAGAGAAAAGGTCAACTAGCAACAAAGATTTTGTCACAAGCAGATAAAAGAGGAGCTGTGCACTAGAAGTTGCACATCAAGTAAAACTGACAGCAGGGCTGTGCTTTCTGTCAGAAATGGCAGCTCCATTTCAGACACTGTTTTATATTGTACTGATGTAAGTTTTGTGCTTGTGCAGGTCAGGTTGATGTTTTCCACTTGCATGAAGAACAGCCAAGATGCATGTGCTCCCTCACCAACGTGCTTCAGCTCCAATCAGCTAGGGTCACCCACAGGGAAAGAAAAGTAGTTCACATCTCTGATTTTACTATTTCTACAGAATCAGTAGTTTATACAGTTATAGTGTGCTGTGACTTTGATCAAAATTCAACCATTTTATCTCTAGAAAATTAAGATTATCAGTTATAACATATTGCAATAATTTTCTTTTTTCTAGCACCAGACCATTTGCCCAACACATGCGATAAACTAAGGTTTGATGAGCCATCAGACAGTACTACTCACTGCAACCCACAGCAGAATTTCAGAGCTGTTGTGCCACTGGAGTCCTGTTAGCAATTGACAAGGTTGCTGTTATCTCTTGGGAAGTCTGTTTTCAGTGGAGCTCAGGTCTACAATCCTGGACAACAGAACCAAAAAGCACAGTCCTCCCACAAAAATGATACCATTGCTTTCATGAAGAAACACATTCAAAAAAAAAACAACAAAGGTTTTGTCCAAGATTCATTTACGCATTGTTTTTTTCACAACCTTTTTTATTTCACATGCTTTAGTTTTAGTATGTGGCACAATAAATATTTCAAGAAACCTACAATGACTAAGCATTTGGTGGGTCAAATACCAGAGGTTTTTCTTCAGTTCACACAGATTCACTAATGACTCCCCTGGGAATGCAGGTTGAGTGAAGACAACAGGATTCCTAAAATAGTTTATTTTTTTCCTGGAGCACACTGCTAACTTTTATTTGCAACCTGCTTTCTGAAGGTCCTCAAAGGTCAGCACACTTCCAAGATGTTCTCTTCCACCAATACAGAAATAGGTATTACTCAGCCCTCAACACAATGTGACCACTTGCGTTATTCTCTACCTACTCTACAGTACCTCTGGCCTTCCAGAAGAACAAGCCAAACCTGATTCCACAACACGTTTACAGAGATCCCAATTTAATGTATTTAACAAGGCAGTTTTCCAAAGCTCCAAATGAAAAAAAAAAAAAAAAGTTACCCTTACTCTTCAAGATATTTTATAATTGTTATTAATACTATAGCTTCAGCTGTTCAAACCATTCAGAGCATTTAGAAAACAGGAATATTATATTTTGCATAGTACAGCATGCCCGTGCCTGCCAAGTGCTGAGTTCCTTCAGTGAAGCACAGAATTGACTGGTCACAGGGACCAACTGACCAAGCCAACCCACCCAAGGCAGGGACGCAGCAAAATGATCAAACTACAATAGCCTGTTACTTTGTCACTGACTTTAGCCACACCATCAAAGCTCCCAAGTATTTGGATAGCTTCTGAGCAGAAGCCCAGGGACAGCAGTCAATCTAGGTAAGACGGGTTTTCATCATGCTGCTCATTAACGCAGAGATCAATGTAGACACCCCTTGAGGCAAGTCCACACAAAGATAAGCCTTAAATGTCAGAAATGCAGAACTCGCCCAGCTCCTTTCCCATAAGCTCTGTCGCAACAGTTGGCTTCTGACAGAAACGTCCTGTTGCCTGTCATCAGGCTTGCGTTCTTCAGGGCAGCCAAGCCATCCAACCGTGCACGGTACTGTGTGGGGAGTACCTGAGGTGGAGGAGCCTCAGCTGCAGAGTTTATTCTTTCATGCTGGTCAGACTTCCATTTTGAAGATACCATGTCATTTGGATACTTTTTAAAAATTTCTTTATTTTACTTGGGGACTCAAGAAATAAGTAGGAGATGGCAGTTCTCTCAACTGGCTTGTTGACAACTTCCTTTTAAAAGCTTTAATCATATGCACCCAGACAACAGAATAACAGTGCGATATTAAAAAACGACCATCTAAGGGTGTTCTTTTCTCTCTGAATAGCAGCAGAAATACTTTCTCCGTATGAGGATAGCTCATTAGGCACTATGGGTGTGTTGAAGATTTAAAAAGCTTTAGAACATTATTTGTGTTCTTGTGAACTTTCACAAGAAATATTTCACAAAAGAAATTATTCCAGGAACAGATAACTTCCTGCGAAGCAAAATAATGGAACAAAAGAATCTCCAGTTTCCATGGGAATGTGATCCAGGCATTAAAACAGAAGTGTGCCGAGCTCAAGATGCCAGTGTGTGAAGCTTGTCAAGTGATCATTTTCACATATTTAGGAACTGTCTCATAAAATATGCATTAAATACAACTTGTCTGTCCATTAAATCCTTTTGACATTTGAGTGGTTATCATTGAACCATACCTTCTCGTACAAATTTTAACCTAACTTCACTTATGTGTAATATTTCTATGAAAGTCAATGTAATCCATCAGTCTCTCAGAGGTTCTACTTTAAAATAGCAGGTCTTTGCTGCTGAATTGCTTTGGACTAGACCTGGCATCTCTAATTTTACTGCCTGATGCAAAGATCAGATAGTTATATTCAAACCCGACCAAATTATATTAAAGTATGTTTGTGTGCAACTACTGCTACTTGAAGAGACAAGATCTGTGCTTGCTGGTTATAAATAACCAGACATTCCCTAACCTTCAACTGGAGGTAGGTCAAAGCTACAGCACTCCAGCACTGATAGTAATATATACGAAGTGAGAAAAACAGAGCAAGGACTTAATGGTCAAATTCTACGTTGTAACCCGGTATATTAGAAGCAAGTAACAGCAAGTTTAATAGCGTTATGTGCCATGTAAAACCCTATTATCCTCAGGCAAGTAGGGAAAACTTTTGAAAAGCAGCTAATGGTTTTGGATGGCTCATATATTGCAAGCCTGCAGAAGGAATCTGAAAGAGGCTCAATTTTCAGAATATAAATACTTAAAATGTCCTGAAAGATGTCCCAATTTGCCAGTCAAAATTTGGTCTACCAGTCACAAATTCTGTGGCTCAGCAGTGGAGCGGCTAAGTAATCACTAGCACTCTCAGTCTTATAAGGAATCACAGTCCAGGGATGACACCAGTAATTGACACTTTTCAGTGCAGTTCTCTTTTGTCTCTCGTTAAAGTATACAGCTTCCAAAATCTAGAATTTTCCCAAAATACTCAAATAGCAAAAAGTTAAGTCACATAAATTTCACAGACCACCTGATTTTTTCATCCATTGATTGTCTCCATTCTTCTTCCAAATAATTCATCATGCACGGCAAGACGTATAAACAAGGGTCAAATTGCTTGCAGTAATCAAGAGCCAATTACATTTTAGCAGATTAAATTTATAAACATATAAAGGTTTTAATTTTACATGAGCACATGTAATAAAATTACCTTGGAATTTAAAAGTACTAATTTCACTTCTGTTACATTTCTTAACTCTAGCTGCTATGCTACTAGTATATTGATCCATATTTGTAAACAAATTTTCAAGAATGCTTAAGCAATGTATAAGTCCTATTTGCAAAAAGAAACAACTGAAGTGAACAGGACATATATAGCTTTAAATGGTGAGCTCTCCTTGCAAACCAAGATGACTCTAAATTATTCTAAAATTATTCTAATTATTCAAAAATGACCTTATTGTCCTCTCAGCCTTGTTGCTGTTTGTAATATTTTGTAATAATTTTGTAATATTTTGTAATAATGCTATGGGGTTTTGTTTGTTTGTTTGTTTTATACTTTTTCCCAACTTCCTATCCTCTCATGGCTAGGCTGTTTGTACAACTGCTTGACCTAGAGGCTCAAACCAAGCTTGAGAGCTTCATTAGACTACGTGTTTGCACAGAACTTGGAAACAGACAGAGGAAGCCATATCCTCCCTGTTTTAAACACAAAAACTAGGACCAGAAAACTATAAAATTAAATAGGCAAGGTGCATTTGAGAATCTGGTCTGAAGTTATTTCCTACATTTATAAAAGATATCTCCAGAAATGGCAGAAATTAAACTCAAAATTGCTGGTTTCCCAGCCTATTGCCAGAAATATATTTTTTTTTATTTCTGTTCTCATGTACTGTTCTCACTTCTACATTAGTGAATAACTTTTTTCTTGGCAAAACCTCTTAGCATAATAATTGTATGGTGTGTTGCTTCCGAAGAGTGGAGGTATGGGGAAAGGACATCTAATAAGACGGCAAACTCTTTACATCTTCCTCTACAACCTGCACATCCTTAAAGAGAGAAGACAATCTCAAACTTATTTAATATACTAGCCCAACTAAAAATGAATTGAAAATTAAAATAAGAAATCTCACTGCATTGCATCTACTTAATTTATTCCTCTCTAACTACCCAGCATCTGTTCCTCTTTGTTCTGAGTTTACAAAAACTAAAAAAGAAATATCAAAAACTGCATCAAACTATCAATGCTTTAGTATCAGTACCCACATCTACAACACTTTACTAAAAAAGATGGCCAAAGCCCTGGTTGCATTCCCAAATGAAAAACAAACCCATTTGAATAAAGGATTCTCTACAAACAAAAGGTAGCTGCTAGTTGCTTATTAAGAAGATAATGACTAACAAGCAGGTAGGATTAAGCTGTGCAGAATCTGTGGTTCTATTTTTGGAAACTGCAGCCTCAGGCAGAATGCTGAGGTACTGTGAATTACATGAATTATGCTAACATGCTTCACAGTCGCTTACTAGGCATGCTTCCTATTATCTAGACAGGATAAGAGTCTAAAGAACATCTGTACAGACTGAATGAGAGCCAAGACCTCAGTGGATGATCCTGCTAACATCAACTTTTTGTTGAAATTAGCCGGACTAGACATGCTGTAAGAAAACTAACAATTTGGAGGCTGACTCTTCCCAAAAGAAATTATTTTAAAAGATAGTTTAGAAATGCCAAGTAAACAAACAAATGGCATTATGTTCACTTTTGGCAGGATGCAAAAGATAAATAATCTGATCATGTGGAAGAGGAACCGACTTCCAGTATAAATACATATTGTAATCTCTTTGTGTTATAAAAGGAGAAAACGGATAGGATTTAGGTCATATCCTCAACACCACAGAGAACATTCAGAGATAGGCCCCACATCTGAATTCCAACACAGCCCCCCTCCTACATGATTGTAAGTGGGACCACAGTTTCACCACTTCACACTTCTTCCTGAGTCACTGGGTACGACTGCTGATGCCATCATTAGCTCTCTCACTGCTGCTTTTTAATGTCAGAATTCAGGTCATTGCTAATCACTGGGCATCTCTCATCAGACTGTTCAGAACACATTTTGTTACATCTCAAGAAAGGATGCAGAGTGGAAGTTGCAGATAGGACCCACAAAAATATTTCAGAACATAGTAGGACTCATAAAAACTCTGGCAGTAGAGATGAAATCCAGTTTGGTGGGATGTAGAAGAATCCTTGGAAGAATGAGGAGAATGCTTAGACTTAGAGAATGCAAAAACACACCTTGTTGTCAGCAAGGACAAGGAAAGCATCTGTCAACTCTATTATACTGGCTTACAAGAAAAATTCAGGGAAAGAAAGGGCAAACAGAGGAAAAGAATCTTTCACCCAAAATAACCATTACATTACACTGGGTGACAGACAAGTCTGGCAAATGAAGTTCATCAGATTCCCAGTGAATTGCCATCTCCATTTGCGTGTACAGAAAAATCACACCATTCTTTTCTTCTGCGATGGCTTCACAATGTAACTTATTCATATGAAAACGGTAGATACCACAGATGTTTTTTTTTTTGTTTTGTCTTTTGCTCGTGGGAACTCTTCCAAAAATACAAGCAAGTTCCTCTGAGAAACTTTTTACCCTTAGCCAACATTGCAAATGACACAGTTGATCCAAGAATTGAATTTCTAATATTGTAAAGCTAACTCTTCACTGAGCTGGATTTACAACATATCCTTTACACCCAGAGGTGGGAGTTCAGGACAGACAGCATTTTTGTAACATTTGAAACTGGGAATCATGTCCATAACATCTATATCCAATGCTTACATTAATACCCATCTGTTCAGATGGCGTGGTGCCTACTTTGAAGTCAGCAGAACCTGTGTCCTAGGGCACAGATGCCAAGAAGTTATACATGATTTTCACAGCAACTCTGTAAGGACCCTACATATTGCAGAAAGGTTATTTTTCCTCTACATTAACATAGAGGCACTGCCATCGGAGATGCTTGAATGAACTTCTTTAAAACACAGAACAATTTTCAAAAATGAGTGAAAGGTGACAGAATGACTTCATGGGGTTTCTGGCTGCTAATTATTGTAGCAGCTATAATAAAAAGATAGCGTAAGGAGAAAATAACGGCTACTGTCTCCTTCATTCTCATGTGGGCATAAGGGAGAGAGAAGTTGTAAAGGCAGAGATGAACGACTCAAAAACTTACACGAAAAGATAATCTGAGCTGTGAACATAACCCAGACAGGGCTCTGAACATAAACGAACTCAGTAGCTACAAGGAATGGGTATCGAAAAGAAGAGCTTTTTACATCTGATACTGTCTCTCAATCTGTTAAACAAACACATGCTACCTGGAAGAGCAAATGTACTTCAACAGTACAGAAGGGACTTCAACAATGTAGGAGGGACTGCTTTTCAAGACAAATTTTCAACTTAAGTATATGAGAAATTCTTCACAAAGTAAAATGGAAAGAAGACCATGGCCTCCACAGTACATGTTAGTGGATCCAAACTAGAGATAGCAGGAGTCTGAAGTCATGGAGATGAGGAATACCAAATGCAATGGCATGTGGCTCACAGGACAGACTGGGTGAGAAAGCTAAGGGAGGTTCTGGTTGGAAGCAAGGATCATGGCATCGCAATATTAGAATTCTGTAGCACACTGAAGGAAAAAAAAAAAAAAGTAGTAAAATCTGTTAAATATTAAGGACACGCTTCATGTAGGAAGTTTAACAGTGAACAGAAGAAAAACATTTCTGTTCCACATGAAATTCATAGGTCTTGTCAGATACGCACAACAACAGCATCTGTGTGGCATCCTGTGAAATCACTCTTTCTAAATGGCATTCTGCAGATGAAACAGAATTTTTTGGCTACAGTCTTATGTAGTTTTGAACCAAACTTCATATCCACTCATATCTCCACATGCACAAAGTACTGACTAAAGCACCAACTGAATTACATGCCATGTGTGCGTCAAATTAAAAACAAAAACCAGGAAAACCCACCTGTAACTACTTCATAAAAAAAGTAAAGATATTTTTCAGTTGTTTAAAAACAAACAAAACAGAACTATTGTAAGAGTAACTCGGAGAATATCTGCACATCCATAATTCAGAAATACTGCTTACCACAACCTATTACATTAGTTAATTCTTTTAGCATTTAGCATTTATATTACACCTAACACCAGATTTCCTTAAGGTTTGTGTCATCACACATTACTATATCTTGAAGGGATACATCTTGCCACCCATGACAACCAGGTCTGGCAGAGGAGTTCTTCCATCCACCAGTATAAGTCTGATTCTCCCTTTCCACAGTTCGACCTCTTTCGGGTTTTGGCCTAGATACGTACTTTTATGTCAGCAGCAATTTTTTTTCGTGTTGCATACTACCTTCCCACTAGGCCTGTCTGTACCTTGCCATTACTATCCCTCTCCACTACCACATCTCATGGCCTCACATCTCACCTCAGCACCTCCTCCTTGGGCCTCTCCTCAAGAGGAGTACTTCCAGACCCCGCCACCTCCAGGATCACGGTCTCACAGCCTGGGTGGCCAGCTGTCTGGTTAATCACGTTGGGGAGAAAAAGTGGGTCCCTCCACTAATGGGCAAGTATGCATAACTCAACTAACGCCCATCTGCTGCAGTTGTGCTGCAGCTGCAGCTCCAGTTGTGCTCCAGTTGTGCTGGAGCTGCAGCTGTGGAGTGACTTGGAAAAGTGTGTCACAGTTCCCCAAAATTTAGAGGAAAATGCAAAAGAAAGGACTTTAGGGTGCCTTCTAGTGAAGGGCATGATCACAGCAGTTCACTCTGCAGCCTAGCTGGATTCATGAACAAAGGAGAGATGTACTGACATGTGGGGAACAGCGGAGACGAGACAGTATACCTTAAATTGGGATCACTCTGATCCTCTGCAGATAAAACACACAGTAGTCCTTTGCCCACTTATTTGAGATAGCCAGTCTTTCATCTAATAGAAAGTTCCGGAATAAAGTATTTTCAGAAAGGTGATAAAAAAGGAAAGAAGAGACAGAAATTTTGCAAAACCAACACCTATAAAGTGCCAAAGAAAGGTACCAGGGAAAGAAGGGAATCGTAGAGAGCTTAAGTGTCTTTTGTCACAGTCAAAACAAACGAACAAAACAAACAACATTTTCTAACCCTGGATGATACCGTCTTAGAGCATATCACTGCCAGTAGAACCAGGGTTAATGACCTGACCCCAAAAAGAGCAGTTAGTTTAACAGCACATAGATACGGTACACCTAAGAAGTGTGAATGACTCAGGAAGTACCACCATAATCTGGATATGTCATGTTGCTAACTGTGACATTTCTCAAATCTTAGAAGGAAAAAAAAAATCAGAATCAAAAATATGTTTCAAAGATAAATAAAGATTTTTTTCCAGCTTCCTGAGCGACGACCAGAAGCCCAGGGATAACAGATTCATGTAGCTAGGCAAGGTAGAAGCAAACAAAACCCTTCAATTCCACTGAGAGATACTAACACATCATACATGCAAGGATTCCTACCATAAACTTAATTTTCCATCTCTGTGAATTTTCCTATCCCATCATGGACAAAATTGTTACACTCCATTCCAGAAACAACCTTGTCACCACTATCTTGCCACCACTATCATGTCATGTTCTTGAACTTCTCTCCTTAAATGGCTGGAATGGCTTCTTTCTAACTCCCAGTATTAATTTTACTCACGACTGCTACGTAACCATTTGTTTTTGTTCTAATACTATTTTCTTTCCTTGGTAATCAAAGTGGCCTAAGAGCTAAGACTATTTAAGGCATAATGAATGCAATAATTGAAGGAAGTGCTGTGATTACCTTATGTCAGCATTGCTCTTTAGAGTCCAGTCACTAGTATAGAACTGGTTTAACTGGCAGTGGGCTTTGGTGCAATCCAAAAAGAGCTTAAACTCATTACTCTGGATTCAGCAAAATATACTTTTGGATCCATAAAGACAGATGAGATTGAAGTCCTCATCTTTATACAATAGAAAACTTCCAGCTTCGGCCAGGATCTTACTCAGGAATTTGCCACTTAATCACTTCTTGTGTTCTCAAACTCCTATATTTATTCAGGTTATGTAAATTGGCCTACCCTATGAAACTTTTCAGATGACAATAACAAGGATCAAAAATTTGCAAACATTGCTATTCTTGTTCCAGCATGACTTGAGAAGTTCTATTCAAGGTCTTTAATTTCTTCCAATGATGTTTAATGCCATTTTGTATGATTAATTATAGATAAAGAGCTTCTTACTGTATCCTAATGCTTAAAGCTATTTCAGCTAATTAATGAAGTACCCTATTCATCAAGACTTGAGAAAGAACTTAATTTTACAGATGTCTGACATTCAAAACCTACAGTTCAGGACAGTCATTTAGCTTTCTTCATTTGAAGAAACTTGATTACTGAATACCTTAAGAAGTGAAAGCCAAGGGCAACTCATTCAGGATTGTTACGTTTTTCAGTAGAATCCTGTAAAAAGTTTCAATGAGGCAGCTTAATCATCAAAGGTACAGATTCATAGTGCCAGACTCTATCGATATAGATCATACACATGCTGCTTTGGCTGAAGTTTTCCTTTCTAAAATGTAAAATATATTATGAAAGTTTTCTGCATTACTTATTTAAATAATCTGTACTAAAAAATGCTCTGACCCAAAGTAAAAACGTTTTTATTCCAAGAAGGTGTTTTGTGTTTTTGTTTTGTTTTAATTTCCAAAGTAATATATATTAAAATACACAAATACACAACAAAGTCTTATATACAATTTGAGTCTTATGTTCTGATCAAGACAAAAGTAATTGAATAATAATTCTAGCTTGCTCTCATTCCCAAACAAAGTACTTCTGCTGCTCAGCACAATAGCTTTTGCATATTTTCCTTCCAGCTACAAGGCATAGTTTGGAGCACTACAGAGTTTAAAGCACACGTGTGTGAGATGGAAAATATCCAAAAAATGTCATGGTCTAGCTAAGTGGTACCAAATGTGCCAAGAGGTTGAAAACCCTTTTGTTAATGTCCTGAGATATTGTGTGCACCTCAAATTCTTTAAAGTGTGCAGAATCACCCTCCTAAAAGGAGATGGTCATCATCACTTGGTTTAAAATGTACTATCTAGCTTGCCTTCTCATTGTTAAGATCTTTCTCAGAAATACGCTTTTTGAACCTCTTCAGTTATTTCTTGAAATTGTCATAAACACACCTTTAAAAGACACCACATATTAATTGAGCTGTTACTGAAATCCTCATAAGCTGCAACAGCAACTACTTTTATGGCACACAGAGGCATCCTATATATTGCTGTGTTGCCTTCCAATAACCACCTTATTTTCAAGAGTGCTTTACTAATACCTAACCTTTCAGTGAAATAATTTTGCATTAGCAAAATTTGCCATAAGCTATTTACAGTATAACTACTATTGCATAATATTATCTCTTCTTACATTCCAGTCCATATAAGCTTTTGAATTCTACACCACTGTACTGAATCTGCACTATTGAAGCCAATGACAGTTTTGTTACTGGACCTACAAACATTTGATTTTGCACATGTAAATATGTGCAATATAATAATTGTATAGTAAGGTACACAAGTTAAAAAAACAAACAAAGAAACAAACAAAGAAACAAACAAAAACACCAAAGAACATGTCATTTTCCCAAAAGTACTTTCTGCAAATTGTTAATTGTTAATATATTATTACAGTTAGGTGCCATTGCAATAAGACTGTAGTTGAATTCCACATATTTTCATGATATTATATATATTATTCTCATACCATAATTCAACAAGTCATCATAAGCAACATAAATACACATAAATTTTAACTGAACTTGTGTATGACGTATACTGACATTACTCATAAAATATATTAACCAATACTTTCTCTCATACTATTAGCCAGTGGTAACAGATGTCTATTTGACATGCCAGGCTGCCTGTATATATTGGTATAGAAGTGCCTGAAATTTTTCAAAAATGATGAATAATTTAATCAAGTTACAGATTGTATCTGTTACATTGGTAGAAACCCAGCAAAGTGCTTCCAGGATTTGTATTGTAGGAAAAATACATTCCACACTAGAGTTTCTTTTTGGAGAGCGGCTGCTAAATGACTGTCATGGTTTATTAAGCCAAATTACATGAAGTATGTACCTGGACTCCAAATGAAACCAAACAACTCCACGTAGCTGACTAATATTTAACATGTTAAGTGCAAACCCCTGTTTATTGTATCATTTTATCTGAAAAAAATATATCAAAAAGAACAAGCAGAATAAAAATTAAGCTACTGCTTAATTCAATTCTCTTTTCTATCCAAAGTTTTCCAGAGAACACCAAAAGTGTCCCAAAGTGCCAGAAAATATACGTAAAAATTAGTTAACCCAGATACGTCTTTTGCTATCTACCTATTTCACACCTTCAGAAAGGAATTTCAAGCAGAAATTTGTACGCATTACCTTGCTTGCTATGTTAGTTTAAACCCATTTTTAAAATGTGTGGTTAATATTTGGGTAGGTATCAAACATTGTAGTCAAGGGAGCTGCAATATTTAAATTTATAATAGTAAAGAAGGTACAAATTGTGAACTCTGCAGCTGTTACAGAATTACCAGTGAGCGAGCTGCAGTTGTCTTGCTCTCTTTTTGTTATCAGCAAAAACAGGAACACCTTCAGTCTCACTTTGTGCTAACCATGCCACGAGACAGTTAGTGGTTTTAACCTCCCACAGTCAGCAAGCACAGCACTCTATGTGCACAGAATGTGTCTGGGAAACAAATACATAAAAAGTTTTCAATGTAGAAGACTATTCTAGTGAAGATACAACTGGAACTGGTTGCAATCTGCCGTGTTGATATAAACCCAAGGTCTCCACTGCAAGTAAGTCACTGTAAACACTCCGCTATTCCTTGGCACTGAGTTGTGGACTCCTACTCTGATTCCTTCCCACTACAGCTGACACCCTTCTCTTAAGATACTCAGTAAAGGTTTTTTTTCAAATGAGTCAAGTTGAGCAAAACTCATTATTAATTGTAACTGTCATGTTTAATTTCTTGCAGGGTGTGTCCTGTATCTCCCCTGAAGCCAGAAGGAATACTTCCAAAGGTTAGTTCTACTCAACGCAATTCAACATGGAAAATGTTAAATATAACTAATTTATTCACAAGATAAATATTCACACATTTATTCACCTAACGAATTATTGACACAGCCCTTCTGCTTTGAGAAGGCAATCTGGGAGGGAAACAACAAGCTATCTGCTCAAAAGAAAGAGCCTATGAACCTGATTTATTAGCTCAGTGATGCGAAGAGTCCATGTTTCTGCAAATTAAACCACATTCAGCCACAGGTGTGCAGGCAAACCCCACAGCTACAAAGCTCTCCTAGCTCTCAGTCAAGAACATCTAGATCCAGCTACATTTTTAAGAAGAAAAACTGGTATGTGAAATGACGGTAAGGGTGCCAAGCTATCCCAGTCAAATTTGAACTCAGGCATGAAGTAGAAAAAGTCAACAGAACCATCACTGGAAGAGCAACGCAAAGGACTGCTACAACAGCAGCCTTCATCTGCTGTGTATCTGGCACGTGCTTCCCAAAGAAGCACCAATTCAGACTGAGAATGGGAATCCAGTGAATACTGCACCGGAAGCATGTCCCCCCGCAGTCTTTTGTTTCTGTTTTGCTTAATAACTACATACATGCATGATTTTTGCTTCCAGCTTCAGAATCCCTTTCATTTTTATACCTCTTGTATCCTCTCTTATGGAATCTTGTAATCCTTAACTCAGTGGAAATTACACACAGAATCCATTGACAACTACACTACTGCAGATGTTACTTCCAGAAAAATATAAAGTCCAATATTTGCCATAATCAAAGTTCTCACTTGTTTGTGTTGGCAGACTAGGATGCTGTTCCTTGATATAAAGGGGAAATAGCTGAAGATCTCTGCTTACAGAATCCCACAAAAGTTTCAAGACAGGAAATGAAGAGTATTTTAAAAATTACTTTATAACATTGATGTGAGCTAGTAGCTTTTACCTGAAGCAAGAAGTAGAAATGCTATGCAACTCACCAGTATTTGAGCATACAAATCTAGAAACAATGAATCACTGCAGATCCTTCAATATGAAAAGCAGTGAAAATGAAGAGTGAAATCCTGGTTCCACTGAAGGTCAGGCAAAACTCCCACTAATCAAAAAAAGTCCTTGAAGCTCTGCCATTCACTGCACTGAAAACAGCATTTCACTCAATATTGTTCTTAAAAAAAATAAATAAATAAATTCAAATTCCTGGGGTGTCTGAGAAGTTGTATTTTTTAGGAAATTCTTGCCAAAACAGTTCAGGATACAACAGTATTTTTCAATTCCTGCCTCACCAGGTATTTAGAACTTGCCTTTATAACTTTACTGTCCTAAAGATTAAACTGGTTTGTGTTTTTTTTTTTTTTTTTTTTTCCTGTATCCATACATACCCATTACATGTTCTATGGACTATCTCTAGGACTGTACACACTTTCACAAACTCTGTTCCTCATAGGCCAGTGTCATAAAAGACCTTGAAGAAAGTAAAAACATTTTAAGATGGTATGTGAGCACAGCAACAGAGGTTTTGCTGAAACACTGTGAAGCAAGGAAGAAGAAGGAGGTGAATACAAACTGAAAGACACAGAACAGCTTACAAGCAGTACACTTGGTCTGAGCATAGAAGCAAGCAAGAGAAGAGACAAACTTGATCATTGGAACAGGAGCACATGAAATAACAGATGATTTATGCAATGCTCCTAACAAATAAATAACTTCCCTTTAAAGGAATACTATGGTATCTGGTTGCTGTGTTCTTGGTAGTTTCCTTCCATGGACAAGATTATCATATGATTCGCTTGAACTCCTAACCAGCTATACACTTACAGTGAGGAAGCTTAGGTACATTACTCATTAATGTCAGGAAAATTTATTGAATCAGCGTACCTTCTGAAAGTTAACATACCAAATTTATGTTAGTTATTTTCACTACACACTGCTGCTTAATAACAAAATCCTCAGTATGTACGAAGATCAAAGTCATAACCTAGAAGTTTACATGAGACCAGGAAAAAAAAAGTCACAATCACAGGCTGGACATCAAGAAACGTTAGCGACAGTTTTGGAGATTCCCTAAGTTGCCCAAAATTGCAAATTAAAGAGAAAATTAACCCACATTCTAGTCTAAACATCAGTATCTTAAAAGCTTACAATTGGCTTCCAAAAAGAAGAAAAAAAAAAGTGTATCAAGAAATTTAGTTACAATAATAGAAGATGCTACACTGGCAGCCTCAAAGTGATCCAGAATTTAAAATTCTTTAATCATTCAGCAAACTACCAGAGGTCACTATTTTTAAAAAGTATCTACTTTTAACATGCAAGTACAGACCTCCAGCAAAATTAAAAGACTCTTTATTGTAAAAATAATTACTTTTAGGTTAAAATTGAAATTAGGTGAAAAGTTATATACAGAAGCTTAAATCAGAAGACGAATGGCTTCTTCCCACATTTCATTATACGGACTCATCTCTACTCTCTGTATTATTCTATGGGAAGATTTGATTAGTTTACTGGAACATAAACACAATGGATTATTTAAAAGGCATCCCTTTTCAGCAGGCATTATGCCTATGACCACTGTTATGTTTCTATAGAAACTTTTTTATTAAGAATACCCAAAGCCTCAACTAGAACATTTAAGATACTGCACAGATGTCACAGGAAGAGTTCCCGCCTGTGTTGGTGATGTACTTCTCTCCAATTTATTAGGTTACAAATGCATATGTTATGATATTCATAAGAAAAACAAACAAACAACAAAAACACACACACAAAAAAAACCACATACACAAAAACAAAAAGGTTTTCTTAATATCTGACTGTGCTGATGGAACTTTCTCAAGACTGTCCCCAGCTTTGTTTTAGTACACCTACTCAAGGAAACACTTAACTGCCCCACAAACAACCCAGCTACAGCTGTATGCATCCAAGAGGTGAATCATCCTCCCTCCTTCATGCATGTTTTACAACTGATCAGTAAAAGCTATGCAGGACTTGAAAATGAGTCCTTCCAAGAGCACACCTAGAGCTGCAAGTGCCTAGGAGCAGACTACTCATGTTGAGGTGCGCAGGACTACGCTGAGTCATCACGATCATAACCTTGCAGTGACTAAATGCAAACGCACTAAGTTTAAGGAGCTGCATAAACAATAATTGAAACTTGTGTGGGTCTACATGACTTGAACGCTTACCTGCCACAAAACATTATCAATGTTCTTTCTATCATCTTAACAGCTGCAGTAAAAGAACAGGTAGTATATATCAAATAGTATGAAGTCGTACAAATGTTGGTATCACTACATAATCCAGGCGAACACAGGTTTGCTTCCAGCACCCAAAGAAAGACTTGCCAATGACAGTAATATTTGGATGTCTGTTGTATGGGTGAACTCTGGCTGGGAAAGGAGGTTATCTAGACATATGTCCTTTGCACAAAAATCAAACCTTACCTCAAAACTCAGACTAACTTCTCTCCTGGACATCTGCTGCGTCCATCACAGACAATGGAATAATTTTGACACAAACTGTAATTTGTTACTTCTTGTATAATGCTAAGATAACAGATCTCTGGTCCCCAGACAGTAACAGATAATACACGTAGTAAAAATTGAAATACTAGACATCTTGGAATCCAGTAGTTCCTCCCCTCTCAAAATCTCTATGGATAAGTAAACCACAGATAGGAGCCTACAAGAGATTTAAGTTTGTACGCATGTAAGCATCATGTCATTGACTTTCACAACCTGAAGGGAATTTTTGGTACTTCTGTGGGACTTTGTTCTGACAGGAAACAACTATCTTTTTCTTCACAGGCACTTCACCCCCCTTCACGGTTTCATTCTCCATCTCTTGTCTTTTGCATATCCCAGTTTCAGACAGGTTGAACATCTCACAACTTAGAGAACGCTCATAATGAACGAACATCTTCTGAGATAATGCAGGAGATAAGATCTTTTTCTTTGCTAATCTATGCTTGGAACACATTAGAGTGATCAAGGACATGAGAGATCTGAGTACTATGCAACCACTATAAATGCGTCCCTTCCTTTCAAGTTAAATAATCTACCAGAAAATAAAAGAACTAATAACTAACACATAATTCACTTTTTGAGGCAGCAATTTTACTTTTTTGAAATGCCTATTACAACAACACTATTTTTTGCTTAGAGCCTAACCAAAATCAGAGCCTCAGGAACTACAATAGTAAACAGAAATAATATGAGGTTTATATCTCTATTTAGATCAATGCTACGCTCTCAAAAAAGTCTTGCAGAGCTGTATGACTGATGCAAACTAAACTAACTAGCAACAATTTGCTAACTTCCTCATTTAATTACTATTCTGAAATGTGATTTGTGAACCAAAGGCTGCTGGGAAAAGGTGTATCAAATCAGGTATATAATTTCTCATTTATTAATCTAGTATTACCAATAAAATTATTAAAATATATACACGTATGTTAGGCAGCAGGGTGCAAAAGGAAGGGAGACTCAGATTCTGTCAGACCGAAGGCTGTGTCATCCCTCTTTGTTTATTTTTCATCTTGAAAACAACTTATTAGCCATTAGTAAATGAGGGTACTCACACCTCCCTTTATAAATTTACATAGCCATATGGCCATTTTTTGGAATTTGCCAACAAACTTTGCTTTATAAACAAAGTAGTTATTGAACGTACTAACATTTTTCAGGTATCTGGAAACTAACCCAAATGAAGCTCTTTATTGTTGAAAATCAACCTGCTTCCTAACTGTTTAGATTACCTTTTAAATCATCCACTCAGCAACCCCCAGAATCCACAACAGGGTGGAGGCTGCTATTGTTTTAGCTTCCTGGTTGTATAAAGAAGCCTAATCCTTACCACCATCATAAATAAAGGGAATGGTTGCACCCTCGGTTTCAGAGAGGTTTAAATTAGCTACCGACAAAACTTATAGTGCAAAGAAAGAGAGAAATGACTGAGATCCATCTGACAATATGCTACAGCACAGAATTTCTCCTGTGCTTAGATACGCATGGAAGAGGAAGATAGAGTTGTCAAGGTCACCACAGATCAGGGAATTTCTAATTCTCACACTCTCCTAGCGTGAAGAAGTTCATTGGCAAGATTTAAAGACAGGCAAAATATTTCTACACAGCATTAGGGCATAACCACGGTACTACTTATTGCATAGAGCTGGTCAGAAAATGGCTTCCCTATCTCATCCCATTAAAATTTCAATATTTTTCTACTACTAATGTTCTACTAGACATCAGAATGAAGCCAAATATCTTTGGACGTCTTGAAATGAAATGGGGGAAGAATAACAGAGATTTACCCTCAAGAGTAACATCGTTAGTCTACTCAGATGTGACACCATAAACTCATGCTCATCAAAGAAACAGCCTTGAAAGCACTCTCCTACATGCCATTGAACTGTTCTCATCACGAGCTGCTGGCTAGGAGCGTTAATTCCATCCAGGACCTAATAAATATTTCTCCAGTGTAAATTATGTGAAAATGGTTATGCTCTACTGAAAAAATTCTGCTTGTGACAGATCAGTATTTCAAAAATAAAAATTGGGTTACCAAAAAAGTCCTGACCAGCTGGAATAAATAGGATAGACAAGAGGTCTCCAGTTTGCTGATCTGGCTCTGTCCTGACCTTTGGAATGCAGACCATTAGCCTTGCTTTTTGGCACACTCACGCATCTGAAATAACAAAGCAAGCTACCTTTATACTAGCAACCTTTATATGAGTCTCCAGGTAACCCTAACTGCCAAGGAATTTATAGCTTAGTTCCATGGACAATGGAAACTACAGTAATGATTTATCAAGCTATCATCCAGGCGAAATGCATCTTTGGCGCATGCACAAACACCCACGCACATTTGACCAGCTACATGCAATGACATGTGTGGCAACGTAGATGTGACTCA
The DNA here is from genome assembly GCF_040182565.1 of Anser cygnoides. NCBI lineage: Eukaryota > Metazoa > Chordata > Aves > Anseriformes > Anatidae > Anser > Anser cygnoides. The sequence continues at coordinate 29,507,734 of NC_089875.1, read as the reverse complement.
ACGTGTGTCAGTAAAAACCGACAAGGAGTCCTGCATCTCTCCAGGCTACTGACAAGCGAAATATTCTACAAGCCAGTTTCTAACCACAAGCTCTGAAGCATCTAACCCAGAAAAGCTTTGTACCTGGCCATTCTCCAGCGGCGCTCTCCAAAGACAAAGAATAAAGGAATTATAGATTCTTTCAGCTTGCTTAGATACTGCCTGTATATTTAAAAAATAAATCAATAAAAGCATGCAACGTACATTTTCTCATATTCTATAGACAACTGGGCCCATATAGATTCATCCTGACACTTGATGCACCCCAACATCACATTGGCCAAATGTTGGTTACAGGGATAACACTGTGATGCAGTGTGGTATAAGGGTTTCCCAGGCACAATTTTAGGATGACTAAATTCAAAGAAATGAAGACATGAAAGAAATAAAGTCTTTATCCTCCCAGGAGGGTGTTAATGTCATACTACGAATGTTTCTCACCACTACAAAACATGAATTAATAATATATACATGTATTTATTAAGAAAAGCATAAGATACAGCAATACTTTCATATTGAGGCCTTGCAAATCAAAAAAATCTTCTCCTTCCAGTTTTATGTTGCTGGAAGGCTTGAAATGCTAAAACAGTTCTTGGCAGAAACGAAGCAGTGGAAAGAAGCAGAGTATTAGCATTCACGTGAATTAAAGCCACACAATACATAAAGTTTTATACAGTGTGCCATTTGGCTTTGAAATCTGCTATACAGAAGATACATATTTATGCTCATTTACATTTTAAACATTTTAATTTTTAGAAAGTTAGCATATCATTCAGTACATTTTTCCTATGTGTGAGAGACTTTTTAAAAATTAATGTTACCACTGATACAGTAATCTGTATAATTAAAAATACAAATAAACATAGTTGTTAATATGTTGCTCAAGTTCTATCTGTAGGTTTTTATTACTCGCATTCTTGTTTGCCAAAGAGGCAAGCGAATTGATGGGAACAACATTATAATGCTACTTCATCAAATGTCTTCACTTTTTGAAAAAGCAAGGGTTTGGAATAATCCAAGCGGCCATTGCAAACAGTAGTTTCAGGAGTGCTTTGAACAAAAGTACAAATGATACTTAAAACTCATACATCTTCACTAAAAGAAGTTAGAAAAGCAAAATGGGGGAAGGTTAATCTTTAAGAAAGCACACATCCCCACAAATGGGTCCTCTCTCAGGGAAGATTGGTCAAGGATGGTGGAGGGAAGGCCGTATAGGCTACATTCGACAACTAGCATGAAGTTGGAGTATAATACTAAAATGTTTATCACCATAACAATGTGCTGGCAACCCTGCAGGCTGTATGTCCTGAAATGGCCTCTCCCTTTCCTATCTTCCCCCACCTCTTTGCTGCCCATGGTCACAAGCCCACCAAGGCTTTTCACGACTCCGGTTCACTATCACAGCCCAACGCCCAGAAAAGGTCTGTGCATCCTCCCAGTGACCGCGACGCACGCCGGCTGCTTCCTCCCGGCATTTGCTCCCACTTGCGACTTGCAGCGAGCATGTTCCTGCCTGCAGCCACCCCTGTGCTTCCTCTCAGCAGCTTCCTATGGGACGGTGTCAGCAGCCCCTACCAGGGCACGACTTCCACTCAGTTCCTGCAAGCCCTTATAAAGCCAGAAAACTTGGTGCAGCCAGAGGAAGAGCATCTGTTTGGCAGTGCTCTGGTTACACCTTCAAAGCCTGAAGTAGCTCTGCTTTGGTATACTGTAACTATTAACCCCATCTTCATATAGATACTGTACTTATCAGTGTAAAATGGATGATTCTTTAAATTCCACCAGCTAACTCCTCTGTAAAGATGAAAAAAAAAAAAAAACACACACAAATATATATATATATATATAAATGGTTACCTGTCTGTAAGCAAAGCAGCATGTTATAACATATCTTAATGACAAGTAAGAAATTTTCATATTTTTATGCCCTAGCAATAGAACATCAGGTGGTGAGTTCACCATGGCACTGAAACAATGCTAGCAGCACTCAGCTTACTCCTTTTGCATCTATAGTCAGCCTTTCCGTGCTAAAGATTATAATGCAAGATGAAAGTCGGGGCGGGGGGGGACGACGATGACATACTATGAACTCAAATCCGGATAGGCTTTATTCCTCCTAAACCCCCAGCTATGGATGAGCAACACTGAGACATGTTTTACATTCCACTTCTATCTCTGCACACCTGATTTGCCAACCCTGAGGCATGCAGTTGGTGAAATTTTTAGAGGATTTTTTTCTTACTATTATCCCACAGTGAAATTATTTAAATCAGAGAGAAAAAAGAAATAAGATATTCTGTGGAAAGATATACATAAACATATCTCGTTGCACTAAAGAATAAAATACTATCTGGCAGACCATCTGGCTGGCACAGTATTCATTTGAAGAAAATCCTCAGCATACCTCGGAAGCCTTAGACAGGTTGAAAACCCACCAGCCTTCCCTACGCCTCTTTCCCTTCCTTCTCACAAACAAAAGAAAAAAAAAAGAAAAAATGAAAGAGGAAAAATATTCTTAGCTAGGAATGAAAACAAAACAAGTATTTATTCAGAGGCCTTTCTTTTTGAGAAAGGTACATCTTCCCCTCATGTACATTTCTCATAAAGCCCTGTTTACTTCCAATAGCTTCACTCGCTTTGGTGATCTTCTCTCTCCACGTCTGCTTGCGAAAGCAGCACTTAAACTGTGATGGCATCCTAAACCAAGATAGTTCAGTCTCTTTCTGCTTCATACAGCCACACCAAACAATGGTTCTGGTTTCAAAGTTGTAACTTCAGAGTAGTTCCAGCAGGTTTTAAAAGCGACATATGACATCAATTGCTGAGCTAAGGGGAATCGACAACACTTAGCGTTTTACAGAGCGAGGCCCGTATATGGTTGTTCTTAATATGGTACTTTGTACTTTGCTACTAGAGACACATAAATATTTTATTTTTGGATTACAAGGGTTGCAAACAAGGTATGCCAACTAATGTCAAACAGAATAGCTTTACAAATTCCAGGAAAGTTACGTGCAACGTTTAGACAACACATACCCAACAACAGGCTTATTCGTAGTTACAGTAATAAGAGACGAGACATATACTCAAAATAAATGACCCCACTGGAAAATTCGAGGCACATTACTATAATTAAGCTAGAACATTTTCTGCAAAGTCATATTATGTAGACTTTTTTAAGTGGGGCTTATATCTGTTCATAAATTTTGTTATTGCAATATTATAAAATTTATTTTTCCAACACTTTAAAATATGATTCAGCCCTGTTTCTCAACAAGACCAATTATTTTTTAATTGCTTCTAAAACATTTTGGCAAAACTAGGTATCAGAAGTTCATTAATAATAATGACATAACACCGAAATTAAATATGAGCAACTACCTTGAGCAATGAAAAATGAGTGCTATCTGTCACTACTTATGTATTTCCTACACAGAGCAGAGCACAGTCTCTCCAGGTATATGATTATACAAGCCCTTTGATTTCTACTTCATCACCAGTCTACAAATTAGTGTTAAAAAAAAAAAAAAGGCCTACGATCAAAGATCTCTACTGATTGATCTGTCCTCCTACTGCATGGAAGGGTCAGCATCTACTCTGATGCCTATGCTATAATGCCTTCTCCTAAAGTATGCGAAAGTCCCACAAGATCTTTAGTTTCCTCCCATTAGGGTTCATTTCTTACATTTACTTGGATTCACTGCATTAACATTTATTTTTTTTTTAGAATTTTTCTTAAGGAAAAAACCTTATACATTTACAGTATCCTCTAGATAAAAACAATACAGGCTCTACGCAATTAGCAGCTACAAAACTTTTATAGGGAATTTGGGTTACAAAACCATAATTTATTCATTTTCTTGCTCAAACAATGGAATGTCACTCAGCGACCTCTCTGTCACTGGCAGGCTTTTAAAATTAAACACCAGGAATAAATCACCCCAGGTTAAACTGAAAAAAATAATCCAGCAAATAAAATAAAATAAAAACAAAAGCAAAAACGGATCAATCTCAAGAAGAAATCACCTCCCCACCGTTATCTAGCTCTAGCCAACACCCACTTCCACACTGAACGAGATGAAAAAAGTAGGCCTTGTAGTACGTTCTGGAGGTTAGTAAATCTGGGCCGTTAAACAGCAGGAACTGGCAAATTCTGGAAGTGCAGAGTCCTAAAACGATGCCTGCCAGATACTTCTCTTTCCCACTCCAAAGAGACTTCAATTCAATAGTTTCCAGAGTCTTGATCTCTGGCAAAAAGGCTGAAGTTTTGCACGTGTTTAACTGCAGTCATAGTCAATATCCATACAAAATTATTACTGCTAATTCACTCCATCGCAGACTGAGCATGGTATGTTACCTGCTGTGGTCATAGAAACATTTTTGCATAGTTCTCAAACCTGACAGTTACTAGGTGCTCTTTCACTGCCCTTAAATCAACGATAGAGTAAGAGAAGAAAGGGAGCAAAAGAAAATGAAAAAAAAAGTGAAAGCAAATATATACAAAAAGGGGCGTGCAGAGCCAGATTTTTTCAGAGTGGAGTTTCAAATGTTCACCACTCAAAACTCAAACCAGATTTTCAAAAAAACAAACTCCAGTACTTTCTATTTTGATGCGTATAGATAGCCAACCAGATTTTAAGTGATTAGTTGTTATTTAACAACTAATGAACTCTACTGGAGAGAAAAAAGAACAAAACCAAACCTCTTGTAACCTGAAAGTGCATTTATTTACACACAAAACATTTCAGCAAAACCTCATGATCTGTATTTTGCAAGCCCTTGTTATTTATTTAAGAAAATAAGATCAAAATCTCTCAAAGCCCTGTTTTTTCCATGATATGTCACTTTTCACACAGCTGTGAGAGGATGAATTGTGGCAGTGAAGTTCATGGTAAGGATGAGATTTTGAGTAGAGGAATTCCTGTTCACTGAAGGTCATGCGTCAGAAATACCCTTTTCTGTATATCAGGCTTTAAAAGGACAACACCTCACTTCCTGGTCTGAGATGAATATGTTGTGCATTTTCAAAATAACACTGCTGTGTTTTTAGCGGTTTGATTTGTAATGGCCAAAGCTGCGGTAAAAAACAAAACAAAACACCAAAGCCCAACAACAACAAAAACAATGCTATCATCCTGTAGCTGTTTGCACTCAGCCTGACTGCTTGTGGTTTACTTTGCAGAAAATTTCAATAATGGAGAGACTGCTTTATTTTCAGAAGTGGGGGGGAAAGAAATATTTTCCCAAAATGATCTGTTTCTATTTATTTTCACACAAGCTCTGTGAGGAGAGAATATAAAGTACTTTTGAGTTTTGTTTTAATATTTAGTTTATTTGCAAGCATTTCATTTTGTAGTTGAGCACAAAGAGCAGAGAACAAAATGAACTCAAACAGAAAAGGGAGCAGTAACTATATTTTCTCCAGCCCTTGCCAAAAACACTACAAAGAATGGAAAAAACAATGTCTCGCTTTAAGCCCCAGAACTGGTTAATCAAAGCAGCCAGTGATCAAACACACTAGCTAGGAAAAAAAAAAAAATAGAAAACCACGTTTTCCATTGATAAAGGACTTACAACCGTTACCTCCGACAGCCTCAGATGGCAAACAGGAACTGCCATACTTTCATCAGTGGTCTGCAGAGTGAAGAAACCTCTCAGTAACCCCCTCAAAACACACTGAGCAAAGGTGCAAGAAACCTCCTAGTGGGCAATTATTGAATAACCAGATCAGCAAGGACGTCTTCCGAATCCCCCCCTCTGTCTACCCTCGGCCCATGTTCGGAAGCACAGCCGTCTGAGGATGAGATACTGATCAGCACTGTAGGTATCAGAACAGCCCACACAATTTGGTAGGTAACGTACTAAGCCCTTGGTGGCAAAGGCATATGGAGCAGTGAAGTCCATATATATAAACAAGTTGAATACATCATATAGTATGGAATAATGTAGGTGCAGTCTAATAACCCTGCAGTGTATCCTGCGAGAGAATTGTGTTAGCCGGGTGACACAATCACACCACAGGCAGATCAATGTATTAAGACCACAGAGGGCTGCAACACAGCCTGCAAAGGTACATTTCTTGTAAGCATTTGAGAAACAATACCAAGGCTCATTTATCAGGGATACGTATTTCTCTGAGGTAATACTGTGGTATTTCCAGACGTTCTTCATTTTTTTAAGGTTGCTGTTATGACCTCAGGTTTCTTCTCCCCTCCTCTCTCCACTCAGGCAGTGCTACCCAGAGTGTCAGACAGCTTTGATTTACACTTTCTGATAGAAAGCAAGGGTGTGAGAAGAACAAGGGCTGAGCTTTACCTTCCCCATGTAAGAGAAGCGCTCTGTTCCCCCATCAGACCCCCAGATGCACACACTGATTTCAAAATCTTTCCAAACACCAGTCCACTTATGCTGTGCCTTGTGTTCCCCGCTACCAGCTGCTGCACCTCTGTAGGACACCACCTCTCACACGAGACCTCCAGCTGCACTCCTGCAGACAGGGGGCTCCACAGTGCGCAATGAACCAAGCCAAATTACCTGAGGCATCGCTGGTTATTAATTGTCTTTCTCAGCGTAAAAGAGGATTAAGAGTGTGGGTAGCATCCCTCCTTCAGACATCATTTATTCCATAGATACTGGGGAAAATAAGGAAGGGGGCAAATGTGGTTCTTTTTCCTTGCTCAACGCTTGGGGAAACAATGGGAGCGCTTAGCCCTAGCATTCAAACTCAACACAAGGTATTTTTTAAGCTCCATTGGCTTCTGGCCTCCCTTTTTGAAGCAGAAACTTTGCAAGCCAAAAATATCACACAGTTACTTATTGTATTGGTAAACAAACTGCGAGCAGTTCTTTCCCAATTCTTGATCACTGCAGTCCTGGCTGCAGCACGGGTAGTCATATCTTCCACTTCCAAATTAATTCCTAGTATTCGACTAATTTTGACCCTTTCAGTACGGTCAACAGTAAGACTTCAGTTCTTTTCTCAGAGTAGACACTGTTTGAAGCACATTTATTTTAAGGCTGAGAATTCAGAGATTCAAAGGACAGTCTGGAAATGTTTCAGTGGGCGTTATCCTTACCGGTATTATCCAGGGAAGTCTGAAATCAATACTTGGGTTTAAGAAGATGTAATGGAAATATACCCTGACGAGAAAGAAGCCTAGAAATGTAGCTGTTGGGATAGCTCCCTTGTCCCTCAACCATGTTCTCAGTATTAACATCACCCTTGGGCCAAGGTGAGAAACACCGAGTTCTCCCACATGATGATGATACCTAACTAAAGGAATATGTCATATTTCCCAGGTTTGTCCTTGGTGCTATTTTCTGTTGTGTTAAGAACCATCCTGGCTGATTTTCATCATTGCATGATGAGAAGCAAGGCTCCCCAGGCTGGAGAGGAAACTTCCTCCTCTCCAAAGAAGTAACTTCCTTTCTTGCTTGCTAAATTTGGTGCAGCTTCCGTGTGGCCTCCCAGAAGGTGTCACCATGCATCTAGTGGGGAGGAAAAAAAAAAAAAAGAAAAGCTGTCCTAGAAAACAATTCACCCCCTTCCCTGCCAAATAACTGCAGCTCAGGATCTGTACTTTGGATATTTTCTGGGTGCTGCTGGTCCACAGGCATGGAGACACTCGTAGGTTTCTGTGGAGCACAAGGAAGGCTGAGGCCTCACGATTAAATGAGCATGGTCAGCTTGACTCTTCTCAGGAAGAATGAGGAAACAGAGGTAGAAGAACCTGTTTGATGAAACTTTGAGCACTGAAGCCTGAGGCAGGAGCTTTTGTAGAATTAAACACTGTTTCTTTTCAAAGACTGTCTATTTTTTCCTCCCCTCTGCCTCCAGTTTATTTATAATCCCTATGCTGGAAGAGTGAATGAATGCAAAAGTTTTATTCAAGCCACAGAAAACAAAACTGGGAAAGGTATTATTTAATAAAAATATGTTTTACTCAAGATTTTCCAAGCCTTCCATACATTAGCACAGATTTAATATTTCAGCCAAAAGAAAAGGAACCATGCCTTGCTTCTGTCATGTCACTATGCACTTCAGTACCCTTTCAGATTGAGCTGCAATAACCAGATGTAAAAATTTTAACCACTTGCTCATCGTAACAGTAATAAATCATGAAAAGACTGAATTGGTCTGAATCTTGTATATACATTTCTCAGCTGATGCTCAGAGCACATGGATTTCCTTGCATAACTTTGAGAAACTATGAAGAAACAGGTAGTTCTCTCCTTCAGCATGACTAGCAGTGAAGTCTCATTATACCCACCCTTAGTTCAAATAATGCCAACAATGACTGCACTCAGAATAGTGTTAGCAAATTAACCGCACACAGACAGTAAAATGTGCGTTAGTGGGAAAGGAGGAGTCTAATTCAAATACCCTGGGCAAGCTCTGAATCTCCTTACAGGCCATCAGAGATGCCCACACACCACAAATGGTTCCACTGAAGTCAACAAAGCTAAACATGAATGGCTTTGCAATTCACCTGAAAGCACCACTACAGGATCCTTTACCCAGTGGTCTTCATTGCATATCCAACACATTCATCGAAGTGATATCCCGTTAGAAATCTACTGATGAAAAGTATTACACAAATCTGTATTATTTCATTCTAGATAAAGAAAACAAAACATGTAGAAATGCTCCTAAACAAGGGAGCAAAAATAAAGAAGGTTTTTTCCTTTTGCAAGTACGCATCTGGTATTTTGCTTTACCCTCTGATGTCTCATTTTCTTATCGGAGTTCTCAGTAGTAGAGAAGACAAACAACTAAAATGTGAAAGCGATATAGTCCCTGTAGATCAGCTTCTGTCTTTCCTTGAGTATGTCTGTGTGCATACCGAGCACTGATGATGTGCACTGCAAGCAATGTTGCCCCCCAGAAAAAGCTGACAGCAGTAACACGATTTTACTTCAGAGAGTAGATGTAATCTTAGGACCTGATCTTGTCAGAACTGAGAGCCAAAAGCTTACTGGAAATCAAGCAAGCTCAGCATTTCACTGGAGACACTCAGCATCTCACAGGTTCAAATCCATACTTTTTAAAAGTCACTTCCTATTTGTCCTTTGTTTACCCTGGCTTATCCTGAACAGTGAGGCTTTCCGACACAGAGATAACTTTGGAAATGATTACTCTCATATTCTTTGATGATTTCAAAAGGCAGGAAAGAATCTCTCCCCTTTCCGAGGGCCACCCAGCTGAAGCAAAGAACATTACTTTTTTCAGGCATGCTAATAAGAGCCAGTAATAACTCAATTGAGTCGCCTTAGCCTTGACATACCCTTGCTTTTGTTCTCCTTGAATAACATATTTTCCTACTATATCTGCTTTCACACAGGTATCATTCAGACAGCCCTAAAAGGGAGACTGCCCAACGTGTCCCCTTCCAGTCAATATAACCTCTTCCTATAACATGCATTCACAGCCTTAACGTGTTTTACCCACTATAACACTAGAAGTACAAGCACATTTGGATCAAGCCACTGGGAAACATGCTGTAACAAAGTAGGTCTTCAAATTAAGCTTTGTAGTGATTAAATATGTTAACTGTAATTAAAGCTGCTACCAGCCTCTCTTTCTCCAGGGAAAAAAGAACACACAGGTGGTAGAGAATAGCGTCTACTTTTCTAGATTCCTACTAGTAAAGAAAATCAAGCATGGGTTGGACACATGTGCCGAAACAAATAAGGATAAATTATTTAATCCCTCCCTACCCTCATATATTAAAAGTTATTCTAATCCAAAACCAACTTTCCTTTTTTTTTCCTTTTTTTTTTTTTTTTAAATCAGGCTATCACATCTGTCTTTCCTTGGCATTTTTACATCCTCTTTCTCTGAACCAGGATCCCTCACAGGAGTTTTTATAAATGCAGTCTGTCAGAATGATTTCTAAATTCTGTCAGAAGCAGAAGTGAGGTACTTCTCATGTGAGGAGACACTAACAGCAACCGATGAAACAGTGACAGCAAGTACCACTGGGACAGTAGAGTATAAGAGGAAAGGGGTATTGGAAAGGCAGTTATCACTTACGATAGCAGGGTTGAAGGAAAGTAGCATTGAGTTAGTGGGGTTGAAGGTACAAGCCCTGGAACATGGGAAGTGAGATTTTGGACAGGGGGACTTCCGAGGCACAGAGGAGCTATCCGCCCTGGGTCTTTGATTACCCCTCTTACTGGCAACCCAGTTTTTGAGCAGAGATGCTGTCAGGACTGCTGGATATCTGTCCTACACACTCTCCTTTTTGCTGCTGAAACTTGTCAGCCTGGAGATGAACATCTAATGTACTACATTTATATTTTAAGAAGTGAGGACACAAATGTTAACTTCACATTGAAGTGGTGATGACTGATACAGTCTCACATTGTACAGAGGACCTGCCAACAATATTAATAAAGAAATCTGTATTCATCTAGCATTCACTCAATTCTAGCATTCATTCAAAGCATTCTTTCTTAACAAAGCTCATACTTAATCAGTTTTGCTGCACCAAAAGGAAAGTAAACGTGTTACACCAGGAGAATTCAAACAATTGTTTGTATTCAGGTACCATGTTTTCTCATGTCTGCATAATGATAGTGCAAGAAAAATATAGCTTCTCTGCAGCCAAAGGCATCACATTGTTATAAGCCTACAGTAAGAAATAAGGCTGTTAACTTACTCCCTGAAGCCACTATTCTGATGGAAATTCAGCAGCCAACTGTATTTGAAATCAAGCAGATCCAAGAGAAGACTATACTCTCAGAGTAGTGATTTCTTGCTGTAGATCATTGACCAATGTATTGCAAAGTCAATATTAAATTTTTCACGGCCATACAGGAATGCTTAAGCCATAAGTTTAAAGTCAATTCTCATGAACAGATGAAAATTCAAAGTAACTGAAGCCACGAGTTCAACACCTTTGTACTCCAGTGCCTTCATGTCTACATTATACCACAAAACTGATATTCCAGTCACTGACTACTTCTAGTGCGATGGACCATAACAATCCACATTTTGACACTTTTTTCTGTAGTGTCTGGAGAATTACTTTCAGATGAAAAGACTAAGTAAAAACCTTCATTATGTTTACAAGTCCAGGTGTTAACTGTACACTGATAAGGAAGCTCAGTAATGTACACACAGCATCAAGAGACACAACAGAATGCCACTTCTCCACTGTGAAACAATTACAGCAGGTATGCTGTGGTGTTCCCTCTCCTGATGTGAGCTCCAAATAGAGTAAATAACTACTAACTTTGCAAAGCTATTTCAAGTAACTAAACTGTCACCTCCTTTTAATTTCCACTGAATCCCTCTTTCTCAAATTCATAAAACCCCCATTGCTATAATCTGCATCAAATTTATCCTGCTCAGGTTCAATCCTGAAGCATAACATGGTAACCCCAAGACATGTTAGCATATCCGGCCTGCTGACTCTGTGGCTTTTTCAAAACCAGGGACAGCTTTGTGTAAACCACAGGGCAGCAGTCTGCCAGGCAGGCAACACCAATCTAACTTTGCTGTATCTGTTTTATAAACACACTCAGGTGCTGGGCTATCAGGCCCTGCTGCCCAGCACAGCTGCTCCTCAGCACTCACCAGCTGCACTTACTCCTTCCTCACACAGCTCCAGCTGTATGATCCTCAGCCCGTCTGTAAAAACCTATCACTCCTACTGCTAGCATACAAGGCAAGTCCCTAAAAATGGAAAATTAAAGTTCTGTTTCTTCAGTTGAGTGATCCAAACAGAAATGCATGAACAATCAAGGAACAAAGCCTTCACCTTTATGTTTTGTCTGCAGTTGTCTTCTACCATATTAACTGCAGTTATGGGATTATAAATGAAATAAACCATGATGAGTTAGGATGACAACATACAAAGGTGCTTAGAACATTTAGTTCTAAATATAAAAGGGATTTGCATGTCCAAGTATTCAGTTCATTTGACAGCCAATGTACTACATTCGTGAGCAGACAGGCTCCATACATGAGATCCTCCAAGTGCATGCATGCAGCATACCTCTAGATGGTAATTTTTTCGTTGTAACAGTAAAGCTGTTACTGCCCCCAACTACTCATCCACAGCAGCCTCCCAGCTCAAAAGCAGCTGAAGCAGCCTCATTTCAGGAACCTAGGTCTCAGCCTGAGGCTCCTCTCTGTACAAATGAGGATAACGATACCTCCATTGCAAAGCTATGAGAAGAAAAACATAATAAAGCTTGTGCCATCCTTCCAGGTGACATGGAGGAATAGATAGTTTCGCCATCCATTACACTTCCTCTTAGGAAAGCTGTGAAGATGACTACGCTCAAGATTCTCCAGACTCAGATATTTTGCTAATGAATTTCATTATTACCTAAGACAGATAAGATCTATGTATCACCACGTGTAAATCTAAAGCAGACAAAGGACTCCCTTGGAACCATTAATACAAACTCTTGGGCTATTCATTTTATAAGAAGATTTATATCTGTGTTATGAGTGAGTGTCCATCCCAGCGTTGCTTATTACTGACATCCTCATTTGGCTGAAGGAATTATGTGAATGGAAATAAAGGCAAAAATTACAGAGGAGAGAGGAGATAACACGTTATATCACAAGTAGACACAGGACAACTAGGTGCATGAAAACTTGTCTGACCAGTTCACATCATGCAAGATTATGATGAAGTTCTTACACATTATCACATGGCTCACTAAGACTTCAGACCGTAAAGTAATCAGGAGCAGGAGCAGTGCACTTTGTGCACTGTAAAAAAGAATTTGCCAACCTCACCTGTTACTACAAACACTGAGGAAAACAAAATAATACCAACAATAGCTATTTTCATGTTTTCACATGCTATGTCAGTTTGAAACTTTTTTTCAGTAAAGCCTGCTGCAAATAATTTCTTTGTGTAAGCCAGTATATTACAAAGTGGCTTCATATCGTTGACTGTCCGTTTTATTTACATGCTGCTTGGTTTGGCACACAACTTAAGCTTTAGCCTCTTTCTTTGCTGACTCATGTCAATAAAAACACTCCCTTAACTAGTCAGTTAGACAATCACTCCTTCTCCAGGAGCCATCAAATATATTTTTTTGAAGTTGGAATAACACCATTCATTTCTTTCGCATATTGCTGTTCTGAAAAGCATAGATTTGTATTTTGTTACGCGTTTTCTACAGCTTCTGTACTTCACTTCCGTCTTGATATAAAGCTAGAAAAAAAACTTTATAGATCTTATGTTGTAGTTTATTATCCGAAAGTGAGATAATAAGTTACCTGATTTTACAGCATAAGCTCCTTCAGGAAGGAACTATGAATTTTGTTTCTGCACTGCCTAAGACATTATGAACGTTACCAAAGAGAAAATAATAACTCCTACATTCAAAACTGTCACCCTACCAAAATGTATGTATGCATCCACACACTGTGAAGACTCCAGCACCTCACTGTTCTCTTACTGGGGATAACACTAGCATCACGTAAATTTTCACAGGTGCATAAAATGTCTCAGAGACATCCCATTATTTGCATCATAAAGTTGACTAACCATGCACAAAGGTGCTCTGCAGACCAGCACACTGGTGCTGGGACACAAAATTTACTTGCTAGTCTGCAAGCAGGGCACAGGACTGATTCACAGTTGCTGGAAGAGCTGCAGACATTTTGGCAGTTCTACAAAATATTCGGCCTGCAATTTGTCTTACTGATCATAGCCACAATTACACCCAGGTCCCAAACACGGGAAGCCTATACAGTCACAGCGGGAGATGGCCGCAGGGCAAAGAGGCTTCACCAGAACTGTCTCTATTTCTCAGCGTGCCTGCCTTCAATTTCAGAGGCTTGTTGTTGTTGTTGTTACCTCAGTCCTCCAGGAACAGCATAAAAGCCAAAATGACGTTCTCACAATTCACATCTGATTATTAATCTTATTTTAAAAAATATAAACGTTGAATTATATTAAGGATCTTGAAAGCTTTACGGTATTAGTAACACTGGTACAGCAAAATAGTGCTTGGCTGGAGAGTGTGCACACATTTTAAATAAAAAGTAATACTTGGGGCATGTTAGAGCCTGTCAGTTTGATGTCCAGAGTACATTAAAGGAAGGCTAGAGTTCTTTTTTTTTTTCAAATATCCAGTGATTTACTATTGTTTTTATCAACGAAGTATGTCAGAGACAACTCTCTGAACAATATAAATTGGAAGAAAACAAAAATGCATGTACCAAACTGAGAAGAAATCCCACAGAAAAAGACTGACCTTTCTGAAGAGCACACTCACAAGCAGTTCACCAGGCACTTGTAGACAGACTCAAAAAATTTCAAAACCAAGCTTACTACAGATAATAGACTGAAATAATCACTGATGGAAAGACAGCTGGGTAACATTTTCAAAAGAATGCTGAACTGGGAGCTTAAATTGTTCAGTGACTTCCACATATTTGCGAAATTTACAGCAGGCCTCAATTCTGAGAAATACGTAAAGTGCAGCATGAAACATACAAGGGATGGATATGTAACTACCCACCTCTCCAAGCGTCTGGCAGCCCAGTGGAATCCCTGCGCACACAACTGAATCATACAAGCACTCTCAATGGTTTCAGGAACACAAGATATCACTCAAAGAAATTCCCATTAAAATTAGTACAAAAACATCAGCTTTTAATTGGCACGTAGGCCAAATTAAGTCCTGCCTGCCCCCAGTCATTAGCATATGGCACACACTACAGACTTGAACCTTTTTTGTATTTTTAAGGTATTTTTATTTTTTCACTTACTCACACATCTACTTACCAACAAAACCAACAAAGAAAATGTTTTGCTTTTTGCGCTGTCCATGTCTATGACAAACAGAGCGCGTTTGTCATAGATCTATTTTTCTATACCATAATACTGTTGGAAAGTGAGTACCTTTAAAAAGGATCAGGACCCAGCATCCCTATCCCATGATAGGCAATATAAGAACCCATACCTGAGGCATCTTGCAACAAACGGACAAAAGAGATGAAAGGAATTGTGTGAACCGGCAAGGAAAGAGCACCTAAAGAGATCGCAGGAGTTTGTGTAGGTGATGGTGTCTGGACTGATAACGCAGCAGGGAATTGTTAAAAATCAGTCTAGTTTATTTTTTATTGTAAAACTTTTTATGTGGCCTTATAAAAAATGCATATGCAGAGCCACCTCCTAAATGTGACCACTAAACCAATATTCTTTTTAACGTAATGGACTTCACTATATATACATAAAAATAAAGTATTGCATAAAGGTCACCAGAAAGAGCTACAAGGCAAGGCTTTGCTCTTTTTTTTGGTGGAAAGTGCTGTCACTTGCTTCTGATACAATGGGTAACATTGCTACAAAATCATGGTAAGAGGTTAATAAAACTCTTCTTGTTTCTTTCCTCCTCTCAGAGCCTTGACACGGCTCTGAGAACTGGCTGGCACAAAGAGCACAGGAGTGGAATGAAACTTAAGACAGCTTATCTCAGCCCAGCGACATTAGTACTTATCATTAACCCTATATATTGTGCCTGTGTTTGATTACTGCACTGGCAGTGCTCTACCCCACTACTGATAAAGAAAAAAGCTCAAATGTAATAATACAGTTAATGACAGCTTTCATTGAATTACATGGAAAAATCCTGTAGTTCCCTAAGAGGGGGTGATCTCAAACATTCTTAAAGCAATATGGGATACTCGGAAATGCCTAGAAATTTGGGAACCAGGGACTAGATCATAAGTGCTGTCAGCTCCTTGAGGAGAAACACTACATTGTACAGAGCATCAGTATCTCCACAGAGCTGGAGTAAAATTTCCACTATTGCCTCTCCCCTTGAGATTTTGAGTTAGGGACTCCAAGCAAAGCTGAACCAATGTAAGTATTGTCTTACTATTTCAACCTGCTTTCTCTTGACTTGTGTGTGAACTGTAACTTTTTGAAGACGGAAACCATAATTTTGTTTAATAATAATAATAATAAAAACAATATCAGGTATTTTCTGTGATTAGGAGATGCTCCACATTCCAATAGTCAGTACCAATTAAAATTTTGTAACACTGTTTCCATTGCTTGGGAAAGTCCAATTTCCAGTGTCTGATCATCTTCCCTCAACACCCCACTGACTACTAAAACCAGAAAATTTTGCTTGAAGCTCAAAGCTACCATACTACATTTCTTTCTTCAACCACTTCTGTAGCGTAACTAACTGGAAATTCAGTGCATCACTTCTGATTGAAGATAACTGCTCAGACAGCCACTGGTCTGTTGGGTTACTTCCCTGCTGCTTGCTGAGAAGTTCAGTGGGGATATGCTGGGGATGAGAACTGCCGGGCAAAACTCTGAGAGCTTTGGGCACTGAAGGTGCTTCTAAGTCCTACTGACATGAGGAGCTCACTGGTCCAGCGGAGTGACAAGGAGAGGGAGCGATGGAGTGATGGGAATAAAAGCAATAAAGATATAGAGGGAAGCAATAACAAGAAAAATGAAGGTAAGGCTAAAACTGGCAGCTGGGACACAAGGACTTGGTGATAGCAGTTGATTGAGGAGAAAAGAAGTGGGTCATGAGCTCAAATGCTCTAGAGGTGCCAATCCAGAGTAACAGGAAAGGAAAAGGCAAGGAAACTCAGAAGGAAAGGAGAAAAAAAAAAAAAAAAAAGATTTCTCAATTAATCCAACTAGAACCATGTACGAAAAAGAACAAAGTGATTGCAGCACATGTGACATTGAGCCTTTCCTTTTCCAAACCATTCTCACTTGTTGCTTTCATTGACTGTGGATCAACCTCTCCTTGAAGTAAAGTGAAGTTGACAGATGCCACAAAATCTTATACGATAAGTAAATACAGTCCCAGCAAGACTGTATTTGCAATAGGTCTCCGTAGAGATCTATAGCAGGGCATTTCATTCATGTAGCCTGCTAATATTGCAAACAACAAAATTTTATGCAATCCTGTAAAGGTCATTCTATCATTTCTTGACCATCTTGAATCCAGAAGAGATAAAGAAAGACAGAGAATTAGCAGCATGAAGCCAGAACAGATGACGAAACTGAAAGAAAACAAGGAAGGAGAAAACACTATGTCATGCTGGCTTCTATGCATGAAACAAAGCAATATAATTACAACCATTTCCTCATCACCTTTGCAGAATATGCACCAGTCTTCACTTCACGTCTCCGCCACCACTGTGTCTGCTTCATTGTTGCCCCTTCACTATTTATCTAAAGATACTTATAACTGCTAACATTTGGCAAGGCAATATATTTTTAATCCTATCAAAAAGGCCAACTTCCTGAAAAACGAAAGGTTCTAAAATGTGCAAGAAATCCTGGTCACCCAGAATAAGAAGCCTGATACGTATTGACACTGTTGAGTACTGAAAGATACTAAGTTTGAAACACAATTTAAGTTTGCCTATGCTTCATTTAGGGGAATTGTATATAGAGGTATGATGAGGGCTGGCTGTTCAAACAATACAGACATGAAATTTATTTGGTAACATCTAGCCATTATTTATGCCTTTTTGTTCCTGCCTGTGATGAAATTGCCCAGCAGGACACCAGAAACAACCAAAATGATCCTATTGTCTGTAACAATTAAATCAACTCAAGTTAGCTGATATAAAGCAGAAATGGCTGCCTGCAAGCCTCTGATGGAATCAAACTTTGCCTCTTTTAATTCTAAAAGCAATGGTCTTTCTTTACTTCTGTTCCTCAACAATTCAAGCCCTAAAGAGTTCTGTGGGGGGAGGAAAAAAAAAAAAAAGTTCACAGAACTATGTAGTATGTCTCTAATGCTGCTTCCAATAAAATAAACATTAAAACTCCTGTTAGATTTAATGGCAATGTGCCAATATCACTAGGTTT
Organism: Anser cygnoides; assembly: GCF_040182565.1. Classification (NCBI taxonomy): domain Eukaryota; kingdom Metazoa; phylum Chordata; class Aves; order Anseriformes; family Anatidae; genus Anser; species Anser cygnoides. The sequence continues at coordinate 29,489,864 of NC_089875.1, read as the reverse complement.
TTCAGCTGTGCTGTTCGGACTCATGTGAGATTTTGGTTTCTGTAATTTCTGTTAAATCACAGCAATGACAATTTATTATTTTTTTTTAACTCATAGAGGTATATAAGCAAAAGGACACTCAGAAATCACCTTTACTAGGAATTCAAGCCACTGACTGTGACTAATGATCAAAGTAGGTAACAATTCTGCAGATGTTCTTAAATCCTATTCATTTGCATTTTGCTTTACTACAATATAAAGTAGATAACTATCATTAAAGTTACCCAATCTCTAAAATTATTTAGAAGTTTTACAGTTGCAGTTTCATACTTAATATTGCCGAATATACATCTAAAATCTTCTAGTGACTGCCTGCCAAACAGGAAAGCAGTTGCTTACAAAACACGAGGTTGAAACTTCTTGTCAGCCTTCTGCAATGACTGCTTTGCCCTCAGCTGGTAGAATCCCCTGTAACTGCTTCAATCTGCATGACTCAAAAGGGCAAGTGAGATAACCCCGCTCTTAAGATCTTACTCAGTCTAGCTTCTTGCAAGAGACAAAAGGGTTGGTTTGTTTCCCCCTCCAAACTGGCTGTTTTCCAAGCTGTCTTTGGACTTCTGATCTTATTCCATATCCAGACAGTTCCAGGCCTACCTTTCCATGTGGACGCAGGGAAAGTCTCTTCTCAGTCCTCTCTGACCACAGACTTCCCATTACCAGCATACCCTGTCATTTCCAAAACCTCTCTTACCATGAACTGGATGGAATAGATGTCTTTCTCTGTCTTACAGTCTAGTAACTGGAGTAAGAGAAAGGGGATTAAGCTAGTACTGGATAAAGCAGAAATGAATTCAAGCATCCAGTTCCAACCAGAAAGGATCTCACCTCCAACATTTTATAAAATGAATTCACACACACACCCCTTCAAAATCTGAAAACCCCAAACCAGTTTGTTTAGATGGAAGTTTAATTAGGGAGTGGAAACTAACTGTACTTAGAGGCCAAGTCCTACAATTCCAACTTAAATCCTCATTTAAGCAGTATTTAAAGAACTCTGGATGGGGAAGGCAGAGATTTAGTTTTGATGGCTGAGGAAAGCAGAAACCAGGCTTGCATATGCAAGATTTGCAGAAGAATAATAAATCAGTAAGGGTAAAATGAAAGTAAAGGATGTCGTTAGATGGTATTTATTCTCGGTTTTCCCTTGGAACACAGGCCCCAGTTCAGGAAAGAATTTAAACACACGCCTGCATGAAATGCAGTGAACCCAATGAACCCAGTGAGCTCAGCGCTTTGCTCACGACCATGAAGTTATGCACAGGGTCTATGGAACCGCCTGAGCCGCAGTAGTGATATCCACTGTCTGAAAACTGGCTCAAGAAGATGTAGGAATTGTTGTCATCAGATTTGGACATTCCTAAAAGCCCAGCTTAGAACTGATACCTATGAATTGGACTCCGTTATTGGCAGCTTCATTCTGCAGGCACTTCCTGTAGAGCTCAGTAGAAGTGCTATCGTCACCAGGAACTCAGTACCAGCATTGGTATTAGCAGCAGTAAGAGGAGGTTCTGCCCAGTTGTAGGGTCAAATCCTGACCTACAAGTAATTCAACACTAAGCGAAAGCCATGTTTGACTACACACTTTCCATGCCCTGAGCAATTTTTTCAGGACCTAAGTGAGACTGAAAGCTACGCACTGAGCAAAGCAAGAAAAAAAAAAAAAGGGAAAAAATACAGGTCAGTGAGCAACAGAAGGCCATCAACTAAACTAGTCAATTTGACTATGCCAGCTCATCCCTGTCTCTTCTACATGTGCAGCTTTCTGCTGCTGCCAAAAGGGCAGCTGGAGGATGTGGGGCAGCAGCAACTATTCATAATCCTCCTCCAGGTTGTTCTCCATGCCTCATCTCTCCGTTTCCCCACATTGCCCTTTCCCTCTCCCTGCAGCAGTAGCTGCGGAGGCAGCTTTTTCCCCCTCTACAGCTCCTCAGCAGGCTGGGAAGTACTGCAGGTGAGCAGGAGCTGCTGCTAGGAGAGAACATTTCTAGCAGGGAGTAGGAGTAGCCTTGTGCAGCTGCAGAAAGGGATTGATACGAGGGAGTGGGTGAGCTGCGTGGCGACTGTACCACATCCCCAGCAGAGAGGGAAAAGAGGAGGCACAGGAGGGAGACAGGCCGGGGGAGAAGGCGAGGAAGCCCCACCCTGTGCAAAGTGCTTTCCAAAATCTCCCATCTCCTCTTCTCAGCCACCCACCCTCACAATTACACGAGTCCCTGCGAAGCCCTGCCGCTCCCTGCTAACTCTCTCACGCTCACGCCCCAGGCCTGACATATACCTTGCCCAGTGACAGCCTTGTAACGCAGAAATCCGTCAAATGGGACAGCAATTCCCCTTCCATTTCAACAAATACTCTTCTGATAACAACGCTTTTCAGCAGCTCACAAACCGCAGTTTAGATGAGATGTAAAGCTTTCACAAGCTGCATCCTAGGCCTTTCAACACCGTCAGCACAGATGAGTTCAGCTGGTAGATGGAAATAAAAATGAAAATACGCAACAGTCACACTCTGCTAGCCCAACGACAACCTTCAACAGTGTAAGGAGCAAGCAGAGGTTCACGTGCAGGCTGACCCGCGACAAGACATCACCACTCCGCTCTCTGCCCACCAGCTATAGCAGATCACCCACTGACTAAAATGAGGTGCCACTTCAGCAAAAGAAAAGGCAGAAGGCTATTAAATAAACAAACAGTCCCCCCAAACACACTCGGATAAGCCCTTAACCAGTCTTCCCTGTTAATTCAGACAGGAGAAGCTGGAAGGAAATGGTTTATTTCCCAAGTAAATGGACAGCTCACGGGACTGAGGACTCAGAGGTGTTTTAATCCTTGTCCTGCTACTGCCCTCCTTCTCAATTCCTGAAACAGAAGAAAGAATACTGACATTCTTCTAAAGTGCTTTTAGATTTTCTAATGCATGGCATGCTTGTTACTGTTATTGCCAGCCATTTCAAAGCCAGGAGCTGCTGTCTATATTCTGCCTTGCATCTGCTCCTTACGCCAAACACCTCTGACGAGAGGTCAGCACCACCACATTCAGCACTGCATTACCCTGGGTGCCTGACTTTATGGGCTGCAGCTTGGAGACCCAAGACACAGTATCTCCAACAGGAAAATTTCATCAATGGTATGCTGTAAGCATGATGCAAAAACACGTACCTCAACAGCTCAATGAGTATGTAAAGCTGTGCATTTTCCCCATTTCATTTCCCCTAACTCGTCGTCAAATTGTTATTGAGATGTAAAATTAACTCATAATAAACTTGCTATATGCAAGTGGCACAGCTGCATGACTAACTTCGCATTAATGAAACGGAAATATGGAAGAATGTTTTTAAAAGTACGTTTGAAAAGATCTTAAGAATCAGCACTGAAAGAAAAAAAAAACTAGAATGGCAGACATTTAAGACTAGCAAAGAAAATCTCATTGAAATCTGTGTTTTAATTCTTTCCTGACAGCATTAGGGATTTTTTTTAAGACAGCAGAAAATTAAACTTGTTTCATTAACCTAAATATAGCTGTAAAATATTTTCAGTGGAAATAGAGGCTTTTCTTGATAAATGTTGTGATGTTACAAATGATTCAGTAAGTTCTGCTACTCAGCCTACAAAAGGATTTCTTAGGACGACTCAATAGGTTTTCTCGTGCACAGTCAGGCTAATGGCTAAGACCCTTAGATGGAGTCCTTGGCATCGGTCCAGTTACACTGATTTCATCTATCGTCAACTCTGAAAAGTGGACATGAACTCAGAACCCATATTACCAATCATCCAAACACATAAACATCGATCGTTCTAATTCACAAAAGTATAACCACAAGGCTAAATGTTAAAGGAATTTTCCTTCCTGATTTAAATTCTACTGATAAAAGCGTAGCTCTGTCACCAACTCAGCTGCAACATTTACGTATGCCAAATGTAAGAAAACTAGATAAAGACATGCTTCGTTATTACATGAATCACCGAACTCAGAAGATATAGCTAAAGCTTGCAAGTTAAGCTAGGCTTTTTTTTTTCAGTGAGAACTTTCAGGTTGCTTATTGTTCTGCATTTCGCGTTTACCAAAATGTAAGTTCACCAACATTCTCTTGAAAATGCCTTGTGCCATTCTGTATAATGTTTCATTGGCTTATAGAAAAATCTGTAATCCAAAGCTCTCTTTAAAACTGCAGTGTAGCCATTACTAAAAAATCTGCAAAACTGACACTTTAACTGTGCTATGTCTATATTGATGCACAACTGGAAAAGCAGCCACCTTTTTAATTGTCACTATACTTTTTTAGAAACCAAAACAGTTTTTTTTTTATTATTGATCTTCCTTTAAAAAAAAAACCTCTCTGTATTTTGTTTAAAAGCTTCCATCTGGTAAAATATGAACAACTGTGTTAGGCCAGAACTTCAATCTTTCTGCACATATATGTTCAGGGAGTATACATACCATAAGGTTAAAAATCATTTTTGCAACTGCTGAATACTCTGCAGACAAAAGAAACCAGAATTTTGCACATTTATCTTACTCGTCCTAACACAATAGACGCTATCATGATTTCAAGCTTTGTACTTGTTTATCATTAGTGTTTCCACTGTAACCATGGCATCAGTATATAGCACAGGCTTAACAGTGAGAAAAATACCCAGTATTTTCCTAAAAAACTCATCTCTTAGAAAACATACAGGGATGTGCACAATGGCAAAAATAATCAAAGTAGGTAAGCTGGCTAAAGAGAGGAATAGTCCCATTTTAGGGGGGAAAAAAAAGAACCAAAATATTATTTCTCTGAAAGCCCTTTTTTCATTTTGGACTTCTGACAAGAACCTAGAAATATGTTACGGGATAAGTCACATAACCTTGAGCCTGGTGCAGACATTATAAAACAAATACTGAAATTTCCTTACAAAAATGCATGCAGTATTATACGATATTGAATGCATTAAAGCTATTAATATATTGACAAGAACTGTTCTCCGCATACGAGCTTTTTCTCAAAGCTATTTAAATAGTGACAGTCCAATCCTGCAAGAACTGTTGCATCATTCTGAAGGTAAAAAGGGGCAGCAATGCAATTACATTGAATATACTCAACAAGTGTGTGGTTCCCCATTCCAACTTTTGGGACTCCTTGAAGGGACGCCCTCAGAATGGCATAAAAATGCTTTATAGTCTCCAGGAGTGTTTCTTAGGTTGCAATTGATATTTCAGGCAAGGAGGATTGAGCTCCTGTGATAGCTGCTTTTAATTTGCTTGCTATAAAGTTGAGGAAGAGTACTAGAAAAATATCTGGCTTAAATGCCAAGAGTGAAATGAAGGAATTAGCCCTCTTATTAAACAGAACAAACTGACTGTGATGTGCCCAGTCTTAGTCTTATGTTGGTTTAGGCCATGTGCATTTTCCTCATCCTGTGAAAGCCATTCAACTACTTTGTTTCAGAGAAGACTTCTTTTTTTTGCAAGTTTTCATACAGACTCCAGACACTGATGAAGATACCAATAAATCTATGTGCTTCACTATACACTCTATAGAGATGCTATGGCCACAGGCCTCGATTTAACTCAGTGAAATCAGATGAAAAAACAATGTGATTTTGTAAAGACCAGTTCTCTGAGGGTCCCTACCTATTAACAATCCAATAAACACAGTCAGTATTACAATAAAAAATGACATATTCAGTAAATTGGAAGATTTGTGAAAAGGTAAAGAACAATCCCATAAATGCCTGCCCCCCAACTCCAACTGTGATAGGGTGGTGTTCTCTATGCATTACATGCACTGCACAAACACAATCCACACTATGGAGACTTACAGCACACACACAAACAAGAAGTAAACGATGCTTCAGAAACCGTATTACAATGAGCTAACCAATTAGGACCCAGAGCCATCTACTCAACTCTGTCACATCAACAGACAACTACTGTAGTCACTCCCTTGTCTCCTCCCACCCAGTAAATGCTGGACAGCAATGAATCCTGGTGCAGTAAAATACAGCATTTATCTGATTCAGCTATGTAGTTCCTTCCAGATTGTGTTTACAGAGGGCCTCAATCTGTTAAATTCCACTATTTATCTAGGGAACATGTTTGGACGTTTTGAGTTCACCTTAAAAATCAGAGTCAGGATGTACCCTCACACACCAGCCCACCAAAAATCAAACTTGGCATCTGTAACCTGCAAGGTCCTTCCAGATCTGGCAACAAACTCTGAACGGGTACCATACACAGAAAGAACATATGTAATTATTCCTTCACTAAAAATCTGTGATGACATCCTCGTCCCATTGGCCTCAAAGATGAAGCACCCAGTGTTTACAGAAGGACCACTACTTGATTATCATTCAATCCAGGTAAAAGACATCTGCAATACTGCTGCATTTGTCTTTTCCTGATTTGGCAATTTTTTTCTTTGCCTATTGCCCAGTTTTACAATCCAAGCTTACTAACATGTAGCTTCTATTGAGCATCAGAATAATCTAGATCTTAATTGTCACGATGTAACATACCTAGCAGAAGTGGGCAATATTTTAAATTCGTAAACATTAAAGTTGTAACAGTAAAGTTATTCAGCTCTTAATCAGCATAAACAGAGCACAATTCTTTCACGCCTTTCCATTGTTCTGATATCTCTTTCTAGCACTGCTTTAAGTAAAGAAGCTCCAAAGGATACATGAAACTCTGAGCTGTTAACTCTTGCTGTTTTCACTTTGGTCCTGGGTTCTTTGTTTGCCAACAAAACATTCCCCTGCCTAGTATCTTTGACCATAATAAATAAACACGAAAAGACAAGCATAAACATTTCAGACGGCTGGTCAAGCAGGGCACATTTAAAAATCAGAAGACAGCTAACATCATTCTATTGCACGTCTGATATAAAGAATATACCATTTAACCGTTTAACTGCAGAAATGTGCATATTCATGTTTCCTGTGCTTCTTTTTGTTTTATTTTCCAGTGTTAAATCACAGCACCTGAGGTTGTCAGACCAAGGATTTTCCAGCTTTTTTGCACCCCCACTGAGGCACGTTAGCCTCTGGGTCTTTAAGATGCAGTAGAAGCTGTTAAACACATTGTGCATGCAGGCAGCAGAATTTGCCTGGTTGTGGCCAAAATCCACCAGAACCCTTTTATCAATTTCAGGCATTTGAAGAAGCACTGCATTAGGTCTATGCACAAAGGTCCAGACCATCTAGGGGAAGAAGGAGCATCAGCATCGTTGCAGTCAGCTTCCAAGCGATACGAGGACCCCAAATCATCTCGGATCAGAGGTCAGACCTGCATTTTTAAGGCTTGTCATGACCTCGTCATGGCTTCGTCAGTTCACACTGAAGCAAAGAACTCGGTCTAAGAGCTGGCTCTGGGTTTTGCAGTGATGCTCTGTACAGATGTATTTGGTCGGCGGGTTTCAAACACAATAAGACAACAGGACTTGTGTTTATGTAACATAATTTCAGAACCTGAAGTGGTAATTACACATCTCTTACTTAGATGCACCCTATTTTTCTTTCTTCCTGTGTCTGTGGACCACATGCATTAGATGCACCACAACCATGACTATCTCAGTATAACAAAGCGTGGAAATAATGAAAAGCCTCCAGAGCCATTACATGCCCTTGGCAACCTAGCTCTGCAATACAGATGTTGCACCCAGAGCGGTGCCACTGAACATCATGTGCACACGTCCGTATCTGCGGCGCCAACACTCACCCAGTCCTCAAAGTGGCGGCTCCCGTTCTGCAGCAAGTCCTCAAACTGGATAGTGCAGTTAGCTACAAAATCGTCGTACCCGATGGGGGCATCGTGGAAAACAGCCATCTCTATCTTCCTGCCGTTGCAAACATCGGTGACAAATTCATCGTTCCAAGCGGGACTGTTGGTCTTCTGCTTGGTGGAGGTCTGCCCGATCCTGGAGTCGTCCACATTGAGGGCTATGTAAGGGTCCAGCAGAAAGGTCTGTGGCCTGGGACCCACCGCATGCCTCAGTGACCACGCCGTGGGTTTCAGATTCACCGCCTCGCAGATCTTGATTTTCAGCAAGCCATTGAAAACCACCATGGCTGGACGGCTGCACTTTTCCTGGGATCAAACACTCGCACAACGCGCTCGCACAGAGAGGGAGGGAAGGAGGGAGGGAGGGAGGGAGGGAAGGAGGGAGGGAGAGAAGGAGGGGAGCAGGGAAGGAGGTCTCGCCAATAAATAGGGGGGCAGGTCTGAGGGGGGGAGCGGGACGCAGCGCGGCTCCGACCCTCGCCGTGCCGCTACCTCTGGTTATTTAGCCTTTGCTCTTGCGACACCCAGTGAATGCATTTATTTTCTCGCCCGTGTTTCTAACGGAAAACAAGGGAGGGGGGCCGCAGGGGAGGGGGAGGCGTCGGCGGCTGCAGAAACCCCCCCAAAACCCGGGCAGGGCAGAGCCGGGGGGCGAGCGAAAGCCTCCTCCCTCCTCCTAGACCATAATCCCGGCTCGGGCCGTGCGAGGGAGGCAGCGCCGCGACCCGAGGCTCCCGCACACGCCAGCCCTGCCCCGGAGCGGCACCGCACCACTCCACGCACACACACAAACACCCGCACGAATCACCAGCACCGGCCGCCCCCCCAGCCCTGCCTACGGCACAGCCTCCGCTCAGCAGCAGCAGCAGCAGCCATCCACCCGGGGACCTTCCATCCGCGCCGCAGCCCGCAGCAGCGGCGGCAGCAGCAGCAGCACCGGCAGCAGCCCCCGCGCCTCCTCCTCCTCCTCGTCCTCCGCCAAGGCCGGGGACCCAGCGCGGCCACCCCCGCGCATGGGGCGCGGAGCGGTGCGGAGCGGGGCTCGGCGGGCTCCGGCTGGGCGGCCGCCGCCCTGGCGATGGGCAGAGCCGCCGCCTCCCTCCCTCCCTCCCTCCCTCCCTCCGTCCGTCCTTCCCTCCCCGCCTCCCGCCGCCGCTCCGCCGCTCGCTCCCGTGCAGGAAATGCGCAAAAGACGTCAGTGTGCGAGTGTGTGTGTGTGTGTGAGCGAGGGAGTGTGTGTGTGTGTGTGTGTGTGTGAGAGTGTGCGAGGGGAGCGTGCCAGCGGCTGTGCGCCCAAACTTTGGCCGGCGGGGGGAGCAGCGCGGCCCGCGGGGGTCCTCGGCTGCGCCCGCCTTTCCTCAGCCCTCGTCTTCCTCTGGGCCGGCCTCCGCGCACTTACAGCTTTATTATCATTTATAGTTTTGTTATTGTCGCTGTTGTTGTTGTATTTCCTTCCCTCGTCCCCCTCACGGGATAAAAGTGGCGTAGGAAGAAAAACACACACACGCCATCCCCGTCCGCCTTCCTCCCGAGCCCCTCAGATTTTATTCAAGCACCCGACCGCCCCCCTCCTCCTCCTCCTCCTCCTTCCTCCCCGCCTCGCTGCTCCCCGCGGGTTTTCCGCCCGCCCCCGGCCGGGCCCCGCCGTCCCTCTCCCTCACAGCGCCGCCCTCCGGCGACCTCCCCGCCGCGCCCCGGCCCCGACCCCCGCCGCTCCGTCCCCTCACGGCCCCGCTGCCTCAGCGGGGCCCGGCGGCAGGCGGGGCTCCCCCGCGGTGTGAGCCGCCGGGGAAGTGGCCTCAGGCCGCCCGGGCCGAGGCCGGGAGGCGCTGTCGGGAGGTGGCGGCCCGGCCCGGCCCGGCCCGGCCCGACCCAGCGGGGCTGCGGGTCACCTGCCTTCCCCCCGCCCCGGCCTCGCTGAGGGGAAACAGCGCGGGGAATCGTCGCTGCTGGGCGTGGAAGATGCGGAAAGGAACGGGGGTGTCTTCTAAAAGGGTGTACGTGCCTTGTTATCGAGCTTATCGCGTAAGATTTCAGTCATGTTCATCGCCATGGTGCTGACTACTGCATGGAATAACCAGGAAACTGCAGCTTTCCCCTCCCCTGCACAAACGTACATAGACGTGGGCTCCAGTTGGTTTCCTCTAGTGAAAAAATACTGCTGCCTTGTTTATTTTTAGTTACTGATCTTGCCAGCTTTTTGTGAGAAAGTCATCAGGATGGACTTAGCCCTTGCACAGACTTTGAATTCACTTTAATATCAGAATTAAAATCCAGGGCCAGCTCTGCTATTCAAGGGGTTGCATCTGCATTTCAGGCAACGTGAAAAGAAGAAGCCTACTGCCAGGATGCGCTCAGGTGAGGACACAAAGGGTTAGCACCGAGTCCTGGATCTGGACCTGGCATTCCTGAGTGGAGAGCAAAGATGAGGTAATTACGGATTTCTACAGGTAATGGCTCAGGAGGCAGGTGTTATATTTGGAGGTGAAGAAATAGCTCCAGTATCTGTGCTTCCACAGTAGTTTCCAGGTAGAAGATACGGTACTAATGAAGCCTAAGGGTCATGAGAGCATTCACATTAATGGAAGAAAGCCTTTTTGTGCCTATTGCCACTTAATCTACTAGTAAAAGCAGAAGTACAGTAAAATCTCCATGTTCATTATCATCTTGACAATCCCCGAGTACAATCGTTTGATAAAAAGCTGTGATATGGAGCCAATTACAGGAACTGTCTTCCTTCACAATTCAGCCTTTCCTGGGCTCATAGCAGCTGTGGTTCATCTATTACGTTACTTCTGTAAAGGATTGTATCCACAGGCCCCTCAGAAATACAAGAATCACCTACTCCTTCCCTCCCCTGTTCACAACCTAGCATGTATCTACTATGTATTGAGCTATATGCTCTTAATTTTAATGTGTGAGAAAGAACACACACTGTAATTAAATATTTCCTCTGGATGTGTTTGTGTTGTTTCTGAATAAAGGCAACCTAAACAATGTGCTCTGTTTTCTTAGCTATTGGAAGATATAAAAGCTGAGCTGATACACTGTTTCATTTTTTTTCTGTTTATTTTTAAGAGACCAACAACTATGTGTATTTTGAATGCCCAAGGTAAGATTTAAGTAAACACAGTCTCCATGGTGAGTTTAATAACCTAACGTCTCCGTAAGATCACACATGCATATTGCAACAGTCTGAATAAATCAGACTATTAACACAATATACAAAGTAATATTAATAAATCTTATATTTGCTTAATTACATATATAATCTACTGCATACACAACTAGGCCCTACTGTTTAATTTAACCCATCTACTCTTTTGCATGCACTGAAACAAGCTAAGGTTTGGTTTCACACATCATTTTTTGTAAGACTGCCTGCGTGAATAAGGATTTGCAAACTCACTTAGGATCATACCGTTCCATCCTTACACTGGCTAGGAAAATACATGTACCTTACACTGTTTTAATTTTTATATGTACATATGTATATATTAAAAAAATAACTTTGAGAAAACTATATGTTTTGTAAACTTTTACACTAAGAAGTTATTAACTTACCAAAAGAACCCAGAACAATATTTTTAAAATCCAGTAACTCAGTACAGTGAACAAAGTTAAAATACTTACAGCAAAGGTCATGAGAAAAACTGGCCCAGCAGTCTCAAAAATTCTAAGTAACAGACAACAAAGATATTCCAACTGTAGGTAATGTTTTCCACTTGAAAGATTTTTCAGTATTTGTTACTTGGTTTTATTTTCTGTTCTCTTGTGGGTTCGAAGGAATTTGTTTCTTCAAGAAGTGAAGAACAAATGCTATTCCTTCTACGTATCACAGGAGGGTAAGGACAACAAGGTAAAACACATGCAATAATTTTGCTGCAGAAAGGCAATGAAAAAGCACTCTACCTGCATTTCTTTATTCTATTGCAAAGGCTACAGCAGAGTGGTAAACTACGCCTTGTAGTTTATTTGTACTTTTGGTAGTCTTCATAGCTGTCGCCTTTTTTTTTTTTTTTGTTAAGGACCTAGAAGCTGGCTGCAGGGCACCTACACTCAGGACCAGTTAAGGAAATCCATCTGCTTTCCAGAAGTAACATTTGCATCTGCTCAGCACTCTCTGCTTGTGAGATCAAAATGCACCTAGATTTATGTCAGGCCTGCTCACAGCCTACATGGCTCACCGGCAGCACTGGCTGCAGGTTTGTGTTTTGATTTTTTGTTAATGTCACTTCAGTCCAGGCAATTACTTGACAGGCAACTGTGTTTTCAGGGTGTCTCGCCAAGTTGTAAGAAAAAGATCCCCAAAAAATGGTAAAAGCAGTTTGTTGTGCATCAGTGTCTAATACCATTCTTAATTTAGGAAAGAGAATAGACTTGTAGCAGATAGCAAAGCTGGAAACAACAGCATGCAGTAGCTACAAACATCCTTTTTCAATATGTGCTTTTACTCCTTCAGACCAGTCAGTCTCTGCCTTCCCCGTTTCATTTACAGTGGCAGTGAAACGGAGGGAATGAGCAAGCTGTAGGCAGCTTGTTACCTTGAGTCAGCCCCTGACCTTTCCGTGGCCTACGAATCCTACAGAGCTCTGTAGAGAAACAGCTCTATCTGGTGGAGGGAGTCTGTAAAGTCCTGTCGAGAATGGGCTTTACTCAGTTAGAGCCACTATTGCAAATGCTTCAATGATGTTCTTGCCCAAAGTTGATAAATAGTTTATGGTTTCAAGAGGATTCTTTTTTCTACAGCGCAAATGGAAGAGGAATATATCTCGCTTAGTCTTTACAAAACTGGTGCTTATATCAGTTTCTAGTGCTTTCATGAAGAATTTTTTCACCCTTCAAGAAATGTCAGTATATTTTCTGGATTTTCCTAGTACAGCAATATGAAAGAATGAGAGGAGCTTTTTTTTTTTTTTTTCTCCTTTTAACGCTAAAAGGAGCGTCATTTCTTAAAGTTATACTAAATAGTTGCAAGTGGAATAAAATCAGGCTTGCATGCAAGGAAAGATTTTCAAAAATATCTTTATATCAAAAATGAAATAAAAGACAGAACTGAAGTTATAAACCTGGTAAAATTTTGTCTCTGAATCCACAGTAAACACATTCAAAGCATCATGTATGTGAAGATGTTCATTAGTATGACTATGTCCACTGAATTACTCTGAATTTAATGGATATACTTATGCAAGTGAAATAGTTGAGTGTTAGTGGGATCAGTCCCTTCCTGGCAAGAAATCACTCCAATCAAAGTCTGTTGGCAAATGCCAAATATCGTTAAAAGTCAAATGATTATTTAGATATCTATTTTTTGTCATGCAGTTATGGAAAAAAAAGCATCCTCAAGAGCATTTTTGCTCCTGTCATGCTGCATGATCTTTAGGCTATACCAACAACCAATTCACCTTTTCTAAAGATGAAGAAAAGACCCAGTCTCACTGAGCTTGGTTCAACTTCCAGCTCCATTCCAACTGCTTTCCTTGTGTCCAGCCAATTTCCTGCTAATTTATTCTTCACTTGCAAAGCATGTACCTGAGGAAGTTACTTAAGGCACTCCTAGTGCTCTCTGTGAAATGTCTTAGCAAAAGAGAGCTTTTCAGCGTGTGATTAATGCTCTCCAACTCTCTCTAGTTTAATTATACTTTTGGTACTTTTCCCAACCACTTTTAAAAGAACATACTAAACTCTGCCTCAGTTTCTTAGCTTTCATTGGGAATAAGTCTTTCAAAATATATCTGCATTGCAACTGATACAGGATTGCAGGATTTGCAGTGTTAACTTATCTAGTTCTGGCAGATGTAGTGACTTCAGCACAGTGGCTACCAGTCAGCCTGATTTTAGGTATGTACCTAGTTTGCTAGCCAAGACTGAAACCTATGATATCATACCCTCCTAGCAGTTCTTATCTGAGCTAGATAGATTAGAGCCAGCTTGGGCATATCTGCATGTGTTACAAAAACATACCTCCAGTTGCAGAACATATGCTTAGGTCACATCTAGACTAGAGACTTCTGGCTCACCTCATTGGGGCTGTAGAGCAGTTTGATCCCAAACAAACACAGCTGTGCCAAGGACTCTCACCATTATGATTTTATTATATATATACTTTGTTTTCCTTGAAAATGGCGATTTTATTATACTGGTATAAAAAGCTTTAGCACTCTAACAGCTCTCTGGTAAAATGCAGTGGTATTTCAGTATTGGAAATGTAGCCCAAATATATAAATAGGCTTCCACTTGGTCTAGTACATATATCTTCTCAGCCTTCACATACGTAGCTTTCCTTGTTGGCAGCATTCGCTGTAGGCTTGCAGTTCACAGGGTTGTTGCTATTCTAGACATGGAGTTGATGTAGAAACTTGTGAAAGGTAAAACCCAGATGTGATCTCTTCTTAGTTTATCATCTCAAGAATTTACAACAGGTTTCTTGGGCAGGGAATCTTGCAGGATACAAGTGCTCTGACATTGCTGTGGACTATAATAGGAACTTGTTGATATTCAGACACAGTAGGATTATCTTTGCTGGGAATAACTTTGGGACAGAGGGACAAGGAGTTGCACCATCTTGCAGAGACTTCTAGAATGGATCAGGCTGCAAGAGAGACCCTCTTGCCTTAAATCAGCCCCTCTATGCATATCAGGTGAGCCTTGGATGAAGTGTTTTTCTAAAGGTACAGCTCATTCTCTGCATCAGGGCCAGAAGAGGAAAGGAACATGAACCTCAGCCTTACCTGTCCAGGCAACTTGTCCTGTTGCTTTCTTGAGCAGCACACAGAAAAAGAGAAAAGAAAAAAAGGAAAAAAAAAAAAAGAAAACAGAAAAATGCAGTATATATGCTGCTTGAAGGAATATTTCTGTATCATAAAAAACAAACGAACAAACAAGTGAAAAACACCATGAGAGTAAGTAGGGAAAAAGATGGGGCCTTTTCATTCCTTTCCTCTCTGCCAACTAACCAATTTCAGGTGAGGAGGTGCATGGCCTGTAGTTAAATGCAACCACTCTCATCATAGGGAAGCTAGTCCTCAGGTCACACCACTTGTCACAGCCCCCCAACACAAGGCTAGATACACACTGTGTTTTGGGATTGGTTGTTATTTATCCATATCCCTGTTGGTTTCTGCTCTTTTTATTTCTATCTGTAGAGTACTACAATTCCTACTGGAAACTGTTCCACATTTGAGGTGGACTTCCCAAAAACAAAACTCTCTGAGTGAATCTGAGTGTTTTTGCCTCCAGGAAATACAATTTTCTCTCTGATTCCCTCATACACTACAGGAGTGCAAACCACAAAACATACTTTAGGGTAGACAAGAACAGGCTGAAAGGCCTATTGTTCTGCTAAAGTGGATAAAGACAGCAGGTCATACAAAACTAGATGCAGGTGTTCCATCTGCCCTTGAAAATGTTAATGTGTTTGAGTTATGTTTGTGGGCAGACTCTGATGCCAAGAACACAAATGTTGTACCGAAAAAGCACCATTAACTACAATGGAGAAACAATAGATTTACAGCTATGTAACTGAGATCAGAATCTGGAATGAGTGGTCTGCCCTGGAAGTTCTGCAAGTTTTAACTTTGGTACTTCTGGATGTCTGCTAGGGCATTTGCCCTGTAGTCAAAGGAAACAGTCATTTAAAGAATATTTTGAACTAATATTCAGTGTGAGCACACCAGAAGAAATTGCAAAAATATGGGAAACTCTGAGTCAGAGCAACTTGATATTTGCTCTTGATTTTGCCCTTACACAATGTAGTAAGATTCCTTAGAACAGTGGCAGGGTATATGGACTTTACTGAAGCATTGCTGAGATTCATCCTACTATCCCCCAGAACCCTGTACAGGGTCTGGGGTCTCTGTCACTATTATGTGTGACACTCCAAGGCAAACTCACTTCACTGTTGATAAGTTGTAGCTGACTAATAAGTGTGCCCAAGCTATAACTACCATTACCAGCTTTTTTTTTTTTTTAATTATTTTAAATTATGCAACAATTTAGTAATAGCAAATATAAAAGAACTTGCTTTTCAAAATTAGGTACTATTACCACAGAGAAGAGGACTGAGAAAGAGAATGACTAAAGGGCTACATATTGGAAGTGCCTCTGAATTTTGAGTGCTTTAATTGCGAAATATCTGATGAGATATATTAGGTTTCTGAAGTAAAGTGGATAGTTTGAGCATTTAGTCCTAATTACCTGCTTAAAATCACATGTGAAGTCATTAACAGTCATTAATAAAATCTGTATCTCACAATTCCCACAGCCTTCCTCCAGCTTTTTCCCACGGTAGTATTCAAGAATTCACACTTTTTAAATTGATAATGCAAGGCATAATAAAGAAGTGATGTAATGATTTACATTATTTGGAGTATTGCCATTCAGGACATGTAGGACGTGTGGAGCTTTGCTTTCTGCCTTGCATCATTAACCAGTTACGATGCTGGCCAAAGCCTAAAAAGGCCCGAACATGTGTGCATAACGCTATACAACCTAGATGTCAGCATTCAGGACCCTTCAGGAGACTTATTTCTGCACCTGTCTTTGGAGAACTGAAAAGTATCTAGCTACACAATTCCATAATACTGATTTCTTTTAAGTGGTTAAAACCAAGCTTAATTTCCTAGTGTAGGTGACAGTTCTTTTAAGACATGGACAGTCCAGCAATGGTTATTGCTCTGACATACTGTTCATTATGGATGGAAGAAGTCAATGCTGGGAAAAAATGTTAAGGTGTCGACTGACAGAAAGATCTTTTCCCACATGCTGATGCCTAATGAGCCTCTAATGGCAAACACAGAGTAGAAAACAGTTGAGCACTAAACTAAGATGACTTATGACTTCAGAGTTCACACACAGAATAAAGACATAAAGGATTAGCTGGTCACAATTACCCCTCCACAGTTTATGTTACTTTTCTTTCTTCTTTATGTTTGTGGGTGTGGCTGTGAGTTTGTCATACTCCATTGTTCTTCTGCATTCACGTGCCCAAAACTGTCCATCTGTCCATTTAAAAGCTTCATCTGTTTTTCTTAGCCTTTTTTGTACTGGGTTGCAGAAGCTCTCAGTAACAAAACTAACGTGAATAATTTCATCCTGCAGTGAAATCCCAGTTTCTCCTAATGCAGTAGAAGACAAGTAGAAAAAAAAAGGATGCCAACCTACGAAGCAGAACTTTTCTGGCAAGACAACACATGATCCACTTCCATCAAAGTAAACTCTGAGCCCAAGCAAAGCACAGCAGATCTGAGTTAGTATTACATGGCTAGTAATTATACCTCTGGAACTTCATTAGCTTTTGATAAATCTTCCACACATCTATCCTGAAAGCATCCTCTTGAATTTCATACATTCATTTTAGGTTTTGATGGCTGTGCTATAAAGGCAAAGAAAATTTATATTTGATCCAATTAGAAAACAGATTTTCTTCCTTATGAAAATTCAAGGAAAGTAAGAGGGTAGTTTGGTTTGGTTTGGTTCAATTTTATCTAAATATATTTAGAAATATTTCTAAATGTATCTGTGTTTAGCAGATAACTTCTAAGAGATATTCTTTTGCTCTCTACCATAAATCATAAATATTTTAGCTTTTGGACATAGTAAGCATTTGGGAGCAAAAAGAAAAGAAAAAAAAAAAAAGGAATACCACAAACTACAAATGCTCAGTATCTGAAACCAGTCTGGCTCTCAACTGAAAATAATCCACCATGAAATTTAAAGTTTAAAGAAAAAAAGTGTTTTTGTTGTTGTTTTCTTTTGTTTTTGTTTTATGGAAAGCAGAAAAGCAGGCATTCCAAAATAAACTTGTGAGAACTGCTTACCTTCATCTAAATCTCATACAGTTACATCAGTTATTTCTTGCTATCTGAATTTAAACAAGATAATAGGAGGATATTTGTCCCAATGCTGCTCATGTAAATTCAAATAAATAATTCAATAATTCATCTAAATGAATCAGATATATGGCTGATGACTTTTAACAATCTAAGCTAGAACAAAGTTGTCTGATTATTTCCAGATAGTCTGAATGTCAACTAAAGTGGTCAAATTAGTTTTGTTACAGTGTTTCTTTGAAAAAAATATTAAATATTAATAAAAACATTGTGTATTTTTCTGTTCTGATCATAACTGTCAAAATAATTGGATGAAAATGTACGTCATGATCATAAAGGCATTTCTGTGAAATGCTATTCATCAAAAATATTTTCCATCTCTAATATTAATATATCAGAAGGAGACCCCTTGGGAGATCCTCAGTATCCCTGGTGGTAATATTCTGTCTGAGCCTAGGGAATGTGGTATTATTCATCCATCCTTGCTGGAAGTGGAAGAAAATCACTCCACTAGAGGACTAGATGTAATGCTTAAAAAGTAGCATAGAGAAAATACTGCTGTTCCTGCTTCTGAATTACTCTACTTTTCTTGTAGGTACCGCAGTGCTCACAATACCTTGTTCTTTATAAAACAAAAAATGAACCGTTTATATCCATACAGATCATGTAGTCAGTTGCTGCTTCACTTTCATTTTCCCCTATTTATTTAATCCGTTTACACTGATATTTACATGTCTTTCTAACCCTTTCAAAGTAAGGAGATTTCTGGTTTGTGTTCTTACGATCCACTCTTTATTTGATTTTTTTACACTATATGTAGCCGACATAGAAATGTTGATACTTTATTAGATTAAATGTATATTTATAAATTTAAGGAGCACTGTTCCTTTACTTAATTCTTCCTACAACATTTGGAGGTAGCTTACACTTGCTCCAAAATACAGAAAGCTGCTATATACAGTAGGGAGTAATATGGGAGAGAGGAGGAAAAGGGTGTAAACAATCAGGTTAAAAACTGAGGTATGGTTTTATATTTAGTAAGCATTTATTATCACGGAAACAGTATAATCAAAGGAGAACATCATCTTTAATTCTAAAACATTTTAACAAGTCTGCTGATATTCTCATAACCTTACGTCGTTTGTACTGAAACTTGTCTAGATTTTCCTGATCTTTTATATATATATATATATATATAAGTTTGATTAATATCATTCCAAACATTTCTGAGTTAAGTGTGGATTAATAACATAAACTTTTTCAGATGTTTCAGTAGTGTATTTTATGCCTGAATAGTTCAGTAATGGCAGAAGACAGAGACATGACACCTAGTGTTTTGTTGTTTTTGTTGGGTGTTTTTGTTTGTTTTTAATTTAGTTGGGATCTAAGAAATGCCAAGTGTGGGAAAAAATGAGTATAATTATTTCAAAGTTATAAGTGTTAAATGAGATATTTCCCTTAAAACTTTGCACTTTTTTTTTTTTTTTAATCACTCTAAAGGGACAGAAGCCAACAATGGCAAATGCCCTTAGGTATCCAAATGTTATGGTTCTGGTAAACAGGGCTGTTGACAAGATCATGAAGTAAAGCTCCCATTGTACTTAGCACCTTTTAAAGTTATGACACTTTACTGAAATACAATGGATTTGAACACCTAACTTTAACGACCTCTAATTTTTATTTTGGAAAGAGTTCAGGTGTCTTCTGCTGACATGGAAGTTTAGGCCTCTACCCTACAATTGGATCTATGTGAATATCTATCAGGAAAATAGAAAAGTAGAAAAGAGGGGGAGTTCAAATATTTCAGGCCTGGGATTATTTGAGTGAAAAACACTGAATCCTATTTCATCCATTGGATTACTACTGTAACAGTACTAATCAGTAGTCTTGCAATGAAACTTAATACTCTTTACTTTGGGAATACAAAGCTACTGGTGAGAGACAGCATTCAAGGTGTTTGAAGTTGTCAAGCTTTGACATAGTGCCTCTTGCCTTTTTCCATAATGTGGATGTTTCTCTTCTCTTCTTTATTAGTGGATTGCATGAAGTGGATGATAATATAATTATTGACATTACTAAGCTGTCTGAAATACCCTTTATAGAGATCTTTTTCTAGCTTAGCAGGCAAGGGCTTATTTACTTCAGGAGACAATCAGTAGTCATATCACAGCTGTTTTGAAGCTATGAAGCTATGTAGCAAAGCATAAGCTCAGGTTAAAAGACATCAGTAACTTCAGAAAAGTGCTTCAGAATAAAAAAAGGGCATGTGGTGCATAGGTGGTTTTCTGAACTGCTCCACTTGACATAAGTGAGGTCAGGGCCTTTCAGCTCAAGCTGAAGACAGGGGAGATAAAAAGCAGCGAGTTACCACAATGGGAGGGTACAAGTGTTGTGAGGGAAAGGTACAAATCTGTCCCATCCTCAACAGACAGGAAATACAGGATTGATTACACTGTATGATTAAAGTTAAGCATGATCCTGGGAACTCTCCTAGACAGGAATGCTTTCTAGAGTTGTCCTTCAAGCACCTGTTCAAAGTAGCCATACCTTCCTGTGTTAGAAGACACCTTCCCAAAGCTCTTGTGGGAGTGAAAGATTACATATACTTACATTAGTACCTTTTGTGTTAAACTGGTGATCATACGTATTAAATCGATTTTCGCTAGGTACAGTTTATCTGATGTAATGCTACCCAATATCAGCCTACCATCTAGTAAGTAACAATTTTAGCGGTTTGTAGTACTAGTAAACTAGTACTTCGACCATGCAACTTTCCCTAGACAGGTGAAAAGTGGTGCTAAAATAATGTTTCTACAAATATATGATCAGTCAGAGCCCAGTCTGCATTTACTACTGGTACTTACAGTGGGTGACAACATTTGAATATTTATTGCATTGATATAAAAATATATCACGAACCTATCAAATATTGTAACACTGTAAAATCTTCAGAATAAGGGCTATGAAATGAAATTTTAGGGGCCTTGAGCTCTTTCTCTCCCATTACCAACTGCTCAGTCTTCAGCCCACCTGCTCTGTTTTTTAGACCTGTCTGCGGTAGTGCTGCAGCCCAGGCTGATACAGGGGCATGCTCCTCATTCAGGTCTCCAGAGCTATGGGGGCATGAAACATGGGTAGCTTAGATCCCTGTTTTTCTCTCTTCTCCACTGGAGCTGCCATCTGTTATCTCACCATGCCTCTGGGAGAGAAAAGTGAGGAAGAAATGAAAGATACATAGTGGGGACTCAGGGAAGAGGGCAAACGGGGAGTAATGGGAGCATCCCATCTACGGACATGGTTTAGTGGGTGACATTGGTGGTAGGGGAGTGGTTGGACTGGATGATCTTGGAGGTCTTTTCCAACCTTTATGATTCTATGATCTTTTGGTAGTGTGTCTATTTACAGCTGGGATACTGCTGGGACACTGGGTATAAATCACCCATCAGCAATATTTATTACTGTTGTTACAGAAGCAACACCACTGAAGTATGAGTTCTTACTTGATGCCATTTTGTTTGACAACAAGTTGAGAACACAAACTTCTGCATTTGGGGGGGGAGGGGGGGGGAGAGGACAGGACAGGACTGATGTTGAATTGCTGCAAACTTACTCAAATACAAAGAGACAAACAAGTTAATATGATTTTGTTTCCCATTGTGAACCTTTCTTGTTATCTTCTTTCTTGTCACACTACTGTCAAGTCTAATAGCATAGGCATCAACTTCTACTCTGAATTATCCTCAGAGTTTGTCTTGCTAATTTTTTCAGCAGTAAAATCTTCAATCACAGCTTGTCCAAGATACAATTAAGCAACACCCTGCTTTCTGGGTTGTGACAGATGTATTCCTGCACCACTCCTGTTCATTCATACTGTTGTAAAGGTTTGTGTAGTCTGTTGCCTATAGCAAATACTTTTTGCTCTCATTTATTCCTGTTTGTGTAAACTCATATTGTTGATTTTCACACCTTCAGGTTCCTACACAGCCCATCCCAACTCTGCCTCAGTATCTCTCCTTCCTAATAAGAAGTCAACACCCTTCTCTGACCACTGTCTTTTACAAGCAGGCAAAGCTTCTTTCTTACATTCTGATTCAAGTACCTTAGTGATTTTCTTACACTGCCGTTATGCCTAGGAGACTCCTGCCCAACTACCCACTGTGCTTCAGAACCCAAAAATCTCCTTTACTGTGACACTTGCAAATGTGCCAGTAGTCATCTGCTTTTTTTCTGCTGTTTGGCACACAGCTTGATAGGATCCTGCTCCATCACAGCAGCTCCCAGTTGCTATGATAACATTAATAGTAACATTAATAGTATAAGGACTGAATCAGCAAAAGGTATTTCATAGGAATAGACTTGTGTTCTTTCTGAAGGGTCCATATGCAAACAAAGCTTTGTCTCAATAATCACACATTAGAAAAGAAAAACAAAACAAAACAAACAAACAAACAAAAAAACCAACAAAGGTCTTTCAAACTCTTCTGTAGGTGCTCTGTATTTCTCACATAAGCTTGTTAAATCCCTATGAGTAAAAGGTATAAAGGATGAGTAGGCTTTCTGGTTCTGGCAGAATTAGCAGACTAACCCTTCACTCTTTGTGGGCAATGATTCTTCTTCACTGAAAGGAAGAGATCACTGGTAAAGCTGCTTTCAGAGATATTTAACTAGTGCCTCTTCCTACTAGCAGCATGGTCTTCAAGCTATTTCATAACACCTTTCCTCTCAAAGATTGATCATGCATGTATTAAGATACATCACTTCTAATCTTATCTGCTAGCAATTTACCTCACTTTCACTACTTATTACTGCCATTTTAAAGAGACTTTTTAAACAGTGGGAGACTCAAAATGATATTGTCTAAATAATACATCCAAATCTGTTGTTATGCATTTATAAATCTTAACTCTAAAGTAATAATAACAAATACTTCTATTGCCATTTATTCAGCGAAATGACTGTAAATTTCTTCACCAATGAAAGGTGAAGTGGCCAGCTGAAATGAGAACTGAGCAGCTAATGGAAGAACACTTCATTTAGGAATGTGAGGAAGTATTATATGCCAAGCACATCCTAAATTAAGTCTCATGGCAATGCAGAACTATGACTGCAAAGTCATAGTGTGTATATGAGTGGGAGTCAGCAAATAGATGTGATGGAAGCTCAAAGTTTCTCTTTAATCTTGTAATGTGTTCACTGGTATTTTATTTACAGAAGCAATTACTTCTGTCTATATATAGTTAGTTACTGTAATAGTTACTTTGCAAAAATAGCAACCAAGTTTTATGTGTCAACAGTATCCATTCACTGGAATCCTTGGAACTTTTTGTCAGAGAATGAATGATCTGCTATGGTGCAGGATAAAAAAGACAAATGCAAGTAACAAATCTGCCCATCTTCTAGGCCTGTTGTTCCTATCAAACAAAAATTGTTGCTGGGTTGCTGTTTCTTGAACTTAATATCATTGCTTTAGATTTAGCAAGGATGAGGCATTAAATATGTTTATGTTACCTCCAAAGTTTTGGCCTGGTGACAAAATCCTGTACAAACTTCAAACTGAACAGATTTTGTGACTGAGTCTGCAGGATGGACTGCAATGATTTGAAAGAACGGTCACTAGTATTTCCAATAAAACCACTTTTGAAGTATTTTAACAAAAACGAAGGCTGCCATACTAGTAAAAAGATGTATATGTTTTACAACCACAATCAGAAAGCAAGCTCTGACTTCACAAAGGGAAAGACATGCCATGGTCTAACATGGTCTTCTAATGGTAGCTGTTGGCTGCAGTCATCCATTCCAGAACTGCTGGATCTAAAGGAAAATATATATATGTGTGTATGTGTGTCTGTGTGCGCGTCTTCTGCCTTCCCTTCAGCAAAGAGTTGCATCCTTCTCGGTTCAGCCATAGAAACAGGCTAATCAATCTCCAGCCACATCTCTGCTGAAGACAGTGGAATTTCAGGCATGAGATAAAGGCCTTAAGTAACTTTTATTTTGATCTTTACAGTTATGTGGACTTGGACACATGTATAAGAGCCTTTTAAAATCTTTAGAATTTTAAAACACCAGCTTGCTTTTGAAGATGGGCAAGGAGGGGAAATGATGACTGAGAAATAAAGTTCTCTAAATGATCACTTGTGTCATGATATATATTACTAAGAATACATTCTGACTATATACAAACATTCTCATTTCAAAATTATCCACAGATTGCTTCTTAAGAACTGTTTAAGTATGTCTGTATAAACTATTCTGCCAATAAGTAACAGGCAAGAAGCAAACATAGCAAACAGATACTATTACTGTCTATATGCTGGAACTGCTCAAAATTTTCTGACAGGAGTTTTCCTGTAAAATCTGCACTTACTAAAATCTAAGACTCTTCTGTGCTAATATCTGAGCATCTCATAGTCATTATTTACTTTCGTACACCCCTTTGGAAAACATTATCGGTAACCCATTTTACTGATGAGGAACCGATGCACAGAAAAAACAAATCTTCGAGGTCACACAGGGCATGTGTAGTAGAAGAGGAAATTGAATCTGAGATTCAGATTAATGTTCCCTAGACCAAAGCCCTTTTCATATCTTGCTGAAAGCATCTGATCAATTTGTAAGCACTTAACTGCTGTTCGAACAGATGGGAATAATGCACACATTTTGAGGCCACTCTACTTGGCAACATCTCCTGTTTTCAGAAGAGATGGATTTATTCTGACCATAATGAGACACATGGCCTTGTGGCTGTTGAAGGTCCCGGCCTGGGTGCTTCTACAGAGTCAATAAAGGAAACTGAGACTCTGATTTGTCTCTGAAACTTCCTAGTCCCATGTACAGAGAACTTACAGGCAAACACATATAGAAAAATGCATAGGGTAAAATAAACAGGATAAAGGCTTTTATATGGTAATATTACAGGAATAATGGGTTTTGCTATTTCAGTGGGCTGACTTTAAGGGAAGTACTTTAGTTAAAAAAAAAAAAGTTTACTATAATCTTAAGCATGTTTATTTACTGAAATCAGAACTGACTTCTACAGAAGTAGAATTGCCCTCTAGCAATCACTAAGCCATTGTTTACTTCTGATTCTGAAGAGACTGTCTCCTTTGAATTAGATGTGTGTGGTAACCCTGGGACAACAGCCTATACTTCAGTCTAAACATCCTTTCATATCCCTTACCTTCCTTCAAAGACTTCTTTTTTCTATTCCTTTAGATATATAGTCTCAATGTATTACCATGTAATGGAGCTTCAGGAGTAATTCTGCAAAACAGTTGCCAGGATCAATCAGCAGAAGAGCCACACTATCTTACTCAGTGCAGCTGTACAGTTAATAGATCATGTATGGAATACCAATGGGTTTTGAAGATGCAAGATATGGTTCTGTACCTTTGCACAAATCACTTATTTTGCCTGTGCTTGCATGCTCCAAAATGGAAATGAGGTTGTGAGGAGAAATACCAGTGCTTTTCGAAACAATTCATAAGCTTTTCAAACACACTCTGACAATAGGTATTTCTGCTCATATGCAGCCAGTTTGGTATTTCTGACTGGCTGCACATGTGCACAAGGACTCCATATCATATGGACCATGCATTTGGCCTCATCCACACATAAATCAGAGCTGTTGGAAACACGTAGAGAGCAACTACATAGCAATGGCCTGTAGATTCAGTGTATCTGGAGTTGTACTAAGGAAGCTGGTCACAGTGTCTTCTTCAAAGTGGTACTTAGGATCTGAACATGGAGGACCCCCATTTTGAGATGGCAACATGATAAATACATAGAAGACTGGGAGGCATTCATATTTATATTGGGTTTACATGACAAGGGTTTGGTAGCAGGGCCTGCAGGGGTGGCCTCTGTGAGAAGATTCTAAGGACCAGTTTCAGATGGCTCCAAAGGGACCCGCCACTGGCCAGAGCCGAGCCAGTGAGTGATGTTGTTTGCGCCTCTGTGAGAGCAGATTTAAGAAAAGGAAAAACAAACAAACAAACAAACAAACTGCTGCACAACAGCAGCTGGGAGAGCAAGGAGTGAGAACCAGCCCTGCAGACCCCAGGGTGAGTGCAGCAGGAGGGCAGGAGGTGCTCCAGGCAGGCAGCACAAGTTCCCCTGCGGCCCGTGGAGAGGCCCCTGGTGGAGCAGGCTGTCCCCCTGCAGCCCATGGGTCCCACATGGAGCAGATCTCCACGCTGCAGCCCATGGAGGATCCCCTGGTGGAGCAGGTGGATGTGGCCTGGAGAAGGCTGCGGCCCATGGAGAGCCCCCGCAGGAGCAGGCCCCGGGCCGGAGCTGCAGCCCGTGGAGAGGAGCCCACGCAGGAGCAGGGGGTCTGGGGGGAGCTGCCGCCCACCCGTGGGGGACCCGTGCTGGAGCAGTTTGCTCCTGACGGATGGACCCCATGGTATGAAGCTGTGTTGGGGGGCAGCCCCCGGGCAGCCCCCGCAGGCTCAGTTCGGGAAGGACGGCATCCCGTGGGAGGGACCCCACGTGGAGCAGGGGCAGAGAGTGACCCTGAAGGAGCAGCAGAGATGAAGTACTATAGACTGAACACAACCCCCATTCTCCATTCCCATGAGCTGCTCAGTGGGAGGAGGTGGAAGAGGGTGGATGGGGGGAAGGTGTTTTTACTTTGCTTTTAGTTTTCACTGGCCTAGTCTGCTAGTGAAAAGCAATAAATTATATTAATCTTCCTATGCTGTGTCTGTTTTGCCCATGATGATAATTGGTGAGTGATCTCCTGGTCCCTTGAGCCCTTTCCATTGTATTTTCTCCCCCTTTTCCTGTGAAGAGAGGGAATGAGAGAGCGGCTGTGGTGGAGTTCATCTGTTCAGCAGGGTAAAGCCACCACAATATTTTGCATCAGTGGGGGTTGTATGTTAGTATAATATGTTAGTATCCTGGATAGGCAAGGCGTAGGGTAAAGTCAAGGTCTAACTATCCAGCTAAAGAAATAAGCTTACAGTAGTGGTGAAGGTAACACTAACATGGAGCTTTCATTTACAAGTACGCACTAACACATGCCAAATAAAGCTAGCAGCGCCTTGTCTGGCTGGCAAGTAGAAAATATGAATACAGTGAAAATTATTTCCTGACAGATCCCGGATTTTGCTGATAGACATTACCAGTCCCAAATCTAACAGCTACTTAATACAGATCACCCATATCACTGCTAGACACACGATAGTGTTTAGGAGTCAGTCACAGATGAGTATACCATCACACTGTATTTTTTTACAGGCAGTCAGATGGCCTATCTCCCAGAGACATTTCAATACAAACATAAGACAGGAAGGAACAGAAGAAAACAAAAACAGATGGGGATTACAAAAGCATTTTGAGAGTATATTGGCAGGGTGGACAGCGGGCTCAATTACTCCACACCATGTTCTTCTAGGCCTTGAATACAAAGAGAAATTGAGGAGGTTTTGAAGAAGAGCATATTTTGGGCAGATGCTTTTATGTCTGCATTGCTTGCAAGAGGCCTTTGCTAATTAATTGGGAAATTACTGCTTTTTCCTTCTGCAAGGCTACACAAACAGGTGCAGACAGATGCAAGAAAGCTCTGCTCATGCTCTGAGTTTCCCAGACATAAGCTAGCTTCTGTCTGGAAGATGTAGAGTCATGTTAATGTGGCACCATGCCCAAACTAACATACCCTGCTTCTCAGCAGTGCTTATTAGCTGAGGTTCATGCACTTATCTCACTTCTGGACTGGGGCCTTCCTGTGTCTGACAAGCTAAGGGCACAGGCAGAATTCTCATGTCTGTCTGGCCTTCCCTGTGTGCAGACACTTCTATATCATGACATTCTGCTACCTTTTGGTAAGAAACAGATTGTTAAAAATGACCAATTCTCTTCTCCCAGTTGTACTCCTAAGGAAATTTTTGTCAGTCTGCCAAGATGATAACAAAACACACGAACATCTCATGGTTCAGCTCACATCATCACCAAAGCAGCAGTAATGGCTGCGAGAGAAGCTAACTCAGGAGCTGCCAAAGTGCTGAGGTAGGAAACAGAAGTATGGATGACATTCTTTATGAAGCCTGAGAACAGACCATACAACCCTCAGCATGTTCCTGCAGCCTAGCCAAGAACCAGGTTGCACTCTCATACCGTAAGTAATCCAGCATCTGCCCCCAGTGGCCGATTTTTGGGAACAGTGTGAAGGACTGGATTTCCTCCAGTTGTCAAGGAGAGAGAAAGGTCCAGTGCATAACCCTATTGGTTCACCTGCCCTCCTGAAATTTCAGGTGGCACGATTTTTACAGTTCCCAGAAAAAGAGAAAGAAATGCAGCTATGCTGGGTTTCTTCCCACTGAACACTGTTAGGACCCACAATCCATCATTCCTACACTAAGATGACAAATTTCACTGGTTTTATATTGAACTACAGCTACTGTGAAAAAGATACTGGATTCAAGCCCCATTGGTAATACAAGATATGAGGCAAGTGCACACAGTTTAGCTATTACCTTTCTGTCTGGCTCAAGAAATTTCATTCAGCCATATGAAAATGCTACTGAGACTGAAAAACAAAGGACTCGGTGTGTGGGAAAGGTACACAATTCATATTGCTCCTAAGATTTTAATTTCATCTCCCTGTGGTTATTTCACTACATTATTTTCATATTTTTCGATGGGATGCCTACCTTCACTGGAAAATATTTGCACAATGTAGCAAAGTTTAGAACAAAGTAGCTCTAAGTATGCATTTTTGTTTGGCTTTGAAGCCTAAATAATATTCTTTAAACACAACTTAAAAAAACAACAACACGAGGCATATATATCTGTAAAATAACATTTACACTAATACACAGATGAAGGATTTTACTGTGGATATACCCAGAGTGTCTTTTGCAAGCAAGTATAAATGTATTTTGTCCACCCTCCAGACTGCTAGGAGGCCATAACGGCATAAAGCTACAGCTCACAAGCTCTTCATTAGCAGGCTCTACTAGTTCAGGTTAATTGATGCACCAGCAGTGGCTGTATGGCTTCTGGCCAGCGCAGAGCACAGATGGATCTTTGCTGGTAAATGACCACATACCCTTACCTCCTAGTGAAGAATTTTTGAGCCCAATCTTGAGAAAGCATTCTATATGGGGCAATACTGGAACAGACTGACACTTAAGTCCTTATGAAACCAGAGGGCTAATCAATGCTTGAACTTGGTTATATGCTTTAATCTGCTTATTATTATTATTATTATTTATTTATTTTTTTAGTATTTCGCTGTCCTGAATAAACATAAGTATGTGCTTTTCTCAGTGGAACTCTAAAAACATTAACATACAGCAGTTCAGACAATGATTTACTGGTGTCAAGTCTAACCCTTATCAAAAAACAATAACACAAAGAACAGGCATTACATGTGGGACATGCAAAGCTGTTTCACTTAGTAACTATATTGCATTGCATTTGAAAGTAAATCCTGTGCATTTATGAGAAGAAAAAAAGCCTCATATGATTTTATTCAAAATAATTCAAATTAGGGAGTCTCAAATTTTATATACTTAATTTGAATATACAACTGCTCAGTTCTTTTGAAGTGAACTCTGAAATAATTGGGTAAATGCCTTTTTAGAAGTTTAGAGAAATGTCAGTCTTAATCTTTTGCAGCAGGGGTCACTATAAACGAATCTACAAAAATCTGACAGTATAGAATACATGTACCAGAACAGATAGTAAAATTACTGATTATAGATAAGGAACAGTGTCACTGTAGGTGAGCATGAGAAAAAATCCAAACATTTTTATACAGGTAATTTCCCTAAAATCAGCAGTACAGACTTAGCTCTTCCTTACAAGGATGGTGACCTAATTCCAAACTATTAACAGAAGAGAAACAAAGTTGACTCCATGATATTTACTCAGACACAGGAATTTTAATGCAGTGCATCAAAGGAGTCAGATGACACCAGCAGTATTTTTATATAATGCACAAAGTTTCACTGAAAATATTATCAAATATAATCAGACCAAGTATTTAAATATGATTTCAAACCTTTTTATAATCACAACCTTTTCTCCTTATTTGCACAGTGCGCTGGGTTCTTATATTTGAAGGTTGTTTCCAGATTGGTATGAGAGCAGCATCTGATCTGAAACACAAAACAAACAAACAAATAAACAAAAACAGAAATTTACCTATTATAAATAAAGATATTTGAGCTGAATAACTGTCTGAATATCTAACATGATTTCGTATGTATGACATTAGCTGGCTAGATTACAAGAGTTTAGTCTTAGCAATGGATATTTCCATAATATGAGACTAAACTACTCTTTGTACAGTACTTACTAGGACAAAAATTTCAATTGAATCAGTCTGAGCCTGCAAACACTTATATACTTGATTACCTTTAAACATGTGAACAGTCCTACTGAGGTCTATGAGTCAGATCCTCGACTTTTGTAAATCATAGGCCCTATTTAAACCAACAGAGCTATGACAGTTTATATCAGCTGAAGATCTGGCATCACAGATATAATCCCATGCATAAAGACATGTATGTGCACAATTCTCTCTCTGGTCCCCTGAAAGCTGTAGAGGTCAGGTAAATTTCATGGAAAGACAGAGGCTGCATTGAACATTACTGTGGTTAAAGTAATTCCAGACCGTTAAACACACATTTATTATAAAGTCAAGATGAAAAATTATGAATTATTTAAGTTTATTACACCTTAGTTATATTTAAGATGTTACCATTCCAAGACTTGAGGACAGCTAGCTGGTAGTTATGACCACAAGTTACAAATATTTATGATACAAAGCAGAAGACCTTTTACGGTAATGGAAGCATGAAAGGCAGTTTCGTTGTAACAGCCTGCTTACTCCACTCTTATAGCGAGGACTCCAGACAACCAGCACCCATTAACCTTTACGTAAGAGACAGACTTCACAAGCATGCTGCTGAAAGTTCATTTAGGAGACATAGATGTAATAGGAATAAATATGGAGATCACTAGGAAGCATAACTTAATCTGAAACTTAATTACAGAATACTGACACTGACAGTATTTTCAGCACTAGAGTGCAAATGTTTGCAGTGTAGTTATAAGGGGAAATAATGCAGGTTCTAGTCTGCATGAGGTAAAGGAACACAAACGTCCAATTTATACTTGGATCCACATATTTTTTATCTTTCCAGTGGGCTGTGAGAAAGAGCATGTATTTATTTCTATGTCTTCTGTGCTTGCCCTTGACATGGTATCTCAGTGTCACACAAATATGCTTTCTGCTTCCCAATACCCCTGCGAAAAATAACTAACCTTACCTCAGAGAAAGAGAAAAGATGCATCGTATCACTGAGGTTCTGATCCAAAGCCTACCAACAGCAGTGGAAACGTTTCCAATAGCTTCCAAACTCCTGTCAGCCAGGAACTGAACCTAGACGTTTTTGCGTCTCCACTCTGTTATTAGCTTAGATGAAAGGCCAGGGCATCTTTCATATTGCAGCAGGTGCTGGCCCACTGGCTCCACAGCACCAGCCCTTGCCCCAGCAGTGTGCCCAGGTGGCCAAGAAGGACAACGGCATCCTGGCTTGCATCAGGAAATAATATAGCCAGCAGGAGCAGGGAGGTGATCGTCCCCCTGTTCTCAGCTCTGGTGAGGCTGCACCTTGAGTACTGTGTTCAGTTTTGGGCCCCTCAGTACAAGAAGGACATTGAGGCCCTGGAGTGTGTCCAGAGAAGGGCTACGAAGCTGGTGAAGGGCCTGGGACACAAGTCCTGTGAGGAGCGGCTGAGGGAACTGGGGTTGTTTAATCTGAAGAAGAGGAGGCTCAGGGGAGACCTTATTGCTCTCTACAACTACCTGAAAGGAAGGTGTGGGGAGCTGGGGGTCGGCCTCTTCTCACAGGTAACTAGTGATAGGACTAGAGGGAATGGCCTCAAGTTGTGCCAGGGGAGGTTCAGGTTGGAAATGAGGAGACATTTCTTCTCAGAAGGAGCAGTCAGACATCGGAAGGGGTTGCCCAGGGAAGTGGTGGAGTCACCGTCCCTGGGGGTGTTCAAGGCAAGGTTGGACGTGGTGCTTAGGGACATGGTTTAGTGGGTGACATTGGTGGTAGGGGGATGGTTGGACCAGATGGTCTTGGAGGGCTTTTCCAACCTAATGATTCTGTGATTCTGTGTCACACGCCGGCTGCCGCTGATACAAAACCGAGAGAAGCGCTTCCAGCCGCTCTCCCCAACCTGCCCCGCGTCGCCACAGCAGCCAGCCCCCCCACCCCCTCAGCGCCCGGGCCCCGCGGCGCCCAGCGCCACCTGGCGGCGGCGGGGGCCTCGCCGGCCGCGGGGGACGCCTTGGGGCAGGCAGGGGCTGGGCGGGCACCGCCACCCGGGCGGCCGGAGGAGCCCGGGGCTGAGCGGGGCGGAGCGGGGCTGAGGGCGGGGGCCGGGGCCGCTCCGCCCCGCTCGGTGCCCGCTTCCTGCAGCGCGGCGCGGCCGCCGCTTCCTGCTCCTCCCCGCGGCGGGGCGGCTCGGCTCGGCACGGCCGGGGTTGACCTGGCGGCCCGTTCAAACTCGGCGGCAGGGGGGCGAAGCCTGGGGGCGCCTCCCGGCCCTCGCCGTGCGCGGGTGAGCGGGGCAGGGCAGGGCTGCTTGGCGGCGGAGGGGAGCGGGCCCCGGCGCCCTTCGGGGCGGGGGGCTTCCTTTTGTTCCGCTCTCCCGGGTGGAAACGGGGGGCGTTTTCTGGAGGAGCCGAGCCCCGCGGGTAAGCGGGAGGTGGCTGCTGCCGCGGCCCCGGGCGGTGCTGCCGGGGTCTGCGGGGACAGCGGGGCGCCGGCAGGCCCAGGGGACGCGCAGCGGGTGCCCGCGGCTCGGTCCCGCTCCGGGCCCGGCAGCCGTGGTCTGGCTGCAGCGCATCGCGGCAGCGAGCCATGCTATCTCAGCTCCCCACGTGCCGCCCAGGATCCCAAAATGAGCGTCACCTTCATGGCCAAACGTGCTGCGGCTGTTACCATGCAGGGGAGGTCTTCGTTGTCCCTCAGAAAGAAACCCGTTAAATCAGACCCAGTGGGAGCGTTGGGGCTGGTTTGCTGGGCCGGAGGAAACTGGCCACACGTCATCCGGCAGCCGTGCTGGCTCAGAAGCCCCTTGCCCTTGCGGTAACACCATCTGTTCCCATAGGTGGTCCGAGATAAGCACATGGAAGAGAAGTACACGGAGAGCGCTGCCCTGTCCCTTGCAGTGCACAGCCCCTCTGGCAGCGCCCCATGGTGCAGGTGGCTCCTTTGGTCCAGCCCAAGCATCGGATGTAGGACCACGTCTGGGCAGCAAGGAGTGCGCCCAGGGTGCGGCCTTGGCGTGCTGCAGTGGGGGTGGTGCTTCGGAGGTCGGGCTACGTGATCCTAGAGGTCTTTTCCAACCTAAATGATTCGGTGATTCTGCACTATCTACCTTTTCCTTGATGAGTAGTGCTGGGGCCGTTCTGCTGTACGTACGCACCCTACGTGCCTGCCCCTTTGTTTCTGGCTGCAACTTTCCAGTTAGCGCAGGAGTCCCCTGACTGGTATCTGACTCCTTTCTCAGGTAGTCCTGACTGGCAGTTGTGTAAGAAAAGAAAGTTGGAAATCTAGTGCACTAGCTTTTCCCAGCAAAAGTGTCTGGGAGTTGGCCAAGTTTTTAGCCGCAAGTAAGTTGGTTTTATATTTTTCAAGTGCAACTTAGTTGTTACAGATGACAAAAATCTTATGGAGCAGTAATTTCAGTACAAGTCCCTGCCATTGGTCTGTGTAGCATTTTCTCCTCTATGCTGCTTGACAGGATGCTCACACTTTGATTTTGTCTTAGTTCTGGCATGCACTGGAAGTGTCTTAAAATGACAAGCAAAATCAAACTGTTAAAAGCCTACATATAGTTATTAGAGTGGGCCATTCTGCTGTTGCTAATAATGGTCTGAAATCCACTTGTCATGTGGGAACCGTAGTGCTTTTTATGTCCTGCCCCAGATGCTTGATGTTATAATAAACTGTTGGTTGGCTAGGACTGTGTGATATTAGGAAAAGCTAAAATGCAAAATTTTATTATCCTTGCTATTTTCTTACAAAAGCAGAGGCTGCAGAGCAGTGATTGAGGAGCTTCCTACATAGACAGATTTCCTTTCTGGAAGGAACGCGTTACTTGAAGTTAATGGGAAAAAGAGCTTTAGAAGTTTCTGTGTCCTTTTCTGCTAGAGGATTTTTTGCAGTTACTGAAATGAAATAAAATTGCAATGTGTGTGTTTTGGTGGTTAGTTTTTTTTTTTGTTGTTGTTTTATTTTTTTTAATGTGCCTTCGGGTAGAAAAAACTCTTCGTGTGAGTTGTAAGGTGCAGCTGCCTTTGTTGATCTTCAGATCTATGTTTCTCTTTTTTCTTTATGAGGATTTATGTGACTTAATGTAGCAAGGTTGTGAGATTTAAACTTACCATAATGACGTTTGCTTGATCATATTGTAGAGGCATAATATTTTCTATAACTTTAAACTGTTGTTATTTTTTCCTAGTGTGCACTGTAGAAGATTACACAGTTTGTTAGGATCAGTGGAGCAGTTTCTAATTTTGAAAATTTTTGGTCTAGTCATTGAATTACGTAGCCTTGTGGTAGTTGTGGGTTTTGTTGGAGTTCTTGGAGGATGGTGGGGTTAAAAGAGTTTTTGTTTGTTTGTTTATGTTTATTTTTCTTCTAATTACATTTGTTTTCAGGACTTTAAAAACTTCTGCTTCTGCAAGTAGTTGCTTATGCCAAAGTAGTTGCTTATGAAATTAACTTTTAATAGGTTGTATCTTTGCATGAATAGAGAGGATGAAGAGAATATCATCCTTCTAAAGTCTCTAAATGAAACTTGGTTTGCTCTTTAACGTAATAAGGCCCTTAAAGTCCTAATCTTCTTACGCTCCACACGCTGCCTAGAACTCAGATGTGTGAAGAGAGAACAGCAGAATGATTACTTCCTTGCTGTATGTTTTGTGCAAACTGGTATTAAGATTCAGTGAAGTGTAACAAGAGCTACGCCATCACTTCTCTTTGGTCCTGGTGTGGCCCAACATCCAACTACACTCACCATATTTTAATGAGTAGTTGTCTGCCAGGGAGAAGTGTACAGCCACTGGGATAGTTCAGATGCATTATGGAGTTTGCATTGGATGGAGAGAATAAAAGTGTTGGAAGCAAGAGAATTGGTAACAAAACTGCTTGGAGAGTAGACCTGGGAAATATATTTACCTACAATAGCAATTATTTAAATAGATTCAAGCCTTCCTCATCGGACAGCGTAATAATTCTGCAAAGTCTTCTTTCTTTTTTATGTGGGGAGTACTTTTGAAGAATGTCCTGAAATGTTTTTGTTTTTCTTTTGTGGAGAAGAAAGCCTCTAGTGATTATTGAGTGTGTAAAGCAGAGAGAATTTGGGTGTTTCTAGCAGAGAAGTTTCATGCTGCCTTCTGTCACTTGTGAGGCGGATGAGCCGAAGAGTTTTAATTCCCTTGAAGAGGGGAAAAGGTTCTGTGTTAAGGTTTCAGCCTATTGCACAGATGCAGATTATTATATGTGGACAGATCTGAAATGAAATGAGTTGAGAGCTGCTTGTGCAAGGCAGAAGTTTCAAGCTCCTAACTCCTGTTGCCTCTCGTAGAAGTGAAAATACTGTTGGCAAGATGACTGTTAAGATCTTGTTTTCTCAAGGAACAGCCTTTTTAATTACTACAAAATTTCTGGCAAATACACACAATAAGAAAAAGCAATGTACTAGCAAACATCACTTGGACGTTTACTGGCTTTGGCTGCTAGGAGAGCTTCTAGAACAGAGGTGTAGGAGTTGAATACACCGAATGGCAAGCCAGTGAAATCCTACACAGGGTGGTTAGATAGTTGTGCACATCACTGCGTGCTGCATGTTTAGGTTCTTCAGGTGCTAAGTGCAGGGGACACCAGTAATCCAGGCACTGCGACCACTTGCCATAAGGTACAGCAACACTGAACAGAGACACAGGTGGGGATAAAAAAGGTTCGTTCAGACTTCTCTCTGGTATAAATTCAGTACTCTTCATTTTTCAAGAAGCAGTCAGCCTTGTAGTTGGCTCTTCTACAGCTGTGGAGTTTTCTGGATTCGGGAAAGGGGCACAGTTCTGTGTAAGCTGTAGTTTATTTTCTTGGGGTAGAAACCAGGCCTTGCCTACGCTTAGCTGGGAGCATGGTTACCTGGAGGCTACAGAGAAGGAAGTGGTAAAGGAAGTTTTGCCACTGAGGGCAGTCCATCTGAAAAATATGAGTGGCCAGCTTCACCCTGGTTTGATCCCAGTATGCTGTGGGATGAATAACGTCTTTCCTAGCTCACTCAACATTGGAGGGAG
The DNA here is from genome assembly GCF_040182565.1 of Anser cygnoides. Lineage (NCBI taxonomy): Eukaryota > Metazoa > Chordata > Aves > Anseriformes > Anatidae > Anser > Anser cygnoides. The sequence continues at coordinate 29,453,896 of NC_089875.1, read as the reverse complement.
GAGTGTCTTTTTGCTTCTCTTGACAAGTCTCCTTCACGAAACACAGGGAATTGTATCCAAGTAGAAGCGGAGCACAGAGCAGGCAGTAGCCTATGAGTGCTTTGTCGTGTAGTCAGTGCAATGAGCATTTTAGACGCCCCTCGTGAAGCGTATCTGTGCTTGCCTCTTTCTTGCGTCTTCCTGCCTCACTTCAGGGATTGTCTTTTAAGTTAAAAAATAAAAATTTTGTAATATTTGTTCATCATCACCAATGGCATTTAGACTCGTTGCTTTTTCATCCTCTTCCCTGCCTCCCCCTGCAGTGAATCACAGAAGAACTGTTTTTCTTAGTCATTAACTGTAGGTGTTAGCACACCCTAGTGCAGGCAGCTCAGGAGGAAAATTTAGCAGACAACTGTCTGGCAATTGGAATCAAATCAGAAGTGTGTTTGTGGACTTGAATCAAAAAAAGGATTCTTTGTATACAAAAAGAATATAGGTAGCAACTGCAAGATTCCTGTTCTGAGTACAGTTAGTTCAGGACATATGTTTATTAGAAGGGGAGGTGGTTGTGACTGGACCTCACCTCGCAGTGAAATATCCAGATTATTTTTATTTTTACTTTGTGATACCCCATGTTTGATAATCATTTTGCAGATGCTCTTGGCTTTTATTTGGAGTTGTAGGATTCATTTTGGCTCATTTCAGCTTCTGACCATGGCTTGTCTGCTCACAGAGAGTTATTTGGAAATAAGTGTGCTTTATATTGATCTCTTACCTTAGTCCAAATTAACTTTGAGTGCATGTACCAACACCTTCAGGAGCAAGTTACTGCTCTTCTCAGAAAAATCTAGTGGATAATCAGTGCTTCAACTTTAATTATATTATTAATCTAGCTGAGGCCAGTCCCATCTTGCTACGTGCATTTAAGAGCTGACATCGCATTATTGATGAGTGGGGCAAAGGAGAGGTTCTGTGCTAAGCTGATCACCTGGATCTGCCACGTGTATTCAGTACTTCTCCATCTTTGTTAAGGACTGCAGCAAACATAAAAAAGATGGTCTAATTATTTTTAAGCAGAAAATCCAAGAAATCAAAAGGGAAAAATAAACAAACAACATCAAACTTTTCCATAGAACATATTACTTCCTATTCTATTTCATGCTTTCCTGTGCCTTTTCTATATTTGCTGCCTGGTAATTCTGCTTCATTTAGTGCATTGGATGAAGACGAGTGGAGTCAGATTTAAGAATGCAGGAGAAGATGCTAATATGTTTGTGGAAAATGTCTGGCTTTGTAAAACAAGGAGCTTTTTTCCTGTTGTGCTCATAGAAAGAGTTAAATCAGTCACCAATGTCGAACAGCAGGAGGTAGAATTAAATTCATAGAGTAAGCTTTACTTTTGCTCTGCCCTTGCTTAGTGTAACAGTACAAAATTTGAGATGTTTTGAGACCCAGCTCTCGGCCACTTGAGGGGAGAGGGAAATACTCTTCAGGCTCTCCAGATGATGCTTTCATTTTAGTGGGGCTTTTGGGTAAGCCCGAGAACTACCACAGTAGTGTGCTCAGTGACCAAAACTGGTAGGGAAGTCTAGAGAGTAGTGTTATCTAAGGGGAATGCTGACCTTAGGTGAGTGAACAGATTTGTTGGCTTTTGCCTTTTTCTTTTCTGTGGTGAAGGGATAATTATGAAAAAGCTGATTAGACTGTTTGAAAACTGATTACTGGCTTCCAGAATTACCTGGAATACTAAAAAATACTGGTTGGACTAGCTAAAGAAGTATGACCGATAATGATATTTAAGCTGAATACCTAGTTTGGAAATGGAAAGAACTGTGAAATTTGACCATTTGAAAGGTGTCCCAGTGCCTGCAAAAGAGATCAGAGATCTATCTGACTCAGGTGCTACCTAATTGTGGAAATCTTGGTGTTGCAGATATGAATAATGTTTTTTGATTCTCCCATTCACAGAGTGAAGTACAGTATAAAATGGAAACATTATTTTCATGCCTCTGAGGCAACAAGAATAAATCTATAACTAACTCAGGACTATGATGATGACCATTCAGCTGTAAAGAGCGAAGGAAAACTGAGAAACAAAGTGTCTGGGTGAAGTTGCAGGTGTCTCGAAAGTCCAGGTGAAGAATAGTCACCCGAGAAGCTAATAAGGTAATAAGGTAACTTTTTTTTTGTGTATATTCTGTGGAGATCTGTTTTTCTGTTATAGGCATGTTCTGACTGTTCACCTGATAGGATTGCAGTCAATGGAGCAGTACAGGAGAGCTGACCTGTTACTGACCATGGCATTTGCTCCAGGTTTTTATTTTGCAAGTAAGCTTATAGCTAGTGCTATTTGATGTGGGCCTCCAATAGTCATTCTTCTACTATGGTACTGACAACTGTCACTTAAGTAAATTCTGGATTTGCTTTACAAGGAAAACAAACAGCTCTTTCAGAATCATTGATTTTAATACGCATACAAGCAACAACTGGTCTTCAGAGATGAAATTCTAGATCTAAATGGAAAATCTTGCAATACTGTTCACATCAAAAACATATGCTAGCTCACATTGTTGGATTTTAATTTTATTTTCTGTATTTCTTAGAAGACTGATGGAGAAAAGACTGGCACAGTACGCAATTGACACACAGTAATATGTCTGGGAACCAGTATTCCTTCTGCTAGGATAGCTTTACATGCAGCTGGAATAGTTACCTCCAACTGAGTACAAAAATAATTGGAGTCTTTAGTGCTGGTTTGTCTGTGGGCTAAATTGAAAAGATTGTTGAATGTCTGCTGCTGTGGCCTAAATTCTTGGATACTAAGAAATCTAAACTTTCTCTGGAGGAAATTTTTGTGATTGGTGAAGACATTATGAGGACACACTTGGCAGTGAGTTAAAGGGCTCAATGAGAAACTGTAACTTTAACCAAATGTTCTGTTTCTTTCTTCTCTACTCTGTTTCAGATGACATCTCTACCAAGGAGGGTAAAATCTCAATCCAAAGCCCTTATATCAGAAGATGATGAACTATCTCCATTTCTTAATTCGTAAGATTACTGTTTCCATGGTGGCTTTTTTTTTTTCATTTATGTATGGTATATATTTTTGGCATATATGTCACAACAGTTTTCTTAAAGATTTGTGCTAAGCTTGAGTGGTAGCACAAGAACAACACAATTTCTGAGAGGTTTATTAAAAATTATTAGTGCACACAATTTCTAAATTGTAAAACACAAACTACCTTTGCTGCTTCATGCTCACAATGAAATTAGAGTGAAACTGAGTTGCCAGTTGTTGAAACAGACTCAAATGTGTGTGCATGCCAGTGATGAGCCTCAGGAAAGCTCGGTAAATTGTTCCAGCCGTTAGCTCTGCAACAGGAAAGACCTGTGTTTTTTAAGTGTGACTGTCTTTCTATTTATTTGTCCTGTTTGTTTCTTTTTGTGTCAGAAAACACTCATTGGCTTGCTTTTCATTCTTCTCACAAGCATTATTGTTTACTTGTTTGTTTTTCAGGAGCTCTGAATCAGAAGAGGAAGAAGAGGAGTGGGAGCCAAAAAGCAAAGTTGCCAAGAGACCTCGATTGACAAAGAAAAATGAGGCAAAATCTAAAAAACTTGCTGCTCCACGATCAGCTGTGGCCAGGAAAAAGGTCAAAAAGATAGCAATAAAAGAAGAATTGGTGAGTATCCGTAAGCAAGAGACAAGTACTATGGAGGGCAAGTAACCTAAGTAGAATTTGTCCAATGGTGGTTCACTCAGTTGCATGACTGAGTGATCAGCTCATCTGATTCAAATGTTACCATAAAGATTAAGTAGATTTGATAAATATGGCTTTCTTGTGTATTTAACTGTCCCAGATCTAAGGACTCTTCCTTAAAAATTTTAGCCAGTGATTATTGATAGGGTTTTCCATGAAGATCTCTTTCAACAACAAAAATACATAAAAATCACTGTTTTTTCAGTAATGAAAAATAAACACCATAATGCCTCTGGTTTGTGTGTTACTCCTTTGATGTCTTCTACATTTTCACCAGCTCAGTACCACATCAAAAATAAGTCCTGTTTCCTTATGTTTCCTTGCACAGTTGTTCAACCCAGTAAAGTTTATTATGATGAATCTGTGATATATTGCTATCAGTAGTTAGTTGTCTTTTGTCAAAGATTAGCATGAGAGGTTAGGTCATGACAGGAGCCAGTACTTCTAGTTTATATTAATGTTTCTGAATATTTTGATATACGTGGCATATTGAGAAATAAATGCTTGGACTCTGAAGGTGATCTCTGGGGAAATTCAGGAAAGAACATGTGGCTTGTCCAAAGTTAAGCAATAGCAGACCAAATCTCAGTTCCAGTTCCCATTTTGCACCTAATACCTAATTGGAAGTGTGCTTCCATGCAATGCTGCGCCCAGTTTTGTTCAGATTAGTGGAGGTAAGGACTGTAGGTTGATATCTTCTGAATGAGAGCCCAACTTAAATCTTTCTGGGATAATTTAATTTGATCTTTCTTTTAAATTGTGGGTCTGGTTGGTATGTTTATCCTTTTATTTCCTACACACAAGAAATATTTCAGGTTACTTGATGTCTGGCTTGGCATTTCCCTGCCAGATGGAGACTTCTCTGGGGAAAATGATGTCTGGTTTCAAGTTTTCCATGGTTTTAATTGAAATGTGGTTGAGCCAGTTTATAAGTCAATGCTTAATATGGTTTCAATGTCTTTTTGGTAGGATCTATCCTTGCCTATTGCTCCTGCAGAAGATAATAGGGTGCAACTTCTAAAACCTAAGAAAGAAGATGTAGGCACTGAATTGAAAACTTTAGATCAAATGCCAGTAGTGCCTAAAAAAATGGAAGCAAATTCATTCCAAGGGATGAACGTAAAGAGTTCAGAGAGTGATGAAAAACCGTCAACAAGTGCTCCTATAGTGGGAAATGAAGCGAAACATGAGAAATCTGAGGAGGATTTTGCATTTGATGAACCACCTTTTAAAAAGATTAAATCGACTACATCTCCTGAAGGAAAGCCGGTAAAAAATCTAGGAGGCAACAAAGTAAAAGAAGAATGTGAAATGAACTGGGATATTGTACAGGTATGAGATCTTTTCCTTTTCTTAGGTGTCAATGAAATCATTTCCTACATAATTTGCACTTAGACTCTAACATACAATTTGAATCCTCTTGGCATCAGTTGGAATGTCAGAGTCATTGTGCTGTTAAGTACTCATTTAACCTCTGATTAAATTGTCATAATATATGTATAAATATAAATGTTGGTTGATAACCGTTAAAAGTTCAAACCTTAACATTATTCTAACATCTGTGACTTACACAGCCCTTAGTATAAAGCTTGCCTGTAACAGTTTGCTGCATATTTCTTCTGTATCAACACAAGTTTTTTGGTATAGCCAACTGAAACTCCTACAGGAATGGATGCTGAAAGATTTGGGGTGCCTGTTTTAGAATTTAAGGTTTAGGTAGTGTGGATCATTTCATTGTAGAGGTTCATTTAAGAGTGTATACCGGTTTGCAGTACCATGAAAGAGGAATTTGCTTTCTTGAAACAACAGTGACATCAAGGGAGGTATCATCTTTCCTTTTTGTAGGATGTTAACTTTGAAGCCATTAAAATAAAGACAGTTTTAGGATAGCTGTCATTCTGGCTTGCTAGCTGTTGTTATAGAACATTTTAATATGAGTTCAATATATATCATGCTTAGTACTGCCTACTTAAAAGGGTATAAAATTTTATATGTCTGATTCTTCTAAAATATTATTGGAAATGCAGGTAGACCATATGATCTGTACTGTATTGTTGCTCTAAATGTAGTGAGTGTGATTGTACTGGAGTTTTTATGCTTTTAGGCCTCGTAATTTTGAAAGGCTTTTAAATCAGCTGTCTATGGGAATAATTGTAGTAAAATAATGTAGTTAAAACATTGCTAAGATAAGGTAGCTATATAGTTTGTCCTCATTTCCTTTTTGATGCACTGTAATTCTATCTGTAGAAAGCCCTGTTTGTACAAAATCATTTTTAGGTGTGTGAGACTTGATTAATCTTGAAACCTGTGGTAATATCATGCTAGTTTCTATTGGCAGAGTTGAATTTGGATCAGCTTTGTGTTTGTGTTTTGTTTTTTATTTTTTGTTTAACCATGAGATGTACTGGTGTTTGTTTAAAACAAACAAAAAAAAGCTTCAAGTTTTCTGTGTTGCCACAGGCAGTTTGTCTGTTTTTTTTTTGTTGTTATTTATCCTATTTAATTCTATTCCCAAGAGACCCTATTTTCCTTTTTTTTTTTTTTTTTTTTTATTTGTAGTCACAAGTTCTTGGAAACATTGGTTGTTACATGTCTTCTTGAAGTACTGGTTGTGGTGGTTGGATGTGTGGGAAGACTCACATCTTTTGTTGTCAGGGACAAAGCTGGTTAGCATGTTATTCTGGAGTTGGTTTTGAATTTGAGTAAGAGGCTGTTTAAAGCAATCCGCTACTTTTCCTAAGTGTTTTGTTGTGTGGTGTGTTGTTTCTTTTTTTTCTTGTTACAGGTTTTGTCAGAAAGAACAAATGTTGAGCCATGGGTATGTGCGAACTTAATTCGCCTCTTTCAAGAAGAAAACACAATTCCTTTTATTGCTCGATATCGAAAAGAGCTCATCAATAATCTGGAGGCTGATGCCTTGCGAGAAGTGCAGCAAACATTGGAAGAGCTACGGTAAGTAAGTTACTGGGAGGTAGCTGGGAAAGAGGTGAATAACAACCTGTTGCTGCTTCTGCATCCCCTGTTTTTGACGTTTTGTACACACTGCAATTATGAAGGAACTTTTAAAGAAGAAAGTTGAAAACTGAGGTAGCTATGCTTGATGCCTATCTGTTTTTCAGTCTACGTAAAAAGAAATCTAACATTATTAATTGTCAAGAAAAAAAATAATATTTTTATGTCTGCAATTTTAGTAGCTTATAGATCCTGGAAATATGTAGACCAATTAGATATAAATTGCAGTCTTAGAAAAAGAGCTGCTAAGAATCCCTTGACTTCCTGCTTGGAACAGCAAAGCTTTCTAGTGAAGAGCACTACTTGAGGTTGTAGTGTACCAGGAGGGTAGACTAAACCATCCTGGACCATTGCAGCAAAGAAGTGATCAGCAAAGCCCACTGCAGGGGTTCATGAGGCTGCTCTCATTCCTTGTTGATTTTGTGTGGATGTACTGTCTTGAGACAAGGGAACAGACTTGAGCTCTTCTGTCAACATAGTTTTTTATGCAACCGCTTTTACTCCCAGGTTGTGCCCTAGGAAAAGATTCTTTCCAAAGAGGGAATGTCGCCTGAGATGGTCTGAATGAGTTATTTAAATCATAACAAAATACCTTCACTGTCTGCAGCAGGGTAATGTCGCAGGTATCTTAATTAAGGTTTAAAATCTGGTACGCTGTCCTTCGTGCTGCAGAACTACTTTGGTATGAATTACAGCTGTAAGCGCTCATTGACATGGATTTAACTTTTGACCTTTTTATTTGGCTTTTGGGCCAGTAATCTTCCAAAAAATGTATATAGCAGTAATGATGTTCTCTATTGTTTGATTATTTTTCTTAAGGCTACCACAACACATTTTCATACTACTTTGAATTAGAGAAAGAGAGTGATGGTTAGGAACCCTTTTTTGAATTGTCAGAATTTTGTTAAGGGATTAGCATGAGATAAAATCTTCAGAGGTTTCACAGGTTTCAGAGATCTTCAGCAGTGTACTAGACAAGGTCAAAACAAAAATCCTTTTTAATCCACCATGAAATGTAACTGTTAATATCTCTCTATGTTTTTAGTTCTGTTGCAAAGAAGACACATACAATGATACAGAAGTTGAAGAAAGAGGGGAAACTATCAGGTTGTCTATTCACAGCATTATTAAACTGCAGAACTTTCGAAGAATTGGACCATGTGGTCAGTATACTACTCATTTTTTTAGATCATCCTTAGTTTAAGTGTAATCGTGCATAATGTACATAGCATAACTGAAATATTTCCTTGCCTTTTAATAACTGTTTTTTGTTTAAGTCTGCACCTTATAAAACTGGGAGTAAAGGTACCAAAGCCCAGAGAGCCAAGCAGCTGGGATTAGAACCTGCAGCTCTTTCTCTCCTGCAGAATCCTATGGAACTCAATCTCTTTTCGTACATTAGACCCAATGTCAAAGGTAAGCGCTTTGCTTCTATTAGCACTAATGTCTTGAATTATTTCTAGTGTTTGAAAAGAAGAATTATTTTAATTGTCCCTAGGTTGCTGGAAGTTTTTTTAACTATTTTAAATTCCACAGTTTTTAGCAAGATGCAATAGAATTCAAATTTAGTGCCATAGTTCTCCAACCTTTCCTGTTTGTGTTTTTTTTTTTTTTATTTTGTGTGCGTGTGTTGTAAATAGCAATAATTCTGGTATACAAGAGACAGAAGTCCGCAGATGTTATAGGGCAAGTCTGTATTTACCGGAAAGAGGGAGAAAGTGTACTGCATACCTTAGACCTCTCTGTGGTTCTGCTCGTATTTGAACTGTCAACTGAAGATTTGACACAGATTGTATATAGATTGAAGAGGTTTATATTTATACTGTTTACTTAAGTAAATTTCACCCATCACAGCATATTTTAATAACATCTGGCTTTGCTAACTTGGAATGAGCTGGAGAATTTTTGCTACTGGATGACAGTAGGGGTTGGATAAGATGTAATTGCTGAAATTTTAGCAGGAACTTTAACAATCCGATAGTTTCATATATAGGCTGCAGAATTGTGTTTCTTTGTGAATGCAGTTATGGGTGAATCTGTAGGGGGCAATCTCTGACAATAAAATACAAAGATTGTTGCAGCCTTCTGTATGGTGTTAAAATAGAGAAGTACTTTTCTTTTTCCCTGCCCCAGTACTTGCTTTTTGACTTTTATAATAAAGTGTTCAACTTCTATGTGGGGGCGATTCTTACTCTTGCCACTTCAGTTGTATCTTCTATTTTATTATGTATTGTTTATAGAATTATCCTAACTTTGCATTGAGAATCAGTTACCAAATAATAATTTAGTTATTGCTTTTTAAAACGTCACAAAGCAGTCTATTGCAACCACATATCTGACTATTCTGTTGGTCTCAGGAGCCAAAAGGAAATCTTCATGGTGGAAATCGACATAAATTATTTAGGGTGCATTTAAAGGGGAGTGCTATTTGTTGCAGCATAAACACTTCAGATTTTAAAATCAGTATACTTATTTTCATTTTTGTTCTAAAAATAACATAGTTGGGTTTATATAATCATTTTAATTTGAAAGGCGCATCAGAAGCCATATACAAACTGGATCACTTTTATCAACTTGGAAGCCAGTTTGACAACCTATATACAGTTTGAGATCAGAGGGAGTTTTTGTTAAAGTGGAGTGCTTTGTTGTGCAGAAAAGTTTTCATCAAATCTTTTTAAGATATGTTTTTTAAAAAAAATTGAATGGTTTTGAGAAGACAAATACTGCATTCTTTCATGTGCCGTAATCCAACAATGAAAGAAAGGTGCTTTCAGCTCCCTAGTGGTTGTGAATTCAGTCAAAATGTTAGTAATCAGAGCTATGCATTTTTTCTAATATGCATTTTTTCTAAATGGTATTATAAAAGCTCTTTCAACGTGCAACCTACCAGACAGCAGAGTTAGAAACGATGTGTTTTGTGCTAGACTGTTAGTCCCATATCTGCCAACTGTAGGATTCTTGCTCTGAACCATTTGTTACTGAGCATTGCTAGAAGCAGGATTATATAGATTGATTTTTAAAATATAAGATACTTTTTTTTCATTAATTTTTGGTTCTGTTACAGATCAACTGCTATGCTAAGGAGACAAATGTGCTACTTTTTTTGGTCTTTTGAAGTGAGGGATGTGTGTTGAAAAGCTGAATGATTCTGTTGTTAGATCCCTATAATACTTTGTCTATGGAGATGTTTTATAACTTCACTGTTTCAACAGTGTTTTGTGGGATAGGATGAGCCTACCCTGATCTCAGAACCATCGCCATGCAAACTCCTGCAACAAAACTGGGGAAATACAAAGCTATTACACAGAGAAAGGACAGGATTGCCTGCAGAGTTTTTAGACTGTTTCCATATCAGTCAGCAAAATGTGTAAACTTCTGCTGCAATTGATTCATTTTATTACAACCTCACAAATTACACTTGAATGTCCAATTTTACTATTGTAAATAATTCATCTGTCATAAATGCCAAGATCTGTTAGCAGCAAACGCACAGAACTATTACTTTTCCCCCATTTTAATGCCATTTTGATTTATGATACTGCATTGATCAGTTCAGATTTACTGAAGATGTAACAGTTACAGATGCTTTGGAAAGGAAGCACAGCTTAAAAAAAATCCAGTGAACTAAAATTCTTCACTGAAACCTGAAAATCCAACAGATAACTTGCATCAAATTTTCTCAGCTTGTCTATATTTTCTTAGTGCTTCTGCAGTTGTGTAATTTTTCATATTAGCTTTTTTTATAGTTACTTTTCCCCCCCCTAAGGACTTGCAAATATCGAGGAAGTAGAGGCTGGAGTACAGCATATTCTGGCTGATATCTTTGCTAAGGATAAAGATACCCTGGACTTCATCAGGAAATTGTAAGTTTGAATTTTGCTTTCTAAACTTTTCCAGGTTACATGGTAAAAATCAGTCTCCTGTCATGCAGATTCACAATTTTTAATGATCTGAAAACAGTATTACTGTTACGTCTCTTCCTTCACTTGTGCTGGAGACATTCTCTGGTGTTTCTGGCCATCTGCTCATCAGTGGAGGAGAAATCTCCTCTGAGTGTAGCAGGATACTGTGACTCCTCAAGACTGACAAATTATCCATGGCTCTGTTCCATATAGAGCTGATCACCCTTGCAGTTACAGAGAGATCTCTCTAAGGAAAAATTTTCTCTCCATGCACTTATTTCAAGCTATAGATTTTCAAAGGCATGTTTGCTGTAGCTGCTGCTCCAATATTTAGTGCTTGACATCAGTCAGTGTAATTGTGTTTATTGACAGTTAATATTGGCATTACTAGTCCATCAGACAAGCGACTGACTATTCTTAAAGCAGGAGTTATCAATCCTTCTACTGTGTTAGCTGAATTTAAATTTTCTTGCCTTACATAATGACTTCAAGGTATTTGTCATGTTCAGGGAGGTTCATGTAACAGAGTAAGAGTTGCTTGTTGCTTTTTGCCTTTTTTTTTTTTTTTTCCTCCTTGCTGTATACCATCTGGGACAGAGAACACAATTATCAAATAACAGGTACCTTCTTAGGAGCATATGGTTTGGTTTGGATTAGTTTGGTTCTATTTACTTGGCCTGTGTTTGCTGTTCATTGCAATGGCCAACTTTATCAAAAGGCTAGAGCACAGCAGTGTGATAATTTCAATGGAGGGGATGTTTTGTAAAGGATGTTCAGTCATTACCAGACTATCCCTTTCTTTTTTTTGACCACCAGAAGCTTTTTAATTGGATGCACAATTCTTCACAGATACCTCTCTTTGATCTAAATTGTAATTTTGATCTAAATGTGTAATAATCTCAAGGAGCATTCAGGAAGCTGTATTTGGGATCCCTGTTACTTGTAAAAATAATGAAAAATTTTATGGGCGTTAGGCGCTCAAAGCAAGAAATGTGTTCTGAGGATGGGTAGGTTCAAAAGAGATTTTGTTTGTAGAACATAAATTACTCCTGTAACGTTCTCTGCAACTTCTCAAAATTTGTTTTGTAAAGTTGAACTAATAACTGACCAAACTGAAGTCCAGGTGGTGGCTTTTGATTATCCATCCCTTTCATGAGAAGGTCTGTGTTCAGCATTTCCTGAGGACTCTCTGAATTTCTTCCCTTGGTATGTTCCAGTCAGTATATGTCAGGTCAGTTTCTGCATTAAGGTATGTAGTAGGTCTGTGACTGATGAGAGTTGACATAATTTATAATTGGATAAACACCAAACACAGTTTTTTATTTAATACGTATTAATAGCTTTTTGCAAGTTTTATGCTAAAATACCTATTAACATTTGTTTCTTTTATTCAGATGTCAGCAAAGGTACATTTGTATCCAGTCAGCCTTGGCAAAAGTGTCATCCAAAAATGGAAATGAAAAAGATATTGATAAATTCCAGCTATACCATGAGTTTTCTTGTAATATAAAAAATATTCAGCATCATCAGGTACACCTTCAAATTTTGTTTTTCTTTTTCTTACTATTGTAATTAGCACAGATAGCTTTGCTTTTGAAGTTTAGTTACCGAATGTAATAGACTTCAAATTCTTCAAATACAGGTCAAAGCTGTTAATCTCTGCACTAACAAACAGAATAGAGGACTGTATCTTCACTATGTCTATTGTCTAACTAATTCTCATTAAAGCAATATTTATAATGGCATAGGGATCAGAGATTTCATTGCTGGTATGACTTATTTTCAGCATCAGTGCCATGCCCTCAGTTCCTTCCACAAGTGACAAGCGCACAAGTTTTATCAGGAGAGGGATAAAGGATAAGTGACAATTTATTGTCTGTGTGGGGTGAGAATGGGATATTGCATAGTTGTGGAAGTTACTTGGTTAGAGTGTAAGTATTTGAAGCAAACTTGGATAAACTTAGTCTTTGTTTCTTTTGGATGCTTGCTGCAGCACTGAGCCCTCAGACTGTGCTTATGGCTAGAATGCTCAGAGCCATTTGGCACCAAGCTCGTCAGGTGAAACTGGTGAGAAGTATCGGGGGAAGGATCCAGAAAATTGAAATTGGAGATGATCTACAATAGCAGCTCTTGTCAGCAGCAGCGTCATGTAAAAGTTAGACAATCTAGATAGAGAAGCTCTGCAGAACCCCTGAAAATGGGTTTGTTTTGAAAGTCAACAGTGTTCCCTTATGTGAGACATCTTAGGTTATCCTAAGTCCCAAGTCCAGTTCCACATGACTGGAAAAAGAACTGGGGGACAAAGCCAATTTACTGGTGTCTGAGAAGCTGATGTCTTGATAGCTAGGCTGCCCCTGTTACTACAGATCAAAGACAAGTCTGATGCAGTCAGTGCAATTGTCAGGGCCTTTATCCAGGTTCATTACTACACGCAAACTGAGTTGTTTCTTGGTTTGGTCACAGTTATGTAGCTTTAAAACAAAATTGTCAAATGCTTCCATCCAGAAATATTCTCTGGCTGCGTTATTCCACAGCAGAATAATCTATTGTATGCAAAATTAGCATTTTAAAACAATGAAATATTTTGAATTTATCAATGATTTCCTATTTCTTGAAATGGATTTATTATTCAAACTATTTCACAACATATATGGGTTACCTTTAAACGCTCTTCCAACCACTCCTCACAGTATGAATGCTGTTAGGTGAAAAACTAAATTGCTTCTTGTTTGGCTGCTCTTCTGTTGAATGGACACCTCAGCAGTCACAGACTCGAGCTTTTCCTGCACTGAGAGCTGTTAATGCTGAGCTACGCAATGTGGATTGGGCATATGAGTGTTTTCTGGGATGACGGTATGATTTACCTCTTGTTCAAGGCATCGTTATTTTCCCTGTTTTACATAAAGAAACCTTGCTCAGATAGAGCCAGGGCTCTAAACCGGATTTCCCAAACCTGCTCAGCACTCTGCCCATGTGGCTGCACTGTTTGTCATCCAGGACGTGTCCTTTTTGTATCTTTTTGATGTTAGGTTTAACTCAAGCGGTTCTGATTTATTTATCCTTTCATCAGTAACCTTAAATCCTCTTTTTTTGTCCCTGCTTTCCAGTGAAGTAATAACCACTGTTCTTGCTGCTGGTGCTCCTGTAATCGCAGGTTGACTCTGCACTCTTACTTGTATTTCATCTCCTGAGTACTACTGATACTGCCTATTCTAACATATTTAAGATTCACAGTAGAGAAATATTCAAATCGGAGTCATTTGAGCTTCACTGAGGTTTCAAGGCCCTGGGTATATCAGGGCTCGTTTTTGCTAGTCAGGAAGTAAAAAACATTTTATGATCATCTCTGATGTGTGCAGTTTGCTATTTAAGTTCCCTGTTTTCTAAAAAAAAATATTTTGTTCAATTTTCTGAAGATTTTTGCTTGTTAGTTTTCTAGTTGCTTTCTTTGTTTTTCTTTTGTGATTTGATGATGAAATAAGGAAAGAAAACTTTTTCTTTTTTTTAATCGGAGTTTAAGGGGAACAGGCAGTAAGTAGATTGTTGTGTTACCTATAAGAGGGTGAACTGTGTTTATGACCAAAGCGTTTGCAGCCTTGGGGGTGACTTGCAGAGTATATTAAAGTAAGGTCAAACGGTGTTCAGTAAGCTGTAGTTTGGTCCTGTGGTTGTACAGCTGCGTGTAGCTGAAGTTGTGTATGCGGTAGTTCAGCGTTGTTTTCTGTGTTGCTGAAAGGCATCATTCTGTGTGGTAAGATATGCCATGGAAAGATGGAGATGAGACACTGGGAGAGACAGAGCCAGGTTTTTTGCTTGAAAAAGTTAAAATACTGGATGTGAAATAAGAAAGAACTTGTGTAGGAAGTCTGACTCCAGATTTTGACACAGTCGGATGGCTGTAGGTCCCTGCATCCGGACTGTCTTGCTATCACGAGGAGTTTCAGCCATGGTTCCTTCCCCTGGCAGCAGAGAGAACAGAACTGGGCTCTTTGAGGATGCAGTTAGGTAGCTATACCAATGCTGCCCCAACTAAATGAAAAGTCTTTCAGGAGTGTGTTTTATTTTATTTTATTTTATTGACTAATTGTAAGCAGTTCAGCAGTTGTGTATGCTTTGGGTTGCTTTCGTGTATTTGTAGAAGGCTGAATCGGTGGGAGGAAAAGAATTTATTCATAAAGTATAATGTTTGAGGCAAATGCTCTGTTTCAATCTCATACTTAAAAAAGAATTGGAAATTAAAGTCCTTGGTAAAATATACAAAACTTAGTGAGTCTGAGTAAATCTGGGGCATAGAGGAGAGCTGTGAAATAGAAAGGATGTTGCATTTTTGTGATAAGCAGAATTAGGTTTGTGATGTATTTTGTGACTAGATTAAATAATTGTTCTTGCTTTTTTTTAACCATCTGTATTTTTTTTTTGCTCTTAACCCTTCCACTGGGTCTGTTCATGTCTAGCATAAAAGCAGTCTTTTCTCCAGAACTGAAAGATTACTTTGTCTAGAAAAGCTGTATTTGAATGCTAATTAAATATATATATCTTCATTATCTTAAGAAGAGAAATTGACTAATTGCTTTCCTCACTGAGCATTTCCTAGATGATAGCAGTTCTCTGAACGCATCTCACTTCAAACAGGAGAGGCAGATTTTTTTCAGAATAAAAAAGTAGAAAAAATATTAGCTAGTGCAGTGCAGCTGGTTTAAGTTGAGGTGACTGACACGTTCCACAGACGGAGCGCCTGTGGAAAATGCGATGCAAATCTTGACCCTGCTAACAACGTGGTGAATGATGACATTATAATTCTATCAGATGCATTTTTTGTCCTGAGCATCATTTTGATTTCATTTTAGCTTGACATTTAGCTTTTCTCTCTTTTTAAAAATAAAATCAGAATAAACATGAAAGCATTTGATTTGTTAAAATGTCTTTTTAATCTCTACATGAAAACATTTGCTTTGGCAGTCAAGGTACCAGATGCTATAATATTTCACATGCAATCTTTATTATTAGCTTTGTTGTTCAATGATATGTCAGGCCTGGTATGTCACAGGAGCAGTAGGGCTGAGGAATATAAATTGGTAGTATGTCCTGGAGTCATTTTAAACCATTGTATTTAACATATGTGACATGTCTGAGTTAGCTAGTGATTGAATTAAAGTTCATGATTGACACGGAATGCTCTGTTGTGACAGTGCTTAGGGCCTGCTACGTACAGCAACATGTGTAGTAATACAGGAATGTCAACTTCTAGCAGATTTTTTATTTTCTGTTTTTGCACGTTAAAGTATTTTGGAAGGGAAAAGGAACTCTAAAAACGTGTTTTATTTGTAGCTGCTTCTAAGTGATATTTTGTATCTAAAATTCCTTGGCTGGTGAGTTTCTTTACTTAAATTGTAAGGTCTCTTTCAGGTGACCGTTCCTCATCTTTAGAGTGAGTTTAGACTACGAAGTGCCCACCAGTACCCTCCAGTATCCACCACTTGCGTTGCCATCCCGTCTTTAAAGGGGGAATCAGACTTTCATTTAAAATAAAACTGCATGCAGATAGCACTTCTGCAGCAAGATTTATGTTTAGTTCATGAATATGCAGTTGTGTACGCAAGACTGCCAGAAAAGTGCATGCATTATAAGGCTGCAGCATTAATATTAATGTAAAGAGTGTAGCTACAATATTTTCAGCTGTTTATGAGCTAGGTGTGAATAACTGAAAATTCATCTTATTGAGCTGACTACCTTTGTGTCACAAGCTGTGATTTACAATTAATTTTAAATTTGGTTGCTCTTGGGAAACAAAATCAAGGACTAACTTTTTCCCTTTGTGATCTCCAGCTCTGATTGTAATTACTTTTCAATTCATTTCTTGAGTTTTAATTTGGCTTATAAAATTACTCAACCAACTAAATTCATGCTGACTTGTGTTGTAAGATATTTAAGATAAAACTGAATCTTGGGATTGCAGACAGTGAAAAATGTATGCTTTGTTATGCCACGGTGTGATTTTAATCTGTGTTTAAATTGTGGATGTTATCTGTACAACCTATTACTTTGTGAACTGATTTACTGTACCACCATCATGATTTGCTACAGAATGTCAAGCAAGCGCGTACACAAATGTTGATAAGTTTATCTTTTGGATATTTTGTGTGTCATCTGTCTCTGCCATTTATGTTTGCACTCAGATTCTGGCCATTAACCGAGGGGAAAATCTGAAGATCCTGACAGTGAAGGTCAACATTCCTGACGGGGTGAAGAATGAATTCTGTTGGTGGTGTGTCAATGAAAGGTCTGCATGGATACATATTCTTACGGAAGTCTTTTTTTTTTTTTTTTCCTTGTAGACACCTACATACTGAAATATACCTCACATGTCTTGTTACATTAAGAGAACAATTTAAACAAATGCATATTAGATGAAGCTATTAAATGGATACGTCTTACTCTGCATTTCCCACTGCTGTGGCATTACATAAAAAAGATCATGCCTTTGGCCATTTCTGGGAAATTCTGGCTCCATTCTTCAAGCAATTGAATTCTTTTAAAAAAAATGCGAAGACATAATGGAAGGTGAATGTATTTTCGATTTGAAATATGCATCACATCTATAGTCTTCAGCAAAAGAAATTTGCGGAATCCAATAGAATATACTTCCAACTTCTGAAAAATAACTTCATATGCCTGATTGCAATGATTAAAGAGGGCTGCCTCAGATTTTAAAGCAATAAAGGATGTAACTTTGAAATCTACATGTGTCAGGAATTTTGTTTGTTGACATGGCTAAAAAATGTATTGGATTTAATAGACAACCTAAATGTGGTTGTGTTCGATCCATAATTCTCAAATATTATGTGACCTGATTCTTGCGTTATGATCTCTGGTTAAGTCAGAAAATTTTGGATGATTCTCCTATTTCTTATCAATTTGCTCTGACAAGTTTCTTTTTTTTGCTTGTAGTGAGACCCGTTCAGTATTGCATAATTTTGATGGCTTTTTTACAGAAGTTTTGGTTAAATATATTTTGTGCGGTATCTGTCACTCTTTTTCTTGGAAACTGCACTGTACCTTGATGCTCTTCATTGGAGAATATTGTGGTCCAAACACTGTGGATCTTCCTTACACGTATAAAAGACAGGTTTATCTTTCTTAAAAGGCTGAGATATTCAGCACTGTTGTGAGTATATCTTAAAAACCTTTACCTCTGCACCTTAAAATTCAATTACCAAATGGGGCAAAGAAGACAGAGGAAAAATAAGGCTTCTTCAATATATAAAAGCAAATATTTTTCTTCTATACAGAGTCCAAGAAAGAATGTGGTAAAAATGCACGTTTTCACTGTAGAAAATTCACAGTTCTGTTTCCAGCATGGGAGCCCCTGAAAGAATTAAAATGTTTCACTAGATAATATAATCTAGGACTAACAGGAAGTCACTTTTTTTTTCAGTGAAGTATCAGGATTAATAAACACACTGAATTATAATTTTAATTTTAATAAATGTAATGGAATTTCCATCTTTCTTACACCCCTCCACCCCCACACCCTCCCATATATTCTGTAGGCAGAAAATAACTACCAGTCTTGCTTTTACTGCATCTGTGACAGAATTTGGAAGCACTGTGAGCCACAGATAATGGAACAGCTTGTCACTGCTACACAAATGAAAGTGGGATGTAAATTGAGATATTCTTGGTTGATTACACTTTTGTGAGTCATCCTGAGATAAAAAAAATATTGACCTTGGAAATGGAACTACTTATTAATACTTAGGCATTTTTGAGGCTATATACGCTCATAGCTTTTTACTGTTTAAGGGCAACTTCTCCAGCACCACAGGATTTCAGAAGGAATGATTTTAGTAGGTATTGATACATTAACATCTATCACAGATTCTAATCTTCCTCATTTGATTGATGACTGTTATCGAATCGGCAAATATTTCTTACTCAATGGGTATTCTACTCTGCAAGCTTGGAAGTAACAGTCCAATGGTGGTAATTGCATTATTTTCATTGCATTGATTTACTGGATAGAGCAGAAGGTTAAGAACACTTGTTTGGGGCAAGGAGTTCAAAACTTTGCAGAGGAATTAACTGATTTGCTGAAGGTCACACACACAATCAGATGCAGAACCACAAACGCAACCTTGCTACAAAGTCTGCCCAGTGTTCTAGCCACAAGACAGTATCATCTATTGCCTATTGAATTAGTAGTAAATATGCTGACCTTTACTTGTTCTTCCGAAGTTAATTTTTTAGCATTAAATGCCACCAGGATGGAAAGTGAAAAGACTTTGAAAGACGAGAATTCTTCATTAATGTATTGAGCTCTGTGTAGATGCTCTGAAAATACCGTATTTTCTTTGCAAAGGCAGAATATTTTATGCCTGTAGTAGCATCTATATTTTCTTGAAATTTAGGATTGCACTGAAATCTCAGGAGTATCGTTATACCTGACCCTATGGAATGTACTTCTTTACCAGAAAATGGGATTTCTGTAGTTTGATAGCATACATAGCTTCATTAACATTAGAACTGTCAAGGTCCTGAAGATTTAATTGTGAAGTGGGAGATAGGGAAAGGAACAATGAGAAACAGCCAGAAGAGGGGCTGCTTAGCTGGCTTTGTGCATAAAGTTGTGGTGGAGTTCTTCCTTTGGAAGGGGTGTGAATTTGTTCCAAAGTACAATTTCATCCATGAAAATGAAGTTCAGTGTCTGACAATCTTTTTCATCAGTTTCTAGACAAAATTCTCAAATACTGTGTAAAGGCCATGGTACAGGCTTTAAAGGCATGGTTTATGTGTGGTTACCAATTTGGTACAAGTTTCATTTAGTGTCTTGGAGGAAAAACAGAACTCTGCTCTTTGTGCTTCAGGTCTAAAAGCCTAGATGTGCTCTTTTAAAAGCTCTTCCTGGAATGGTTGTTAGTTGATATGAATGGTTCTTAATGTGGGCTACGTGAGCATTGATGGGGTTTGCCCTTTGAGGTGTATTAGTGGTCTAAGCTGTTTATGCTTATGGTGATCCTAGTTGGGAGCACATGCACATAATAGAGCTGATGAGTGGAGTAAGAAGATATGTATATGGAGGTTCTCTAAATAGGGCTTCATTTAAAGGGCTTTAGAAGTCAGTTCTTGATTAAATAATTGAGAAGAATCTGTTGTTAGAGGAAAGCTTAACTGGACTAAGATCTTTAAAATTATACACATAGGCTTATACTTTTTCACTAAAATGGATTTTCCTCTTTCCTCACAAAGTATTGAAACGATGGAAGTGTAGTATTTGCTATGAATTGAACTTAGTGTTTGGCTGTTTTTTCTTTTGTAGCAATTTTAGGATTTCTAATAGAATGTTGCTTGAATAATTTTTACTTGTGTATAGGTAGATAATAAAAACATCTGCTGTGATAACCAATTTACAGATAAAAGATTTACTATCTAGCATTAGTGGATGAAACAGCAGGGTGAAACAGCTGCCAAATTTCCAAATTCATTCCTGTTTGCACTGAGGATGCTTTCTGGGGGTAATGTAAAGTCATACTTGCCACCTGTACAAATTGCATGTTTATAGAAATGGATGGCAATAAGTGGATTTAAACCTTTGGCCGTTTTATATGCATATGGAAAAAGTCTCTAGTTACAAATAAGTATAGTAGAACTATTTGTAAAAGCTGTTAGCAAAGGGTTGATGAGGTCATGTGGCTAAGCACTGAAAACTCTGGAAGTTGTATAAGTAAATGGTAAGCTTAATTCTGCTCCCATGTCTATGCATTGATACAGTGTTGACTTGATCACACATTTCTCAGCTATTATGTACACAGATACTTAGAAAAAGAAAAGCTGTCTTGGGAAATTGTAGAGTCCACTTAAACAACTGAAAAGCTGTCTGGGTAGGAGCAGTCAGTTTAGGATTCTTAGCATTTCTGAGTGAGTGCAAGTAAACAAAGCAAAGTCAAATGTGGAATTCAGTCCTGTTTTTTGCCTTAAAAAATTATCCAGACATTTTAACATATCTATCTACCTAATCACTTTGTAGTTAGATATCCAGGCATGTGAAAAATACACTGAATGAAAGAAAGCATGGATGTTAGCGGTATTTTTAAAAGCAATGAAAACAAAAATAGTTGGACTGTAACAGAAAATGTTCATAGTCTTACTTCTATTTGAGCATAATATACCTGACTGTCTCCCTCTTCCCTTTTCCTTGGGAGTACAATCTACTTTTTGTTTGAGTTTTTGTACATCTGTTTAAAGCATTTATAGATTTTGTTTTTCTATTCTTATGCAGATGGAGACCAAAACAATTTTTAAAACCAGAATTAATGAGGATACTACGAAACTCAGTAGAGGATGCATATAAACGCCTTATATATCCTCTCCTCTGTAGAGAATTCAGGTAAGCCCAGAATTAAAGCATATTTTCATACTACTGATTTCTTAAAAATTCTCTTCTACTTGTTTTATAATATCTTTTATACATTTGAAAATATGGGAATTCTTTTATCCTCCGTGTTTTCAGAAGAAAACAACTATGTAGTCGTGTGTTCAGTAGATTTAATAGTGACCCTTTCCAGTTTATGCTAGGATAGAGAAATGATCTTCCTGTTAAGACATTTTGCACGTTTTACCTATTTTTGTCTTTGTTTATACATTTATGAAGTATGCTATAGAGATACATTACAATAATAGAGTTGCATCGTTATCCTCTTATTAGCTTTAAAGTATTCTGTTGTTGAGTTTCCCCAGTGTCTCTTCATGTCCCAGCAATAGTACAGTCAGGGACTTTAGTCTGACTCCAATTCTTTTTACCTGTTTGAAAGAAACTTACAAAGTAATTGTTATGGCTGGTAGTGTCCCTAATGTTTGTTGTCTGCACTTCGTGGTAAATGCAGTAGTCAGTGTGTTAGTCTGATACTATTTTTGTGGATATTATAATGGCACTAGAGAAGTCAGTAATTTTATTTCTGGTGATACTGTAGTAATAATATCATCAGATGGAATGCCACTTTGTGAGATCTATGACATTGTTCTAAACTTAAAACTTAGAGTAAAAGTAATACTAGAAAGGGTATTTCCATGGTTAAGTGTAGCAGTTTACCGTGTAATTGAAATGATTCAATATGTCAGTCTGCATTCTAAAAGTGTTGTCTTCTAATGACGTTAGGCTCAATTTGTATTTGAAGTTTTCATTCATGACTCTTGTGAGGCCTCACCTTGAATACTGTGTTCAGTTTTGGGCCCCTCACTACAGGAAGGGTGTTGAGGTGCTGGAGTATGTCCAACAAAGGGCAACGAAGGTGGTGAAGGGTCAAGAGAACAAGTCTGAGGAGCTGGCAAGGGAGCTGGGGTGGTTCAGCTTGGCGAAAAAGGAGGCTTAGGGAAGACCATATTGTACTTTACAGTTACTTTAAAGGAGGCTGTAATGAGGTGGGGATTGGGCTCTTATCCCAAGCACCAAGTGATAAGACAAGGGGAAATGGCCTCAAGTTGCACCAGGGGAGGTTTAGGTTGGATATTAGGAGAAATTTCTTTACTAAAAGAGTTGTGTGGCATTGGAATAGGTTGCCCAGGGAAGTGGTTGAATCACCATGCCTGGAGGTCTTCAAGAAACATGTAGATTTGGAACTTAGTAACATGGTTTAGTGGCAGACGTGTCAGTACCAGGTTAAGGGTTGGACTGGAGGATCTTAGAGTTTTTTTCCAACCTGAATGATTCTGTGATACTATGATTAATGCTAGATATGATTGTAGACCACATATCAGCCTGTTTTCCTTATGAAAAGGGGAAAAAGTCATGCTTCCCATACTTCATGATAAAAGGAGAAGTAGCAAGGTCTGTCTTCCTCTGAGGGTATAGGCAGCCAAAAGCACAGTCCTGCTACATCTTACCCATCCATTCTACCATTCTTTTTTCCAGCCTTCTAAATCAGTGTTAGCATCTAGGATGAAATTAACTCTCTTCCTTTCTAGGCCTTTTTTTTCCCCCAAAGCACCTGGCAAGAATATTGTCATGTTGGCTAATGATACTGATGCTGTGATTCTTCTCTTTGGAATACAAGAGAGACTGCCTAAGTATTGTGTGTTTGATTTGGGCAAGGCTTCCTGATATGTGACCTAAATTTTAAAATTTGTTTTGAGGTAGTTCAACTGGAGTGTATAAGAGACCTTGTTTCTCAGATCAGAAACGTTAAAATGACTTGTGCCAAAATGGCTTGTGTTGGTTATTTAGAATATTAGGTATCTGAAATCCGTAATCACATTGTGAAATGTAGTTCTTCCTTACCTGCCTGGCTGCTCTCCTATGTTTCAGCTCAAATTGGAGTTTTTTTCCTTGCTTCTCACAAGCATTGTTAGATGGATGTTCAGTGTTCTTCCTGGTAGAGAAGAACTGTCAGCTAGTTTTGAACAGCAGGTATTTGTAGTGGCTTTTGGGTTTGTTCTTTACAGTATGTTGTGTTTGGTCATTATTTTGCAAGTGAAATTGCTTCACATCTTTTGATTAGTCACCCTATGGTTAGCTTATCTTTTGCTAATTTGGATTTCACTGTTTTTGAAAATGAGAGTTGACTCATTTTTGTGACCTTAGTATGTGTAGCTACTTCAGGGTAGGCATTGTTTGGCCAAAGTGATGAACATATCAAGACAGTGAGTCCAACTGTTGGCTTCTGTCAAATGGTTGTGAAAGTCTTTTTCATTCCTACCCTTCTCTAGAATCAAACTTAAAACAAAGATAACAGACTTACCTTTTAGAGGGGTTTGTTTTTTATCATGAATAGTCAAACTGTGACATAAGAGTCCTTTTCTTGTGTTTTTGCTTCATGCTTCCTACCACAGGACTGTGCCCCAGCACATTTAACTTTTTATTCAGATTTTAATGACAAGAGGTGTTGTGTATAACAGTGTGAGAGCTGCTGCAGCAGTAGGTTGCTGCAGGATTTTCTGTTCCCTTAATTACAAAACAAACAAACAACTTTCTTCCCTACTACTTCGTAGATGTAGCTCATAAGGCATACTTGAAAAGAATACTAAGCTTGCTGCCTGTTTCTGAGTGGATGTCTGCTTATGTTTTACTCATTGTGATAATTTGACATGATTGGCACTGTCTGGTTAGGAAAAGCTGAAACTGCTCCTATGGAGAAGAATGTAAAGCACCTGCCAGTATTATTCCTAGTCCATGACCACTTAACCCCTTAGCCTTCTTTTATTCTTTTCCCCCATACCAGGAGCTGATTTTTAGGACTCTTGCAAAGGGCTGCTGAAGTATTCAGTACTGCCTTTTAGCATTAATACCTCCAATCTACCCCATGCTGTTTTTTTTTTCTTTTCATTTTATTATCATTAAACGTTGGAACAGAAAGTTTCCAAGAATGTATTGAAATTTTTGGTGCTTCTAGTGATCAGAAGGATAAAACTTGCCAGCAAGGCAGCTACCTTATTTATTGTTTAATTTCCTTTCTTTCACTCTGTCAGATACCATCATTTCTTGTATCTGGTATAATAATGTCCAGTGTTGCTTTTGGCACTTTGAAATACTTTTTATCTTGTTGCAGTTCTGCATGGAAGGATTCCATCAGGATTTGTTGCAAGTGATGTGGCATGGCCATTTTTTAATGGATAATCCTTTCCTAATTTTCCATGCTTTCTTGAAGTGAGTGCTTTTCTCTCTTCTGTCTTTAGGGACATAAACATTCCTCTGTATATCTTGTTTCACACCTGAAACTAGTTTGCAGATATTTTTCCAGGGAAAGGATTGCCTCTAAGACTGTATATGGAAGTGAGGAGTTCTAAATCTCAGTTTAAAAAATGACTTATCTAACTTTGAATAAAGAAGCTAGTAAGTCGTGATTAGCTTACTTGCTTTGATTACAACATATTTTAGTGATACAGAGTCTCAGGACTTCTTAAAGTTCAAGGGAGGGGCTCGAAATTCTGACTACGTCAATACTTTTTCATTAGGCACCTGCAGTTTTTTGTGTGTTTTTTTTTGGTGTTGTTTTCAGTTTTTTTTGTTTTCCTGTGTTTTTTTTAATTAATTAATTTATTTATTTTTTACAAAATAATCATTCCTCTTGTGTTTGTAGAGGAGGGCTGCTCTCCTCCTCTGCCTTATCTCTGCCATATTAATGAGAATTGTCACAAATTGCAAAAACATGAAACTAGGCATCTAGCCATTTGGATGAAGCCAACTGTGCTCTGAAAAAGAAAGAAAATACATTTTTTTGAGGTGGTTTAATATTTGTTCAAGGATCAAATGACTATTCCAAACTTAAAATTAAAGGCCAATACTTGGGACAGTAGATCATGTCATTGACACAAGTGTTGAGTGAGAGACAGTTAGAGAGAAAAGAGACGTCTATATTTGAAATTAAAAAATACAGGATATTATGTAATAGAAAGGCCATACATTATGTTCCCCCTACGCACCTGGCACTTTCAGTAACATTTCCTGTTACTATAAAAGTTTCTGTATATCCATGCCAATTTTAAACATGATTTCCATAAGGTGCACGTAACTAATAGCATGTGTTTAGGGGCAACTTTAATTCCTGCACAAGATTCCCTTCACAGGTGGACTGGAAGGTGGGTGGATTTAGCCCCGTGGACAATAGGGAGCCCGTATCTCTGGGATAGGTGGAAAGCTGGAATTCAGCTTATATCTGTACAAAGCCTCCAGTCCAAGAGCTTTTAACTTTCAACAAACCAGTTTTAAAATTCATTTCTATGCACATGTGCTGGCTGAACCTCTGTTGTGCATGTATGTAGAAGATCCATACAGTTGTGAGGTTTAGGTATTTGCTTTTGTCTCTGACCTCTTACAAATTACATCCAGTATTTCTGGTAATTGCATGGACTGGAATTCAGCCGGCACCTCCAACAATTACCCTGGGTTCCCACTGGAAGAAGGTGGTTCTGTGGTTTGGGTTGCTTTTATTTAATGTTTTAAGAATGGGATGAACTGTATTGTATTACAGAAAGATGCTGCAAGACTGAATGGCAGGAAATGAAATGGCAACTGAAACTCAGTCGAGATGACTGTAAAGTGATGCTTGTGAGGGAAAGTAATTCTTCTTTTATATAGAAAATGATGAACTCTGGAACTACCCTGGCAGTCAGGAAAGTGACTTTGGCACTGTGGAAGATAGTTCCATGTAAATGTTAAGTGCGCAGAAAAGATTATTTAGTTGAGGAATAAAGTCAAAACAGAGAATCACAGATATAGTTTGCTTAAATTTGGAATTCAGATCCCCTCAACTCAGAAAAATAATAAAAATATAGATAGTTAATAGTTAGTTAATCAAACTGGAAAAGGCCCAGTGAAGGGGAACAAGGTATGAAATTGTTTCTATGTAGAGGGTTGACTGGGCTGCGACTTCTCATCTTGGAAAAGAGAAGACTTACGGAGGTGGAGTGTGAAGAGTGGCACAGAATTTCCAGGAATAAATTTTTACTCTCTTCTGGTATAAAGTCTATGGGGACCATAAAAGTTAAAAAGGATCAGCCTCCATCCAAAAGGTGGCAGCTAGTCTCGCAGTTTGCCATGGACCTGTAGAACTTGCTGCTAAAGGATTATGTGGATGCAAGATCTGTGCATGGGTTCAGTGGGATACTGGCTGAGTCGCTGGACAGGAGATTTGTTGTGGACTAATAACGAGACAAACAATGTCAAGCTCAGGAAATAACTCTGAGCTGAAAGCAGTTGGAGGCTAGGATAAGAGTAGGGAGTATTGTATACCCTTCACCATCTTTCTTTAGATAATGTCTGTGTTAGTTCCGTACACTTGATACCAGACAAAAAAAAAAAAAAAAGTCTTTCGTTGCATGTTTTCTTAAAAAGTACCCTACCAACAATGTGAGAAAGAACAGTTCACTGAGCTTTAACACAAGACTATGAAACTGAATTTTAGCATACCTATGGAGGGAAAAAAAAAAAAGGGGGGGGGGGGGGTGGCGGGGAGGTGTTAAGTTCCTTATATACCAATTGTCCACTTGTCCCAAAGCCCATTCTTGTGTTTTGCAGTCATTTTACTTGTTTATTTCTTTAAAATATTTTTTCCTTTCCTTGGTTGCTCCAACTTTCAAAATGGACACAATGGGCTGGCAGGGAGGGAAGTTGTGAACCAGCTGTGTGTGAAATGCAGCTAGGGTCGCAGAACTTACTGCTGGCAGTAACATCTCTTTCTGAACCCACAAGCTGCACACAAGAATTGCGTGAATGACTGAGAGCTGGAGAGACAAGCATTTACCACAGATTGGCAAGAGGACCTCTAGACCACAAATGAGAGATGAAGACTTTTTAAATTCCTCTGTACTGCTGTGGGATGGGATAGGGCTGAGCTGGGTGTTTGATGGATTCTGGGATTGCTCAAGTGAAAATTCTTAATTTTTTCCACATTTAAAGATTACCCAGAACAGCTTCATATCCAGTTGTGTCAAATAGCCTCCATGAGAGTTGTTTGGTTTGTAGCCTGCTTGAGACTCAGATGTTGTGCAATGGTTGATTTAAACAACTTGAGTAAGTACCCCCACCACCATGTTCTTACAGAGTTTAGTTAACTGGAATTCATTGTTTTTCTTCTGTGAAAATAAGCTCGGATATTATATTTTTTAGTGATGTGTAGAAGAAAGGGAATAAGGGCCCTGGCAACACTAAGTGCTTTAGAAGCTTTGCTGGATTGCTTTTGCTTGCCTAATTCTTGTAGTTATGGACAATGTAATGGAGCTGAAAATGTCAATGAGTGTCTGCAAGGAAAAAAAAAAATCACATAGATAACGAATATTTGTGTCCACATTGCTTTTTCAGTTTTGCTCTTTTATGTAAGATGCTGTACTGAGACAAAAATACTTGTCCTTACCAATCATTCACTGGACACTTTTGACAAATAAGACATCGTGCCTCTTGTACACCTTCATTCAACAGTGCTGTGAATTGTCTCACATAGCACTGTCCAGTAAGCATTCTTGCTTAATGTCATTGAAATCAAATTGTTAGTGCACTAACTACTTCTTTCAGTTGAAGAACATGCAAAAGAAAGGTAAGGAATATCATGACCCTGGAAACCTTCTGGTTTGTTTGGTTCTTAGGAAGCAGAGAAATCCCTTACAGAAATGCATCAGATCTACATGGTTCTGTGATACCTGTTAAATAACTTAATTCGTAGATGGAGCTAAAAGCCTCAAAAGTCATGGTGTGTTAACAATTAATTGGGTAGGCCCTTGCACATTCTCTCCAGTAGCTCTCAGCCTAAATGATGATCCTTTTTTTGCTGGGTAGTGATTTTTTTCAAAACTGGGAAGTTACTCTAACTTCAGTCTGTGTCCTCCTCAAATCCATTTTTCTTTGCAAGTAGGTATCAGTTTTAAATGGAAGCTGTTCTCCACTCAAAATTACGAGTTGATGTTTGAATGTTAATTGGTATGTGTACGTTTTTGTTGGTGTTTCCATTACACTGCTTATGTTGGTTTACTTTCTTATACAATTCTCTCTGGTTCTAATCGATCCTTTTTTTTTTTTTAAAGTTTCCAAAACATGAGTGAAAGTCTAATATTTAGTTAGAGATGATGAAAACATAAGTGGAAAAAAAACCTTATAAATTTGGAACAACTTGAAAGTGCATTTGAGAACTAATTCAGGGAAAAATGATGTTTACTTTCATCCTTCTAAGATCGAAGTTGACATCGGATGCAGAGAAAGAGTCTGTGATGATGTTTGGGAGAAATCTTCGGCAGTTGCTTCTGACCAGCCCTGTGAGGGGTCGTACTTTGATGGGAGTAGATCCTGGCTACAAGCATGGCTGCAAGTTGGCTATTATTTCACCAACCAGTAAGTTTCAATTAAAAATATTCATCTTTTTTGAAAGGACTGTTAAATATATATATATATATATATATTCAGTTGCAGGAAGGAGTACTTTCAAAACCATACATTCTATCAAATTGCTTTTTTTTTTTTTTTGGTTAAGCTTTTAGTGGTTTTCACACATCCTGTCTTGCAAATTCCTTTCTTCAGGCATAAAGTTAAATTTCTTGCACATGGATTTCGGTGTCTCCTTTGGTATTATTACTCCTTAATAAAATAGAATTTAAAATTCCCTCTGCCTTCTTGAATACAAGTTAAAATAACTGTGCCTCTCGGTAGTCACCAAAGAGAACACCTGGCATTTTTATTGTTTAACAAAGAGTTTTTGAATTTAAGTGCTTTCTATAAATTAGCTTTTTTTCATGGGTAGTATCTTGGACATCTGGACACTTTATCAGACCTTTTGTTGTGTTAAAGTAGTATGTGTGTTAATGTGAGAAGTCAGAAATGTTGTATTTGCAGAACCTTTTACTTCATTTTTAGACAGATGTAGAAGACAGCCTTTCCAGTGCATCATAGCTTGATCTGGGGATACACACCTCTTTGGGTGCAAGAGGAAATTGTTTTTCTTATTTTGTCTTTGCTTTTGACTGGAAATATGCAAGCCCAGAGAGGGTGTAAGAAATGTGTTTCTGACAAGAGTTAAAATGGCAATGAAGCTGAAGTAAATAGTTATTAGCTTGCATTGTACCACGAGCTCTAAGTATCAGTTAACACATGCTTATTTCCATATTTGATAGGTGGGATCATGGTAAGAGCTGACAATGGAGTTCTGGTACTCTTGGAACGCAGGTCTATAGACTAAATTCCTAATTGTCATCTCTCTTTGGTGGATGTGCCTTAAAAAATAAAATAAAAATTACTAGATTATAGCATTAAATCTTCTGCAGTAAATAGCTACTTTTCTCTTTTGATGATATAATATTTTATATGCCTATTATGGCTACATGCTCATTATTTGTTATTTGGATATGGTCTCGGGGAAATGGAAAATGTATCAGCTCATTTCGCTTTGGCAGCCAAAGCGTTTTTGTCCTCTGCCCACCATGCTTTTCTTCTAACCAGATACAAAAATAAAGGGGAAAGGTGGCTTATTAAAAAGCTTTATCTGTGAATCATCAACTTGAGTAGTTCAGCAGGAAATAGCTTTGGAATATGTGTTTTTTTGTTTGTTCGTTTTGCCTTTGTCTTTTTTTTATTTTGTTTTTAAATGGCTTTGCCTTTTGTTCCAGGTCAGATACTCCATACTGATATTGTCTACTTGCATTCTGGTCAGGGATTTCGGGAAGCTGCGAAGATAAAGACACTTTTACAACAGTTCAAGTATGTTAAGGAAACTTCCATTTATTATTCTTTTTCACTAAACGTAATGAAAATCTTTGTAGTATCAATACTGGCGTTTGGGGAGAATCAAAATTTTACTGATTTAACTGGAATTATTCATGTTTTTTCTGTACTTCAGAGCTTATTTTCCTTTGTGTTCATGCTTTTACACGATGTATACATTACAAGCATATGAAATGAAATAATGGCTATGATTAAGACTGCATGCTATGAATGTATTCCCATAAAGCTCTGTCAATCCGTTTATTTTTAGGAATAGAAATTAACATTCAGCTAAGGTACAAAGATAGCCACGCTATCTTCCCCCCCTTCCCACTCCAAACCACTCACTGATCTTTCCCTGTTCCAAAAGCCCTGTTTAGTTTTAAGAAGATCTTTATTAAGCAAAAAAAACCCCTGCCCAGATAGATCTCCAGATAATCTTGCAAATAGGGATAGTATGATTTTATTGTATTGAACTGTTTTGGGAACCCCGACGGACAGACATCAGTTCACTGAATCAGTTGCTGAATGGCCACAGTATACAGCTGAGTTTGTCTTTAAGCATTAGATTGGCTTTAAACATTTGTGATTTGATAGCTGATTGCCTCTGACTGCCCCCAGCACAGCCAATAATCTTTCAAGCTGTTGCAAACTATGATGTTCCCATCAAAGAATTAAGATTTTGGTTGCTTGTGCATTCTTTTTTTCTTGATGCATAACAGATGAAAGAAATACCAGGTGAATGGGTTTTAGGACTGTAAATACATGACCCTTCTTTTACGAATATGAAATACCCTTTTTTTTCCCCAGCTGTTGCCATTCTTACAAATGAGTGAAAACTGTGACTCATCTCTTCAAGTCACATTGAAAACCTGTTAAGCGCAGTGTGATATTACAAGGAATAGGTTCTTATTAAATATGGCAATTGTATTGTGTAAAACAAGATGTATTGGTCATTGATGTTCACTGAACATTATGTATGAAAAAGCCTAAAAAAAAAGTTAAAAATAATTGTTCTTTTTTCTACACCACACAAAGCTGTAGCACTGTTGTGATTGGCAATGGCACGGCCTGCAGAGAAACAGAAGCTTACTTTGCTGATTTAATTATGAAGAAATACTTTGCACCACTGGATGTTGTTTACTGGTAAGATATCTTTGCTTGCCATGGTGTTTATCTGTTCAGCATATTTTAACTTTACAGGCATTTTTAAAATGTAATGTTTTTAAGTGGTTCTTTTTGTTGCTTTGTCCGTCTTTGAGTCAAGCTTGACCCATCCTTCTAGCCAAAGAAAAAAGGGTGTAGCTCTTCAGAGCATGGAAGTAGCTCTCCTGAGTCTGTAAGAGACTCAGTGAAGCAGTTTATTTTCTCTTCCTGAGATTTGCTCTGTTGATATTATGACAACAAAACATGAGAGAATAGTAGCTCCAACATCTGTGTTTGGCATTGTATGTTTATTTCTTGATAGATGAAATTTAAATGCAAATGATAGAGCTTGTGTTGTTTGACCCTGGTATGGAATGCTTGCTAATTCTCCGTATGTTAAGTTGTCTGGAAATAAATATCGTGTTAACACTTACCAAATGTTTTGTTGATACCTAGTGAATACCTAGTGACTTGTCCTCTTAAAACTTCAAGTTTTGTCCATTACTTTGTTGAATTCAAACTAAACTGTTCTGCTTTTGGTTTCGATTGTAACTGTACTATATTGCTTTATTTTCTTCCATGCAGAACTTCTCTTTTTTCTTATTCACACCTAATATGTTTTTAAAGCATTTTTGGTGATTGACATTAGATTATCTTTTGTGCTGAAGTTTAAGAGCAATATTTACTTTTAACTATCTTAGCATGCTGAAATAAGTTATCTAAATTGTTGAGAAAGTTCTGACCTTTTTCTTTTAAAACTACTATATACAGTTAATGGAACTTTTTTTTTTAACATAGATTAGGAAGTTATTTTCCAGAAATGTTCAACAAATGTATTCTTCCTACTACATTATACTTTAATTAAAATTGCACTTGGTCTTTGTTTCTCAAATGAGCTTATATTTGCAGGAAGACCTGATACTTCAGTCTGCTTTTTAAGAGACATAGTAAGGATTTTCTGATTTTTTTTTTTTTAATGATTTGTGAAGGAAGGAGGCTTTTCAAGCTTCTGTGAAATTATGCATCCTATTTCTTGAATCCAAGTACAAAACAGCAGATTTTGTACAGTAGAGTAGAGAATGAAAAATACTTCATTTTGTGTGTTTCTTGGCAAATGTTTTATTTCACTGTTGTTCATTTCATATAGTTTAAAAATTCATTATGTTAGCATAAACTATTTGTCTGAAAGTAATAGTGGTTTTATTTATTGGCCATATGCTCCAAAATGGAAATAACAGTTTAGTTTATACAGAAAAAATATTTATGCAATACTGTGGTGGATGGCTTTCATACTGTTTTCTTCTTTTGCTTCAATATTTTCTCCCTGTTTGTAGAGCAAGATTATAGAATTTGCAAAATAATTGATGGGGGAGAGAGGAAGAGTAAAGCTTAGAAATAATTAAAAGCTCTGGTGAAGCAGGAATTAGTATAAATTCTCTAACGAGGAAGTTACGTAGGTTACCAAGTCAGTTACTACCTCTATAGTTCTTTTAGTTTTTTTCCAAAACTTCTTGTGATATTTGTAGGAAAAATATATGCATATAGTCTTGACTTTCAAGATTGATTCCTGGAAATGAAAACAACCATTATCAAAATAGTTCTTGCTTTCAGTATTTATTTCTATTGTATTAGAGTTAATGGTGTTTTCTTATGATGTGCTCCTGTGTGATGGAAAGCTGGTTCCTACTTAAGATTTCATACGTAGAACACTGAGGTACTGTGTAGTAAAAGAAAGTTTGGAAGAATGTAAGTGTTGTTGTTGTTGTTGCTGTTGTACTGTATGTTACAGGTGACTCTTGATGCTGTTGACCTTTGTGGCCTCATACGGTGTGTGTGTGGGGGGTTACAGATAAACTGAACTTGTGGTCCTAGTATTTTTTTCTCACATTTTGACAGTTTTGACTGAGTTTTTTCTTGAAGATTTGGGGTTCTTATGTTGCCTTTTCTGCTATAATGGTTTTATGTCCATCTCATTGCCTTAACCAGTACTGCAGTTTCGCAACCATGCTGCTGAATCCTGCAAGGTAGTTTGCTTTCTAGCTCCAGAAAACTTCTCCTTAATCTCCTTGGTATTTCTTAGTAACAGAAAGGACGGATGACTCTAGATACACACACTTGATGATCGAATAAAATGCCTGGAATTTGTCAATTTGAATTCAAAAACACAAGCAATAACTGAGGAACAATTAGTACAGAATTATCACTTGAGCAATGGGTGCCAGTAGGCATACATTATGAGAACTGCTCTACCTTTTTGAGGGAAGCTATGAGTAACAGCTTGGAAGAACATGTTCTGGTGATCATCTTACTAAAAATGGAAGAAAAAAGTCCCACAGACCATGCATTCTCAGATCACACAAAAGATTCTGTTTCCATGTATAAAGTCTTTCCTTGATTATGTTGTTTTTTCATACACATTTCCTCATGATAGAGGAAAACAAGGGCATCGTACATAGGCTGAACAGAGATCTTTAACTACTTCTGTGGAAACCCATTGTATGCTTTTGGGGTCAAGTAATCTCTAAATTATTTTGCATCTAAAGTCTATGAGAAGCAAATTAAGTAACGTAGCAACAGTTCATTCTTAAAGAAGGTCTGCTCCAGCAGGTTGCAATTGTAAATAAATAAATAATAATAAAAAAAAAAACAAATCAGTTTAGTGTTTGAACAGAAAAATAACAACAACAAAGACAAAAAAAAAATATCCACACCTCAGTACTTAAACTGATCAGTTGCATCTAACACAATACTATTTCCAAAGCATTCTGCCTCTTGGTAATGCACTAAATTGCACAAAGTTGGAAATCCTTGCCTAACAAAACTGAACTCAGTTAATTGTTCTGTGCAAGTTTCAGATAATTGCCAATGATATTTAATTTACAATCCTTTTCTCAAAGGAATCAAAATGTGAAATTTCTGGGCAGATGAGTTTGGGTTGTTTTAAAATCAGAACCCCGATTAACTTCTTAAGCTGTCATTGAGAAAAGGCATTTAGAAAGACAGAGAGGCACTACAGACTTCGGCTTCTTTGGCAAATAAAGCTTGTAATATGATATAAATTTTATTTATTGGTTAGAAGTGGAGAATAGAATCAGAACTGTTTATTAAAATAATCTCTTCATACTCTTTTTCTGTCCAGTTCATCATACAGAACTTGAATCATGCATTTTCAAGAAAAGGAGACAATAACAAAGTGTGTTATTTTAGAAGGAAGGGTGTGCAGTTGATGCATGCACAAATAATCTTGACAGGTGTGCATTCTAATCAAGGCTAATGATAACCACCTGAATACTTGGTGATTACATGTATGTCTATGCATGTCCACTGTAATGCCACTATGCACGTATTTATCTACAGAAATGTGCTGAAATTCTCTCCTGTGCTAAAGTCCTGGGCAGTCATTTTAGAGTTGTACATGAAGATATTCCCAGGCTTCAGAGTCTGACTGTAGCGAGCACTTAACCACAGACATCAATGAGAATACACAGCTGAAAAGGTGAAATAGTGACAATAATCAAATTAACTGATTCTCACTTTAAAATATTTTGGTTGTATTTGTATCAAAAGAGATTTCCAAAATAATTTTGTTTATGGGAGCCAGTTTCTTTCAAATGTAACTATTTTATTTGATGACTTCTTTGTGTTTTACTGATGCTATATTTTGTATATTTATATATACAAAAAGCAAACTATTAAAATAACAAGTCCTCAGCAATGGCAATTACGAAGTAAATACAATTTTACTGAAGCTTGCCAGAGAGAAGACAAATCAGAGACAACAGTGGTAGGAAATGAGGCATGTGGCACACTTTTTCTTGTGGCTTTAAAACCTGTCTGGACTCAGTTTGACAGTTTTTGATTTAAAGCAAATATTTTTCACTATTTTTACAACGAACACACTTTCAGATACCTACATCCAACTTAAATAACTGCAGGACTTTTTTTAAAGTGTAGTTTCCCTTTTAGAGCTATGTTTATTGACTTAGATTAGGACTGGACTAGAGCCCAGAGACAGTCATATCTAGTCTTCAGGTTTTTGTTACAAATCAGTTTTTGTTACAAGGTTCAATAAATATTCTTGATTATTTATGTTAGTTCTATTGTGAGTTCTTGCCAAAGATACATTGTATTATAACCAAAACAGATGTTCTGTTTTAGACAAGTGTATTTGTTTTAACAGGACCAGAAATGTAAATGAAACAACAGTGTGTTCAGCATTTACATGGCAGACGATGAATTTTTAGGATTTCATTGGCCATTTTGGATTAAATTAAAATCTTGAAAAAATTCAGGAATCTTATTCCATATTTAGATCACTGCAGTTATTGTTCTTTGATTGCTGCTGGTTCTAGGCATCTTGGAAATGAAAGCTGTCTGAATGCCAGATGAACTCTACTAAAGCAGGACAACACGAGCAGCTCAATCATCATATTTGGAAAAATCACAATTTTTCTTTCTATCTCAGCGGTTCCACTGTCACAGTACAGGCACTCCTTTTGGCTCAACTTTTCTAATATATGTCTTACATTAAAGTATTTCAGTTCATTTTTTTAAAAAGAAAAAAAGTTGGAGGACAGGTATCATGAATTGCTGATTGCTTTCAGCAATTGGTAAAGAATGCAGCCAGGCAAGTGTATTTGGGGGGGTTGTTTTCTAGGTGGCTTGGTGTTTGTTTTCTCTTATGCTTGGTTTTAACTTAATATGAAATCCTTTGCTACTGCTTATAGAAAAATTTTTCCTTACTCTCAAGGCTTTATAAGCAGTGTAATTAATAATTTACTGCTGCTTAAGTTCAAACACTTCTGCACTGTGACGAATAGGGGTAAGTCTGTAATGTGTTGTAAAGTTCTCATTTGGTTTTCTTTAATGTTTAAATCGTCTGCTTTAGAATACTTAGAAATGTTCTGCTAAGGTAGAATAGGACTGTTTAATACCTTTTGAAGTTGGACCTTGGTGGCAAGAAATTGATTTGGAAATGTTTGTTCTACAGGATTTTAGGTCCGCTTATATTTTATAGGTGTCTGCACATGCTTTAAATATCCTTTTCAATTTAAATGTGTGTTTTATGTTGTTGAATATCTACATTATGCTCTCTCAGCTTTAACAAATGCCACTTTCAAGTTCCATGCCTCTACATTTCTAATGTTACACTAGCTTAATTCCCATTACTTTTCTGCTTCATAGCACTCGCAGTTTGAAAGGGACCTAACATTCGGGTTCACATTATGATAATTAGGTTTCAAAGCAGTGTGGGGGGATTAAGATGTCTGAAGTCTAGTTGCCGAATAAAATTCAGAACTACTTGTAAAACTTGTTTGAGTGGTTAACAGAAGTGGTTTTATTTATTCAGTGCTCATGCAGCATTAATCCGTATTTCATCAGGTACCCGCAGTGCTGTAACTCTAGATATGACCCTGGGACTTAATTTACCCCATCTCAGTTTTCCTTATTAATGTGCCATGAAAGAGGTACATGAAAGATAGCCAACATCAAAGCACCTTTTCAAATAAAGTGGTTGATATGAATCCTCTGGTATTTAACACTGTCTGTCAAATGTTTCAGCTGGTTTGCATCCTTTTACAAGCTATTGCTTGCTGCATTAATGCAGTTGTTTCAAGTCTGTTGAGAATACAAAGGGGTAGGGATATGGGAAACTTTATTCCCATTTCTTTTTTATTATGTTTTCTTTAAGTTGTTTTTGATGATATTTATGTACTCATACCTACACACTTTAGGTCACTAGATGTGTGATACAGAAGGTAGAAAATATCTTAGAAAGTTTTTGTGAAAGGAATACATATTCCACGGAAACAATACACACATTTGAAATGTGCACTGAAGATCTTTTTGTTCTATTTTCACTTCTTGCAGGCCATAGTGAAGTCACAAGAAGTCGTAAACAATAAATAATTTTAGGGAGAAACAAGTTTAAGATGTGTGCGAATAAGACATGATCACTAAAAAGGATTTAAATTAGGTAGTGCTTTGCAACCAATCTGTATTCTGTCTCTTATTTAAAATAAACTTTATTTTGTGATTACTTGCGACAACAGTCAGACATCATGAATGTGCACATTTCAAATGAAAAAATATTTTGTGTATGTTTATATTTAAATAGCATCTTCACTCTGCATAGAGACTTTCTCCTCCTGCTACTCTTGATTATACATAATGTTACGTAGTAACTGGTCTTCTGTTCAGCACAATGTGAACTGTAATAAGTTACAGCATTCAAAATAGTGTCCAGTGTTTGACTTGATGTATCCACAGACTGGTGTCATGCTTGAGCTGAATCCATACTATATAGAAAAGGGAAATGCAGAAGTCATCTTGCAATTTAAAGTAGTCCAAGAAAACAAAGATTCCCCTGCCTTCCATGGCAGAGTTGTTTGTTTTAAAAGTTTACTGTAGGCAGCATTAGAATCTGTACTCATTTTTTTCTGAGGGAAGGAAAAAGAATGGGTAAGCAATAACGACACAGTAGGACAGGTGTAATAGGAGATGGTAATTTTGGGCTTGTACAGCATGAAGTTGAAATTCTTTAAACAAACTTTATAAGTGATACATTTGACAGATAATTATGGAATGCCATCTTTAAATTCTATTTCAGGCAAAAAAGCAACTTTACAGTTTTTAAGATAAAAACAAGATCTAGTTGGGACTATGCTAGTGTGACCAAGGGGATTATGAATGCCTTTAGGTATAGAAGTAAAATATATGGGGAGTCTAGACTTGAACAGTGCAAAGGTGGGGAGGGTGGTGGTGGTGGTCAGGAAGTAAATGTAACTAGTGAAAAGAAATCTAAATCTTGATGAAAAAGTAATTTTTTCCAGAACACTAGGACATGTAATTTGGTTCAGATCCAGGACAGTCTGTGGGAAAACAATTGGGGGAGGTATGGGGGGGTTATGTTAGTCGTACAACTTTCCTTCTTGGTTTTCTTTTTCCAGGAGAATATGAACAGTAGCATCAAGCAATGGTTTAAGAAGTTATGTATTTTCAATGTGTGAATGTCTTCAGACCTTCCAAAGATTTAAAAAAAAAAAAAAAATCACTTTTACATAATTAGGGAAGATTTTGAGACAAAAAGCTCTAAAGCATGTAACAAAATGGTCAAGGGCAACTTTTTGTACTCTTCAGTTGGAAATGCACTGATCTCAAATCTACTTCAGCAAATCACATAAATGTAAGAACTTTATCAAAATGTCCCACTCTCTTTTTTTTTTTAAACAGAGAAGTCATTTGTTATATTTAGGATTGCAAAATAACTTTTCAGATTTCAGTGTTACGTTCCCTAATGAGCAGTAATTTGTACATATGCTATTTCCATGTAGATCTTTGCTATTTTCAGGTAAATAAATCATATATACTTTTGAAGATAGTCAGCTGGAAGGCACCTCATATTGCAGTACAACAGAAATCAGGTAAAGAGGGAGAAGCATCAAAAAATATTTACAGATGCAAGAACAAGAAGTTTGAAAGGTAAAAGCTTGTTCAGAGAAGTCAGGCAAAGGATATTCAGTGAGCAAGTGTTGCTATTTCTGCCATAGAAATCACTAAGGCCTGAACTCTTGTGTTTAAAACTACTTCCAGAGCCCAGAAATGATAGATGAAAGGAAAAAGTGGATGACTAGATCTTAAATTTGCTAGATTGCTATGGTAAAACACAACTAGTTCATTCAAATGTATGTTACTGAGGTGGCAGGGTACCTAACAGTTTTAAAATAAGCTTTTTGTTTCAGACTGAAATGATATAGGCTGTAACCATTTAACGTGGTTATAACTTTCGGAGTTCTTCTCTGACATTTGTTCAACACCACAGGGTTCTCACCAGTTTAATTTCTAAGAGATTGTCATGAAGGGCTTATCTAGCAGAGTGAGCATAACAGAAGGTGCCATTATAACATGCTAATTTCTCCCAGCATCAGTGTTTGAATTCTGTCTGACAGCCTTCTTTTTCTGAAGGGTCACCAGAACACCCTAACTTGTGATGACATTTGGTTGTTTGATGTTTGGAGCATTGGTAGAGGTACTAAAGGGTGAAATTTTCAAGTTGCTGTCTTCTGTTCTGTGCATCTCTGCACTGGGAGCCCTCTTGTACCTATTGGCAGAAAAAGGTTTTTGTTGGGAGGCATCTGGCTGGTGGCTAAGATCTAGGGATGGCTTGAGGAATGCAAGTGTGAGGAACTGGATACTTATTGGAGGAAGCTGTGCAGAATGAATGAGGGTGAAGTCAGGGAGTAAGGGTCAGGGCATTTTCATGATATTTCTCAAGACAGAGGCACCAAAATATACTATAAAGAAACTTAAGAAACTTGCTAGTGTGAAAGATTGCCTCAGAAAAGGCCACGTGTCCCTTTAGCCATGCCTTGCTGTTGACATAAAACTGTAATAGCTCTGAACTCGCTTAAATTGTGCATTCTTTCAGTGTAGTGAGTTGTCAAGAAAATGGTTCCCTCTTTTCTTTTTCCTCCCCTAATTGCTTGTGAGAGTGAAGGGATAGTGTACAGCCCAAGCTTAAAACTGAGGATTGGACTTCAGCTGAAAAATGTGATGTAATAATAAATTATTGCTTCTCATGATGAGCATTGGAGACAATCTTAACAGCTGCATCTATGATTTTTTTTACCCAATAATAGATTATTTTATTTATTTTTTTAGCTGTAGTGAGCTGAAGTACGTTTGCTTCATGTAACTCCAGAGTTCTAAAATGGTGTCTATTTGTCATAAGGCTTGGAAGGTTAGATTTTAGTCAATTACTGGGAGACACTACGTGAAGACAAGGGGTTGTGTCGTGCATTTAGTCTTGTAGACGTTTAGTGATGTGAACCTTGAATGGTCCAAATGTGGTATTGATACTGATCTCAAACAAAACAGAAAATTGTAGGCATTCAGGTCAGCTGCTATAGCACTGTTTTAAGTGCTTCAAAAAGTAGCATGTATGGTTCAATGTCTCAAGGTTTCAGCTGGCCTTATTTCTTTAATGGCATGTATCTTAAAAAAAAAAAAAAAAGTGTTCAGTCCTTCTCTTAACAGAAATGAAACGTAACCAGATTTGAATGTTACCTGCTCAAACAGAAGCTAAGAGAGTTTAGATAATGATTAAGATGAATCTAAGTGGATCTTTTGATATGTTTTTGGTTTGCAGGTCATTGAAAACTTAGTGGTGGCAATGCAGAACTCACTTCAGAGAATGTAAGCCTCTTGGTAGTGGTCTGGTTTCCATCCTTTTCCTTTGTGGATCCTTCGGGAAGAAACCTGTGAGCCATAGGTTGAAAACAAATGGGTTTGGACTTAAAAGTAACAAAAAGTAGAAATGCTCAGAGACTTCATATTTCAAATAAGTGAAATTATGCATAGGAAATCCTCCCTCTCACTGGTATTTGCAGAACTTTGATTACAGGAACTTGCAAGGTGGTTCTCATTATCCACGTCTGTACATTTTACCCTGCTAGCCTTTGTCTGTTGCCTGAGATGAAATAGCATGGCTCCAGGGTAGTGTGGTATTACTATGCTAACAAAATCTTTGATATCAAGAGGTGAATGTAAATTAAAACTATTAAAATGTTAATTTGTGATTTGTATTGATACTATCTTTCTAAAACAAGTGACAGTTGAAATACTTGAGATACTATTCTATTATCCTATTCATTCACAGAGTTGTCAAAGATATGCTTGTGTGTTTCAAGTGACTTTGTCATGAAATAGATGTGACAACCAGTACATTTTCCATTACTAAAGACTGGGAAAATTAATTTTGTATCTTTAATGTGTAAAAAGGCTTCAGCAAGAATTACTTGTGGAATCCTGTCATGAGTTAATTTAAGTAGAAGCATTCAAAGAATGATCAATACTGATAGCATCCAGATTAAAATGATATAAATACAACATGTATCCCTTGATTTGTGAGGTAGTAAGACTGAATGTTATGGCACAGTCTGACCTGGTTGTATGTTTGGATAGTGTTTTCCCTACAAGTAGACGTTCTGTAGGAACATAAGGCAGAAGTAAGCATTTTTCCATTTTTGTGAGATTGCCAGTAATATGTTTTTACTGAAGTTGAGATCCTGCCAAACTTCATACCTATTCATTTGTGAAACCACATTTGGTATTCTGCATTTCAGCTCTTACAGGGCTCCCTTTATTGTTGTGAGATGTAATATACAGATTTAATTATTTTTTTGAGCTTAAACTGTGCTATTATCATTGATGGTAATAGCAGAAGCTTGGGTTAGGTGGTTAGATTACATTAGGTAGTCTAATGCTCTGTTACATACCTTGATTTCAATGTCTTTTAACTGGCAGAGTTATCTTTGGGATGAAATTCTTCATTCCAAATCTCTGTTAGGATGCATATATGTGGGTTTCGTGTATATTTAAAGAATAATTGGAAAACTTTAAGAAAATAGTGAGCGTATGCGCAAATACTGTCATTAATGGGGAAAGAGTTTATTCTCTGAAGTTTCAATACTATTTATCTGGTGAAAATGAAAGTTTTCAGGCAGATCCAAAGTTTGGACTGAAGTCTCTGCCTCTCCCTCTGAAAGTATGTCCAGGTTTGTTTTGAGTAGTAGACCTCAGGAAACTGACATTTGTACAGCTGCTAACAAATTCCCCCAGTGTCACGAGATCAACTGTTACAGACCTTGATAAAAAGGAAAATGGCTTGGATTTTAGGAAAATTTGAAAATTAATGACTTCTAGGTGTGATAGCCTGAGAATCTTCCAGGACTGAAAAGCAGATGCGATGTATCTGTCAATAAATAAAGCAAGGGCTCCTTCACTCCACAGTTACATAAAATCTCCTTTCTCTGTCTTATTTCAGGCCATCAGCTCTTAGTGGCTGTTGGCCGTGCATAAGTGAGTGCTACACACGTTGCACCTGAAGTTGGTGTAATTTTGTTCGATGCTGAAACTGGGGGCTCTGCTAGTCTGGACTCTTAACTTCTCGTATCAAGAAAGCGTATGGCAGTCTTAAAAGCTTCATGAATGACATTGAAAGAAGCCACAGCAACGGGAGATGCTTCAGCATACTTGTGATGTTTTCAAGGCATGAGAGGCAGAGAATATAGACGTGCTGCGTGTCTCAAAGGGCCTTTGAGTAGGTTATTTCAGCTTGAAAAGGGATTAGATTTAGATGACTGCAGTGTCAGACGTGTAACTGAAGGTGCCTGTTGAGAATAATTCCTTTCTATAACTGGATTCCAGCAGTTTTGTCAATGATGAGTAAGTGGAGGGAGTAAGAAATGATCCATTTGTCATAGCGTGTGATACGGAGACAAGAAAGAGT
Source organism: Anser cygnoides (assembly GCF_040182565.1). Classification (NCBI taxonomy): domain Eukaryota; kingdom Metazoa; phylum Chordata; class Aves; order Anseriformes; family Anatidae; genus Anser; species Anser cygnoides. The sequence continues at coordinate 29,411,632 of NC_089875.1, read as the reverse complement.
ATGTCTGAAAGGAGACATCAAAAAGCACAAGTTACATGAAGCACCTTCTTCAGTTCCAGGCCCTTCTAGTAGGAACAACAGGGACGACTGGCACTGGGAAGGAAAAGGGCACAGAGGAGAGAGTGCATTATTTTTCCCATTCCTTTTCTATTTGGGGAAGTGGGGGCTGCTTTAGTGACATCAAGTAGAAATGTAAATTTAATTGTGTCCTTTTAGAAATTCTGTATGTTAGTTATTTTTATTTCCTTCAAACAGTCCTGAAGTCAAGTTTGGGACTGAGACAGAAATAATGCTTTCATTTTAATCCTTTTTGCAACTGCAAGTAATGTTACGGTTTCTAATTGAATCAGATTATTTTGTATAACATCAAATGCTATTCAGACAGCTCAGATGTCTCTGGAGATTTCCAAGTAAAAAAAAAAAAACTTTGGCAGTTGTTTTGGGGGGCAAAAAAATGTCCATCTGTATACAGTTATAGCTATTGCTAGTATTAAATTGGTTTTCACATAAAATTTTTCTCTTAAACCTAAGTAATTTTTATATTTCATTAAGCATATTTGGCAGCTAAGGCAACATGCCTACTGCCTGTTCAGTTCTTTTATTGAAGTGTACTGGCAGTAACAGGTGAATAAAATACATTTTGACATTTGAACTTGACAGAAATGTTTCAGGGAAACAATTCAGACATACGGTTTCCCCGGATGATTCTCTTGTCACTATTGTGATGTTGTACTGTAAATATTCTTCGGAAGCAGGCTTTCATTAAAATCAGTGATGCATTTATTACCTGTTCCTGGTTGGGTTTTCCCTCATAGTGTAAAATCGCAGCTCAAAATTATTTGTCATGTTTTAGTAAAGTTGTTTTTTAGAGGTTAGTTTGGCATTTTTAAGTAAATCAAAGTGGATATTCCTGCATTACTTCTCGGTGATTCTCTGTCTGAAGAAAACATAGATCTAATCTGCTATAAAAGCAGATAGAAAGAGACATTGTCAATCTGAATGTTTTAAAATGAAATAATTTTGAAACCTTGATATAGGATCCATTTAGTATATCCTGTTCCTTCAAGTAACAACAGTAGCAAAGGCTTTTAAGGGGATGCTTCGTTCCTTTTAAAGAGATGTGCAAGGCCATCCCTGTGCCTGTTGCTGCTGTTTCCCCGCTCGGCTCAGGAGCGGGCCTTCATCCCTAGCCGGTCTCCTCACCCTCTCACTGCCCTCTGGGCCTTCCTGCCATCTCACCTGAGGTGGCTGACGGCTTCTGGGGAAGACCGTTCATGGGAGAGGCAACCCTGCTGAGCCTTATTAGCAGAGCAAGTCGGAGGAAATTATTTTTCCCCTCACTGGCTTCTTTTCCATAAAGCTGTTACTATGGGTTGGCGTCTGACAAGAGTAATGTTTTCTGCTGGAATCACGATTTTAAATAAAGGGTTGTTCCATTGCTAAGTAAAGAGAAGAAACTTAACGTTGTTAAGTGAAGAGAAGAAACTGGCGACATCTGATTCAGAGCATATTCTTCTAAGTTTTGTGGACTATAGGGAATTTCTTCTAGCTTTTTATAAATTAAAGATGCTAATTGAATGCTGATTATAATGTAAATACATTTTATTCTGCAATGCAGTAGGCGCAAAATTGATTACTTTGTGGTTGAATTAGAACACCAGCATTATGGGAAAAATCATCTAATCGAGCTTAATGCTAGATTGTGATAAACTAAAATTTATAATTCATACAGTGCAATTTGGGCAAGAGGCTTTACTTATGTAAATTGTCTTTATGTAGTCTGAAATACTGATTTTTGTTCTCAGTATAAGCTGAAACATAAAATGTCTTACTTCAAAATTTCAAGAGAACATGTGGGTATGGTTTAAGTTCGTATCTACTTGTTATTTATGAAGTATATGTAAATTAGCTTCTGTTGGATTTCATGACAAAACGTCAGTTTGGGATTTCTTCTTTACTGGGCCACAGTTGACATAATTAAATTTCATAAGTCACATGGTGCTTGTGATGATGGCGATGTTGCGAGCCCTTTGGACCTTCAGGGGAAATTCAGACTTAGTGTTTGTGAAATGTTTGTTCTGGTTCTCAGGGTCTGATTAAACTCAAATCAAGGACGCTCTGGTGTGAGGTATTAATAACTAACGGGCGTCAGAGATGCTCCCAGCCTCGTAGCGTCCTGCCCGGGGAAAGCCCTGGGAGGACGTAGTGTGGATCCTGGCCATGTTGCGGCGTGTGACGATGCCGGTGGATGAACCCAGCTTCACACCCTTCAGGCCGAGGGCTGCTGATGGCAGCGATCACCCTGGTCTGTTGAGCAGGGGCTGGATGGGTCTCAGCTCTGCCACCTGCCTCACTTGCCAGCAGAGCTGAGCCAGTGCCCGAAGGCAGGAGACACGGTGCTGTGTCACAGGGTGCTGTGTCGCTGCGTGCTCCTTCCTGCCGTATGTTCTCCATAACCCCCCTGCGGCCAGAGCGCCTCCGGGCTCTGCACTGCTGCACTGCTGTGCAGTCTCTCAGATAAGCTCTTGTCTTCATCTGGACAGCTACTGATTTAATATTGGATTGCCTCTTCTTCTACACCCCTGATCTCCAAATCTTTATTTTTAAGTAACAGCTGTTAGTTATCTGCAAGAAGAGTCTTAACAGCTTAACATCAGACACTTGAAATTAAGTGGGCTTACTCTATTACTGCAAGAATCGGCACTGCAAATATTTCCATTCACTTCTGAACTATTTCAGGCTTTGTTTTTGCTTACAACATTTGAGAAAGCTATTTTTTTAATTGCAGCACTGTTCGTAAACAACAAACTTGTTTACTAACTGGTTGACTTTTGAAATCTCTGCTTGTTTGTCAGACTGTGCTGGGGCAGATGCGTGCTCCTTGTGAAAGGCATACACGATGTTGAGTGTTTTTACTGCCATGAAGAAGCTCTGAATCTCATTTTACCAAAACCTCGGTTCTCATCTATGGAGGGTCCAGGTGCTCTTGTTTAATACATAGTAGGTTTGGAGGTGTTCATGGAGGTGCTCAAAACCTGACTGGAGGCAGCCCTGAGCAAGCTGCTGCAGCTGACCCTGCTTTGAGCAAGGGTGTTACACTCACCAGTCTCCTGAGGTGCCTTTCAAGCACCGTTATTACCTGGCATTCAGTAGTTTTACCCAAAGCGGAAAGAATCACCCCAAGACCTTGTTTCTTCATTGCTTGTTCATCTTGCTGGATCCAGACATGAGAACTTAATGACAGCCACAGAAGTTGGAGCAGACTCTGTGGGTATTTACAGGCGTGGGTTCTGGTTGTGTTCTCTTCCTTTATAATGCTTTTGCAAAGACTCTTCCGTGAAGTTTCAGTTTACCTTTCTTTCTTGCAGTCCAGATGTAAATTGGCAGAAAGGCTTTGAAAGAATTTGTTCTCACTTTGAAATGATGTGTGTGATGGGGGAGAGAACAAAGATTTGAATGCGGGAAGGAAGACATCAGTAATGTGTTTTTTGCATGGTTTTGTTTCGTGGTTGTATTTTTTAGAGCTTTGGGTTTAGGCTCTTGCTGGATTTTTTTTTATTTTTCTTTTTTGCCTTCCAAGAAAAAGTTGATTACGAGCTTCCTGGTATGAAGTTTTCATTTGTTAGAGAAAGCAGTACAGTTATATTTGAAAAGGATGAATTAATCATTTTATTTTCATTAGTGCATTTGCTTAGAACTGTGTAATTGTGACCCACAGGCCCTCGAGGCTTTTTAAGACACTACCCCATTAAAAAAAATTGGGTCTCAAACAGGGTTAACATGATTAAAAAGATGTTCCATGATTTTTTTTTCCTGTGAAATATTTGTAGCTGTAGTCATAAGCAAAGCTTTTTATTACAAAAAATAAGTACAGGTGTGCATTTATACACACAAGGTGTATAAATGTGTTAAAGAAACGCTACATTATTTTAAAGAAATTTTAATTGCTAGAATTACAGGTGATTGACTCTCCAGTTACCGTGGAAGATATCTTTAAGCGGAGAAACACTTTTCAAATTGTGATGTAAAAAGTAGGACATAAAAATAATTTAGCTGTTTTTATGATTCAGATATAAGGGATCTCTCTTCAAAAGCTAGAATGCCATCTTATCCTGTGCTTCATATTTGGATAACTAACTAAAAGAATGACTCACTATTTTTTTAGTTGATTTTTTTTTCCAGTTTAAAAGTAATTGGTTGGAAATGAGGCATAAGAAATTTCAGTCCAGAGGAAGAATTTTTTTTAAGTGTTTGTAACTGGATGAAAAACATGTTTTAAATGAAGTGGTCTTTCAGCATATGTTTCAACATATGTTTGTGCCAGTTCTAGTGATATTACTCATGGAAGGTCTCCAGTGTGGATCTGTCACAACCTGAGGGAACAAATTATTCCCTTTAAAAGAAGAGGGAAAACAAGGATAGCACAACCTGACTGAACTTTTACTTTACTAAGATCATTTACTTGGTTTTGTCAGCTCTTCCTTTGGTTTGAGCCTTACTAAAGGAATTTGTTTTCTGTTAAAATGTGAATTTCGTGAATCTGTTTCAGGTTTGTGAGGATTTGGTGTTTGTTTTTTTTTCCCCACTGAGGTTGATACATGCCTCTGTAACACAAAAAGAGAAGGTATCCAGTGTTTTAGATGCACTATTGTCTATCCTTTAACCATTTAATGTTTAGCTACCTCATTTGGTGATGCATTCAGTTCAGATTAACATCTCGTGCTGTAGATGCCCAGTGGTTGCATATGATATCAGTAAAATAATATTATTTAAAACGAGGAGGAGGAGGAGGAGACTAGAGAAGACGTGAAAGAACTCCAGAGGCCCCAAAGGAGAAAAATGTGTAACCTAATAACAAGACAGTAATTATACTTGTTGCTCTACAGGTACTCAGATGTTCTTACCTTTAAATCTATGGCTGAGAAAAGTAAATATAAGGAATTGTTACTTTTAGTCCATGAACATCTTGGTTTTAAAAGATATTTTTTTAATGTTGGTATCCTTCTTGATTTTTTTTCTGTGTGCTGTAATCTTTTATAATACTATAATGCTATAGTTCCTTTATAGGTGAATAATAATAGGTTTTGCTCGGAGCACTAAGCTAGCACCTCTGTTTACAGTCTTTCTTCTAGTGAACAAAAACAATGTCTTTGATGGACAGAGTGGAACACTTCTTTTTTATCAGCTTTGAAATATTCATGAAATTAGAGGAAACTGTGAAAGCTAAGTTTTTTTTCTGTATTTAAAAAAAAAAGGACTTTAAAAATTGTAAGAATATCGTGACGATTGAATTTGCAGAAATTATTTGAGAGAGCAGCATATAACTTTAACAAGCTCTGCTTAAAGCACCATTTACTCTATGTAACATTTGTCTCAAGTGTGTTGAGTTAGAGAATAAACACAAGAGGCATATCTGCTGTGAGCTAGAGCAGCCAGCTTTTTTTTTTTAAGACGAATTCCAAATCAAAGGAAAGTGAGAGAAACATCACTGCTAGAAAAATGCAGTCACACGTTTTCTTATGATACAATACCTCAAAGATGTTTTCCTGCCAGCAATCATTCTGATTCCCGAATTCTTAATTTATTTTTATTTTTGCTATGTGGAAAACCTGGATACTTCAGAGCTCAGTGTGCTGTGCCAGAAAGTGTCTGTAGTTTGGAAATATTTTAGATAGTATTGTCAGATACAGCCTTGTCTTTACTAGGGGAGGGAGCGGGGAGGAGGAGCAGTGGGGAATGGTGTTTCCTCTCTCTGGGCAGGCTGCATTGCATTGCTCTCACCCTATAGCTTCCCCTTGTCAGTCTGTGCCTCCTTGGCCTGTGCAGGTCAGGGTTTTGTGTGAATCAAGGCAGTGAAATCTGCACCAAAACTCCAGCTGGCCTTCCTCCAAAGTGCTTTGAATGAGCACTGAAGGAAATGACAATTGCTGGAGGTGCCGTTCTCCAAGAGGCATTTTGCTCCATATGTTGTGGTCTCGTCCACTTATGCTCCACTGTGGGGACAAAGTCTCCATGAGAGTTAACATGACCTTAAACTCTAGCCTTTGGTCTGGCCTAATGAACTGCTTTGTAGCCACAGCACTTGCTGCTTTTGTGTTGCCCATTTTCCAAATAAAAATGATTCCTGCCAGCAATTATAGCAATGGAGTAGCATGTTCTTAATAGCTTTTCTCTAGTAGCTTTTCTAGGTAACTTCAAGTGGACTGTTCATGTAATGCTTCTTGGTACAGTTTTTGTAATAAATCTAAATGCTTTATGAAATTTGCTGGCAAATGAGATGGTTGAGAGGTGTGTGTTCACTACAGAAACTGGTGGGCTCTCCTTAATGGATCATCGGTGTCTTAAATGTCTGGTGCCCCACAGCAGAATGGCCCCGTGAATAGGACGGTGCTCGCAGTAGCAAAATGTTATAGTTAAAAAACTAGGCAGACTTTTAGGCAGACATCAGTTTCCCCAGTTACTAAACATTGGTGACAACACAAAATATAAATAGTAGTGTTAAGTACTATTGTACTAGCAGGAGTCTATTTTAAAAAATAATAAATTCAGCCTTTTTTTTTTTTATTCTCCAAAACCTTGTGACTTTTACAATGCTCCAACATGAATAGGCTGCGTCTCGACTCTGCCTGATCCTGCTCGGCTGGAGGAGGACCGGATGAGACCCCAGCTTTCCCCACGTGCTGCCACTGCAGGGGTTTCTGCTCGGCTAAGCTGAGCCGGGGCTGCTCGCAGGACCGCTGTGGTGACGGCCTCCTGCTCTGCGACCTGCAGCCGCCTCCGCTCCGCCGCGGCTCGCTGCGCTGCCGGGCCCGTTGGCTTCACTGAGCTCATGAGAGCTGAGAGATGCAAGGGCTAAGGGTGCTCGTTCTGCTCTTCGGTTTGGGACAGTTTTGCGAGGCTTTGGGGGTAATCTTGTTTGCAGCCTGCAATATTTGTAATGTACACATCTGGGCAGTTTTGTTTCGACAGTCTCCATAAATGTATCGAACATGAGCATTTTCACATCACCTAGTATTTTTCTTCTTTTTGAAGGCATGCCTGCAAAACTCAGTTGTGCTCTTTGACTCGCTTGCCCCCCAGGGTGAAAAGAGGTTAGGTAAAATCTTGTCAGTATTTGGCCACATTTTCTTCTATTATAATGTGACTTGAGGTCATTGAGATAATTTAGTTGTGTAAAACTGAGTGTTGGCAGAGTGGTCTTGAAATTATGAAGTGTAATCAAAGGGAACAACCAGTTTTCAAGTCTATTTTGTTTTTATACGTAGATTCTTGCACTTCGATTTCCCGTTTCAATCCTGAAGCCTTTTTTACTGTCCTTCCTTTTTTCTAATATTGATGTTAATTGGCTACTGATAGGTAACTTTTTAGTTGTTGTGGATATATTTAATTGCTATTAATTCTTTTGGGTGTACTTTACTGCTACCATTTTGTAATCGCATGAAATGTGCTTTTTTATTTTTAAACTTGTTTTCTTCTATTAAGGTAATATGGTAACCTGTAATATTATGCATATTGCCATGATTCCTTTCCATAGCACTGCTCCAACGCGGAGAAGAGCAGTAGTTGATTCTTGCTCTCGAGTTCTACTGTACTACAGTGTTTAAAGTAAATGAACCAACTGCTTTTTAGTTGCATGGTTAACTTGGAAGCAGATTTTGGACATGCAGTTCAGATTTTAAAGTCCTGTGCAAGAGCAGAAAGGAGCTTCCACTCCAACTGCTTTATGAGCAATGACAGGACCTGTTTTCTGAAACTGTCAATAGAAACGGTGGAGGCAGTCACAGGTAACTGTCACCTTCAGTCTCGAGACGTGCCACACTAGGTCTTTCACTTTTCACTACAGGCATGGGACGTGTATTTCTTCTGGGGATGAATCCGCAGCACCGATTTTGTTCAGATAACAGCATCTGGCACTAGATTGATTTAACAGGCTATGAGGTTTGCTCTTTTCAGATATGCACTTGTACGGCAGCTTCTGTACAGCTCTGACATGGCCACACGCTGCTGTTGTTTTTTCTGCCTCCTAGCACCACGTGTGAAGCTAAAGCTCTTTGACACCTGCCATTTGGACCCTTTTCTTACTGAAAAATGTCATTGTTTTCAGACAAGATGAAGACAGATATATGATCATTCTTTCCTTCACAGGGATGTGCTGAGGGCATGGTTCATAGACAAATGAATAAAGGGTTGCAGGCCATAGCTATACAGTTAGTTTTATTAGTTTAGTACGGTAAGTAGTTTTTGTTTGATGTAGGGGCTCACGGAGTTACAGCAAATATGGAAGAAATGAAAGCATGGTAACTCATTGTTATATCTTGCAGTAATTCTAAAACCTATTTTATTCTACTGGTAAAGCATAGGAATTGTCATACTGTTGAACTGTTGGGAAAACACCCCTGGGTTTTGGGGAGAGGAATGACAGTAGCTGAGGAGCTGAAATAAGAAAATTGTGAACTCTTCTGATTCTAATCAGTGAAATGTTTCATCTAGGATAATCAGGAGGGTGATAGAACTAACTGGACTGCATTTTCCAGAGTACTAACTTTTTTAAAGGAGAAACATTTAAATCCCATGCCACAGTTGCTCCCCCCATACTTTTGAAACCTATTTAGTGCCTCACAAGGAGGCAGTCGGGTTGTGTGGCTCAGTGTAGTTGTTCATATGCTTGAACTGTCTTTTTGTGTTTGAGTACATGCAAAATGTTCTTAGCATATGAAATCGACACACTGTCCTCTCGTCTACTGCAAAGCAGTGGAGGTCTAAATTGGGGTTAGATAGCCCTAATATTTCCCGGCATGCAACGAAGTGGGTAATACTTGAAGGCAATGATTTCAGTAACTGTATTTCTGAATATACTTCCTAATTTTCAAATATTTGTCATACATTTCATTTGTTCTCAGAGGTCTAGCTGCAGGTCTGCAGCCCAACTGCATACTTACACTGGTTTTGATTCTTGTATTCCTTTTCCTTTTAATTTCATATAAAACAGACACATTCAGGAATTCTTGCATTTTATCTGATGTTGGAATACCAGACCTGTTAAATATTTTTATTATTGTTTATTTTTACATATTTTCTTTATCTTGTAGAGTGCATTCAATTCTGTAGTGAAGTTTGGTTTGGTGTAAACATACTGGGAAAATAGAAAGTCAAAAATCTTTTTAAGACTTAGTGTTGTTTTAGGAGACATGTAACTTTTAATGGTTGGAAGCAATGGTACAAGCTGATTAAATGACCTTGCTGAACACCGGTACAAAACAGCCTCGTTCTGTTCTGTTCAGTAGGTTCTGAAGATCTATGCTGCCTACCAAAAAGCTGCTCTGGTGCTAAATACCATTTGTGACCGAACAGGAAAGAAATAGATTATGTTTACCATATTACTTTGATGGCTGGTTTGAAATTATGGCATTTCGATCACATTCTGTGATTCTGTCACTTCAGAAGCTGCTTTATCAGCTGCTTGTTACCCCTGCTGTAGGTCAGCATGCTCTTTCACAAACAATGTTTGTGACCGAAAGACATTGTTGTTCTGTGTTTGAATTTGCTGCATGACAGTCCTGATTTGAAACAGCTTAATCATTTTAAAAAGCACATTATGGGTTGGTCAGGATGAGATTACTTTCTTCTTTGCATACTGTAATTTCTGGTAAATTTTGCAAAATACCGACTGAATCTTTCACCAAAGGTAGAAACATTTACAGACTTGGCTGTTAATTCAAAACACTTGTAAGCAGTTTCACCAAATATTTTCTATGGGGATTTGCAGAATGTGGCTGAGGAACAATGCGCTGTCTGTATCACTGCTTATAATTTGATGGGCTGTCTGAAGGCACCTTGTGTGCCTGGCTTCTTGTGTGCTTGGGAGCTCCTGAATGGGACCTGTTCTTTAAAACTTGTCTTCCCCCGCCCCCCAGGTCTGATTGATTGGCAGTCACCGTGAGCTTTTCTGTTCTGTTTTGCAAAAGACGACCATAGCACCTCTTGTCTTGTGTGACTGGTTTTGAAGGATTATCTTCCATATAAGCCGAATTTGTGTGCTGTGTAGTGACTGAAAGTTTTTGAATTAAGTAATGGAAATTAGATAAAAATCCTTTTCCTATCCAATAGTGTATTTTGTCAATGTGAATTATATTTGATACTGGAATATCTCCTGGGTTCTATATATAATTCTATAATTCTCCTGGTTGTTAAAATTCAAAGATAAATCTTTGGGTTATTTAAAAGCACAGATGAATTGTCTGTTTCTTGGCTTGATTCTGTTGAATAATGATTGCTTTCTAGTGTAATGTTTTTTCATGATCCTAACATCTTCCTTTACATCCTTCCTTAACATGACTGGGCATGGGGGAAACACCAGATTTTGAGTTTAATTTCATCTGTCAGAATGACAAGCTTTTTAAAATCTTTTGGGGCTTCTTACTCTTGGAATACATTATTGAGTGTATACCAGAACCTTTTTATCTTGCATTTTCATGACATATGTTCCTCACAAGAGGAGGTGGGAAGGAAATAAAAAACAAAAACAAAAAAAAAACTGTGCTGTGTCAGATCCAGGGTCTGTCAAGTCCGTTGTCCTGTTGTTCCTGTGGCGAGGTGCTGAGTAAGTGACAGCATCTTGCTCAGCTGGCTTGGGACTGCAGCTCCCAGTCAGGGAACTATGCCGTTGTATCCGAAAAACATGTCCAAAACAGGCAGCAATGTGTGGGATGGCAAGAAACCTGCAGCTCACCGCTGGTGGTGGTGAAGAGGAGCTGGGTGGGCTGTCCCACAGCCAAATGTCCTCCTCAGCCTGAAAAGAATGAGTGATCCACAAGTCGAAGGGCAAGTAAGGGGATTGGTGTTTCATTGGAAGCGTTTCTTTGACCTCCCCTGGGTGGTTTTGGTCAGCAGCCAGGAATGGGTACACAGGGGAAAGTATAAGGACAGACGTAGATATGTTGTGTCTCCAGCACTTTCCTAGATCTCAACTATTCTTGCTTCAAAGCTCTTCTGGAGCTACTTGTGACTTGTGTTTTTAGCAAGACCCAATGGATTTCTCATTGACGAAACAGCCCAATTGTCTTTTGAACCTGTACTTATTTAAGTCTACCCTGGGTCTCCTCAGTTTGCTTTTAATCAGTTTATGAACCTAATTAAAACTTGTAGCATTCTAAGCCAGCTTCTAAATGTACTGTACTTTTCTAGCAAAGATTTTGGTTATTTTATTTCTTCCTGTCCTGTGTAATTCTTAAACCATATTATTTTTGAATAAGTAACACTGAATAATCTTTTGACCCTTCTGTACTTCTGCCCTCAGTTGGAGCCTCCAACTTCTGTTGCCACAAGGTTATGAAGATTAAATTTATTAGTTAAGCTGATTTAAAATCAAAAACAAAACAAAAAAAAAAACACACACATGCACACACAAAACACCTTTAATTAGATTAGTAAACCGTTAAATTACGATTGTGAGGGAAGCTGTATTTTGTTGCAAATCATCTTTTTATAACCAAATGGGAAAATCTGGGCCCATTTTGAGATGAGCATAGCCTTTGCTTTTAGAATGACCCTGACTTTCTTCCAAATAGTGACATTGGTCACTTCTTTGTGCTGTTCTCATTTCTTAAAATGTTTTTTTTTTAAAGGCTTTTGATTGTAAATCAGTGTTTTGGAGATTGTAGAAACAGCAAATCATGTCAATTTGTATGAAGTTGCTTTTCTGTCTGCTGGTCATTGATCTGGTGTTGCATTTGATTATGGGGAAGTGACTTCAATGTAATAAAATAGTCTGAAATATTGGTAAAGTTTATGAAGGTGTCAGAAAGCTGTATTCATCTTTAACTGTAGAAACCTCTGGCCTGACATGTAATTCCTTATACATATGTTAGATTTTTATGTTTAGTTTTGAATAGGTCTTCAGCAAAAACTTACTATCTGAGAGCTCAAAATGTTCTTAAAAAAAAAAAAGTGCTGTTTTATGCATCTACATGAAATTGCAACATCTGAACAACTTGAATAACTCGAGCTTGTTAAATGTTATCTTTGTTCTGTGTTTTTGTAGGTATTGTAGTAGCTTTGAATTAAAAAAAAAAAACAGTAGGTATTGGATTATTTTTTTTCACAAGGAAGACATTTTTTTCCTGTAAAAATTAAGAGATTGGAAGTCTCAATGTTTTGAACAGCTCTCCATATCAAATATACAGTGCTTGTTTAAGATGAGTAAGAAAATACCTTGTTATAGTTAAAAAGCTACTTCAAGCCTCTAGAATACAGCTAGCATGGTTTCCAGCATAAAGCTGAGGGACCACCAGGTGGTGCTAGCAGAATACATTTAATGTTGGTTTAATGATTCTTCAAAGGTCTTAAAAATAAAAGACTATCGCAGTCAATAAGAGAAAATTTACTTTCTATACAGCAAGCCTATTTGTGCAGTCAATAACAGTAAATTGAAATATTGTGTAGCAGCTTCCTTTTGGGCACTTGTAAAAGATTAGATTATAGAGAAGAATCTTTACCTGCTTTTTTTTTTTTGCTAATTCAGAGAGTGCTTTATGAAACTTGTCTGCTCATGTACTATAAGTGTAGACTATCACAATCACTTGCTTATTTTTCTACTACATACTGACTTAAAATAGCAAAATAACAACATTACCAAAAATTTTTAACTGCTATTATTTTGGTCCCTACAAGAATCTTTCCTCAAGAAATGTTTAGAAATATATATTTTCTTACTTTTACTTGGGGAAGAGTGGGAAGGTTTTTTAATACATTATTTGGCTTGAAAAGTTAAAATAGATAAATATCTAGTTATATAAGTTTTTAGTTAATTATTTATTAACTGTTTTAGATACAGTTTACCAATGTTTATGCGGATTCTAAGGACCTTATTTAACTCTTGTCAAATTGTGTCCTTGTTTTATTTAAAAAAAAAAAAAGTAAATGAAGAACTGTGTGGACCACAGAATTTCAGAGTAAATTTGTATAGCCCACTGGTTTGAGCAGGTTTGGTTTTGGTTCAATGTGCTCTGACATTAAAAATGCTTATTCTTTGAAAGCAGAGCAGTTTACAATACATTAAATTAGTGTAAATTGTCCTATATGGCATCCTGTTTTTTAAAAGAGAGTATTAGAATTAAAAGGAAAAAAAAAAAAAAAAACAACAACAAATTGTCTCTGAACCAAAGTGGTGCCCTCTTGCCCAGTCAAAAAGAAAATCCAGAAAAGCTGCGAAGAAAAAAACCCCAAACCTATTTTGCTTGTAATTGTAGCATTGTGACCGAGCTAAATGTTAGAGCATTGCATGCGCCAGCGTTGCATTAGTAACCACCTCGCTGTAGCTAAAAACAAACTGAATAAAACCACACGACAGCCACTAATAGATCTGTAAAATCTTAGTTGAGTATGGTTGAACGAACCAGAGAATGGTTTCTTTGGAGTTTGGGCCCTACACATTTGCTCTGGGTAATGACTTAAATGTATTTAACGTCTGGGTTTCACCGTCCTAGGGGCAGTGGTATGGGGCTCAGTGAGCAGAAATTCTTCCCCTTTCTTTTTCAAGTCTGCTACACCAAATAGTTCGTGGAATAACTGCGTGCGTATACAAAACCATCTCCGAGTGGCTGTCAAGTAGCCAGCATATGTGTCTTCTGAAAGTGCTTTTTATATTTTGTTTTCCTGCTTGAGATACATTTTTACTTGGCTTTCCCCTTGCCTTTCCCCCCACCCCCGCAGCCGGTGAATAAATTTTCTTGCACTTGAGAAAAGGAAATGTGCTCTTTTCAACTGTTTCTCTCCCATCCTGAATTTTATTTACTTATTCTAGCAAGGAGTTCTTGTGCTACCTACTTGAAAATTTGGCAAAATTATTTCCTTTTCCTACTGTAGAATCCTAGTATAGCTGCGTTCCTCAGTGCTGAAAATTGTCAGTATAGCATTATTGAGAATCAATAAAACATCAGGTGTCTTAAAGTTCCCATCCAAGTCTCCTTCATGTTTTTTGTTTGTTTGGTGTGTTTTTTTTGTTTGTTTTTGTTTTTAACTTTTCAAGGTAGTGAGAGGGATCAGGAAATGTTGCATGTAGTAATGCAACTTATTGTATGGCACTGTTTTAAAAAAAAAAAAAAAAAGGTGCAAAATGGTGAATGTGTTTTTTTTTTTTTTAATCCAAATGCGATGTCAATAGAAACTATATTAAATTTAGAAGTTGCATAAGAAGTTAGCTTTTGGACCTGTTGGAATAAAGAGATTGAAGAGAAGTTAGTTAAAGCTGTTAGTAGTATGTGCTAATGTGTGTGGGTTTTTTGGAAGCAGTTTCTCTTTTATGAAGAAAGGGAGAGCTTGCCAGATGCTGCCTTTTATAATGTGTGAACAGGTTAAGAAATACATTCTGTTGCATTGTTCTTCAAGCTACCAGTTCATCAGGAAAATCAGTTTAAGGCTTCTGTCAACATCATTTTTCAGCAGTTGGATTTTAGTGATATGACCGTGTCTTGCGATCAGTTTTGCTGGTGACTGTCAGTTACTGTCTGCTGTGAGACCATGTTCTGAATGCCATTTCTATCGAAGGAGTGTCCGTAACACTGAATCTTTTTAAAAGATCATGTAAACAGTCTCGCTTCCATTTGCCTCATCCTGCCTGCTGACCAACTGGCCTGAGTGGTTATCTGTTCTGTTAAACCAGTTGTTTGAATGGTTCTGAAGTTATGGGAACGCTAAAGAGAACAAGGGTTTATTCTCTGTATTTATTGAAAGATTCAGTCTGTTTGTAATCCTGAAATGTTGTTGTGTTGTTTTTTTTTTTGAGATTCCAATAACTACAAAATCTGACATGTATACAGCAAAAATTCCAGTTTTGCTAAAATAGTAAATAATAAAAAATACCAGTTTTACAGCAACAGTAAGAAATTCATACCTTTTATATTTTTGCATTTTACCTTTTTTAATGTTAACATGCTTGTAGCTCTGAATGGGAATGTGCTTTATCTCCGAGCTATTCTCCAGCTTTTTCTAAAGGATTGGGCTTCTAAATATCAGTTTCTTTGTTCCTAAATTGACCTACTAACTGTTCTTAAAAGCAAAATTTCTAGTCTCATTTGAAAACAATATAGAGCAAAGATATGATTTTATTCAAAGGTCTGTTTCTTAAGGGCTATGGTTTCCCTTCTTATGGTGAAGATAAAGTTATTGTAAGAGTGGAATAAAAAAAAAAAAAGTAAAAATAGCTCTGAAACTGACAGTATTCCTCTCCAGCGCAGACATGTACCATGGCTTAATTACTGCCGTGAAATTCAAGTTCTGTTGAAGTTATATGAAGAAATATGCTGTTGATTCACGGGTGTCAAAATTTCACAGCTGCAAATAAACTTAGACTGCAAATATTTGATTGCAGTTCTCTCTTGAGTGGAAGTAGAGCACTTGAGGATTTTTTAATTATATGCTGTGATTTGAATTGGTGAGTTTATCGTTACTGAATGGGTTTGAGGTGTGCTGTAGATACACAAACTGTAGTTCAAATTACTGAAGACATCGAGTCTGTGTTTTTCTTTGGGGATGGCAGTTAGAGCAGGGAGAAGACGGTATTAAATGCTCGCTGAGGAGCGAGCCGCAGTTCTGCGGCTCAGTCTGTATAGAGGTGGGTTTTTTTCCTGAGTATTGTAGGCAGTTAGCTTTGGACAAAGGTGTGTGCACACATGACTTGCATTCATTCAGTAGTTTAATTGACATTAAACTTCAGAATCCAGGTGATTTTAATGAAATGGGTAGGTTTTTGTTCTCTTGTTTGGTTTTTGGAAGCCTGTTCGTCTATTGACTTCTAGTAACACTTGTTTCTCATGTGCATTTTCTCTGTGATAAGAATACTACAGAGGTTGGTATCACATACGGTGTATATTTATAAAAGAAACAGAATTGAAAAAGTGAATGTTGCAAGTCAGGGATGGGAGTTATGGCTTAAATAGAGATCTTTCCCTTTGTACTAGCTTTCTTTTATAAGTATTCAGTTCATTTATTTTTTTTTTTTAAAAAAAGAAGCTTTAAAAAATAAATCCAAATACTCAATTAAGACACTGATAAATCTTCCAGGTGTGTTATTCTCAGTTGTATGTTTTTTGATTATTTACCATTTTATTTGCAGCATTGTCAGTGAAGCAGGAGCATCTATCTACAGTGTGAGTCCAGAAGCATCAAAGGAAATGCCAGACCTAGACCCTAACCTTAGAAGTGCAGGTATGATGTCTGTTGCATTTTATCACCATTTCAACACGGAACACAGTTCTCAGACTGTTTACAGTATTAAGTATACATAATCAAATATATGTGTTAGAAGAAAATGAAGAGTTTGTCTCCTTTGTTTCTGAACTTGAATTCTTCACATCTGAAGTCCTAGGTGTGCAAATCAATGACATCATCTTTTACCAAGGCCTGTAACGTAAAGGACCCTGTGGACTTACTTTCGTACCAGGATGGTACGGTAGAATTTTGGGGGATTAAATATAACAAATAAATTGTATGAACTTTCTCGGATGGATATGTCCGTGCCCACAAGAACAAGACCTTTCCTCTCTTCTTTTTTCCTTGTATGTATACGAATATCTGTGATAGCACTTAAACATTTTAAGGGCTAGGAAAACTGTAAGAATAGAAGAGAGAATTCAGTTATGTGTTCATTCTGAAGTATGATGATGTCAGTTTCTTTGCCTTCATCGTGATCGCTTTTTGAAGTCTTCATGTAGATGTATATAGTCCTCTAGAAATACTATTTAGTTGTACATATATATATATACACTTTAGCATAAATGTTACTCAAGTATAATAAATTTTAATTTTTAGAAATACACAAGTGTAGTCAGTGTTAATAATTTTCAGTTTTTAGTTAAAGAGTGATCTTCAAAGATCAAATTCCTAGCAACTTCACTGGTGTCCAAACTACCCATGGAGTTGGTTTATTGGGAGATGTCTTTTTAAAAGCAGGTCTAAGGTTGTTTTGTATTACTTCACTTGTGTATTTTTATTTGTGTGTCTTTTGGTCTTGGTTTTTATCACACCAGCTTTTTCATTTCTTTTTTTTTCTGTAATTTGCTGTCATACTCAAAAAAAATAAAGTAGGCTTAAAAGTGCAGTAGCACTCTTAACATAAATCTCAAAATGACAGTGTTCTTAATCTTAACTTTAGCAGGCTACTGGCCTGAAAATTCTTAGGAATGCATCAAAATAGGTCAGCAGAAAGAAGTTCTGAAGTTATGAGTTATTTGGGGGTGAAACTTCCCAGGATTTTCCATGTTCCTCTTTCCTCTTATTTCCGTAAAGGGGAAAAAGGGATTTGTGTTAATACAATGTTTTAAGAGAACGGTTTCACAGGAAATTTTTTCAAATGTCTGCATCAGCCCTTCCCAGGACAGGCCTCTAGCCTCTTTCTGCTTGACTCATTCCTTCCTGTCTGCAAACTGGCTCTGCTGTCATCATTTCTTCCCTGGGCCAAAGAGATTTTGCTTGTGTCATGGTATGGCCTGAGCAAACGTTAGACCTGTGACATTTCTGTGTTTGTGACAGATGCCACTAGCTTTCCCTTGGGCCCAAGCTTTTTTTCTGCTGCTGATATATTAAACGTGGTTTTAGAGTTTGAGGTAAATGAACAGAGAAATGTTACAACAGGAAAAATCTTATTAACAACAATTTACTTTTCCAGATGTGCATTTTCCTTTTTTAAGGAGTTAGTTTCTGAAACATTCAGGCACTTTTATTTAGCACTGTGCATGAAAATATGGTAAATCAAATTTGTAATACATAACCCATTTCAGTATTAATTATCTGGAGTTCATCATTTCTCCATTATTACCAGGAGTTGCTTCAGGCGTCACTTAAAAGCTGTTGCATCTGGTTTGAAAAGCATCGGCTCTTTTAACATGCTGCAGCAGTACCTCAGTGGTTAGAAACTGAAAAAAGGGTAGGATAGAAAGTGAAAAATAATTGCTTAGTTCCGTGGATGTCAGCTTTCATGGAACTGACAATGAGAAGTGTATTTATTACAACAGAATCTTTTGAGAAGTTTTAGACTTCAGACATTTTTCTTGATGTCTTTTGGTGTCAATTTGTAATTAGCTGCACGACAGCTGTGGACACTTCTTTTTTAGGCTGAACATAACAAAGTGACATAACATGAGAGGGAAATAGTAACTGCTGTTTTTTTCTTTGCAAACTTTTTTCTTAAATAGCTTTTACTTTTGTACTTTTGATTTCCCTTTCTTTTAATTTGCAGCAAATGGAAAAATGACATGGTGTCAAAGCTGACTTGTTTTTTATTTTAATTGTTGTGTTACATCATGTCAAGTTCTGTGCTTACATGATAACATTTAGCACATTAAAAGAAGCTGACAGCTGCATGATGAAGTGTGACATTTATAGTTAAAATAAAAGGTACAACTGATGTGAGATATCTGTGATCTTAACACAGTTTGCCACTTTAACATTTCTCTCAACACAAACTATGGAAGGGTTTTTTTGTTTGTTTTTTAATTACACAGGTAAGCTTGTGTCTGTCCATCCAGGTACATGAATGGAAAATATTAAATTATACATATTGCACGACAACTTTTACATCTAGTGAAATCTGTCATATTTGCATGCTGTTCAGCATAGAAGACATCAATCCCAATCTTAAATAAATAAATGTACATATTATTGTAGTAATTTCTTTTTGCTTAAGTGTATGGGAGGGAAAAAAAAAACATTTTGTGGGAGTATTAATTGGTATTTTAATTAAGGCAAGAACTCAACTGGTTATTTTTATTCTCTTTGAGCTGTCTTTAAACCCATGTCATCCATGACCTCCATAATAATTAAGACAGATAAACTAATTAGATATGCATAAACTGTAGCAGAAACTTCATACTCATTCATACAGCACTTCTAACAACTGTTGTGCCTAGTTGATAAAAAACAAAATGCTCATTTCATAAGCAATTTGCTTGTATCTGTGTTGCAGACAGTGGGGTAGGGTTTGTATGGTTTCAGAATTGACCTCCAGAGGTGGGTAATTTTCCTCTTTCTGGCCTCATATCAGCTCTATTGTCAATATATTAAACCAAGTTCTCTAAAATTTTTACAGCACCAACTATGTATATTTCATGAAAGTGCAGAAGCTTCTCTACTGCTATTCCAATTCCTATAAAATCTTGTAGAGTGAGATTTGACTAAGTAGATAGTGAAGAACTTGATGAAACCTAGTTATTTGTGTTTGAGTAGAGTGAGAAGGTATATGTCCCCTTCTGACAGTCATTGTAGGATTAATGAGCAGAACAGCTATTTCTCAGCCTCACAGAATTGGGAGATAAGAGGCTTATAGGCCAGAGCAATAAAAGGATTTCCTACTTGATAGGCTGAGGTAGTTCAGCTGCAGCAGATTAGGAGGGTTCTACCTAAAGAACAAGTCACTGGGGTTTTTGGATGAACTTGCAGTAGGGAGTTGCAGCTTGAGAGAGAAGGGAATAAAAGGTTTCCTTGTATTCTCCTTCCCTGAAGCCTCAGAATAGGCTGATTCAGAGTGGGATTTTTTGTCAGGGAGAACGTGCACCTTAACAAGAGTGGTTAGCAAGTTGTAAATGCTGATCATCTTTGTGAAACTTATTAATGTGTGTCCTCTTGAGGCTTTGTGACTACCTTTCTTAAGGATTAGTGGAAGGGCAGTGAGGGAACCGAGGGGCTGGGTGGGTGACTGCAGTTCTTCTTTCTGTCCCCCTGTGTCCTCTGCCCATCTTCTTAAAGAAGGAGTCAAATATTTAATTTTGGCTTAGTTTTTTTTAAAAGCAGTCGAATTAATACTTACCTGGCTGTCTTGATATGTTTTTGTTGTCATTGTTTTGTTTTATTCTGAGCTGCCATCTGTGCAATACTTTCCGTATTTGAGCTCTGGTTAACTTTTATGGCAACTTCAAGTAGGAGTTATTTATCGTGACTTACACGTAATTAGACTTATACATAATCTTCTGGGTTATTCCAGGTCTCTTTGGTTGAGATTTGCCTGTGCCTTTTTTTAGTGGACCTGGGTGCAAGTTTTCCTTTGATGTAGCTGTAACACCATGCTGAGTGAATAGTTACTAGTTATATAGTTAATAGCCTGGGTCTGGATATATGTTCAGTAATATTAAATGAGGAATTAATTCACTTCATTAAATTGATAATTTACCTTTCATTTTTACATGACTGCTCTAACAAATAAGCAGTCTCTTTTTTTCACTATTTAAAAAGCAAAATAAATTAACACACTTCATTGTACTGGTTTATGAAAAATCATGCAGGTAAACTTGAATGTTAGAATTCTTTAAACATGGGATGTGGTGGTAAAGAGAGCTATGTCTTTTCACACATCACATAAGTATTATCATTTATTAGAACAGATCTCATGCTAAGCCTCTGATTTACTTCCATACCTGAATGTGATCAAATGAATTTGGTTTTTAATCTGCCCTTCTGTTCTCAGATGGTGAAACAAGAATAACATACTTCATCTAATGCAGCAAATCCAAGAAGTGCCCATTTTTTTTCCCCCAACCACATAGCTGTGTCACCCTGTTAGTAAAATAATGAATGTAGGTAAAATGCTCCTTAAGATTACTTTTTGAAAAGATTTGGGAGTGCTAACAGGGCAAGAATGTGTGTCACGCAGCATGCACAGGTATGATCCAGTATAGAAACAGTTTTATTTCTAAAGGATGATTTCTGAGGATAAAGAGTCTGGGAGAGCAAAAGGTCACGCAGCACAGCTTGCTTTAGCATTGTCAAATCCCATCTGCTTGTCTTCTCTCCACAGGGCAGAATACATTGGATTATTGTACACTCAAAGTTCAGCAAACCACTTGCACTTTTCCTTGCAAAAGAAAGCCTTATAGGCTTTTGGGGCTTGTTAGGACTTAGAGACTGTCATGCTACAGGGCTTTATTCCCTTGGGTGCTGTTAAAGATAGAGACATACAGTTCAGAGCTGTCATACTGGCCAGCAGATGGAATGTAAAGATCAGAAAAAATATAATTTCTTTTGACTTTATCTTAAGGAAAGTAAAACAATTTGATCATTAGATGTGTGGGACATAGTGCCTTGATGTCTACTTGAGCTAATTTCTTCATATTCTTAAAAGAGCACTCTTCCCCCTTGGCTACTCAGGAGAGAAGGTCATTTTTCAAAAACTTTATTGGACAGAAGTCTTACGGTTAAACCATTCACGCTGCTTTCTAAGTGGAAGCTTCCTTCTATAGCTAATCATAGAGGATTGGTGCAAGCTCCACAAGTTTTCAGAAAGACATAGAAGAAAGGAAAGTAAGCTCTGAATTTTTTTGTACATTGAAAACGTTTTGCATCTGCTACAAAATGTTACTCGTTTAGTTGGGTTGCATACAATTACAGGTGAACAAATTGAAATTGCATTCCATATTTCATCATCTTTATTCTGTAGCTTTTAAGGAGTTTAATTATACTGTTGGAAGGGAGCAGATGCAATGGTCAGAAACAAAATGGGTGGTGAACAGCACTAAAAGGTAAGGAGGACTTGTTGCTTCTCTCCCTGTAGGACCCAGCTCCTACCAATGTGCAGAATGACCAGAAGCTGGTCTAAAGCTTAAAGTAGACTGGGTTGTACTGTTTAAACAGAAGTTAGAGTAAATCTGAATGATTTTTAAAAAAACATTCCATAGCTGCAGATAGTTTGGAAATCATAGGGCCTCTTATAGTTGTGCATGAACACAAGCATCTACATCAGGTTTTTGAGAAACAGAAATGGATTTAAATTAATGGAAAACAGTGGGACAGTGGTGCTGGTGCTGAATGGTTGGTTACACAGTTGTTGGAGATGTTTGACAGCCTTTACTTTCTTGTTATTCTAGACAAGAATCTAACATTTTTCCAATTCATGCAAACTTGATGGCATGCATGAGAGCTGATAAATAATCACCAGCATCCTGCTAATCTGCACTGTATTTCCTCTGAAGCAGTAGAATATGGTAGTGGACAGGAGGAGTTTGATATCTTATCTGCAAAATCGAGATCCACTGAGGTTCTGCAAGGCTTCTGTCTTGTTACAGAATTAAAACAGGAGGTTATTTTGAGCTCGGTGAAAACTCCTCTCTCTGGCTGTTTTGGATCAGTATTTACAGTAAGCTAAGATGTGTGTGTGTGTAGCTTTTAACTGAGCATCATTCTCTGTAGATGTGCTGATGTTTGCACGTGATGTGTAATCTTTGCAGAATTTGTGGAAAGACGTGATATTCACCTTGCCTTCCTCTCACAAACCTATTTCTCATATCCCAGATGGGTCTGAGTTCAGCAGATGGACTTTGTCTTTTATTTACAGAGCATCGTTTGTTGCACTTCTGGACAATCTGAAAATGCGCCGCTAGTTCTGCCTAAAAGCAATCTCCCAAAGCAGCGCATTAGGCCTGGCTCTGGTAAAGGCAGTTGCTATTAGCATAAAAGAGTTAGATTAGAAAATGGTTTATTTCCCTTGCTAGGGATGTAACTCTATGCATGCGTTTGTCTATGTATTTTCATTAAAAGGCTTTGCTTCTTTGAAGCCTTGAGCCGGAGGAATGACGAGTACAAGGCTGCTCTTTAATTGGAGGAGGTTTTTGTTTTGCTTTTAATATAGCAGTGCAGTTCACCAAAGCTGCTGCTGCTCTTACAGGCATAGGAAAGAACATTCTGGTCACTTATGAAAGGTTGCTGACATAAGTGAATAACTCCTGTAAGTACAGAACTTCAAGTAATTTTCACTTTTAGTAGTCATAGTAATCAATGCCATGGTGATGCGGTTAAAATAAGGACCAGTAATCTGAACGAGAAAAGCGTACTGACAATTTCTACCTTTTACGCTGAGCAGATGGGGAAGGAGTTTACTGAATTTATACCATCCTGTACGACTAACCCATTTGTAGGGTGGAAAAATTACATAGGCTCCAATTAGGTAATTATATATCTCTCATCTAAGGTTGAACTAAAAAACAAAACAAAAGACCAAAACCACTATCATCCTGTGATAGAGAAACTATTAATACTAAAATAGAGGAAAGTGGGTTTAGATAGTGTTTCTAAGAAAAATACTGGTTTTAGAAAGTTGCATTGTAATATTCACTTGCTGAGGATTTCATCTTTGGATGTATTTCTTAGTTGCTTTTTGTATACAAACTGTCTCGTTTAAAGATTTTTGTAGTAAGTAAATAGAATATTGTCATTCATTATTTCATTAATCTTAAGCAAATAACAGATTATCAGTTTTATGGAGTTAAAAGTAAACTAAAATGTAACCTTTTTAAAACAAAAACCTGCTCACTTGCCACAGAAGAATTTTGGATGAAATGCAGCTGTTGAACAGTTGCTTAAAATAAATTGCATACTTTAAACCCACCAAGAAGATATATGAGGATTCAAAACTGTGTCACAATTCCTGACCTACTGAGAAAGAATGCTTAATGAAAAGACTACTGTACGTTTCACTGTATCCTTTGCAAGGAGGGTGAAATTCAGGTCAACAGGATAGAAAGCTTCCAGGACTCAGGAAACCTGAACAATCGATCACTGAGTAAACATTATTGCGGATACTTATGGAGAGTAATTGATCTTGAACACAATAATAAGCTTTATAAAAGGATTTAAATAAGTTGTAATGTTCCCATATCTACCCTCATATGATATATTCAGAGTAATTACATATGCATTTATGAGTTAGTCTTTGATTACATTAATACATTATTCTTCTGTAATTGACATATGCTGTTTCAACACAGACTTTTAAGGTGCAAAGGTTAATTTAAAAATGGGGGGGCGGAGGAGGATGAATTACTTGGAAGTTCTTGTAGGATTTCTCAGCTACATTTTCTTTCAAGAACAAAATACTGAGGTTTTATAATAAAAGTACAGAATGTTCTTATTTGTGACAAAATTGATGTTGAACTGCAATAGCCTTGTAGCTTGTGGCTGCCAAATAGTTATTTGTTTAAAAAGATAATTGTAAAACTACCCACTGCCTTCACATCTTCATATTGATTCAAAATACAGATCAGTTTTCCCATTTGTGAGGTAGCTACAGTGACACGGTTAGTGATGGGGACATGTTTTTTATCCTTATATAAAGACCCATTTATATGTGTGTTTAAAGAGATGCCATCATCATAAAACCTGGGACTTCAGCCAAAAATTATTTGCCTCTTGTAGTGGCAAGCAACGTTTGAATACCACTGTAACTGAATAAATATATATATATATATATATTTTTTTTTTCTTCTTCTTCCACCCATAGTCATTTCTGGCTCATTTTTACAATTTCCTTATCTACAGCCATTAAGTTTTCGCTTTATGGTGTGGCTCTTGCATATAGCACTACAAAAAGAGAACGTTTTAATATATGGTTGTCTTAACTATAAAAATTGGCAAGCTGCCCCTGAAGCAGGCACAGTACTTGAAACTATTTATAATATATTTTTGTGGCCTAGTTGACAAGATTTCTAGCTGTTCCTGCACCTTAAATAGTATGCACATCTGGCTTTGGCTGTAACAATTGGTTTATATCTATTCCACTACTGAGGAGAGGCAGGTAGCCTAATTAAGAAGTTAGCACTAATTCTGTATTTAGGGCTGGCAGCTAATACAGCCCGTGTGTGTGTATATGTATGTATGTGTATATATATATATATATACACACACACGCACATACCCTCTAGAGAAACAGTTGGAAGCTGTTATGTTGTTCTTTCCCCCTCGCTGTCAAGAATGGACAGTCTGCAGTCTGAAAAAAAAATTTGACTGAAAACTTATCAGTCTTCCAGAGTGGAAACTCTCCTTTTTAATCCCTGTGAAAAATGATATTCCTTATTGTAGAAAGTATTAGTAAAAAAACAAGTTTAAATGCATGATGTGCATGTGTGAGGAAAATAGTCTTAATTTAAAATTTTTCAGTTTGGAATTGAGAGATTTGATCATTTAAGACAGGAGTAGTCAGATAATTAAGGATGTTTGCAAGTTCATGAGGGCACATCTGCTCATTAGCTACTAGGAAACAAAACGTTTTAATACAATTCTGTATTTTCTATGAGGATTAGAGTCTGAGACTGATGTGAGTTGTGCAGGCAACTCTTATGCAAGCTTTTCAGCCGCTGCACTGTTATCACTGGTAGGCAAAAATATTTAAATATCTGAAGGGTTTGTCTTGTCAAATAACCATAGTACAGTCAACTGAGACCACCAAACAGTTAAATTACCTTTCTTAGAAAATGACAGAAAAGGTCCTAATGACAAGACAGTCTTTCAGCTAATATGCTTTCTGTAACCTTCTTTATTTCTCTTTGTATTTGGAGGTGAAGTTAATCCACATTAAAGTCAGAGGACCACCTAGGCCATCCTGTCCCCTCAAGCTTTTAAATTTTACATGGATTTACTGCATGGCAGCACAATATGTTGCTGTCATTCCAAATATTACAATAATGTTTTGTTCTTAATTGACAACTTGAAGAAGCTTTGTATCTATCTGGTGTGCAATTGTTTTCTACTAGAATGACGTCTCATCCTGATGCTAATGCTCTGTTTAATATTGAATAACGTTTTTCCCATTTTACTTAGAGTAGCATATTTTGTGAATGATATATCAAAAACTTCATTTGGTACTGCAGATAATTTTTTGAGAAACCTGATTTTCTGTTTTTTCCCTGCATGCCATCATGGAGCTTTATTTATTTGGTTGTTTGTTAGAAAAAATGAAGCATACCTTAATAACAGTGGAAGTGAGACTGCACTGCCACTTTATTTCATCGTTAGTGTTCTAAAAATTAATTGTTAATAGCTGTTCCTGAAATGGGCTTTAAAACATACAAGCGATTACCTTTAATAAATATCTGTATTACTGTAATATTTTAATCTGAAAAATGCTTGAAGTACAGTGATTTAATTTTTATGAGGACAATGTAAGACCATCAGGTTTTACTGTCTGATTTTGCAGTCTGGTCCACAGGGAGCAGACCTTGCATTTCTGCAGAGTCCTCATGATTTCAGCCAGGCTCTGCTTGCATTGCAAGAGTCCAGCCACATGGATCAAATTGCTGGAGTGGAGCCTCAGTGCCCCCTAAAAAGATACATCTATTGAAGTGTGCTATTAATATAACAAAGAAAAGGTGGGTTTGTCTGTGCAAGAGACAGTGGATGTTCATCTTGAGTCATTGTTGGAGTGAATTTGTGCCTGGAGAGAATCTGTACTCTCTTTAATGTTTTCCCTATTGTGCCATCTTTTATTTTGAATTTGAAGTGTTCTGGAGTAAAATAGAGGCTTCAGTGGAAATTCAGCAGGTCAGCTGTCCTGCTGGCACGACTGTAGAACTGCATCCTTTAAACCATACAACTGACTGCTAATTGATCTTTACGCTTCAATATTGGAACTATTTCCTGTATCATCCAGGAAAGCACTTAACTATCTGTGTAATTTTATGCATGCAAAGAGTATTGCTGGCTCCGGTGGGATTACCGCCATGCATCTGTGCTGAAGGGCTTTGCCGGGTCAGGGCCTGCACCTCTGCTGGAAGCCTCGTAGGGATATGACGGCATTGTCAGTCTAGCTGTTAGGAAACGAAGAGTCCACGTTTTACTTTTCATTTAAGATTCCTTAGAGAAGGTTATGCTTGGAAATTTCCCGTAGCAGCCTATCTGTGTAGTTGCCTGTTTTTAAAAGATGTAATGAAAGGCGATGTGGACAGTGACATATGTTGCTCTCAGTTGTCTAAAATGTAGCTTTTGAAACTTTTCTATTAGGTTAAAAAGAAAATTCTGTAGAACATTCTGTGGATATTGAGTTTAAGATAACTTATGGCAGATAAATATTGTACACAGAGACATAAAAGCATTCAGAAGAAATACCTGTAGAGTTTTAAATGTTTCCTGTTTCGTATTGATACTACTTTCACTAGTGTTCTGTTCCAGTTCTGTTTGTTAGGTGACTGGTGATAGGTACTACTAGTGTTTCAAGGAAATTAATATGATTATTGTAAGAAAGCATTTCTGTAGTAAGCTATGTGAGCTATAAAAATTGTACTTGCACTAGTTAGCCTTTTGTGATTTTTGACGAGAAGGCATATATGATAGCCTTTGAATGCAGAACTTCTCTGTTAGAGAAGCAGGCGTGTCAGATGTCACCAGTGTAGTGCTCTCTGAGCTGAGCTAGCAAACTGCCATTGTCAGCATATGGAAAATAAAAAAAGTATGAAGAGTCTTGTGTGGCTGCGCAGTGAACTTCATGCTAACTATACAGTTACTATTGCAAATCCTTCAAAGTAAATCCTTCAAAGTGAAATCTATTATGATGTCTTCAGTTGACAAATTTTGCAGTTCTTGTTTGAGAATCTTGCATAACTAATAAATAGGCATTAGGTTTACTGTTTTGGCTTCAAGTATCGGTGTTTATTTGAATCCTTTTCCAAAGCGCTTTGAAGTCATTAACAATCTGCAGTAGTGGTAATCGCCATTCAGATTAGGACCTCAAAGGTTATTAAGGCATTGGAGCTCTTTTCATACAAGGAATGGCTGAGAGAACTGGGATTGAGGAAAAAAAAGAAGGCTTGGAAGGATGTCATGGATGTATGGAAATACCTGACGGGGTGGAATGAAGAAGGAGGCAAACTCTTCTTAGTAGTGACCACTGGCAGGACAAGAGGGCGCAAATAGAAACTCAGGAAATTCCATCTGAACACACAAAAAACCCCACTTCTTTATTGTGACAGTGGTCGAACACTGGCACAGGTTACCTTGAGAGATTGTGGAGTCTCCATCCATGGAGATATTCAGAACCCAGCTGGACACAGTCCTGGGCAACCTGCTCTAGCTCACCTTGCTTGAGCAAGGGAGTTGGATGAGATGATCTCAAAAGGTCCTGTTGAATGTAAATACATAAGTGATTCTGAGTAAAGCTTATATATATGTGTGTGTATATATATATTAAAAAAGTAAAGCTCTGTAAAACTTTATATAAAATATTTGTTTTATGTAAAAATATATCATGTATATAATTGTATATCATACAATCATATCTTCGTGTAATTTGTCTTGTTTTATATAAACAAAATAACAGGTGAGATACTTCCAGTTTTCCAATTTAAAGATTACGTATGTATCGTTGACCAAACCACCAAATGGATATACAATCTTATTCCTGACTTCTGTCTGTTCTTCCTCTGTCTCTTGATATCCTTTAAAATAAATTTAAAGGTAAAATAAACTTTAGAAAAAGCATCTTGGTGTGACTAATGCCAGCTGTGGGTGTGGTTTTGAAGGTAGTAGCTTTCAAAGAGCCACAGCCATCTTCTGTCCTATCCCCATTTCTGTCATTCTTAATACAAATGCACAAATGATATATATCTGTGATTTAAGATTGAAGATTATAATTTTAAGTGCTAACTATGCATTTTAATATAGAGATGAGGGAGAAATTTACTGTACACAGTTGTGTTTACTAGCTCTGTGGCCTGAGTAAATGATTTTAATGTTGTGATTACAGTACGAAATCTTCTTAAGTCTTTGCATGAATTCTTCAATTAAAAAGTTTCATTAATGTACATTTCATCTCCTGTCTAGCAAAGAAAAAATATTCTATTTGAATAGTGAAAATTTCCAGGTTAAAAAAAAAAAGTTAAATTTGTAGAAGGCTGAAAAAATTAGCAAAACCAGTTATATAATTGTGATTTTTCAGATAAAACAATATTTTTTTCTAATTCTGTTTTTCAGTTTCCATAGCTAGACGTGTACAAGACCCATTAGCTGAGCTAGTGAAAATTGAGCCCAAACACATAGGAGTTGGAATGTATCAGGTAAGGTAATATATATCATTTAATCTCAGTAATCCATCATGATATAGAGCAACATCAAAATGCTTTTTTTTATAATCAAGTGCCAACTAGTCTCCTTTAACAGATATTTGTAGAATTGGTAGAATGGTAGTAAATGCCTTTGAAAAAGTCATAGAATGCCTCTTTTCTAATCTCCAGTTTTAACGATTGTGATTGAGACTCAGAAATGGCTGTAGCCAGATTTATAGTCTATTAAAAACATCAGATCAGACAGGTAACCTGATCTGTAAAGCCTTCTCTCTTTTTTTTTTTTTTTGCATTGTTACAGCAATGAGGTTTTAGCTCTTGTGTAAAATACAATAAGATATTGATCCTCCATTTAGAAGCCATTAATTTGTGCTATTAGGTGCATTCCTTCTTAGAAGTTTGTAATAAAGCATTTGTTTTGAAGTTTTGGATTTACTAAAGTTGAACTGGAAAATGTTTGGTAGCTCTTCTGTACGTTTTTGTAAGTTGTTTCTGGGAAGTAACATCTACCTTCAAAACGTGTTTAGAAAGGGAATGGTATTGAGAAATGGTACATAAGACATTATTATTTTATAGCATTTTGACATCCATACAGGAAAGTGTTTATGCAAGTGCTTAATTCCCACCAAATAGAGATGTGAAAAAACAAAAGAGCAACAAACCCAGAAAAATTAGCATGTGCTTTTGTCGTTAATTTTGAGACTACAGGATGTAGGTAAATTTGAAAGGCAGGAACAGAAGTAAAAATAGAAAGCACAGAAGAGTCTGGATCTGTGCTTTCAGGTAAGCGTGTGAGAGTTAATGGGGTAGAATGCAATTAGCAGACTAGAATAATCTACTTCCACTGCTAAAGGTGGTGTGACAAATTTCAAAGAGGTGTGTATCCTGGATTATTGCATTTTTATATTTTAGAAAGAACTGTGGTCAACATTTTAGTTGTTAAAGGTAGCAGGCAGCGCTGTTTTTGCAAGCTGTACTTGTGTTGCTGCAGAGTATGTTTTATGTATTTGTGTTCCTTCCTAATTGCAGAACTTAGTAAAACTAATTTACATAATTAATCTTTCAGTATGAACTATACCGTAGTTTTTGAGGAAAATTATCTTGAAAGACTGAAATATTGTAGAGTTGTTTAACTTATATATCTCTATTTCAGTAAAAGTGGGCTTTTAATGATGGCAGCTAAAAGCAAGGTAGTCATTTGTCAAAAAAAAAAAAAAAACATTCAGTCTGAAGCACACTTTTTTTTTGATTTCCTTACTCATGGAGACGCACCGCTATTATTTATAAAATTAGCAGCAGTAACAACAATGAAAAGGGATATAGATTTTTGTAGGTCTCTGTTTTAAGGAATAAAGTTTTTAAAAAAAATCTTGAAATGCTATGTCCTAGTCACAGCCCTTTGAGTAGAAGTTGGTTGTTTTAAAACTAATTTTTTAAAAAATCAATACCAAAATGGAATACCTTACTGTTTGAAGTATACTGTGGATTACTGTGTGTAATTTGCGTTACTTGGCCAGGAGGTACTGATTTAGATATACACTATCTACTGTGGCCCGTGTGTATGTTACAGAGAAGCATATGTTGAAAGCTAAAAGGCATAGAGTTGGTAGTTGTATGGTTTTGGGAGCATAATATCAGGTAGATATTGCAATGACCATATTGTAGCTGTTCACTATAGCCTCAGTGGCTGAAGCCAGCATGATTTACTTGGTACAGGCTAACAGGGTAAGTACCAACTCAGGAAATTGAGTCTGGTCAATTGAGATTTGTGTTAACTTATTTTAAACAACAAAAAAAAAAGTTTGTACTTCACCACCGGATTTTATTCTTCTTTCAAGTTATGATTCTGAGTTTGTGCAGTACCAAGAAAATCTGTTTTGTCAGAGAAAAATAAACAGGCCCCCAGTCTCCTAACAGGTACTTCCTTTAACAAAGAGAAGCACCACCTGATTTATTAGGGTCTCTCACAGGCTAAAATTCCAGTTGCCTAAAGGTCCTTGTTTTCTTTTATCTTTATCTCATTAGGAAAATCGTTCTTTCCTCCCAGACAAGAACCTAGCCAGAATTAATTTATCACCTTCAGTTCATATTAGTATGATTTCTTCTGTAGTTGAACATGAGGATGATGCTCAAGCTCTGCCTGGTGCGGAATATGTTTGCCTTGTCACCTCCCAGTGCCAGTTCAAGGCTTAATTCATATCAGGAAAGTAGTTAGTGGCTCAACACGTTATTACACTGCAAACTGAATTTTTGGCTGATGAATCACCACTGTAATTGTAATGTGCTTGGATGATGTAGATAAGAGCTGAGAACAAAGCTGCTTCACAAAGGTTGTGGTTAGGGAATTGAATTCCAGAGCAAAGAAAATGGATTAAAAAGAAAAAGAATCGGGGGGTGGGGGGGGGATCTTTCCTCTCAAACAGAAACCCAGCTTTTCATATGAGAATAAACCAGCACTGGAATAAACATTCTGTTCACTATTCTCTATCAAAGACAAATAACTTCAGGTAATAGGGGAATTAAATTAATAAAACTTTAAAAAGTCAAAGCTTGAATCTGCATTATAAGGCAGAGAAGGGAAGAAGAATGCGAAGGGACAAGGTTAAATTTGGCTAGTTCTTTGCTTTTGGTTTGATGTGCAGAATTCCTGGATGCTAATAAATAAAAAGTAGTAAAAATTAGTAAAAAAAAAATAGTAACCTCAGCAGGGAAAATACATATCATGGTGATGGGAGCTCCACCTCACCTGTAGCCTAGGAACGCAAGGTATGGTATGTGTTGAAGGGTCAGAATTTTTTAACAAGTCATGTCAAATACTAAAAAATGTTTGATCTTGAAAACGCAACATCCTATTTGGTCTTTGTAGTTTTTGGAGTGCAAAAAATCTCTCTGTGATATATTTTTGAATGCGGTAACATATTTGTGATTTAACACATTTGGAAAATTAACATCCCAAAAGGATGTAAGTCATAATGTATGCAGCTTTATAACCTCTGAAGTGCTTGATTCCAGATGTAGCTGGAACATTTTTGTCAAAAGAAATAAAATTTGTGACTGATACTCTTAAGCAATGGCTCCTTCAGGAGAAAAAAAAAATGTTGAGCTAATTCTTATTTAAGTTTGTTAAGCTAATACTTATTTATGTTGCTGGAGGATCCTGACCAAAACGGTTTCATAAAGGCTAATTGGAATACCTAATAATATGGGTTTAAAATTTGGAAATGCCTATTCAATTCCTTATTATCCTTTTTCCTCATCATGTTTCTCTCATTACTAAATTGTATCAGCTTTGCATTTGATTAAATATAGGACATTTTATTATTTCAGGTAAAATTTGTTAGGCATTTTAGTTGTGTGTTTGTTGTTGTTTTTTTGTTTTTTTTTCCCCAAAAAAAGATGGGTGCTTTGTGTTAAATGACAACACAACTAGAGGAAACACTTATAATCAGATATGTATCCTCCTTAGTAGGCCTGGTTGTATCTTAATTATGTTTTTTTTGACGGTTGTATTTCATATTTTATTACTTTTCTGAGCTCCCATCATGAAAATTATTTACTTGAGACAAACTGACTGTACATTTAATAGTTTAATGCTTAATCATTTTGGAGATATTTGGGAGGCAAGGCTTTAAAAATACGGGAATCAAAGGAACTTCTAGGGTATCTCTAAGTCCAAGAATAAGATCATTTTGGTCAGCCTGATACAACTGCAGGCTGAAGAACTCTATGCATTATTTCCATTTGCTGTCTTTCGCACAAGAAAAGATGACTTGTGCCTTGCATTGCAGGTGTTTGTCAGCCCATTTTTAGAAAACCCCAGCAAAGGTGTCTGGGTAGCTTTGTTAAGTCATTCTGAGGCTTAACAAACTTAATCATTGGATATATTTCTTTATTATCTAATTCAGTGTTCTGGATAAATTAAATATTGTTGTCTTGTTTCTGTAACAGAGGAAACTTGAAAATTAGCTTTTTAATAGGAAACTGCTAATATAAAAAGCTGTGAAGTAGCTGGTGAGTACAATTGTCGTAGTCTGAACATTGGCCATCACAAAGAATTGATACGCAGCTTAAGAAAAGCTTCATCATTGTTTTTCTGTAAAATATGTAGAGTTTTTAATGATGATATACAAGAGACATATCCTTTTCGTATCTGGTTTTGATTATAAATCCTTTGCATATTATGCTGTTATTTAATAACATGGAGCAAAGTACTGGAGCTGGCTGCTCCTTCAATCAGATATGTACATTTTTTGCTGACTATTTAAGAACTTTATTATTCTTGTTTATTTTTTGATTAATTGACCCGTAGTGTATTTGAATTGTTAGGTGTATTACTTGGATAGCATAGGAGAATCACTCATGTATGATGTGAGAGCATGATGACATACGATGTGCAAGAGAGTAGGTTTTTTAATCTCTGAGGCGTGATTCTCAAAGCAACCTTAAACTTGAGCTTGCTTTATTAAGCTTATTAAAACAAATTTGTGTTGGTTTGCAACTTAGGTTTTTGTGATTAAGAAGACGAGATGCTTTATTTATTAGGTGAACAGTGCTTTATATTGTATGATTCATGTAGCTCCTGTGGAAAACTCCGTTCAGTAGGAGCGTTGTTTGCTGGTCTGAACTGCAGATTTCAGGTTTCAACACCAAGTTGAACAGCCTGTCTACAAAATGCTTCAGCATTCTTTTTGTATTACTACACTGAATTTATACGTGCAATTAAGCACAGAACTGGATCTCCTATGATACACTTGCAGTTCTGAGCTTGCTTATATTGTGTTTTTTTTTTTGTTTTTGTTTGTTTGGTTTTTGTACTTTAACTGGAATGGTGCATAAAGAGAACTTTGCATAAACAGTAGGTGTCTAAGGATACCAATGTTCAGTTTTGTATATGTCACTTAATAAGGGTGGTCTGATTACTGTGATGTAATTCATATCGCACCTTTTTGACAGCATATGACAACTGTTTTATTACAAATGTACTTCAAGTCGAAAAAAAATAAAAATATGAAATATTATGTTGGTGGACTGGAGTCTATCTGCCACTGTAGGGGAGGTATGAGGAGAGAAACTGGCTACTGATATTAAAGAACCTCCTAAACAACGTAGACTAAAGGATATGTTCTCAGTATTGTTTTTTAAAAAAAAATTTAGTGGCCCAGAATTTGTCCAGTTACTTCCTCTCTATTAGGTCTCATCTCTGAACAAATTCACTGGGACTTGAAAGACAGGCAAATGGGATAGTATTTCACAAGAATGCTCTTAGCTCTACTTCTCAATAAAGGAAACTTTAATCTCTTTCCTGAACCTCAAGTCTCCTGCAAAGAAGACTATTGTTACTTTTTTTTCTCTCCAGCATAGAAAATAGAGTTGCTTGCTCTGAAACTTGAGGAAAAAGGAGAAAAGTACACCTCCAAGTTTTAAGGTGTACAAGATTTTTTTTGAGGGAGAGGTTGTGGTGGTTTTCCCTGTAAAATCTCAGTAAAAGCAGGCAAAAATGTGTCTTGTCAGTAGGGAAAAGGTGTGCAAAGTAAGTGGATAGGTAGGCTGGTGAATACGTCTGTTTAATTCAGGAATTCTAACACACAGGAAATTATGGAAACCTTTTGTTAGGATTACTTATCCAGCCTTTAGTTAGGTTTTGCAGACCATTAATTTGCTGGCTGTAGATTCTCTTAATTATAGTGTAGTAGTGGTAAAGTATTAGCTTTGTGAGGAAACCAAGGAAAAATAATACCTGTTCTTGCCCAGCGTTGTTTTTAGGGTGAATAATGCACTTTTCATTTTGAAGAGTAAAGTCCTGTGAACCAAGCTGTCACAGATCTTTGGGAAGAAAATCTTTGCAGACAGCTTTGTCAGGAAGAGACAGGCAGTAATGGTAATGGCTTTTGGATGCTTCCTCACCCCATAAAATGAAGTGGATTCTTTTCTAAGTAAGTTACACCTCTGTTGGATTTGCATAATTTAAACCAATCTTCGGCAACAGTTTTGCTGCCTGCGGAATATGGTTTACATCCTGTAACTTGGCAGAGTCTCTTTGGTTGGGGCTAGCTGTTCTCTGGCTGGCAAATAGCACAGCAGTAGCACAATAATGTTTAGCTAGTCTGTTGTGGCCAGTTACAGTGAAGGGAAAACAAAAAGGAATATAGAAAGAAAATTAATGTTATTAATAATTTTGTAATTACTGTCATCTCCAAGGAAACATGCCGGTTCAGTGAGGTGAAATACTGTCCCTTTAAGGAAATGAAGGAAAATTGTGCTTGTGTATTTACAAAGAGTGCAAGAGCACAGCAGTATCACTGCATCTGCACATGTCACTCATGGAGCTGCCAATGGACTGCATCTATTTTTCACTGCTGTCACAAAAATGCATGCTAGAGAGCATTTGAAAACTGTCAGAGATGTTCCTTTGTAAGCAACCTGAACAGCAGGTAAATTTTAGATGTTAATGCTAATAATGTCCCTCTTGAGTTGCTATTTATTATTGGAGAATTTGTATCTGCATATGTGTATTTGTATAGAGGTTCTGAGATTTTAACAGAAGTAGGAAAGTTTTTGGAAGAAATGTTGATATATGGAGGTGGAATAATCTAAGCATGTTGATAGGAAACAGCTGTTTGACAGATTTGCCCTCACTTGTCAGTTGGTTAGTTGGTTTCTGATTGCTTAATTGCCAATTCTGTTAGCAGAAGTTTCTTAGGAAGTTTTTTTTGTCACCATATGAAAACAGGCTTGATGGAAACTTTCTCATGTGATTTGTGCTCTAATTGGATTAAAATTATACATCCTATAACCATCCCCCCCCCCCCCCAAAAGAAAAGTGTGTGTGGGGGGGGGGGGGGGGAGAAAGGTTGTTTACTGACACAAAAGAAGTAGGTAAGAGCTCCTGGGCAGAATTCCTCAGGTATAGTGTACCCTCTGTGCAAGCCTGTTTAATATTTCAGATTGCATTGCCTTTCTGTAAGTGTATTTGGGCAGAGCTAGTTCAAACACAGGTTAGATGAGTTATGAGCCAACCGGGTGGATTTAAACTCCTCTGAGACACTGTTCTGTTGCAGAAGCCAAGTGGCAAGAGGAGCAAAATGTGAGTTGCAAAGCTGGGATGTGGTCTCGATGTGGCTCTTCTTTGCATCTGTTTGGAAATACTTAATTGACTAAAAGCTGGATGATGAAGCCTGTCTTTTCAAGAGTACCTTGACTGATCAGTTTCCTAAATGTGTGAGATGCTATTGGGTTTCCTGTTTACATTTAAAGTGTTTAATAACCGCAGGTAAAAATACACAATTTTAACAATGAATAATTGTTCGACTCCTTTCAGCTCAGAGTTTAAATCTTGGTTTTAAATTTTCATAATTTCTTTACAATTTTTGAAACGTTCTTAAAAATACCACAGTAAAATAACAGCCAGAGCACCACAGATTACTCTTGGAATTATCTATATCCCGGTTGTGATATTTGTATTCATAGAACTTGTGCTTCAAGCCCATCTTTTATTTCAAGAAATTTAAATCTCTTAAGGCGCTGTTACAAATTCTAGTCAGATTTTAATGTAAACATTATAGTGATGAAATTGATTGAACTATGACGGTAGTGAAAGCATCTTTTTGACGAAAGGCAGGTAAAAGTGGCAGTTGAGATGTGAATCACTTGCTTATGTGGGGGGGGTAGACTTAAACATCTTGCATGTAAATATTATTTGGTAGTGGAATTCCGTGGTTACTGTTTGCTGTGCAGTGGTCATATGTTGCATCTGTTGTTTTGGTTTCACGAATTAACACTATATTCATTTGACTCATAAGGGAAAATGCTAATATTATCATACTTCCAGTTTAGTTTGTAGCACAGCAGCTGTTGACTTGATATCCAAAACACTGAAATCAGGAATAAATTCATATTCACTTTCAGGAGGAGTCCATAACTGGCGTTGAAAGTCCTGATGACAGTTTAAACCTGTAACCTGTTTGTTAATAATTGTTAATAACTGTTTTAATGGTAAATATGTAAAATAAGAACTGGTATGCTTTTCACTGAAATACATTTAAAAAACACCTTTTTTTTCTTAGTTTGAACAAATGTCAAATTATGGAACGCTGCAAGAACTCTTTCACAGGTTCATTGAGCTTTGGTTGTATTTTTCACATTAACTGTTTACTAGAAAATGTGAACACCTGATAAAAATTGTACAATTAAGGTTTATGTTCTTGTTCAGTGTTTATGTATTTGTTTAAATTTTGGATCTGTGATCAAAATTTCCTTAAGATGGATTAAACTTAGTGTAAAATGCATTCAGTGTTGCTGTTCGTCAAAAGAATCATGTGACAGTTATTTGTCAATCCTTTGATATCATCAGAAATTGTACTTTTGTTTCAGCAAGAGACATTATAAAATGCAAGATTGCTCTGTTTTTTTTAGTTTGTTGCTTTTTAGATTTTATCTTGCTAATAACACTTTTTTTAACAGTTTTGAAAAAAATCATCATTTTAGAAACTAAAATCATGTTTTGCTAAACAGTGATTAATATCTGTGACCTTTATTTTTGGATCAGGAACATAAATATACACTTTTTTCTGTGTCAGTCATTGTCTAAGATTTCATCTTTGTTCTGCTTTCCATTACATACCATGAATTATATGAAATTAATTTAATCGCTACTCCAAACAGAAATTAAATGTGCCCTAATCCGGAGTTACGTTGTTTGCTTTTACAACTGTAAGTCATAAGTAATTAATTTTCCTTGGAAAATTAATTCACTTACCATTCCCAGTAGCATCATATGTTGACACAGGGTTATAGATAGTTTAATATTTTTGTTCAGCATGTTGGCCTCAACTTTGGAAGACCTTAAATCAAAACAAATTCGAATTTACTCAACGGTATATAATTCAGGGTTATTTGAAGTGAATGTTGTCTTTATTGCTGTCAACCGGCTGCTGCTGATGATTCTGAAATTATATCGAGTCTTCCAAAACCCTAAAGTCCACGGACAGATGTGAGGTATTCCATTAAAAATAGATAAGTAAATAAATAAATTGTTTCACTCAAGACGTGAATAATGTGGCCACTGGAATACCATCAGTAGTAGAAAACTGGAGCTCCTCAGAGGATATAACTCTTTGTAGGACATGACATTTTGCAGAGTCTTAGGCTAGAGGCAGTTGGGTTTTTTGTTTTTAACATACCTTATGTTGCTTGAGACTGTAGTTGGGGATTCATTATTCCTGTTGCACTCAGGAATCTCTAAGCTGACTTAATTTGGAGACTTTTTTTTTCACTTTTTTTTTTTTTTTGACTTAATTTGACTTCTACGTCGTGGTGCTGAGGTGGAACAGGGGCACTCGGGCTGCTGGGCCTTCAGAGCAGCCTAGGCCAGGAGTCTTCCGGAATGAGAGAGGCAGCTTTTAAGTCTAATCTTTAAAGTTTGCCAGGAGGATTTTTTGTGTGTGTGTGTGTGTGCAACTCCATAAAACATGGTGTTTATTACTTCGGTTTATTTTTATTTATTTAAGTCTCCCGGGTGAAACTCCAGTGACGGCAGTGTTGCAGTTCAAACAAGCAAGGCTTATTTTATAAATGTCCCTTTGTGAGTTGGTGGCTGCATTTCGCCTGAATGCAGGGGGTCAGTATCTGTGGCGTTTAATTTCGAATTTTGGGGGTGGAAAGTAGAAATTGACATTTAATTCCAGGGTAAAGTTACTGCTATATCAGGCATAAAAATATTATTGCATTAGCAATCAAAGGAAGAAAATAAACTATGAACACATCGACAATATACACTAGTGTGGCAGACCTGTGTAAAATATCATAGTAGATGGAAGAAAATATTTTTTCAGACGCTTTTTTCACCAAAACCGGTTTTTATCAAGGCAGGCAGTAGAGAATGTAGAGAAAAGAATTTCACTGATAGAATTAGGTCCTACTATTCGGGCAGTCAAAGGTAAATTCAGCTGTACATAGCAAAATTGTGCGTGGATAAAACAGTATCACACAGCACTTATTCGTACACGTATCATATGCAATATTAGTGAATGTTGGCAGAGCTCTCCATTAAATTCTGTATTTGTTACTTTCAAGTTCAATTATTTTGAGTTTCCTACTTCCATATAAGGCATTTAATGTCAGTCAGTCAATCTGGTAATTTAAAACGTCTAAGCAGGTAATGCTTGCTGGTTTTTATTATGGTTTAATTAGTTTCAAGAAGCTTCACTATGATATTTAAAAACACAAAATCTGCGAAGAAAATGTGGCAAACAGCATTTGGCTCTATACTTCTCATTGAGTCATGTGTGGTATGGAAGTTGCATCCTGCCTGCTGCGCTGGGCTGTTCACGTTTGTGTTCATTGCCTGGGACATCAGTTTTAACAAAGTGCAACTTTTACAGAGCCTGCAGGAGTTGTTCAAATCTTCATTTTCACCTATTCTCTGATGCGATGCAATTTCCATCTCAGGAGAATGAGGAGAGAGCACTAGCTCTATCCTTTACTTACCCGTGCTTGCTGGAGCTTGTGGTGCTTACACGCAGGAACAGTCTCGGCGTATTCTGCCCCATTCTATCAGCTTTCGTACTGCACTTACCTTTCTGTGTTACTGTTGTCCATGAAATGAATGTAAAAACTGTTGTGTAGAAAATCTTTTGGGAGCCAACCAAAAACTGTTGCTGTTCTTACGAATTTCTTGGCAGTTTAAGTTTGTGTTTCTTTTGGGAATATTCCCATTCATTTTATGATGACAGTGATTGTCTAAATTTGCAAGAAAAATGAAGTTAAAACAATTATTGTTTAAAAAAAAAAAACCTGCAGAAACTATTTCAGGCAAAATTTATATTTTGAGCTTGACTGTACTTTTTGGATTAGATAATTCACAGTTGGCACTAATTGTGAAGCAAACATTGAGCTATGAAGTACAATAGGAAAATGCCCAAGAAGCATGAACAAACGCATACAGTGCCTCTTAATGTAAGTGCCTGGCTCTTTGGAGGCCACCAAGAAGTCTACAGTGATTGACGTGCATTCTGGTGAAGCTTTTTTTCCTGTAGCAGTGTTGAAGTCAGTCAAAGCGTATAGACAAAGCTGAGTGAATACCAGTTTCCCCAGTACAGGGGCTATTTTTTCAGGAAGTCTAACTCAAACCAGATGTTTTGCTTAGACCTAGAGTTTGTTGCTGCCAAGCATCTCATCAGAGGTCAGAGTTCTGGGCTCAGGGCCCTGCTAGAATTCTTTCACAAATTGCTATTCGGTGAGGTTTTAATCCTAATGGAAAGAATAATGTGCTTGTAAAATCTGCAGTTATTACAAACACAGTATACATATTGTGAACTTCAAATGACTACATATTTCATTCCCATAAACAGGGAATGCAGATGAATGCAGTGTGTAATAGTTTTAGACATTCAAACTTAAACCAAGTATATAGTTTATACTACTGTTAACCATTTGCATTCTTAACACTCCTGTAAAATGAATAGTAATCTTGACTAAAAATTGGCAGCTCCTAACAAAACAAAACAAAACAAAAAAACCCTCCAGCACGTTTTGACTTGTAAGCTGTTTCCTGAAGTAAATAGGAAATCCTTATGCTTTTGAGTATATTCAAAAAGTACTCTGCTTATTAAGGCAGTAGGCTTGGCACAGTTTGTTTCTTTCCTTCTTTCCTTTTTCTCTGTCTCAGTTTTTAAATAGCTTGGTAGCAACATTTTTATGGTCAAGTTAATCTTACTTCGGCTATTTATTCATACAGCTAATTATTTGTCCCCAAATCCTCAGAGTTGACATCATATACTCCAGCTTACTTAGAAACAAATGCTGGCGATACAAATTGTTAACAGCGAGAACTAGCAATGAAAATTCTCCTTATATTTTTTGTCATCTTTTTTGGAAGTATTACTTATAAACTTCTGCTGTAAGAAAAAACTCTCAGGTAACTTTGGTTCTGTGCTGCAGCCTGCAGCTAGAGAAATGCACCTCGATATCATATGAAGATTAAGGTTTTGGATATCGTACATTTATATCAGTATGCTGTAGAACACAGTACTACAGTGTGACATTGGGTGACCAACGTCTCAGTACACTGAGGCTATACTGATGAGTTGTTTGAATTTAATGCTGTGTAGCATCTTAGTTGTCGGTGAATGCTGCTGAAGAATCATATCTGTTAGTCTCAATCTTTTCATTACTCATCAAACCTTTAATTCCTATAAATATGTTCAATTATTTAATACAGCTGTGCTTCTTAATCTTGTTACAATTTGTGAATTTTATGTAACTTTGTGTGTTTTGCTTTTGGTGAAAAATGTAACTTGAGGAAAAGGTGGTGTCACTCAAAAGAGTTAATGTTATCCCATTCGCACAATGATCATAGCCTGTGATGGTCACACTGGGAAGGAGGCAAAAGCGTGTAAAGTAGGATGTCTACACCAATGCTCTAACTGTGCAATGTGTTGAGGTGTTCATCTACCATGCATTTTTTTTTATTTATACTGTCATTCATTTAGTTATTTGGTTGCACCGAGAACTGTGTAATGAATGATGGTTTTACAGTACAGGTGTTCCTAGCTTTCTTAGGTGTGGGGGGAAAGTCTTTTAAGTACTGGTGAAGCTGTTCAGCAGAGCTCCCTATTACATAAATATATTTCATGGCAGTGAGCATAGAGACTTGCAGAATGCATCAGTGCTTACATCAGTCTGTTGCTTAAAAAAAAATTAAATGGTAGAGCTGGTGTTTGGGTTGCAAATGAATTTTCAGAGACAGTATGCATCTTTCAGAGA
The DNA here is from genome assembly GCF_040182565.1 of Anser cygnoides. Classification (NCBI taxonomy): domain Eukaryota; kingdom Metazoa; phylum Chordata; class Aves; order Anseriformes; family Anatidae; genus Anser; species Anser cygnoides. Next base: position 29,370,065 of record NC_089875.1, on the reverse strand, counting down.
ACATAAAAAATAGCTTAATTCCTGCCATATTCTTTAGAAATGAGAATGTGTCCAAAATGTTATTGCTAAGCTTCTTTTCCATTATAGTGTGTACGCTTACATAAATAATATTTTTGCCATTGTTTTTTTGCGTACACAAGACTTAGATTTGAATGTACAGAGCTGAATGAGAAAACTTGTTCTTTCAATGAATGGATTATAAGCTTTAACTTCCTTCTGTTAGAATTTGAGTTTTCATTAACTGAGAATGTTTATTTTGTTTAAGAAACACAAAATGGCAGAGATACGCTACTTTTGTTGCAAGTTAGATGATGCTAGTGCAAGCTTCTGCCTCAAGGTGAGAAAACAAATATTAAACGTGGATTGAAATAAATATGCACAACCTAATCATTCAGATGTAGTAAGAAAAAAGTGGAGTCAAGCTATAGTCGTATAAGAGAAGCTTTTTCATATTAATGAGTTTCCATTTGCCAATAATTCTGTCATTTGTAACTTGAATCATTCATCACCCCTGCAAATGGTTCTTTCAAGACGTTATTTGCAATTTTGTCTTGTGTTTTTGTCCTTGATGTTGTGAAAATGACCGTCTACTGTTACAGGAATGAAAAGAGATCTCATTCAAACATCTTTTGTGTTTCCACTTTCAGTGAAAAATGTTTTTCAAACCTGCAGCTGGTTATTTCTGCAGGAGTTCCCACTTATATTCAGGTTTGATTGACATTTTGAAATGGCAGCTTTTCATGAAAAGCTGTTAACTTGTAGAATTTGGTTATGGTACTAAGACAGACTGACTTTGTTCTACTGTTGGGGCCTGTCCAACCTAAACAGAACCTTGCATCTGAATTTAATAGTGCTACTCAGCATAGAGAGTGCAAGCTTTTTTCTTTTTCTTTATTTTTTTTTTTTAACACTGGCTTCTGATCTGTATTTGAACCTGACCTGATAGGTACTCATCCTGATATCTTTTCTGTGAGTAATTGCATTAATTGACGTTTTCTTTCTTTCTCCCTCTTCCTGAACTATTAGGTTGTGCCAGGTTGTGTTTCCATAATTTAAGCGTTGGAATATATTTCCATTTGACATGATGAAAATATATGGAAAATGTTTTATGACTGTACAAGTACCACAGCCTGTCTGAGTTAAGATAAAAGTGACTATCTGCAGGTTTTGTTACTTTTTATTTTTGAAGTACTGGGGGTTAGGGCAAGCTTTATGGTATTAACAAATCTTCTGAACGATGATTACTAATTTAATTTCCAGTTGAAAACTGAGAAAACAGTGCATAACATAATTATTCTGCCTTCGTCTTTCCCAAGTTGGTCTTTAATATTATGCCAGAATGTTGAAAGTGGAAAAGGGACATTATGCAAAATAGTTACCCTCTACGTTTATTGCCAAACTTCTAAATATGGGTATAAAAATACCCATATACATTAGCTGAAAGGAGGAGGAGTATTTTTAACTTCAATACAGGTGACTATTTATATATAGGAACTGAAAAAAACATAACACCTATGAGATCCATGCATCCCAATATCCATCACTGTTGTCAACTTTTGTTTTATTGGGGTGTAAGAAGTAAAACACTGCAAATATTTTTATATTTTTTTACTTTTCCCCACAGTTTAACCTGTACAGTCCTGTAATTTTGTATGACTTACATGAGGGAGCATTTGAATCTTGTTGTATAAGGAAGTGAGTAATAATGTCATTGACTTTAAAAACAAAAACAAAACCATAGAATTTCTGAATTACCTCTTCTTTTAGCTGGCTAATTATTTTTTATGAAATCTCTGTAGATTTGTACCTGCCCACAGTGATACACAAATCGATGTCCTTGTCCAACCCCTTGTTACTGGAAGTAGTTGTTCTTCAAGGAATTTGTGTTTTTTTCTTTTGGAGTTCTGTATGTTATCTCATCATCCTTGACAAAGAGGTCTTTATTAGCTATTGATTTGAATCACTAAGCAGCAACCAGTTATTTTGGTGCTATGAACATGTTCAGCTGGAGTCAGAGGGTCTTGGAATAAAATAAATAAATAAATAATGTAAAAACAGGTATGTATTTTGTTTATTTTTGTTTAAATCTTCAATATTTAATTCCTTGTGATTCATTTGAAGGTTTGTGCCTCTTTTCTTAGGTTGTTAGAGGTATACTAGTCTGCTGTTTAGAAGCTTTACAATTCTAAAATTAAAATTGAAGGTGTAAATACTGCTGTGAATTGTTATATCTTGTAGTTGGTTTAGGATGCTGAGATGGGTGTCATCTAAAATATGTCCTGCCTATGCTGTCTCTGCAAATGTCTCCAAAGTCAATTGCAACGTAGCATTGGTACAGCCACGTTTTTGTTAGCATTGAAAACCATGTGTGTTCTTGCTGTGAAATAACGTGATTTGTGTGATCCTTTTCTTTAAAGTCATCTGGACTAAATGAAAGTGAATGCTTTCTCAGATGCCTGCTTAATTTTAAATACATTTTTTAGTACCAAACAGAAGATGATAAATTTAATGTTGATGAGCCAATGTTTATAGTTTTATCCCATAATTTTGAATTAATGCTTGATGTGAGCTTTTAAAGTAAAAGCAAAAGTGTCCTATTTGCCACCCAGACTTAAGTGTTAAAAACTAATACACACTGCTGCTGTTCCTCCAAGCAAAGGAAAGATACATGGGTACAAGTTTTTCAGTATACCCTTAAGGTCACTGTGAAATACTAGACCAATTGAATTAAATGGCAAACTGCCCACTGACTCTAAATGGAGCCAGGATTTTGCCCTTTAACTCTATCAAGCCCTAAGGGCAAGCAGGTTTCATTCTTAACAGACCAAGCATGGCAGCATTTCAAAGGAAAGTTGAGCTGTTGTGAAGTTTGACCCAAACTGCGTGGAACGCAAAGGGCGCTGTGGGGACCTTGAACTGTACTTGCAAGTACAAGAACAGGTAAATGCCTACTGTCCTGGTGGAAACAGTTGAAGATGGTTACCATTTTGAAATGCCATTCTCCATGTCATTTTTTATAGGAAAACATTATTTTATTTTATTTTTTATTTGTAAATGGGCATTCTTCACTTAAAAATGTATAGGAGAATATGGAGAGCAGGAGAGACTGACCAATGTGCTTCTGATTCAGTTCCCTTGCAGAGTAAAGCAGGTTATGCTTTTCTCATAACTATCCCAGCAGTAGGACTAAACATTTAAAATTGCTTCTTCACTTTTATTACATGGTTACTTATTTTTTTAGAGAGATCAGTTAAGACAGACTGATTATTGATTAAGGACTGAATTGAATTGAATTAAGGACTGAAACTTTAGAGTGGTTTGCAGTCACAGAAATCTTGGAGTGTAAGATAAAACTTTAAAGAAAAACATTCATTTTAACCAGGTAAACATACATTTAGGGTCTTCAAACTCACTTGTTTTACAAGAACAAGTGTTAGGCTTATTCATGATGGTTGTATGTACTGTTTGTTATTATTACAGAGCAAAATGAGTATTCGTTGAGCCTGGCCTTTTTCTGCCCTATTTATCTGGGCAGAAGATTTAAACAGCCTTTTTAATATTTTTGTTCTTAATTCACCATTTGGTTTTATTTCAATTTGGTTTCTTCAACTTGTACAGAAATGCTGCTGTGAGTCAAGATTTTTGTACCTGTTTGCTGCCTTAACATTGGCATTTAGGACATCACAAAACCTCAAAGTAGGTGGAGTGATAATCTGGACATTTGTTAAAAGTATTAACACACATACCCCTAATCTGTTTGGGTATTTTTCCTTATTCTTGCTGTATAGTCATCCTTCATTTTATTGTAATCGGGTTGATGAATGCAGCTGTTAATGAATTAACCGGGGAGGACATGTTAAGGACATGTTATTTTCATTATGTCCTCCTAAATTTCTGTTGCTTCAATGGAAGAAGTTTTTATCAGTTACAGCTCCCATTTAGTCCTAGATGATGATGAAATGCTACTTTTAATCTTAATTAAGGCAGCCCTGAACAAGCTATTTGTATATGAACAAGATTGAGAGCACATTAGGACAGGCTGGCAGGCCATGGCCTGCCTTGCACAGTACAAATACTGCCCTTCGCTTTTCTTCCTTGAGTTTCCTTTCTACAAGTTTGTAAAGAGGATTTATTTTTTTTTTTGTGCACGTCTTTCCTTTTTCCGTCATCCTCTGCACTGTTCCCAAGTGTATGTATGGGGAATCATTTCTGAAACCGTTGCTCAGTTCCACCAGTCCTTTCCATTACAGCTTTTGCCTCCTTGTCTGTTCTTTGACAAACGTACACCCACTTACATACTTTTACCCCTTTGGAAAGAAACAATTAAGTTTTTGTAACTGGAGAGCTGAGTGAGTAGTCCTACCATGTGTTCCTTCTCCACCATTCCCATTCCAGCCAGCTTAAACTGGAGATGTGGGAGATCTTTAGATGTTTGAGAATACACTTTTGTTTGCCAAAAAAACAAGATCCAATCTAGCTGCTATGATCCTTCCTCTTCAGTGCTCATTGGATTTTCTCTGCAAAGTGATGGCTTTGGACATATGTGAGCCTGGTGGGTCACTGCTATGTCCTCCAACATCTAACTGGCCTGATGGCTTTCTGTTGAAGATGCCCATTCTAAAGAAGCTGAAGTACTTGATCATCATCATCAGAAAAACATATTAACATTTACTCTGGTGTACTAAATTCTGCTACCTAGTAAGCTTGTTCCCGTACTGCCAAAGCTGCATGTATGATTTTGAAATTTGCTTCTAAGAAGCTATAGTTTCCTCTTCACTTAGTCCAGCACTTGGGTGTCCAGAATCTTTCTAACTTGTTATAATCTTCGTCTTTCCTTAAACTAGTAAGCTTCATGTTTAACAGTGATCTGCATGCATGTTGACAGAAGCTTTGCCATGTAGGTGGTGGTTGGCAGCCCTTCAAGCATTAGTTATCCTTATCAAGTGATAGGTTATTCTCTTCTCTCTTTTGCAGTATCCAGCAAAAGGAGCTCTAAAGAATGTTAAGAAATGATTGAAAAGGAATCATAAATTAAAAATAGTAATTCTTAATGGTACAGTTACTCAAATATTTGTTTCTTCAGTTTCCAGCTTAGTTTTAAAATACCTAAGGTTGCTAGATAATAACCAACTGGAATTGCAGGTATCACTATTAACAAGTGCTTTCTATAGATAAGAAAAAATTCCTCTTTCCATTGACAAAGGGAACAAAGACAATGTTCTGCTGTGAAGGGTAGTCAAATTCAATTCTAAGTGACCTCTTAGTATACATGTCTGCCTATGATGAGTCTTTCTGGTAATCTTCATAACAATTTCCTATTTCAAATATTTGTTACTCGGAATGGAAGAGTACAATAACTGGAGGAGAGTTCAGATCGAAGGCAAGCCCAGTTTTGGTCTGGCTGCAGCCTAGCAGAGCAGAGCTTGCTGGCAGATGACATGTAAGCCTTATGACTGTTGCTAATAGGTCTCAGCCATCACACACAGCTCTTGGTGATTTTCCTCTGCATGGTCTGAGAACCGTATCTTGTTCATCAGAATGCTGATTTAAAGCTACGTATGGGTAAATGACAAGTAAGAAGTGGTTTTGAATTTGTCCTTGTGGGTTATATCCCACATTGTGTCCTCTTTAGTCCTGTTCTGCCTCTCTCCATCTGTAATGCAGTATGTTTTTCTGGCTGTTGTGCTTTAGATAAATGCAGTCAATAGTGTTGTAAAGACTATGTATGATAACACTAAACTCACTTTTCAAAGAAAAGCTGTTCTCTTAGCTATTCAGAGGATAGGTATTGATCTTGTTTTCTCAGAAAGTGTAAGCTGACAGGGTTGTCTTTTGTCTCTGCAACTACTTCTGTCTTCAGTGGTGTAGTAAAGCTATATCGCATCCATCTATCTATCTATCTATGTGCTCTGATGAATTAATGTTAGGGGGATCTATGTTAAATATGTTTTAGCCATAGATTTTCATTACTTAGTTGTGGGCCATCATCTGCAACTTAGATTATCAGAAGCACTTTACTCGAAGTAGCACTGTTACGGAACGTAACTGTTCTACTGAAAATACTTTTAAGTGTGGGTAAGATGGGTAATGGCCACAGAACTTTGTCTGAAGTGTGTGCAAAATCGGATGTCTGTGCTCTTTATTTTCATAGCATTCTTTCCCTCTGTGCACTCATCATTAGACTGTCTTTCTTTTTTTATCACATCCTGATATCTGATCCTATGCTGTTGTTACTAGGTACCATATAATTTCCCAGCTCAATTTATGAAAGAAGCATAGTGGCATACTAATCTTTTCTGACAAGCCTGTGTCCAAAGAAAATGGCATATTTTAATGTGTTGGAGGGTTTAATTTTTAAGAGTTTTAGGAAGAAGTCAGCAAAGGGCTAAGGCTTCTATTACTTTGAATGTCTGCATCCTGACTTTTACACATGCAGTTCAGAATGCTTTTATTTGTTTGTTTGTTGTGGGTGGGCGTTTTGCCTAGTCACATTTTGCTCTAGTCACAAAATGGGAGTTGAATTTTTCACATGTGGAATGCTAAGTGCATTTGCTATCTTGAAAGTGCATCATTTAGCAAAGTGCTAAATAAAATATGTTTCCATTAGCTTGTGTTTGAAGAAAGTGTGCAGGCCATTCATGGCTTGTCTGGTTTGATAGCAAACTACAGTTATTTCCTTGTGTTTCGATAAAGCATGACTCTCAGCTCAGGGTTTAAAGGAAGCTAGCCTTTTTCATGTCTCTCCTGGAGGAATGGAAGATATATAGGTACATGAATTTAGGATTACTTAAGACTAGATGTTGGTATACTGTAATTACAGGGTTTTTTTTAAAGGTTTATTAGATCATTTATTTAGTTCATTATTTAGTTTATTAACAAGTCACTTATCACTTAATTTTTCACAGTAAACTTATCACACAATCGTACTATTTTCTAATAAATATGCCTCTGAAGAAATGGAAATTCTGGTAATCCCACATTTTTCTTGTGAAATATTGTAGAAAGGTGAAAAAATATCCTTGAGAGTTGGGGCTGAAAATTTAGGGATGGTGATCCTGTAATGACTAAGTACCTTTCTGCCTTGGAAAAGATGGAAAGTGCAAGACAATTTTGCAAATGACTTTTTAAGCCTGTTCCTAGAACTTTGAAATAAATAACACCAGCTACCTAAATATCCTGTGTATCATCAGCTATCATTGTTTAATTTCACACCAACTTCTCACTTTTTTTCCACTTAATGAAAAAAAGTTTATTTTAAATAAACTGCTGAGCATATGAAAGAGTAATCAGTCTGTATATAACTTGAGACTTGGATATTGGCTTACAGTTCTCTTATAGAAGCATTCATGCAATAATAAAAATCTGTTCCTCATAAATCCCCTCTTAAATAAAAACAGGTACAGGCCATTCTTAATTTTTCCACATGTATTTTATGAAGTTATTATCTTAAGAATATAATTAACTAAAACAATTTTAGAGCTATTCATCCTATTTAATTATGTGTGTAAGGTGGTCTCGATCCTAGCAGTTAGGAGGCATCTCGAAGACCTTGGGATCAGCTTTTAGAGATGTACTTTCACAGTTAGGATTTAACTGCACTTCTGTTATATGGTTTTCTTTCAGACTTCTCTCATTCAGACTTCTTCTCATTCAGACTTTTAACGTTTAGTGTGATTATACAGCCTAGTTGCATTTAAATCTTGATACCTACCTGGAAACAGTTGATAAAAGGGAGCAGCTTAATTTTGATCGCTAGGTTGGGCATATAAGCACTTCCTCTGGAGCAGGATGTAATGGATTCAGTTACAGCACTTTTCTCTCTCCGACTGTGATAACTTAGACAATTGCTTAATAAGAAATTATTATTGGTTTCTAAAATTGAGGCTATTTAAAGCTTTTTTTCTAAATTGTTTCCTATTCATGTATGCGACGACTCGAAACAAAGATGCAGAAAGATTTGTAAGCTGACCCTGGACCATGCAATCAGAACATAACAATCAATGCATGAACACAATAAAATATTGGAGGTGTAAGATGTATGATACTGGGTAATGATGCTCAGGTTACAGACAGGAAATGAGGAATTGTAGTCCTTCCTTCTTCATTGACTTCTTACATAGTTTAAGAGCAATCACTAAGTTCTTGTGATTTTGGTTTGATATCTGTAAAACTGGGACTGTGCTCAGGTACTTTTATCTAAGTAATGTAGAGTTGAAAGGTTCTGCAATATTTTTGTATATGTGTCTGGCGGGAAGGTTATTGCTGTTACGTTTCCACAATATCCTAGCAAAACCAGAATGGTAAAAAAAAAAAAAAAAAAAAAAAAAAAAAAAAACCTCAAAATTCTGTCAGCTGTGGGTCAAAGCAGTCTGAATAATTACACCAAAAGCAAAAGCCACTGCTTGGTATCTCCATAGTACCAGCTACCGATTTGCTGTCACTGAAAGTTTTGGAGAATTTAAGATTACTTTTAATGTTTCATGAAAAGACTTGAGTTATTGAGAATGTACATGTATCCTTCTTTTGCACTTGAAGGTAGATCTTAACTTGGGCCAGAGTTAAGGTTGGGTGGGAGGTGCACTTGAGTACTACTAAATTAGAAGTGTTTTTAATTCTGTTCTATCTTGAAGATACACTAGTCTCTCAGCTTGCAGTTCTAAATGTTTGTACAAATAAAGAACTCTATTCTCCCTTCCATTTACACTTCAGGAAAAACAAACCTGAGGCAGTCCTGAAATTCAGCACAGTTGCTTTTTAGACTAACAACTTTTAAAATTAAAATGCATAGATATGTTTTTCAAATAATAGTTTTAAAACTATTTTAAACTATAGTTTCTAAACCATAAAGCTTCAATTTTTAATACCTTATTTTATTTTATTTCTTTATGACTTTATAAGCTTGTGTAAAACTTTATTTGGCCAAGCTTTAGAACCATAATAAAAATTTATAAAGATTTTGGAAAGTAAAGTGATCAATTTTATGGTGCAACATATATCTCTGTCATCAAATTGCATGCATCTGCAATGAGTATATTCATATATGCAGTAGTTACAAAGTTTACAAATTTAAAGCATTTAAGTCAACAATAGTAATGCAGTGATGATTTGTATCTCCAGATCCTCCAGTAGAGAATACCTAAGAAAATTTTGTTGCAAGGAAGTTTAATTTGTTACAGTACCCTTATTTTATACATTTACAGTTAACTTAAATACTGTATTTTTCTAGTGTTCGCAATAAGCTTTCTGAGGGTATTTCCAGACTTGAATAAAAGTAAGGGTTATGTTGTGAAGCCACAAATCATTGTGTATCTGTCAGGGATACTAGGAAAATAAGTGCACTTTGATTGCGCTTTGCCCTCCTACCTGCTGAGAACTTCAGTTAAAAAAACAAACAACTTACATTGCAAGAGTAGTCAATTGTTATTTCAATATACAATATAGGACATGCACTATTCTCATTTATGTCATTCTACTAGTTTAATTTGATCTATCACTTTTTATATCATGCTAATTACTTCATTATTAATGATCTTGTGCTATCAACAGTGGTAATGGTTCTGAAATGTTGCTTCTATTTGAGAACAAGAGAAATATTGATGTTCTTGTCACTAGTAAAAAAAAAAAAAAAAAGTTTTCATTGGGACAATTTTTAGTGCCGAAAAGTTAATGCAGTTTATTATTCTGTCCTGTCAACTTTTCAATTTTCAATATGCAAACATTTTGCTTGTGTTATATGCATAACAGGGAAAGTACTAAACACACATTTTAATGCAATGTTTGTTAATCTCAGTGCAGAGCAGTGTTTGAAAGGCACAAGTTTACTACTACATCACAGATTTTTTTTTACCAATCATTTATGCTTTTGCTTTAAATATAACTTTGCTGTCACATGTAGTAAGTGGTGCTGAAATTGGTTTCAGTTATCAAAGATGTGAGTGACACAATGGATGCTTATGTACTATGCCTTGAATCCACAAACACTGGTACTGAACAAAATTCTGTTTTTTCACGTTTTCTGTCAGCTTTCAGTCTTCCATGGGTCATTCAATAAACACTACCCTGGTTGACTTTTTTGTGCTGCCATATGTCAATCAAAATGAAGTGCCTGCTTTTTAGCAAGGAGAGAAAATAAGCTTGCTTTATTTGAGTTTGGCTGTGTTCTCTGCCGAACAGTGCCTTGCATTTGTTTCATTCCTAGCTTAGTTTTGCCTTGAGCTATGCAGTGGAAGAGGCTGGGAATGAAGAGGGAAGGAGTACCTGATGAAAGCAAAGGAGGAGCCAGAAAGAACAGAGGGAGAAAACTCCACAGCAGGATTTGAAACTGTTCTTTAAGGATATTAAATTTTAACTGATTTGCTTAAAAAAAAAAAAAAAAAAAAGTGGGGCGGATGGAGCGAGGAAAGTCAGATTACCAGAAAGTTCTTCCACTAAGGGTTCCATGAGTGTTCTCATGCTAGATAAAAATATTTCTTTTCTCTTAACTTAATTTTATCATGATTAATTCTGCTGGTATGGGACTAGAAAAGTGTTGAATGTCATTGTTTGGTATATATGGTTGTGTTGTGTTTTTTTTTCTAAAGAGGGAATGGATATATTAGTTTTAAAACTATTTTCTAAAGACAATGCTGATATAAATACTATATTAATCACCAGGTGTATCAGTTGCTAAGTGTATGTGTACGTACATTAACTTTGACAAAGCCAGTGAGTGTGAGAAGTTGCTTATATTAGAAATCAAGGTTGCAATACAATAAGGATGTGCATCGACTGTACAAACCTTTCCTTTCAAGAAAATACTCTTAAATGAATTTGTATTTTTGCTGTAGTTTGTAATGTTGTAAGTATCACATTCCTTAATAGAGATGAGGAGCTACTGTATGTTTCCAGTGGAACTGGCAGGCTTCTATTTGTTTATATAGACCTTTACCAAGCTCCTCACATCTCCTAGGGGTTCACTCTGCTCTTAGTGAGGCCAGTTGGAACTTTATATCCAGTCGTTGCTGTTCCTCACTCAGTATTGTAAAGGGATGGTCACTGGCTTCAGACTAAACAGAATGCCCACACATGACCAGACCCACCTGGTCTTCATGACTTCTGTCTTGTCACTCCAGAAAGGTACTATTCCTTCTCCCCCTAGCTATGCGTAATTTTTTTTTTCTCCTCTTATCCTTTGGCACTTTACAGGAAAAATCCTTGACTGAACTTGTTGCCTTTCAGGCATATGATCTATGAAACTCCATTTGTGAGGTTCTTTGCTTTACCTTTCTGTATTATTGCAGGGAATTCCCTTTATCTGTAGAGCTTTAACATCCCCAGATCACAGCTTTGGACTGAAATTGAAACGTAGGTTTTCTGTCTAGAAGTCTGGGATATCAACTTTGCTGCATCTGTTAGATGCAAGCACAAGTGAACACAAGATGAATTCCAGCAACTTGCAAGTGACTCGAAGTGTTGATGCGATCAAGTGTGCATTTTTGTTTTCTTTTTCAGTGTCAGCTCTTCACAGACTTTGTTTTTGTTTTATCATTTTCTTTGAAAATATAAATCCATTCCTCTCTTGGGGTATTTCAGTAATAGTAATATGCTGTTAAAATAAACAGAATTCAGATTTTTGAAAACAAGAAATGAGTCTGAGTTAAGTACATAGGATAACAATATATCCTATAACAATGTAACATTTGGAGAAACCACAAACAATCTTCAAAAGAAATTCTTGAAGTTGGGTTCTTTTATCAAACATCAGAGGAATAAGCTTGTTTTCTTAGAGCCTAACTGAAAGGGATTTTCCAGAGGATGCTAGAGATTAAAACCCCAACCTGAACTTCCCAATATTTCCACCTGACATGTAAGGTGCACTTTCAATTTTTTCCAATTCTGCCCATGAAAAGTACTCATCATTACTCTATTTTTATTGCATTAGTCCTGCTGTACTTAAGGGCTTGACAAGGATGCATTTTTCTTTTGTGGGTTCACAAGCATTTGAAATGCAACTGATTGCATGCAGGCCACAGCACTAGCAGAGAACATTTTAAAAATTTAAAACAAAACAAGTTTCCATGGATTAGCTCTCCGTAAGATGATACAGTTCTGAACTTTGCTCAGGATGTGTTGTCCCACCTAATTTCTCATTCAGTAAATGTCATTCAGGCTGCAAGGTTATACCTCGTTTTAAAGAAAGAAAGAACTTTTTCAAGGGCAGCGTTGGCTAGTCTCACATGCCAATATTAAAATTCATGGATATGGAAGTTAATGGTAGGTACCAACAAAATAATGTTTTATGAGGTGTTAGACGTGTTTCAGAACTTAGAGAAAAATAAATTGCATTTACTCCTTTACTTCACTGAAGGCTGACTTTTGGATTCCAAGGACAAGTGAGGTATAATTTGATCAAAATGTCGATCGTGTTACACTGCTGTTACACCCGGCCTGAGTCCAGAAGCTGAAGCTTGCTGCACAGTCTTGAGAGCTCTTCCCCTCCCCGCTGCTTCCTGGGCAGTGGCTTTAGGTCGTGGCTGTGCTGAATCTGTAGCCTCTGCGGGGAGCTGCTCGTTCCTCTTCAGCTGTGCTGGAAGTGCAAGGTGGCTGCTTTGACTCCTGGGCAGTGTAAAGTAATAATGATGTGTGCACAGGTTTCTTTTAGAGAGACATATTTTCTGAAATTACAGTTTTATAGTGGTCTAGGAGAAGACTACCAAGTGATTTAGTTATGTGCATTGTTTTAGTGTTTGTCTGTTTGTTGTTGGTTTGTTTTTCGTTTGCTTGCTTGCTTTTAGGTTTCCAAAGGTAAAGAGCATAGAGCTGTAACTTCCTTGTAAAAGCTGCAGGTTCAGGTTGTTCGAGTCTAGCTCTAGTAGTCTGGCATTTTGAGAGTTTGGTCAGGGTACTGGTCCACCATCTACACTCGTGCAGTCTAAGTACAGCCTCCAGGCCACATGCAAACAGTGGTTCTTTGACTTCATAGATGTGTGGTGCTAATGACACGTATTTTTACAGTGACTATACTGCTAGAGGTCTCTCAGCTGAGAGGCTGTTTGAATTACTGTCTTCCTTTTGAGTACAACAGGTTTTTGAAAAATCACAGGCTTTCAATTACAGTTGTAGCACCATCTCAAGGAACGGGTTTTTAGCAGTGTTAATTATTTCCAGCAAGTGCTCGTAGTTCTTGAAACAAGCAAGACAATGATCCTTGCTGTCTGTTCATACCATATAAGCAGACATAGGCAGCTAAAATATTAGGAGGTATAATAATTGGGCAAATCTTCACTTGGTATTTCCTGAAAATACAAATACTAAAATATGGTCTTAGTGGCTGATACTTTGAAGGAAGGGTTACTTTCTGTAGTCCTCCTCCAAAACAAATAAACAAAAAAAGCAAACAAGTCTGCGAGAGTAACAGTAAAAGAAAGGTCCCAGTTTTGCACCTGGTATTCTGCAGTTTATTCCTTAGTTTTCCGTAAATTAGAGGTAATAATGCTTCTTATTTCTTGGAGACCATCATCCAAATTGAACTCCTTGAACAATTATAGTGGTACTTTCTGCTGCAGATCTACTATTCTAGTACTCAATAGTTTAATGGTAGTGATTTTTGAGAATCTTTTTAATAAACCTTACTGATTTATGCAAGTGTTCACAGTTAATAAATAAAAGGTTTTCTATCTAAAAGAAAAGACAATGTTGGGGGTCAGCTGGTGCAGTGATCTGCCACATTGGTATGTGGAGGGGTTGTTGGAGGCTGTGCAGCATAAAAAAAAATCCTGCATAAATGCACTTTGGACATAGAGTTGCATATTTGGCTTGGTCTTTATTTTGTGCAGAATTAATTCTGATGAACTTAATGCAGCAATTGAGAGGGGTTGCTGCCTTTATTTTAAGCGATTGAGTAGCATGGAGTGTGTGCTTCTAGTAGTGTCTTAATAATCTGATATCACCCCAGTGTATATAAATAGTACATAGAGGTATATAATATCAAACCTCTGATACTTGAGAAAGTAAGTAAAATTTTTGGAAGACCGGATAATGCACTGCACCTTGAAGCTTTCTTAAGAGTAGCCTGTTAGCAGTAGAAAATCTTGACCGTGATATTGAGATAGTATTGTTTTTAACTACTTTTAGAAAAATTTGTAACACTTTGCTGTGCTTTGTATCAATGCAAAGAGGGTTTTGCAAATTTCTCCTTCTTAGCAAAAGAAATCTGTGCTGGATGGAAGCTGTCTCAGGAGGCAGATTTGTTGTCTGGAAGGTTCTCTAGCATTTGCAACTTGGCATCGTTCTCTAGCTTGAATATATTTTACCTCTATGAGGTATTGGTAGCTTGGGGATTGTTTAATAAGACAGCCATGGTGTCTTATGTTCGTCTTGATCTGTCACATTTACCCATTAGCTTTTTCTTTATTCATACCTTCACATAGGTGCTGAGATGTCCATTCCAAGTGGTACGTCTGTTATGTATTGAAGTAATAAAGAACTTGGGCATGTCTTCCTTTATTTTTGTTGTTCTTTGTTTTTCATTGGTTGGGTTTTATTTTTTTTATTTTTAATGGTGACTGTCGAGCACCAATAAAGTTAAAAGATGCAAATCATCTCTGAGAAACTTGAGTACTCCTCATTAGAAGCAGATGTTCTTGGTAAAAGAAGTAACAGTTGAATATATCTTTTTTCCAAATTGTGTATATTCTGTCATTTGAATTTTTCACGAACTATTGCATCCATAAACTTAAATCTCCAGATAAACATCACTTTCACTTCTGAAGCTGAGCTGTAAGCACTGATCTTCTTTCCGTTAGCAGTGCTATTTCAGGATACTTTGCTTTTGGTTGTAATATCCTTTCCCAGTTTTATTTGGGGTATAATTGGCTGAATTGCTTTGAGTTTGCTCTTACCAGAACTGGAAATGAAGCTCTTTGATGAATCGAGTCTCATACAAAGAACTACTAGACCTGTGTATTTGCTTTCCTTCTTTGCTATATCTTAATCTGTAAATCTTTGTAGAGATGATGGTGGATGTCTCAGATATGAATCACATGACTCTGTTTTTCCTTCTGATGGATGATCATCTTCTTAAGAGTGAGACTGAAAGCTAGGGAACCAGCAGTCCACCCTAATCTCTGTCACAGAAGTGCTTGCAAGAAAGCTGGGACTCTATCAGAGAGTGTTGTGATGGGATAAGGGGTAATGGCTTTAAACCAAAAGAGGGTAGGTTTAGATTAGATACACTAATCTGCCCCCTCTACTCTGCCCTCATGAGACACCATTCTGGAGCACTGCATCGAGGTCTGGGGCTCCCAGCACAAGAAGGGTGTGGACCTCTTAGAGCAGCTCCAGAGGAGGCCATGAAGATGATCAGAGGGTTGCAGCACCTCTCCTATGAAGAAATACTGAGAGCTGGAGATATTCAGTCTGAAGAAGGGAAGGCTCTGGGGTGATCTCATTGCGTCTTTTCAATATGTAAAGGGGCTTATGAAAAGACGGAGAGCAACTTTTTCTTCAGGCACATAATGATAGGACGGGGGGAATGGTTTTAAACTAAAAGAGCAGAGATTGAGATTAGATGTTAGGAGGAAGTTCTTCACTCAGAGGGTGGTGAGGCACTGAAACAGGCTGCCCGGAGAAGCTGTGGTTGCCCCATCCCTGGAGGTGCTCAAGGCCAGGCTGGATGGGGCTTTGAGCAGCCTGGTCTGGTGGGAGGTGTCCCTGCCCATGGCAGGGGGTTGGAACCAGGTGATCTTTAAGGTCCTTTCCAGCCCAAACCATTCTGTGATTCTGTGATTTTAGTGCAAGATGTTTTTAGAGGTGTCCAGGAATTGTGAATTTGTGAATCTGATTCCAAAGTGCCTTCGAGTCAGTGGGATTTCCCAGAAGCAGAAGGAGTTTTTAGTACTCTGCATTTTTTAGCACCTTTTGCCTTCCTCCATCATAAAGAGAAAGGAGGAAAAAAAAAAAAGTTATTATATTTATCGTATAAAATTTTTTACTTTGCAGTTCTTTATGGAAAATCCAAGCCAGTATTTGGTAGCTATACTTTCCAAAAAAAAAAAAAAAAAGAAAATTTGGGTGCTTTTGAACTATTTTAGTATTTTATTCTGGTACTCATGTATTACTCTGTGTTATATAAATACATCTCTGTGTTTGTGTGACCTGGAATCCTCTAGTTCTAGTACGTACCCAGCTGATGACAGAAGGAGGGTATATATAGAACATGCTTACTGAGAGAAGCTGTATCTTCAGTAAAACAGAAATATAGAGACATAAACAAGAGGTATTTCTGTTTGTTTGTTTTCTTTTTAGGATGTTTTCTTGTTTATCTCTTTATTCAGAAAAGAAGCTGTGGTATACTAGTAATACCTTACTAAGTACAAACTGGCATTTGGTCTGCAAAGCATACTGTTAAGCTTTGCGTTTGTGCATCTGAGAGAGTGTAAATGGAAGTACTTATGCATATACAGGGCTTTTTGCATGGAACTTTATATAGGGAAGAGTAATACTGGTGAAATTTTCGCTTGCTGTTTATTTATGTAACTTTTTTATATATGTCATGATGAAAATTTATCACAATCAGCATTAACTGAAATGAAGGGGCTAAAAAAAATACATTGGCCTGAGTTTTAGGATTGTTTTGAGTATTAATCACTCACTCTTTAATTAGCTACCAATATTAGTAGATGGAGGTTGACATGTTAAATTTAATTGTGAAAACTTGAAAAGATCTAAATGTCTTTAGAAGATTAAACAAAGTAGTGGATGAAGTGTTTGGTGCGTTGGCTCAAATCCAACTTGGTGTCCTAAATGAGTGCATCACAAAACCACAACAGATCAACCCAGATTTACATGAGTGACATATAAGAGCCCTGAAGCTAAGCCAACATAGTGATTGAATTAGCTCCTGCATTTAGAGAGGCTTCTCCCTCCAGGTCAGACTTCTGAGCACTGATGGGCTTGTGTGGGGAACTAAAAGTTATAGATTGAAGTATGCCTGTGCTGTGAAGGGAAAGAAATCTTAGAGCTTCAGAACTTTCATCTTTGACAAGTGTGACTGATTTTCTTTTAGGGGAAAAAAGTGGAAATGCTATGAACAATAATGGAAAAAATGGAAGATTTTCCATTAGTGGTGCTTCGGTCAAGGACCTGCCAATCTTCCTAGAAATCTGTTCAAAATCTGAAACATTTCATTGCTGCAGGGTTGATATATACCTTATGTATTGTCCACCCTCATACAATATCTGGTTTGTTCTTTTAGTAAATAATAACTGTACTGTAGAATGATACTTAGAAACAGGACAATCTGCAAACTGTGCAGGTGCAAAAGTACAGCATTTGTGATCTTTAAATACCTTATTTTGAAAATACGATCTTATTTTTAATAACTCAGACTGAGTTTATACTTAAATAACTATCAGATTAAAGTAAAGAGAGTGGATGAACAGAAGCATTACTCCTTTTAAACAAGCATTATGCATTTAGTGTAGTTTTGGTTTTTACATGATTCAGGGAAATAGCTATTAAACGAGAAAGAAAACAATCTGATGTGAAGAGTGACTTAATTCTAGGGATTTGTAGTCTGACAAAGGTGTGGCAAAAAGATATCGAAGACTTTTTAAAAATACATTCTACAACTTGGTTTTAACAAGTACCCTCACATAAAATATTGATAAATTCCAGCAAGTATTTTATTAATGTTACTATTGTTTAAAGTTCTTACTTACGTATTCTTCAATATTTCAGTAACCCGATATCTCCATTTTTGTTGTTCAGCATGATGTATCGCAGACTTTGCTCAAAGCAACTCTGGACAGTGTGGTTGAAGAGTGTGTCAGCTTTGTAGGAGTTGATATTAACATCTGCTCAGAAATACTATTAAGGTGAGTCAAACATTTTCCTATTCCAGTAATTACATGGCTCTGGATCACAGAGTCTCTGTTTAGTCTGCCATCTGACTCAAACTCAGCTGGAGCAAATGGCTCTTGTGTTAAACTCCCAATTACATGAAAATGGCACATTAAAACAGTATTTCATTGGATCTTTAGGAGTCAGTTTTTAAGGTGTGATTAGCGTGTGATTCTCCCACATATAATTATTCTTTAGAGGAAAACAGATTTTAAAATGTTGAACCAATAATGCAATTTAGAAAAACTTTGATATAATCAATTTGTATTTTTGCACTAAGAAAGTGATTTTCAAATGTATTTTCTGTCTCTTAGCAGTTGTTTATGTAGGTACTACTAAGTGGAGCAGGCTGTAGAAGTCTGTTGAGGAAAGGAGAAAGGAAGGAGTTAAGGGAAAGTTTTTGAAAAGTACATCCTTTTTGTTATATCTGAACGTTTTAAAAGTAATTGTTCCATATTTACTTGGAAAAATGTCCTGGTTTTTATTTCTCTTAGTTAGAAATCAATCTCAGTCTCAGATGTGTACCATTCAGAATCATTTAGCTGAACAGCCTCTCGGAAGAGCAAAGTCTTGCTGTCATCCTCTCTAGTAGGAGGGGAAGAAAAAGCGTGTCCATAATATTGGCAGTGACAATTGTGTTAGGTATAAAAGTTGAGAAAAATATATTCTTGCTAGCTCTGTTTTTAATTTTTTTATTTTTCTAAGCCCTTATTTTCTTTCCTGAAAATGTTGTCTTCCCATATTTTTAAGGGGCTTTCCCATTTCTGTTATTTTTTTGTTGCTTTTCCACTTTCTCTTCCATATTTGTGTTGTGTGTGTGTCTAAGTCTTAGTCTGGGTCTTGCCTTCTGTCTTCCCTTTCAGATTTAGATAAGTTATTAGTAAGAAAGAAAGCAATGCCTATTGGTGAATGAGGCCGAGAAGCTTTCATTCCATAACTAAAAACCTGCTTTAACAAGTGTAACGTATAAGCACTGTCAGAAGAGTACGTCCATGTTGTGCAGTTCAGCCAAGGGCATTGTGCTCGGGTGCTGTGTTGTCTCTACAGGACTGCCTGAGCGTGTGGAGTGACACTGTCCAGTCATGGCAGTAGGCGGTAACCATGTTGGCTAACTACTTTGGACTAATTAGCCTTGCTTCTGACGGTCATGTGCATGTGCTACTTTAAGTTCTGGATCTAACCTGATTCTTAATAGTTCAACTCTGCTGTTCTGTGTAGATGTGCTCTAAATTTCCCTTGAATGTACAGTTAATGAAATTGTCACTCTTGCTAGAAGTGCAAGGTGCAGGCCTTTCTGGTCATACTTTCTGATGCATTAAATACACTTGTTGCAATATATGACACTTGAAAAGGATGACAACATTACAGCACCTGCAATATTGCTGAGTATCTTCAAAGACTTAACATCATCAGTGGAAAATTCAGTGAACTGTCACACTCCTTTGTCAGTGTAAATAAACCAGATATTTTTAATGTTTTTAAGAAAATTTTGGAGAAAATTCCACACTTAATGATTAATATTTTTCTATATGGTTTAAGATGTGTCTCCATTTTAATTCTGAGATTTCACCAACTTTGGGTTATTTTTAAACTTCTGCTTGAGGATGAGAATAATGGAAAGATTTTTTTTATTCTCATTCCTGATTTCAGCTATTCCTGCCAGGTTTGTTTTTTCTAGAATCAGTGCCATTCCACAAGCAGGTCTTTGCTGCCATGGACTTAAAGCAAAAGCACCTGATATTTAGAGCCATATGGGCAACATTTCCTTCTCTAGTGCCAGGAGTAACTGTCCGCCACAGCACTTTTCCCTCTTTCTGTGATTATCGTACTCCATGTGAGTACAGCTTTGGGTATATGTACGTACAGAAAACATGCAGCAAACCCACTGCTTCCTGAAGGAGCTTGGCTTACTGCAATTGCACTCCACAGGTAAGTTCTTTGCCAGATTTAAGTTGCCCTCGGAACAACTCATGCAGCCTGTTCCCAGCTGCTCTTTTATCTCAAGAGCAGCTGAGAGAAAAGGAACAAGCTGTGTGAATCTGTTAAATCATGTGAGGAAGGCAAGCTGCTCCCAGTCACCCTCCTTCTGGATAGCAGACATCAGCCCTTCATGTTGGGGCAAGGTGTTGCAGTATCACTGGAAGACAATAGCTGAGAGGGGGCTGTTCACACAGGAACAATTTATCTGTCCTGAACCCTCCTCCCACGTCGTCTCCTGAAGAGGGCAGCTGGGGGCAGGCCATAAGACATGACAAATTGAATTGGTATTACAGAAATAGCCCACAGATCATAAATTACATGTCCTTGGCTTACTAGTTAGGTATGTGCAGAAGTGTATTGCTGTACCAAGTTTTGTTGACTTGAGAGGATTCCTTCCGCAGAATTCACAGAAAGGATCTTTTTCAGACTATGGCTTTGCTCTGGGAGTTTATTTGCAAAATTCCTAGCTGTGTTTAATTTTTGTAGGTTTTGTAAACCAGCTTGTCTACAGTAATGCATGTACTTGTAATGGATAGGACTTGTATTAATGACTGTTCAATGGTAATAAATGTATTTTGTAAACTTTGCTGTCAGACACATTGCAGGACTGAATGCTAACAGAGCTAGAAATATAATTGAATGGCGAGAGAAGAATGGACCATTTATAAATCGAGAACAGCTCAAGGAAGTTAAGGGTCTGGGCCCTAAAACTTTCCAACAGTGTGCTGGCTTCATCAGATTCAATCAAGAATATATAAAGACTTTCTGCAGGTAATAATGATGTTAGATGTCTTGACAAAGTTACCTAAAACAGTACGAGAAGTCTTTGCTTTCTCTTTTGTATTCAGGTTTGAGAGGAATCCTAAGCCTTTGCCCTCTGAAAGAAAATATCTTAACAAATGAAGTATTTTAAGTCAGTGGTTGAACACAGCTCTTCCACTGCATCATCATGGTTTATTAGCCTAAGTAATGGTTTCTACAGGTATGCAAGTTTAGTCACAAATTCTGCAATTGAATCAATAGAAGCAATTTGACATGTGGCAGTGTCATTATCCATGAGATATTAAAACATGACAGACTTGTGCTTCGTGTAATTTAGAGATTGTTAAATCTGTTTTAGTGTGGTGAAGATTGATACTCTGCAGAAGGCATTGGTAGTAAACTAGAAAAGATTTTCTGAGAGTTTCAGTTCCGTTACCTGGAGAGAGAGAGTTAAATAGGCTGTCTGGTGTAAGCTCTGTCTGTGTTATACTTTTGTACCTAGCAAGCATAATGTGACTTCCTGCCTTCTCAAATATGTAAGAAGCCTCTTCTCACCTCCAGTTGTCAACACTCGGTCATCCTTTTCCCTGCCATTTCATTTCCTGTTTCTCTACCAAGTCTTTTCCTCTTGCAACCATTCATTCTGCTTCTTCTCTGCACCTGAAATACTTCCTCTCCATAACTGAAAGTGCCCTTTGTAGGGCAATGTCTCTTCTATCATTCCCATTTGTCTTTCCAGTATAAAAAGCTAGGAAAAGGCACAGTGGTAGCGCCATCCCCACCCTTTTGCTGCTGACTCCTCTTAAAAAAAAAAAAAAAAAAAAAATTCCTGGGAAGCACATGCTATTTTTTAGCCAACGCAATGCTCAGAAGCAATACTGTATTCCCAGTTGCTGCTGGCCAAACAGCACATGCGTAACTTCCAGGCAGGAGGTAGGCACATTAGGACTGGCATACTGCCCGGGTGGAAGGGATACAGATCGGTTGCCCATCTGGCAGGGAGGCATGTGCTGCAGGCCAAACAGTGCACGCTGCAATCACCAGAAGGCCAAAGGAAATAGCTTTCAAGGCTGTAGATGATTGATAGGTCTTACATTGTACAGATCTGTTCTAGTGAATGCTGCAGTACAAACAGGGGAGGGGAAGGCTGGTGCCATGTTTTTTTTCCAGAAGTTCACTGGTGAAGTGTTTAAGAACTTCATACCTTTTTTTTTTTTTTCCAGAAATTCAGCGGTGAAATGTTTAGCAACACATTTTTTTCCCCTTTCTGGAGCACACTTCTGATGTTAGTCAGATTCCATAAAACTTGAGAACACTGTATAACCTGAAAAATCTGCTATAATTTTGAGTTTGATGCCAAAATAAAGCTCTAAAAGCATTGCCTCCACAACAGTTCTTGTGGGCCTGGGAGGCAAGACTAAAACTTTGTGAAATGGACTTTGGGAAGGTTTTATTTTTGTCCTCTCTAATCATGTTGATGGAGTGTTGTGTGAATTAGTTTTTGTTCTTTGTACTTACAAGTTAATGAATAATCAATGGTTATTTAAAATATTGATGTTGCTAGAGAAAGTTATGCTGCAATTCTGCCTACATTCCATGTAGAGGTAGAGCCTGAAACGTGAGTGCTAGTTTGGAGTCCTCCAGTGCGTTCTGCTTTGTTCTGCGAAAGCAGAAAGCATTTGTGATTTAAGAAACAAACCAAACAAAAACAGATGAGTGAACGGAACCTTTTTGAAGAGGAGTCATTTGATGCCTTTAGTATCGTGAGCATTTTTATTTATTTTTTTAACTTGAGGGAAATTTTAGAAGCGTAACAGTTGTGCATATGTTACACCCACAAGCTGGTCTTCTTTCCTGTCTTTTGTTGTGTCATTGTTGTTCATGTACAGTCCTTCTGCCATTGCAGGCAATCTGTCCATGGATTTTGGAACCTTTGTTATCCAGACAGTTAAAGAAGAAAAGCCCACCCCAAATGCTAATTGTACCTAACAGACTAGAAGTCAATATTGTATTCTATTTTAAGGAAGGCTGTATTAAGATACTTTCACAAAACCAGAATAGAATAGTTCAGCTGGGAGGGACCTTCAGAGATCATCAGGTCCAACTGCCTGAGCACTCCAGAGCTGACCAAAAGTTAAAGCATGTTATTAAGCATGGCATTAACCAAATGCCTCTTGAACACTGACAGGTGTGGGGCCTCAACCACCTCACTAGGAAGTCTGTTCTAGTTTTTGACCCGCTTCATGGTTAAGAAATTGCTCCTCATGTCCAGTCTGAACCTGCCCTGGCCCAGCTTTGTGCCGGTCCCACACATCCTGTCATTGGAGCAACCGGCACCACCATCTCTGCTTCCCTGGCTCAGGAAGTTTTAGAGAGCAATGAGGTCTTTCGATAATCTTTTCACCAGACTGGACAGCCCGAGTGTCCTCTGCCTCTCCTCATAGGACGTGCCTTCCAGCCCTTTTACCAGCTTTGTTGACGCTTTCCAAGTATCTTAACATCCTTCCTACATTTTGGTGTCCAGAACTGCGCACAGTATTCAGAGTGAGGCCACACCAATACTAAATACAACAGGAGAATCACCTCTTTTGACCAGCTGGCTATACTGTGGTTAATGTACCCCAAAATGCCAAAATTTGCCCTCTTGGCTGCCAGGGCACACTGCTGGCTCCTGTTGAGCCTCCTGTTGACCAGCACCCTCAGGTCCCCTTCTGCAGATCTGCTCTCCAGCCACTTGTCTCCTCGTCTGTACTTGTGACAGGCATTCCTCCAACCCAGGTGCAGAACATAGTATATACCTTTCTGGTAATATTTTTTAAATACTGAAATACTGCTAAGTTTGACCTTTTAGATTCTTACTGTTCCAAGCAAATCTCAGTTTGAATTCTTCTGATTTGAAATTTTTCATATTTAGACCTGGCCCATGTTTGAGCAGACTTTCTCAGAAATGTAAGTTTAGAAAGTGAAGTAATATGGTCTAAGGACTTGTGCTGCTTAAACGTTGAAACTTACTTTGTTCTGCAATTTGCTTACCTAAAGACAATATGAATAGGAAATTTCGTTATATTTTTTTCAAATTGTATTTGTCTCTTTTAAATGACGAAGCCTAAGTGCTGAAAGTTAATTATGAAAGTATCCTCGCATCAAGTAGGTAAACAGAATTGTCCCTATTTGACAGGCAGAAGATACCATCCAGATTGCAAACGAAACAGTAGATTGTGTAGCGAGGCATTTTACACTGTCAGCACTTTCATTTTCAGGAAGTGCTTTGCTTTAACACTACAAATCATGTAGTTTGCTTCATTTGTTACTTCCTTTGTAATCTTGGCATCCCAAAGAAATTTTGATGAAGCACAGAATCTAATATTTACTTCTATTTTTAAATGAATTTATGCATACATCAATATGATAGATTTTCATGCTATAGTTAAGATTAAGATAAGATTCACCCACAGTTACCATTTAAGTTTTTTTTTTTTTACTTTTCATTGAGATTGAGCATCGTATAAAAGTTTGATTGCGTTTTTCATGTGTGGGCACTGTGCTGGGATCTTGTTCAGTTAGAATGACACGTCCATCTTTTGATTTCTGACAGTAGTAAGAAAACTCAACTTGGAAGTCATGCACTTTTGACTAAAGCAGGTGCACAAGCCACCAGTGAAAAACAAGCTAAAAAGAAGAGCAAACCAACACCAAGTTCCTCACAGCAGCCCAATCCTTTGGACCAAACTTGTATCCATCCAGAGTCTTACAACATTGCAATGAGGTAAGCAGTGGGAAAGTTTTTGAATTGTCAATTTAAAAAATGAAGGTACTGATTTTTCTGATAACAGCCTCCTCAGCCTTTTGAGGCAGGAACATATATATTAAACTGATGCTTTCTCCTCTTTCTCAAGAAAGTGGCATGCTTCACTGGTGAAGGATTTCCGATTGATGAATTTTGCCTCTTATGTGCATGCAGGTTTTTAGAGTTTAGCGTTTTTCTTTGCTTTTTAGTTTTCACGTTTTTCAGTATGAGAGTTGGTATTTTTCTAAACTTTGCCAAACTTTTGTCCCCTGATTCTGACTTTGTATCACTGTTTGCCCCCTATTTGAGGACACTTTTCTCAATTTGCTTCTGTTTGGCAACACTTTTTGTGCCACACATTACACTGTTTGGACTTTTGGTTCACAAAGTGTGGAGACAAATCATCTGTTCCAGCAGTGACTGAAAACTTGATTTTTGTCTTCAGCCTTGCCCCCATATGTTAAGTAAAGGATTTCTGAGGCATTCTTCTGCAATGTAACTTTTTTTCAGGTAGGAATACTTCCCCTTTTTGTGCATGCATTTATATTTCCCCAGCAAAACTATTGACTTTATACATTTCCCTTCGGCAAATGCTTCTACAACTGGGTGTGAGCATTTCATTGTTAAATTTTACATGGATACTGGAAAATGCTGTCTGGTGTCTTTGAATACCCAGGTAGTGAGATACTCTGTTGAATCTGGTGAAACTGAAAGCACTTAAGTTTTTGAGGCCAACAGCAAAGCAGTACATGCATCAAGTTTGTTAGTAAGAAGTATAATTTCAGAGAAACTATGTAGATTGATTTAAAACACTGTAATAGAGTGTATTAGCTCATGGTAATTTCTGTGCAAATTAACAGAAAATGTCTAATTCACCTTGTGATTATTGATTGTGCTTTATATGCTATTTTGCCCAATACCTTAATTAAAAAATAATTTAATTTGTTCTTACAAATAATGTAATTGAAGTGCTGTACAACTTTTCAGTTAGTGGTAGTTTAATATCTCTGCATCATTTAAAACTGCTTTTATTTTGTTGCTTGTATATGGCATGTGCCAAACAAACTTCCTGCTCAGTGAATTTTGACCACCAAGATTTGTTATGCATGTGTGTTTGTGCACACAAGTGCATGGACATATTTGTGCATATCTCATTATTATGAGGCTTTAAAATTAAATTCTGATGTTGCAAGATCTAATTAAGATGTCTATGTTAAGTTCCCAATTATATGAATGCTATGGTAGTTTTAGTATATGACCTTTGGCTAAAAGAAGAGAATTCTTTGTGTGTAAGTCACAAAAAAAGTAATTAGGAACCCATGTTTGCCTCTCTTTAGAGGGGTTCTGCAGCTGGTGAATGCTAGTGGAAGATGTGATCTTTTCTATCATCAGCCCTGGTTGAAATTAGGCTCGGCCTGTCCTCTTGAGAAAACATTATTTCCTACCATAAACGAGGACATATTTGTTTTTGTAAGTGCTTTGCAGTGAACAGGTTCCTTTTTTTACGGCATGCTGGAGATAATTTTGTCAGGAGTTAGATGCTTTAGGGTTCTTATCATCTCAGAATATTATTCCTGGAGAAACATAGTTGTGCTTCCTGTCTATAACAAAACAATCCTTAAGCCTCAAAGAAAGATGCTGAATTTCTGAATTCATGAAGCTTGTGTTTCTTATCTAAAAAAATTTATAGAGCTTGCATTTTTAGGACATCTTCCTTGCACTGTTAGCTCTCCAGTGGAGATAATTGCATATAGAACTTGCAGTGTATAGGTGCACATTGTTTCCTTCTGTTGGGCACAGACTATACTTTTGTTTCCATCTTCTCTATGCCACATTTCCTCCTTCCTTGGGCCACATTCTAAGGCCAGTATGAAATTGCCCACTAGTGTCCCTACTCTTTGTGCAGTGTATAAAGGAGGCACTTTGGTTTCTCCTTTTCTTCAGCCTTTCCACTGTTTTTTCTTAGGCATCACTATTTCATACTAGTTCTTTGCCTCATGCATAGCTGAAAAAAAAAAAAAAAGAAAAATAATTTAAAAAAATCAACCAAGATCCTGATATCAGTGATTCTACATTTGTTAAGTGACACAAAGGATCAGAAAGCTTGGTCAGCCCTACTGTAGATCGTTCAGAGTTACTGTAAATAAATGAAGCATTAACGTTGATTTTCCATATTGAATTTCATTCAATTTAAATATCAAGTAATCAGGATTTGGTTTGTATCCCATTTGGCTTTCCAGCTCTAGTACAATAATATAATCAGTACAAGTGTTCATAGTGTTACCAGCTTCACTTAAAGGTTGATTGACGTGGAAAGACTGGTTCAGGGAGCAGAGTAGTTTAGCCAGTCAGTGGTAGAATACTGTAGCATTTTATCTGCATATAATGTCATCACAAAGGTTGATCAGAAAATAAAGAATTGTGAGCACAGGTTACTTTATATGTGAAGTAGTGAGTAGTAGTATTGCTGCGCAGGGTAGTTAGGTGTTCACATACAACTGAAAATCTGAAGACAATTTTAACAGGTAGAATATAATTGTATGACTTTGAATTTTGCTGGGAACCCAGAATTAGCACCATTTATTTTTTTAAAGCAAAACAAAAACTTTAATGTGCACAAGTTTTACAAATCAACTAAAAGACAGTTGTTGGAGTCAGAATTATGCATGACTCAGAGAGGAGGCTGCCACCTATTGCACTGCCAACACTGCTTAGAGATACCTTGGAGTTTCTTAAAATGTGCTCACAGTCAAACTCATTGGGCTTTGGGAGTTTCAAAGACATTAGAAAAGTATAACGTGGCTACAGACCAATGCTATGTTTCATGTCATTTATTTGCCTAGTGCAATTACTTGAAAGTAAGTTTCCAGCTGTGCCATTCATTGTCTGTTCTTTGATTCCCACCAAGCACTTTCCCTTCCCAGACTGATTTTTTCAGGTGAAATATTTAAATCAAAGTGCATGTTGTAGGTATCGTGGCATAAAGTTTCTTTATGCAAAAGAATGTCAGTTGGTATTAAAGTAAATAAATAAATGTTATCAGTTTTTTTATATTTTTGGAACACTTTAAATAATAAGCATAGCATCTGTCCCTGTAACAGAATCGGCCTTTTCTGTTTCCTTTGGACTTTCTCTGTTATCTTACTTACATTTATCTACCTTATATTTATCTATCTTATAGTTTTAAAAAAATAAGTCTCAAGGTGCTTTTTATCAAGGTACTCTATGTTCAACAGTATTTTTCTTGCAATCAAAAGATGTTTTCCTTGAAAGTTCATTAAATATGAAGGTGATAACTTGGAGTAGCTTGATACCACAAAATGGTGCAGAGAAGGTGGCGGGGGGAAACAGTCCTAATGTTTTTTCCTTCCAAAGAGCTGTTTGAAGAAGAACGAAAAGGGGGGGGTGGAAACAAAACAGATGTGCAGTAAACTGGCAAAAACCAAGATGTGTAATATGAAAAATTGGCAGTTGTGACATAAGGTCTAAATATAAACCAGATATAATCCCATCAAGCAACTAATGGTTTAATTTAGTAATGATTATATATTTTAAAAGCTGTTTTTTTTAAAAAAAAAAAAAAAGCTTATAAGCCTTACTGAAATCAACCAGCTTCTGAAGGACTTTTTAAGATGTTAGTACTAAACTAACTCTGCTATGGTTTAAAACCCTTGATAGTTTTTATAATTTAAATTTAATGTGCATGAGAACCATTGGAACTGTTAGAAGTGGGTTAGAATCAGAACTTAATACATATATTTTTAAACAAAATACATTTTAAGTTAGCTCTGCTTCTTTGCTGCTTTCAAAGTATCACTTTCTTCTTTCTCACTGTTTACACAACTTTGTCAGTCACAGTGTCACACTCACAGGTGGATCTATGCTGACAGAAGGCAGAACTGTTACGATGAATAAGATGATCAGATTAGATTCAAGGCATCAAAATACAGCATTGCATATCTCTTACCACAGAAATCAAAATGGATGGAATAGATGTTGCATAAAAGCTTCCTCATGCCATGTCTACCACATCTTGCCATGAGAAAAGGCTTTCATGAAAATTTTATTGGATTAAAAGTTTTCATGGGAAATTACATTTATTTTTAAACAAAATGAGCCAGTGATTTTTATCCACTGCTTCTATCCAAATTACCCAAAGGCAGTAGTCCACATTACAGATTTATGACACACAAAATTATCAGTTTTTAAAACAATGTTTTTGAGGGATAGAAGTTCACCAAAATTTCAAACCACTAATTTTCTTTTTTTTTTCTGAAGTATTTTGTAGCTTGAAAGGCCAAGCCGTTTTAAAAAAAATTGGTTAAAAGAATTGCTCCCAAGTGGTAACTTTGGTTGCCAAGCTTTAGGCTGGAGTCAATTTTTATGGCTGAATTAGAAACCCCTGAAAAATAGATTTTTTTAGAATGGAAACACTGATGTAATCTTTACTACAGTGGCACAAATGGTGCTGGTATGATTGATTTATGGCATTTAGACGTCTTAACTTAAAATCTGTACAATTTCTGTAAAATAATTGGAAAACATCCTACTGGTGATTTAACACGCTGCAGATGACCAAAACAGTTTTTGTTATGGTTTCCACACTGTCAAAGCTTGGCTTTGTCATGTGCAGTGATCAAGCTTACAAACACCTTTAACTATTATGAATCATAATTTCCTAAATCTTAAAGAAAAAAAAAGTCTCTTAAAGTACTTTGTAGGCAGCATATTTTCCTGCAAAGCTGTGTTTTAAGTTTCTGAGAAGTCTATATGTGAAAACCATTTTATAGTGGCAGAATCTTCTACATACAATTAATACAACATGTAGAGCATATCCAGTTTCTTGGTACATATTGTAAAAGAACTGCTAAGAAAACCAAGGAAACATTTAGGAAGTCCCAAAAAGTTACAACCAGGTTATGCTTATAAACCAAAATGCTGGGGAAAAAAAAAAGAAAGGCAATGTTATTCCTTTGTTGTGTCAGTCTGCTGGGTGCAGTTGGTTTCATATGACAGAATCTTAACATTTACTGATTTTATTTAAATCTCATAAAATACTCTTTGCTTAAAGATTGGCAATCTGAATGCGTATTTGCGGCTCACATATCGAAGCATCTGGCGGACAGGTTGTGTTTCAGTCAAGTCTGACTTAGAAATACTTTATCACTATTTGTAACGGGCCTAAAGTTGTGATTTAGCATAACACAGGTGGGAGTCTTCCCTGGCTAATCACCATTTTAGAACCTTGCCAGGTAGGAGAGGTTACTGCTTGCTGCAGGTGGTTCTGCCGTAAGAGTAGTTTTTGACAGGACGTTGTCTCACCCTTAGTTGTGTATTGATACTGCTTCTTGACCAAAAGGTCTTCAAAATCCCAAGAATATTCAGCAAAGCATTGTTCATGTGCCTATTCATCACCAAAATAAAACATTTAGAGTTAAATGCTTTGCTGAAATGAGCATCGTAGTGATAATGCCTTGTATTTCATTGTATTTTATTGTATTATTCATTGTATTTGCATTGGATTGATCAATTTTCAAACATTTCTAGTGTTTCTGCCACTCTAGTATGCAGGTGGATTCAGCACCTGTTCTGTTGAAAACTTGACCAAGTAGCTGCACTTGCTAGCTCTGAAGGCAAGTACTGACACTTAGGGAAACGCAAAAGGAAAACTATTGCTAGGGAGAAAACAACAAAGAGAAAGCTCTTCCTTTTTTCCCCATTATGCAATGGCATGCATGGCCTTTGACAGCATTTCCAGCTCACTGGCTTGCTTCAGTCCAGGTCCCATTTCATCAGTGAGCAACTGAGGCAATTCCTAAGAACAGAAATTGAGGATGGAATAGATTAGTTACTTGATCCGGTCTATGAGGAATGGAAACAAACTTTCATTTTCCATTTAATAATGCACTAAATGTGAATATTTTTACAGAGGATGGAAGTTTTTGCTTTGATAGGATGCCTTTCCTTAATTTCACTTCAAAATCATCAAGCATCTTTTGTCCACTTCAATTAGACTGTACTTGGTGCACATGGTGTGTATATTAAAGCTATCTAATGTACAAAACAATATGTGTTTTTTAGTAAAGTCTTTAGTTCCTTTTAAGAAAACCTGAAAAACGTTAAGCTCAGTAAATTATTGAATCCTTATAACTATTTCCAATAGGAAACAGCTAACCCTAATTCAGAACACTTGTAGATTTAAGGCCATTAAGCCCAATAAATTATAGTTCATATTTATCACTTTGGAACTCCAGCTCATTTGCAGGTCTGACTATTAACTTAGTAGGTGGATTTTTAGAAGACGTATTTTTTTAGTTATCTTTTAATAAATAAAAGCAAAAGAGACTTTTATTGCTAATTGACATTATAAGATGTAAAATAAACAGGTAACAAGAATGATTAGAAGAACTAGGAAATGACAAAGAGTTGTCCTCCAGTTATGCTATAAATACTGGATACAGAAATACCAGACTAGAATTGTCCTCTAGTTATGCTGTAAGTACATAAATCAAGTGATATTTTTTCCTTTGTTGAATTTTTTGTAATTAAAATAACTGGCTACTGTTTGGATTTAAAAAACTAATTATGAAGAAAAAAATATAATTTTCTAATGGAATAGTCTCATTTAACTAGTACTGATTCTTTGTGGATAACTGATGGTGTTTCACTGTTTTGTATCTCAGGTTACACTTCAGTTATGTGATATATTGGTAGTTATGAAAACACCTAACAACAGCATGCCTAACAGCATGGTAGCAAAGTGGCTGTGTTGGAGTGTAATGGTGTCTGAATTTCTTCGCAGTTAGAAACTTCATCATTTCTTGATATATCCTTTCAAAATGTTGTAAACTCAGTGCTTTATAGGTTTCTGAATGCACTCAGATAATCTATGATGTTAATAAATTACACATTGGAGGAAAAACATTGGTTAAATATCCTTATCTGATTAAACCATATAAGTAGTTTTAAATAGATTTGAAAATTTAACTTTGTGTCCAGCAGATAATCACAGAGTAAGATATTGTTTGGTTTATAATCCAACTCAGTAGTTGAAATATTGAAGATCTGTATGCCTAGTGAAAACAAGAACGCTCAACATCTGCATTATACAAATAATGCTTTTGCATTTCAAAACATTACTTAAACATAAATGCCTGCATAATTTAAGTTCACTACTGTCATGAATGTACATTTTACTTAACAAAGCACATGCTAATGCAAAGTTGTTTTGTTTTCAGAGTGATTATGTTGCATTACCATTAATTCATGTGTGCACTGTGACAAGATGTAATGGCATATCATGTTGCTTTAATGTAATGAATCCAGTACTCCCAGCTCTTAAGTCGTGTTGCTGGAAATGATTACATAAAACAGAACGACTGTGACTAAAACCCTTACAAAGCTTTAGGACTCCTGCATATTGTAAGAAGCTTTTTGGGGGGTTTAAAGTAACTTCTTAAAATTTTTCTGAAGGCTTCCCTTGGTAACATTTTTTTTTTTTACTGTTTTCTGACTTTATTTGCATTCCACTGAAATTTGCATTACCTTTTAAGCATTGCAAGGGCTGTGCTATAATTTTGTGCAGATGTGTATGTTAAGTGAACATGATGTGCTTATTTGTTACATTTATGCTACTTTTCTTTCTTTATCTGGGTAAGATGGATGAAATTATGTATTAAATAAAAAACATCAGTGATTTAGCCATGACCATTCTCTGCAGGTTGTACAAGACTGCAAAAAAATGTGTTTTAAACTAAGGTAGTTGCTTAGGTTTCAGAGTATCATCTAAATCTCAAAACTCAAACTCTAAATCTCTAAACCAGTTAAATCTCACTCTGTTCTAAATAACTTTCCTAAGAGACTTGCAGCTTTTATCTGACTTGATGTTCCTTGAACAGAAAGTTCAACATTCACTCAGACATTCAACATTTGAGGGAATAAGGATAGTATATCTTATAAGAATGACCTCACTTCTGAAAAAACATCTTGTCTTTCACATTTCAATTTTTGTTAGCTTTTCTTTAGGTTTTATCTTTCTGGTAGATAAACATAGCACTTGAACTACTGCAGCGTGTTATTTAGTTCACATATGTAGCCAGGAAAATCCTTGAAGGGCTTACATTTTTACACAGATCATTCATGTTCCTATGGTTATGCATCTGGAACTGTCATTTACAAATGGAGTGAGATTTTTTTCAGAGATTGTAGCAAGATAGTTTAACAGTTCTAAGGTCAAAATAAGGAAAATTAAGGGAAGCCTTTATTTTACCCTGTAACCATATCACAGTCTTGGTTGTTTCTGGCTATATCTTTTTTTTTCTGACCTTAAATAACTCCTGAAGTTGTTGGGTTGCTTTTTTATTAATAAGAAAACATTTAACTTTGTTCATAGGAATGACATTTAAAGATAGAAATGATCAATATAATGGGCTAGTGTTCAGCCATATATTTGTGCTTTATATTGATTTTTAGTCTGTGCCCTCAAGCTATGTTTGAGTGAAAATGATGTACTAAATATGTAACTAGATTCAACAGTATTTTTAAAAACTACATCTGTAATCCATAATAAATTTATTTTATTTGGAAATATTTTACTATGTAGCTCTTTTGTACCAGAACTGAAAAAAGTGAGAATTTCCGAAATAGAATTATGTTGCTTGTGTTAGAGGATTTTTTTTTTCTGTGTATATATAAGCATGCACTTTGGGCCTTATTACAGTGTTCTGTTCTGCGTACGTATAGCTCATGATCTTGAAATATTCTTAAACAAATGCGTGACTTCTAGAACACGAATAATTCAGTTGAGGGCAGTGGGACTTAGGTACTTAGAACTGGGCACACGTTTAAGCATCTTTTGGCTGAAGCTGAAATTTTATTCTGAGCGGTAACCACATTAGTAAGTTTTTAAATAATGAGGAGTCCAAAGCCACTATCCTTGCCTAAATGTGAAATTCTCTTTAATATCAGATAAATACTTTCTGGGGAAGTGGGGGAAGGAAGAGGTGGTGGTGGCAAGGGGGAGCCGAAATAACTTTCATGAATAGTAATTGAGGGATCAGACACCTGGGCTGTGTCCCGTTTCATGCTGGTTTTCTTTCCAGCAACCTGCACGTAATGCAGTGCATTCTGATTGCATTATCCACCCATTTGAAAGTTTTGTATGTAAGGTTTTTTACACATCGCTGACTGTTCCATGTGGTTGCACTTACCAACAGCGAAACCCACCCTGTTACCGATTTACAGCGTGAATATGCTCCTGTGAAGTTCTAATGGTGAAAAAACGTTACTTAGGGGTACTCAACGCTGCACGTCCATTTGAAGTGAAATAAAGCCAAGTACGTGAATGTCAGCAAACTTGTTTATAGGAGCTCTGGGTAAAGCATACATTATTTAGAAGGTTGAGTCATAAGGCTGGTAGGGTTTGCCATGCTACATCTGGCATGTCACTCACAGCTCGGACAGCTGCCGCCTGTCACTAGTGCACTGGGGTGGCATTGTCCATCTATTGAGGTTAGCAGCCAGCAGCTCAGAGGAGCTGAAGAACACCTCGCCTGGACCTACACACATTTCCAGCGTTATCATTTTCATGTTCTTTTGCGGTTGATAGAAGGTGCTTTCATAAAAGGTCTGATATTTTTGTATATAGGTTCTTATTGGAAAAAAATATGTGCATAGTAGTACTTGTTAGTGTACAGACAATAAAAATTAGTATTTAGAATTAAACAATTTTGCATCTGTTGTGATACTTTGTTTCTAGAGCACCTCAAATTACTTAATAATAATAATAGTGATGTCAAAGTAGAAATCTGGTCAATTAAAATTCAGTGAGCCCCGAGAAAAGTCTCATCCACTGAACCCTTGTTTATTCTTTACATTTTTTCCTTCATATACAACCACACAGAAGATCCATATCCATTGAGAAAATGAGAAAATTAATGTGAAAATGGTATCTATCAATGTTAAAAGCAAATGGATGTGTTGCAGCTACACGTAAATTGCCATGGTTGTGCTTGAATTCAGTAAGGAGTAGAAATCCTGACAGTCAGTTTTAGACTGCTGTCCTCCTTTTGGTGAAATCAGGGGGCATTTTGGAGTGAAGATTTGCCCTTGTGCTCAAAGATGAGGTTTGTGATTTACTCAAAGTCTGATATTGCATTAATAATGTTACTTCAGTTTATGTTCTCTTAAAAAGAAATATAACATACTTAATTGCATACAACATTTTCTGAGTTACCACATGAAATGCTGTCAGTTGAGTTTCTCGGTTAAATAAATAAAAATGCATGGTTTCCTGCAAAAAGAAATATTAGCCTCAGATTTTGGATAAAGCACAGCAAGTACTTCTGAAAAGGTAAAGAAAGCTAAGTACCAGGAGCTTTTCTTTCTTATGGAGCTGGAATGTCTTCCACCACTCCCAAGTGCAGGGTACGAACCTGCTGATCAACACTTCCTTTGTGCATTGTAGTTTACCCCTGTTATCATGTGTAGGATAAGGACAGGAAGGATGGATCTCTTTTAGCAATTTGGAAGGGGAACATTCACTCAGACTCCAGAGGACAGGGAAAACGATTATACCTGTCTCTTGTGGAGAACATGCCAGAAATATGTGCCTCCCTCCAACACAACACAGGGCATGATAAAGAAGGATGGAAGCGTCTTCATGGAATTCTGAGTTGCTGGGCAGGACACCGTGGCAGATAACTGATATGTCTACTGAGAAAAGGACAAATTGCTTTGTTGAGTACAATGTGACTCAGCTTGTATGAGCTTCATGCATTTTAAATCCTTCACCAAAATAAGGACATTTATTCAGTGGTAAATAAGCATTGTCTTCAGGTATCGGTACTGAAAATAAGGAGTAGGGTCTGCATGTGTATTTTTGTCATTGGTTCTTTGTGCTTCTCAGCATGTGCACCATGTTGTTGACCTAAAAACTTAGACTGTCTTGTGATTTTTTTGCCCCTTTTTTTTTTTTAAGAGAACTCGGATCGAACTCAGATCAAGACTTTTTAATGTTAAAATATATCTTTTTAGCCTTTTTAGATTTCACTATAAATTTATCTTGATCTGCAATGTGTTTATATGTATACAACAATATGAGCAAAAGGTGCAAGTAATGAAGATGTTCATGTTGTGATTACTTTGACTTGATTATTTCTAAACTGATCAGTTTCTGAAAAACTAATTGTTCTTAATCATGAATTTCATAGACAAAAGTAATTTATGTAAAGTTTTTATCAGTAGTTTTAGTTAGAGATTCTTTGTACTGATTTAATATTTTAAATGTTTATTGTTTTACTAAACTGCATTTCTTTTTAATTTGAATGACCGACAAAGTGACAGTATTATAGAACTCTCATTTATTTCTAGGGAACTTTTATGCAGAGGCATTTTACAGTCATAATCGGATTTAGTTTTAGTGGGAGGTAAATCATCAGTTGGAAATGATTTACATTTTGAAATTTTGCTTCTGGTTTTGTACCCTATTCCAGGAGACGCAAGTATACAGACATGCTCTACATTTCCATGTTTGTGTCTGATCAGTGATGAGTTGACAGGATGTGTACTTGGGAAATGATTTGTTCACTATTCTTATTTTTTTTAAATCAGAAGTTTTTTTCACACATCAGTACAAAAGTAATGAAACACCCTAACTATAGCAAAAGTTCAGTTTTCACTGAAGGATGTCACAAATCTGTTATCTTTGAATTCCTCAGGTTTTTATCTTTCATTGGAGGCAACCCAAATGACATAGGAAAATCAGATATGCAGCAAAAAGTAAATGCAGTAATTCAAAAGGAAGGACTGGAAGAGACAGCTAAAAGGCTAAATACAACAGTGCACACGCTACAGCTAATCATCGATGGTCTGACTCAGCCTGAAGGCTTTGACATCCGTACAGGTAAACCCTTGTTTTAAAGGTTGTAATCTCAGTTCAATTGCTCTAGTTACCACTGTTAAACCGGCATGTTTTCTTTTCTAAAGTCAGTGGTAGATTTTCATGAATGTGTAGCTCCATTTCTTTTTCTCAGACAGGGAAAAGGTTATATCATAGTCAGATGTTTCTTTCCAGCTCAGTAAGTAAGGAGTGTGAATCCTGTCTTAAATCATGGCCTTTTCAGCCATAGGAAAGGGAGTTGTATGACCGTTAACAAATGAAATAGTTTCAATATGTTGACTTTCTGCTGATTAAATCTACGTTCGCTTTCCATCATGGGAGGAATGCTGTGAGACCAAGCTGAAACAGTAGTAATAAAGGTCCGTGGAGCCGTAGTGTAGTAGTGTGTAGTTTTGCTCTTTTATTGCACTAGTTCCTGGAGACAAGTGTAATTGGAGCACATAGCTCATGACCCACCTTTGGTTAAAACTTTGCAGTAGTGCTGAACAGTTGGAGGATGGGGGTGGGTGAGATGAGGTAGGCAATGAAGTAAAACATCTGGAGATGCTGTTGTTTAATGAAACTTACAGCTGGAGTCTCTTACAATGGCGAGAGATAACAGTAGACAGCAAAGGTGTAGGCTTGTAATAACAAATAATAAACTTATGCTTAAAAAAGATAAGATTTTTGTCCACCTTTTTTGGATTTGTTAGTAGTTTCCATGCAAATTTTATAAATATTTCCCACTAGTGATCTTGAAAATGTGTATTTTATGTCTCCATTCATTCTGGTTGTCTCACATCTAAATCTAAATTATTGTAGGATAGAATATTAGCATATGAAAGTATAAAAGCAAAACAGAATCTACTATGGAAATAAAAATAGAGGAAATATTAATCCTCTGTTTCTCCAGTACATTCAGTATTACTGTAGACAGGATCTGTGACTGGAGCTCTGCTTATAAAAGCAGAATAATACTTAGAAGTGATTAAAGGACTAGCCTAATTTTTGTTATTGGATGAAAACTTTGTTCTGACTATGGAATCTGAAGTCTAAGGCAGGCAATATTCACTGGTTGAAGGCAGACCACAGTCACAGTAGGCAGCCTAGTAGGCTTGGATAGCTGTAAATCACTGTCTTTGCAACCCTGCTAGTCATGCCTAACAGGGATCAGGCAGACTGAGTGGTTTGTACTCTACCCTGATTCAAATAATTAATCTTGGTTTAAAATTCAATTCCACAGTTTCTTCCAACACTAGACATATGTCATAAGGGAATTAGAGTTCTCCTGTGTATCCTTTTAAGTATTGCTTATTTTTCCTAAACTATTTCAGTACAAAGGAAAATGGCAAGAATTCTGGGGGGGAAGGGAAAGGATGTAGCTTTTTATCATATTCTAAAAATCTTTTCCTCCCCAAGGTGTTATAAGTCACTTCTTGTGCAAAATTCTTTTTAACATTAATTTGAACTAAACCAGTATCTGTAATGAGTCGGGGAGGGCAGACACTGTCTGTCTGCAAGCAATAAAAAGGTGACCATCATTCCTCTGATTCTTGTTGTGCTCATTGCCCTGAATGGCTGTGTAGTTGCCTTTTTTGATGAAATGCTACTGCGCAGTATAATGTTAAAAAGGATTAACTGTTTTGGGCTTAAGCAATTAGGTACATTTCTTCAGTGGAAACTTTGAGTTCATTCAAAGCCTATTGCTGCCATGGCAAGCTTCTGTATTCCATTGGGGTCTGATCTACAGCCTGCTGAAGTACATTTTATCTATACGTTTGTTCAGCTTATATTTGCCTATAAGAAATAAAATATAGGAAAATATTTGGAATCAAGATTTGGTCATGCTCTCTGTGAAAAATGTTAGTCCTGCTATATCATGGAAAAGGTAAAACAGCAGTAGGAAAAGGTTGAAAGGGAAGTTGTTGAGATGGTTCAGAAGGGTTTTTTGTAGGAGCACAAAGTGGTAAGCAACTAAGGAGAGTTTCATAAAATATGTGTGCCCTGTGTAGAATGTAGACTTCAGTTTATTACTTGCTTAAAATCACGCATGTGTGGCTTTTAAATTGCCACTGCAGTTGACTTTCTGATATCATGGTGCAGGTGAACAGCAAGCCAAAGAACAGTACATTGTTGACTTTTCTGCTTGGTATGTGATGAGACTGAGTATTCACATTCCGGTATACAAATTTGTGATCTCAAATAGCATGTTATATATAATTTATATAGCTCAAATAAGAGTTGTCTCAAGTCTTTTCTTGCTAGCTCCAAGAACATTTAAGGAATCTTTCAGTCACTAGCTAATATACTACGTACTTCTGATCCCCGTGTAATAGTTTCATACCACTCAGTTCACTATGCTTATCACTCCATTTATTATAGCCTTTTAAAGTGACTGATAAAATAGTAGAAATCAGTTGTTTATCACAGATAGGTCTTTATTTTAAAATCTAGTGAAAGAGCATTTGTTGCCTTAGAGCTACTTTGAAATGACTTCTTAAATAGAAACGATTAACTGGAAACAACCATTAGAAAATGATGCAAACTTTTTGTCTAGTGTCTTATTATTATTATTTTTGTTTGTTTGTTTCTTATAACAGATTTTGATAAACCTGACTTCAAGAGAAGCATAGTCTGCTTTGAAGACTTAAGTGTTGGTACTGTGCTGACTGGAAAAGTTGAAAATGCAACACCGTTTGGAGTTTTTGTTGATATTGGTGTGGGAAAAGCAGGTTTGATTCCAGTGCGAAACATAACAGAAGCTAAACTTTCGAAAGTGAAAAAGAGAAGAAGCCTTGGGCTAGGTCCTGGAGAAAGAGTGGAAGTAAAAGTGCTTAATGTTGATATTCCTCGATTAAGGATAACGTTGGATCTTATTCGTGTTTTATGAGAGGGTTTTTTTTTTTAGGATTGAGTCTTCATTTTAAAGGCTAAGTAATGCTAGCAAGGTTCTAGAGATTCAGGCGTTTAATGAAATAAATGTTGAAAGTGAATCAGTTTTGAAACTTTTTTTATCTAACAGTTTTTCCACATTTATTGAATCCTTTCTGTTAATAATTGCTAGAACAGTTTATTGGATTACCCCCAAGGAACATTGTTATTTTGTCTGCAGAAAAATGAAATTCCAGTGGGCTGTCGGACAGATCTGTTATCTGTTCTGTCTGTGCAAGATTTGCTGTCTCGAAAGATACCTCTGCTGCTCCCCTTCAAAAAAAGAAAAAACTGGTTTAGTTTACCTTATTTCTGGAAGAGAATCTGGAAGAGGGTACCTAGTTGTAGAAAAGTGATCTTTTTAAGTTAGTTGGCGATGACATCAATTCAAAAGTAGACTGAAGAAAAGACCATCTGTTGATAGTTCAGAAATATTCTGCTTAATTTGAGCAATGTTATTAGGAGGTCTGTTTTCCTCCAATTGTTCAGTTACCGTATTGATTAACACACTCGGATGTACCTTAGGGTTTAAGAAACTTTGCTGAAAGATGTCAAAAGACATTGTTGTTGATGTATACTTGTACAAAATAAAAATATTTCTGGCCATCTTTTCTCAGTGTGCTGGTTCTAAAAATGTTTTTAACAGACGTAGTACTCTTTCTTTCTGATGCGTTACGTTATTAACACTACAGTTTAAGGATGAAGTTTGTGAGGATGGTCTTGTCAGAATGTCTTCTCTTAGGTTTTGTTTTTCCATTAGCTGAACCTTCTGGGGCTTTTCCAGCATAATCAATGAAAATAGAGGTTGAGACTTGAAGGAAATGCTGACAGGATTAGACTTCTCTGAAAAAAAGGCATAATAAAATCTCATAAGTGACATAAACCTTATCAGGTTGTCAGAAACCTTCATTAGTACAGAGGTTAGATATGAGAATTCATGATGCATTAAGCCAATCAGTCAAGCCATTTGTTCAAGCTACTCTGTCCCCGGTTCCATGTTGGTTTTATGGCAGTCTTAAGAACTGGATTTAAGTAGTAGAGAACCCACTGCAAGCAGTTCTCTCACCTGGAAATGGACTTCTAAATGAGCTGTGAACATTACCAAAGCAATCTGCTTCACAGGAAGGCAGATTTAAATTACTTCTTTTTCTTTACATAAAAGGGTAGTTTATCACACTTTAGTTGATGTTTTGATTAGCAGGGTGGTGTAAGAAGCTAACTGGGTCTGTCAGTACTGTAAGTGAAGAAGGAAATTGTACTCCCTGATCCCTCTTTCACGATGAATAAAAGTCACCCCTTGCAAATACAAAAATTGTTTGTTTATTGTAATTCTTGAAGAAACAGGAGTAATCGGAAATTGTGTAGAATTTGCTTCCAAATTCTAATAGTGATCACTTTCTGGTCCAGTAGGATCCAAGATGACAGTCTTAAAATGTTCCCAGAAAAACAGAAATAATCTTCACAATATAAAAATCTTTTAAGAACAATCAATAAAATCCAGACATTTATAACTTCAGTGTATTTTTCAGACAAATTATTTTTCAAATTCCGTATTACAATTCTATTAGTTCTTGCAAGCTGGATGTGTGCATCAGTGAAATCAGGTTAATATTGCTGGACAGTTCAGATTCTCCTAGGCATCTGTCATTTGTATCTCTGAAACCATTTCAAGCTTGCAAAGTTTCCCTCTGATCTGTAAACCGATAGTTTGTTGTGTGGACTATATCTGTTCTACTTATTAATGCTACAGGAAAAAAATGTCTTAGGGTTGAGGTACGCTTTTAAAGGAAAGTAAAGGAAATTCTTGTCCATTTCCCACTTTGCAGCATCAAATTGTGTTTGTTTTTCTGAAGGTGCAAACTCTCCAAAGCAGCATACCCTATTTGTAGGTGTTGCATACCCTTTTCTCCAACTTATAGTCAGAAAAACTGGTATCTTTAAGCATTTGTTTTGCATCTTTATATTAAAACACTGCAAAGCAACTTTGGATTTATATATATGGACAACGTATGGTTCTATGGACTTAACCTGTCTGTACACACTTTACTAATAACTAGAGTTAAAAATGGAGTTTGGCTTGACCCAGAACCTTATGCACATGGTGCAAATAGCTGAACAGAATTTTTTAGGAATGGTTTACACGATCCCTGAGGACAGTGGTGGGAAGGTATATCCAAATGTCATTTTAAAATCTTTCTGGAATGTATGCTATGAGGAAAAAGTTGTCAACATTTATGTGGTTGGATGTTTGTGTGAATGTGCAAAATGGGACAAGGAGGAAGCAGACAGATGAGTGTAGTGAAGTATGGAAGATTTTATCAGCATGAGTTAAGGGACAGACTAATGGCTCAGAGCCATTCGTTATGCAGGTCACTTCAAAGAACCATGCAGATCTAGAACAGATCTAGAGAATAGCAGAGTTAGTAAATTAAAATGTTGCCATTTTCTTTCCAAGACCATCTTGCCCATCTTTGGTTTTCATGATACTGTGATGAGACAGCAGAGTCTCTTGGTGACCAAGGAAGACTGACACTTCTGGCAAGTTACTTGTTCTACAAGAGGTAGATGGGATGGAATTTGATTAATTTAGAAAGTTAACAAAAATTTAAAATACCAGAAAATATCTGTGAAAATATGAGCAATTAGAAGGCAGGAATAATAACCAGAAGTGTTATTACATTGACCTATATATATGTGCAGATATTTGATTTTTTGTGTTTCCTGTGGAAATCTGAATTAACTCTAAATTGATGCTGTTAGACTTACACCACTGAAAGGACAGCTATCCAAAAGTAAATTATTCATTGGACTTCTAAACTATATTCACTTTCCTGAGCTTTAATACTGGACTTCTACAGTCCATGTCCTGATACTGTTCCTGATTTAATAAGGTAGTTCAATTAGTGTGTCTTGGACTCTTTTAATTTGACATTATTTTTTCAAACTGAGAATTAATTTTTCTGAGTGAAGAATGATTTTTCAACACTTGTGTTCACACACGCTGCTCATGCAGGTATGATTCTCCATAATAAACATTTTGCTATCTGTAGATACTTGCAAAACCTTTCTAGATTTCCGTTTTAATAAGTGTTCTTTTTTTTTTTTTTCTTGCTAGGAGTGCCTAGCTCATGAGGTTTGTTTCTTCCACCTAGAGACATTTTGTTTTGGTGCTATGTCAAACGGTTTACCAATCTGGCCAAGTTTGCATAGGACAAGTGATGATATAGCAGCAGCAGAGCGTCCAGCAATAGCACATGTGTGTGGCCTTCCCAGGGAATTTTTGGTTTCTTGGACTCTTCCTTTGAAGTCATCAAACTTGCCTGTAAGTGGGGAGAAACTTCTGTTTACCACATGAACACAGATGGCACCTACAGCAAGTGTCAAACATCTTTGCTGACGTTCCTAGCACCCAAATAGCTGTTGGCATGGGTACTATGTATTAGTTAGGAAAACGTGACATCATTTGATCTCCCAGCTCTGCTTTAATTTTCAAAACTAAGAGCTGGCTGTAGACAGTGTATTTTGCATCACATAGAATCATTTAGGAATCATCAAAAGGAATCATCAAAAGGAGAGAGATCTTACCTTTACTACATTTTTGTCACTTGGGGTGGGGGGGAGGGGGAATAAACTCCACTGTCTATGACATGGTCAGCACAGCTTAGAATCATGTTTCTTAAGCCTTTTGAAATTTTCCTGTAATACTTCTCAAAGTAGATTTTCTTGGTATGAAATTAGAAACTGTGGTATCACTATACTATCTTTGAAAACAGATGCAAAACAAGTCAAAAGCTCTGCTGAGCTTTATTTATGATCTCTACAGTCACTAAGCAGTGTCTAAGCAATGAATTAAATTTGTTTGGCCTCCACATGTTCCATTAAGTTTTCTTCTCCAAGTTAACTGAATATTTCTGGAATTTTATTTCTCCTTACTGTCCCATCTGTTCTCTTCTTTGAATTACAGAGTAGAATATTCTGCAGATGATCATGCTTTGATCATTTTCTAAAGCCCATTCCAATGGCAAAGATGAAAATTAGTTTCTTCTTTAAATATTTTTGTTCATGTAATTGTGTTGTTGTTTGTTTTTTGGTTTTTTTTTTAGTCTTTAATATCACAAGGACCTTCTTCTGAAGGTGGAAAGCGTATTCTGTATTTTTGTGTGGGTGGTCATAAAATTCTGTAAATGAAACATCTCCTTGAGATTTTTTTTTTTCTATTAACTCACGGGAAGGTTCTTGCTTACTCAGAATGCTGACCAAGAAGACAACTTATTTACTCGTGTGTTCCTTAGTCTGGCTGCTCCTTAGCAGGCCTCAAGCTTATTCTGTGTTATCACAGGGACTACTGGAAAACATTGTCTCTCTGAATTTTTAAATCATACCAAGATGGGAAGTTTGCCTATTGACATCTTAAATGTCTGCAGCTTTCCCTACAAAAATGTCTGTCTTGTTTTTTTTTGTTTTTCTTTGCCAGAACACAGCCTTTATAAAATCTTAATGAGAGTCTAACAAGGATGAGTATGCATTCATATGGCTCTTCCCAGTTTTTGT
This sequence comes from Anser cygnoides, assembly GCF_040182565.1. Lineage (NCBI taxonomy): Eukaryota > Metazoa > Chordata > Aves > Anseriformes > Anatidae > Anser > Anser cygnoides. The sequence goes on along the minus strand of NC_089875.1, from coordinate 29,326,296 downwards.
TAAATCATAATGTCTGAAAATATTACAATTCTATCTTCTCAATCAGGATTTTTCTTGGACTCATGGCTCTCAGATTTCTAACAGCAATGCCGCAAAGCTATTTTTTTTCCCCATTCACCTTCCCCTTTAGTTTCTGACCTAAGAAAAAATTACTAGGTGAGTACTTTTTTCTGTTTGAGATAAGCGCTGTTCTCTATGCAGTCCAATCTTCGGAATAAATTTCTGTAGTGCCTAATGGTGATGTCCCCAAGGTTAAGAAACAAACAAACAAAAACCCTGCTTCATCCTGATCTTACTAAAAGGCTTCAGGGTATAGTTTCTCAGGTGAAGAATTAAACACAATTTTATTTTTTGCCTTGAGCGTGAGATGCCAAGGCATCTACTCACCGTTCCACCTCTCCGCACAAGAATCCAGCCCATTGATTTTAGTTTAGTTTAGTTTTAGTTTAGTTTAGTTGACAATCTACTTTTTAGTCCCTCTCTCACTCAATAGTGTGGAATTTTGCAATCTCTTTCCTCCCATATGCGGAATCATAAGAAGAGCTTCTAAAGACTTCTGTACTTTAGATGTTGCACAAAGGAGAAGAATTCTACCAAACAAGATGCCACTTGTATGCTGGGCTGTACTAATGCAAATCAAGAGTTTAAAAGAAGTCATTTGTTTTGGTTTTTATTCCTGCCCCAGGCAGTTTTAGACAGCATATATCAATTTTCCAGAAACTTGTCAACCTCAGGAATGATTTAGTATGCTGTTAAACATAATAAAATCAATAGGAAAACAAATAGAATTTCCACGAGGAGCAGACGGGTGGAGAAGCTTGCCCATATGGCATATAGACATGCTGGAATTTGGGACTTTGGGGGGTACTTGCATTAGAAAAATTGTATGCTGAGTGAAGGTAATGCATAATTCAGGAGAACAAATAATCTAACAGGTTTGTAGTAGTTAGTCTTGAAATTGGTGTCTGTGTTTATTTAACAACAAATACACTTAGAAGCTTCATGCCTGGAAGCTACAAAACAAACAAATTATATTTGCTTAACTTCAGAGCTTTTGACATAAGGAGTCTCATCCACTCTGAATTGAGTGTGGAGTTCTAGGTTCAGTCTGAATAATAACTGCTTTCCTAGCCTTCCTGAGGGTAATTTGTATGTCTAACTGCTTTGCTTAAGGACATCCAACCTCAAGAGTATCAGTCCCATTGAGAAAGCGGAGACAACCAGTTATGCCAGTAACCATTATTCTACCTCACTCCCTTCTGTTTAAGGTTTCCTAAATAGCTGTGAGGATATTGGTGTGCCTGGGGGCATCTGTAAAAGCTAGGCGAGTCACTCGTTCCATCCTTCCCCTTCAGGGTCTGCCAAGAGGTTTGAGAACGCCCCATTTACTGATCCAAACTGTTCTTCACCATCCGTACAGGCACGTAGAAGCTGTAAATGGCAGCATTTTGAGAAATCCTTGTGAATCCATGGTCCATAAAGCTTCATAAGTATCTGACAATGTCTTCATTTCCCACCACAGAACCTAACTGACTAGTTTTAGGAGAACTTATATTTCCAGTTGAGTCTCCAAGTGGTCCTTTTGGATTGATGTTGCAGCAGTAACCTGTAACAGGAGGCTGCCGAAGAGTGCTGCTTATTCAGAGGAGTCTCTAGGAGCTGACTAAGTTGCTTTGATCTAATCCACGTTGGAACTTTCACTTATGTTTCCAGCTAGACATCAATCAATCATAACAGGTCAACCTGTTTTCATAAAGTTGTTTTTTTTTTTTTTCTGCAGTTCATGGCAGTTTCCAGAGAGCTAGAGTTGAATAGTAATAAATCATGAAAAGTCTACGTATTGCAACACAGGCTTTACTACAGCTTCTGCAACTTGGAGATCAACAGCCAATTATTAATTAATTTATTTTTTTTCAGTCTGGAAGGGACCAGTACCAGGAGTATTGCTTCTGCATGAGCTCGTACAAATGGCTTGCTGCTCGTAATCGATCTGCAGGGTTTCTTGCTGTTCCTGTGGCTATTGGGTCTGCCCTGGGCACATTCTAGCTGCATCAAGAATTCTCAGAGTTTCTCCACTCTTTAGAAGGGAGAGAGGACTGGAGGCCGCGCCCAGAGCAGGACAACTGTCATCGCAGTGAGAATGTTAAGTCTCACCAGAAGTTCAGAGTAAAGCACCCAAGTCTGCTCACCTCATTTGCTCTATCTGCCTGCTTAGGGGTCAACAAGTTCTTGGAATCTGGCATGCTTATGCCTTGGTTCACTGCTTAGAGCTTCTACCTTACGTGTGTTCTTCTAGAATTGAAGAAGATTAAGGCATGCATGGCAGTCCAAGTAATGTCACTGGACATTTATTTATATTTTTCTCTGTCTCTTGTTCTGTCTCTTGTTCTCCTTCATGAGGGGTAACAGAATGGATCACTTAGTAAGCTGGGCAGCCACAATTTCCTTAGCTTTGTTAAATCTGCTTGAGTTCAGGTTTTGACTTGTGGAGAGTCTGTCTGTCTTCAATAACTAACCAGAGGAGTAACGAGGGGACCACCACCTCAGAAAAGTAAATCTATGGTTTTTTTTTTTCTCTCATTGTCTTACAAATCCATTTATCCTACTATGCCTGAATGTTATGAAAAGCATTTTCAGTATTCAGTCAGCTAAGCTGGAGTTTCTCGTTCTTGTATCTGATAATTAGTCATGTTTCTATTAAAGGCTGTGCTTTTATTTTCAGTTAAGTACTGATATCTTTTATTTTCATTTGGCTCATGATGAGGTATATGAAATAATGTCATAAGAAGAACTAATATGCTGGGGGGTCATTTAAAAGACTGCGTACAAGAGAAATCTTAGGAAAGTATTTTCACCTCAGAATTAAAAATGTGGAATAGCTTGGCAGAGAGAGGAAACTGCCACATACCATAGGGTGTATCTTGGCAGTGTGACTGCTTTTTTGTGTGATGAGGAGAGGGAGAGACAGGAAAGGGGAAATGGAAGGAAATGGAGGGATTTGGGGAAGAACATCCTGGAGATCATTCCCATAATTTTACGTGAGTGAAGTTACAGTGTTGAAATGCAAATGGTAGTAATATGATGGTAATATAATGGTACTGGAATCTGAGCACAGATCTCTTATTCCTTGTACCTCATATGAAGGTAAGAATGGTGCATATAAGAACTCTCTCTTATTCCTTGTACCTCATATGAAGGTAAGAAAGGTGCACATAAGAATTTACTATTGCTAAAGGAGATTGCATGTCACATATCAGTGTGTGTTGCTATTGAAGAGTAGTATGGAATCATTTGGCTTCAAGTGGGAGAACCACAAAGTATGTGCTGTTGATTGGTTCACTTCTTATTTCCCAGTGTTGTTGTTTCTAATTAGTTTATTACAAGCAGATCAATTCATACTTATTATTACTGATGCAAGCATGCAGCTGTTGTTGTAGCACGTGCATCATCCATCAACAGAGAAGGTTGTGGGGTGCTCCAGGATAGTGGGCACCAGCCACCAGAATTTTTACTCACTTGTACCTGGTGGGAAGGCTCCTTGAAAGTAGAGTGTATCACAGCTTTCTTTGATCCCTTACAATTAACATACTGCTGTCATCAGTGCATAGGGATAGATGGAGAGCCAATCAGAAGAATATAGCAGAAACTCCAGCTATCTCTATACTAGCTAGATTTATTTTTTTCCTAAGAGCATATGACATCTGTGATTTGAGACCTGCACTGGTGTCTAACTTTTTTTGTAAGCACATTGGTATTGGCCTATGAAGAATCTGCCTGTCTGTAAGATCTAATCTCCTGGTGCGCTTCATGACTGAGGAAGTTGCTAGGTTTTATATTCGAGCATGTTCTTGGTGTGTTGTCTTGTATGGACAGTGTAGTTTAGAATTGGTCCAAAGTAACCCAGACATATCAACCTTTAGTGTGTTCTATAAGGCCTTCTCTTTTCTCAGACACATGAAGGAGTGATAATCTAAGAGCTAAAAGAAACGTCTTCCTAAGTTTGCTGTTGACAGTCTCTTAGCTTATTCTGTGTGGTGACATTGTTCATGGAAGGAAAGGGTAAAGCTTATAAGACAAATACATTCAAAATGGTATAACTGGCAGCTGTCTGCCTGGTGGTAGGAAATCCTTGAGAAGCTCTGTCACAATCCGTTTCCCACGTTTCAGATATAAAGCTTCTCACTTGGATCAAGTTGCAGTAGTGTGTTTCTTGGGAGACCAATGTCACTTCTTGTGCTCTTTCCATTGCTTACAGACTTTGCTGGACCAGTGACAATCTGGCCCTTGTTAGAGACCAGCAAAACAACAATAAAAATCCCTCCTATTGAGTGGAGCTTCGGCTCATGTCCAAAACCAAGACTGGCCGCAGTCAAAACCCCCTGAAACAGTTCTACTGTTCTGCTCCTTTTCCACTTGTGAGAGGAGTGGCTTCAAATCAGCTCATCTTTGTCGAACAGAATAGCATTGGTTTATCACTATTTGTCTATGGTAGTCTTTTTTTCTTTTTTTTTTTTTTTGAATGCTCTGTATTGAGTTATTTACTCAAACATAAAACAGAACACTGCAGAGCTTTATTTTCAAATGTAGAGTAAAATTTCAGCATATGTTCTGTGTCCTTTACCTGTAACTTGTACCTGGGTTCATTGTGAGAAATACTAGAATACTTTCCTTATATCAGTGACAGTTATGGTGTTGACTGATTTGGTGGTTATCAGATCACAATCATGTGGAAAGGCATAACTCTGCAGGCTATCTACCTCAAAGGAGAGCTTGTTGAAAAAACATAATAAGGGAATTGTGCTTAAATTGACTAATCAAGTGCCTGAAAGTTGGAAAGTGCTTAAGCGTCCTTTGGCATGCCCATCCTCTGAACTAAACAAGGCATGGGTTCCACAGGAAAAATGTTACGTGATTGTGTAGTCTGAGTCAAGGCAACGGCATAGGGTAAATGCAACAGTAAGTATAAATGGTATTCCCTAGCCTCTGAGTGCTTGACTGCAGCCTAAAGGAATATGTCTCTTCTGAGACGTTTTAATGCCCTTTTCTGGCTCGTTCTTTAAACAGGGGAAGTAAAGCTGCCCAGGAGCAGAAGGTTCCACTGGGGTCAGTCTTGCTCCATCACTGGCATCCCTCCGCAGGATCTCTTCAATAAGCCTAGAGTCTTTTATAGGACTCTTATAGAGTCTTATAAGCCTTTTTAAAACCTGTTTGGCAATGTTACGTGGCAGAAGCTATCTACAGTTAAGAAAAAGGTTGGGAGGACCCCAACCAAACGTAGACCCACTGTCAGTGAACTGAAATTTTAAATGTATCTGAACAGGAGTATGACTGTTCGGATGGGGTATGCGTTAAGGTTGGTGTATTTCAGTAGAGGTGAAGCTGTGTTTCAGTGATATCAGCCTCCTTGTCAAATCCACAGAAGATAATCATGTGGACTGTAAAAGCATTGTTAATTACATCATCGATGTTGTATCTCCGCATTTGAAACTGAAGCTTTACTGGTCATAATAAAAAGAAGGATGGTGGCTTTGAAAGCAGATGTTGTTAACTTTCCATTGCATGTAGGCAATTACAGCATTCCTGGAGCGCTTATGTATCTTGATAATAATAAAAAGGGCCAATATAGCTGAAAAATGAATGTGCAATGCACTCTTCACAGAACAAATATATCTATATGTATGACATCTCTGTTCCATTATTTCATTTCTGTTTGTAAACTATCCTTACAGACAAATCTATTTTGTATACTTCTGGCTTATTGCTAGCAAGATAGACATAAATATGTCTAGGAATGGGTATACCATAAACAACTATACAGAGTTTTTAAATAGATACATTTTACTGTTTTTGAAAATACAATTGTTTTGGTCATCATATCTTCACTCTGCAGATCAGCAGATCAACTTGTAAACTAATACTTGTTCACATTTCACTTGGATGAGATTTTGTGTGTCTGGTGGGTTGTTGTTTCTTTTTGTGTGTGTGTTTTTTCCCTAGGTTAGACCTATTTATGGGAATTACTTATTTGAAGAGTTAATTAAATGAATCTGCACCTTAGCAACATCTTTTTCAATCTGTGGGTGATTTCTGAATTTGTCTTTTATACTCCCAGTGGCTTTAACACTTGTAAAATTCTGATGTTGCATACTTCTCCTAATAGCATCCTAAGGGAGCAAAACTCATCTCACCAGGAAAAGTAAAAAAAAAAAAAAAAAAAAAAAAAAAAAAAAAAAAGGCCAGATACGCAAGTGTACTGTTATTTAGCAAGTAGTGTTCTTACTGTATCCTGCAGAAAAACCTGTGTTGTTATTGTTTCCTTCAAGCTCAGCTAAATGGTACTTCACAAAAATAATTCTTGAAGGAGCTTATAGCAAAGTACATAGGAAAATTTTAGTAAGTGAAATGTTATCAATGGAACAGAGATTGACTGTTCATCTTGCCCGGTATATATTGCTTTGTCTAACAACTTGCCCCAGCAGGCTTACAATTGTGATCTCTCTGAAGACCCTCCCAGCTGCAAGAGCTGATTGACGCAGTCTGTAGGCAGATGCACTTGCCAGACTCCAATAAAGACGGGGCCTTGGGAAAATATAAGGCAATTATTGGTGGGCAACAATCCACTAATCAGACAATTTCAAAATTAATCCCATAGTCCCTTACTGTATTAGCTTTCCTCCTTGTTTGTATTTATACAGCAAATTCATGACTTCAGTGAATACTCTCTCTTCCAGCCCAATTATGTCTCTCTGAGGGTATTAAATTAAAAACAGAAGAAATATTGAAAGTGGCTTGCAATTAGTTTCTTTAAAAGGTGGTGTGGCACTTGCAGTCTGGGGTTCTTAATATGATGCTTTATAATAAAAGTAAACAGGATTTTTTTTCATCATGCAAGCAAGACGAGTTTCCTAATATGCCTTGTTATAAAGCGGCCTATATATAATGAGAGAAAAAAAATGATTTGATTTTGGAGTTTAATTATATTTTCATAGAATTCTTCTAGAGTAACTGACAAGTCCACAGTGTCTCCAAATAACATAAATAGATTTGGTTTTGTGCACTTTGATTCATCTTTTCCTTGTTTTATTTTGATCTCTTTATAATACAAAATCACATTGCATTTGATCGTAACCTGCCTTCTAAATGAAGACTGATCTAAACTGTAAATTTCTTTCACAAGGAATTGAAATACAGACCCATCTTCACAGCGTGACTCTTTAAACATGAGCCTAGAGTCCTTGTTCATGGGCAGTATTGCTCAGATTTTTAAATTTTGAGTTCTTGCAGGGTCCACAGATTTGTTTCTGCAAATCTGAACCTGAAAGTATGATTTTGTTTTCCATTATCAAAAAGAGGCAACCAAAGAAAGACATATTTTTAATGGAATTGTATTTCTTCTTTGCAGATCACTATTGGCTAGGGTAGTAAGAGGACTGTGCAATTCTGTATTTTCCCACATGTGGTAGGAACCATACAATATTACTTTTTGTTTATTGCTTTATTACCCACTTGTAAATTAAGTGTACATGTGGGTTGAAGATTAGATGGTGCAGTGCTAACAGCTGTAAAAAATGTACAAAATATTTCCAAGTTGAAAAATATGTGGGGGTGTGATTAGACTTGAGATAGTGAGGCTCAAACGCTTCCTGGTTATCTTTGGTGAATTCACTGAATTTCTCTGTACCTCAGATTTCCCTCTGTATACTACCTTGAAGGGATGCTCTGGAAAAAAAAAAAAAAAAGGTGATGTGAAAGTTTTTATTGAATTTTCCTAAAGGCATTGTAATGGTATAATTTTCCAGTAAAAAGGATAGATCATTCTGTAAGTGGCAGGAGTGTTGGTTAATTCTGATCTTTCTAGTAAACATATGTATGTGGAGCTAGTGGAAATATAGAGTTAAGTCTTCTACTTCGGACAAAACAAAATTTGAATCAGCAGTGCACATTTTGGACTTTTGTAATCACTCATAATTTTGGACTGATTCACAGACATAGTGGATGTATGAGGTCTAAGTAAACTATTTTCTGGTTACTGTAATTTCTCCAACTTTCTTTCTAGAGCTACGGAATCTCTTGTAATGGAAAAGGGCTAACAGAACACACTTGTTTTGGTGGATACATTTACACAAGATGAGGGTCAGGAGACACAAGGGTAGAAGTTCCTTCATTTATTACTAGGGCATCTAACAATGAGACAGCAACAATTGCAAGCTGCCCTTCCTAGTATAAGCAAAATCCAGGACAGAATAACTGGTAGGCCTTGTTTTATATTACTTTTATTTGATTTATTGCACAAGTTAACACCCCATAGTTCTTTGAATAAAATAAAACAAGAAAAAAATGTAAGTATCAGCAACAACACAAGCCAGAAAGCCTTTCATCTTCATTATGAACTAATTAAGCTGTTGATTTCCAAAGGATTAACACCTCCTTATGTAACACAAGATGCATTCTGTGAGTAGGAAGCTCCGTAAGGTATCAACTCATCTGATTTGGCATATTTCAATCTAGCTCAGGAGGACAGAGCATGAAAAGTGGGAGGTTAGCAAAATAAGAAAAGTTATCCAGATTTCCTCCCACCCTCGCTTTATCAAGGTATTTGAAGGAATTGTACCTAGACATATATAAGAAGATGTCTTGTGAATTTTATCAATTGACCAAATAGATTTCACATGAAATATTTAGAAAGTGCACTAAAATTGCAGTGCTGGTTAAGAAAGTAGAGCTTGGTGAAGTAAGGCCAACATCTGCCCACTGATGCTAGCAAACCTTTGCCCTTCAGTAAAGGGTCTGAGCTTGGAGGTCCCAGAGCCTGAAATATGAATATATAACTTGATGATATTTTAGGGAATGAAGGCAGCTCTTAAATCCACCTCTGTCTAGGGGTATTCTTCTTAGATATGGGTACAATACAATTTCCCTGCTCACACTGAGGTTCAGCCAACTGACCATGCTGCTATTTGTGGGCATTCTTTTATTTTCTTTTTATGTGTGCAGGTGGATTCAGACCACTGGCTTTACGTACGCCACCAGCTGGTGAAAGCTTTCAGCTCCAGTTGACCCTAGGTTAAGTTAGAGCTGGTGACCAAAAAGTTAACGTTGGTGCTACCAAAGCCTGAAGTCATTTGTTACTCTTTAGTAGTCGCTGGTTCTAAAGCCACAGCAATTAGGTTTGTATGGCACAATAAACAAAAATAGAAAGTGCATTCGTATGGATAATGTAAAGATTAAAGCTCTTGCACTCTCAGCTGCACACTGAATAGCTCACATTTTTATATGCTTTTAAATAGGAGTGCTGCGTAACATGACCCTCTAGTTGAAAGGATGCAGAATCGCTATACTCCCATCTGGATTATTACATTCAATTTAGGCCACATGAACTCCTGTGCTGAAGGTGTACATCTAAGAAAATGGTTGTGAATTGAGCGTGACTTGCATAAAAGAGCAAGTTGCACCTATTCTCTCTTGAAAAGCATCTGCTTTTAGTTAAAATCACAGTTGGCTTGCCAGCCAGCCATGGGGCCCCCATCTTCTTTTCTGTATCACCCCACATTCACATGGTTAATATACTAGTAATTTTATTATGGAGCTGTGGTCAAGACTCTGTGGCTAAGGTTGCAACCAGGTTCCTTTATAAGCTCTGTTTTTTGTCTGCCCCACTAGAGCTTTCACTGGGAAAATTGACTTGAAAATTGGCAACATTCACTCTGCACTTCATATCCATATATTTACATTCTCAAGCATGTTTAATTGTCTTGCTCCCTAGTTTACTACTCTTTCAACTTTAATGTTAATTATCAGGCTCCACTTAAAGTTAAGCCTTTCTTGGTGTCTTTTAATTATAATAAAGCCCTAGGCAGTTGGGTTACTAGGACCACTGCATATTACACAGTTCAGACAAGCTGTGCTGTTTCTTGGTTGTGTCCCTCAGTTGCCTTGGTATGGCTTATTTGCAGACTGGAAGCTCTTTGACTTTTTGTTGAATTTGTTTGAGATGTTGAAGGTCTCAGTTTCAAACTATTACTGCAATAAAAATAAATGTTAATAAACATCTAAACAATTCATAAACACAACCTTGCTCCAGTTGAAAGTGATGGCAGGATCTCTACCAACATCAGCAGGAATGGGGTGCAGCTGTGGCTCTCATTTTGTAAATGGCCGTGTGTGCAAAGTCATCCCTACAGTCTCAGCTAAACCAGTGATGTTTTTCCAGTCATTGTTTCCTTATCCTTGCAAAAATTGAAATTGCCATGTTTGACAAGGTACTGAATGTCTGCACATTTAAGTGTAGGGAGTATGTGTGTAGTAGAGTTGACTGGCTATAACTGGCAAAGTCTGTTTTGAAAATGATGCTGAATTTGAAGAAGTGTAGTACAAGCAGTTCCTTGTTTTCATTTTTTCATAGACTTTTTTCCCATCACTTTTCAAATGCAAGCCAAGTCTTGCTCACAGAAACTAAGAGGTGGTAGAAGATTTGCTTGCACCCAGGTGACTTTGGCACTTTAGTCTATGTTCAAAAGTGAATTCAAATTAACAGCAAGGTGGGAAAGTATCAATTTAAAATGCAGTAGCTGTTGTTTTTCCACAGCAGAAGGATAGTTTTCCTGTTTAATTTGATCTGGTCTCATGCAATATCTGAATCATTTTTCCTGACCATATGTAGGAAAGCTGTCAAGAATCCTATACTCCAAAGTGACTTAACAACATCTAGACCTCTAAATAATTTTATTTTCAGATTCAGCATCCTTTGTGTATGTTTCATTATTTAAAACAAATTGGGATCTTCAGAGTCCTCTGTGTTATCTTCAAAGTTTTATCTAAGTTCCTTAAACACATTGGTTCTGCAGTCAGAGAGGTTTAAATAGGTGTAAGAGCCAAAATCATCTACAAGAAATAAGTCCTTTGATATACTCCAAATTGATTGTATTAAGACCAAAAATTGAAAAGCAAAGGAAAATAGACGAAAGTCTGCTGAAAGGAGAGGGGTAACCTATTAAAAATAGGTCTAAGAGGATGATGGTAAGAATGGTAAGAGGAGAGAAGTCTAGAAGGAAACATGGGGCAACATGGGAGACATTTTCAGAGAAAGACAAAAGGTGCAGACATGAATGCCTTCTGGAATGCTAATTGTTCTATAATTCCTTATTTTGGAAAAAAAAAATCTATAAAAGTACATAGATTTTTCTTCTTTTTCACTGAACTGTTCAATGTATTCATCATCCATTTTGTGCAAATTTCTGATGTGCAATACATCAATTATTCTTATAGTGCAATATCCTTACCTTTAAATTCACAGCCACTGGGGGAAAGCCTTGCCCATTCATCTGACAGAAAGACTATAGTTCTATCGTATGATGAAGCAGCTGTGTCTGAGAAGTCTGTGCAAAGTTGATATCTCATATGCATGGCACTGAATCTGCCAGAAGCACCAGCCCGAAGAGGCAACTGTCTTAAAGATATATGGTGATACACATGGTCAGAGGAACATACTGCAGACCTGAGATCACAGTAACTGTAACTTCTAGTTTTTAAACAGATCGTGATGCATGTCTACACACCTGATGGAGAAATTTAGAAGTGCCTGGGCTGTAGTTGTAGTTGGGGGATTCCAGAAACCTTGTTTTTCCAAGAAAGACTTGGAGGAGTATACAGAAATTGGTCATCCCTTGTTAAATGAATGTTGTTAAATATTGAAACTTTCTGGAAATTCCTTCAGTGTTTCAGTGCTGGTATTCCACTCCTCAGATTCTGAGAGGTAAGATGAAGTAATGCTATATTACTACTGTCCTATTGATTAAGTTGGTACATTCCCCGTCAAATGGTATTGGTGTGCTTTGATTGAATGTGGGAAGTCTCAACATGTTCCTTGACAGCATAGCCATCTGCAAACCAAGAACCTGGGATATCTTTATTGCGTGCCTACCATAGAGAGTTGTCTCTTGACTGTAGGCTGCAGAGGGAGTTTGAGATGGACAAATCTCTTTAAAGATCAGTTTTTTAGGAGTCTGCGCAGTGAAATCTGTTTTGTTGGTTTATTTGTATGTATTGGAGTCATAAACTTAGCAATGCATATATTAAAATTTATGTAACTTAGTATGACGCAGTTTGCTAAATTCATGAAATATATATCCCTTCAAAAATCACTCACATTATATATAAATGCTAATAATGGAATCCCTCAGCAATCAAATGAATTAGCCCACATATGAGTGAAATACCAAGGCAGGTCTTGTTATTTTTATGAAACTGTGAATAATATAAGTATCCGATTGATAAAATTTTATTAAAGCTGACAGCCCTTAAGTGATCTAAGTGGTAAATATTGAAATGAAGCTTCAACAGCACTGCAGTATCAAGGGAGGCCTAAGGCAGTAATAAGGATTAAACAATGATTTAATGTTGTTCCTTGGGGGTAGGGATTGTTGTTTTAATGGAGAGCAAAAGCTCACTTCCTTCTAAATAATTAAACTGTGATTTGAGAAATTGATCTAAGGTAGTTGTAGCGGTTTGTTAAGTCCGAGAAAGATAAATGAAAGCAAAGTATCCTGGGGCAAGGGGAAGTCAGGGGAGAGCAGTGAAGAGATAGTTTTGCAGGATAGATTCATGACAAGTGTCCCTTGGGAAGGGGGAAGCTGGCAATGAGCATATTTTATCTTTTATTTGTAATGTAAACAGACTTGTGCTGCCTGAGGCATGGTAATAGCTAATGAGCAGGGGGTTTCCATGGGGTGCAGATTTTATTAGCGCAGCTTATCAAAAATGGAGCTAAATTAAAAATGTGGTGTCTTCTAGATGATCCAATAATCAGTGATGCTACAGGGAGCATCTCTACCCAAGCAGAGTGAGTGTATTAGCATATGTGTGCAAAATTTCCAAACAATTTGTTCAGCAATTCTTGTGAGCTGTATGGCTTTCCCATCTTCATAGCAGAGGGTGGATTTCACATAATAGGGCTGAGTATTTTGGGCTGTCTTAGGAATGCAAGAATGAAGGAATTTTGTAATGTGTTTCAAATCTGTCATTTGTGTATAAGCAGTGGGAAACTTGGCCAGAGAGCTTCTCCTCATATATGCCTCTTGGGTGATTGTTACAAATGAGATGACAGCTAGGATGGTGGTAGAGATGGGATATAAGTGGAAAAGGAGAGAGAGAAAACTCTGCCTAATTAGATAATTGCTGAAGGTAATTTCCTTGGGGTTAACCTGATACACAATCCTGAACAATTCTAGACTACCGACACAGAGCTTCCAAAACTGTGGTGGATGGTTTCCAGCTAATCACCCCTGTCAGTAAGTATGCATGTAACACAGTTTAGAAACACAATTATATTGAGCTAACATCCAAGAGAATGTTAAAATTCCCTCTACTTACTGGAAAAGACTGTCTCTGTGCTCAATCCATGCCTTCAGGTATAGATACAAATGGGCAAGGTGTTCAGAATAGTGTTGTACTTGGGCTATGGCATATCAAAGGGGAAATGAGTTAAAATATTGAAAGACCCAGAGAACACACCCCACTGTCCAACAAAGTCTAATGACTAGCACTGCCAACATCTTTGCTTTGCTCAGCACTCAAAGCAAAGCTCAGAAGATGGCAATTTTCAAGGCAAATTGAATGCAAAGCATAAATGTCTTCTAGAAGTTCAGTTTTATTATATCTGTAGTTTCCAGCAATGAGAGAGAGGGATATTTCAACAATGTGTGTTTGTTGTGGGTTTGGGACTTACTGACAGGTCCACTGAAACAAGAACAATTAACAGGACTGTCCCTGTAATATCTCACTTCAGGGTGTACGACCTGGAGCTAGTAGATTTAAAGCTAAGGTTACACAATCAGAAACATGTCTTGGACCCACGTGCTCCTTCCTGTGCTACGAAATGAAAAAATGGATGTGAAACCATGCAAGCATACAGAAAATGATTTGTTGGTCTGATTTTTCCAAACAAGCTGTATTATGTTCTTCTATTTTGGATATATTTTATTATAATTAAAGAAAAAGCTCAAGGCCTCCCACTGTGCAATCAACCTTAATGTTCACTACTCCTCAGGCTACTAGAGAGAAGAAATTGTACAACGATCAAACAATCGTTGTTAGTTACTGATGGTTCTCTGTAAGTGCTAGGCAGGTTGCAAGTTCCAGTCTAGTCTACAGAATTTCTTAGAGCATCCAGCTTTAATGCGATGTTTGGGTATTCTCTGTCTGTTCAGTCTGATGACTGAAATCCATGATGCGTCTAAACTCATCTTCTGTCAGAAGGAGTCAAGAGTGGATTAAATATTGTGTTTTGATATATTCATTTGTTGGATTGGATTTGGTCACACGTACAGCTTTTTTTTTTTTTTTTCATTTCTATTGGAACACAAGGCAGAAAAAATGCCTTGCACTTTGAACCAGAAGATGGTAGATTTATGTCTGGGGAAATAGGTTTATCCTTTATGTGAGAATTTATTTCATGGTCTGGGCCCATCCCTAAAAAAGATTTCTATCTGCTGAAGAGGTAAACTCTGTTTTATGGAGTATTCTGTTTTATGAGAGAAGTGATACAAATCTGAGAAGAATTCAAGAAGCCCTTTGATGAGATGAATGGGGGATTCTCAACCTGATTCATGTTCTGTGGAAAGCCAGGGCAGGGAACCAGGACAGAGCTCATGTTGTTATGGTAATTCATGTTAGTGAGGAGGTGCTGTCACAGAATCATTGAGGTTGGAAGGTACCACTGGAGACTGTCTAGTCTAGTCTCCCTGCTCAGAGCAGTCACAACTGAACCGGTTGCTGGGGGCCATGTATTTTAGTACTTGACCACAGCTGGAGTCTCCAAAGGTCTGTGTACTTCCTTTATAGGTATATTGCATTGCTAGAGCCAATAATTGAGGAAGGAATGGTGTAGGTAAATGAGTTATCACCTGTCAGGATAGAACAGAGTATCTCAGCCAACAAGGAAGTGATAGAAGCATTACTTGTTTGTAATTACATTCAGTTTAATATCCTCATGAAACACCAGAGTAATTCTAAAATGTGGAAAGAACCAAAGGAAAATCCGTGAGGACTGTATGTTCTTAAAAATAATTTTGTTTGCCTCTGAGATGTGCTTCTGCCACCAGGTATTCATCCACAATCTTATTGTAAGTACTGGGACTTATCAATAGTAATGAATGGTAATACTTGTTGAATAATAAATATAACACTCTTGATCTTACTGGCGTGTGAGTTCATATTGCTAGTTCAGCTCTTTTGGAACAAGACCAATGGAAGAAATGGTCAAAATGAATATGTAAGCAGTTTACAATTGAAAAAAAATCATTATGATCTGCTAGAAAACCAAGAACTTTATCTATTTCACTAGACCTGTGCTGTGCTCTGGATAGATTTGGAAGTTTACCCCAAGGTGAGACCCAAAATATCTAATTTATGGACACAGACACAGTCCAAATTCTTTCTAGTACCCACAGATATCACAGCATGAAATTTTATGAAAGAAATGTTTATTCAAGGACAATAATGCTGTTTTAGATGATCATCTGCAGAACTTCACTGTTAATATGAACATAAATAACTGCTAATGATTATCTGTTTACTAGCATGTCAGTAGACAGTTAATTCCTGCCTTGTATTATGCTTCCTGAAGAATAAGTTGGCAAGTCACTTGTCTTTCTGGGCTATAACTATAACCATAGTTATATGTCTCTACTACGCCATATCTATAACAGTGGTAAGAGCGGCTCTTTTCTTACTCTGTTTCTAACCTGACTACTTTTAGATGATCACCTCTTCATCCCAGCAAGTACCCTGTTCTCTTCATCTGAAAAGGGGCTGAAATAAAAGTCTAAAAATTAATGTGAAGAACTTTGTCACTGTTGGCTCAAAACACATTCTTGTCATGTCCAGGTTTCTTACAGCAGCTTTTTTTTTTTTTTTTTTTTTTTTTTGTGGCAAACATTGTTATGTTTTGACTGAAATACAGCAAAATCTTCAACATCATGAAATGGCAAAAAATGTCACAGTTCATCATGCTACAAAGTATAAACAATCATCAAACAGGTGAAAAATACATTAAAGAAGAATAAAACTTCAAACAGGATTTAAGTAGTTCACTTTTATGTTTTAATAGCTCTTTAGGAGCCTGTAAATAGAAAGTCAATTGGATTTCAGACTTGTTTCCATACTTATATTACACACAGGGAGGATTCAATAAAACAAATCTTTTATTTAGTTCCTGACAGGTAATTAAAATGTGCCTCTGCATTTCTTGTCTGTTACAGTAGGACCTAATATCAAAGATTTCTAGGGTTTACAAGTATTTATGAATATATTGCAACTTAATTTTATCTTTTACCTAGTGCTAACTGGAAGTCTTTAGTTAATGGAAAGTTTGAATTCTGTTTGGCATTCTAATTTTCCCTCAGCTTCAAAGACCATGAGTGCCATTTACAAATTTTTCAAATTAATAGACTGTGGGGGAAGCCAAATATGTAGAAAAACAGCAACTGGAAACAGATCATGAGATCATATTTTAAAAATATAGTGTCAACATTCCTGAAAATACTGGGGGGGTGGAGGGGGGAAGTGTTCTCAAGGGTTAGAGAAATATGAAATTATTGGAATTTCTTAGTAGTTGTCAATGAAGTTGTTTTTCTTTCAAGCATCTGATATTTTTTCTAAGCACTGCTCCACAAAAGGCCATTCAATGCTGCAGTCTCAGTGCCATATACATTTTAGCAGTTTTAGAAAATGATATCTGTGAATGTCAAAGAAAAACTAGAGAGACATTTCTCTTTATTGCTGACATGCTACCTGGATCAGTCTGGATAAATCAGAAACTTTCAGTCTTTGTGTTTTTATAGGATTGTATATGATTGCACCATGACGTCGGATTTCACAGCTGGGTGTCGTATAAACATTAACCTGCTTTTACCAGCCTTACATTTTTTTCTGGTATATCATTGTAGTCTCTTGCCCCTAAAATGTCTTAGTCCCTAGTATACAGTACAGTGACCGGTAAACCTATCATCCTTAGAAATAACTATACCAAAATCAGCTGTCTGAAGCACTCATAGCCAGTGAAAGGATTAGGTGGATCACATAATGCCTGAATTAGAAAATGGCTCATTTTGTACAAGAAACTGCCTCCTTGTTATTCTTTGTGCATCTCCCAGATACACAGAGGAAGATTGCTTTGGAAAGGGCTTTATCGATTATACCAATTAAAGACAGTTCTATGACAATAAGGTTGATTGAAGTTTTGCATCTGCTTTCATCTGTGATGAATTTTCCTGCTTTCTATTTCGGTTACAATTGCCTGACTGCATTAATAAGTCTCATTCTTTGTACGATTTTAAGCATTAGTTGCTCGTACTATGTTTTTCTAAAACTATTGTAATTTTCCTTCAATTAGTCATGCTTGAGGCAATTGACCATATTGCAGGTGTGTTAGGTGGATCTTCCAGTTAGTTGGATTTGTATAAGACCATGCCATATTCCACAGTTTTTGGACCAGCTTGGTGCAATTGTGGGATGGCTGAAGGACACTGAGAAGAAAGTCTGAGGACAGCAGAGTTGTAAGAGGTGCTCCTGGATAAAATGGATTCAGGCGTGAAGGAGTTTCCCAACACTGTATGAGAAGGCTATATGAAGAGGCTATTGCCTTCTAGATGGCCATGTCTGAATAGAGGCAGCAGTTTCCAAAGGGAAAGATATCAGCTTGGCAAGGATTGCCAGCTTGGGCTGTTGGCTATCAGGTCTGTTGGCTATCAGGTCTGTTGAGTAATGTGAATAGTTATGGCTATTACTTTGCACACTAATGCATCTCTGCCCCTTGGTGAGGCTTGACATTGAGCAATAGGCTTAAGTTTTATGAGTATTAAAATGTCATAGCTGTACTACTAACTTGTATGATTTCTGGTATAACTCCTCCGCCCTCACCTCTTCTTTTATGTTGGAGTTAGAAGAACTGTTACAATCTTTATTGTCCTTTAAAAATGAGCTTGGAGAAATTATTATAGAAGTGGTATAATCTCAACAGAATGATAAGATTTGCAGTATTGCTGATGGGCTCAGTTGGGCCAATAAAATTCTAGAAAACAGCCTAAGCTGCAGGAATTTACAGGGATTTATGAGTTCTTGGCACAATCAGGAATAACTGTTTCCATGAATGGCCATTTTATCAAGAAGAAAAATTACAGAGTTGTGTAGCACAAGATGTTTGCTACGGTGGAAAAAGTCCTCATTTCTGGATTACTCTTGGCTCTATCTATTTTCAGAGTTAATCACACTGAGCAGTTCATCTGTTCATTACTATAATATTGTATTTACTGTACACATAAATACAGCTCTTAATTTTAAGCCTGATAGCAGCTTTAAACCTTTTATCTATTGGTTTTACATTTCTAACCCACTTATTGCATTTGCAGATACTGCAACAAATTTATGTGTTTTATAAACCTAACAGAATGCCTTGTGTACTGATTGATGGAAAATCAGTTGTTCAGTTGCCAGGCAATGATTGATTTTCCAACACAGCTGCTCCAGCTGTGCTACAGATGTTATTTTTTCTCAAATATTGTAGATGGTGTTGTAAGCTATTGAATATGATCCTTAATTGTATAGATCTCTGAGAAATCAGTCATTTCAGCAGTTAATGACCATTTGGTCACCATCTTCAGCTACGCTTTGTGTTTTTACCTAGTAAGCTTGCAATTAGCACTGCCACTTGGAGGTTACTTCGCTGTATTTTGCAAGAAGCTGGTTTGAAATCTGTGACATAAGTAAAGGCTTGTCATAGAAAATTACAGCTCATTACAAAATGTTGTAGCCAATAGCACATGCTGATGACAGCAAGCCTTTTTCCTGGAATGCATTTCATATTCTAGTGTTTTATTTCAAACCTTGCTCAGCTGTGTATGACTAATAAATAATAGAGGAAAGTATAACTCAACAGAAAATTTGCAGACCTTCTTTTGATCTGGGGAAGCAGACTTTGGTTGCTTGGCATTCTTTTAGATGACCTTCATAATTTAGTTGCAGGCTGTGATTTGGCTCTGCTATCTGTTTTCACAGCAGCATAAAATATTAAAGTCAAGCAATATCAATAATTCATACTCTTATGGCATTGAGAATATCAATGAGAGGATCATTTTGATTTGCTAAAATTAAAAGTGCAACTCTGCTTAAGGTACAAATATAAGTTTATGGCTTTTAATGCTTTTATGAGAGAGGAAATTAATTCTCATATTTCATAGAAAGAGGAGCTGTAGTTGGTAGGTGTCCTGTCATTTGTACATTAGCCTCCTATTCACAGCAGGGTAATGTGTCCACTTACTAAAACAGACAGATTTGGCAGTCTGTGTCCTTTTCCCCTACCTTCCTCTAATAAGTATTTCTCACCGCTTTCTCCCTGGTATGAAGTCTGATTGCTTTTGAAAAGCCAGTTACTACAGACATTAACAGCATATCCGGCTGAAGAGCAGAGAAAACTGAAAGAAAGGCAAGGACTGGAAGTCAGTCAGCTGGCTTCTAAACCTGCATTTGCCACTGGCTTATGGACTAAAGATGGGCAAATCTCTTTGGGTGTCCTGCCAACTCTGTCTCCTGCACTTAATTAGAAGTTCCTCAGGAAGGAGAAGTGTTTTTCAGTGTCTAGTCCCATGGGCCTCTGATTTCAGTGGGCTGAAGCACTGAGGTAACGTGAGTAGGACATTAAAAAGCAATTCATTTCCACTCCACCTTCTAAAATACAATATTTTTATTGATGTTTTTTCTCTTTTAAAGTTAACTTGATGTCTCCTTTGTCTAGTATTTTCCTCTACTAAATACATTTCTAGATGATATAAAATGCTAGATGACATAATAGTCTGGTAGACTTCCATGCAGTAATTTTTGGAATAGTCATTTATACTTGCCCTGTGTATTAAGACAATATTCTCATGCGCATCCATTTCTTTAGAGTTAATATTCTTCCAAAATAGCAATAAAAGTCCCTCCCCTTTTCAGCAGTAATCGATACCTTTCAAAGCCAGTTTACTAGGGCCATTTAAAATAGATTTATGCTTTCCTTCTGAAAGGCTTTTTTTTTTTTTTTTTTTTTTTTAAATATCATCTCCTTCAAGTGAAATGGGGGATACAAGAGTCACCTGTGCTCCTTTTTGTTTGGTAAATTGCTCAGATTTTCAACAAAGATCTGTCTGAAAAATAGAGGATGCAATTATGGGAGGTGTCCCAAACCAAATTCATATTTTGGTTGCTAGTTTTTCCTTAACCAATAATGAACATCCCTCTAAATTACATACCTTGCTCCTTCTGTATAACTGGTACAGAGTGACTATAATATTTTAACAATTCTGTTATAGAAAAACAGGCTGCAAACTGTTGTTGTACTCACTGCACAAGAAACTAGAATAGACATGATTTTCAGCTGTGATTGTGTGATGTTTATCTGGGTAAACACTGAATCAAAAGATGACCTGAGGCCGGGGTTGGTTTCATACAAGTCTGTGCATGCTAATGTCAGCCAATATGACAGGTGACTTCACCTTTTAACTTCTGACTTATTTCAGCAAGTTTGGGCAAGCTGTAGGGATCAGACTTAGTGAACATTGCTTTGGCAATCATGGAACAAATGGAGCAACACAGTTTTTCTGGCCTAGAAGAGAATCTGGAAGGAGGAGACTTTAGCACTTTCATTTAGTATTGGTGTTGCAAGAAAATAGGATAAAAAGAGATCCTTTCTATTGGTACATGTCTCACAAGTACCGGAAAAGAATTGTGAACTGCAGATGAGCATGCATGTCAGGGACACCATCTCTTCACCATCTTCTTACGTGATAAGGACATTGTAATGATAAAAATATCTCAGTACAGTTTTTGCTATAAAAATTGGAAGCAAGTCCTGACTAGTCCTACTAAATGCTTTTCTCCTTAGTTGACCAAGACTTATTACCTTGCTTAGTTACATACCTGGTAACTCAGCGCTCTTCGTTCACCTGTTAGTCCTTTTGCAAGTCACCATCCTCCTGTTCTCAATTTGATATATAAGATCTAGTTCTTTTTTTTTTTCTGAGTTATAATGTTGTGATGAATATTATTTTAAAAAATGTGATTTTCCTCCCTTTTCATTAGGCAATTCAGATCATATTGAATGAAAGACCTTTCATTACCCTCATTTACCATTGCAACAACTTTGTTTTGAACTTTTTAAGCATCACAGTGATTCAAGAAATAAATGTCACATAGCTCATGAAAGAAACTGAACTTTCTGTTTGTGAGTTTCATTTATTTTCAAAAAGAGCTTCAATTCTTCTTTTAAATAGGACTACACAAATCCCAAACATAACATGGTGGTTTTCCTTTCCCCCCCACCAGAATAAGCAGAGGATTCAAACTACCTCTAGTTCCCACCCCTCCTCCTGTGTCTTTTGGGATTTGTAACATTGGAGATATGTGGTGACTGCTGAGGAAATTGCCCTAAGTGATATTGGAGTAATTCCCATTCATTCCAGTAATAAAGGTTGCATATGTTTTATGAGAATAGCACCCCTGCAGTACAGAGAGCTACTGTGATCCATCACTTTAAATCAAGAAATCATTTGACACGTTTATTTCCTGAACAGGAAGTGTTCTGTCAGATCAGTTGGAAACCCTGAAATCTGTACATGTTAAGATGAAAGTCAAAAAAGCAGACGTTGTTTTACTGGGCCAGTTCCACTTTCACAGGGACGCCACTCTACCAATGGGATGATGAAGAAGTATCTATCTCCTCCTTTCCTTTCAGCATATTTATGTCTGAAGATACTTATCAAAATAAGGGTGTGGATTGCAGTTGGCCATTGATAGGGGACTGTATATTTCCAAAAAAATCAAAAAATCTAATCCATAATGGATGTACATTTTAAACTTATCATGCATTCTATAAACGTGTTTTTAGCAGGAAAAAAAAAAAAGAGCAAGAAATTTTCCCGTGTTCTTTTAATCGGAGAGTTGTAAGGTATATTTTGCCAGTTTATCACAAATCATTGTTGACTCACAAATGTATACATAGCAAAACCAAAATTGGACAGTTCATAAAACACTCCTAAACAGGGAGGTATAAGAATGGCCAATGGTGCTTTCCTTGAAAATGTCAATTGCTCAGTAAATATGTTGCCTAGATTGTATGCATTGAAAAGGTGTCCAGAGAGATTACTAATTGTTTGGGCATTAAAGCTAATCAAATGTTCTCAGGTTGGTCAACTTTGGCTTAAACATCACTAATATAAAAGCTATGCTGGAGATGTATAAGCCTTGCATGCCAGCTGCATTTTTATTGGCCGTCTGCAACTTCAAAGGCTTTCCTGCTCTAAAGACCAGACAGGTACCGTTGACTGCCCCAAACCCTGCCTTCGCTGACTTATTGATTCTCAACATGGCTTTTCTTACAAGTCTGTGGATTTGTTTTCAGTGTGAAATCATCTTGAAAGTATGTCCTTATTGATTTTTAAGATGTTTTCCTGCTTAAGATTTTTAAAATTTTTTATGTCATTAATAAATATGCGTCACTGTTTCCTCTGTCTTTGATTCTGTGTGTTATTTCACCTGTCAGAGAGATCTGTTTAAGTAACAGATGCCTGAAGTATTTTGACAGGGTGTTTGTTTCTGTTTCCAGCATAAAACCCATGTGATGACAAGCAGGACAGTAAAAAGAGATTTGCCCCAAATGTGCTAGAGCCCCGCTTTTCCTCTTCCACCTCCCACTTGAAAATTAGCTTGAATGTTACTACTTTGGCACGCGCGTTGCTGAAAATGTCCCTCCCTGTCCAGGCCAGGGAATCATGATCTTCCCTCTTTTTGAACAGACATTCCATGGCATGATGCTTTGTATGGTCAGGAAGAAATATTAAGATCTAAGAGAGTTGCTGAAGATGAGATCTGTCAGTGAACTTAAATGCGTGTCTCCAAATAGGTGAGAAAGAATCTCTGATATACCTGCTATATTCCTGAAAGTCAAGCACAGCAGGTAGGTCTTGAAATTCATTTGAAGAATCCTTCTGTGTATATCAAAAGCAAAGATACTGAGACATAACAATGTTTAATTTTGCCCTGCCTTGGTTCTGGTGTCAGATATTCAGCAGAATGACTCAGCTATTTCAGACAATTTCGCTGAATTCCAGCATTTTAACAAAGATCAAAATGTAATATTCTGCTGGTAGTAGTTGTGAAATAAGTCTATGCTGATTACCGTACAAGATCTCATTGCATTAAGTTGTCCTTTAGAGATATAAATGACTTTTGTCTTTATAGTATCTTTGCCACACAACCAACATTTTGTTATAAAATTGATTTCAGTGAAGTTCCTTATGGGTCACTAGCACCTCAAGATCAGACTTTTGTAGCTTCAATCATGTCTAAATATCTCCAATGTTTTGTTGCAGTTATGTAGCTTTTTCCTACCATGCAGCAGAACAGGGTTTAGAGATGCCCCAGTAAGCGGTGCTCAGGCTGGTTGTGGAACCAGAGGTAAAATGACCCCATGTGTCTGAAATAAGCCCTCCATTTTCACACAGGAAGGCAAATGTGGCTATATGGTGTTAACACCAAAAAGTTCTTTACTGTACCCATATGGGCAGATGGTATCTGGAACATTATGCTGGTGTGCAATTCTGCCCCTCGGACTGCACGCTCTCTGTAGTAAGGCTTGTCTCATTATATCAAAGCAGGCAGTCAAAAGGGGTCCTGATCTGGGATGATGACTTTAGATACTCTTATAAAATTGCATAGTAAAGACCAGGTTGTTGAAACTGAAAAATACATTAAGCATCCAACTGAATTTCCTCATTGTTCTCTGTTCTTACAAATAAAATCTTGGCACAGCAGCAGCGTGTCTGCTTTTCTGACGTTCTTGTCTTAAATTCTTGGATAAGCGATGAAGGTTTACATGAGTACAAAGAACATCTTTACTATATGTTTTCAGATGAACCTTCCCCTGCCTGATTAAGTGTCAGTGCTCTAGCTGGACTATAAGATGCTGAAATTCATTTCAGCCTCAATATGTTTAATGTTCATTTTCAGGCATGCGTGGAAACCGGCATGCCTGCAGATAAAATCAGTTCAAAATCAGTAAGTCAGCATGGCAGCGGGATTTCAGGGCAGGCTACCTGTCTGGGCATTCAGGGAGGAAAAGCCTTTGAAGTTACAGACGGCCAATAAAAATGCAGCTGGCATGCAAGGTTTAAAGGGCTCCAGTGCTGAGCTTTTACATTGCTGTTACTTAAGCAAAGGCTGAAAATGTTCAGAATGTGCCTCTGAGTGCTGTTCCACAGTAAACCTGTACCTACTGGGTGATCAAATCCCGTCACCCTAATTTCCTCATCAATAAAAACTAATAGTGAAAAGCACTCCAGATAATTCATGATGCAGACGTGAGAGCTCTGGGTCGCTGTCATGTGAGATGCATCCATCTCACAGGCTGGTACAAGGGTTGTGTGAGTACTTGGGTTTTCTTCGGCAATTTTTAGCCACCCGTGTGGCTCTGCAGGGTGGTGGATGTGACCTGTCACAAAAAGTCAGGAGGGAGGGGAGCTCTGCTTCCCCTGGGCTGTGGTGGGAAATGGAAAATTTGGCACTCTGTCTCTGCTCTGACCCCTTGCTGGATGCAAGCTCTTTCCTAGGCCTTGTAGAGCCCCCCGGACAGTGACACCATGGTTTCTGAGCTTAACGGTACTGCTGGAATACAAAGACGTATACATGAAGTTGGGATGGCTGACTCACAAATAAAATTAAAAATAGCCCGTGGCTTCCTCAATTATCCATGTTTATTGGCTCTAGAACAAGAAAAACGTTTGAGTTAGACACATTAAATACCCTTAAGAGCTTATTTCATTTTGCCTTTCCACATGCTAGAAAGTGATGTGTCTATTCCTAATCTTGGAAGGACTCTAAATGCTGTTTTTCTGACTTATAAGGATCTTTCAGGGAATCTTGAGTGACCTTTTTGCTGTAGACAGGTTTAAGGGTGGAAGATGGCGGCAGGAGCAAGAGTGGGGATATAAAACTATTCTTTTGTTGTAACAGGATCGTTTTTGGAAATGGTTGACAACCACTGCAATTGGATTTTACAGGGAAATTGAAATTATCACACTAAAAAAGAACCCATTTTTATCATTCGCAAGTCCTGAAATAGCATGTCATGGGTTTAAGCACTGAGCATTGCCTGTGCTTGGCCTCAGGTTAAGCTAATTTGGAGGAATGATAGATAAAATTTTATTGCTGACTTTTTTTTTTTTTTTTTTAAGGACAGCTGTTAGCAGCTGCTTGATGGTTTGAGTGTTAGAAATAGCCCAAGCACAGCTAGACAAGTGAGCAGAGTTCAGGTAGAGCAGCAGTCTAAAGCACAGGGCTTTGCCATTTCCTCACCAAGTAACCCCACATGCGTGTATGTGGGTAGTGTAGCTAGTTTATTCCCAGATATTTATACTTTTATCCAACTATAGAACACATAATAAAAAGCCCTCTTTAAAAATATTTGCAGATATTCTCCTTTTGCTTTTTTCATCCCAGTTTCAAACTTCCTGTGTTTCCCAGGCAATGCAGAATCTTGTCTGAGAAACAAAGCTCGTTTTAAAAGTTGTAGCTATTTCTGCACCTCACAACTGAGAGCAGCTTCAGCTTTGCACAACAATTTCATTTTGGTGGGAAAAGCTATTTTATTCTGTGTTAAAACCTCACCTGAATAGATTCCAATTCTGAGTAGAATGAAGAAATAACTAGAAAAGAAATCAAGATCTGCTGTTTAAAAATTATATGCTTTGCTAGCTTGATAAATCCTTGCTGTTCTAAATAACTGCATCAAACATTCATTGGATTAAGAGTGTAGAAAACCAAACGTGTTTAAATCTTAAACACATCATAATTTTAAGCATCCACAAGTGTTTTAGAAGTGTTGGTAGGAATGAGCACATATATCCATTCACTAGTTAAATATCATAACCTGCTTCTTTTCTAAACACATGCACAAGGGAACAGAACACATTTAAAATGTTAAACACATTGACATGTTTACAATGTGTTGCAAGAAAGTGTTTAACTTCTTGTGCTCCAAAGCTAAACACTTTGGAATTAGAGGGTTTACTAATTCTGCATTTATTCAATATGACTGTCACTTACTGACACTTATTGGATAAAGTTTGAATGCATTTGGAGAACATAAAAAAAAATGGATAGGAGAGGGAGGAACACTTTGGCTTTAGATCCATAAGGGGAAAAGATGTTAGTTAATACTCTATGGTGTTTTGTAGTTTATGTATATGTCCCATTGAGAAAATAATTAAAAACAAAACAAAACAACAAAAAAAAAAAATTGACCCCAGATTTATGAACTGTCCCGTATCTGGTTCATGTACATACTAGCACTGATCATTAGTTCAAATTAGAGGTCAAATTAGAATTCATTTACAAGGTGCATTTAAAATAAACCTTTAAAAATAAAATCAAGTTTTAAGTAAACCGCTATCCCATTGGCCTCCCAGATCACAGGATTAACCCCAGGAATCCTGGATCAACAGAGTAGGCATGGCAATCTGGTCAAGGACTGGGGCGGGGGGGTAGCACTGCTAATCTTTTCAGGTGGGATTTTTAAAAGCACATGGTACTCGCCTAATTTTAATTGGTAACCCAGTTCTGAGGCTACATATAGTTTAATTTCCAATTATCATGGACCTAGAGATACAGTCAGTGCTGTCAGCCTGATCTGGTTTGTACAGAAGGCAGTGGGGACGGTTGGAGCTGGCCCATTTGATGAAGACCTGCAGAGCTGGTGCCGTGTTCTACCTACAACACTGTGCAGGAGCTGCGGGCTGTCGATCTGTCAGACCTCAGATACAGGCCAGAGGGCTCAGTTGCACTGCAGGGTGCAGCCCAGTTACCTGCACTTATTCCAGATGTAAAATGTACCAACAAAATACCTGGGTGAAAGAATGGAGCTCTTAAATCCTATCAGAACTTGAAACTCTCCAGAAATGTGGAGGACAAATGAAGGTAGCTTAACCAGCACTTCACTGGAGCTTTAGGAAGCAGGTGCCCTGGTAAGAAAAAACAATTAGAAGACGGTCTTATTTCTGACATTCTTTCTTCTCATGTGTTTCCTAGGTTTAGCTTAACTTGGGCCGTGAAGGCTGCCTGTTACTCTGCACAGTGCACATTTGAGAAGTACTGCATTCCGCAGTACCCCTCCTCCCAGCATGTGAATGATGTATTTTAAATGGAGATTATGAAAACAAAAGTGAAAAATCCATGTAACTGATCTAAGGTTAAGAGCTACATTTGGGAAGTTAAGGCTACATTTAAACTGAGTGATGGATGCACTCGCATGAAGGGTCGATCCAACCTTAATGCCTGGTTTTCTTCCCATAGATGTAGTGTGTATCCTTGGTAAGAAGCGAGATAACTTGGGTGTAACAGAAAATCTATTATAAAGGGATACCTGAGGCGAAGAGCCATGGATTCCAAAGGCAGCAGAAAGCAATGGATACAGGAATAGCACTGCATGACATATGGCTGATGACAAAATGCATGCAGTACAAAAGGAGCTCTTCATAGGAGCAATGGGCAATGTTGCAGCAAGAGAAGACTTTCACCTGAAAGCAAATAAGATGGTTTTAAAATTTCTGTTGGATACTGGTACATGAGTCAACATTGCCATCATGTAATACCAGCAGAAACATACAGGACTTCTGTTAAGAGTAAGGTAATCTTGCATAGCAGTCTTTAAAATTTATAAAAGGAGAAGCAAGAGAATGTTTTAGATGTTGAAAGTGTGTCCAGGCTTTTGTTTCACTGAGCAGGTACCATCAACCTGTGGTAGGGAATATGGTTTCTTCGCCTGCACTCTGGGCTGTGCTGAGCACTGAGACACTAGGATAGCTGATATATGTGAATATTTCTTTTCTTTTTATATAAGAGAGAACACTGCAGTCTTTCTGATAATATAATGGGCTGGGTATTTAAGATAAGATGGGCAATATCTATGGCAAACTGCATGTAAGTTAGCTGTGAATGCCTCCAGGGCCATGCTGATACAGAGGCCACACCTTTTAAATATTGTGGTCAAAACTGGAGACTAGGCATTTATGAATCACTAGAAAAACAAAAGTCAAAGTGCTCAGGTAGATGATGTGTGTTCACACAATTTTCTATCGCTTTTCTTCATGGAGGTGTGGTTTTTTCTCAGCTACACGTGTATAATTTGCACACTGAATAATAAATAAGGGAGAGTTTTAGTGTTCCAGAAGATTTGTGCCAGATAAATATTACATATATAAGCAAATATGTGCCAATTTTTGTTCAAGTTCAGGTAAGATAAGGACTTGTGTTGCACCTGCAGAAGACAGAAATTTCAAATTTTCAGTACAATCAATTTTTTTATCAAACTGTGACCCAGATATCATATTACTAGACCCTGTTAGAAACTGAAGGGAGAGCTCTTAGCTCCTTATGGAATTTTGCTTAAAGGCAGCAGAATGGTGATTCCTAAGGTGTTAACAAAAATATATAGGAAAAGACACATGAAGGTCGTTTAGGGATTGGAAAACCTCAGAGAAAGGCCAGAAATGCTTTTTACTGGCCTTAAATAGCAGTGACATGGAAGAAGTTCAGGTCTGTCTCTTGTGCCAGAAATATAAGCCAAGCGAAGTGAAGTGGACTGTGTTGATGGTAAAGGAAAAACTGGCTCCTGAAGCAAAGTAGATGAGTTTGTTTGCCTTGGCTAAGAGTGACTACTTATGTGTTTTAGTATATAATTCTCCTATTTATGTGATGGCTTTACTAGAAGATACTTCTGAAAAGAAGACTGTGTACACTGGTTACATTTTCACTGGATGTAGTATGTATAGCACAATCTGACTGAACCCCAGTTCGGTCATCACTTCAGTGTGTGTAGAGAGGTATGTAACCACCACTCCACATTATACTCAGTCTTTAGGCTGGTATAAGTAGGTGCCAAAATAATAAAGCATCTGCCATAAAGGATTGCAGGGTCAGATTCTAGTGTATATCTAGCACTGCAGAAGTGTGGAGTAGAGCCTGTGAAGCAGGGGTTTGTCTTCACTGACATACAACTGAAAATAAGACTACACAAAGTTTCAGAAGCAAAAGTGTGTGTCAACAGATGCTTGCAGGCAGTATGGAAAGCCAGATATGGAAAAAAAAAAGCTCACTATGATTTGAGGCCCCCCAGCTGACACTTCTTTGTTGAAAAGAAATGCCCAATGTCCACATTTCCGATACATCATGGTGTCAGCAGTGGTGTCAATTTAGGGTGGCACATAGAGAAGCAAGGAATAGGTAAATGCTCTTCCTGGCACCCACAGGAAGGAAAGCAAGGGCGAGCATAACAGAACTGGGCAGCTGAGCAGGAAGATAAGGGGTGTGTTATGTCTGCTGGGTGACACAGGCTGTTGTGCGTTGGTTTGGGGTCAATTTGTTGTTTGACTAGAGCATTCACTGGTTGACAGCAGTGCCCAGCTAGACTTGCTCTGTCTGGAGACACTTGGCTGATCACTAATGTTTTATTACTCAGGGTGCTCACTGGTGCTGACACGGTGTTGGGCAGGTTTCATCTTTTCATCCTGCAAGAGTTTGTCTTGGGTTTCTGAGTGGCTGCTGAAACCTGTCCCCAGGGGCCTGGTGGCTGGGAAGCACTCTGGCATGCAGTCTGAGCACCCAGTAGCACCACAAAACCTGTGTTTTGGCTTCATACTCCAATCAGGTATTTTTATTGGCACAGAAGTGATAACAGGTGCAAATCAAGATAAAGAAGCATATGGGAAATTTCTGGTTCAGTGGAAGGTTTTCTTGCAGAAAATGTGTCAGTGACACTGCTAATTAAGATGTTACTCTCATCTCATGCACTGTTTGTCTGTATCCTATAAGGAAAGGGCATAACGAGTTTGAAGGAAACCTTAGCATCTAAACATATGGACATAAGTATGGGAAACCAAGAGGTTACATGTATTGATACAGATTGATATGGATGTGGTTTAAAGCCAATGGGGTGGCAGACTTGCTGGCTGCCAGCAGAATCTGTTTCTGAGGAAGCAACAGAGTTATGAATTTTGTTGTTCTCAGCAAAATGAAAACACTTTACTTACAGGATTATGGGAATCATTAATTTCCAGGTTTTTGTGATTTTCTTAAGCTGCACGTGAGCTTTCTGTGGGGAAGGGCATTTTTGTGAGTGGACAAGGGAATGAGAAAGAATATGACAACCAGAAGTGAATTCCTCACAGAAATGTGAAGAGTCAACAATAAAATTGTATTTCCCCTCAAGACAATAAGCTAGATCTACAGAATGTTATAAGACAGCCTCCAGATCACACATACAATGCAACAGCATGGATTGAACAGAAGAGCAAAGTGGCATCCCTTGAAGCACTGAAACCAGGGGAAAATTTGAATGCAACCAAGGAAGAAGTGCATGAACAGTAAGAACAGAGATGGTTATGAAGAATGTGAATGAAATTCACTTCTACATAAAGAATTTTTAATCTTTGGAGGCTGTTTCTACACTAGTATTTCTGTTGGAAAAACCTTAAAATTAAAAAAAAAATAAAAAGACACTTTTTTTGCACTTGCCATATTGGGGAAAAAAAAGGCAAAAAAAAGATGCGCAAAAATGGAAGGGAAAGAAAGAAAAAACAGAAAAAGGATATTTTAAATAAAATTGGTTTTGAAGATTTGAAAAATAAGGCTAGGAAATATCATTTTCTGTCTAGAACTAAAAAATCTTTAAATCCTTGAGTGAATTCTTTTCCTTCTTTTCCTAGTTTTGAGCCATTGTTTTCCACTATATGTCACCCTTTTGGACAGTCAAATGATCCAAATAATTTTGTTAAACTGTCATGTTCTCATCATTTCTTTACAGTATCTACTTTCTGTTGCCCAATAGAGATCTTATGTTTACTAGTGGTTTATTGATACAAATTTGAATATTATCAGTGCTAACAGTGACTCTTGTTGAACCAGTGAACGACAGTTCCTCATCAACACCTTCTTTCTGAAATCTGTCCATTATCCTGTGCACAGCCACTTACCATGCGCAGTGCTAATTAGGGTATTTGTGGTCCTGGTTCAAATGCTTTGCAAAACCTTATAGGTGTAATTTCTTGCCTAGAACTTTTATTAGTAACATTTATAATACTAATAAAAAATGAAAACATGCTTCATGTACAGGCTTTATTGACTTTAAATTTGTTATCTTTACCATTATTTCACCTAGGTTCGATGTCCAATTTGTTGAATATCAGCATGATATCAGCCGTTCTAATCTCCTTAATCCTTCCTGGTGCTACAACCTCTGGTCCAGAGTTCTCACTCACCAACATTTTCATATCTTTAAGAGATGCAGTTTGTTCAGGACAGCAGGTTTAAAAATATTTCCTTGATGATGTTGTTTAACTTTGGTATTTGCTATTATAGAGCTAAATCCATCACCTAACTGTAAAATCCATGCTTGGCTAACCACTTGCCTGAGCAGCATTTTAGCTTCCTTGTGTGTATGTCATCCTTCTTTTTGGGTACTAAAACAAAAATGTAACATACGTCCACTTTTGTCTTTTAACAGTATAAACACGTTTGCTTTTTTTTCTTTTTTCACAGAAAAGGCAAGGACATGCTGCGACTAATTGTTTCCAAACAAAAAGTCCTGGTCTTTATTATTTTGCCTGAAATCCATCAGTCCTATATGATTCCTGAAGTCTTTATTTTCTCTTAAGTATTTCTTCATTTCATAGCTTTAAGTTAGCATGAATTAATATCTATTCTTTCTTAATATTATTTATGATCTATACATTTTTGTTTTCTAATAATTACCTTTGGTTTGCAGTTGAATGAAGGTTTGGGGTTGTGTTGGTTTTTTTTTGGCTGAAGTTGTTCTCTCTCCAGGGCAAATCATGACCTCAGGACATTTATGTAAATGAAACCAAAACTGGACTCAGTTTTGGCTCTCTAGGTATACCCCCATGATTGTTTTATTTTTAAGCACAGAAGTGTTGGATCATGTTGAAACTCATTTAGTATTTTAGGCTAAAATTTTTCCTTTCTTCCTTTTGGTATTGGGTACTGATGAAATGGGACGTCTGTGATGAAGCTTTTTATTTGGGAAGGAAGGATGCCTACACCATCTGCTGAACCAGCATAGTGTCCTGCAGACCTTTCCCATTATTGCCTATTCAAAAAGGATAATGGAGAAGGAGAAAAGGATAAAGCAGGATATGACGGGGGAACTTAGGAAACCTGATCTCACTTCCTCACTCTGTTCCACGTGTCCTCTGTTACACAGGCAAGTAACATTGACCCTCTGCCCCTTCCTTCCTGCAGTATGGAAATAACACGTCTCCTCCAGAGGAGTATCTTGAGAAAGTTTTCAGTGACTATGAAGTGCTTTGGAAATGCAATGATAGGAAATGGATAAACATATAAAACCTCCACAGGAGCCTCATCGATGTTTCTCTCCAGTCCTGACTCAGTGACAATAAGGGTCAGTCTCCATGTACAAAATCAAAACTCTTTTCACTGTGATGGCCATGTGTGGGTAGTTTGGTGCCTCCTTCACTCTGTGCCTTCTTTGGGGACGTCATTTTGTACTTGGAGTCCATCCTCTGGAAGTGGTCACTATTTGCTCCCTGAAATATTTCAATGTGTGTTTTTGGGGGCCTGCAGGCCACGAACACCTGCCCCATAATTTCTATGTTCTATTCTCATTTCCCAGGTGTCATCTCTCTCTTTTTTTTTTTTTTTAAAATTTTTTATTTTTCACCCAGCTGCTGCTCCTCTCCCAAATGCTGCTAATGAAGTGGACAGAACAAATCTGTTCGTGTATTGGTCACATTCTGCATTGCTGGGGCTTCACCACCACACAACCTTACTCAGTGTGAGATGCTGGCTCTCCTCACCCACATAGGTACAGGCAGGCACTGCTTCCAGAGCCTTACACGTTGTATGAGTTCGTGGTTGTACACGTATTGGTTGCACTTCTCTGCCAGAGTGGCTGTATGTTACCAGAAGGTTACACCAGTGGTGAAAAGTGTGGGGCTGTGGTCCCGGCTGAAAATTATTTCTGATGTGCAGGGGAGGCAGTTTAAATACAGGTGAGTTTGCAGGTCTAGTTCACTGTGCAGTTCCCCAGACGGATATATGGGCACAACTGTGGCTATGAAGCATGGGACTGTGTGGGTGAAGGGAGGATTGCTCCTGGATACCCTTTGCTGTGAAACCACAGTGTACCAGAGGTTAGGTAACTGCCTTCATTTTTGTCATTTCCTAAATCACTCTTCTACCCATACACGTTACTTGGGCATTTTTGGCTTTAAACCCTCCATTTACGGTTCTCTCTGGACTAAGTGCCTTTCCACTCCATTTATGTCACAGCAGGACACTTCATAATCTCAAGTTACATATTTTTCCCTGCTACTCCACTGGTGTGGGTGTGATTTACACTCACCCAACAATTTACAGCAATTCTCTTATTGGCATGGATTCAGCTCTCAGCTAATCAGCGCATCAGATTCAAACACAATTCCAAAGCATCTGCAAGGAGATAAGCAAACTAGTGATGGATCATTATTTCAGTAGCCAGTTATTGTGAATATCATGTCATGTAACAAATAAGAAAAAGTGTGACATGTTTTAATAGGGAATAAAAGATGTAAATTGTATACAAACTTCTCTCAACATAAATTCCTTTTTAACTGCTCATCGCACTCTTACACAACGTCAGGTAACTTGACCTTCTTAATTGCCACATTTACAGTAGAAATTTGATACCGTACTGATTGCAAATGTATTTCTAATGGATTTCCCCTAGAGATATTTCAATAAAATCTGGTGAGAAACTTTTCATTGCTTTTTGTATTACTTGTAAAAACTCTCTTCTTCGAAGCAGTCAGTTTTAACAAACGGTCATCTGTTTAGCATTTTTTTACTTTGATTTCCATGCTGGATGTTATGTTCTTTGAAATTTCTTGTAATTGTAATGGTATAAGGAGTTGGTTCCAAAAGACTTCTGTTATTCCCCCCCCAAAAAAGGGATGCAAAGTTTAAGCTTTTCATAGTTAATGGAGCCTTCAGGTCAGGCCACCTAAAAGTGGCAATCAGCCTGAACAAATAAGCAAAATAAAACAATGGAAGGAAATATATATATATATATATATTTTTTTGCAATTCTGATGTCCATTATGTCTCAAAAGCACTAAACTCTTGGTGCACTGGTTTAGCTGGTAGCTGTGTTGAGGGAGGGAAGGGTGCAGTCTACATGGGAGCCTGATAGAAATCTGTAAATTTAATTCTGAAAAGAGTCCAAGCTCTACCGAGGGAAAGAGGTTTTGGGTACCAGAACTCAGTGAGGCACCTAGAAGCTCTTTAATTGTTATGGACCAAGTCTACAGAGGGCCAAATTCTGCTCTCAGCTTGCCTGGTAAAAACAGAGAACATTTAACCAGTTTCCCTGATAAAATTCTCACAGGCTTATATGAGCAGCATAACTGTGCCGCTGAGACCAGCATTTGGCTCAGCTGCCAGCTGCGAAGAGCTCATATTGAGCCTCCTGCACAGACAAATTAATTTAGCTAAGTAGCATACCACTTCCAAACAGAGTGTAAGAGAATGTGAGAATAATAAAGATGAATTGATGTATCTGACTATGGGTAGGAATGTGCTGTTTTGTAAGAATTGTTTGCAGAACATTTTTGCTAACATATGTGAATCCTGCTATCTATATTATTTTATTCTCTCTAATATATTAGTCCTCCTAGAAAGGTGCACAACCTATTTTTATGTGAAATCCTATATTTCTAATTCACTCTCTTTTTTAATGTCACTCCCCAGCATTCATGTCAATCTCAAAGTTGTCTTAACTGAGAGACTGTTGTGAGGTTAAATATTGTGAGGCGAATAAAAATCCTGAAGTTTGTAAACATTAAACCACAGAAAATGTTATTGTTAATAATATATTTAATAAAGTAATTGAAATTGAAAGGTAAATGTTGGAACAACTTTGTTGTTCTTAAATTAATAAAAATTTTAATTTTACAGTATAAAGCCAAATAGAAAGACACTTTTTTTTTTTTTTTAAATATATCTTTCACTTCAATATAACTCAATTAAGTGAGTTCTATGAAATGTTCATATGCTACTTCACACTTTCAGAGTTGCTGGAGAAAAAAGCGTCTCTTAAACATTGAGCATAATTGCACATCAATCATGAAATAAATGTCGTCCTTCAAATGGGCCTGTCCTGTAATGAAAGCTTCTTCAAATTTATTAAGGCAGCTAGAGGGATTCCTGTAACAAGATGCTGGGATGAAGCCTGCAGCTCAAATCATTCTGTGAAAAATAATTCCCTGCCTTTCACTAGATCATTTTTGCTTCAAGTTGTTATACATACAAAAGCTCAATCAAAAGAGTGCAAAGTTTTTGCTGGAAATGTGCAGGGCACCCTTAGTCCTCTCTGGGCTGCAGTGCTCCCAGGCTCACTCTGGACACAGAAACTCAGTGCTGTGCAGTAACTGGCTATTGAAACAACAAAGCACCGCACTGAGATATTCTTTAGCCATAATAATGCTTTAAAACTTCCTTTGTGTAACTGTAAATGAAACCTATGCATCTCTCAGTGAAACTTAAAGGAAGATAGTTCTATTACCCCTTGCCTCTTGTTCATTTTCATATGAGGTTTAGAACAATTAATGAATAGAGTTTCCAGAGGGTGGAAGAAAATTTCGGGATTTTTTTTTTTTAAGTTAAAGGAAGTAAAATACTTGCAGAAAGATCTGCATCTGCTAATCATATCGCCAGCTGCTTAAGATCTACATTAGTGTTTTCACTCCAGAGTTTTCATTAAGAAATTCACTCAATGTCTTTTACTAAGAGCAGCCAAACAGACATCAGCAGCAAACTCCCTTCTTTATTTCAATGATTTAAGTGAAAAAATAAAGATTCACTGAACAGAGTGAAATTGTCAGAGCTCAGGATTTTTCCTCTTCCTGTCCCCCTCCCTTTAACTAGGGGTTGTGATCATATTTTCTGTTTTATGCAGCCTTAGATTAATGGATAATCTTGGCTCACCTAGGACTGGTGTATTCTGGGACTGGGTATTTCCTTCCCTGCTGACCATGTCATCTGGCATGTTTGTGCAGTCCTGCTGTGCCTTGCTCTCATGCTGGATAAAAAACTTTTTTTTTTCTTTTTTTCTGTCTTTACTCTCATTTTCTCTGCTCTCCTTTTCTTTCAATGGGCCCTTTAACTTCATCTGAGCTCTACAGTGGATCTACCCTTACCATTGCAAAGCTTGGCATCGCGTTATAAAATTGTCACTTGACAAGTGTCTAGAACTGGTGACAAACTTACTGCCTTTGCCCCTCCATGTTCCTAAGGAATTCACTGGGCTGCTCTTGTTCAAGACTGTCTGCTCTCCAAGGACCTGCATCAGTTTGGTAGAGCCCAGCTAGTTAGAAGAAAGTAGCTCCTAAACATAAAATCAAGCCCCAAAAACTCAAGAGTGGAAAACTCCTTGGACTGCTGCCATTTCTGAAAGGAAGAATATGGGTCAGTGTTCATGCTTCAGGATAGATCGGATAGATACTGTGTGTTAGGAGGAAGTATGCTTATAAAGGATTTTCCATAGTTATAAGCAAAGCATAAAAAATAAAGTTAGTCTACCCTACAGCAGTATAAATTCAGCTGCTTGAAGAAACTCTAAACCAATGACACTGGTCACGCGAGTTGCCTAGTCATGTTCTGTCTTTCCAAATGATTAAAAAATGCCAAAGAAGGAGAGATTGTCAGGTTATTTAGAGTAAAGTCATTATCTAAGCAATTTTTCCCCCTTGTTCCTGAGGCTCCTTCCTGTCTCAGAGTTAATAATGTTTTTAAATTTAGAAACTGATTGTGACAGATGGCTTCTATGTGCAGTTGCATGAGTGCATGGTGGATGTTTGTGCACACTTGTGGCCCAAGAGCTAAGCAGGAAATATGATTTTTTGCCATGTGTACATCACTTGGGTAAGAAGCACAAAACCAAGCAAGTGTCAACTAAGCATTATTTTTATGGCTGTATCATGTCACTGGTGGATGAGATTAACAGGAAAGGTGTCAGTACAGGAAACTGAGGGCTATAGATTCTCTGTGCTGCAAAAAGGCTGTGTAAGGACCAGCAAGCCTAGCTGCCCTGCACTGACTCACCAGATGCTTTAAGGTTTCTTCAGGGACTTACAAGAGCCTGACAGATCCCTTCCACTTCAAGCTCCACCAGGTGTGCTATTAAGGAAGATGTCTCTGCCTCTGCTGCCTGACTGCTGCAAACTGCTGCAAGGATTGCAGAGGATTTCAGTCACATCTGGGCAAGTGAGTCAGATTTTGTGACTTAAGCTGGGAAGTAGCTGATGCCCTCCTCAGTCTCTCCGGTTCATCTGTGACAGGTGGACTTCCTGATTTGAGGATGATGGGGCAGAGAGAGAACTGAATTGTGTAAAGTGAAAAAGCAGGACCCCTAGCCTTGCCTAGAAACTGTGGTCTTTCAGTGGTTCGGTGGATTCAGTAGTGATTTTCCTAAAATTCAGGACTAAATTTTTGGCTGGTTCAGGTTTTGGAAAATAGCTATTCAGATTTGGAGATCACTTGAAGGAGTTGTGGCTGCTCTCTGAATGTCTCTCCCATGTTCCCAAGAACCCTTTTTTCCCCTGTAGGATCACCTCACCAATTAAATTTTAATTTTAATCTGAGGTCATTTCCTCCACTAGTACAGTCAAGGGAAGCTTAGCACTAACAGGCAGTCAAATATATTGTGAATTGCAGCTGTATGTCTTATAAATATTTGCTTGTATTAATTGTTCTTTATGTATGTATAATTAATATGTAATATACCTTTATTAATGATAGTCAGTATCATAGAATATCCTGAATTGGTAGGGACCCACAGGAATCATGGAGACCAACTCCTTGGTAATGAATAAGTTTCAGGAGACAAGATCTGTTCCCAAGAATTGTATTATGCTTTTAATCTATCCGTGTAAAACAGGTGCCTGAGCTTGTCTGGAGAGGTCCCATAAGATATTCTTTGGCCTGACATCATCACAAGGTATACAGATCTCAGTTTTCAAATTATTTACCACGTTTTGCTTATTGAACACAGTTGCTCATATGGTTTACTATGACAAGTCTTCAGTTGAGTTTATAATATATCTATGTTTTATTTATGTGATGTTCTTTCAATACTATTTTAGCAATTCTGGTAATAGTATTATGAAACAGAGAAGAGAGAAATAGTCCCAGCAAGTTCAACAAATCCTACACACATTGGTTTCTGTTTCTCAGTCCAGACCTACCAAACGCATATCATGCTAATATTAGCCTGGAGCAGGAACCAACACACCTATAGCATATGACAGATCTCTTGTCACTGATAAAAGCTCATTTCTGCTCAAATGTACTCTTGCCATATCAAAATATTTTTAGGATATTTGTTAGGAATATTTCTCTGAGTGAGATGAACAGATAAAATTATATTTATTTAAAACCATTAAAAATGTCTCTTTCATAAAATAAAAAATATTATTTAAAAGTAATTTTTATATATATATTATTATTTTTCCAATTACTTTCCTCAGAAGTCTGGGAGAATCACTTTCCACACAAGATTTTCATCTTAAAAATAACTTTTCTGACTTTGACAGAAACATCCTCTAGTGTGAACAAGGCTTCTTCAGGAAGGAAAGGAGTGTTTTTGGAATATGCTTCCTGGAAAAAGCTAGTCAATATGAAAGGGAAATGGTCAGCAGCATCTGTGTAACTTTTGAGGAAAAAATGAAGTAATTCCAGTGCATGAAATAATTTTCAGAAACAGGAAAGCACGTTGTTTTCCTCAGCCACGTGTTCGGTACTTCTTACCTCTCCCCTGGGGGAGCTCTTTGGCTTTTGGATTTCACCTTGGGAGATCTGAGAAGGAAATAAAGATGATATAGTAAGTTATAATTTAAGGTATGTGCATATGACAACCTTCTTTGTCTGTGCTCTTCAGTTAACTTTACTGATCTTAATCAGTAATGTGTTACGGCCCTGCATTCCCCCAGCGTACATGTAATCCTATAGCTTTGTTTTGTCTTTTCTAGGAACCGTAAGATGGTTAGCCACAATGGATAAGGCAACTGGAGGACTATTGTACACACAGGCGCCTCTGTCATGGTAACCAAGGTCTCATGCTTGGGATGAGGCCAGAGGAGGTCTCTCATTGATCCTCACCTGTGTGAAGGACACAAAGCTCCACATTTGGTGGGTGGCAGGAGGCATTAAGTGCTGCCCAAGGGGTGGGAGTGCCTACCTACCCGCTCTGGGGCCTGCAGGCCAGGGCTGTGGCCCTTCACGTCTTGTAAAATGTCCACTGTGGAGAACTGGAAGAAGACAGGGAGATGGGAAAAGGTGAAAGAAAAGGGAAATTCTGAGAGCCCCAGCAGCACTGACGTCATTTTGGCCATGGCCTCTGGAAAACCTGCCAACCTGGGAAAGAGGACATTGTCTTCTTTCCAGCTCTGGCCTGCTCTGTGCTCTTCAGCAAGTCACTTTACCTCCAGATCTTGACTTCTCCCCACTGCCCTCCTCTTCTGCCTTGTCTGCTTTGATTGCAAACCTGCCTTGTCTGCTTTGATTGCAAACCCTTTAGGAGAGGGATGATTGCTCCCTGCATGTTTGGAAAACCTATCACCATGGTGGCTGTTTTTTTTCCTGTTAAATGACACTGCCACACAATAACAAGAGGTACCCCCAAACCTGGTAAGATATATATGCTTTTAAGTGTGCTTCAAAAGGGGAAACATGGTTTCTGATGGATTGTAGACATCTGAAGGGTGTAGCCAGTGATCTCTTTGAGTGCTTTTGAGTTCTCATCCAAAAAGGCCCAGTAATTAACTTTGCTGTTCCGATTGTGGTTTATTTTTTATCGGCAATACTACTCTTTCATACAGGAACTGACAATTACCCAAAGACATATTTTCAAAGAAACACCCTAATAATGCAACTCTGGTTTCTATCATACCCTTAAAGGGACCTTTTCTGATCTCACTCCCATCCTGGCAGACAGGAAGAGTTTATTCTGGCTTTGTAAACTAAAACAGGCAGACCAGGAGAGAGATGAAAACTGCAACTGTTTGTTATGTAGAATACAGTTATTTTGGTGTCTTGCCAGTAGTGCTAGAGTACCAACAGATGTTCCACAGGTGATTAGAGCCTACACAGGTAAACACACGGAAACTATGTGGGTTATGATACGGCTGGAGTTTCTAGCCTTGGGTTAAGTTACAAGAGCCTAGATAAAATCCACCCGCCTGAAAATACCTTGCATTTGCTATTTTCTTGGGTTGAAAATCATTTCCTGAGGGAGGTACTTGGGTCTTAATGTTGTCTTTGATAGAAGGAGCCAGATTTTATTTTATTTTATTTTATTTTTTATAACTCAAGGAAAATATTATATATGTATACATATATTTTTAGGAAGAGCAATGGTTATAGCTAGAAATAAGTCATTTCTGGCTTCCAGATTTGGAAAGCCAGACGTATCATGCATCATTTTTGTGTGCAATATAGGAACTTTGAGTATAAAAAGGCCAGGCTAAGCCTAGGTAGGGACAATGGCTGGTTTTGGAGGGAAGAGGTGACCCTGTGGAGATGAAGTAGTCCATGCTGTAAGGCTGGATCACTTCCCAGAGTTAGTGTTTCCCCGATAGAGTTATTGCCTAGTTCTCTGCTGCAAGCCAGACATACTACAAACAAGAGTTGATCAGGGCACTTAACCAAGATTGGCATTTTCACATTTCCTTTTTTCTATTTAATTATGTTTATTTCTTGGGTGGCAGACCCTGCTGCAGGATGTGCCGCAGCTAATACTACAGAGCGGGCATGAGGATGGGGCTTTGCCCCAGGGAGCACTGGGTGTATCAAGACCTCCCACTCACCCTGCTCCCTCTGCTGCCCCACATTTGCTCCAAAGCCTGGAAGGCAGAGGACTTTCAGGCCCACAGTTCATTCCAGTGGGAAACGGCAGAAATGTTATGTAGAAAATTGCGTGGTAGGGAACTGCTGAGTTTTACACATTGACTTCAATGGGGTCTTTCATACTGCTGAAAGACCAGAATCTGATCCTATGCTATACTTTCTCTTGGATGTAACCTAAGAGGGAAAGCAGGAGACTGAACATTATATTTTAGGAATCTGGCCCTTAGCCTTTGATTTTATTCCAGAGTGGAAGTAGCAATATTTGTAGCTCCCACGTTACCAGTATGTATATCATTCATTCTAGACAGCATCATCTTTGTTTAAAGATGCTTTTAGACATGGGCTTGAATGTATTGGGTGTGCTGATGTTTGGCCTTGTTTTCTTATCCATATACCTGCAGGTCTTTTACGGCTGTAGTCTTCTGTTGATGCATATGTTTCTGGTCTATAGGCAGTCTTTCACAGCATCGTTAACTGCAGTATGCTATTTAACAGAAAGCTATGGGAAACACCTGCCTTCCGTAGTTGCCAAGGTTTTTTTATACACGATCTCCATTGTATTGTGTTTATCTTTCATATATGCATACATATATAAATACATGCATACATATATATGCACACAAATACATATATGTGTAAAAAGGTTCTGGAAGCTGTTATGAAATAGTAACAGTGCATCAGCTAATGCATTTAAATGTCTCTACTCTCATCAATTTCATATATTAACTTGTTTTCAATGATTATTTTTTTAAATATCATCATGCATTTTAATGAGCAGTGAGAGATTAATGAACAATTAGCAATACTCTTATAGAACACGCACATCAAGTTCTATTTTTAAGTATACTTTTAAGGAACTTTAAATTACTTTAATTAAGGGTCCAGAGCTTTTACTTCCCTTATGCTGCACCTGTGTCTATATTTTTAAGGGTAAGAGAAGAGTTCAACAACAGTAAATGAACATGTTTTTCTGAATCAATAATTATTTTTGTCTTGGAGCACACAAAGCTACTGTGTTAATGTGTAAATAGTCTAGTGTCTACTTGGCATTGCAGAACTGGAAATAAGGGCAGGAAAATGCAAAACAGGGTATGTCAAAACCTGGGCAGGTATAAACTCTGGTGAACACCTCATAGACCGATAAAAGCTGACTTTGTGAATTGATCTTTAAAATGAAAGCTGTGTGAAGATGGAGAAAATAAGTTATTTTGGAAAAGATGCTTTTACCACTGGTGTACAAGCTGCCAGTTTTCTAGTCCTAGTGTGAGAAATAGAAAAGCCATGCTTCATAATGTGGAGAGCTGTAGAAGCACCAGCCCTCTTGTTCCTTGAAGTTGTTGATGCCCAACAACTCTGTAATGGGTAACATTGGTGATGCTAAAAGGTGCTGCCATGGGAGCATGTGCATAGCCAAAAGTCATACTGCAACTTCCACCTTGGGAAAGAAGAGAAATACAACATCTATTTTTTAAAATGTTGTTTCTCTGAGCTGGAGTAGAAAAGTCATCCCCAAGACAGGGGTCAGTGTTGAAGAATGCGAGAATACAAGGCAGGGAGGTATTGTGTAGCACAGAAAATTACCAGAGTTTGTAGCAACAACAAAGGAAAAGGGCTTCCTGTCTTTTCTTAAGTATTATGGCTTTCCAAGCTCTGTCGATATTCCCCTGCTAGGACAGGCTGGCGGCCCCCAGAGAGCAGCTCCTCCAGATGACTGTTTGCATTCACTTGTAACACATTTCCCATCCAACCGTTCCGAGATGTTTTCCGGTTTAAATACAGCCCCAAATCAGCCATTTACAAGGAGCTTTTGCAGAACAAATATGCTTTGAGAACAAGCACAAACCTGTAACGTTCCTCTCCATCTTGAAAGCATTTCAAATGCCTCAAACTTGGAGGAGAAAAAATAGCATAATCTGAGGCCTCAGAGGTGGAGTAATTTAGGTTTCCAAACATGTCTCTTGCTGTTAAGCACTGGGCACGTTGAGAGGTGGCATGGAAATAGCATCTCTGAGTTAAAGCTGAGTAGCATCTTGGAAAAGCTAGTGTTGAGGATAAAATATTAATAAAACAGGAGTTTGTCAACCAGCATGTTGTGAACTGTGATTACAAGACTGTTAAAAGCCAGCCGTGAAGGTCCCGCAGAAGCACCCCCTTGGGTAAGGAGAGAGAGCTCGCCAAAGAAGCTACAAGCTGTCAACAGGAATAGTTAATGGAAGGGCTTGTGAGGGTGCAGCTTCCCTTCCAGATCAGGTGGTGACATTTCAGAGCCATTTCATCAGGGGAGGGGAGTGAGATGTACAAGGCAATGATCTTAGAGCATTGTGATAGCATTCCCTAAAGGGAGAAGG
Organism: Anser cygnoides; assembly: GCF_040182565.1. Taxonomy (NCBI): domain Eukaryota; kingdom Metazoa; phylum Chordata; class Aves; order Anseriformes; family Anatidae; genus Anser; species Anser cygnoides. The sequence goes on along the minus strand of NC_089875.1, from coordinate 29,282,956 downwards.
AAAAATAAATTAGATCAGTGATCTCCTTGAGCAGAGCTGCCAGTTGTTCGTATCTCTGAAAGGAATGTGCAAGTCAAGATGACAATGCTGAAGGAAAGAGGGGAACTCATTTGTCCAGATGTACAAATTTATTACTTTTATTATAGTAACACTGTGAGTCCCTGTTGCAGGAGGTCAGGACTTGACAAATGCCGATTAAACAGCCCCTTTCTGAAGTGTCTGCCATGGCAGAACAGAGCAGATAGCCAGGCTTGGAAGTGTTATTTTCCTTGAGGTGGTGTATTTGGAAGTGTCAGAGCCCTGTTGGCCACTGCTGCCGCTGCCCAGGAAGCAAGGTTTGCAAAAAGAGACCTTGATGTTTTCAAAGATACCTTAGGCCTTGAAATACATTTGTAGTCTTGACTAGCGCTGGTGTCCCTCATTACCCTGCAGATGCAATGTCTTACAAATGCAATCCAAACTTGTGATTTTTAATGCAGTGTATGCTACTAACCACTTGAAAATCAGCATTTTTTTACCCTTTATAATAAGTCTGAGCTCTTTATTTGCATGTAGATGGAGTTTTGCCAGAAAGGATTATGTCAAGTGGTTTCACTCAGCAGCGTGAAAACTTGCGTGCTAGTCTCTGCAGGTACAGAAGGGTGAAAATCAGGCAGTTGCAAGAATGTAAGTAATGACTCCATTTGTGTATCTGACTTTTTCCAGGGAACAAACGGGTGTATAAGTCTTTGAAAATGTTACTCAAAATGAGACAGAATTTTCCTAACCCAAATATTAAAGTCTGTCTAAACATATAAACATGGCTTTGTGGGACAACCATGCGTTGCTGCACAAAATTTTATGTGCAATAACCAGTAATTGATTGGGAAATTGCTGCTGGTTATTTTTGTAAGCTATTCCTGACTTTAAGCTATCTTGATTAGAAAATCATAAAATAGTTTGCATTTAACTTGCGACCTTAGCATCCCTTGACTTCAGTGGTCTGCAGACCAGGCCAGAAGTGACTGGACAATCATGTTGTGCTGTGGTTGAGGTCTTGCCTATTGAGCAATGTCACCTACATTTCCTCACAGCCACAGCCTACAAGCTTGGCTTTGCCTTGTCAGGAGGCTGTTTAGGCTCTGGCACGATCAGGTGATACTGAGCTGAGTGTTTATAAAGGATGTTTGTCTTGGCACAGGCACAGGATGTTTCTTTGCTGTCCTGTGTCTCCTACTGACCAAAACAAGTGCAAGCACTACCATCCACCCCTATTCATGGCACAGTTCAGAGCCACAGGACAAATATCTTAGAGCTTGCTATCTGCCTTAGGTGATATCACAGAATCACAGAATCACAAAATCACAGAATCACAGAATCGTCTAGGTTGGAAGAGACCTCCAAGATCACCCAGTCCAACCTCTTACCTAATACTAACAAGTCCTCCACTAAACCATATCACTAAGCTCAACATCTAAACGTCTCTTAAAGACCTCCAGGGATGGTGACTCAACCACTTCCCTGGGCAGCCTATTCCAATGCCTAACAACCCTTTCAGTAAAGAAGTTCTTCCTAACATCCAACCTAAACCTCCCCTGGCACAACTTCAGCCCATTCCCCCTCATCCTGTCACCAGGCACGTGGGAGAATAGACCAACCCCCACCTCTCTACAGCCTCCTTTAAGGTACCTGTAGAGAGCGATGAGGTCTCCCCTGAGCCTCCTCTTCTCCAGGCTGAACAATCCCAGCTCCCTCAGCCGCTCCTCATAAGACTTGTTCTCCAGACCCCTCACCAGCCTCGTTGCCCTTCTCTGGACTCTCTCGAGCACCTCGACGTCCTTCTTGTAGCGAGGGGCCCAAAACTGAACACAGTACTCGAGGTGCGGCCTCACCAGAGCCGAGTACAGGGGGACAATCACTTCCCTAGACCTGCTGGCCACGCTGCTTCTTATACAAGCCAGGATGCTGTTGGCCTTCTTGGCCACCTGAGCACACTGCTGGCTCATATTCAGCCGACTATCAACCAGTACTCCCAGGTCCTTCTCTGCCAGGCAGCTTTCCAACCACTCATCTCCCAGCCTGTAGTGCTGCTTGGGGTTGTTACGCCCCAGGTGCAGGACCCGGTACTTGGCCTTGTTGAACTTCATACAGTTGACCTCAGCCCATCGCTCCAGCCTATCCAGATCCTCCTGCAGAGCCTTCCTACCCATGAGCAGATCGACACACGCACCTAACTTAGTGTCGTCTGCAAACTTACTGAGGGTGCACTCAATTCCCTCATCCAGATCATCGATAAAGATACTGAAGAGGACTGGCCCCAGTACTGAGCCCTGGGGGACTCCACTAGTGACCGGCCTCCAACTGGATTTGACTCCATTCACCACAAGTCTTTGGGCCCGGCTATCCAGCCAGTTTTTAACCCAACGAAGCGTACGCCAGTCCAAGCCACGAGCAGCCAGTTTTTTGAGGAGAATGTTGTGGGAAACGGTGTCAAAAGCCTTACTGAAGTGAAGGTAAACCACGTCCACAGCCTTTCCCTCATCCACTAAGCATGTCACTTTGTCATAGAAGGAGGTCAGGTTTGTCAAGCAGGACCTGCCCTTCATAAACCCATGCTGACTGGGCCTGATCGCCTGGTTGCCCTGTAAGTGCCGCTTGATGACATTCAAGATAATCTGCGCCATGAGCTTCCCTGGCACTGACGTCAAACTGACAGGCCTATAGTCCCCCGGGTCTACCCTCCGACCCTTCTTGTAGATGGGCATCACATTTGGTAGCCACCAGTCGACTGGGACCTCCCCTGATAGCCAGGACTGCCGATAAATGATGGAAAGCAGCTTGGCCAGTTCCTCCACCAGTTTTCTCAGTACCCTTGGGTGGATCCCATCTGGCCCCATTGACTTGCGTACATCCAAGTGTTGTAGCAGGTCGCCAACCATTTCCTTGTGGATAGTGAGGGCCACATCCTGCTCCCCATCCTCTTTCACCAGCTCAGGGTACTGGGTATCCAGAGAATAACTGGATAATATGGAAATAACGGTAGTGACTGATACCTCCCAAAGGGTTCTAGTGTCTGCGTTGTGTGTAATAGTATAGCGTGTAGCTTGGGGTCATTGCTAAACGGGAGGGTTGGCATAGCTTTGGAAACTTTCTTCCTCAGCCCTGGCCCCAAGGTGGGGATACAATTGCCTTTCTGACTTGGGTCATCTCCTTAGCAGCAACATCTGCATTTTCCCTCAGCAAGTTAATATCTTATTCCAGGAAGACTGCAATGCGTGGCGGGGCTTTTCCTCACTGCAAAGCATTCAGTGCTGTGCTGAGTTTTGTCATGCCTAATAACTGAGCTGATTCAGCCTTTCAGGAGGATAGCAGTGGTCCAAACCAAGGTACTAGTTTAATATATTCTGACAGAGCTAACATTAACACTTTCCCCACCAGCAACATGTAACCTTCACCTGGCCTTGCCACTACCAACAGCTTTTCTATTTCATGGGCAACTGCCTCCCCTTTCTCTATGCCCAAAAACATAGAATCTCCCTGTTCCTTTAACGGGGGAAATAAAGAATTAGTTCCTAGTAATACTATGGAGCCAACAAAGATAAGCAACCATGAGAGATGAAGGATGAATTATTTTAGTAAAAAGTTTCTTTGAAGGGATGTTTTTAAAGGAGATTGATGACAATGAGGGAGCTGAAAGAGAAAGACTATCCATTAAGGAAGATCTAGCATGACCCTAAGCAGAAGCTGTTTTTTGGGGGGGAACTAACTGCTTTTTAGCTTTGATTAATTACTTGACACCAGAAATTGGACATTTAACAGCACTAGGTCCGCTCTGGGAATGAACTCACTGGGAATCACTGATGCAAAGCTAACGGTTGAGAGTAATGTCCAGACAAGCCAACTGTTTTAGGGTTTCGTATTTTTACGTCTGTGTGCAAAGAGCCAGTGCTGTAGTTTATCTGACAACCTCTCAGTCTGAGGCTTTTGTGCTCAGGAGGCATAAGCACAAGCTGCAGTATAAGATCAAATTTAGTCATAAGCAGGAATGTGTTGTTTCCACTTCCGATCATGTACTTGAGAGAGACGCCTATTCTGGACTTGGTAGATGATGTTTAGGAACATATCTGACACGAAGAGAAAGCAAATGTGAATAACTGTGTTTATCCAACTTTATAAGTAAACTTCCCAGCAGGTTATCAGCCCAGTTCAGTGCAGAAGTTCACTTACCCCAGTTTTCCATGAAAGACATCTTTACAGAGAGACAAGTTCTTTGCCAATTTTTCTGAAGAAAGAATAGTCAGAAGCTTTAGGTCTGAATGCAAGCAGGAAAGAAACAGCTTAGAAAATGTTATGAACCTACACATAGCTAAACATGTCCAGTCTGAAAGACACTTCCTGGCTGAATTACAGGCAGAGAGGACTCTGGCTGTAGTGCACTCTAGATGCTGCATCTTCCCTCTGTGGGGTGGGTCAAGCAGGGAATCCAGCCACCGTTTGCAGCCCTTCTCTCCTCGCCTCCTGTCACTCTGGCCTGCTCGCAAGCTCTCCCATGTCTTGGTGCCTGTGGGAGAGACGAGTGCTACAACTGTGCAGTGCGCAGGCCTCGAAAAAAGGAAAAAGGAAATCTGTGCTCATGGTAAAATGTGGAGACTTAAGCTCATTCCTTAAGTTTGAGAGGGAGGGAGTCAGGGATTAGACATGTGGGGGTGTGTAAATGGAGGTATTTCTCCACCAGCTTCAGCCAAGATCTCTCAAGGCTCATAAATTTGACTAGTAGGACTTTTGTTTTTGTTGTTGCTGAATGACATGGATCACTAAGTAGCTTTTTTTCCATCTTTTTTTTTTTTTTCTTATTATTTGAAAAGTCTCTCATCTCAGATAAAAAGAAACTGCCAGAATAATGAAACCAAAATTGCCAGGCTTTCATTTCATTGCATATGCTTTAGCAAAATTCATGTTATTCTTCATGGGTGTTTTCCTTCCTGAAATAGCAAGATTTCTTGTTCGTAATGGAAAAGGTCTTGACAATGTCCTTGTGAAGTGTATTATTTCTGCCAAGTCATTTTACAAACTACAGCAAGATTTCAAGGTCCAAGACAAGGCCAGTCCCCTCTGAGCCGGCAGTCCTGTAGATCCTGCAGTCCGCATGTCATCCAAATGAATGGAAAAACCCCTCCTGGCTTATTCTGCTGATGAACTGAAACACTCAATAAATGCAGAATGTTGACTGACTAAGTTAAACAGCAGCAAAGAAGAGAATCTGCAGTTTCCTTTTCTTTCAGTAGAAAAATCTGTATTTCCCTCAAGAGCCTTTTTAAAGACCTTCAGACTAAAGCTCATGAGACTGAAGTGCCATCAATTAATCACAAACTGAGTCTCCCGTGCAAGACACACTACAGCTTTCAAGACTGATGTTTGAAATTCTGGCCTGCTTTCACAGAAGCACCTGTCTGCCATGTCTTGCGGTTTAATTTTGTCATTTTTTCCCCCCCCGTGTTCTCTAATGATGAATCAACCATCTTTTGAATTATTACTCTGGCATCAGTGTTACTGAAGGGAACATCTGAAAGGGAGGTGGGGTTTGCTGAGAAGAAAGAGCTATTCTGTTTTTCACAGTTGTAAGGACATATATTCAAAACAGAATCTCCTTTTAAGTTAAAACTCAGTTCCTGTAACAGACCTAGATACCTGTTTTAGGAAATTACTTTTATGTAAACCTATTTTTTTTTTTTTTGAGGAGAATTATTTGAGTTTAGTAAACAGAAGCACCCATTTTGTTCACATATCTTCTATTTCAAGAAGACTTTGGTGTTTGGGTTTTTCTGCCTTTTTCTTTGACACTCTCCTAGCAGGCTTGTTCTTATTTAAAGCATATTTCAGGCACTTCTGCTATACACATATTTTTGTATGCTTTGTGCTTACAGTAGGTCTCTTTCTTTAACTGATAAATTATGCATTCTCTCTTGTCTGTACCAATAACTGTTTTCTCCAGGTCAGCATCTCACTGCTTTGTGAATGTGTAAAAACTCTGATTAAATAAACAAGCAAACACACACAACATCGTGTGTTTTGACTAGAGTTAAATAAAACGTGAGATGTAATGTAACATAGTTTTAATCTCTCGATTAGCATATAAAATGTAAGAAGTGAGCTATGAATTATTTCTTTATATGATCAGACATATGACATTAGGACAGGAAGGTCATAGCTTCAGACAGAGACACACAGAACAGCGGGGGATTTCCACAGCTCATTTAAAATAAGTTCATAGTTTTCTGGCGTCTCTAGACTTCTGGGTATTGTTGCTAAGGAAAAATGAAACTTGAAGACAAGGGAGGTTTGAAATCTGTTGTTGCTTTCTGTGCTTTTTGACTAATTCCAGCTTTCCTGTGTGAGTTTCGGTTTTATTAACAATTTACCTATCACGTTGTTGTGCTTCACTCCAGTGAAGAAGTAATGCTCATGCAGCTGTGCAGCTTTATTCAGTGTTGATTTCTGGAAACGTTTTAGGCACTGCTTAAATGGTGGTAGCTGCTTCCTGTCCAGCCTGTATATTCAAAGCGTTGTAAGAGCAACGGTTGCAGTTTCTTCACAGGGAGAAGGGGGATTGTGCTGCTGACAGTAAACACCTAACAGCGTCCCCTTGCATGGGGAGTTTTCCAGAGGCCCCTATGTGGTTCATCCCTGTCTGGGGAGGCACTGCCGGAGCAGGTCACCAGCCGCTGCTCTAGCTGCTGTGTGGTGTGGGCTGTGGGCTGTGTGGTGTGGGCTGGTGCTAAGCACGGTTAGTTGCAATGATCTTTTAATATGCCAGGAAATGCCTGCCTACCTGTGGGCTCAGTGTTGCCTCTTTTCCTCAGTGGTGAAGCTGTGGCAGAGATATTTTGGAAGAGAATTTAGGAATAACAGATGTTGCAGCCAAGGTACTCCAAGGGGGCAGAGGAAAAGCTTTTTTCTTCTTCTTCTTTTTCTTTTTTTTTTTTTAATTTGAAGAACCTCTTGATCATAAGCTACATCCATATATGTGCCACAAAATCAGCAACAGTCCAGTGTTTAGAAAATCAGCTAGCTGGTTGATGTGGAGGTACCTGCTGGGGTGTGGAGGGATGAAGGCAGAGTGAGAGCAATCTCACGAAAATGCTGCTCCTACAGGTTTGCATATCATGTGCATAGGAGCTGCCTTATGTAAAAACAAAGAAAAAAATGCCATTGGAAAGAAACGCTGCTTTGTGGGCATCTTGCATGCAAATACATCTGTGAGCACATCTGTGCTGGGATACAGACATAGATACAGATCATTAACATCTATTTTCTGAAGCTGATCCAAAGTATCAATCACCTGAATTACTACAGTAAAACCTGTCTTTTAATGAAACAAAAGTGAGATGTGAAAATAAAGGTAACCTACTTCTTAATGTTTATAGAAGATAAAGGTTTAACCACAAGTCTTTCATCAAATGGAAGACAGTAGGAAAAAAAAGTTTCGAAAATGCCCTTTGGCTGCTCTTTACTGTGTGGTGAAACCTCACAGTATCTCACCTCATATACTATATGGGCCCTGAAGGCAGCTGGAAATGTTTAGAAATATGTCTATTTTGGTACATGGCTGCCTCTCTATCTGTTATATCCAGCAGTGTTTCAGGGAAGGGAGATATTTGCCTAAATGAAAAGCCCAGACCAAAGTGTGAGATGGTAAATGGCGCTCGAGGGTATACAGCAGTCTAAACGGTGCCCTCTGTTAAAAGAATCAGCCACCTGACTGCTCATTAGTTAGCAGTAAATAATGAGGAATAGCTTGAGGCAGGAGCTCAGAAGTGCAGATGTCCCAAAATATTCACCCAGTTTGTGGTGTCATGAGATCTGTAGTGTCGTAAGGTAAAATACACTCAATCCCTCTTCTGAGTGAAGTAAAGCATTTTACAGTCTTTGTGGAGTCTAGTAATTTTCTATAATCTTTTCAGAGAGGATATCAAAAAAGAAAAATCAAGGTCCATAAGATCAGGCAACGACAGTGTACTTTCCCCCTTCCCTTTCATGTTGCATGCCCAAATGACCCTTAGCAATCTGTTTCTTTGCTAAATTTTATGTTGTTTTGTATTTTGGGTGCTATCTATGTCAGAAGGTATTTGTTGTAAAGTTTTTATAAACATTAAAGTAACAATGACGTTTCAGTCATTGAAACTTGGTCTTCTCAGTGCCTACATTTTCCCTTTCCTGCATGCTTCTCCTCCTCCCTTTTTTCTGTTGGCCATGCTTTGAATACAGCTCCCAAGTTGTCTGAGGCCACATGAACTGACAATATGGATGGGAAGATCAGAGTAAAGACAGTAGTCAAGGCTTGTTCTCCGTATCTAGCTGGGTACAACATCCCTTGCACTGGTGAGTAGGAGATACTTCTTGTCTGGGTCTGTTTTGGCTTCTCCCCATCTGCTTGATCTTCTGGCAGTGCATCACATCTCAGCTTCAGACTCCAGTAGGTCCCGCCCTCTCTCCTATCAGGTGTCATCTCCTGTCATGCTCTCACTAGAGCTCACAACAAGACCTGTGTTGGTGCTTCTTTGATGTGCCCAGCCTACTCTCGTACCAGACAGCCTGGTTAGGGTGTGCAGCCAGGTGTCTCTGCACAGGAGGATACTCCAGGCAGACTCTGATGACATGGTTGTTACATGTTTTTCAGAGTCATTCACTACTGTAATCACTGCCTGTTGGTGTGCGGGTTGAGCTCCCTTGCCTTTTCTTCTATGCCCCACACACAGTAGGTTTCTTACCTCCTCCTTGCAGTAATTTGCTTCTACTTGTGGCCTATTACTGTGCTTTGCATGTTCATTGTCTTAACTCAGGACACCAGCTTGAACCCAGCTCTCTTCCCGCCTTCTTACCTTTCAGCACTGTGTCAAATGCTGTTTGCTGAGAACTTTGAACATTCTTTTCTCTGATGTGAAACATCAAACAGGCATTACTTGGCAGATACCTAATCCCCCTTACCACATGAAAGCATGCAGAAAGGAGGACGGATGCCACGGCTGAGGGTGATCTGCCAGGAAGGGGTAAATCCATCTGTGTCCTCCTTGGTGTCCTAAAGACACCAAGGAGGTCTCCTTCACTCTTGGCTCTTCACTCTTGGCCTCTTCTCTCCTCCTGATGCTGTCTTGGGTCCTGCATGTGCTCAAGAGGTGTTGTCTGCATGGGGATCCAAGCTCAAAGGTAGAGGGGATCGCCATTAAATTGCCTCTGAACAGCACCAGACCAGAGAAGAGTGCCATGTGGCTGCTCTGTGGATTTTATCCCATGAGACAATTGATCAATTTTATGGCCATTAAGCTTTCATATTCTCTATTTCTTTCTGTGTCATGAATTCACACATAGAGAAATTTAAAAAGAAAAAGCAAGTGGAAAGAGAAGCGGGAAATCCAACCTCAGTAAACTCTCCATAAAATCCACAAATTAAGGGCAAGTACATCATGAAAGCATATTAGTCAGAGAGCTATAAATTCCAGCAAATTGATTGTCAAATATAATCAAAAACATGCTATAATATATAATAAGTTGAAATAAATACTGCAAACCAACCTCAGGCTGTAAATGTTTAAGATTAGTCTTTCATGCCACATATACCTGAGGTACAAATAAAGAAAGAAGGAAGGCTTAAAAAGAAAAAAAAAAAAAAAAAGGAAGGAAAAAGTTTTGTGTCTTAAAAATGGGGATTGAAATTAAAATGTGGTCCTTTGAGTTACATGCAGAAATTGACTACAAGCCACTGAATGGCCTTAAAGATTTTCATGGCATAGATGTGTTTTCTTGCACTGTTTGACAGTGACCAACTTCCCATCTTAAACTGATCCCACAGGGAAGCTTTGGGTGGTAGTCCTCAAAGAATATGTCCCGATCGCTGCCTGGGGAGGTGAGAAATGCTGTGATGGGAGGTTTGCCTTGCATAATCGATGTGACAATGCCATGGCTTGACTGCAGCGTGGCTGTGGCTGTGTCCCAGCTCTGGGTGCCCCCTTCCACCTGCAGTGAGCTGCACACTGACTGGGGCACCTCAGTTAAGGATGACTGTCTCCATGACAGGAGACCTCCTGGAGCTAGTTTGCTGCATTCATCAGGACCTGCTGAACACTGCTGGGCCGAAGAATTTCAGATCACTTGTCAAATTGCTGTGTGCTTTCTTTTAAAACAAAACACTTATTTTAGCCTTCAAAGTTAACATATGGACCTACTAGCCCAAAGCTAGCAAGAGCCTGTATTTAATCAAAGTGTGCAATTGTTTCTATTTGTAATCCAAAAAGATCTGACCAGGATTCCCAGTGCTTAGGCTAGAAGCCAGTTTCTTCTTTATGTAGTATATATTCAGTACCAGTTGCCTAGGGTGCCTTCCTGTCTGCATTATTAATGTGATATAGGCCTATGGTTTCCAGTATCATATACATGGAATTTCTTTTCTCAGATCCTGAGCAATCTGAATATAATCCTCCAGTGGGAAAGCTGTTTAAAAGCCATGGCACCGGGCCTTCTATTTGAAACCTTTTTGCTTAAAACGAGGAATGTGTGATGTCAGAGCCTCCTGCACTGCCTCTGAGCCAGGGCGTCTGCGTTATTAAGGACACTTTGGCTTAGCCAGAAGTTAGTTATGTCAAATGGGAGAGGCAGTGGGTAAAATCATACTGGCAAACTGATGTGGATGGTTAGCAGCGGATTGTGCAAACCCTAGGAATGCCAGCTCTGGACCCACGTGGAGGTCTCCCAGCCAGCCTGCCCGAAGCCATGGCAGGTTGTGGCTGCTGGTTGTGTTGGAGCTGGCAGTGCCATGCTGGCCAACAAGCAGAAATCTACTGTCTTCCGCAACACCACCTGAGCAGACCACAGGCACTGACTGCACTATGTTTCCCAGCACTTGCCTGAAAATGTTGGGCAGTTTTCATTCTTGTGGAGCCCGTGTTGCACGATGTTTCCTCCTGTCAGCATCTTTTGACAAAGCCCTACAGGTGAAGATAGACTTGAGGAGCGTCCTAAAGCTTCCAGAAACCTGATACTTCCTTCCTGGTGGGATTAGAGTCACACTGTCAATAGCATGTCAGTGCAAAATGGAGCGGAGCTGTTTACAAAATTAACAAATGGACTTCAAGTTAAACATGGGGCAATTTGTGAGACAGCTTTTTTTTTTTTTTTTTCTCCCAAGCACTGACCAGTCTCCTGAGATTACTTGCAGGTTAATGTTCTGCTATTCTTTCTGGAATGACTTATTCTAACATCGTGTCATTTTTAATTGCTTTTCTTGAGAAAATATGCTTGCAACTCCATCCTGTTAGCCACCTTAGAGTGCTCTTATGTTAACCTGTTTCCAAGGCTGCATTCACCATTCCTAAATCACATGTATGGTTTTACTGCCTACAAACCAGTCATTCCAGTAGGGAGTACAAGGTTGTATTCTGTATAAGGTATGTGCCATGTTGTAAGAGGCCCTCCGCTTGCATATAGGAGGACCACCACCACCAAGGCTAAATGACACAGGATTGTTTTTATCTTATCTGCAAAGATATCCGTGCTGAATGGATTTCGAGCAGTGGCGACTGCCAACAGGAAGAGCAGTACAGCATGTTCCTAAAGCCTCACAGATCTGGGGTTTACAAAATTAAATGCCATAAAAAGGAGAAGGAGGAACTGATGCCCAGGAAAGGTGCAAAGCAGAGGGTGGCTTCCTGTGGTGTGGTGCCTGCATGATTCCCTTTGCTTGCCCTCAATCCCCCTCCAGCTGCAGCAGCACTGAATGTTCTCAGTGCTCACACCAAGATGCTCAAGTCTCGGGGTTCCTGCAGGGGTACAGGGCCCTTTATTCACAAGCCTTGGCAGGAACAGGTTCCCTCTGCTTATCATCGCTGTGAACAGTTTGGGATGAAGCACATAAACTACATGATGTTTTTAACAGACACAGTTGAAAGTACATGACTTGTTTCAACAGATAGAAAGTACAAAGCTGGAGTAGAGGGCAGCGAAGTATCCGGAACTGAAATGCCTATTGCTACTTCTCACCAAGCTAACAGGACTTCTTAAAACAGGATCAAAAATTCTGTACGGCAGTTATTTTGAAAAAATAAAAATAAAAAGTTTTGCTGCCAAGGTTTTGCAAGGAAGAAACTACATTAATGCATTGTATTTGGTTCTACAATGTTTACGACTTCTTTCCTTTTAGTCTGCTTTATTAAATTCAAAAAGCTGATCTATCAGCATGTAATGGTTCTTCAAAACACTGTGTAGTGTCTAGAAAACTTAACTGTCAGACATGCTTGTCATGTACACATATTTTGTTATTAAATGTGTTCGGGCATGAGTTTTGGCAGGATTTCTTCACAACTATCCTGAACTTTTCTTGACACCTTTTATGGCACGTAATACATGTGCAACTCAGGGCTTGGTAAGCCCTTAACTCTTTAATTATAAGCCTAGAAACTCCCTTCCTAATTATTGTCCTATATGCAACATGATCTAATTCTCATGCCAAAGCCCAGAAATTCATGCTGCAGGTGCTTCGCTTTGTTTGGCTGCCTTTCGATAATTTTGCTTTTCATGGTGCCAGGAGTGTAGTCTGTGCTCTGCATTCTTGTGTCAGTACAATCCTGGAGTGGTTTGCATTTGCTTGCTGGCTGACATGACTGATATTAAGCATTTGTCACTTTTTGTTGCATCTTTTCCTCCGGCTAAGAATGGTGCTTAGCTTTCGCACAGTGTGTGCTTCTTGGACCGTGTTTAACCAGATTTTCTCCTGCAAAGGGTTGGGGTTTGCTATTGCTGTTTGTGTAGCATCAAGTGATGCCAGAAACCTTTTCTTTTAAAGTTAATGGGACTTCTATAAGTACTGTAGCAAATAAAAGTACAAGACTTATATAGTTGACGTGTCTAATGTTATATAAATCCCATTTTCCCCTGCGGGTAAGCCGAACTGGAAATTGGCTCAGCGTCTTGCCAAAGGCCACTGAGGATATCAGTGCTGGAGAATGAGGGGACCCTGTAAATCCCAACTCCATAGCCTCCATGTGATCACTTTGAAAACTTAATTTCCTTCTATTGGACCGATTTTAAAGAGAATAATGAAACAAGGAATTCTGCTCTCTTCCTTATGGCCTGAGGGAGGATGTGGGGAAAAAGTTTGTCTGATGATTTAATTAATTTAATAAAAGAGGCATTACCTAAAAAGTTGTTTTTGTGAAATTTCTACAACAACCATAAATCATGCATGCATTTTAATAAAAATTAAGTTAACAAGCAAAGGTACAATAATTACAAAAATCTAGAAGACACTTCCACCTTTGTAAAACATTAGGAAGTTCTGTCTACTCATGCTATATTTATATGCCTTTATACACACACACAATTTTGTATAAACATAAGCATATTTAAACAAGGCAATTTTGTTTTCTTAAACTCTAAGATCAAGTACTTCACTACTATATATATTTCTGTTCCATTTCATGAAAAAAACAACAACAACAACAACAAAACTTGCTATTCTTCCTTAAACCTGGACTTGCTAGCACAACCCCATCAGCCAACAGCATCCTTTTGTAGCCTTTCAGAGCACATACAAATGGTGCAAGGTGTTAAGAGATGCAGGCCACGAGGCCAAGATGTTTAATGATGGATTTATTATTGAAAAGTGTATGCACTTTTCTGAAATACTCACTGAACTTCAAGCTCCTCTTAAACTTACTGTTTAAAGAACAGAGTTCAATACTGAAATAGTCCATACAATCTCCAGAGAAGAACCTGAAGGACCCTTCCTGGATGACAAATTGTGGAAAATTTTCAAATCGAGTTGTAAAAGTTTCTTTCTGTGTAAATAACAAGTATCTAAACTGTATAGCTGTTCTCTAGATTCATACAGTGGAAGAGAGAGAGCTTAAACTTCATCAGAATTCCAGACTCAAACAAATTCAGGCTTTTGGATTAGTTCATGCTTGGATTTGAATTTAATAATTTGGACTGATGTCTATAGACATGCTGTTTTTGCAATAGAAGCTTGTTTATGGCTGTATTTTTCCAGTCTTTAGTGCTGATAATATTTGATAAAGCATTCTGAAGTTAAAGATCAGCACCACCTGGAATCTTGTTTAAAAAATGGAAAGTAGTTTCCTACCTCTTCCCATGCAGCTAAGTAATTACTTTAGTTTGATGTCTTTGTGTTAAATGGCATTGCTTCAAACTCTGTGCGTGTCAAACAGAAGAAAGCTGGGAGAGTTTGAAAGGTTATCGTCATTTCTCTTGGAATTCCTGTGTACTGAAACCCTTTGGAGATGGCTGCCTACTGCAAATCATTGTTTGACAGCTTCACTCAACTTCAGGACTCGTCAACTCATAGGGCAATCTGACAGCTCTCAGGCAATAAAGTAAACAAGGGATTTGGAGCGTCAGAGAAGGAATGCTTAAAATCATTCCTAATATTTCTCCTATTCATAACATGTCACCAAGCCAGTGAAATTATGAAGGCAGCAAGTCTCAGCTTCTTACACATCCCAGGTGGCGTTCTCAGGGTGAGAGAAGGCTTGGGGGAACTCTGACAACTGGCTTCCATGAGATATCATCCAGATTCCTTCCACTGATAGTACTCCTGGTAATAATGATGTTCTGATACATGGGTTTCCAGGTACTTTCTATACTAGTTTCACTTAAAAGGCGATTCAGTATTGGTGGACACAAAAGCTTATTAAATGCTTATAAGTAGTAGTTAAGAACAAACATGACTACGTTATGGGTTTTCTGTGTAATAATGTTGTTAAGCGATCCTTCTCTCACAGGGGCCAGGAAACCTGCAGACACTTTGCACAAATACTCATGCAGAATCCCCAGTGGTGCTGGAACCTGCTGAGAGTTGATCACTGCATGAATCTGACCACTTCAGTACCTGTTTATGGACTCACAACATATCTGCACATAAACTAACAGGTATGTTTTCTGAAGCAGTAATTTTATAAGGCCCTGCCTTTGTGGGAATTAGATGAGACAGCTTAAAAAGTCTTGTATTGACAGGATACTGAACCCAAATTCTGATAATCTGGCTATGTTCGTGGTTCTCCAGTTGAATACTTAAAATGATTAGTAGTTTTGAAGAATGTAGCCTGTTTGTTGTTGGTGTTTGTTTACTATCATTATTATTGTTTGTTTGTTTGTATTTAAATCATCCTGTGTGTGGTTCTGAATTCCTGTCAGGGAACTATTTGTTAGTATCTGGAACATAAGTTTTTCTAGGTGCGTGTAACACATAAGTTTTGCAGTTAAGAACATCCCAAAACAAAATATAGAAAATCTTTGCTAATTCTTAGACTACTGTGACTGTTCCTTGCACATCTATTTTGAGAATTCCTGCTGTTAGCACACCTAGAGCTGACCCCTTTGTTAACTGTGTGGCATGTGCATGACAATAAATTACCTGTTGTCATTATTGAAAATGACTAATGGCCTGTTACCCATTTAGGACGTTATTTAAAAGTCATTTTTCTAAAAGAACTATATTCCCTCTTGTGGTAATGCATTTTCTTTTTTTTCTTTTTTTTCTTTTCTCTCTCTTTTTTTTTAATTTTAAATAACTCCATTAACTGTTGCTATTCTGTGCTGTTACAGAAGGTTTGAAACTGAGGTTTTCTAATTACAGCAGTTGCTGTACAGCAAATTCCAGCAAAATTGGCTTTTGATTCTTTTTCTAATAAGGGCTCCTAACTGGACACCCATCTCTCATAAATGTCTGTAGCTGTGTTTTTAAAGAATCTAGCCTAATACAGACAAGATGTAATGTTTATGGAGAATGGTAAAGATCTTCATTTACTGTGGTATTACAACTCCATTAATTTCCATTTTAAACTGAGCCCTGAACAAATGCACTTCAGCAGCCACTTGTGCTTGCTAAAAGATTAAAGACGCTGAACCACGTGAAGAAAGGAAAGCTTTATAGATTGCTAGCTAATGGCTGTTCTCTTTGCTGTTGAATTCAGTGAATTGAATTGTAATGGACTGGATTGACTCCACATATGGAAATTACAAAGAACAGGATCATTTTTTAACAGATGAAAATTTCCATCATTCTACAATTCAGCTATATGCTTCAAAATGCTGGACTATAAGAGTATATCTGAAACTCTGATAGGTCTTTTTAAGCACAATATTGCTTGCTTATGTATCTGCTCTGTACTTTCTATTAGCGGTTTACTAGTTTCTAAAAATGTAGTTGATTTGACATCACATGTATGTTCCATCATATAAAAGCAACTTACATTGCCCCACGAGAGTGTGGAATGCTTGGGTTCTCCAGCACACAATACACAGGAACACTCAGTCAAGGGCTCACATTAATTTCATTGTGACTGATGTGCAAGTAGAAATTGACTAGAGGAGTAAAACTGCAGGCGGGAGTTCTGCAATATTCTTGGGGCTTATCCAGTCTAAGCTGTGTTCTCAGTTTTACCTCTCTCACTGATTCTGCCACGACAAACTCAGACACGTCATAGCCACTCAGACAAACAGGCAGAAGGGCAAAGAAAGTTTCTCTGGCTAAAACTGCTATTACTGCACAAAGCTAGACAGAGAGTGATGGGAGTTAATCACTGAAACACGAACAGACAGGACTAGCTTGTCATAATAAGAAGCTATCAAATCACAGGTCTGTTAAACTCTTCAATGTTTTATCATGAGCAGCTGTCAAACTCTTATAATTTCATGATTAATACATTACAGAGAGATTTCCTCCTTTATTCTGCTGCCCATGGCATTTTTTTTAAACTGGAAGTAGGATTGGTAATATTTATTTAAAGTGAGCTATGGCTGTGCGTGTCTGTATCTAAAAGTGGAAAAAAGCACAGAGAGGAGGAAATAATTCTAGGGACTGGCTCTGTGCAAGGGAGGGGACTGCTTCATATGTCCTTCCTTTCATTGTACCCTTTGGCGGGTGAAGAAGTAGGGCTGAAAGCACTATTAAAGACTTGTGCTAAGGTAGATAAACATAACTCATCACCTGTGGTGTCTGTCCCCACAGTAACATTTGTGAACAGTGCCACTAGAAAGAGCTTCAACGTTGCCTGTTCTCATGGAAAAAGGATAAAAAATAGATATCACTGTTATGCATATATGGGCAAATTTGGGGGTGAAAGAGATCATTTAATTATTGTGAAGTTTCCCTCAGTGTTTTCACATGAAGGCAAAAGTATGCATTGTATGTTTTTCCATGGAACGGCTGAGGCTGCTGATGTGGTGTTACAAAGTCATGGAGCACATGAACCAAGTGAGGTGAAACAAGATGGCATGAAATTCCTTATAACTGTGGCCGTAGAGAAACTTCTAGGCTGTCCCTGAGAGGTGCCTAGCGTCCCACATTTGAGAAGCAATAAATGTGGTTGTGTGGAAAATCTCTTCCTTTTCTGTCTGTGTGCTTTACTTGAACTGAAACGAATGTCTTTGAAAAGCAGTGCTAAACAACAGGTATTAGAGGCTGTCATAACCTTTGGGACAGGATTCCCATCTTTAGGAGATATCTCAAATCAGCCTGTGGTCTGGGACTTTTTGTACTTATGGTTCTATGGATTTGCTTGCTCAAGATTCTCGGTATTTTCTTTAAGGTTTTTTGTTTGTTTGTTTTGTTTGTTTTGTTTTTTAATGAAATAATAATAATTTTTAAAAACCTTTGAAGAAAAGAAAACTACTGCCAAAGACTTTATTTTTGGAGTTTCTAAAATGGTTTCTGAGGAGGACTCCTTTGTGACAATATAATTAAGCAACGAGACGTGACAGCTAGTCATTTCAAGGTTATTATTATATGCCTAAGGTGGCATCACAGGCAAGAGGCTGAAGGGCGAGTGGCTTTAATCACCCATTAAATGCAATAATCCCTTTGATACGCACTGTCTGGAGAGACTTATCAAAAAGGAATTTAGGAACAATATTAAGAGGAGCAGACAAACTGGTGAATGCACTAGGCATGAATGTCAACATGGTTATAGCATCACTGACAGACATTCAAAAACTCTATTTGTGTCAAGTTTCCATCACTGAAGACCCCCTGAAGGAACGATTTTTAATAAGAAGTAAAATCTTGAAAAAAAAATCATTGCTTATTATTTCCAATAATATTTGTCTTATATTCTTTGAGCATAGATCATATGGACTTTTAAGTAGATCAGCTTGTCTATGGATATAGGTAGGCAAAAATTTAAATGGCAAACGATGATATGGTGATGCTGCTGCATGCAAATCCACGGCAGGACAGTCCTGCAGGAAAAGCCTTTATTTGGAGGTCTGCAAACTTAGCTCACTGAGGTGCCTTTCCCTGGTGCTCTGCTCTCAAGGGATTCAGTTCTTCTAAAAGAGAGTACCTTCATATCAAATATGAAGATTAGTGGTGTGGTCTCCACATTTGTTTTAGCTAGCAGAGCTGGAAATTGTACTATAGACTTTGACGGCAATACAGAGATAGATGTCAGATTGCTGAGCTACTTAACTGGCCTGGTAAAATATTTTGATTGGTATTAAAGGCAGGGCAAAAACATGGGTAATTTCATATGAAATGGTTTATGGAAAAATATATTTTTTCAAAAAACATCATTGTGAAAATTTTTAAATGCTTAGATTTTTGCTAATATGCCATTAAGTGGAGAAATCAAGTGCCAACATAAATGTTGGTAACTTGTTCTTCATATTTACATGCTTGAAAATATTAGCTTTTCTTTTGCTTCCTTTATGTACATTTATACACTAAAATAATGATCGAAATGTAAATAGATGAAAATATTTGCTATGACTCAAATATAATTGCTCTATGCTCTATAGAAAAAGAATATTTTGCTGAATTGGTGCTTGTTTGAACTCAGGTGACATTTGTGTATTTTGTGCTGTATACAAAAGAGATTTGCCCTTCATTTGAAGCTTGCTTTGGCTGTGTAATTACCATGCTCCAATTTCCATTTGGACAATCAAGGTTCTTCTGTCAGTCTGCTTGAGTACACACGGGCTGAACAATGAAAAATTTTCCTGTTGTAGGTGCACAGAGGGCTTGTGGGTATTTGGTTTTGTTAAAGAAGAGAGATAAAAATTGCAAGCCTGAAAATGAAAATTGATGAGAAATGGGCCTTGTTTTGCCTTTCAAGAAAATTTATGGAAGTGTAGTGTAGCACGGATGTTATTGCTGGTTCCCTTCAAGGGAAAAAAAAATCTTAGAACTAAACAGAATATGTGTTCTTTGAACAATATTTGAAAGATTAGACTTAAAAAATCTACAAAATTTCCTCCAAAGAAAGGGTTAAAAAGAAATCTGCTAAAGTTTCCCTAGGGACAGGATAGTCCAGTTTTGAAAAAGTCATTGTTATGGTAGTAATAGGATATGCCTTAAGCTTGTTCTTAAGTCTTATTTTCTTTATTGCAGGTTGAGATAGTTTTTCTCCATTGCGTTCCATGCAGTTGTCCTGGAAAGGAATGGCAAAGCTGTGCAAGGCTTCATGATGAAAAAAACCTCTTCCTGTAAAGGCAAGACCCTGCCAAAATAAATAGGGACTGCAGCAAATGGTACAGATGGTCACTGCTTTTGAGTGTGCTTGTATTTCTTTCATATAATATGAATATACATGCATAGTGCATGTGTGCATGCATTTACATGAATTTGTATACATACTAATATTTTCAAAAATATAATTTCTAGAGACTGCATAATCAATGTAAGCATTCCTGGAAACCGTGCTCTTAGCACAGCCCATCCACAATTTTTTATTGTAGGATCTAGAGATGAAGACTAACATGCTGGGATACAAAAGCTAATTTCTTAATAATGATAGAGTAATTGAAAGCAATGCAAGCTATTGATGCCTGAAGCAGCCAGATGAAAATGGCATGGTCTAGTGATTAGAAGGTTTTAATAGGAAATAATGCTTTTCTTGTCACCAGGCTGCGTTGGCAGAATGAGTGCAGCAGCTGGAACGCATATGCAGAGTGTTTACTGGAGCAACTCTTACACTTTCAGACAGAAGGAAATCCTGTGCAGGATTGGAAAGTACAGAGAGCTGTCACCAGGGAACAGGCTGTCTGTGTGTCTCCATGAAATAAAAGCTGTGTGGACCACAGACCCTGCAGTGGGCACTTCCTGCCCTGTTTTCTGCAGCAGTTCAAGATTGCTTTTCCTTTTACCTTTTTTTTTTTTTTTTTTTTTTTTTAAATGCTGGAAGATATCAAATCTATCTAGTGGTATTATCAACAGAAATGCTGATGACATTCAGGATTTACTTTGTATCAAACTTCAAAAAATATTATTTTTTTTGTTGTTGATATATATTTTTGTTCAGCAATAGTAAAATCTGGAAATTTTGCCATCTCTCAGGTCACATAAAGTGATCTTTCTAGGCTAGTGAGACATCTGATATTACTTGAAGTGGGGTTGGTGTGTTATTTCCAAAACTGTATAGGTTTCTAACTGCTGTGAATATATTTAAAGCAGTAGCAAACCCTAGCAAATAGAAACTGCTGGTACAAGAATGATTGTTTGCTGATGTTATAGCGATGACTGGTATCTACTAATGAATAAGAAAACACTTGCATTATCCAAAAAAGTTAAAAAAAATTAATGATATGTTTATGTGACAGATTAGTGGGAGGGATTTCATATATAATCACCATCAATCTGGCTACAGCCAAAATAAATTTTATGAAAAGTAAAACAAATTGTTGCACAGTCAAAGTAGGCCTTCAGGGGCTCATGCAATAATCTGTGTTTTCTTATTTAGCTGTGTATAATATTTCTGTTCATTTCTTGTCCAGATAGAATCTCAGTGTATATAACATTGCTGTTAAAGCTAAGGAGAGTCAACATATGCCACTACCCAAAGGGGAGGGAAGAAAGAAGTGAAAGAAAGAAATGCGTATTTAAAATTTTTGTTTCAAATAAACAAGCTCTGCCCAGGTAACCTTGTTAGGCATGGTGCAATTGTAAAGGTTAGTATTAAACATAAAAGTCTTAATTCCAGGATGGTGACTTTTAACAGAAATATGTGACTATGCTGAGATGTACATTCTGAAAACCCCAGATGCTCCTGTCACTACCAATAAAACTGTTATGAGATTCCAACTTCTGGTGAAGTTCTTGCTCATGTTCTTTCATTTACTGAACAAAAATGTCAAATTTAATCAGATGTAAAAAAAGAGTTTGGGCCCCAGTTTCAGAAGCATGTAAGCAGCGCTTACGCTGAGCAAAGTGGTCAGCAGCCCCGCTTAGTGCCATCTGCTCTGGCCAGGGCTTGGCAGCGCACAATGCATGGCAGGAGCTGAGCTGATGTTTGGGTGACGGTGAACCAGGCTGGAAATGTTTTGCTGGGTTGAAAGGCTACTGAGCACAGCAGCTGGCTTCCAACAGACTTGCTCCATTAATTGGTATCATCGACAAGGAAAGTCTTAAATTTCTACTTGAGCACTACAGTAAAAATGCATAGATAATTTTTTATTGTTTTCTTGATGCTGTTCTGCATATATGTTTTAACGACATTTTTGCATGAGAAAGGACTTTTGGGTTGAGTTGAAGGCATGTCACAATCTTTCATTCACAAGTTCAAATGCATTACATACAGCTGCCAAAGATTTTGCTTTTGCAACATTGTCCAGCTTCCCTGTTCTCATTATTGGTTTCCAGTTAGTGCAATGGGAGTATGTGGCTGTCATTCAAATAGATGAAAATCTTTGGCATTGAAAATATATCCAGGGGTGTCTGTTTTTTGAAGGAAATATACCCCTTCCTACTATTGCATGGTTTCTTGATCAGATAAAACCCATCTTGTGCTAACGTTTAAATTGAATGACCTGCATTCTGACCCAACAATAACAAAATCAAATCCACTCATTGCCAAGTATCATAAGCTCTTAAAATATATTCAGACAGTGCGATGATATTAATAGGGAGGCAGATATCGGGTTTCGGACGACAAAGCAAACCACACAGTGGAAAATGAGAAGTACTGTGCTTACTGACTTCAGAATAAAATGGAAGACAGAAGACCCATCAAAAATTATACCTCTAGTCTAATGCTGTACATTTATGTAGAGACTTGCACTGGAATATCTCAAAGATGCTTCACAAAGAGAGGCATTTTATCTTATCTCTACATCTAGGTGGTTGAGGTAAAGAGGTTAAGCAATTTGGACTCAGATTTCAGAAAAAGCATTTTCCAAGGTGTGTCTCAGTAAAGGCACTTTAAGAAACTAGGTTGTATTACAATAATAGCCAATTTCCATGGATATACCTATGATCTGCGCCAGAGGGGGTGCATGGTTCTTTCTGGATCTCAGTAAAAAAGGCACAACTACAAATAATGTAATTAAATTGCTTTAGTGATTTTAAGAAATAGAAAGAAAAATAAAGATAGAGAGTAAATCTTATCACTCTTCTGATGCTGGGGACTCTGCTTCTGCGCAGCATTAGACAGAGCCCAGGTGGATGGCACAACACAGTGTGCGGATTTCTCTTCGATGGTTCAGTCTACCTCCCACACCATGGTGGCTTTTATTTACTGTGATAAACAAAATTGTATTTTCTGTCTTGACACGTAGGATTGTTCTGTCTCTTCACCAGAGCACATCCAGCTGCAGGTATCCAGAAACTATGTCCAGGAACAGTACATGATCAGGGTGCTCCAGCATGTTTTTTGGCATTGTCACATACGTGGGACTGTACAGCAGAACTCCCAATAGAGAAGGAAAATTCCTGATTATAGAACTGTTAAAACAGCTTCTCACTAACACAGCAGGTTTTGCTTTTCTTTGCCAGATGAAGATCAACAGATGCTTTACATCGTCATCTTCATTTGTATGGAGAATACACAGGGGCTGATTAAATGAAGATCACTTGGGTCAGGATACATCAAATGAAGTATAGTTTTCCATATGAGTTCCATGAGACAAAGGTTATCATCTTTATACAGTTATGTCATTACTTTTTATCCTGGGTAGAATTTGCTCTTTTCTCTTTAATTAACCTGTTTTAATGCCAGAACTCAGTATGTGAGCAGAGAACTTTCTAACAAAAAGCAAACTAATCTTCATTTCTGTGTCAAATTTGAAAGGTTACATAATACTATGTATTACAGATATCCAGAACTGCCTGCTTGTGGTAGTCTCTGTTTTAGAAATATTAATAATTATTTTATAATCTTATTTATAGAAGCTTGAGTATTGGTATATTCACTGTACTGGCATGCTCACAACAGGTCCTGGACCAAACTTATGGAAATAATGGAAGAAGAATCACAGACAGCTTAAATACCAAGGAATGTTTGGTTCAGCTTTAATATTGTAAAGGACATTGGTACTGAGGGTAAGTTGATCTGTATATGAGTTAAATCATCCAACATGGGAATTTCATTCATTATCAAAGAGGTTAGCAAATTCTTTGTGCCAAAATATTACTTAAAGAATTTAAGCTCATTTAGCTGATGGCTTCTGTGGGTTATCAAAACATTGTCTTCAGATGTTTTGTCAACCAACTAGAATGAAGATGTTCCTGGGAGTGTCTAGGATTCAGTCAAGATTATAAAACCAGGATGCACAAATATTTATCACAGAAGCAGTCTCTGGAACAAATTTCACTCTTGGTATTGCTGTGTACCTGTGACCCCATAAACTTTGTAGGAAATTTGTCCTCGTGCATTGTTTATTTTCTGTTAATGAGCTTAAGTGCTGCTGCTACTATGTAAACAGGAATTGAAACACAGGTTGTCTAAATGCATTGCATTTGAAAAATTAAGTGAATTTGGTTCACTACTCATCATTAAACAGCCTCATTGCTCGATATCCGCCAACTGTGCACAAAATGAACTGAGGGATTCCTTCTGAGCTATGCCAAGTTGCACTGTATAATATGATTTTGTTAATGTAGACATTCACTCTTTGTGCACAAAAGGGGTAGAATATAGTGGGTATTGCTGATGGGTTGTGAGTCCAAGTCACACCACCTCTGACTCTAACCAAAACTCTCTCTAAAATTGTGTGTTTTAGCACAGAGGCAAAACAATAAGTCTGATGTGGGTTGATGTTCTGGACAGGACAGTTTTGTGCCAACAGAGGCTTGAGGCTCCCTGTCTTACCAGCTGCTGAGGAAAATGCTTCCCTGATGCTTGCTTTGTGCTGTCATTTTGCTTTCCTTCCAACAGCAGGTCTTCAAACTCCTTTAGAGATGTCCAAAGGCTCACCAGCTAGTGATGATTATATGGGCTTCATCTGATTGACTCAGAGGTCTTTGCATACCTTAGCAAGTCGTTAGGGGCACTGAGCAGTGTCCTTGCAATTTGCTATCCATCACAGGTTAAAGTTTCTTAAGTGTTAATGTGCTTGCATTTCAACATGTGCCTAGGAAGATGAAAACAGAAGTGCCAGTTTCTATGTCAGATCCTTTGTTCTGTGTGTCTTTTGTTGATGAAAGGTTGTTACAATCAATAAAACAACTGTTTCTTACATGTTTACTTTTGCAAGCAAAGTTTCTTCATCAACCTTTCTTTTGGTTTAAACATGGGAGGATTGCTGTCTGTTGGTGCTGCCTGTGGCTCTATTAATTCTGGAAGAGCCTGTGCTCAGTACCAATGATGCTTTTGGAATATTGGGTTTAGGTAATCTCAGTGTTATGCCAAGATATCTAAATTCTGCTATAGAACTGATGGTATCTCCACCAAGAGGGCCAGATATCCTCATTTTTTTTCAGCATGTTTCAGCACACCTAATTGCCTAGGCAGTTTATTGAGACACTGTCTTAGACTTGCATGAGACAAGGGTATTTTTCTTTACTTCCTCTCCCTGTCCTGTCCAGTCTGGATAATCCTTAGTTTTATGCGTAGTTTTTTTTTTTATGTTTGTTTTGTTTTTTTGTTTGTTTTCTGTATTTACCATTATTTCTTTTTCTGATTTGCACAATGGTGACATTTACTGGCTCTCATTAGATGACCAAAGCTTTGATGCTGGTTGAGTAGTCTTTAACACACATCATTTGGATGGTTTAAAGGCTTGTGAGAAAGGAATGAGAATTCATTGTTTACATATTACTTAAGCTGGCTCTAGCCCATGTTAATAAAATTCAAGATGAGACAACCTGAATTCTTTAGCAAAATAGTTTGCAAGAAACTTGACAACTGAGGAATACTGATGTCTGAACCTGAACATGAGAACAGTGACTTACTGGAAGTGAATAAAGCAAATATTTGAAGTTCATTCTTGAGGAAAACAAAACAAAAATAACCACCACCCCACAAATTGTTTCTGATGGGAGCAAAGACACTAGTGACTCATTGAGAATACAAATAGCATTTTTGAAAATTACATATGTGGAAGTTTTGACACAAACAAACTAGTATCATGGTTAACACTATTTTTAAAATCTCTAGGGTATATAAATCCATTGTTTAACTTTATGGTTACAGTAACAATTGATGCCTTCACCCTCAAAACACAGTATAAACTTTAGCTAATATCCCACATTCCTATGCTTTTTTTCACAGCTATCCTCAAGTTAAAGGCAAGCATGTACTCTCTTAAAGGTGTTCTTGTGATGATATGTACTTTTACTGAGAAGTCACATTTGGGGGATCTGTCATAGTGGAAGACTCTACCTCAAGGAAATCCATTGTCTTTTCTGGTTGATAGACAGATAGCCATAGATCTTACTCAAGCAGCCACAAAACAGTGTAAAAAAATAGCATTACGAATAACTAACTGGTGAGGGTGGTACTTGGTTAATATTTGATTTTGTTGAGGTGAGATACAGGCTAAGCATTAGTGAGCTTTTACATATATACTTTGAGAAAATCATATATTTTTAATCACTCCTAATTAATAAGAAGAAAGAGGTATAAGAGAAGTTGTAAATTGAGACCAAAATAGAAAATAATTATATGCCATGAATGATACATTAATCTATATGAAATTACAATTTTAGAAGCTAGATTTCTCTTATTTTTACTGGAATTAACAAGCTCTGCCTTTTCTTTTTGGTAGATGTTTAATGCCTGGTGAAAATTTAAATGGCAAAAATAATTTAATTTTATATGAGCTCAATTACTTCTTTTTAGCCTTTTACAAGATCCAGCTCATTTTGGGGGAAATATTAGTAGTCCTTTCATTAGCGTTGTAAGAAAAAAAAAGTTAAAGAACATTTGTTCTTAGGCATAATTTTTGATATATGGCTCCAGATGTGAGTAAGGAAGCCGTATTGTATGTTCTGAGGTTTTCCTATTGAGCATTTCTGAAATTTCAGAAACGAGCACTGAGTAGGTCTAAGAGATACAGTATGGGGTGCATGAGAGATGTTTTTGACACAATAGGGTCAGAGAAGTTAAAGACACGTTCTTTCCTGGCAATTTTGGCAGAAATATTAAAACACAATGTGGGAACTGCAAACCTTATGACATTTGCTAAAATGTGAAAGGCTTCATGTCTGTAATATATGACTTGATGTCATGTATATGAGTTGGTAGCTTTTGCACAATATATAACGAATCTCACTTTTTGTCTGAAGCTTGAAAAGATTTTCCCTGTGTAAATAACTCATGTTTGAAGTGCAGTGTGAATTTAAAACCCCCTACTGTCCAAGCGTAAAAAAATTCATTCCTTGATGTTGCAACTAATTCTGTATTCTTAGTTTAATGGCTTCATATAAAAGTGTAAACTGTTATGAGAAACAAACCTTTGCTACCAAAATGAGGGATGTATAAAGGAAAGTATATATAAAAGTAGGCAACCAATTACCCAGCCACATCACTGGAACTTAAGTTCAGCTATAGTTCCCCATTACTTTGCTGGGTCTTCTATTTGCTGCTCTTGTGTGGGCTGCAATAAATATAATGCAACTAGACCTTTCTGCTTTGCTAGTCGAGCTCCCCTGGCTTCCACTGTTGGAATGTAACATTGTGTCTTGGAAGGCAGCACCGATATTTCAGAATCATTTCAGAAAAAGCTCTGTAAACCTTTTCTTTGTAACTGTATTTGTGTTGTACTCAACTATATCTGCCCTTAGGGGTGTAGGAAGTGTTGATTTGCTGGGTCCATTTTACTTGAGATGGCCGTTTGACTAGGAGAGGGACCATCTGCAGTAGAGAAGGAATTAA
The DNA here is from genome assembly GCF_040182565.1 of Anser cygnoides. Lineage (NCBI taxonomy): Eukaryota > Metazoa > Chordata > Aves > Anseriformes > Anatidae > Anser > Anser cygnoides. The sequence goes on along the minus strand of NC_089875.1, from coordinate 29,255,882 downwards.
AATATACCAGAAGGTGAAGGCACCTAAGAACAGATCCATTGGCCAAAGCCTAATGTTCTAAGTCTGGAATCAGACAGTACAGGAAAGAGAGTAAGAATAAGGCAAATACAGAGAAAAATCTGGTATGATATATAATGTAGCACCATTATAAAAACAATGCAGCAAAGCTCAATGTGAAACCTTGTCAGAAGAGAGGTGATGAGTGCCACAAAGATGAGTGGGGTACCTGACATCTGAGGAGAAGCTGAGAGAGAGCTGTCACTGTTCAGCCTGGAGAAGTACTGAGTCCTTATCACATCTCCTGTTATACTGAGGTTAGCCACAAAGTGCTGCTGGCATAGGGTATGCCTGTTGTACCCTCCAGGAGCTGACCATGTTTGTGATTTCCTGTCCCTCCATCCTATCCCACCTTTCTGTGTATTTATCCTCTTTCATCCTTACTTGGTGTCTTAAAGCTCCAGCCCTTTATCTGCCTGCCACCATCTATTGGTGGTGTGAGTCTTTGTCTAGTCTGTGTGGAGACTGCCCCTTTTTCTCAGCTCTTATTTTCTCACTCTGGGTGTCCTGGGAAACTGCATGTAGATGTCCTGGGAACTGAGTGTCTGCTATCTGGGTGCCATCAATGCCTGCCATTCTTATGCACCATATTCTGCTCTCCTTTCTGGTGCTTCCACACCCAGATATGCCTCTTAATTTTCCAGTCTTCTAACCTTAGCATACCTATTAGAAGTCTGTCCACTTAGCCAGTCCTTTCATGTACTTCGTCACACCTTCTGAGCTAAAGTCTGTATCCAAAGTTTGTTAAAGTTTGTATCCATAGTCACCCTTGGAGAACTTTTATTTTTCCTTTATTAAGTGGTTGAATTGGTTTTTGAACATATTTATAGTTGAGGACTTTTTTCTTCCACAACATTGCATGGCAATTAATTTGCTATAAATCCTGTGGGGAAGAAAAAATGTTTCCTTTTATTTGTTTTACAGCTGCTGCCTAAGAGTTTTCTTTGGCATCCCCAAGGTCTTGTGTCAAGAGAAATAACAAATAATTGGCGCATATTAACCTCTCTATTCCAGTCATAATCTGAAGACTCCATCTTCCATCAGTCATTTCTTTTTCAAGCTGAAGAATCACATCCATTTCCTTTCTTCTCTTCCAGATGACATTCCATATCGCTGATCATCCTTCTTGCTTTTCTCTCTTTTTTTTTTTTTCTGCTCTGCTGCATGATTTTTGAGATGTAGGAATTAAAGATGTGCACAACACACAAGATATAGGTGGACCAAGTGGTCCAGCCACAACTTAATGTTGTGTTACTGCTTTGTTCTCTGTTCCTTTCCTAGTCATTCCTAAAATTCCATTTACTTGTTTTGCCTTTGTTGCGAACCACCATCTGATGGATGGTATCCGCAAAAACTCCAGAATCATTTCCTGTGTTGTGGTGAGTAATCAACAGCCGTAATGTAGATGTTTTCCTTCTGCATGGATTCATTTGCATTTATTCATATTGAATGTTAGCTGCCTAAATATTTTGCTATCATCACCAAAAATTATAACTTTATTACTTACTTTTCCAAATCAGTTTAGATAACACAGATAACACAGGTTCCAGCTCATTTGTTCTTTCAAATAATCTGAATGGGTCTTTATTGCATTGCTTCCATCTGCCAAAGGGACCCAGGCTGACCTCACAATTAAACTATATACATGCAACTGTTTGCTATCATTCCAGATTAGTTCCTACTGAGTTGCCTGATAAACAAGTCAGCCTTTCTGATCTGTACTTTCCCAGGCTTCTCTCCTCTCTCCTCAAAAAGCAGTGTCAGGTCTGCCATCTTCCCTTGCTAAGGGAAGATTCAAGCAGGAAGTTGTACCAGAGATAATAATTTGAGAATTTCATGTCTGAGTTTCTTTAGAACTTTTCAGTGAATGTCACTCCCTCCTGACAATTTCTTGCTGTTTTAGTGATTTATTCTAAACCTTTTTCTCCTGACATTTCAGTTTGAGAGAGTTCTTCCAGCTCATTCCTCTTAAAAGAAAGGAACCTCTATAAGTTTCTCAGTAATGAATCAGAAGTAAACAGCTCTTTTGCTTTAACTGTATTTTCTGCAAGTGCTCCAATTAGACTGCGGTCTTCTATCAGCCCTAGAAGCTCTCTGGCAGGCTTTCTGCTTGTGAAGTTTTTGAGAAAGGTTTTAATTGTTAGTTTTTATTCCTCTAGAATTTTTTTCTCAGTCACTTCTGTCCTTTCTTAATTTGGTTTTATTTTTGACTTGCTTTAATTTACACTATTCTCTGTTTTTCTCCATTGTACATGATCTCTGCATTTTGAACCATCCCTCCTTGTTTCTAATATTCCTCTTTACTCTGATGCTTAGCTCTACCAAATTTATTTCAGTTCCTTCAAAATCCCCAGACAGTCATGTAAACAAATCTGTACCACTTGTAACTAACTTTTATTCATGCTTTTTATTTCTTCTTGTCTAACTCACTGTCATGTTTTTGGCTGGGATTGTTAATTTTCTTTGTGTGATGCTATGTTTTTGATTTTTGATGAAAATAGTGATGATAACAAACCTATGTTTTAGTTGTTGCAGAGCAGTGATTGCACAGAGCCAAGGATGTCTCTGCTCCTTGTGCTGCCCTGCCAGCCGGCAGGCTGGGGGTGCACCCGGAACTGGGAAGGGACACAGCCAGGACAGCTGGCCCCAACTGACCAAAGGGTTGCCCCACACCACGTGGCATTGTGCTCATTGATAAAGCCTGGGGGAATGGAGGATGAAGGGGGAGATATTTGGAGTGATGGCGTTGTCTTCCCAAGAATCTATTGTGTATGATGAACTCTGCGTTCTTGGAAGTGGCTGAACACCTGCCTGTCAATGGGAAATTGCAAATGAATTCCTTATTTTACTTTGCTTAAGCACGTGGCTTTTGATTTACCTAGTAAACTGTCTTTATCTCAACTAATGAAATCTTGCATTTTTACTTTTCCAATTCTCTCCCCATGCCACCTGGGGAGAGTGAGAGAGTAGCTGTGCATCACTTAGCCCCAGTTAAGTCTTCCTGGGATAGATCTCCAGTTTTAGATTTTTAAGTCCTTCAAAGAAGTAAGTGATGAGTATGTTTTAGTCATTTATTTTCAAAAGTAAAATTTTGAGTCAGAATCTCTGCTAGGTCCAGATCAATCTTTTTTTTTTTTTTTTTTTTTTTTTAGTTTTCTGACCAGTTTCTTCAAGAATTATAGTGTCCAAGAGCATAGTTACTGCACAAAATAACAGTTGTCCATCTATATGAGACCATCAAGATGTCTCACTTTTGTGTATTTTCTGCCCCTCCAGTGGCTCTGATCTCATGCAACATGTCACAGATGACATCTTGATAAGGTTGTCCTACTACTTTTTACCAAGTTTCTGAGATATCTTCCTGTTGGTGTTTAAACCCAGACATTCTAGGTCAGTCTGCGTACTTCTAGCATTTGTATGGAAGGAAGTATTTACTGGTGTCTTCTTGCCTATTTTGATATGTACGACATAAACAGGACTTTATTATGCTATTGAGATGTCATTGTTTCCTATTTGGATTTCATTGATTCCTGACTTAGCTTGTGGTTTTTTAAAAGTATATAAGTTTTGTAAGTCTTTCTCAGAAGAGGATGAGTCATTCCAATGAGTGCTCTTTCCACAGTCTTTCATTTTAAAACTCCTCTGAAACTTTTCTAACTTTAAATGCCTATAATGTGATTTTGATTAGTGTTGACAGAGACTGCCTTTCCTCAGTAGGCCTATTCTAATAGTGTCCTTGGTTACAAATTAATGTTATTTCTAATTAATCTTTCGTTCCTGATCAGCCAGAGAGACAAGTTAACCAAATTTCTGTTTTACAAGACATTTGAACAATTATGTACTGGTTGCCTAGGTTAATGCGCATCTTCTGTTAAACAAACAGTTGTTTCAACTAGCAGGGTGGGATCTAGTCTCTCCTGAAGTATAAAGAATTGCTCCAGAGATTGAGTGAGGACTATCAGCCTGCATTAGTCTTTTTGTTTCTATCTTGTTCAGAGATGTCTCCGTTATCTCCACGGGACAATGCACTGGCTTATGTAGGCACACCGTACATTACTTATAGATTATATGAGTAAAGGCAGATATCCGAAATAGGTTTCATAGCCATCACTGTTTCTGAGTACTCACTGAGCAGGAAGTAATTTAAGCCAAACAATAGGAAATACTGAGAAGATAGTGATGTTGGGAAATACATTTCTCAGTAACACATATATATTTAACTCCAAACTGGCAGATGGTGCCTCTGTAGAACCAGAGTTCACATTTCAGAATATTTCTCTGGAGTTTGTTATCCAAGACCATCTTTTGGAGGTCTAAGATGTAGCAAAAGTAGTTGACATGGGATTTACAAGGATGTAGAAATAGAATGTTCATTTTCATTGTTTGCATACCTGCAGGATATCCCCAAAGCTTCCATAATAAATTAATGTTATACAGCATAAAAAGGACTTTGTACCTGTTGACCTGTTGTACATAATTATTTATTTTTGTATTGTACTGTATTGAGTGGCTTGTGATAAACAATTTGGCTGACATATCAGGTGAATCTAGTAGTAGAACTTTTCCAAGAAAACATCTTGGGTCCATGAATGAATGCAGAACTATGGGCATCTTTTTTTTTTTTTTTTTTTTTTTCTTTGTGTGTCAATTCATATAGCAGTCAGAATAGCTGTGAAGATTTGGCCAATTCTTTCAGGCCTTAAAGTATATGACTCAATTTTGCATTAATAGAAAAGATTCAGAACGATATATGAAACCTGTCTGCAAAATTTCAAACCATTTGAAACTGTTGATGATGGCAAAAGACACTTTTCTGGCTGAAAATGAAACTGAGTATCTTTGTCAGAGGGACTCCTCCTGGATGTCAATGTAATTACTTAAGTTCACTGTTTCACTGACTCTTCCAGCAATTAGTGAAGGCTGAACTAGAAGAGTTTTGGGAATATACGTCATTATTGTGGGGCCTGAGAGTTCAGTAAATGGCCAAAACCATCTGCAAAATATTTTTGAAGGGAATAAGCAACATGTCACTGAATGTTGCACTGAAGGAGAAAATGAGAATTCATTTCCAGGCTCAACCTGGCTTGCTGCTTCCTTGTAATAAGAGACCATTTCTACACAGGCAGCTTATAAATAAAGTCTTCTCATTGAATGTGGAAAATATTGCACACATTGTGTAATGTATATGTTAAATAAAAGTCTCCCTTGTTGGATTGGCAGCTTGAGGCTGCTCCATTAGCTCAACAGCAGAGTTGTGGGCCCCTTGGCCCCATCTCACCAACTCTAGCTTGGCTTGGGAAGTTAATTTTGAATTTGGCATGGGCACAAATTTATTTAAGGCAATGTTTGTTAGGTTCTGGTGGATGGAAAATATTGTATTTGATGCCCAAATTATGATCTCCTGTGTGGAACTCCAGCAATGACTTAAAACTAAGAGTAAGAGAAAATAAAAAGTGTAGGCATAGGTGTGTTTCAGTGATTTCAGCTACAATGTCTTCAGCTAGTGAAAAATCTCAGCAGTAAAACCCACAAGACAAAATCCTAATCCTACAAGATCTAGAGTGTGACTGGTCCCTAAAATTCCTTATCAGCATTGGCACTTTAAACTGTATTTACTAAGTGAAAGGGGTTAATGGAACAACATTTTGCTATATTTAATTTGCTCTAAATTAATCTCTTTTTCCCCTTCAGTCAGAGTTTGCTGTCAGGTACTTTCAAGGACTTTTCTTTGGGTAAGTGCAATTTTCTTTTCCCTTTTATTAAAAAGAAATTGACTGTGTTTCTGCACTACTAGTTCTATCTACCCTTCAGCAATCTTGCCCTCTTGCCTAGCTCTTTATTTTGTAGATGACTAATATTGTCTCTCCTCATCTTTCTCACCCAGTTCCTGCTTCCAGCTCTCATAAACACTGTCATTGCTTTGGTTTCTGTGGCCCACGTAGGTTTTGACCAGAATAACAGTGTTAAAGAACCATGATGCCATTACTGGAGAAAAGAAGGAACTTTAATAATAATCTCCTTTTATTAGAGAAGGAAACTTTATGGGAAAGAACAAATAAACTTGTTCTTTGTTTTGAAATTGCTTCTGTTTATTTTCAGCTCAGCCCTGTATTTTTCCCATGTTGTTAATGTTTTCAGGTACCTTTCTTATTTTTTATGGTTGTTTTGACCTTAACATTCATCAAAACTAAATGACTAAAATTGATTTGGTTTAGACATAGCAATTGTATGAGTCATGTCAGTAAACTTCTTCAACCATTTACTGAAGTCTGGAGTCTCATATGCATTTGCAATATATACATGCTTGAGTGGAAACTTTTTTAATGGTTGCCCTAACGAAGACATTCCTTTGTGTCCCTCTCCATTTGTGATTTATTCCTGCTACTGCCATGTACTTGTGACTCTCCTTTCCTCTGTTTTTTGTCTTTCACAGTGACTTGATGAAAGATTCCAAAAGGAAAGGTCAGTTTTGAGAGGAGGTGATAGGAGCAACAGCCAAGTTACCCTTTGTCTTCTTGAAGCAGGAGTCAAGTTGGAGAAAAATATGGATAAGATTCTGGCTAGCAGGTCAGACATGTGAACATATTGACATTTCCTTGAAAGATATGCAAGTCATACAGGCTTTATTGATTCCTTGTGGGAAGCCATATGGATCAGAGATATGGATGCCAAACTGGCATTGAGTTTTGCATTATTCAAGCATGTGAGTCTTATTTTTTCAAAGATTAAGAAAAACACATGCTTAGAAATCATCTTATATTGAGCTAAAATCACTAGTAACTTGTTTCAAGGTGAAATCAGCTGTAGTTCTTTACTTTTAGAGAAACAAGATAACCTGAATACATTTGAATGTTAGTATACATGGCTGAATCTTTTAAAGCTTGATAACTTCTACATTATTGTTGCTATGAATGACTGTTGCTCAGATAAACTGTCAAAAGATTTAAAAGCATAGAAATAATTTTTGAGTACTGCAGAGGCACAGATGGAATAGCTATAGTTGATCTGGAAAGTATATAGCTGAATTTCATGAATCTTGTTCATTCACCCATACTTTTCTAGGAAAAAGACACACTGTCACTGAGTGCTCTGTTTTTTTCAAGTTCAGCTTTCATAACTTCATGTACAAAGAACTGTAAATAGACTACAAATCAGCTTTAACAATATTTTATGATAGCCTTTGCTTTGCTGGTCAGTAAATTATAGGAAACGCTCTTCTCCTAATCTTGCCAATACATTTCCCCAAACTTTCTCTCGGCAACTGCATTACTTCTGCTGCCCAAATCACTGTAGTTTCTTGGACTGCATTTCCAAGTGGCTGACTGATGTCTGATGAAAAATCTCTTGAAATGTGAAGTAACTGAGGTGATGAATGAGTGTCAACAATGTGACTAATCCTTGGTAGCAGGAAGTCCACATGAAGTGCTTGAACTAAAAGACATATGCACAAAAAGTTGATTTTGTGCACCATTATGTCAGCATTTTCTAAAGAAACCATTATAATAAAAGCACACAGAAGGTATGGTTTTCTTCTTCGTGTTGAATGGTAATGATAGCTATTGTTACTTTTAAGTGAAGGTGTACCTATAAACTTGTACTCACTGGTATTTCCATGGAACATGGGTTTTGAGTGGCTTGAAGAACATCTGAGATGCAATTTACAAGTATGCTGATATCACGAAAAATGAGAAGCCTTATGAATGTTACATGTGGATCTACTAAGTAACCTTGAACTCTTGTAGCCCTCTTTGCGCAACTGGAATGCAACAATATACATTATCTGAGGCAAATTATTTTCTTGTCTGCCAGAAAGACAGCATAGTTGAGCTTCTGAATATAAATAATAAATATTAATAGCAAGACCTCAGGGGGATTCTCCTGATTTGTTTAGGCTACCATCTCAGGAACTGACGTTTGAAAGAGATGCCAATACAATCTGATGCAAAGTGAAACAGCTGAGTTTTGCACACCACTTCTCATGTAACTGTTGGGGTCCAACGTAGCAACAATAGCTGTAGTGAAGTACTTTTTAAAGTATCCCTGGGCAAGTCAAGCTACTTTTCAGCCTGTGGTGAATGTAGAAAACCTTCTTTGGACAGGTTCAGTAGTATTCCTTGGCACACTGACATTTTTATAAATGATGTCTTTTGCATTTAATATTTATGTGGAAGCTGTTTGTATGTTAGTGTTTGAGATGGGCCAGCTTTGAAAGGTTTGGAATTCCAGCTTCAGCTAAGCATTTAAACGTTCAGAGGCTTGTTCAAAACTTATCCAACCTCTCAAATATGAAAACCCAAAGTTGAAACAGCCTGATGGGGATAACATATTGCCCTCAAATGGAGCCAGCCTTGTAACCCATTTTTTATTTTTTTTTTCTTGCTTCCTGCTCTTCCTCTCTGTGGTGCTCCTGAGGTAAGGATCATCCTTTACAACAAGCCCTTTTCAGCTGTGCATTTTCTAAGGACTGATTACTTCTACAAATGCCACAGGCACTAAACCAGGTCCACCGTACTCAAGTTTCCATCCTTCTCCCCAGGCCCATTTTATGCCTGCTACATTATGTGATTTTTGTGCAGTTTTATTATTTTTTACATAAAGGTATGATTGAAGGAATACTTCTGACTCCTGGAGCAGAAAGCCAATAAGGCTGGTGACTCCTGCATCCAGCAGAACTTTTTTTTTTTTTTTTTTTTTTTTGTAACTCTGTAGAGGCTGTAGAGGAAATTGTGTCTCCCATCCAATTAAGTTTGCCCTTACCATAGGCAACTAACTCTACCATTCTTCTGGGAACAAACTGGTAAAGCACTCTCTACTTTCCAGTGTTGTTTTGTTGTGGAAACACAAAAGAGAAACATTGAATTTAAAAGAAAAAATCATTTTCTCAGGCTTTTTCTGTTATTTTCTTCTTATAGTTAAGGTGGAAATAAAGCCAGGAGAATTTCCTTGGTGAAATTTTGGTGTACTAACCCAGAGCTACTTATATTACAGGAAAAATCAATGTAACTCTTTAGAGGCTCAGTTGAAAACTAAATTATTGGCAATCATTTCTCCAAATAAAGGGCTGACACAAAGTGCCGCAGAATACCAAGGCATTTAAAACGTGATTCAGCAGTTTACCAGCCCAGGTTGTGTCTTGGCTGTTCCAAGGCTGTGGTGGTGCCATGTGAGACAGGCCTGCTCCTGATGCTTCTCTGTCCGATGGGGATAACCCTCCTGTTACCTCCTTCTTGCTTGGCAAACCTATGCTAGCTAGCTCTGCCATGTTTTTCCTTAATTATTTTCTTGTTACTGTGGTGGCCTCACTACCACTGCGGCTTGGTGGGTGTGAGCACTTCTAGCTGAGCACTTGGCCGCAAGCTGAGTGCAGTCAGGGCGTCAATTTCCTTCCCTCTCCCCAGACTCCCTTCACAGTTTTGGCTCTTCAGCCAGTGATCGGAGGGGCCTGGGAATATTTACCTTAGCTCTTACACTCCCCTGTTTATGGAAAGTTGGCCTTGTTGTCACCCCGAAACTCATGCAGATGCAGACTGCTGAAGGCTGAGCCACTTTGCAAGCCATGCAGGGTCAGCAAAGCAAACAGAGACAAACACTTTGTCCATGAAACTGCAGGCACCTTGAGAAAACAACACTGAAGTGGAAACAACCACTGTGTCTATTTTCTTTGCTGAAATGCTTTATTCTTTGAGAGCATATGAAAAATAAAGAGACAAAAATTTCATGAATAAGTTCACACAGAAGAGTAAACAATTAGGAAAATTGTTCCTCCACTTATATTTGTTTTTCTCTCTCTGTCTGAGTGGTGGCCTTAAGCCTATGTGAATTACCGTGACGGGGAAGGCCTGCCAAGCTCTTTCTGAATAGTCCTAAAATGCCTCTGGAATCTGTCCTGTGTTAGGAAAGCACAGACAGTACCTTTCCTCCAACTCTCACAAACTAGTTCGGTAAATAAAATATGTGACCACAAAAAGGAAAAAAAAAAAAAAAAAAAAAAAGACAAGACAAGAAAAAAATAAGAGAAAAATGGATAAAAGCATATATAGCCATCAGGCAGACTAATTTAAGGAATGGACACACCAATTAATCCATGGTCATCCACAAATGATACCATATTTTAAAAAAGCTACTTCACTAAAATATTTGTGTCAGAAATGTGGACACCCATAATAACTGTGGTATGCTGCCAAAGGAATGCAAATTCTAAAAAATATAGCAAGTAATATGGAATTTGTGGCCATTTATCTTATAAACCTGTTTCCTGTTTTAGACTCAGTGGGTCAGAAATTCACTGCTGTAAATTGGACAGATCTGACTTCTAATTTATAACAACTGAAAACAGTCTAGAAAGCATCTAAAACAGATACTGAAAACCTTACTTCTTTATGTAATGTTTTTCGCCTTTCTGTACAGAACTGCCAAAACTGTGTCTGAAAAAGAAGTACGGGAATCACCTATCCTAAAGGGCAAGGGCTTGACCTAAGCTAATTTTTCTCCCTCTTACACATGTATGCTCTGTAAAGGACTTTTGAAAGGCTTTTTTTTGAGGCAGAGATGAGAAATTATTTTGAAGGTAATAGGACTATGTTTCCAGATACAATACTTCCAGCTTTAGCTTTTTAACTTTTTACTTTTTAGCTTTAGGTAGGGGAGTTTTCCATTTCCCTCTTGGCTTATATTAAATTAAAATGCTTTTTCATCATAGACACACTCCTTTGATGAGAAGACCTTGATGGTATTTCAAAAGATGAACAAAATCTATCTCTGCAGAGTCTAGAGACTAGAGAGAGAGACTAGAGACTAGAGACTAGAGACTTTGGATATTATTAACTGATTCTACATGGAGAGCACGTGGTGGTGACTGCCATCAGTTTGAGATGGAGAGACAAAGAGCTTCTGACATTCCTTGAAGTGTTGTGTGCAAGAGCAATAGTAAATGTAGAAAGTTTTTCTTTGCTTACCAAGGTCTTCTGTGCCACCAGCCATGTCGGGGTGGTTCTATATATGTTGGGAGGGATAATGAAAGGGGTCTTGGGGATGCCTTTTGGGTGTAGATCACACCTTACAGGGAAGGGAGGTGGCAAGGACTCTCAACCCCCAGATTTTTCTCATTGGTTATAGAAGGATCTTTGGTATGATATGCAGCGCCACTCTCCAAGGCCTTGTTTTCACTGTGAAATCTGTCTAATGGAACAATTAGCTACAAGTGAAAAAAGATCATTTGTCCTGCCTGTTGCTGATAGGCAAGATGCGTGGTAGATCACTTGATAATTTGGCCTATGTCCCATGCACAGGCAATGTAAAGGTGGTGGGAGAAGAGCACCTTCTGGCAGCAGCAAATTGCATGCATACCCACAAGACAGAGGCATGGCTGCTGGGTCCTGAGTCCAGTCTATTGCAGCGGCTACCCCAGGTCTCAGTAGATGTAACCCAAACTTTGCAGCCTGCTCTTCTCAAACCAAGCCCAGCTCTCTCCTCTGGCACTTGCAAGTGGACCCTCAGCTGTCCTGTTCTGCAGATGTGACAGGACAGGCTTCCCCGACTTGATACAAAGTTTGCAGGCTCCAATTAGTCTGCTTCTGTCCTGTTTGTAACTTAAAGTGGAAGGGGTGGATTTCTTTTTCTTTCTTTTTTTTTTTTTTTTTACAAGCCAACGATGTCATCTTTCTTTGGGGAAAATATTACTAACCTGCATGCAGTCTGATGCAGCCTGGTACAGTTCAGTGGCAAATTATTTGCCCCTGGGCAGCATTTCTGCAATCTCTGAAGGGTGGGCAGCATTTTTGTGATTCCTGAAGGATTGGCACCATCCCTGACAGCTGCGATTTGCCAGAGAGGAGGGATGAAATCTACACATGCCATGGAAAGCTGTAGCCCATCTTCCCTACCTGTCTTTAGATGTGCCAGCTGTACACCCCCAGATATGCCTTCATGAGGGAGTCAGAGGCTGGGGATGCCAGACCTTTCTCACTGCTACAGTGGGCCCATTAGCTGCTGTAATCCAATGTGCTGTGACAGCCCTTTGCCGGGCTAGCAAAGAAAATAAATACTTTTAAGAAACTGCTGCCGATCCAGGAGATGAAACTGAGAAGCTGATAATAGTGAGTGGTTATGAAAGGCATATGATGGTAATGCAGAACCTTGGCAGACTCCTCACAAAAGAAAACAGGACATTCCTGGCACACCAGGTAACACGTCGCTTCAGAGTTACTACCACTAAAAGTTGATTAACTTCTAAAACACAAACAATCCCCTCCCATGCCCCATCATGACAACTGGATAGCAAAAAAATTCAGGTATTCAGGTGTCCTATACATTTCTTTGGGGTTTCCTATAAGTATTGAGTGATGTGTTTGATGGGATATGACCTTTAGCTTTGGGATTTGCATTCTTTTGTTATACCTGAATTATTCCATATAGATAGTCTGGAATGAGTTATAAATTCTGTGTTCATAGAACCTAAATGTATAATTTGAGAGAAATGTCACTTAATGTTGGAAGGCTTATAAAATGGACTCTTGCTTGAAAATGGAGTTTGTGAGGAAATATAAACTGATTGGATTTAACAGCCTTGCATGATTTCAAAATCTAGATTTGAGCCCGCATACAAAAACATTTGTCTTGGATTCATTTTGAGTTGATTTTTATTTCTTATGAATGGCATGATTTAAGAAGTTCTTTCTCAATCAGTAGACTTGAACTTAACCACAGCGATCACATCTCAGGAATTTCAGAGTTTGCCTAAAAAGTATTTTCAACAGTAGTTTTTTAAATTATTGATGTTTTGTGATTGCCTTTTCTAAGTTCAGCTAAAATTATTAAATATAGAACAGACTGGGAATTATCATGGATACAGCAGATCAAAACCCAAGGTTTTCAATGAAAAGGCAATTTTGATGTTCTGTGGTTTGATTTTCCAATAATAAACATGATAAATAAGTAAAGTTAGCTAGATTGAAAATTAATTATTGTTTTTATGCTCACTAATATTTTCATTTGACTTCAGTACCAAAAAAAAAGAAAAAAAAATCCAGTCATTTACACATCCCTACTTCTGATGATGGGAGATTTCTTTCACAAAAGTATTTACTTTTTATGGTATTTTATTTATTTATGTTACTCAAAAAAAGTTTAAATTCCTTGCCTGAAAGGGAAAATATTTGGATTGGAACTGAAGTCCTCTGCTACTCTGTAGGCATGAGAGTTACCTCAGTGGGTAGGCTCTCTAGCCAGATGGCACTGAATATGCTCTGTACCCAGAGTTTTTCCAAGCAGCCCCACTGCAAAAGGGGCAACTATTGTATAAGAACTTGTCAGGGGAATGTCCCTATATATTACGGAAGTGTATTTTCACAGTGCATTGGGCTTTGTTTGAATATGGAAACTGGATCTGAAAAATTCAGGATTTTTCCTACAATAACTGTTTTGGAAAGATAACATTTTTTTCTAACAAGCTATAATGGAAAACTTCCAACATTTTGTTTGAATTATTTGCAGTTAAGTAGGAAAAGACAATATGACATTCTTAATAAAACCAGAAAATATGTTGCTAGTAAAGATAGATATCTTACAAGTAAAATGGTAATAATCTGCAGGCATAAAAATCTGTCTCAGATAATCAAGTGTGTTCTTAAGAGATACATTTTGTTTCCTTCATTTTTCCACTATGGAAACCAACTGCTTTTTAATGTAAATGAGGATGGAATTTATATTGTAAGTCTCCACCTATTCAAGTGTGTTTGACTGCTATGTCTCTTAAAATAACTTGAAAAAACATATAGTTATTTTTGAGAGGAGGCTAAAGCTACATGGTACTTGCAGAGTGCTTCCAACTAGTTTAATACAAATTACTTTTTACTTCTTTTTATTCATCTATTATAGCATTTATATATACAAACTACTTTTTACTTCTTGTTATTCATCTATAATAGCATTTATATATTATGATATCATTACATGTGGTTTCTCCATAACATCAAAAAAAAAAAAAAAGGCTCGCTGCCTCTGAAGAGGTTTTGCATGTTGGACCTTGCAGACTTTCAGGGTTTGTCTGCCCTTCCTTAGTGGATGAATGAGATGGTGGCCCTCGCCATGTGTTCTGGAGGCTATGTTCAGCCTTCAGGCTCATGGTGAGCTTCCTGGTCCTGCCTGTGCCAATGATGGACTGTCCTGGCCCTCCTTGGTGCAAAGATGGCAGGTGGGACCTCACCATACCTCAGGCACAGCATCACTCTGACGTACATGTTTTGACATGTGCTTCAGGCAGGCTGGGGCCTTTGGGGAGCCCACCGCCTCGGCCTGACCACACAGCTGGCCAGGCATGGTACCTGGAAGAGCTGCCACTTGCCTCCCCAACTAATCTTGATTTTTTTCTTTGTGCTCTTTTTGCAGTCTCTTGGGAAAACAAGCAAAGGGAAGACAGATGATAAAACACCCCTCTAAAAACTCTCAATATTTAATGCTATTTTTATTGCATGCATGCTACTGGAGACTTTGACACGTCATATTCTTGCCTTTTTTTGCCCAGCAACAATGTACAAATGAAACACACAAAAAAATGCACAATAATATTATTGTTGACCTAATTTTATCAAGGATTGTGTACCTGTGGCATAATCCTTTGTGCTTCCTCTCGGAAACAAGTAGGAAATCAATATTTCTGAGTGTTTTAGTTAGAAATGGAGCATCAGGTATCACATGTGACAAGAAAAATGCCCATGTCAGGACTCAGAATACCCCTGTCTTTTATCTAAATCTTGCCATTGAACATGGTAAGTCTTGAGAGCCATTACTCTAGTTGCTGTTTTGGGAGACAGTCATGGTTGGTAGGTTTTGTTTTGTTTTGTTTTCTTGTTGTTGTTGCTTTCTGGAGGGGTAAACCACTACTTCTAAAAACTGAGCATCTAAGTAAATCCAAGTGCAGCAGCTTACAGAGCAACTGTGGAGAGGCTGATATTGGAGCTGTGGTTCTAAGTTTCACTCCTTTGAATGAACAATATTTGGTTGCTTCCTGAAGTCCAGCCTGGGCCTGGCTCAGTTTTCAATTTCTGATTCACCAATTTAACTCACATAGTATTTTGACTCCTCAGCAAATGCCTGTTGATGTTAATGAAAATCCTCCTATTGGCTTCGAGGGAATTTCTGTCAGCCTCCTGAGGGACTTGGACTAAAATGATTCCTGATGCCCTCAGGAGAAATCATGTTGGAGGGAAAGATTTTCCCACCTTACCTGCCAAGCCTCAGCTACCTGTTTTTCTTTCTGTGGTAGTGGAAAAAGCTAAAGAGCCTTTGGAGATGTTTTATTGTCACTGTTAGAAGCTTTTTTGCCATTTGGAGACATCAGCTTCTTTATGTCCCATGCTGAACCAACAGAGAACTTCTATACATGTATATAGTACGAATTGAGTTTGATGCTACACAGATTACAATCTGCAGGTTCTGGGAAAATTAAGACAGGCCTTATAATACAGTTTTCACTGAAAATTTATCAAAAACTTAAGTTGTAGATAACTTCACAGTAAGTAATCTTCCCTCAACAATTCATAATCAAGATAATAACATAGTATTTAAATAATAGGGCTGAGCTCTGACATAAGTTTCCCCTCCTAAAATGTTAATCACCAATGTTTAACAGGAAAAAAGTGCATATTTTTATTTGTGCTTTATCAGCAAGTTAGAACTGGATTTCTTAACTTTATTTGTTATTAGTGTTTTCTAGATGATAAGAAGCTGCCTCCTTATTCTCTGCAGAAAAATTTGAAACAATTTCAAAAAATCTGGAATGTATGTGCCCAAAGCCTCATTTTTGACTGATGGTGAAATAACCCAAACTGGCAAGTTTCACTTCAATTCTTTGGTAAAGCAAGAAAAGTACAAATACTAGGCTAATTTGCAGATTTGAGCATTTAAACAGCCTTAATGCTGTACGAGTCTTATTTTACCCAAATTTCAACTGACACGCTTTTGATTTCTACCTGTAGGCTACCAACAGTTTCTGAGGGTAAAAACTAGCAAGTCAGTTCTGCTCTAGTCACTTCCACAAAGCCAGAGGCATTTGTACCTGTGAAAGGGAAAGACTGAATTTGAGTTAAAATTCCAGGAATGGTTGCAACTACACTGAAAATGTATTTATAAGTTACTTTATGAGCTTCAACCTGATAATTATACAGGCTTGTTACTCTCTTATAAAAAGCTCAAAGAGCAGAGCTCCATTGCTGTCACTCCCACATCTCTTCTCTGTAAAACAGTAATCCTCTTACAACACTGATTTTAGAAGACTGGCCTTGCTGTACCTCTGCTTGTTATCTGCGCTTCAACCACATGGGGTCTGCCCCAGGAGTATATTTATCTGAATAAACAATGGGCAGTTGCTTCTTCTAGCCACCCTCTTGGTCTAGGAAGTAGGTTACTATCTGTGTCCATCTTGCCCCAACAGCCGTTTTGTTTGGGGATCACTGAGAGCCTTGGTGGCATCTCATAAAGGTTCACCTGCACTGCCTCTGAGCCCTGACCCCTGGATGGCAGGGACTGTGGGGCTCAGCATGGCACAGCTGGTGCCCACTCCTGAGAGTCCCTCAGAGCAGGTGCCCACAGCTGCTGACCCTATGGCCAGACTGCCCCTTGCTGGAGAGGATCTCCAGGTGGTGGGGCAAAAGGGATGTGGGGGACAGTGGGGCCACATTGTCTCCTTTGTCTCATTGCACAGACTCAGATCTCCAACCACTGCTCAGTTGCCCTCCAGATTCAGGCCTCTTCCCCTTGTGTGTGAGTCCCTGTGGGGAGATGCTTTGGTGACACCAGCTACCACGAACTAGAGTGACTTGAGCTACAACCCAGCCACACACCTCTTCTGCCTGATGAGCAGGTGTTGGTTCTGCTGGCCTGAATGACAGTAAGCTTTTGTTCTATTTTAACTGCAAGAAAAAATGTGGAAAACATCCCTCAAATTACCCATCCCTCGCATATTAACATGCCTGTGTCCTTGCAAAAAAAAAAAACAAGCCAAACCAATACTTCTGAAACTGCTCATTAGAGCTCTCTGTGCTGCATTGCATGGCAGCTGCAGTATTTGTGGTGAAGCGATTGACTGGCTTTTGGAGCTTGGTGATGGGATGCAAATACTTTCACCTATGGGTCATTTGTTTAAGTAATCTTGATCAAGAGTAACCCGAAGTTAGTGATTTACTGACAGTTGCCACTTAAAATGAATAGGTGACCACAGCTCTGTTCCTGATAGTTCAGCTGCCTCCTCTGAAAAGCACAACTGCTCAGATGAATGGTACCATTTCCCCTCTCAGCAGAGCTTAAAGGAACTGATAGCCCATTGTTATTTATTTATGTATGTATTATTTCCATTGTCATGGAACAGGATTCTTCAGAAATGTATATGAACCTAAAAAAGGGCTGTAGAAAACAGAGTGGATCTAATCAAAAGAACATAACAAACTACGTCCCAAATTTCAGTTGCTTGGTTTTAGGGTTCATCAAGGTTTTCACTAAACAGTCTGAGGCAAGTACAGCTGCTAAAAGGGAGAACCTTTGACACTGGTGGATGGACTGCTTATCTACCCTTCTGGGTCAGGCCTTCATGAATTTTTGGGGAAGAGAGGCAAGGATGAGTCCTAAATCAGGAAGTGTTTTTTTTTTTTTTTTTCTTTTTTGTGGGACTGGTACTGATGTACTTTTCATGTTTCCAAGTACCACACCACAAAAAAAGGAGAGGATACAGAATCAGGGGTGAGGTTGACCTCAGCACAGAGACTCTGCCAGGCCCTCAGACTTACGTGGACCAACTGCTGGGCACCAGTTTAGAAGGCTTGTAGAATTGGGTACTGGGTGTCTGATATAGCTTGTCTTTAAGGTTAGTACGTATTTTACGCATGCCCCATACCCTTTGGAGTACCTAAGTATTTTGAAAATCTAACCATTATTCATTGCCTCACTGATTTGACAGTGCAAAAGAATTGTATATGCTTGACGGTTATCAAAAGTTACTAGTGTTGAAAGGTCTATGGCTAGGCTGACTTCACTTAAACACCAAGTCCTCCAACCACAGATATGATCTCTCATGATCACAGCTGGCAAAGCAATGCTGGGCTTTATCCTTCTGTGGACAAACAGACAGGGAAAAATTATTCAAAAGTATTAGAATGGGAAAAACAATCAAAGGAACATGAACATTAATGATTTGATCCTAAGTGGCTAAAATATCATTCTCTTTTAACCAGTTTCATCTGGAATATTATGTGCAGTTGTAGGACTCGCTTCACCTGAAATATATTAAAATTCAAACCAGAGCTCAGAAAACAGTTTTAAAATTAATCAGGGAGAGGAGAGGTAATACATCTATGGACAGATAACTGTCTGGCAATCATAAAAATGGCAGACTTCATGCATGAAGAAAAAAGATTTAATCTGTGACAGCAAAATTACAAAAGAAGTTTTTAGTCTTAACAGCAGAGGACTTTCAGCAACAGAAGTATTGTATTCAAACTACAAAGTATGAAGCCTGTTCAACATAGTATTTGACTGTCTTTATACAACCTGAACAGAATTTTGCAGGCCCCTAATAAACTCACAGGAGTGTAGGTACAAATGTGGGACTTGGTAGATCTTGCACCGAAAACCACACATTGGTATGTTTCAACAGCTGATGAATAAAAAATGTTTAAGAATCTGAAATCCAGGTGTTAGGGGTGAGCATACAGAGATGAGTGATGGCCTAAGCTGTGTTTAGTCATTTAGGGATCTGAGTCCATATTCACCAGAGATGGTCCTAAGGCTGAGATCACTGATCTAATTTTACTTGTCTAGGCATCAGTCTGGAAGGAAGTATGGTCCCTAACGTAAAGTCCACTGCTTTATTTAGTAAGCCATGTAATCCTCTTGTGTAACATGAGCAATAATATCTTGTTACATACACTGTAACTAACAAATTACCAAGATTGATCTTGTAAATCCGTAGAGAGAATGACAATTTACTACCCCCCAGTAAAGCATGTATATAATCCAAGCTACAGATCCTAGGACAGAAGTAGAAAAAAGCATCATTAGGCAATTACTTCAAACGTCAGTTTCCTTTCTGCAGAGGTTGTTCTTTCTTAACATAGTTTTTCTGTAGCAATTTAGCCAAAGCCCACTAATAAATGTAGACAGCTTCTTAGGAAAACTGAAGTGTTAAGTTGCTATACAGCTGCTAGGGAAAGAAAAAAAAAAAAAGAAAAAAAAAAAAAAGCTTGTGATTTCCAGTACATGATTTAATCATTTTTTTCATTCTTAACATCCACATATTTTACATGGACAATAATTCCTTACAGCCTAGAAAGAAGAGTGTTGAACAAAGCCAGATATATTCTCTGTTCTATATTTAAAAGGGATGTGTTTCTGACTCATATGGTGGAAAGATGATTCAGATTTTATATTTTTCCTTTTCATAGGGTAGAAACTGATGTTAGTACAACAGTTTTTGTGAAGATATGATCTAATAGCATGTTTGAATTCTCAGCTGGGCCCAAAATCAGCATCAAAACAGAAGACACAATGGGTAAGAGAAAAAACATTAGTAACCAAAATAAGTCTCTTAGATGGAGATGTTTGTAATTGTATGTGCAGCTTCGCAGTCCTTGCATTGCCGTGACCCATTCCTTGACTGTGTCACCAAGCAGTGGTGCTTACAGCAGGGAAATGTGGCTTATCAAGTAAGAATCAACCCAATGTGCCATGCAACTTCCTCAGACTCTTCAGTTAATGTATTTGGATACTGAATTATACTCATGGGTTGTTAGAAGCCCGGGATGTCCTTTCTGGATTGTTCCGTCTGTGTCAGATGAACCTGTGCTGAGAGGTTGTTGTGTAAACTCCTGTCCTTTTCCAGCAGCTTCATGGGTTGTCAGCCAGGGCAGATGATAGGAACAACAATTTCTTCAGGACCATCTTTTACTGTTGTTTCCCTCTCAGGAAGCATCACAAATGCTTTACCAGGACAGAAATATGCATCCACTGCACTTGTCGAATATTAGAATGAACACAGCATTAAAAGTTTCCTTTGTGTTGGTATACTAAAATTTCATCTTGGAGTGACACAGTTTGTTCTGGTAAAAAGTCAGGAAGCCTTCCTTGCTATGGCCATGATGATAAGATATCACACCACTTTATGCTCCTTACTAATATGCTTGTATCAGCAGAGGTATCCAGTGTGTATTTGCCCTAGTTCTCTCTTTTTTTTTCTTTTTTTTTTTTGCTTTGAAAAGATGTAATGTCGCTGATAGGGCAGAAAGGGGCTTTGGGAGAAAAACCATACATGTTCAGGCTAGTCTTTTCTTAGAGGAAACAGTGGCTTTGACCTTGACCATTTCCCCACAACACTTTTGCAGGCACACAGGTAAAGATAAAATCAGAGGCTATTCAAACTAATATTAAAATTACCATTTATTTATCTATTAATTTGCTTTTGATAAGAAACTATAGCAACTCTAGAGCAGCAATTTTGTTCATGGTTAAATTCTAACTTTTCCCCTTAACTCTGACAAAGGGACAGCTCCTCTGCACAGTTCAGTTGTAGCCCTTGAATGGGCCTGCATGGGAGAATAATATATTCTAGAAGAATATATACTGGAGTTTTGTTGCTGACTCTGCCATGGAGCTCAGCCTGGTTAATTTACCTCTCTGTGCCGTTTTTCTTTCCCCTTTTCTTTTCTTTTAAACCTTACATTTTTATAGTCTGGAACTCTATTTTACTATGCATTAATACAACCTCTGGTGCAATAATTTTTCACATCTAATGTTACTATGCAGGTAATGATAAATCCTTCTGCTATTACAGCCAAATTCCCAGTGACATGAAGAGGCCACCGTTAACCCCCTAAATTTTTAGCCACTGGAAACACTTCTCACCTACCTGCATCTCAGCATGGAGGCAGTAAATGGTTTCTGTTTGTTGCTTTTTTGTTTTTGTTTTTTGTGAGACACAAAATTTCTTAAACCAGCACTTGCTCTTCTGGAATTACTGAAATGGGTAAAAGTTTATAAACCTCAAGCAGAATATGTTTAGCATGAGAAAAAAAAATAGAGAGAAATTGCTCTTAAGAGAATCATGCAAAAGTTCAATCACAGCGTGCTGACTTGACAAGTTAGATCCATGTGTGAATTTGCCGTCTAACACCATCCTAACAACATTGTCACTCCTGTCACTGATAATATAACCAAGCAAAAGATCTGGAGAGGTAAAGCACACATTTCCTAGGTCTTTAGGCTTTGATTGTTTGTTGGCGGCTGTGCAATCCTGTTAAACTCTGAGATGTAAAATACAGTTGTTTTCAAAATTCATTGCCAGTGGCGGTGACAGATGCTTTTTGGAATGACAACCAGTGAGCTGTGAAACTCATGTAGTCAAGTACTTGTCCACTTGTCCCTACTTCGTATGTTATGGGAATATGTTTACACTCACTCTGTCTCGATTTTTTTTTTCCAGCTGGATGAAGTGTTTTACAGACACAGTGTTGCGCACACTGCAGAAGGTGGTATGCTGAAGGCTGTACCCACACAGTGAGCAGTTCTTGCTTCTTTTGACTGAGGCACTCTTCTCCAAGGTTATCTATTTGTGGGACACAGCAGATTTCTGTACTAAGGGTGTTTTTTTGTCAGACTATTGAGGTAAGCGTTACAGACCTAGCATGTATAGGCATGCTCTTCGACCACACTACCTGAAGCTGTCTGAAGTTACTCCACTGCTGTTCAGTGCACCTTCCGCATGCCCTGCTGGCGGGACATCTGCTTCTTCTGGCTGAGGGCTGTGTGCTAAATGGCCTCCTGCGGCAAGGCTCACTTTTTCACACAGACTGAGCAGCTAGTCCTAACTACACCTAGGTTTTGTGTGAAGGTACAGGCAGTTGTGGGTGGTGTCTGTAGTGGATCAGTATCTCCATAGTCTGTCTTCCTAATGATGTCAGCTTTTCCCCTACATGCTGGCAGAGAAGATGTTTTTTCTACCATGGTAATTCTTCCTATCTTTCTATCCTCCTTCAACTACTACTACAATTACTGTATTTGTCTTATTCCTTATTGCATTAAGAGGACAGATTATTTTTTCTCTGACTGAAGAATTAGATCCTAAGGTGTCCTGTTACGGTAGACACATGCACATCACATGTTTCCTTGTGCTTAGTACTGTTTTATTATACTCTGGGTTGTTGAAGGAACTGAGAAAATCTCTGCAACTTTTCTTCTCTGGGTTCTCTTATTCTGTACTGCTTCTCACCTTCCATTTAAAGAAAGATTAAAGAAGGGTATAAGGTAGAGGCAAATGGAGTTGTAGAACAGAGTATGTCAGTATGTGAAAAGATGTGGTCTACTTCAGCATGCTTTGACTTGCTGTAATGACTCTCAATTAGGGGCTTAGCTTTCTGTTGTGTGTCTTGAATAAGGATTGAACTCAGAAACTATAGTACCACAGGGAGTATCCAAATTTAGGATAACAGTGGCTGGTCCTCTTGTAAATCTGGGATAACTCCTGTTCCAAATCCCGTTTGAGCTGACAGAGATAAAAGACAGTCATGGGAGCTCAGTGCAGCCTCTGACTTTACTATAGACTTCCAGATCTGGGAAAATCATAGGATCTCATCTTACCTTCTTTCTTTCTTCATCCACAAAATGGGAATGAGATTTCACTACCTCAGAGGTGCACCACAGGTTTGTGTTAAAGTTAGTGAGAAGTTCGGATACTAGTAACTGAAAATTTGCATCTAAAATTGGGAGACTTTTGTGCCTGATAATATTAAGAAATAAATGTTTGTAGAGTTACAAAAAACAAACAAACAAACAAAAAAAAACCCATTTGTACTTTTCAGTTATGTTTTCAGTTATAGACTAGCAAAATATTTGTCTAGACAGACAAATGTGGAATAATTAAGAAAAATCAAAATGGAAAGGTACTATGAAGTTGGAGAATGCTGTGTATTGCCCCATTTCAATGAAATGATTTTGTGCTGATGATACAGTTATTCTCCTGCTGTCTCTCAAGACACACTTCCAGTAGAGTGTTTTGTTAGATTGAAAACCTCAGATAGTCCACAGAGATGAAACCTCTGTAGGCAATGGCTCTCCTCAGAAGAGGCATTTGTTTTGATACTGTGTTTGTCTATTTGCATTTCACAACTCTCTTTTTCGGCATCCTGTGCTACTCCCTCCTTTTCAGCAGCCTTTCAAGTTAATATTTAAACACCTCTAGGGAACTTTTTATATTGAAGTACAAGGAAACCCATGGCAATTGTCATGGCAGGATGTATTTGGGAGCTATCAAATGGAGGAGCTGAGCCCATCGGCGTCTCCCTGGAGTGGGACCTGAGGAGAGGAGAGGAGGAGGAAGAGGACAGTTTGGGCGGGCAGTTTTATGAAGTGAGAGGCGATGCTCCAGAATGGCTCCTACATGCACATATTTCCAAACCTCCAGGGAAGATCCTTGCAGTAGCCTGGCCTTCCCTCAAGCCTCATTCCATTCATTATTTTAACAGATTTTTTTCCCTTGCTGGCTCTTTTGCAACTAGATTTCAATTCAGGTCTTTTTATTTTTTTTCCTTATTTCTGTGGGTTTTGGTTGCTTTTCTTCCACCCTGATATATGCATCTATGATATCAGCACAGAAACACAAGACTAAGATTTCTTAGTTTTTTCTCTGTTTTGTATGCCAATTCTCTTAGTGAAGTAGAGAGAGAAAACCTATCTGAGTAACAAATGTAAAACCCAGGAACAAAGAATACCCTAATTTAGGCATGAAATGGGCCTCTTGGAATATGCTGTGACGTTATCTGTCTTGCACTTTGTGCCTGGTTGTATATGTGAATGGGTGTAGTGTCTGCTATTTTGCAGAGATTTCCTAATCATAAAACAGGCTCTGATGGAGAGGAGGTGATATGCTACTTCTGTTTGGCACTTCAGCTACTCCAGTGTCATTCCTCTGCCAGGCTGTGAACCCAAAAGTGTTGGAAGAAGGTGTCACCTGAGAAGGTGGCTGGTCCTGGCGGTGTTCTAGCTGTGCTGCTTTGTCTGGGGTGACGTGGTGCTGCAACACAGGATGTACGTGAGGAGATTCCTTTCTGAGAAATGCATCCCATGGGCTGACACTTCTGATGGAGAGGATGACAGCATGGAAAAGGATAAATAAAGGCTTTAGAAGTCAATAGAAAAATCTAGGAATTCCTCTGATAGTTCAGTTTATGGTAAAGGCAGAAGAAGTGGAAACAGGTGGTCTCAGGGAAATAATCTAAAATAAAGGCGTGTGCTTAATTGTTAATTCTGCTAATGAAAGGCAACACTACTAAACATGACCCACCTTGGCTACTCTAGGACAACATTTTGTGGAGTATTATGGCTGTATGGGATACCTAGATTCATTAATAACATCTGTTTCCATCCTTGCTTAAGGCAGGGGGTGATCAAACCCACGTGTGAGGCCCTGGCTGCCCAGGATGTGGGGAGGATCCCACTGTCCCCACCCGCCCCTGCACACACACACACACAATGGCTTGTGCACTGGAGGGTGGTGTGAGGAAGCATTGCATTCGATGGAGCCGCTGTCCTTGGAGCAAATGCAGTGTCACCAGGCTCCTCTCTCTGCGGTACAGTTCTCCCCATGGCAGCAGTGGTCTCCCTGACTGCCACCCAGCCCAGGGCACTGCCAAACACTCACATCCCCTCTTCTGGGCTCTCAGTTGGGTGGACTACATGAGCCTATGTCTGCAAGAAATTGTGGGTAGATATCTCAGACAGAAGAAAAAAAAAATCATTTTAAATTGACAAATCAGTCCAAACCACTAAGGTTATAACTCCTTTTTTTTTTTTTTTTTTTTTTTCTTCTTCTTCAAGCAGAACAGTAAAACAGACCTGTTATTGGCAGCTCATTAGTAGTGAGACAGAGGCAATATGTATCATGACATCAGAATGCTGCTTGACCCACATCTATCATTAAGTTAGAGATCCTTATTCTTGGACCTTTTCAAATGCCTATAAGACACGCAGAGTGTAGAACTCTGTGGCATAAATAAGATACAGATTTTCTACTTTTTGATGTGTTTAGCACATTTTTGTTACTTCCTTTAATACCACAGACCTTACATTCTTCAAGCATTAGGAGAACAAAAGGCTAACATGAGAAAAAGGAAAAAAAAAGTATTCAATAAAAAGTATCATTCTGTTCACCTACTTAACATTTAAAATTTAACCTCTTTCTTAAAGGAAGACAGAATGAATACTGCAGCTGAGTAACTTCAGATATAAAAAGTTCCTTCATTAAATCAGTTGTTCTTTAATTCATAATAGAACTTAAATAAAGAATGACTTATAGGCAGCTGTTTCTAATATTGAGTCCCCACCACACATGAAAGGAACATTATTCTTACAGCAGCCTCTCTACCCTTGGGTGTTATCAGCCGAACATGTTTTGAACCCACCTAATGCATTTGAGGTAGCTTGGGTTTATTTTTCTTTCAATAAAATAAATGGTTTTGTAATTAAATTTCTGCACTGACTGTGCTTAATGGCTACATTGACAAGTGCTAATGTATGGGAAGAGAATGAGTTTGAAATGAAACATGCTGTTTTCCAATCTGCAAGCAATTTTGCACTGGAGCAATCAAAATCTTGTGCCAGTGAAACATTTTCATTAATCTGCTAACTTAGCGCACACTGCCCACTCAGCAGCACAAGGACACTTTTTTTTTTTTTTTTAAAAAACAAAAATATCATGAAGTGAGCCGTTGTTTGAAACCATTTTGTGGTCTCTGGCAGCAGGGCCTGTGGAAATTCGCTGACTTTACACCATGAAATGTTGCAGCTGTCTCAAAAGAGACTGGCTGCTTCAATGTTTCAGTTCTTGGCAATAATTCAGCTTTCAAATCTGTCTCTTTTTTCCCCTTAGCTAAATTTATTTTTGAATAAATCTTCTCATAGAAAATTGAGAGCAGCTATTACATATTTGGACTTCATTTATGAAAACCACTTCAAGTCATCAAGAAGTGCATCAATCCAGCTCTAATGTTTACAATACTTTCATGACTGGGAAACTAAACAATACTGTATTTCCCCCATTATCTTAATTTAGGTAGCACTGCATTTAAACATGAATGTGATTTTTTTCTTTCTTTCTTTATTGCCAGACAAACAACAAAACTGCAGATTTGCTTTGTGTAACTTGCTGCAAGCTCTGTGCTGGATCTGGCCACTAGAGGGTTGACTTACCAACAGCTGTACTTCGCAGCCAGAACAGCAGCGCTCTTTTGTCAGAGAAAAGGCTTAGCAAAGAGCAAGATGAATCTGCAACACCTTAGGCAGGCCATATAGGATTCCTGCTTTAAAAAAAAAAAAAAAAAAAAAAAAAAAAAAAAAACACGTACCAAGGGATTATATTTGGGGCGGTATTGGAGTGGGGATGGTTATAGTAGAGCTATTTTTATTCCCTGAGGAAAATGTACTAGAAGTAGCCCAGAACAAATAAACCTCTGGACGGTCTTTAACACTGTGTGCCTCAAGTCAGTTAGTATCCAGGATCACAGTGATAAAGTGTTTGCTTCAGCATGTGCTCCTTCATCTAGGACAGATCACTGCTCAGCGTTTCAGTCCTTTTGTTGTGTGCACTGCTTGGAGTAAGAGAACTGAAATGAACTAAAATGTTCCTTTTATTGCAGAGAATAATGGAGGATGAAATATCGTCCTGGAGCAGACTTCTCCCATCCAGCAAGAAATTGTACCTCAGGGGATGGATCACTACAAGATGGGACATGGCCAACAAAATGTCATGCAGTGAGAAGTGTGTGATGAAATGATGAGGATTAAGCAATATTGGTGATGTTATAGCTTGTAATAATTATTCTCATGATGCTTTTCCATACATACTAAGTAAACAGAATTTTTTCATTTGAGAGTTAGAGTTAGTGTCAGAACCCATTAGCCAAGCCCTAAAGCCAGGTTAACATCCAATATGAGAACCTACTGCATCTTTACTTTTTAAAGAGTGGTAATATTTAAATGGATTAAGATTATTTGGGGCCTTTTTCATTCCTGTGTCTCCAACATGGCATCTGCACTGTATGATGGGGAAGTGGCAAGGAGAACAGCTCATTGTTTTGTATTTTATGGCAGTTGGGTACTTTGTACAAGGAACTATGCAAAATCACCGTTAGAAATCTCTTTCACTCTGAAGTTTTTAGCTGCAGTGGAGAAGACACCGAGGCACCAACTACCATGGAATGAGGTCCCCAGTGTCACCTACCAATGCCTCCTCTGATCTACAGAGTGGGAAGAGCAGTCAAGGCAGAGGTACTTTGAAATGGCCCTCCTGAGCGTCCTTCAGGCAGGCTCATTGCTTCTGGTCCACCAGCACTCACGCTGGACTCTTCAGCTTAAATGCAGGGCTACACAGAACAGACATTTAAGTATATCAAGAGATCACCTTTTACTGCTATGTCTCGTCTTCGTTACCTGATGAATTCTAAGGTAATTCAAAATTAATTTCTAGCTACTAAAGGATGGGTTGGTACACAGGTAAAAGAAAAATGAAATGATTTCCTCTCCTGCAGAGCAATTGTGTATGAAGAAAAAGCACCATTGGAAAGCAGGAAAAGCCACACAGGTGTTCTGTTATACATGGATTACATCCACAGTTTGTGAGTAGCTCTGAAAAGAGCTGCCAACTCTGTAGCAATGGTCAAAGTTGAATGGCTGTTATGAAGAATATTATAGCCTGTTTTGGAATATACAGAATATACAGTCTGTTTTGTGAAGGAATAAAAGAGGGAAGACTTTAGGTATTAATAATCTATACCTTTCACTTTGCACATCAGCATGTATATTCCTCACCCTGTTGTGAATAAGCAAATAGAGGCCTTGACATTTCTAAACATTTTTATTACAGAAAGTCTACTTGTAAATCTGCAGTTGAATTCCTGGTATTATTGAGGCAACTGATGTTTATTTCTTTGCATTACTTATATTAGCAATATTCTAAGGTGGAATAAATTGTAGGAGGGGACATTTAGAGGGCTGTAGAAGCAGTTTAGCAATCAGACTGCAGACTCCAGTGGGGATGTGAGACACTTACTCAACAGCAAGAGAAGGCAGGATGCCCTCAGTGATCACAATAAGTGTGCTGTGTCTGGTGCAAGCACAAAGGATATTATGGACTGAGTGGGACCCTGAAGAAACACCTCTCTGAGGTGTTAGCTGAGGACAAAGGGGATGTACATACTCCACCAGAGCTAGCAGAAGAAATCAGCATACAGGAATGTAGCAGGTACCCAGCAGCAAATTGTACAGGTAAAGATAAGTGAGATGTGAAGGACAAGGAGGTCAGCAGGGCCAAGTCATTGGTTTGGTGCACAGGAGGAGTAGTGAAGGCCAGAGAAGTACCTCTAAGTGGGCAGGGGAATATGAAGGGAATTAGGGGTTCTTCACAGAGAAAACCATTTCCAGGAAGAATGGCTTCTGTGCCCATGATGAAGGAAGACTCAGTCTCTCTTTTCTTTTAGCTCAAGAGTCACTTTAGTGGTAGAAATATAGCAACTTTCAAGTGTCAGGTTTACTCTCAACACCAAATTACACAGAGCATACAGGTTGGTTAAGTTATAAAATAAAACAACATCCCCAGATGCTTTTAGGAAGGAGTGTATTCTTGGCAACATAGATTGCACCTCAACAGCCACTTTGAGCTTCTTGGTATATACAATTTAGAATTTTCATACAACCAATTGTTTCAAAACCATCTACCTATGAGTTAGCAATTATGAGAAAAGCACAAGAGGTCTACAGCAATATTTCAAGGTGCTACACATTGAGAATTGCTGATGATACTGCCATTAAGAGACAATGAATTTTGAAATAAAATACATCTGCAGTGGGCCAGACAGAAGCAAAGGATTTATTTTTAATGACAAAGCTTTTGTTTTACTGGCCTTGATACTAATGTGATTGTTCTTTCAGACTTCATGCATCTAAGCACTGTATCAAAGCCGCAGTTTGAATCATCTACAGTTACAAAGAGGGTTGCGCAAAGGAAGTGCTAATTTCTAACAGTCCAGCTCCTTAACTGGTTGAAAACAAGACTTAAAAACAGTTGTCCGAGAAAACTAAAGTTACTATGTAATAACGCCTGCAGGGGTCCCATGACTGTTGCATAACTTAGAACAAGTCTGGCACTTCTTGAGGTAAGTCTCAGTAAAGAACACAAAACGATCACATCTGCTGATATGCATGCCTGAGAGTGCTGCAGTGTGATCTGGACTGGGTTTATGCCTCTCTTTAAGATCACAGGCCCCCCAAAAGAAAATTTTGTCCATCTAGTATAGCCCTTGGCAAAGTTTAGTTTTGTATCAGGCATATCCATGTACCACAGCAGACATCTTAAATAATCTTTATATTGGGTTGGTGTCTCTCCCATGGGTATTGTAAAGTACTACAATTATCAATGAATCTTGGACTGACTTTCCAGATTTATGACATCATCTTCTATCAGAAAATAGAAGTCCCTAACACGAAAAATGTGTTACCAGTGATTGCAAGAAGTCTAACACTCTGGAGATTTTTACACACGGACTGAAGGATCTGTGGTTATGAAGAGTCATGCTTCACATACTTTTTCTCCGTATGTAATAACGTTATATTTTCATAATTAGGCTCTCAAAAATCCGCGTATGTACAAACAGTGCGTCTTCCACCTTCTTATAGTAACTGTTTGAAGATAACTCTTTGAAGATAACTGTTCTTTTTACAGATACCTTATTTGGTAACTCTTGATCATTTCATGATTGAGGGAAATAGATCTGCATTTTGCAGAGAGAATACATTTTCTTTTAACTTTTCTCCGTTCACACAATCTGGTGAATCAACTGATGTTGATTCAACAACAAAGTCAATTAAAGTTTAAGTTGTAGGTTTTTGTCATATCCGTGAGAGCACTGTAAGAAACAATGTTGCACAAGCCACCCATGTTTTCTACATGTAAGTTGTCAGACTAAACATACTCTCTTTTAAAAAGTTTCCAGCTAGCTTTTCAAATGAATCTGCCTTCAGCTTCTAAGCATGTCATTATTTCATAATAATGCAATTTATGGACTAGCATCATAACAGTGTTGCCTAAGATGTTGATTTTGTTGATTAGACTTCATCTCTTGTTGCAGTACAAACACATACAATATAATTTAAGCTAACATTCTTCTTTATCATTGTCATAAATCATTAAATTTTTCATAGTTTATCTCATATTTTGTTACCTACATGAAGTCTTTCATTCACAAGAGGAGGTAGCTTTGCAGAAGCACCTCTGCAGAAGCTTATGGACAGACTCCTGCAAGTTCTAGGGTCAGACTGGGAAAAAGCAGAGATGCTTATTTGAAATCTAAAGAACGGGAGATTTAAATTGGCTTTCATGGACTAGAGGCAAGAATTGACTGCTGGATATTGAATGAAAGAGGGACGGGAGGAGACTGTATACAGCCTTTAAAATGAATACAGCTGGAGAAACCCAAAGAGGAATGCAAAGACAGAAACTATATACTTAGTGAAAGCCTTATAACAGCTTCATGAGGTAAGCCAGTCTTTGGCAAAGCTAAAGGAAAGGATTTTGCAATGTTCAAAATACAAAGCCTGGGGGCATGGACAAGGAGTTTAGCTGTGTGGGTGCACCATATAAGGATGTACCCCAGAGAATATCATCCCAGTGCATTTATTAAAATATACAAATAATTACTGCCATCTTACTAACACTTTCTCTGCTCATCTTGAGATCAGATTGTGTTGTTGTCAAGTTACTTACTTGGATAAATTTACTGCTATCTCATGTTATATGCCATAGTTGGCACATCATTCTGGTGTCCTCAGAGCACTGCTTCATGACTGGCTTGATGTGAGGGTGTGAGGTGGGGGGTGGGGGGATCAGTGGTACCACATGGGTAGAAGCCACTCAGACCCGAATATGCAATTGCTAGACTGTCAATGAGCATCTTGCTTCTAAACTGCTGTTACCCAAATATTGTAGCTCAATAGACCAAGCAGCTGTGCTTCCTTTCGGCAGGAGGACGCTGGCAGCTGAACCTATTTCATTCCCATCTCCCACTCAGACATATTCTTAATGCAAAATCACTCCATTCATTTTGGGGTATATCCCACAGAATTGTAATTTCAACCTCCTTAAAATTCAGTTTAGTTCTGGTGTATGGGAACTATGCAAATGCTATTTTGGGGACTAGAAAGTGAATTATTTTGCAGGCCTGTGTAAGGATTCCTCTTGAATATAGTTTTCCATGCAGTTAGATCTGCACTCAGCAGTAATCACTCAAGTAGGCTATGTTATAACTATTTTCTCCACATGTTAAATTTGAATGATGACATTGTTATCATATACTTATGTATATTCCTCTGGTTCCCAGAGGCCCTTGTCAGGACAAAGTTTACCAAATGCTGTACAAGAGCATACAAAGGCAATCCTTTCTTCCAGGTCACAGAAATGACAGAGAAGGGAAAAGTGAGGGACACCCAGCATAGGTACTACAATTTGCCATTGCATACAGATGTTATACAGATTTCATATTTTCCCTGACGAATGACAGATATATGAAGTTAGTGCCAACTATTCTAATCAGTCCCTTAAGACATCATTACAAACTCCTGTAAAGTGGCACAGTAAAATTTCACCTAATAGATTCATTATCTCTATTTGAATTGGGGAAATCTGTTCCTTTCTACTATGGGAAAGACTTGGGTTGTAAAGAGAGATAATATCTTTTAGATAACACTGAGATGAGACTCCTATGGGGGAAAAAAAAAAAAAAAGGAAATATTTTGGACACTCTATTTCATTCAGATATGCATAGAACACCTCAGAGCCAACAGTGCTACTCTTTCTACTCAGGTTTACTATGGGTGTGGAAAAATGACACAGAGCCAAAACTTTCAGAGTGTCCCAGTTATTTTGAAATGTATAAAAATCATAGAAACCACCAGCAGTGGGTTTACAATGTCTGTGTAATGGATTTCTTTCCTCCTGTAACAAACATCCAGCTTGTAGACATGGGAACAAAGGGTGAAACACTAAAGGAGAATTAAGCATGAGTGTCCCTCCTCCTTAACAATACAGTGCAATAATTAGTACAGAGCAATAGCACCATCAAGCTCCAGCTGAACAATCACATCCCAGGAAATTCAACCAACAAGTGTGTTACAAACAATCACATCTGTGTGGTAACGCATAGGTATGCACTAGTGCCACCTAGCCAATGCCCCGTATATGTCACTTCGAGTGTTAGGCAAACATCGAGACCATCATTTCTACGATAATGTTTTACATGCCTGGAGAAATTTGTAGAACAAATTATTAAAGCAATGTTATGTTTATGGAAAGCCTAACATAATTAATAAACTGAGAAAAAGTAGTAGTGAAATACATTAATTAAATGTTATTATGTTGGCCATATAAATCATACACAGCTGTTTACCCAATGGCCCTGTCATCATCAAAGCTGTCCTGGTGTGATGTCCAGAGAAAATTAGAGAAGCCAACTGTCTGCGGAATAACTTTCAGAGGCAAAAAAAATAGATTTTCAAGGACTTTCAATTGCACTAAGCCAAATACTAAATAGTAAAAAAGTGGTTATCTCTAACTAGGGGCACTATACCTTCTGAGTAAGCTGCAGGTCAAAGTTAGGAATATGCAGACCTCCATTCAAGCAAAAGTACTTTGTGCATCTTAGTTTGACAGTAAAGCGAGCTCAATAAAAGATGCAAACTTCCTAGTTTAAATTTAAAGCAAGTGTAATATAACAGGCAGGATAAAATGAACAGCTGCTAATGAGACTTGGAGTCTCCCAAAGAAAAACCCAGGAACCAGGTAACCAGTATTTTAAGAAGGTTTGCATTTTAACTGTGGCTTTGTTGTTCAGCCTTATTTCTATGCAAAACTGTCATACTCTGACCAGAAAGAATGTACATAAGAATAACCAGAATTAGGATAGTTTTTTTATTCCCCCTGTGTTACTGGAAGTGTTTTGGGAGTACTTAGGAGATCCTCACCCTACTGAAGACAACAGAAAATCCCTTGTGGTTTCAAAGTCACTGGGGTTTTATTCTTTGTGATTAATGAGAGATAAGATTGGAGGAAAGGGTGGGTGGGGTATTTTAATTAGATCAACTGTCTGAAGTGCAGTTCTCATTGTCACTAGATGGTGCAGCAGAGTAGCTTTACTTTGGATCAATTGAACTAGAACTTTGGAAAATATGCCAGGGTGGGAGTTTTGCAGGCAAAGCCCTCCCTGAAATAGGTCTGTCTCTCAGGACTATTCCTTTTTGCAGTTTGAGCGCTACCGTCTTCACTGATATTATTTGAAGAAACTGAATGCTGCTCATGAGGATAATATCCCTTCATTTTATCTAACCATGCCATAGCCAGAACCATGAGAAATCCTGTTTATTTAGACAAGTTAAGTGGTACATTTGAGAACAAAAGCATGAAATGATTCACATATCTTGGGAAGGGTTAAAGAAAACTGTGCTGATAGCTTGTTGGTTTCACCAAATTTCACTGTTTAGCTGTATAGAATTAAGCAAATCAATGACAATTTTAAGTATTTTTGAGAATCAGACTGAAAAGTCTACATGACATCAACAACTTTTTCCTCCTGTTTTCTTCCTTTCTTCCTTTCCTCTTCATCACCATATGTGGAATAAAAAGCAAAGAGGGTGATGTAATCCAGTTCTGAGGTGGATCACCTAGGAGTCATGCTCAAACGACACCTTTTTCACCATATCAAATGATAAATTTCCTTTGAAGCTCTCCCAGCAGCAGTTCTGTCCCCATTAGCAATTCATCACCTGTCCAAAATCCACAGCTGACAATTTCTAGCCAGTAGACTATAGACTGCTATAGCCCCTTCCACAGAGTAATGGGAAATTTCTTATGCTGTTTTATACATAGCAGTTTTACAGACTTAACAATAAAAATGTCTTTTTGTTTTCAGGAAAGGGTCAGTTCTAATATTAAAATTATGTCTGATGTGCTCATCAGAACATCCAATATTGGAGTTCAGATTGAAACAAAATGATTAGATTGTCCATATTGACTTGGACTATTGCTTGGAACTAAATTTTCTAAAATGGGAATATCGACAGTTTTGGGATTGGCAATACATGCTATGGTTTGAGCCTATCTCAACAATAAAAAGAGACTATACTTTGAAAGGTTAATGGCACATTTTCATCTCAGTTATGCTTCTGAGAAGAACTTAATAAAAATTTTTATTTTCACTTTGAAAATAATGAGAAAATTGCATTTTGGAGAACAGTATGAGAACTGTGCCGCTGTGTACTGAATTGTACTGGGCTAAGATTAAAAATTTGTACTTTGTTTTTTTTTTTCTCTGAGAGGTTTCCTGCCAGCTCTGAGACAGGATATGATTTAGGAGAGAGAGAAGTCAGATTCTTCTGCAGTCCACGCGTACATTATTTAAAACCCTGGAGACAGAATAGAAAGAAACAGAAGTAACCAAAATAAGTCTAAGTGCTGGTTCTCAAATTGCTAAGTCTTTACACAGTAGAACTGATTATATGCCATGTTTTTGTTACCTTGGTATATTCTATACTCTGTTCTGTGAGTAGAGCAGATCAAAAGAAGGGTATGGAAAATCACTGATGATAAGACTGGCAACCAGCAGGAAGCATGGCTCTCAATACTACTGACATATCAGCTGAAGGGGTGACATTTTTTGAACTCTGATGACATCTATCACTATTTGTGTTTTACTGATTATTGACCAAAAAACAAATTAACGCCAGAAGACAATTACTCTGGAGCTTATACTTGGATCAAATATCCTTGTGAGCTGTTTATGTGTGACTGTACAAGTGAATGTTGATGCATATTTGGGCAGGAAAGAACACATTCTTTAAGCAAAAATATGTCTTGCTCAGAAAATGCAAAGTGTAAATGAAGGTGTTAGGACAGCAAGTGAGGGCACTGCATATTTCTTAAAAGTACAGCAAACCAGTTTGTGCTAATAACAAAATCAAGGGAAAGATTCTCAAATGTTAGTTCTGTATCTCTGCTAGTAAATCTACAGTTACATTAGCAAGTAGGTAATTTTCAAGATTTTTCTCTCTGTATATATATGTGCATATTTATTACACATATGCATATATTTATATATAAAAATATGTACAGCACTTTTGGGGGAGAAGAGTGGAGGACATGAGAGGGCAACTGTTCCATGCAACTGGGCATAGTAAGCTGCGAGCTGAGTGATGGTGAGTATTTATGTTTTTAGAGAGTAAGCAGGGAGTGACTGCATTTGGTATAGGAAATTCAGTCTTGGCAAACTGAAGGGAATCTGATATATTTTTGTGAGGATTTTTGAAAACTTAATTTATGGAGAGTTTTTTGTTTATTTGGATCTAGTTCTGCAGTGGTGAATAAAGAAAAGGTTGAACAGATTTTAGGATGATTGTATGTGGTTACTTTGGACACTGACATTCTCATGTGTCACCCTGAAATGTGAAGAACATCTTTGGAAAGGCAGCATCAAAAGGAAGGGAGATGTTAAGCTACACACCTGGGCTAAGAAGAATAAGTAAGAGTTGTTAGCAAATGATGTAACTGGGTGAGGATGGATGGCATTGGGTGAAGGCGGTGCCATGAATGTTTTGGCTGTGTTACAAGAAGATTTAACTGTGTGAAAGATTGTGTGCTTGAAATGACCAATTTAAACTTCTGCTTGGGGGCCCATTCAGATGTCACTGCATTCCAGAAAATATTATTAAAGGTCTCAGTCATCAGAGAGCAGAGAAATGATGCATATCAAAATGGAAAATTAGTACAGACATCCACATAATAAAATCCACTAATCCAATCATATCTGCACAACTGCTACATTCTCTTACCTTCTGGAAGACAAGATGTGTATCCCATGAGGCAGCCACAGAGGGCAATATTTTAAAACAAATTCCATCACTTTGTATGCTAGAATGCTTAATTATGAGCAACCTTATATTCTAAACATCCCATTTTATCCCAGGAAATTAAAGGAGACACATTTAAAAAAGCAAAGGAAGGAAAAGTTTTGGAGCAATTAGTTCCATTTTACCTAAGATCTTTTAAAATGCAGAATCTCTGCTAATAAATATTGCACGTGATCAGTTTTGAAGGGTTTCTTTGCATTTGTTTATCATTTAAGACACATTCCTCTGCAGTTTAGCCCCAAAGAAATTTTGCTTAGTGTGGCGGAGGCTGCTAGAAATGTTTTTAATCCAATACTACATCCCCTACAATCCCCTACATCTTGCCATGGAAGAATTGCACCATGCTGCATATTCTCAGATTTAAATTTCCAGTGAGCAAGCTGTGCCCTGTTTGTGTTGTGAGCCTTTTCCATAGCCTAATAAGTGAGCTCAGCCCACCCAAAGTTTTTCTGAATGTGTTCAGACACATCTTATTGGGGCATTCAGCCCTTAGGGCTGTCTCGCTACTCCCACATCCATACATTAATGCCATCTTTCCCTTTTTCTTGGACAGCTCTTCAAAAGTGTCTTTTTGTAACCCTTGTCACCTGCCTGCTTCATCATTGACACCACCACCAGAGGGTGAAGTCCTGTAAAAGCCACTAGTGTAAGACCCACAAAGGGAGTCTGGAAGGGCTTCTAAGGCTTTAGTTGTGCTTTAAAGCTTCAGGCAGGTCACAGGCAGCCTCCACGAATAGCTGCTTTCTCTGCTGGGTCATGTTTTGCAAAGGATTGCTTCCTGCTTTCCCACCCCTGCTTGTTTTGAAGCATGGCTGATCAGATGAAAGACAATACCTATCACCTGACATACCTGAGTGTAATTTTTTTGCTCCTCCTTTCTTGGAAAGAGTCTAATTCTTCTTTGTATACATACCTCCAGCTTTCATTCACTTTGGGAGGAGTCAAGACAGTGGCAGTCAATGGCTTCTACCATTACCTGTAACATTTGGAATATGAACAATTGTCAGT
This sequence comes from Anser cygnoides, assembly GCF_040182565.1. Lineage (NCBI taxonomy): Eukaryota > Metazoa > Chordata > Aves > Anseriformes > Anatidae > Anser > Anser cygnoides. The sequence goes on along the minus strand of NC_089875.1, from coordinate 29,218,838 downwards.
GTTTCAAAAGATAGTGAAGTTGAAAAATCATACACGCTACACATAACCGGTACTAGAAATGTTATTTTTGTTGGGTATGGCTCCTTGGGTTAGGACATTTGATCCCAGTCTCAATAGCTTCTCTGTCCCTGGTGCAAAAACTTAATGCTTTTGCTTTCTGAACTAGTCACTATTTATAATATGCATACACTATATTACAATCATTATTTTTTTTTCAACTTTTTATGAGGTGTTCTTATTAAATGAAATGGTAAGTCTGGCACTGGCAAGTCTCTTGTGCACTTTTTTTTTCACATTTCCTTTCTTTTGGCAGGTCCATGAAAAGGGAGTAAGTTTCTGTGGGCTGTGCATGCTTTTCCATCCTTTTTCAGGATTTGTCACATCTCCTGGAAGGCCTTATAACTCACAAAACATGAATTTATATCCAAGCAATTTGCCAAGTCTTGTCAAATCCTAACATTTTTGTTGGCAACTATTTGCATCTCTCGGCTGAAAGGGAGTAACTTAGATCATCCAGTCACAATGCCGTTCTTTGGATACCTTTTGATGGTCAACGTGTTAGTTGTGATACATGGTTTAATCTCCACTTGCATGGGGCCACCCACTATATTTCATGTCCTCACCCAGTGAATCTTTCACAAAGTGGACATTCTGCTTCATCAGCTGATTTTCTAGTTTTACACATCTGCACTTGCAGTTCCACTTCTGTCTGAAGAAAAATGATCTGAGAAAAAAAAAATCTTTAACATTCAATAGATGTAATGCTTCTTGCTTCTTTCAGATACAATTCCTTTGTTAGGTACAGTTGCAGTGACCTCTACCATACTGTAAGGGAGGCTGTACAATGAGATGAACATGTATTAATTTTTTCAGAATATGAGTTAATTTTTAGTTTATGTCCATCTCCTTACTGTGATGACCACAAAACTTTGGCTCTTGGGGTGTGGAAGAGGACAGTCATTTAAACCTTTGAGACAGCAATAAGTTTAAAGAAAAGTTTTTGTTCGCTATAGTTTGTTCAAACAGCTCTGAGAGAGATTTTTTTGATGTTTTTAAATGCCTCAAGATGAAATTTATTCTCATCTTTTGCACTGAACAAAATTAGTTGTGACAAAACCAAGAGGATATGGGATATCCTCAGGTAGAACCTGTGAAGATGGTATTTATTGGTTTGGGTTACTAGCCACACAGATGAGAGAAGTTTTAATAACAGGCAGTGCAACAGATGTTCGATCGCTAAGCCTAGTTCTGCCATATGCTATTTGTTATTAGTCATTCTGGATGCCATCCATCCCCGTACCAGCACTTGCTGGAAGCATCAATCTGTAGCAGCAAGAGTGAACCGAGGCATATGCACGGAAACAGCTGGGAGGGTCTGCCTATCTTCTCAGCTAGTTTAGAAGGGGGTAATGCGAGAGCCAGGCTGCGTTTACATTCACCACCATCTATACATGACCTAGGCCATGCTGGGTCTCACTTAATTGGTATACAGCAAACGAGGAATCCACTTCTGGCAGTTATTTTTAGTCGTTCCTTGTGACTTCTTGGGGTAGCCATAGTCTGACCTCCCTCTGAAACGAAGCACTCTTTGCCCTTTAGCACAGTGCTGCTTATATTTATTCCAGGCGTGAATGTATTCACCATCCTTCTCCTGTGTCATATTATTGAGGGAAAATGAGGATGGTACATAGTCATGCTCAATCGTACAAGAGTACGATTAGTAGTAGTTAAATTTGCACCCCAGGCGGACTCTGTCCTATTTTCTTCCTGTTTGAAAGCGAACACCCTGCCTTCCCATACAGTAGTTCAGTCTTGTGTGTCAGTGGTAGGAGAGAGGAGCAGATGCCCGAGGAGCTGCATGCACAGAAAGGACAGGCTGCTGCCACCTCAGACCAGAGACACCTCCAGAGAGCAGGAGTAAGGGACAGAAGAAGCAGTTTTTACTGGAAGAGAACCATGAATTTTCCTTTCAGTTTGAGGAAAACCTCACTAGCAGTTAAAAAACAAGCTATGCATTTTACAGTTGGGAGTTATGCTAGCAATAAGTCCCCGCATGATGGTAATTGCAAACACTGAGCTGCCTCTCCATCTCTCTCTCTCTCCTTTGTTTTAGCCTCCCTGACCCAAAGGAAAAAAAAAAAAAATCTGTTCTCAGCTGTGGGTACATGTTTCTCTAACTGTTCAGTGAGAATTACCAATTGAGATATTCATCTGGTCAAAGCGAGCAAATTGGCAAATCCCCATACACCCTTGTCACGCGAGGGCTGAGCCGGCCAGGCGCACAGCGGGAGGCTGGTGGCTCCAGTCGTCCCTGCAAGCCCAGGACCCTGGCATGTCTGAGTGCATGAAGAAGGAAGTTGTTGTGCAACAGAGAGGACAGGGGAAATAATCTACTTGGACAGATTTTATGCTTTGCTCCAGAAAACTGACCAAAATTCTGATCTGTTTTTGAGAGAAAAAGCTCAAGATATTGCCATGGTAGCAATATTTTAGTTGCCTAAACTAGCTTACTGAGGACCCAAATGGCTTTATTTCCTTGAAATATTTCTAAACCTCAGGCAAAGTGAGTCACATCTAGCTCTCTCTCTCTCTCTCTCTCTTTTTTTTTTTTTTTGGTGGCAAATCTAATTCTCACTGCCTTCTGCCCCGCTGTGCCCGTTGCACTGTATCGCAATCTGATCCCTCGAGGCGCTGAGTGATTCTCTCAGCACCTTGCCATCAGCATCGCCTCTGTGCTCAGCCCTGTGTGGTGCTTTATGGATAAGGCCTTTGGTGTTTAAGTTCAAGAGTAGTACCATCATGTCACAGGACTGTTTACATATTGACATACTGTCCTGCTTTTGAGCATTTTGAGCAAAAATGCAGAGTGCCTGTGCACCTTTAGAAGCCCAAAATAGGATAAATATTTCTGACTAAATTTAAAATACTTATTATAAGCATGGTGATTATATTTTTATTTCCAACAGATTCAGCTATAGCAAAAATTTTATATTAGGTTAGGCAGTGTTATGCTTTAACTATCCTCTGTGTGTGTGTAGTAGATTTAAAGTATTTATTTTGGTATATGATCCAGAGATTTTGCCCTCTGCATCCCTTTCATTGTTGTGCTGAAGCCAAACAATGAAACTTGTTCTTTTAAAGCCACAATCTCCTTACTGTTATTTGGAACATAGATTTGTAATAGCTTAATAGAAGGACATCAGTTTCCTTAACAGTCACCTTTTTTTTTCTTCCTTTTTTTTCTTAGGCATTAAATGCGGCATTTTCCAATGAGAGATACTTTTGCAGAAGAACTTTTTGCCAGAAAATGACTGTTAAAACAAGGGGTTTTGTGTGCTTTTTGCTATTGTTTTGTTGTTGTTGTTGTTTCCCTATGCAAAAGCAACATTTGGTGGAAATGTTTACCAAGTCCAAGATGCCTTTTTTTTTTCTTTTTGAGAAAGACTATGTAATAGCAAATTCATATAACTTTATTACTGTAAATTAAACTGTCATTTGTGTGAGTTATTGCAAATATGCAATCTGAAGGTAAAAGCTTGTTTGGATTATTAGGTATACATGTATTTATACACTGTACTTTCAGTTCTCATTTTGGCAAATACAGGCTGGACAGTTAACCTAGATATTTCCAACCCTGGCACTGGGACACATTCCCCCCCTTATGGCAATAGCACATATGGAGTTTTACGAGTCTGCTCTGTCTCTTTATTAATGGGCTTCACCTTTTGCCTCAAGTAGCTGAGGATCTTGATTTTAAATCCAGGGTTTTCAGGTCCAGACCTTGTAGTCAGCCTAGCCAGAGGTGTTCTCATATGAGCCCAAAACCGGTAGCAGAAAAGCCAAGAATCATAGTTTTGTTCTTCAGTGTGGTAATTCTTCTTCCATCTTTACTGAATATCAGTATCTCTTTCTAGTTGTTGTGATAATTAGCGAATCTAAATTATTAACAAGCAGAATTTTTCTATTTCCCAGAGATTGCAGTGTATTTAAGTATATTTATATGGTGGAGAAGGTTTTGGTGTGTCATCTTCAAAAATATGGGCAAATGGATTTTCTTTGATCCAACAAAAACAGTCACAGAAAGAAAAGGATGCAAAATTCAGGGTGTTGCAAGTTCATTCTCAGAGCTAAGCTGTGGTCTCTTTATTTTACTATTGCCAAGAATTCACGCCAAGTGATTGAGGTTGACCACGTTTTATTACCTCTGTTTTTGCTATTCTACCTTAGTCCTGAGACAAGTGGGAAAATTGTGTCTGAAACTGTCTTTAAACTCTGGACTTCTATATTGTGCATCTTTAATGAATATTGGACATGTTCCACTACTGTGTGCTGCTGTCTGGACCTTAGCTTATTAGACACTGTTTTGAAATCCATAATTATAACCAGATTTGTGATAGGTGACATGCCTCGGTGTACAAAATTTTCTGTCATCCTTATTCATCTGCTTTTCTAGAGGAAATCAATGAATTCAAAACTAGTATTTAGATACTTTTAGTTTTACTTGTTTTGGCCTTCCCTACCCAAGGTGTGAAAAATGGCAATTTCTATATTTCTGGGAAATTAATTTTCAGGATTGACTTTGGGCCAGTAACCTGAAGTGCTAACATAGTCCATATGTCTGATTAGTGAAGGCTGACTGAAAAGTATGAAAGTTCTAGCGAAAGTCCATTTTTTCTGCTCCTTTTGGTAAATTGCAGGATTCCATTATACTGATGATAATCCATGGTTATTCGTGTCTGAACACTGATCCCCAGTGAAGCTGGGATGAAGGTAAAATGCATGGAATTTGTTCTCTATAGGTGCTGATTTCATGCTGAGCAAAAATGCAGTATTTAGAATTTGTTCTCCTGTATTATTTGTCATCGTTCTACCACTCTCTTAAGATTATAATTCCTGCTCAATATTTTCTTTTTAAATTACCTCTCATTTTAATACATGCTTTGTGTTTTCTTAAAATAAATGCTGTCATGCAGCTCTTCTACTTCCTTTATTGAGAAAACAGTAATACCCATATGATGGTGGAAAAAAAATTGAGAGGGAGGGAGAGACAGGGAAAGGAAACAGAAATCATAACCAAAAAGTTTGCACTGATTATTGAAATAGTCAGTGTTCCCTTGGGCTGTGGGGAAGGGAAAGGCACTTTTACAGTGTCTTGGAATATTTTTCTTCTGTACGATTCTGACTTTTCACTGTGTATTTATGCTACAGTGAGAGAGGGGAAGAAAAGAAAAAGAACTCAGAGTTTTACAGTAAGTTTCTTCATTATCTTTTTTAGCAACACTTGCTAGTAACAAGTCCTAGGGAATATTAATATTAAGGTTTATAAAACTGTGCTTCTTGATATTCCTGTGTAAAATTATTTAACAAGAACATCATATTAATACTAATGGTTTCTTCTTCTCTGCAAAAAATTCGTATTTTAAAATGTGCGTAATGTCAGAATGACACTTTTCAATGTAGAATTATTACCCTATTTAGTACTGTGTTATTACTAGCGGGAAATATTTATGGATTTGTAGAAGGCTTCAGTAAGCCTTGAGTCCAGTTTTCAGGGAGGTGTTTAAATGTAGAAAACAGACAAAAAATACAGTGAAAAACTTCAGGGATTAGCTTCTGCACAGTCAGGAGAGACTTCATGCAAGCATGGAGCATTTTCCTAAGTTATTGACAGAGAACTGCAATATTTTAAGAAATTCTGCCTGTCAGAGACTGCTTTTTTCTTTCTGAGCAGACCCACGCTCAAATTTAACTGAAATCAATCTTAGGAATCCCATTTATTTCAAACGACTTTGGGTCTTCTGAGGACAAAGCACTGGCAAAAATTGTTTCATATTTCAAAGCAAACAAAGGGGAGATGCTGTTGTGGCTGTGGAGGTGAGTTATGGACAGCCTGCCTAAGAGAATCAGGTCCCAGGATAGAGAGGGAAAGGGCAGGGCAGCTTTTTTGTCTGCGGCAAGGTAGTGGGTACTGTTTGAAAAATTGACTGCATTTCCCTGACAGACTAAAAAATATGCCATAAAATGTTGTTCAATATTAAAGTATAAGTAGCAGTAATTTACTGAGCTCCCTTTACAAAAAAAAAAAAAAAAATTGCAAAGGCTTCCCCGTACAACTGCCAGAGGACTACCTGAATTTGCAATAGTAACATATTTCTACTCTAAAACTGCTACCAATCTTCTGAATACAAGCAATAACTACATATGGACATGTTTAACAAATCAGAAAGAAAAGATTGATTGCTGGCAAATGTTTTGTCTCCAATTATTTTCTCCATAAAAGCTAGAATTCCAGATAAACAGAGTAACCAAATCCCACTGGTTTATCTGTAAGAATACACTGATTTAGAAATGCTATTAAAACTGCTTATTTGAAAATCACCTAACAGTGAAGACTGAAAACAACAGTCTTTTCATATTGGTCTGCTTTAGGGTCACATTTCAACATTTCGTAGCAGAGTGCCTTTGTGAGTAAAATATTTAGCGCTGCTTCCATTAGAACTCTGCATTTTAGCTCTATTTCTTTTATCCTCTTTCTTATTAAACGAACCTGATTTTTCATGCCGACAATGCACAAGATGTATTTCTCATGTCCAGTATGTATGGCACTTGCTAAATCAGCTCCTGACACACCAGCTAATTTTAACGGGGGAGGCTAAGAGATACACCATTAGTTATTATTTCTAATGTGTTTCTTAATATGAAACTTGTCATTTTCAGCTGTGATGCTGACTCAGCAGTAGGTTTATTTCCAGAATTACTAAAATAACTTTCCTCACAGAGTAACAAGGGACCCATGATTCACTGGTAGAGAACAGTGAAACAGAAGGAGGCCTTTTTCCATCTTCTAATATTAAAAAATAAACTGGTAAGAGTTCATAAAACCGTCCTGGGGAACTTCTAGGATACAAAAAAAAAGTGGCAGTAGATCTCATATTTCACAGATGGATTGAACATAACCATATTTTATTTTGGGTTCCATCTTAAATATATATCTTGCATTATTTTACACATTTAACCAATGTTGCAAAACAAGATTTAGAGGGATCACTTTTTATTTGCTTATACCTACTTCACATATGTCAGAATCAATCACTTATTTAGACAGATGTTTTCTTACTCATACACTGCAGTAAAGTGACATTTTGTACATGTAAACTTTCTTTTGGTTCACAGCATTTAATGACTGCTCTTTCCCATCCCCAGGTTTTTGGGAATATTCAGGTGATAAATACATGATTCAGAAATTGAGAGTGTTCTGTTTTACAAAATACTTGAAAGCCATTTAATTCCAAAGGGGGGCTTTTTTTTCTTCAGGTATTTTTTCAGTTTATTATTATTATTATTATTATTATTTATTAATATTTTTTTCTGAAAAAGAAGTGCCTTCCTTTCCATCAGTATTAATAATGTTTTAAGAAATGTCTGTTACTCCTCAGCTAATAAATCAGCATAAGGCTTTTGCTAAGAGAATTATATATTGATATGTTTGTGTGTGGGCTTGAACAGGTATATGCATATATACACAAAGACTGCATGTATAAAATGCCCAAATTTGTAAGCACTGATAAAGGAATTAAGATTCTGTGTTTTCTGTTGTCATGAATCTCAGCTAACATTAACCACAATACCTTTTCTGAGCACCCCAAGTCATTTTTAAACCAGGGAGAAAGATGGAAAGAAAATCTCTCTTTTAAAGGGAGTAAGATCCTATGGAATATCTCCACCAGTAAATTTTCATAAAAAGACATAAACTACTATTCCAAGCTGGAGAAAGGTGATAAAAGATTGCCACCACTTATCACCACTTCTAGATAAGGCCAGCCAGCATTTCTCCCAAATGATTCCTAAGCTGCACTAATGGCTTAGCTCCTTCCTCTACGTCCATTTTAAAGCTATCGGAGCTCTTTGGCATCTATGGCAAGGAGCACCGGGGACACGTGTGTAACTTGAGAGAGGATTGGAGTGAGGGGTCAGACTTCATGGTTTCGGCCTTTCCTCTTAGACCCTGCACAATGCATGGCTGTGAATTCATACCAAGGAGGTGTCTGCTCTTTGGGCTGCCCAGTTAAGCATGGACACGAAGTCCCTTTGCTACGTGGAATATCAGCAAGACACAGGTGGTCCTTGTCATGCTGTCCTCCAGCTGTCTTGCTGGTTGGAGACTGCAGCTGGAGACAGAAGCTGATGCTACGAGAGAAAACTCACTGATAAATGCCAAGCTTTATAATACGCTCTTATTTGCCTTCCCTTCTTCCTGATTCCTCACAGCTTGCTGCTCTTCTTGTGTTCTGAGTATTCCTGAACATCCAAATATGTCTCACAACAAATGTTTCTTAACATTTACAGAGAGCACCCTACCTTTCTGGTAAATATAGACTTACTACTAATAATCAAAACTTTGGACTTTTAAGACATTTTTGTTGGTAGATATGAAAATGCTCTATTTCAGGAGAGCAAAAAAAGCAGTTGTTCAGGCTTAAACATCCTTCCTATCTGTGCTATTCCCCTTACTGCTTCTGTGCTCTCTATTGTCTAGTGGTGAATGCCATCCCAAACTGAAGGCCTGGTGTCCCATAGTGAAACTCTTCAAGCAATTTGCCCAAGCTACCCTATGCCTTGTCTTAGCCTGCTTTCATAACCCTACATAGCACCACTTAGCTGGAATATTACCAAATTTAGTAGCTGAGGCCCTTGCAATCAGAAAAGACCATTAGACTTCTACAGACATTTTCCCATCCAGAACAAAATGCAGTACCCAGTTTGGACTCAGCCATCCCACAGAGACAACATGCTTCAGGCTCTTCTCGTCCTTCAAACTGTTTAATAGAATTAAGTCCAAACCTTAATGTCTTTAGAAGAAAAAGCAAGGGTATTATATCTTGAATATTAAGGAGATGTCAGAGCTAAGGGTGGACATACATCTTCACAGACGTTCTCTATAGTGTGTTTATGTTTTCCCTGCCCAAAGCAGCAGACCATCGCTGGTGCATCTTCTCTAGGAAAGGATATTTTCTTCACTTGTGTTAACAAACTACTGGAGTCAGGACACTCTGTAACCCTCATACTTATTCATGACAAGTTAACAACAATGGAGTAATCAAGCATGGGTTTTGATGTCTAATTTCAGCAAATATTTCAAACCACCTTCACAATTAGAACTTGGACTCATGTTAATTGACTTAAGGTAGCTGAATAAATTGAGAAGCACGTGTTGCCAATGCACAGAAGACAATGGGGTCACAGCCCAGGCAGGTATAGCAGTTTAAGAAGTGATTAGCCACTAGCTGATCACTTTTAGTAACCAGACACAAAGAGAAAATGGTTATCACAGTGTAGACTCCCCTCTATGGCTATTTACGTCAGATATAAAGTACTCAGAGCTAGTGTACGGTGCCCACATTGAGGAAAGCAATAGCACAGACATAATTTTGTTCACATGACTAATTTGTAATCAGCGCTATTTATTTTATTTAGGTGAGTGATGTTAATGACTCCTCACCATTGAAGAGTAAGGGTTCAAATTTGGTTTTACCACCAGCATATTAGGTGATGAAGGCAAAACATTTAATCCTGATGTAGTTTTGTCTGTATGAATATGCTTTCCTACTCCAATGTTACATTTTATTTATTAAGCTTACAAAGTTTCAGTGGCAGAACAGGGTCTTATTGTGCATATGCATAAAAGAAAGTGTTCAGAATTGTGGCAGATACTACTACAATCAGAAAAAAAATGTGTCAGTGTGCCCTTTCCTTGCATGTTTATCAGCTGCATACTTTACACACAGAAGTTTTTATGTTATATATTTGCACAGTGTTTTTCTCTGTCAGATTATCATTTTGGCAGTCAATTGTTTATACGCTTAATATATTAATAGAGGTTCAGAAAGAAACCACTTAGATATGTTCACTGTTATCCCAGGATATTGTATTCATTTTCTAATAAGTGTCTCTAGTGCACTGGGAACCCTAATCAATGTAAATATTGTTTAAGATGAACATTGCAGTGGGCATACCATGGAGCCAGACCACCAGCAGAGCATTAAACAAGGACAGATGTGAATGCCAGGATAAAAATGAAGACATTCCTGAAGTGTAAGTATGTTACTTATAATATATCTGTTTATAGGAAATGGCCATGAAAAAAAAAAAATCTTCTGGAAAATAAGAATGCCAAATAAAGTCATTATGCTGAGATACTGCAGTTGTATGTTTGCTATAAGAGCTAACAAAGTGCATGATATTTTGGTATCTTGAATAATTAAGGTCTTAGAAACTTAATCTTGTATGAATGGTGTTATTAACTTCACAAAGATTTAATCACTTTGGAGATTATCTGTGCAGGAACAAAATGCATTTTTTAATTTTATATACAATGTTTTCTGTCAGAGATAGAATCTTTTATAAGATTGGGGGATCTAATTAGGAAAACAGACAAATAGGCTTAGGTTGTCTCACAAGCCATTCTTCAGTTATGAAGTAGAAGTTATGATCTTCAGAGCTAAACCTCTTCTGGTTCTAATCATTTCTAAAGATCATCTGATTCCTACCTCTTGCTCAATGGATTTGCTTTGATTAATTCACTAGCTGCCAATTTTCATGAGCAACCATACAGCATGTTTTTTTACTGATATTTACACACTAGTTTGCTCCTTGCTGGCTTTGTAGTCAGACTGCTTTCTATGCTGCCCTTATCCGGAGATTATGGGTGACATTTGCAAAGGATTTGGAGCCTGCATCACACTGACTATTAATGGTATTTGTACATTTACTGCCTGAGCTGGCAACAGCACAGTCTGAGCCGTACGGGGTAGGCAGGAAGAGTGGTGCCCTCTGGGGTGGGCAAGCAGGGATGGGGATATCCTCTGGGGGAGAGCAGTGCCAGGGAGGGAAGTCTCCCAGGTGAATTGGGAAGGGAACATATCAAGTGATGGATAACCAGCACTGGGGTGCCCTAGAAATAGAACCCAATACTGTTCAGGGGATGCTCAGGAGGACATGATCTCAGAGGTTCTCATACGTCTCAGACAGATTTTCAGAGTGCTGTCCCCAGCAAAACCCAGAGCCAAAGGTCTCAGCCCCTAGCAGATCACCAAGAGCTGAAGCAGCTACTTGCTGGGAGTCCCCAGCGCTGAGCTCTTAGAAGTCCAAAAGCTGTAGCTTTGACCTATATATCTGCGAATGCAACAGGTTAATTTAAGCAAGACACAATGTTTGATGGCTGGGTGGATATCAGGTTGTCATTACTGCAGAGTTCTTGGTCAGACCCTGATTTAGCTTCAATATTGATTTCTCAAATAGTAATGGTAGAGAAGCTGTTGGAATTAGCCTATTAGATTACTGTCTGAGCCAACACTGATTTCAAACCGAGGTGATTAAACAGCACAGTTTGGGATGGGTCAGCAGAATTTATTGTTTATTGTTTTCTATTTTATAGCAAAATCAGCTATGATAGCAGTGTTCTAAAATGCGATTAGCACAAATACTATTGTTGTTTGACATGGCATATCAGATGTAATGATTTCCATCCCAGTTCTACAGCTTTGCTTTCTTACATTCATGATTGCATAATTGAAAGCAGCAGCTTTATCTTTCCTCTGCCTTTGGTGGAAGTCATTCAATAAATAGTACCAATTACACTACAGCTTAGAAATGGTCTGATGTAAAAGGCACTGCATTTACTAGCCCTCATTCAATGCAAGAATACTCTGTACTGAACCAAGACATTACATTTGCTTTTAAGAAAACAACTGGAAGTATGCAGAGTGCGTGTCAATATTGAAAGCACCATGTAGACTGCAGAAAAATCACTTAATGCCTGAGTTATCCTGTATTCTGTATCACCCTGCTGGGTGGTTATTCATGTCAAGTATAGGGTTTAATATTAAGAGCAGTCACTGCACTAAAAGGAAAAATATGTTTACTGCCATCAGAACTTATTTTGCATTTGCCCAAAAGCCTACTCTTACAAGCATGGGTTGTTTTGCCAGAATTTAGGGAAAGCAGGATTGAACCCTAAAAATGACTTGCTGTTAGAAAAATATCCCCATTTCCTCAAAAACACATACTTATGATTGACCATATGCATGCGAGTATTTCCATGACTACAGAAGATATTGATTGGTCCCAGTGGGACTGCTCATGTGTATAAACGCTTGAAGGATCAGGTTCTAATTTTGCTCAATATCAGAGCTAATTGCTGTAGATACTATTGACAAAAACTGGAGGTTGTCTCTTAGCATGGTAGCTGAGGATGTTCCATGAAGTTTTTTCATGAGGTGATTTATTACACATTCACTTTTTTAAAACAGTCCAAATGCAGTCAGTAACTATTTATACAATTAAATTTAACAACTATGAAATATGTGTTATGGTGCCAGTTTGAAACATATTCCTAATAGCTAGTTTTATATATGATGGACCACCAGGAAGCTGTCATCAGAATAATACCATGCCTTTTATGCATTCTCTACATTTCTTTTTAGTTAATAGACTGTTTAATAATACTCTAGTCAAAACTGAACAATAGAGATTAATGATTTGATGTAAGAATACTTCAAGGTAAAAACTAAATGTGTATAAATTTCCAGTTGGTGATACACTGTGAAAAGCTCTCAAGCATGTAACAAAAAGTTCAAGAACTGTTTTAGAAAAGCACCATATATAGAGAAGGTGTGAAGGGTGTATGTTGTGAAGTATATCACCATGAAAGCTTTTTCTTTCCGTGGGAAAGGTACTATAGACACACACACAAAAAAAAATGTTTCTTTCGGGGAACACCTCAGAGATTAAAAAGAGACCAAAAAGTGACCTAACCAGAAAACAAGAAATGTGGTGAGAAGGAGAAGAGAAAAAGGAGAAGATATGTTTCACTTTTTTTTTTTCTCAGTTAATCTTGCACATGAAAATTTCTCTGTTGCAGACACTGCATGACACAGCAATGTCATATTTTTCTTTCATGCTCTTGATTTACTGGGCTCATAAAATGTAAGACCAGAAGCTATTCTTAATATGGACTCATTCTACCACTAACACATGCAGGCTGCTTTTTGTCTTCTTGTCAATGCACAAGAGCCTCACTCAGTCCATTTGTAAAACAGTATAAATGCTGCCTGCAAAAGGGAAAAACAATTGTATAAAAGGCTGAAACATCGATTCCTGGATTAACAGCTCTCAGCTTGTGTTTGTTTTCCTCGGGGTGATCCCCTGAAAATGCATTTGGAAGAAAGCAATGGGGGAAACAGAGAAAGTCCGTTTTGAAAGCACCATTGCGTAGGTTGGTAGACAGTTCCACCTCCCGCCAAATCACCAGTGCTGCCGTTTTCAGCATCAGCCAAAGCTCTCCTCCATGTCCAACAGAGCTGGCCAGATATGTGCTAACAGTGCAGGCACAATTCTGCTGCCCTGGCTTCTCCCCACTGGTACACAGCAGCCCTGAGGACCACTGCCTATGCCCAGAGTGCCCAGAGATATTTTCCCCAAAAGAGCTGAGCAAAAACCCTTGCTATTGAATTATCAGCAAAACACCACTGAATTCAACAAGAATGGGAACGGGAATGGGAACAGGAATGGGAACAGTCTTTACCATGGCTATTGGCTTTGCAGCCACTTCCAGTAGGCAGCACAGGTCCTTCTGGCAGCAGAAGCCAGCTGATACGCTAAACTATGCTAAAGTAGTGTTTAGAGAAATAGTAATTACTAACATCCTCTCCCAGTCAAGCCGACACTAACCAGGCCTACTGCTAGGTGTGTGTATATACATACTCACACTCAATAGATAAATAGATATGTGCATATACCCCAGGAAAAATATCTCTCGGTAAGGTGACTAGGTCTTACTTTAAATCAAGTACTTGACACTAATAAAAACAATGTATTCGGCCATAAGATGTTGCATACTGACTGGCTGCAGGGTAAGTCGGTATTAAATAAGTCTTTATTTTCTGTTTTCTCTGTTGTTTGTTCTATATCATAAGTATTCTTTGCATCTTTCCAATCATTTGTAAACAGACCCTTAAAAATGTAAGCTTATTATATTCTTTGCTTGAAATGAATACAATAGAAGGAAATAGAGTGGAATTTTGGCAAGAATTGCATGCATTCATGTTCTGTGGTTTTAAAATGACCCAAAATGCTGACAATTTTACTTGAAGACTATATATCATTACTTCCTCCCTTCTCATAAGGGATTTTACTATGCAAACTGTTTTGTCTGATTTTTTGTAAAGAATTACTTGTAGGAGATAAAATTGTCAAAGATATCCACGTGACTTGGGAGATTACCAAACTGATTAAGTTGCCAAAGTACCTTTGTCAGAGGGACAAAGTCATGTAAATTATTTTGATGTTTTGAAAATTTTATCTTATGCACTTACCCAATAAATTTCCCTATGATTTTAGAAAGGCTATAAATCAAATCAGCAGCTTATTTACAATAAATGTCTATGTATAAAAAAAATACTGTTTGATGATCTGATGCAGCAGTCAAATGTTAATTAGGAAGAAAATTCTTACTAGGCCATCTCATTGCCTGAAGCTGTTTGTTGCTATTCTTCCTAGTGGAAAGTCAAGTACTGGAAGTTAATATAAACTGTGCACAAACAAAAGTGTTGATAGCTAACTTAAAGATGCCATAAATAGAATTATGTACGTAACATTTCTTTCTGGCTGCATTTGTTAGAGTATTGCTTTCTGTAGAGGAAAAACAGTGAATGATTTTACAAGAACAGAGTTAATTTTAAAAACATATCTGCATGAAAATATTTGTTTTTCTGTGGGGTTGATTTTGCTTTCACTAGGTAGTCAATCCTGCAAGATGCTGAACAGCCAGTCCCCATTTCAGCACAATGGTTAAATGCACATTTAACTTTAATCCTATCGGTTTTACTGAAATCACAAATTTACTGATGTTAGAAAGAAAATTCAGCAGAGCTGTATTTTAGAAGCAAGAAACTCAGTGTTCATTGCAATTTACTCAGAGGAGAGTAAGTGCCCTGCTTTACAGTTAGCATCTGAGTTAATTCCAGTCAAAAAGAACTAAAGAATAGTATTGTCCTCCTGTCTTTCATTGCATGTTTCTTTGCATTTCTAATACAACATTTAGGGCCTAATTTTGCAAATATTTTTCTACATGAGTAATTCTCCTCCTCTGATAAATACTATTGAATTCACTAGGGCTATATTCAAAAGCAGAGTTACTTATCTGGGCAAATGTATGCAAGACAAGGCTGTTAGGCAGCTCCCCATGACAATAGAGAAGAGAAAAATATGCTTGTGGGACTAAGGCCTGGAGGATTGGGCCCATAGCCAGTGACATTATAATATTTTTTTTTAATAACAAGGAAAACCCACGCATGAGTGAAACCATATGGAAAACTGAGTTAAGGTGAGGAGGTTTTAAATAATGCTTATTTATCATTTTGAAAGAAAAAAAAAGTTCTGTTCCTGCCTATTGCATTTAATACTTTAAATGTAGGGACTGATTCTGTGGCCAAAATTCCTCTCCTTGTCAGGGGGGAAATTATCTGCCAGACTGCCACAGGATCAGGCCCTGAAAAGTCATTGCAAGCTTATTGGCAAAGCTTGCTCACTTCCACCTCCTTATTTTCTGTTTTTCCTATATCTGTACAGGAAGAATATGAAAAGTTAAGCTAAAATACATTAACTAATATTGGTTTATTAATTGGAGAATTTAACTTATCCCTCTAGCTGTTCATCTGAAATTAATTAAGTGTGTAGAATTACAAGGTGGGTGTACCACAGGCAGCAGTCCAGGCTCAGGTTAATCAAAAGAGCACATGTTGAATGCATACAATTTAGTTAAGGTTAATCCAGTGAAGATGATCCCTCGCTGGTCCTAATTACTCTAGGTGATAGATTGTGGAATGAGAAAATAGGAAGGAAGGGAAATTTTGTCCTGCTGGTCTACCAGGATTTTCTAATTAAATTTAGCAGGCTATGCACAAGAGCAAATAGTTTCAATTTAAAGAGAAGACCACACTGCAAGGGTGCTTATCTGACATGAATGTAAGGAGCTTTGAACTAAAATAACTAGGTACCATAAAGTAAAAATAGAAAAGTTAAAGCTGGCCATTGTGCCTTTATGTGCTTTCACACATCATGTTTCTGCGAGCTTCAGACTGTAGCTGTTGTGTTGGAATTGTGATGCTGCTTTTTATTGCTTGAGTAAAGGCAATGGCACATTAAAACAGGCCTACTCTGTTATTTCATTACCCTCACTGAAAGACCAAGTATCAGTATGACAAAGCTAATTTGCCATAGAAATATATTGGTGTTGTGTTAGCTAAAGCCTTTTCGTTTAATCTTGTTTCATTATGTCAATCCAAGAGAAAACAAAGGTGTTCCTAGGACCATTTGATTGCATGTTCTATGTTCATTACATCATTAATTTGTGTCGTGTTTTTTTTTTTTTCCTACCATATTTGTCCTTTTTTTTTCAGCTTTGAAGGAACCTAATGAAAAGTTTTTTTTTCTTTGTTTGTTTATGTGTCTTGATTTTTTTTCCAGGCATATACATGTAAAAGTTGTCAAATAATTTGCCCTATTTTTCAGGTTAGTGATATATTTCTGCTCAAGTGGAGGTATCTGTTTCTGATTTATTAACATTTGATCCCCTAGTTTCCTGCCATTGATCAAGACTAATACTCAGCTCAGCTGATGAGTTTTATATGAAATCTGATATTGCAGGAAAAGAGAAAAGTTAGTACCATTTTTAATATTTTTCTATTTCAAGTTTTCCAAGAGCATGAAGTGCACACATAACGCCTGACAATATTGGGCAGTATTTATTCTTACCGGGTTTCCCTGGGATAAAAATTTTTGGAAGTAAAACAAGTATTTATCAATAGAACAGATGTTTGCTCGGTGTCATTCACATCCTGTAAACTGTATATACATTTACACCCTACCGCCAAAACATGGTTTCACCCTACTACTGACCGTCTGTCTGCCATTCAATCTCTAGTTAAGTCACGGTCAATAAGGTCAACTCTTTGGCAACATCTGTATTTGATCAGTTCACACAAAATAGGAGCCTTCCTAATGCCTGACTACCCTGAAGTATTTTAAGAGGCAGCGTATTACAATAGTTGATTCACCACTGCTGTAGACTCCGCACTTGGAAGATTTTGCCTCCTCTGTGGAACTGAAATGTGAAGATTAAAATCCTTTCTAGCAAAATAAATCTCTGAAATGAGTGGGTTTAGAAGTCACGTAGTTTCTAGACTGACAAGAAGCATTTAGCAGTTTCTCTCCCTGGGTCCCTTGGCGTAGGGATTTGGATTTGTGATATTTTATATTTTAACCCTGTTCTGCACAAGGATTATGTTTAAAGCTCATTTAGGTTGTTGCAGAGATGAGAAATAAACATGGAGAAAAAAATATATCCATAATTTTATTTCAAAAAACACCAGTGAGTATTAATACAGCAAATGGTATCTTCTAGATATTTCCACATTCTGTACAGGCAACAATTTCAACAAGTCAGTGTACTTTTCTTCAAATGAGTGAATATAAATTCTTCCTTCAAAGAAAGCAAAATATGCTGGGTGGAGTCCCAGCACTGCTGAAACTGGGAGGGACAGGATGTGACCACTGTGTTGTTTCAACTTTGGGAGCTACTTTAAAACACAGCATTACAGCTGTGATTCTAGGCACGATCCTGCTGGTGCCACTTCACTGACTTTCTTGGGTTTAGAGCAAATGAGAATAAAATCTGACTTCTCAGAATGGGGCTGTGGGACTGTTATTACTATTATTATTATTTTGTTTGTTTTATTGTTTTTGGGGGGGGGGGGGGAAGCATTTTATTCTTGAGAAACTCAAATGACCAAAAAAACAGTGGCCTCTGATGCTGTTATGTTTCTACACTACTATATCTGGTGTTGCCAGCAGATGATCATACGTTAATAAATAAGGCTGCCGGTACTCTGATTATACTGCTGGTCATCCTCGTTACGTTCAACACCGAGGAAAGCCTGACATGGTTTCTAGCTGCTGGCTGTTGCAAAATGGGCAGGGCAGCAAGAGCACAGCAGTGTCCTGAAGCCAGCCCTGGGGTTTAAAAGGTCCTTATGATAGGACCAGGCTGAGCAGTGCCATGGGCAAGGGGTCAGCAGAGCTTTTTGGGACTCACATAACAAGAGAAAGACTTTTTAAACGATTTTAATGATGGGAGTTTGGTGCACACAAGCTGCTGCTGAGAAATTAATATTTATGTTTGTTTTTCAATACTAATCCACTTTTGTTTACTTTCTGTCAGGCTGAAATATTGATGGAAATATTTCACTGAAAATTATACAAAGGAGCAGTTCACCTAGATCAAATTGAAGGCACTGGGAAAAGTTGGGATAAGATCTGAAAGCATCTTGAAGCAGTGAAATCAATGCATTATCTGATTCTGTTTTCTGTGTAACTTTGCTTCTCTCAAAAGCTCTGCAAAATTCAGAAGAAGCTTGTCCAGGGTGCAAGGGTTTTGTTTGTGGTCTGTTCATAAACAGCAAATCCAAACCAAGCTAATTGTTGTGGATGATGGAATGGCTGATGTAGGCTGCTGTAGTTATCCCAGCACAGAGAAAACGTAGTTCAGGTCTTATCCCTCTCGTTAGCACTACTTGCATAGCGTTGATATAATTTTCCATCTAGTGCTTATTTGTATGGTGTGTTAAACATATCTTAGGTTTTCCCAACTTTTTGGTTTGTTCTGTAAATCCACCTTAATGGTTCTGTTTTAAAAATACAAACTTTTTTTGTGTTCAGAATTTCTTTATTAGGAATGACTGGGAAATCGATATACCATGACCTTGAGTTTCAGTAACTAACATTTTGAGCATTTAAAAGTTTGGGGAAAGGAAGATTGAGGTCCTCTTCTAATTAGTCAGGGAAAAAATATTGGGGGATTTTCTGTTTAGAGTAAACAGAGTGTGGTTTTATTGACTTGGTTGATGGACTATTACTAAAATAAAAGTATTAAATGAAATCAGAATTGTAAAGAAAACTGTAGGAGAAAGCCCAATGACAAATTAGTTGCAGTCAAGGCAATGGCCATCAAAGCTAACAGCAAGCTAGACTTTTACTTCCCTAAAACCTGTGCCCAGTTCTGTCCAGGTTAAGGTGGTTGTTGCTTCTGTAACTGATTGCTGCATCAGGCTTCAGGCCCCAGGGGATGAGCTGGGAATGTGCGGAAACCAGATGACTCATCACATGAGAGATTTCCTTTATTAAATATCCCCAAATCAGTAGCCTAAGAAATTAATGCAATTTTCAGTATATAAAATCCACTGAGGTATCGACGAATTATCTTTGGAGAACTTTTTCTTCAAACACTATCAAATTGGCTTTATTGATTTTTTTTTAAAGTGACTAAAAACTAAGGGACACTAAAAAGATACTAATGGTGACTGGGAAATGGACGAACTGGCAGTGTGTGTCACATACAGGATATTTCCTGTTTTTTTGTTGAATGTTTTCAATAAAGCACAGAGGAAGAGAAAGGGTGCTGGGCAATTTTAGTAACAAAGAGGAAAGTCACTGACAGTCCTATTTTCAGAACCCTTATTCACATTCATTTGAAGGAGCTGCAACACCAAAGACAGAGGTAATAAAAGTGGAAGTAGGGTGATTAAAAATATGGAGCTGGAGAATAACAGTGACATTCATGGGAAAATGTAACCCAGTACACCCAGGGAAACGTAATTTGAAACACAGACATTCAAAGGGAGGGAGAATCCTAGAAAGCAGCAATGCTGACAGAGACCTCGGGGTCAAATTAGACATGAATTTGCAATATGATACGACAGCATGACCAGCCAGTGCAGTTGTGCTGTACACATAGAGGCATATCTGGGAACATGAAGGTCATCCTCCTTCCTGATGTGACCCTGACCACACCAAGACCAGTGTCTCAGCTCACTGGGAAGAAATGGAAAACCAGGGAGAGCTGAGGAAGGAGGAGAGAGCTGGGTGACGTAGAATGTCTATGGGCAGAAATGTAATAAAAACGCCCACTGCACTGAGCACTTTCCTAAGAGTGGTGGCACCAAGTACCTCTGCATTTGATCTGAAATGTTTGCAGGAGGCTGCAGTTTACCTTCTCCTTGTGCGCAGAACTGCCCTGATGTGAGCCACAAGGTGCCTCACTGCCTGAAAATCAGAAAATCAACAGATGTTGTCTCTGTGTCCTTAGCCAGCTTCCTGCTCTGACTGGGAGCCTGCAGACCCCCATGCTATGGGAAGGTCTGGCAGGACCTGCAGAATCTGACCCCTAGAAAGCAAAGGCACAATCCTCAGCTTGGTGATTTTTGCAGACTGGTGGGAAGAGGCGTGGCCACTCTCCTTGCAGAAGGTACCCACCTGATCCAAGCAGTCACCAGCAAGACATAAGACATATGCAGCTCTGCCAGAGGAGGTCAGACCTTCTGCCTCAGGACCTTCCCTTTGGGCCAAGGGCACAGGCCACCCCACACACCCCTTGTTCAGCTGCATTTCAGAGTGGGGGCATGAGGATGAACCTGAGCACCAACAAGGCATCCCCGCTCCTGGTACCCACGCCAAGGCTGAGTTGCATTTCACATTGATGATCTGATGAAACATCAAGAGCAAGGGGACCAATCCTACTAGCAGAAATAAAAATTCAAGACTGCTCCCTTCCACCCTCCAATAACATTTGTTTCATCCAAAAATAGTAGAAAAAGCATTTAAATTGAGTGAACATTGAAACCTGTACCTCTTGGGAAAACTACGTCTAAAATGGCTCATCAGTTTGTACCTGTTGATAAACGTTTTGAGACTCTCTGGTCTAATTTAATGACTCTCAGTAGAAGACAGATGCATCAGGATAACATGCATGACACAACCCACATTCCCATCTCCCTTACCCTATGTCCCTCCAGTTACTCATTTGCTCTCCTAAAGAGACACACAGAACCCTCCTGAGTGCAAAGGAAGCTCTAAGGCTTGGTGCAACAGTAGGGAGCTGCCTCAAGGGTCAAGGCACAGTCCTTAGTATCCTGCATGGGGAAAAAAAAGCAGTTCTCAATCTTTTGTGCTACAGTAAGTTTTAAAATGTTTGTTTTTCAAAACTGTTCTGTCAAAGAACCAAAAAGAGAAAAAAGCCGGTCAATACTTTTAATCTAGTCTTGCTTCTTACTTTCTGATGTATGTATCTCTACCAGTAGCAGATATTTGGGTATTATGCAGAAAGAAAAGGAAGAAAGAAAGGAAGAAAGAAAGGAAGAAAGAAAGGAAGAAAGAAAGGAAGAAAGGAAGAAAGGAAGGTAGAAAGGAAGAAAGAAAGGAAGAAAAAAAGGAAGAAAGGAAGAAAGGAAGAAAGGAAGAAAGGAAGAAAGGAAGATAGAAAGGAAGATAGAAAGGAAGAAAGGAAGAAAGGAAGAAAGGAAGAAAGGAAGGAAGAAAGGAAGAAAGGAAGAAAGGAAGAAAGGAAGAAAGGAAGAAAGAAAGAAAGAAAGAAAGAAAGAAAGAAAGAAAGAAAGAAAGGAAGGAAGGAAGGAAGGAAGGAAGGAAGGAAGGAAGGGAAGGAAGGAAGGAGGGAAGGAAGGAAGGAAGGAAGGAAGGAAGGAAGGAAGGAAGGAAGGAAGGAAGGAAGGAAGGAAGGAAAAGAAAGAAAGAAAGAAAGAATATATCCTTGAAATTCGACTGGGAGTTGTTGTTGCTAACACAAGACCATGTACGAAATTGCAATTGACAGTTTATAAGGTCAAAAGTTTTTTCTTCAATATCAATGCAGAGATCTGAAATGTAAGTTTAGAGATGAACAATATAAAATTCTAATAATGTCTATCAAAAATTTTCCATATAGATGTGTAGATCATGTTTGCCTATTTGGAAGCACAAATAATATCCATGAGAAGCCAATGAGGTTACCAGAATTCCAAAGCAGGCTACATATTTTAGGTCACTGAGGTCTGATGAGAGGAATTATGGTGGGTTGATTTTCATTTTATTGCTGTTAATAAGAAAAAAAGCTTAATGGTTCAAAGCCAAGCTGAAGCATGAAAAGATTTTTTATGTGCAGCCAAGTTATTAAGATTGTGAAATAATATTTTATCCATAGATGGCCAATTATGCTAGCACAGACTGAAAAAAATAGAGTTAGAAACATCTTTTCTTTGTTTGTCCTTGCCTCGCCTTGCCTTCCTTTCCCTTCTCTTCTCTCTCCTCTTACCTTCCTTTCCCTTCCCAAATAATGTTTTTTGCCAGGTCCTCCCTCCAGCTAAATACATTTATGTACAACCCTGGGTGTGACCAAGAGCATAATTTGGCATGAGCTCTGTGAATTACAGATGTTTCTCCACTTACTCAATCTTTCTCCAAGCTCAAGAAAAAGTTAATTAGGTGATGTACACTAAATTCAAAGTTTTGAATGCTGCTTTTTTCCATTGGTGGATGATTTTTATCTGGAGAATATAACAGCTAGTAGACAGAGAGATGAATGGCCAGCTATTACCAGTTTCTACACAAGTGGTATATTCTATGATTGTCTGACAAATTTAATTTGGATAATTCACCAGAAGACTAATTAAAAACCCCAAATAATTTGCACTAGATCCACTGGTTTTAATCTCCGCCTTAGAGATCATATTTCTTTCTGTCAAGCGACAGTATTTAACTAAATTAAATGAAATCCCACTCCATTACTGCTGAACTGAAGAAACCTTAACCCAGTTTATTTTTCTGTTATGCAGGCAGAATCCTAACTTGGCTGTGCAATGCCTGTTCTGGAAAATGAAGTCCAGAAACTCTCCAGATAACATTTTGCCCTGAGCTTGAGCTGCTAAAATACAATGGAGAAGCAGAAAGGAATGGGGGAGAGAAGTTACAGGTCCCTAGCACTTCCCAAGGGCTATGCAAAGACAAGCTCATTACTTCCCAGATGGATGCAAAGACATAAATGAGTGCTGTTGTGAGAAATGGTGTTGCTAGTAGTTCTTTTTGTTTTTTTCAGGCACCTAAGACCTAGACCTGCAGATTATGTGACCTTTTTGGCTTGGTTCCCCATGTATGCAGGTTTGCAATCACAGCTTTTTTAGCTGCTATCCTAACTGCCGAGTCTCCTGATAATTCTCATGGTACCCTCAATGCCATCTTCCGCAAATTATTCTCTCTGGACTGCCCTGCCTGTGCCCTTTTGACTTTAATGAGCTGCTGCAGAGGGATAAAGGTCACACCTCATAGAGTGGTCACAAGAGCTTGTGAGTGTGCGTTTATTACTTCTTTGGTTGCCAGGAAGGCAGGAGACTATGACTGCGGAAGCCATGTGATGGGCTGAATGTGATGTATCATCATCCATCAAACAAGTGGGGAAACTTCTCTCTAATGCCAGGCAGAAACATAGCATTAATTAAAGAGAGCATCTTTTTAATTTAATTACACCCTCCACAATAAGTGGGAATAAGATACCCACCATACTGTTGTTGATATGAAGGTTAATTCCCTAATACCTGCAAAGGGCTTTCAGAGCCTCATTTAAAAGGTTTTAGGGATGCTGCAGTTGTTTTACTTCAGTCCTGTGCTTGTAAGCTAGAGGAATTTTTCTTCTTTCTTGTATCTTCCTAGGTACAAACAGCATCTTAAGGAAAAAGAACATGAATTTTAAAATAAAAATCTCATTGCTTTAGAGCTGTTCTCAAGACTTTCAAGGCCATGTCAGGGTTTTTTATACACTCCCTTGAGATATATGTTTGTATTTTGATATGCAGATACCATGTCACTCCTCCTGCAATAGATACCCTGTTGTCCTTGAAAGACAAGCCACAAAGGCCACCATGGGAGTGTGGCGACACCACTACCTCCACCTTCAGTCTCCACAAACACCCTTTGCCTCCAGCCTTTCTCCCGGCCCCTGGAAAGCTCTAGAGAGCAGCATGGCTTCAGGCAATGCCTGAAGGTCAGTGCCTCCTCATCACCAAAGGACCAAACCTTGACACCAAGCTACTTTAAGAAAAGGAGCCTGCATTTTTATTCATAGTGTATTACCTGAAATAAGTTAGTTTGGGCCTTGAAAGCCTTGACATCAGCTCAAAAATCATGACACTTTTATTAGTGAGAAGTACATGGTCAGATGATATCAGTAGCAAAAGCCAGATATGTTGTGCAGTAGGGCCTAGGGTCAGAGTTTGAAGGTGCGTTGTCATTAGCTCACTGGGGAATAAGATGCTTGTACATTTTTAAAAATCTGTCCCCAGATGTTTTCCCAGTACTACAGATCCTTTTCCATACTGTGAGACATTATATGACAAAGAGGAATTTGTAGCCCTCCTTCCTACTAGCCATAAGCAAAGGGGAGGTTGTCATGGTCTGGTGGAGACCCAGTGAGGCGACTGCTGTTTCATGTGATCTACAGCATCCCATACCTGCTTGGCAGGTGAAACTTTATGAGGAGAGAGCCTGACTCCACTGCAAATTTGGGAATGTAAGGGCTTATATCTGTTTTATCTATCTGTTGTTTCTTTCAAGCCTGTATTTGTTCCTCAGTATTCCACTGTCACATCCTTTTAATATATGTGTGGAAATGACTTATTTTCCAAAATATTGGTGACAATATTAGCTGGGAGATGGTGAGATTGTCAGAGGTTTTGTCACAACATCAATTGTCAGATTTTATCAGTGTTAGAAAAAAAACAAGTCAGGAAGAATTTCATTGCCTAAGCTGTTTTGTCTTAGCAGCTTGTTTTTCTTTGATTCACTTTTTGTACTGAAGTTCCTCTTTCCTGTGCAAATCCTTCACTTGAGTTGTTTAAAGCATTTCACTTATTATTTTTTTGTTGTTGGTGGTGGTGGTGTTTTTTTTCTTTGTGCATTCATTCAGGAAACATTGCAGCTCTTGATAGACTGTGCTGTTTTTTTTTTTTTTGTCTCCAGAGGTTTCTTTTGAAAATAAGGAGGAAAATAATCTCCTGCCTTCCTGGTGTATTCTGAAAGCACTGACTTTTCAGAGATTACTTAGGATATGCTTTTTATTAATAGGATCAGGAGAGGCAGCTTCCTAGTGATTAGAATTTGTGGCTTTATCTGAAGGCATTGTTCTCTCTAAAATCTCTCTAATAGCATGCTAAATTATAAAAACATTAATTAGATCATTAGATAAATGGACATTAATCCTCCAGCTATGTATAATGCACCCTTTGATGTACCCTGCTTAGGAGCTCTAGGTCTGTCCAGCATTTCCTTTTCTCAAAGTATATTATTTTTCCAATAATTAAAGCAGCTATTTTGCTGCATTTCTTCAGTGTTACTGTAGGAGAATAATGTTCTAGTTCAGTGGAAGTCACTGAAAGAGCCGGTTTCCAGGGCATGAAACCCTTTCATTTAAAAGGGCAAAGGTCGACTCAACAAGAAGTTGAGTCATGCCAAAAGCAGGACAAGTGTGTCCCCTGTGACAGTGTGAGTGAGAGTGAGAGGGGGAATGTTGCAAAGAGGAATTCCCTGCTTTGGGTAGGTGTTTCATTCTGGAGGGGGCTATGGGTAGTGATAGATCACCAGAGCCAACTGGATTTTCTTCATCAATGCTAATTTTGGCAAGCATGAAAGTAGTCATTAAATCATCACATAACCATAAAGCTGTATATATCCAGCTTCTGGACCTTCTAATGCATGTTCTCTAATTTAAACCAGTGAAATTTGTAATGCTAGTTACAACAACATATCATTACTGTATTTTTTCAGATGTATCCAATCAATAACTATATCAGAGGTGCCGAAGATTCCAGAGTGTGTATTTTGTAATCATTCATATTTTTTGTTGGCTTGTAGTATTAAGGAAAGCACATGTGCAGTACTTAGCACAGAATTATTAGATGATCTGGAGAGAAAGAGGAAGAGTGAAATTAATGGGATTTGTTTTTATAGAAACTTTTGAATGGATTTCTGTTTGTTCACCTGGTGCTACTTTGCTTTAGACCTATCAACATCATTTGAAAGAAAGTGCATAAGCATGCATGCATATGTGTCTGCCTACATATGTGGTCAGGAGAAAAGAAACAGGAAGATGGCAGTACCTCACTGGGCCACCAAAGTGGATGCATTACAGAAGAAAAATTACTTCAGAAACTTCACCCACTTTATTAGAAAGAAATACAGCAATGCAATAATATTGTGAATAGAAGCTGAAAACTATATAGTACTATATAATATTTTTAAGACCTTTACACTACATTTGCACTTAATATAGGTTAATGTACTTGATTATGCAAGGATGGATAATAAAAAACCTCCATGCAATGTGAGCTGTGGCAACAAGATTTCTGAAGGAGTTATTCGAAAGAAGTGCTGACTGTTGATTGCAAACATGATTGTGGGGTGTGGGTGCAAGATATGTACTCACGGATAAAGTGAGTCGCTGAGTATACATTCTCATTTCCTACCGAGTGTCCACTGCCTCCCTGGGATATATTCCTTTGGCTGTCTGAGAGGTTTCTCTAGAGGAAGGACCCCTGTGATTGCACAGTAAAAAGCATCAGCACTTGGTGATGGGAAAATGCTGATAGATAATCTTAGAAAACAATCTTCAGATTTTTCAGTACTGTAAGACATTTGCAAAAGCAAAATTGCTTAAGAGTTTATTTCATTTTCGTTAGTCACCCAAAGTGTGAATGCTCATTCTGTAATTTGTGTGAGCAGACCTATACCGCCTTGGTCTGGGCATTGGTCTCCAAGTTTCATGGAAACAGACCTTCTCATGAGACTTTTGTTATAACCCATTCTGCCTAGAGTTCTCTCATCTTCTAGTCAGCCATTAACCAGCCAGTCAGTTATTAAAACAAACAAAAAAAAAAAACCTTTCTTCTTTTAGTCCAAACACCAACAATATTGCCTGGTAACATTCAGCAGACTTCTAGCCATAACCTGGCAGTGCATTCCTGTTGTGTAATGCATTCACACATTCCCAGTGGATTTTAATTTACTCTAGTAATGCCTAGACTAATTCACACACAGCACATTGTAATGCAAATGGAATGGTTAAAATAGATCACACGTCTCTCTTCCATCTCAATTTTGTTCTAATGTATCATTGCAGCTCATTCTGTAAACTGTTGAAGCCATCTTCATTCAACTGTAAACTAAAGAGACTAGATGTCTATCAGACTAAACCAAAACAGTTCTTGATTAATCACAACCTCTTGACCTAATGAGTGATAGCTGTGTTAAAAATGTTGTCATTATCTAAATGGAGTACCAAAACGTCCTGCAGATCCTAAGCAAATTGACTCTCTTCTATTTATAAACAACACTGGAAGATGAACTCCTGGGTTTATACTGGAAAAGGGACATCATTCATTTTTATCCAACATACCTGCTTTTAGTGATATTACCCACACACGTGGGTTTCAGAAAATCTTAACAACTGAAGTGGTTTATATGCTTTTAAGACTAATTTTGAGGTTTATGTGTACATTCATCACACTGGAGCTGGGTGCTCAATATCTACCTAAAATGCATGGTATTAATAGTACATGTTAAAGTTCCTTCTTAGGCTTTCTGTTAGATGCTAAACATCATTAGCACTAGATATGGAGTTCTGGCTTTCCAGGGTTTTTATAACTGTTGTTTGCTGCAACAGAGGGCATTTTTCCAACACGTAAAATGAACATCTCTTTGTGTGCATGACAAAGCGATGAATTCTTGAAAAGCCAGTTTTTAAAGCTATACATTGCCAGATTTTTTGATTAATAATCTGGTCACATGGAAGTAAAGATGCTGTTACAGAAAGAAATCAAATGATGTACAGAATTTTTTCCTGATGTTTTTAAAATATTGGCTCTTTCTTTCTACATGTTGTTCCAATGAAGCCTTGAGAGCAAAGAGGCCTGGATTGCACATGTCTCTAATGATTTATAAGTCTTCTTTTCCCACAGATGCTGATTTGTTATGATATTACTTTTAATTCCTAACAGGTATTGTAGTTCTCATTCCCATTAAAATAAATAAATAAATAAAAGTGGAAAAAAAAAAGAAAAAAGAAAAAAAGAAATGTACTGAACTTATAACTAGTTCTTGTGCTGAGAATAAACATAAGGTCAGTCACATGTTTCTGTTAAGGAAACTAATTATAATTTTCTGTCAGCAAAAAAAGACCAGAAAAATTCATTCTACATTTGTAAATTATAGCTGCTCTTGCAGTTGGTGTTTATGATGTTGTGGCATGAATTAAAAATATTATCTTAGGTGGGAAACCTTTCTCAGTCTGCATGGGTCACATGGGTAGGTCTGTGGGTACACCCAGGGTCCCAGAGTGGTGCAGGTAGGTGTGTTGTACCAGCCCCAAGGGCAATCCCACAATACAGCCTGGACTCGGGGTTGCCTTTTTGAGGGAAGATGCTCTGAAATGAGCTGCAGCATCCTCCATCCCACCAACAGGAATATGCACCCAGAGTCAGGAGGAACACTGGGACTGCAAAACTTTCTCTCACCTTGCAGTGGAATTAGAGATTAACATCTCCCTAGAAGCCCTTCCACGTGTTGAAGAAGCCTTTTGTATTTCTCCTTGATAGTTTTCTTTTACATGCTCAAGGATCACATTAGCTTTTTTGCCACAGTTTGCCCTTAGGCTGCCTGTTGAGGCAATTGTTCACCATAACTCCAGAACCTTTCGCGGAGTTGTTGCTTTCCAAGATAAAATGTCTTGTCCCCTAAGAAGGGACCATATTCCTCATCCTCCCATTTAATACCTGCTATTTAGAGTTACTAAAACACAGCTTTTCAGATCATGACCATTTAATCAAAAGATCTATATCACTCTGCAACAGAAATTTCTCTTTCTCAGTATTTTTGCCTCATAGGTATTGAAACTCTGTGCAGGTTTTACCACCTATGACAGTGTTCAAACTTTTAATATAGACACCAAATAGCATTGGCCCAAATGAAATCTCACTGGCAGTATTGTCTGACATTTCCTTATCAGCCACACTTCAGCTATATCCACAATCCTTTTTTAATCTGTGCTTTTAAATCCTGATGTAACATGACTCTAAATTGAATGCCATGGAGAAGTCAAAATAATTGTAACAATTCTACTTAAGTAGAAGTAAATCTGTGACGAAAAGAAAAAAAAATAACTTCATATGATGGGGCCAAATTTCCATGAGACCATAATAATAAGTAATGGTAGATTTATTTTTGTCCTTAATTCTTTATCGAACCATAGCAGACCATTCCTCTCCTTTATTAATGATAACTCTGGCCTAAAGGCATCTGTCTGCAGTTGTTATAATATTTAAATTGTTCTAATATTGAATATTTCTAGTCTTCTGGACTTCTGAAGCACTTGCTGCATCCAAATTCTTTAGGTGGTTATGAAGAATTTAGTTACTGCTCCCTGGCTATTGGTGTACCAGGAAGTTCGACTGAATGATCTGAAAGTCTCTTCCTACCATAATTTCTATGAAATCTTTGAAGCTGACTTTGGCAATATTACAAAGGAAACCTGTAAAAAATGATGAACCGTTCTTGACTAAGATTTTTCACTGTGGTTGTGCCTGCAGCAAGAGGAAACAAAACTTGGTTTCTTAGGATTTCACCTTCACCATAGAAATTTCTTCTGGTTAAATCTATTCTTTATAACCTTCCACAGTATTATTAGACTTACTAGGAAGCAATGTACTTTATGTGATTTGTTATACTAGCCTTCACAGACAAAATTAAGTTTCATAGAAAATTGTTTTCCTGAGGTATATTGCTCCATGCTCTCAGCATAATAACACCTTCACATTGCTTAAACTTGAATGATATTACGTGTCTTAGAGTATTATTCATTTACATTTACTATTGCAACATAGAAATGGAGAAAGTGTTAATTGCTGGTTCAGAAGCAAATTACTGATACTTTTTTTGTTGTTTATATCATAATATATAAACTATCTATATCTATGATATATATATTATATGCAACTTATGTCATATGATATTACATATGCAAATATATAAAATGTATTTTATACACATATAACATAAAATATTAGCACTATTTTTTTCTCCAATGATATGTCAATGTTGCTGTCCATAGTGTGTCTGAAGCTTGAGAAATTTTCTTGACCCAGCTTTGATCTGGTAGGTCTGGTAAGTGCAGAAGCTTCTGCATAGATTTTGTAAGACTAGTGAGGTCTTCACAGAGTTGTTCAGCTACTGATATACATGTAGGCATGAAGTCAGAAGTGCTTAGCTTACATGGGACAAGATGTTTTGGTACAGGAAGTGTACAGCTGTTTTGACACGGTCCATTGACTGGGTCAGGGGATTGTTTTTCTGCATGGGCTCAACCCTCATGGCCCTGATGCTTTCATGAGCTGTGCTTGTCCCTAGGAAGGTCCTCCAGACACTCAGCTCCAGTTCCGAAATTTCAGGCTAATCTGTAGGCCGACATCTGGTCCCTATTCTTACATTCTGATATTAACCAAGCCAACTTAAAACTCCCTGAATCAGCAAATTTCACATTGAATCAGTCAGTAGATAATTTCTATGGGTACCATGAACTTGTTTCACTCACATTCCGTAATGTGTCTAGTATTGATTATAGCTATCACAATGCACTGAAAAATATGTTGCCTTGCATTATTTTGCTGAATCCAAATGTACACTGAGGTAACACAGAGATATATTTTCAGTAACTCTTTACAGACTAATGTACTTACTGAGAGTACACAATAAGGAAATTAATATAACTATAAATATTTGAATAACGTGAGGACACCCACACCCCTGGAATCCAGATTTTGATCCAGCAGAGGCAGTGATGGGTTAAATTAACACAGTCATGTGCTGAATGTATTCAGAAATGTAGAAAGCACAGTATTCTCCAGACCTTTGAGATCCAGGGATATTTTGTGAAAATCTTGATGGCTTCTGCACAGAGTTACTTTGAGGCTCCAGGACTCAACAGTTCAATCTTCAGTCTATACTTCAGTGAAACTATAGAGGCTATATTGCAGTTAATCTGCAGCCTGGATAAATCTATGAAAAATAATCAAGAGTTGATCATACTCCGATTCTTTGCAATTGATGTTTAATCACTGCAGGAATATAAGACAGTACTACTCTACTACTCCCACTTGTCCATGTATAAATCTGGAGGAAATCCACTTATTTGAGTTAGAAGGTATTTTGCAGTTTCTTCATAGAAGTGAAGTGATCCTGCAGGCATTTATCTTCACTTTAGCTCCATGATTTGTCTGATGGAAAGAACAGTTCAGGTGCAGACAGTGGGGGTAGAGCAAAATCATGTTCTCTATTACCTACACATCTCTAATTTCAAGCTCCAATTTTTGGAAGTAAAATAATTTGGCCCCCCACATGGTATCTGTTTCTGGAACTTATTATCTGCTTTGTTAAGTTCAGATGGCATTCAGATAAGGATAATTTAATTAGACATCTTAGTAATCATACATGCATACTTACTACCACAGCAGGGGGTGGCTTCTTCAAAACAAAACCCTTCACATTACTTAGGACAGCATGTTTTTCCTGAAAGCTTTCACATTGTGTGCATGTATGTTTATATCGCCTCCTTTTTCTCTAGAGTTCATATCACATGGTGTTTCCCCTTTGAAGATTTTTATATTGTTTGGGAATATCCCTACCTAGAAAAACTTCCTGTTCTTAGGAGGTGTTCCTTTGAGAAAATGCTCGTTTTACACTGATGCTCCACTTTGAAGATGTTGATAACATCGGGGGGTTGCCTCCAAACCAAAAAGTTTCTCAAGCCTGGGAAGACATTTCCCTGAGATTGTGGGGCATACATGCAGATGACATTTCTTTGGGAATCTGCCCGTTGCATAGATGTCCTCGCTCACTCTGTGCTGTTTTGTGGTTTAAAATATCGTCATATTTTCCATCTGAAGAAGAGTGTGTTTACAATTGTTCCATTAGGAATAGCTTGAGAATGTGTTTAGTGTCAGAGGTACAAAATAAGTGGGAAATGGGTTTCTGTCTTGTGTTGCTTAATATTTTGCTTGTTCACATATTTGAAGATGTCTTTCAAACCCTGTCTGGCAATTAGAAACAAATTGATGTCCAATAGACGAACTACTTAAATGAAATTTCATATAACTGCTGAACTTTGGGGTGAAAAAGAAAATAAATAAATAGGTAAATAAATTGAAAGTGAAATCCAGCTTCAGCAAATAGTCCATACTTTGGAAAACAGCCAATATAAAATCTTTCTGTAAACTTTTCTAACGTTTTGAGTGCTTGAAACCTGTATTTGAATTCGAAGCTACAGCCAATATCTGAGTGAAGGAGCAAACCTGTTGCACCATAAACTTCATAAAAGTGATTATATAAACCTAAAACAACTTATTCAGGAGAAAATGGCTTGCAAAAGAAGCAGAAGTGAAAATATTTAGGTTTGGCTGAAGTAGCTACAAGTTTGATCATTATAAGTATACCATGCAAGTAAATAGCTTGTGGGTGGGTCTAAAGCCAATGTGAACCTTTATGTGGAAAATACTGCCTATGTGGGTATGGAAAATAGCCTATTTAAACTATAATTATACTGAATATGTGCAAATAAAACCCAAATAAAACACCCATGTAGAAAGCATATTTCTTTAATATTTCTCTGGGTATCTTCTATGTTATTCTTCTCATGGTCTTAGGGCAGACAGGATTATATTGTATTCATATTAATAGGTTGAAAGTAAACAGTATACAAAGAGGTAAAATATCTTCTTAAAATACACATACAAAATAACAGTGGAAGAAGAAAGATGTGTAACCAACATTAGATTGGATCTAACAGACTGTTACAATTTGTTGATTCAGTTCCCTGAGTAGAAGGCTTGGCTGGAATTACCGACTCCTTTCTTAAACAGGTCAGCAAGACTATTTTAAAGAGAGTCACTGGCGCATCAGGAAATCTACTCACTTCACTTTGGATTGGTTTGGGGATGGCATTGCAACCTGTCAACTAAATTTCTGTGCAGTAGCTGGTTGGGGTAATAGGGCTGAACTCGAGACATACTGAATTTTGGGTCGTTTCATTTTTGCTTGTGCCTTCTCACATTGCTCCTGTTCCTAGTGCTCCCATGGCAGGAAGAGAAGAGACCTGGTGGAGTACTCACTGTACTGGCTGTACTCTGTTTTTATTGTCTCTTGTGCTATGGGAAGCCACATCTGTGACCTTGCAGCAATTTCTGGTTGTAACACATAATAGCTTGAATAGACAGTATGAACTTGTTCTGCTAGCTTTTGTAGTGCAGGATCAGGCCCTTGCTAGGATTTACATAAGCCTAACAAAGAACAGAGTAATCATGTAATTAATTTCATGCAAACTTTTCAGGTTATGGGTCAGACCTCTCAGATGTACTCTGGAGCTGTGTTTGTCCAAGTGGTGTAGGTCTCAAATATGACATGCACAGCACTAATTAGCTGCTGCTACATAATAAGCATGGAAAACAGTGATGGGAAAACTTAGTGAGGTAACTCATTTTACAATACTGCTTCCATTTTGCTGTTACTTCTTGTTGTCACATTAACTTCTGAAGGCACAGCTATTAAGCATACAAGAGCAGAAATTAGTATTTGCAAGATGCAGCCTATATAATGGTAAAGAAGAATATTCTCATGTCTACTGCAGATCAATGCTGTTTCATCCTCATTCTGCAGCAAAGCTGTTATCCTCCAATGAATTATTAAAAAAAAAAAAAAAAGCTACACAGTATCTGAACAATCGTAATAATTCAAACAGTGACATGACCAAGAAAGATACAAGATGTGAATGAGCAATATCTTATGATATGAACTACTTGACTGACTGATAAAGAAACCCTAGAGCCATTAGTACCCATAGTGGCACTGGTTTTATGGTATTTGAAGGATTGACATACATACTATTCTCTTCTTAGAAAACTACTGCAGTTCATTCATTTATTCCCATGTTCAGTGAGTGGAATATTCCTTCTCAGCTTCTTTCACATCTGTGGAGGATGGTGACATCTCACACCATGAGTCCTTAAATCATTGCCTGTTCTCTGCTCTCTATGAGGACATCTTTATTTGTACTTGAAAAAAAAAAAAAAATTCTTTTACTGCTTCCAAAATCTTTACTTCTTGTCTTAATCTGCAACTTTTAAAAATACTTCACACCCCATAATACCTAAGGACTGATAATACAAATATTTCACACTAATATCTATATGTTCTATTTACTTTTTGCCCCAATCCTGAGATATTCTGTCTCAAAAAGTCAGGAGGATTTAAGATTTTGTCCTTACTGCCTGATATAATAACCACACTTGCTTATGGGACATGCTAAATTTTTATGCTGGCATTGCAGATGCTGTGGCTTCCATGTGTTTATGAGATGTGCACTTTCCATGGCAAGGAAATGGTGGTTCATGGAGTGAGCAACAGTGGGCAGATTTATAGAGGACCTTTGCATCATATCATTCAAATGATGTCACTGGATAAATGGTTTACTTTTTGAAAAAGATGCTATGTATCATTGTTGTTTATGAAAGACTTTGAATGGTTTACAAAGAGGGAGTTTCACATTGAAACCTTTACAGTCTAGGTATCTTCCTCAGACAACCACATGGGCAAAAGCTTTTGATAGAACTGACAAACTGAAGACTGGGGAAATTTCTCTGTCCTGCCCTATTCCATAGGCAAAGCTAACTCATCCTAATGCTCCTTTCAGACGTTAAAATTTACTAACGTTTCTTGTGTTTATCACAAAGCAATATGTGGGATCAGTCACAATTGAAAGAGGAAGAATCTAAATGTGAATTCAGGAAAATGGTAGCTCACAGGAAAAATGAAAAAACAGAGTTAGGATGACTGACTGGTGAGATGTGCGCAGGAGGTCAGAAATGTGATGCAGGCAGATTTTACATTAGGTTTGTAAGTGGAGGATGGAACGGTTAGTCTCGCATGGAGGACTCAGAATATTCTT
Source organism: Anser cygnoides (assembly GCF_040182565.1). Classification (NCBI taxonomy): domain Eukaryota; kingdom Metazoa; phylum Chordata; class Aves; order Anseriformes; family Anatidae; genus Anser; species Anser cygnoides. The sequence continues at coordinate 29,183,920 of NC_089875.1, read as the reverse complement.
TTTCCTCCTTTGCAGCCTATTCTTCCCTCAAAACACGGAAAGTGTTTAGGAGTAGCAGAAAGAATTGTAGTTGTAAAGAAAGTGATTAGGCAATAACAGGGCACTGAATTCAGCATGGAGAACTCCACTCAACTCTTCGAAGTTATACAGATGTGGGTAACAGTGGTGTATAAAACCCAAGAAGAGGCAGCCTTGTCAATATCACAGTTTAACATTCTTATGTGGTTGCTACTGGTTCCAGATGGCAATTATATATTGGAGCAGAGAAACAGAGCTTCTGCTTGTCCAGCAGAAACCAACTGAGGGATTTTAATGGGAACATGTATTTCTACTGAAGTAAGTATGAATTCTGGCAACTAGAGCAACAGACACATATTCTTTGCTAGTGTGAATTGGCAAAGCTCTTATGAAGCTACAGCAACTCACACCAGCTGAGATTCTGACCTATTACAGTAGATTTATACAATAACCACCTCCTTATGACAAAGATTTCCGTATTTCAGAGGTGATAATATTGATGGCTGACTCATGGACAAGAAAAAAATGAGGAAGAGAAGCTGCAACTTGCAACAAGAAAACTATCCCAAAGGTCAGTTCTTGGAAGCAAATAAATTATTGCTTTCAAAAGGAAGTCTAAGGCATGAACCAAAAGAAGACCTCTTCATCTGAACTTCCTGACTTGCTTTTGGTCTTTCTTTAAAGGCAAAAAAGTTAATGCAAAAGCTGATGTCTTCTTTTCTGGCTCTTCTGACACACCTTTCACTACCAGCATCAGATTGCTATCCAATAACATGTTAAATCAATGTGTCATGTGTGATTCTTACCATCTTTCTCTCCCTAGGAAGAAGTCATGCACAGATTTGTGTAAAAAGATTTTTTGATGTTTTCTTATGTGTTCAGAAGAGAAGCAGCGTTGGGAAATTTTCTTTTGAACTTGGAAGAGAAGCTAAAGAGGTATGTAGATGTTTCTGTTGTAACAGTCTTTCCTTTGAGTCTTACACTGTTTTCCAAAAAGATCTGTCTCCCACTGATACTTTAATTCTTCTGTAGCTTCTTTTGGATCCAGTCAAAAATTAGTTAAATAAACAAAAAAAAAGAATGAAGATCTAATGAGTCTGCTGAAAGCAGCTGGGTCCTGCCAATTTCATTTGCACAAAAATGGTGGTCCCATAAACAGTATCTTCACTTCAACTGATGGAAGCTGATAAAAAATAGAGTAATAAATAATAAATCAATGAAACAACTTTGGGACCCTCTTGCTGTTGGGGGTACCTATGTCCTCAACATCCATGAATCCGCAGATGCCTGTATTTCCAAAATGAGACCTCCTATACCACAGAAAGGTTGGCCCAGAACAATCCAAATCTTGATGGCACTTAGCATTTTTACACCTCTCCCATCCCTAAGCATCTTCAATATTTGCAGTACTGAATACAAATTATCCTCACCTGAAAGATTCTTTCAAATAGGCATCTGGAATACTGAACCATGTAGTCATTTCACCCAAGAAGGAGTAGATTGAGAATTCAAATATTTTCTCTGGTGTTTTGAACTCATATGTTGTAGAGAAGTTTCTCAAGCACTAGGGAAGAAGTTGTTCTGGGATTCAAGGTCTCCTTCCATTGACTTTTTTTTCACTTTTCTAGTATAAACAGTAATTAATCCAGACATGGGTTCAAAGCACCTGAGCAAGAAAAAAAGTACCAGAGATTAACTTTTCCTGGTGAAACCATTTTTTAACAGATTTTATTGCACAAGCAACAATTTTTAAACAAAAAAAAAAAATCTAGTTTATGCCACTGACATGCAGTCCCACTTTCAGTTCTTTAGTATCCTGTGGAAAAAAGTTCCACAGGTTAACTGTGTGTTGTACTTTTTTTTTTTTTTTTTTTTTAAAGTGTAGTGGAAATATTTTTGCTTTCCCTGATCTTCCCTAATAACATGTCATGGGAAGAAGGACCTCAGATTTCATGCTCACACAGACAGCTCTCCCCCACGCTAGAGAAACATAGAATTTAGGACTGAAGATTTAGGCTTTTTTATGTATTTGTATTCAGCATTTTATACTTCGTTTTCTATTCCTTTCTCTATAATTGCAAAGATTCTACTCATTTCACTACTGCTGCTAAACACTGAGCTGACATTTTCATTTCCATTGAACTACCCACATGAACTACCAGGACTCTTTTTGAGTGGTAATAGCTAATCTAGAGCTCAAAAGTGAGTGTGAGCATTTAGGATTCCTTCTCCCATGCATATTACTTTGTATTCGTCTTTCATAGGCAGTCTTATTACACCACGACCATCTATCAACCCTACAAATTCTCTGGCAGAATATCTGCATCTAACACTAACATGTTCAAAAAAAAAAGGAATTTATTACTGTTTTTTTATATCTTTAGTGTGTTGTTCCTTACAATCTTTTTGGTCTGCTTTAGTGTGAGTTACCATTTGATTTGCTAAAGTTTATGTTCTCTTCTATTTTCCTCACTGATCCACATAAGCTCCACAATTTGAAGGATTTCTTTTTACCCCAATTAGCTGTCCTTACAGTATTGTACAGTTATGCTGCCTTTTTTTTGTGTGGTCCTTTAAGGCTTGGTTTCTGAGGTTTCTTTGGATACGTAATGTACAATTACTCTGAGACTTTAATAGTGTGTATAAACATGGTATCTGCAAATTTTTATTCTTTTGGTTGCTCCTTTTAAATTCCACTTTAACAAGATTTCTCATTTTTATGTATTTCCCCTTTCTGAAGTTACAATTTTGGCTGTTTGCTCTTGTAGGAATGTTGATTTTAAGTGCCTTATGATCATTCTTAAAGTAGTCCTTCATTTTGAAGCAGGTCCCATGTATTGTTTAGGCATAAATATAAAAAATCACTTCTCCCCTCGTGGCTTAGCCTGCCAGTTCTTCCAGGAAACAGTCATTTATGGAAACTAAAACTTCAGTCTTGTGCCACAGACCTAGCTGTATAATTATCCTGTAAGGATACCTGTAGTGTTTCTGAAGGGCTTTCTTAGGAAATGGTGTACAATCAGGTTCTCTGAAGACCTATGGAGAGTGCTGCATGATATATAAAGTTTTCCCTTGTGAATTTCCCACATTCATCAGGCTGCTGCAAAAGCAAATGTCCCTTCTCAAAGACATGGGTTATCATCTCCTCTCGCACTTGGTTTCATCAAAATGGAATAGTTCAGTACCAATAGCTGAACAGTTGAATTAACAACTCTTAATTTTGGGGGTCTTAGAAACCATAAGAAAGTTCAGGTATTCTGGTTCACACTGTTTGGCTAACTTCCTAGCTGTGCTTTGGGAGTTATTTCTTCCTGCAGTAGACACTTAGAAATGGTTCAGCAAAGTCCCTGCGATCATTGACTCTGACAGGGAATAACCTTTATGCTTCAAGGCACCATTTTGCAATCATCTCCCATTAAATATTTTCACTGTGGCTCATGATCCATAATGCAGTTGACTAACTTGGGAGCCAAGAAGACTGTGACCTAGAGATTTTGATACAGCCCGAGTAGGGAATTTTTTTGTCCTTTTGAAGTTTCATCCTCATTCCAAGTTGATTGGTGATACACAATCTCATCACATCAGTTGTTTCTCCCCCCCCCACCCCAGTAACTCCCTTCTCTCTCTAGCTCCTAAAGACTCTGGAAAGATTTGGGATAAAAGGCACATGCATAGCCCTTAGCAAACCTGCTCAGCAACATCTGGGAGCCATGAGCTCACTGGCCATCTTTGGCTTTGCCAAAATTAGAAAGTAAAAGAGGGAGATGTTTCCTATATCTGTGGCTGGTCAGCACATCCATACACAGAAAGGTTCTTATTTCCCAGAAAAGGCTGCCCACAACCACATTGTCTCTGGGGAATGGTCCCTGGCACACATGATGCCCTGGGACCAGTCATTCTCTGAAGCAGAATCTCCTCCCTACTCAGCCACCTTCTAGCTTCACGGCAGCAGCCAGCCTTGGAGGTGTGTGGCTTGCAAGGACCACTCCTGCACCAGTAAATACTGCAGCAGCAGTTTAGATGTCCTTGCTACTGACACATAAGTCCATCTCTTGTCTCGGCCTGCAAGCCACTGGTTGGTGTCAGTTACCAGCTAACACCTAAGCCTTTACAGGCTGTTTCACATACATCATATATACACATCATACATATACAGCATATGTATGTGTGTACCTCATGCAGTGTTTCAACTTAAGTGAGTAGTTTCTGCACTAAATCCTATCTGTGAATTAATCTAGACTATTCTCAAATCCTCAGGACTTCAGAAGAGATCATGTGAAGTGCTTGAGGTAAAAAATTCTATAGTGTTTCTATATAATATATTTTATATAAATCTATATATTTATATATAGATTTTATATATATTTATATTTATAATTTTTATATATATATACATTTCTATAGTGTTTCTTTACTACCTTAAATAGATTGACTTTTCCCTGAAAAGCATTTTAATCAAAAGAGTAGTAGGTTATATTTTCTCTTATATTATTTTCATCCTAAATTTTTGTCTATAGTATTGGGGAAAGAATGTTTGTATAGTATGTTGTAGAGCAGACATCACACAAATTAGTCTAAACAAAAGCACAGTGATGACATACTACTTCTTTTCCTTATTTATGCTAACAGAAGTTATTAATTTTAGACCTAAACAGACAATATGCATGTTCTTTGAGTCTGCTTTACTGCAGGCACTTTTTTGTTACACACGACTATTAAATTTGCAAATTGCTCAGAAACTTCTGCCAAATTGCAATCAAGCAGTTGAAAGAACATGGCATATCTAATTGGGTATCTGCAACAACAACAACAAAAAGATGAATGTTTTCTCTGTGTAGATATATGTTTGAACTTGTGAGGATACCAGCTCTGAGCAAACTCTCCTGTATGTAGTTTGCAAAAGGGCTCAGAAAGAGTCTTGATGTCCATGGGCTGTAGAGAGTCATCTCGGTTGGTCCAATGGCTCTCCATTCCAGTCTTTCATCTTATAATATATAAACTCTGCTACTGCTACTCTGCAGAGTCCTGTGGAAATGCTCCTTGTACCATAAGATTTACTGAGGAACAGGGATGAGGATGCAAGAAGGAAATGCCAAGTTCTCTGACAAAGAGGATACTACTGCCTCTGTATGGCTGCAGCAGCAGAAAAAGACATTTCCCCTCTCTTACCTAGCAAACCAAGGAGGCATAGACTGCACTTCCAGTGTGTTAGTACTTGTCCACAGATTAAAAGGATTTCTTACGTGTGCGCACATACCCAAAATCCTTGATAGGACTGTGGCTGATATGCACTTCCTCTTCCAGTTGTCACTAACTCATTACAAGTACTGGTTGAAATCTGGGAAAATTAGTTGAACACAGGCTGTGGTAATGAAATATTGAAGCTCTTCTATGTGTCTTGATGGATTGTATTTCATAACATTCTCTGCTACTCTCTTCTAGATTTAAAAATATATCAGTGTGGAATAGTAGGATACAGAAAAGCTTCTGGGTTGGTGTAGGCAGAGTCTTCTAGGCTGCTCATAGAGCTTCTTGGTTTGTTGTCTAAATGTGCAGTATCTGTCCTCAGTTTATTCCACTGATGCAGTTTCAGAGGCTAGGAATGACTGGAAGGGGTAACAGTCTGCCTGAACAAATCTTTGCTGCAACTTGCATCCTTGTAAGAGGAGGGGATTGAACTGAGAGTGTCAAGGAAAAGGTACTGATTAAGACCAGGAGTCTGATGTATTCTATTGCAGCCCCATGTAACCAGTGGTATAGAACTGTGAGCTCATGGTTGGAGACCGGATTTTTAGCAGTGACTTCTGACTCTTGTGCTAAAATGTGCTTTGAATCAAGATGTGCAGATATTTCTTTTAAAATTTGGAGCTTATCAAATGGTACTGTAGATGCTAAGGGGCCCCAAGGCACTGTGGCTTCCAGAACAAGCATCATTTGGAAACTGGTAGATGGGTTCATTTTGGATTCATGGACTCATGTCTCTTCATCTGCCTGTACATGCACACCAAAATGTCTAGAGCAGTGTAGAGACTTTAACTATGCCAAAGGTATAGCAAACTATCTGAAAACTATCAAAAAATTGTATATAAAAGCAGACAAACGTTTTCTACTACACCATGTTCTTTGGAAACAACTATGATAATAAAACATGAAAACTTCTGTAGCTTGCTGTTTAAAACATATTCATTATTTGTTATTAATACTATCCTGTCCTATTAAATAGCCATATCAAGACTTGTGCGTGGTTAAAATTAATCACAACTGGATTGTGATTTAACAACTGAATGAGTCATAACAATTAAATTTTATTATTTTGTTATTTTAAAGCACAAATCAGGCTTATTATAATTAAAATGCAAATAATTTTCCATAGGCATGTGCCAAAATATGGATATTAGTTAAATCTTAATGATTTCCTTCTGAGTTAGGATTTTATTGAGGGTGATACTTAGGTCTCGTGTTTTGTTCATTTCTCAGTCATGGTCTTCAACATTCAGAAGGAAATCAGCACAGACAGAAAAACTGAACATTGAAGAGACTTGTTCATGGCTTCACTTTACTTTCCGGTCAATGTCCAACTTACAGATCCTCCTTGCTGGTTGTGTGATCTTGCATGGTCTAACAGGAAACTAATCATTGGGCCCAGAGGTTCAGTTTCGCAGGTCCAAGTGGGGAGGTCTGAACACTAGGAACAAGCAAGAGGCCTGTGGCCACAGTCAGCCCGAGCACCCTGAAATACCAAGTCCTGCTCTCAGTGAGTAATAGATGAGCAGAACACCAGCACATATGATTGAAGCTCTTGCTTTTTTTTTTATGAAAATAAAGCATACTTTCCAGTGACTTCTACATACCTCACAGTGGGATATTCAGGGACTCTGAGGACTGGATGGGTTCAACAGCCACAGAGGAAAAACAATAATATGGGTAGAAGAGTGGGCCTGGGGCAATGTAACTGTCATCCTCTGCACCATCTTAAAACCTCCAGTACCTCAGACCCTATGTGGAGGTGCAGCAGTTAAAGCTTTTACTGAGCCAAGAGTTGTGTGCCTTGCAACTGAAGATCAAACTGTGGTCTGCTGGTAGTACAGCATCTCTGGCTTAGATACACCCAGTTGCAAAAATTAGCGACATTAAAGCTATTTGACTTTGGAATAATATTAACAAAGAAAGAGATGCCAATAATGGTCCACAGCTGCAGAGAGAAGAGGTGGGAGAATTAAGATTTAGGTCAGTAAAATAAACACTGTTACCATGACAGACTAATCTCATCCAAGTAACTCTTTGCTTGTTTTTTCCCTAGCTTTTTGTAACCATGAGGAAAAATGCCAGCAGTTCTGTCTCACAGAGTTTACAAACCACCTCCCTTCTGAACTCCCTCAACAAGGGAAAGAGAGGACATTCCCTCACTTCGTTTGAGTGACTTTTTTTTTTTCCCTTCAGTAATCTTCTTTTCTTCAGTAGAAATTAGTATGGGTTCAGGTGCTTCCCTGGAGGCGTGGTATCTCCCTCTGAAGCTCCCTGTGAGCCAGGAACAAGGAGCTGTCACAACAGCAAGGTTAGCATCAACACCAGAATAGCAGAGCTGTCTTGTTAGAGATCTGTAGCCCCTAAGGAGTACTGAGCATCCTCAGCTTCTGATTCACCCTTTGCGGAATTAGTCTTATAATATTTTTAATGGGTATCCATTCTGCTGCAATGTATAGGAGTGCAGTGACCCTTAAATGTCACCGTCTAACATTACTTTATTCACTCTTAATGAAACTAAAGAGGGCTTAGAGAGGTTTGTGCCCAAGAGCTGTTCACTGGAATTGCACCTTTCATTAACTGACTTTGGAGAGATGAAATAAAGTGAACTTTTTGAAATATTTTGATATTGGATACACTGATTTTGAGAGCAGCAAATCCCTCTGGTTCAGACCCCAAATACGGGCTTCTGATGATTAGGATATAAAATGAACTGTGAAATCCTATATGTCTAATATCCCTTCCTAATGCAAATCAAATTTGTTACCCTGCCAAGTAGTTTGATCCTACATAGCATAGAACAAGGCAGCTGGCAAGCAAGAGCTTACATTTAAAAGATGAAATGTTGGCGGTTTAACAGAATGGCCCTTTAATGCTGGACACCCATGTATAAAGGTGAATGAATACAAAACGAAAACTTACAATAGTCTCATTGTGTTCAAAGAACAAAAGGACAATACGCCAGTTGCCAGGATGTACCAGAGAGTAGGACTGAGATACACCTTTCAGTTTTGGACTGGCTTTTAGATACAAGCCCTGGCTAAAGTTTGGGAGCCCCAATTTTAGAGTAAAGGAACCCATCACAGAAATCTACCATCACAATGTGTCAGGTAGTCTGTAATCTAAATGGGCTCCAGGAGTTTAAAATACCACTTTGATTTGAGAAGTATTCAAGTGCTGCTTATGACATCTGAAAACTTAGAATCACCAGGGCACTGACTTACATGACTCTTGTTTTCTCTATGTATGTTTAGTAAGGGGAGCCATCTTCCTGCAGTTCTGCTTTACTGCTCAGCTAGATGCAGGGAAAAAAAAAAAGTATATATGAAGTCCTCATTGAACATGTTTCTTAACATGTAGAAAAATAATGAATTTAAATAAAAACCCTCTTGACCGGTTTCTAAGATTTGGACATATATTGCTACAAAGAACATAATATATTAAATCCCTAACTGCCAAACCTTTGCTGAAGATCACATAGAGTCAGAGAGGATTTTTGTGTTCTAATATTAAAGGAAATATTGTTCACTTTGGTGAACTGAAGAAACTGTACAAGAACAGTTTATCCATGTAAAAATATAGCCCACAGATTGCTGCCAAGGACAGCAAGACCTATGTTGATCTGGTGAGTAAGTCCTGGTCACATATGCTAAGAGTTGCTTGGGGAAGCTATAAGTTACATACATAATTTTTTTTAATTAAAAGCTGCGTGAAATTCGATGCCAAGTAGAACACAATTTAGTCATTAAAACATCGTTTTAGTGACTAGTTATAATATCCTGAAAGGGACTGCTAAGGGAATGGGAAAAGGGGCAGGGGTTAAGGCTTGGGGGCGCTAATCTGAATTAGAACTATAATTTTAGTACTTTTACAAAATCAAATGTCCGTTAATAGCAATTAATTATTCCAAAATAATTATTCCAAAATTTTAAAAGGGTGGGAGAAATCTTAGCCATGTGGCACTAGACTTTTTCAAAGGCCTCATTTTCTTGATAGAGCAGGGATAGGATTTCACCAGGGCACATGCATTCCCAATTCCACTGTACTTCTTTGCAGAAAAAAGTTTTCTTTCTTCAGATATTCAGACAACAGGTCCCAGAATAATTGCTTGCCATCAATAAGAAGCTGCTTCTTGTCCTTGTTTCCCTGTTGGTCAGTTGCACCAAGGGGAGCAAAAGAACATGCAAGATACCTTCTGAGTAAGCATTTGGGGTAAATGCTGAAAGAAAATATCCAAAAGAATGGATCCAAAATATCCAAAAGAATGCTCTCGTAGGTGAGAGAAAAAGCAGTCTACATCCCGTTTTGAACGGCAGGGTGTGTCCTTCAGACTAGTTCTGGAGAGGCTGCTCAAAGTGTGAAAATACCCATCACAATACTGCCTGTTTTGTTGGGGGTTACCAGAGACGAATGACTTATTTTTTAAGCATACTTGGGGAAGAGATCTATATCATTGTCTAACATGGACAGTTGTTGCTTTGTAAGCAGAAGAGAAGGTATTTGAGTGACTCCTTGCTTCATCTCTCTTCTTAGATGTAAATTGGACTTATGTTGATTCACATTTATTTACTTTTGTTTGCTTGTTTGTTTATTTGTAAAGGGGCTGTGTGAGAGAAGAGGTATGTATAGACTGCATGCCTCAGCTGACATGTCTATGTTGCTCCACTGCTGTTAGCTGAGATGCTGCTTTGGCACAAAGGGCATAACCTCGTGTACTCCGCTTTTGCGTATTCATATGAGGACCAGTTGACTCTTAACTTCCTGTATCACTTTCCTGTTTGAAAGCAAAAATTAAAAGAAAATGGAGGTGTGGAACACCACAAGGGGGTCCTGGTAACTTCACTACACTTAGCATACTCATCTGATTGTTCTCATACATGGCAGGAGAAATAACTGTGCAAAGTTGTCACTTACCTGATTGAAAATGGGTGAGTTGTATTTTGGTGAATAAATTTTCCTACCTTTTTCCTAAGGTAGTGACATTTAGAATAGAAAGCTACAGACTTGAGGCTAGAGTATGTATCCTGCTTTAATCCTGCTGAGCCAAAGGAATAAGAAAATTGATGTCTTTATTTTGTGATTTGTTTATAAACTTGTCATATATTCTTTGGTAGTTCTGTGAAATTATCAGATAACTAGTAAGTTGACAAACAACTACCCAGAAAATAGGTTAACAGTACAACTACCCAGACAAACTGTAGGTTGTCAGTAGGCAGTTCAGTGCTAGTAATCAAAATTTGAAATTGATTAGAGCAATTCTTAGAATCATCCTCCTGATAAAAATGTTTAAAATTAGGAGTTCAGGAAATGGTCTCTGATAATGTCTTTCAAAATTTGCTTAACTTAAGTAGTGTTTGTCTTTTCTGAGAACACAAAATAGTTTGAACAAAATCATAGCAGAAGTGTTTAAAAATGTGAACAAATATTCATAGACAACTTTTTTTTCTTTTTTTCTGGAACAGTTGCCTAGTCCTGCTTTCCTAGATGGTGGTTAACTCTCCTTCTTCACAGAGAAACAGCACCGGGAACCTGCTGATTCTCTTTTCACAGTTCTTGGATATGTAATTTCACACTTAGAGAAGAAAAATTGTGTGAAATGTTGTAACTGACATTGTCAGTCAGCAGGAAACCTGAAAAGAGATATTGAGATTGAGCTGTGAAAAGTGACAACAGTGGAGCAGTACATTTTTATGTGATAGATAGAGCTGTAGGGCGCAGGTCATTGCAGCTTGCAAGGGGCAATCTTTGTGTTACCGATATCCCCAGGGCTGCAAAGTCTGAGTGCCATGCTTGGAAAGCTGATGGGCAATTTGCTAATGCAGCAATCTGAACACAAGCAGAGGTAGCATAAATGTGTGGGCCAAAAAGCAACACACAATATGTGTATCATATAGACATATTTTCCTCCTCATTGGTTGTTCTAGTATCATACAGTGGATATTTGTAAAAAACCATTTTGTACACACAAATGTAAAAAAGCCATAATGAGATTTTAAAATGGAAAGTTCTACTGCCGAGAACACTCTTTTCTGTTAAACTATGGTTATTCGATCAATAGTACTGCACGAACTTTATATCTGCATGGCTCCTCAGGTATTTTACACCCACTAGAAATTAGTTATTAAATACTGAAAGGAATAAACAGTACCTTCTCATTTGTGGAGCAGCACTTGGAGACCTTCCTTTGTTTCCCTTACTGTTCTGTAACTTTGCAAGTCTGAATATGGGAGGTACTTTTCCTAAATCTTCCCAGCTGAACACATGAATTATAAAGCTGTTTTTAAAAAAATAAAATTAATAATAATGACAATAATAGCAATAGTAACAGTAACAGTAATAATAACAAAATAATACAATTACTTTGAAATTTTTTTCAATTCTACTGAAATTTAAAATGATTTTATAAAATCATGTTGATTTCTTTTAATTTCTCTTTACAACTTCTTTTCACATTTGAAGATACTGTTGATATATTGCATTTTGTCACCTTTAGGATAAAGTGTTTTGATTTTTTCCATTTCAAATCACTTTTCATTTTGAATATTTTATAATTATAGCATGCAATAAGAAATAATTTCATTGTAAATACATTTTGTTAAACTGTTAAATGTTAAACATTTAGTCAGTGTGCAGTTTTCATAACATTTTCCTTTACAGAAATTTAGACATTTTCTGGTTTCACATGAAGATAAATTTGGAAACTTCAGAAGTATTGGGGAATGAAACAAATTATCCTCCAGTCAGTTTTACTGTCCAGACTTGTCTGGACCATTCCCACAGATGGTGATGCCGAGAGGTTCTTCAGCTTCTTGCTCTGAAAGTATTGTTGTTTCTATATTGTGCTTTAGTCAGTAACCTATGTTGTCCCTGGCATTGCCCACTTCAATTTCTTCTGAGCTCGATCCACATATTAGTACAGAATTGAGAGAATAAGAATAATTGCTCCTTTTTTAATAACACTTCATGTGTTTATGAACAATCATGCACACAAGAGTTATTTTCCAAATCATTGCTTATTTTTGTTGTTCCCTTCTGAGTTCTCCAATTAGTATGTATTTCTTTTTTTAATGTGGTGTTCGTAACAGCATGCAGTGCTCCAACTGAGGCTTATCAAGTGAAGTAGAACAGAATAATTACCTCATTTCTTTTACGCGTGACATTCTTATTAATGTGACTCAATACAGAGCATTTGCCTTGTTTTGCCACAGCGCTGCATTGTTGATTCATATTCAAATAATTAGTCACTCTAAATCCCCATACTGCTCTGTAGGCCTGTGTGCTAATACAGGCTATCCCACAGCTGCCAACAGGAGCACACAGGAGCTGCAATGCGGGTGCTGGGCACTGTACAAAAAAGAGATAGGTAATGTCTCTTCCTAACCAGACTGCTGAGCTCTGTACTCATCTGTGATTACTGTTTTTGCAGAAGATTTACGGTATTATAAGTACATCCCAATTGTAAGTGATTTCAGACTGCTGTCTCCAGTGTATAATACCTCATCATTTGTCACGTCTATCTTCCAAAAATAAGGATTCGCCCTTCCTTTCCACATGCATAGCCTCCAGAAGATGTAGTAAGAAGCATTAAAACAATGGAAATTGTCCTTGTCCTGAGACAAATATTACTGGAGTAATTGTAGCAATAATAAAATATTAATTTCTACTGTCATTCCAGCTGTGTCTCACAGCCCTAACCAAGGCCATGAGCAGTGCAATTGCAGAAAATGTGAATGCAAGAACTATGGTCATATTGGACATTGGAGAGAGGTTCTCTCTCCTGAAGACTCATGGGGTCATTGGCACCATCACTATAACTCTGTTTGGACCTCCTTCTTCATGCCTGGATTCAGGCATTCTTTTCCTGAACTGGTGATAGGTATTTAATATATCATATTATGCATCACAGAACATATTTTTCTTTAACAGCAGGCACAGATTTTTGCTATATGCCTCCTAGAAAAGTCTTTAGATGGGAGCAGAAGGCTCATGGTTTTCACTCTTCTGTGTTCAACAGGAGAGTAAGTGTCCACAAGATATGGTGATCTGTGCACAGATCTTTTTTTTCCCCAAATGATCCCAGGGCTTGAGTTCAGAGAATGACAGTTTTTCTATCCATATGGCTTTTGATGGGTGGCTTTAAACCCATATGGCTGCATTGGCAGGATCCTTGGTGAGGCTACTCTACCCCACAACCAAGTAAAAAAGACTTGAATTTTCACACTAAAGGCTCAGTTTTAACTTCCTTGCTTGGAAAGGACACACACAAACACACAGATTATGATCATGCTTAGTTCACCTTTCCAGGCAGGTTACTGTTTCCCTGGATCTACGGAAGTGTTGGTGTTAGAGGGACGCTAAGGTCTCTCATATAGGCTCACCTCCAAAAATGAGATAAAGAGAAGTAATTGGTCTCCCTGCTGTTCAGTTCCTAGCCTTCTTCTTGTGTGGTTTTATACATCAAAAGTAAAAGAGTTGTGGCCACTTTGGTCACTGTACCTGCACCTGAAGTGGGATAATCTACAGACATGGTTTTCTGGAATTTGGCCCATATGCCTTGAGGTAATGACTTGAACTTGGGTCTCCTGCATCCCAGGTGAGCACCTTGAATAGAAGGCTCTTATTGTCTCTTTCACACTGATCTGATAAACATTTAGTTATTTCTATAAAAGCAAAGAAGCTCCAACAAAGTAAACTTAATCTACAGGCCTAGGATATGAGAAACTCAAGAAGGGAGCCTTTTACTGAGCAGACCTCACAGGAACATGGTCTCACACACCTCAGAGGAGTTCTGCTTAGCCAGCAAGATATTTTTATTTTGTTTTAACTCCTTTTCTCCCTGGTTTTTATGAAAAAGAAAGATTTAATGAAAATGACTTATTTTTCTAAAAGTCATTCTGAAAACTTCTGTGTCATGTGTACACATAGCGTTGTTTAGCTAATTAAAGATATTCAGAAATAGTTCAAATTCATCCCCCAAATAAGGGTTTGTCTTAAAAATGGAATTTGGATGTAGCACATTAGATTTTGTTGTTTAGACCTAAAGGATCTTTGTTTCTCTCTGCCTTTTCTTCTAAAAATGGAAATTGAAGTACTTACAGTACCATGTGATCCCAGGAAGTAGAGCTTGGAAAAAATGTAAACCATTGTGCCATAATATTTTCATCTGGCAATATTACAAACTAGGATTTTCAAAGAGGTTTGAAGAAATACAGGGGACAATGTTTATTGAGTCACACATGAAAAAGTTAAGTACCTTAGATTCCTTTCAAAATCCTGGATGTGGAATATTTTACATCTACAAAGTTAACTGATTTACTAAGAAGTATAATACCAATTATAAAGTCTGCAAAATCTCTGAATTCAGGGTGCAATAGTAAGAAAAATGCCCCAGATCAATATCAAAAGAATTTGAGTTGTTATGAATTTGAGTTAGTAGTCACAATGTATTCTATGACTGGAAAGAAAAATGGCAGACACTTGTTCGATATGTTAGAAAGTGGATTTAGACTCCTCTGAGACCATGAATCCCGATAGAAGCATTGTTGATCTAAAGATGATAGAAAGATAGGACTAGGTCACATGCTGATGGAAATGAGCATAGTTTTCTTGACATTGGTGGACCTACAGTGATTGATTCCAGATGAAGTGATGAGATGATTTGGGTACGTTATGCCCTCCTGAAAGGCTGTTGAGAGATGCTGCAAGATCAGTGCTGGGATTGCTTCACAAGACACAAATACATGGTGCAACAGACTTCTCTTTAAACAGACATGGGAAGGAAGAAAGCAACAGCATCACACCCTGTGTTGACGAAAAGCAGCCTTTGGTGAAAAAAACAGTGGTGTGTTCAGTAGTCAGGAGTTTGGAAGGGAGGCAGTAAAGGCAATGCTAAGACACAGAGACAGAAAGAACACCAGTAAGTTAAATTAGAGCTTGTAGGTATCCGCGGCTTTCAGCATCTTCAGAAAACCCCTATGTGTACTTGCTTTTACACCTCTTTAGGTGGTCACTGAGGTTTGACTCATTGACTGCTTGAGTGTATTTGTCTGGGAACTGGATGAAGGATGAGATTGGCTCTAAAGGCAGCCTAGTTACAGCAGTAGCACAACTGAGTCAGCTTTAATAACTGGCTGAACCCAGCACTGCCTACAGTACAGCAATAGTCTCCTGGCACCCAGCATGGGCTGTAACACTGGGTCTAGACATCAAGTAAAAATACAGGCAGCTGGCTTGAGCCAGGGTTCATGGTGTTATGGCTAGTGCAGTAGCTAAGCTAATTCACCAATGCTCTCCCAAGTCATTTGTATCCTAACAATATAGATAGGCCTAAGCATGACTGCAGATACTCATCAGTGGTTCAAGGACTATCTCAACTATTTAAACATTTGGCAATGTGCTCCCTCTGGAAATTAAAGTAAAAAGCATTCATTGACTCTGAAAGCCTCAAAATTTTTAAAGTAAATCACTCCTTATTTGAAATGGCAGTATGAAAATGCAAAGACACAGGAATCTTAAAGTCAATTTCATAGACTTGATAAAAACTGAAAATAGATTTTTACTATTTTTTTTAATCTTAGATCATCATTTACAGTATTTAAAGGTATCGCAGAGGTTTGACAGGTCACTTGGCTTCTTTATAGAGAGCTTCAAGCCTGCTGTCACTACTGATCTTTCATTATCCTGCATTTGCCCATCAGAAGAGAACATACAAAACTGTTTTCAGAGTAACTCATTTTGCTAATATTGAAACAATTGACCAGTAAACTACCCAATTAAGGCTATATTAACTGGGATATTTTATCTCACTCTTATTTTCAAGAGTCAACAATCCAAGTACAAGGAGACTAATGACTTAAAATTCAGTCTCCTGTGTTCAACTGATGGAGTTTTGTTCCTGGGCTACCTCCTCCTCAATTCATTCAGCGTGAATGGCAGATTCCTACATCGTGTCAAGTTTCAGATCACCATAGAAACAAACTAGGAGGCAGTTTCATTAATCATTTAGAGCACAAGAAGTCTAGGTCAGTCTGATTGCAGCATATAGAGTATCATCCTAGCGCCACATGGGACTCAGTTGATTTGAATTAAAAAAGATTAAGCTGCCCCTAGGACGCTCAGCATCATCAGTTTAAGTTCTCATGTAACAGTGGTCTCTGGAGCCACATGGATTAGGAGACTGAAGCTATGCATTTATTTTTCAGGGCTCAGTGAAACATTAGATGAGTGCAGGTGTCTGAGGGGAAAAAAGGACAAAGATCACATATAGTTTTTTAGACTTGTTGCTGTTCTTTTGAAACTGGAAACAATAACTCAGTTTTATTTCTCCAGTGACAGTTACCACTCTTTTTTGGCCTTGCAATGGTACATCTGTTATCTAATGTTTACAATTGAGATTTATAAAAATTTCATACTACAAACCCTAATTTTAGTGCAGAGCTGCAAGTTGGGCATAGAACAGTTTACATGAATGCTGACTTTTTTTTTTTTTCCCTGATGGAGTAAAAAATGCACGAAATAAATACTGGTGACATTTTAGTTTTACTTGAATGAAGATTTATTGCTCCCAGGAAACTTACTTACAGGCAACTACAAATCAACTTGACTATGAAATAGTTGTATATGTATACCACAAAATGAGCCCCCCCCTTCCAAAGTACTCACCTTATTTATGGGTCTTTCCAGTACTTCAAAGACCTCAGTAACTTAGTCCAGACTGGTTTATTGCTTTGTAGAACTAAGACATTTCAAGGGGAAAGTTGTAGGTTACAGTGTATTAGGTCTCTCTCTTGGGCGGCTGAGAATCCCATGATGCTATATGAACTGTTGATCTAAAGCTTATTATAGCCTCACTTCCTACAGTATAATTCTTAAATCTTTTTAAGTTATACAGTACTGTCTTTAATCCCAAGCACTAAACCTTAAAGCAGAACTAGCTTTCCAAAAGCCAGAATACCATCTGTGAATATATGTAATTATGCTTTGTTAAAATGCAATTCACTTACTTGCACAGGTGGTCTACGACCTATATCAAATTAGTTATTTGAATTTTCAAAAAATGTTTTACATAGAAAACTCTGAGACCAAACTCCCCTGTCATGTATTCCTCATGGAGAAAAAAACAAGTCCCGTGTACAAAGGTACTCCACTTTACTTGAGAATTAAAACACCCCACCCTTTATGTTTTACCAATTTGCCTTCTGCTGGGCCAGCTACCTGAGCTGTGATAGTACTAATGTGTCAATGGTGAAGCCTCCTGTTACAGCATATCTAGGATATAAAATCAAAAGTTATTTTTTTCCTGATATGCTGTCATTTTTAAATGTATCATTCTGTGGTTTTCCAAGGAAGAAATGTCATTATACTCTGGAAGCATTTCTCCATTTTCCTAGCATGGTGCAAACTGACTGATTATTCCACTGGGAAGGGGAAAGTGGGTATTATCCCACATGGGGTTCCTGGCCTTTCCTGCTGCCCAAAGCCATCAGTGAGAAGATGGCTTCTGCATAGCTGTTTCTAGGCTGGTAGTCATGGCAGTATTGTTTTCTAATAATCTTGCAGCAAGATCAATTGTCCTGGCATATTAGTTAGTTTCCAAAACACTTCTCAACACAAAACACCAAAAAAAAAAAGTTTCACCTTCACTCTGCTATGTAAAACAAATAGAAGGCATGTCTGACTCATTACATTAACCGACTTAGTCTTATTTTTCTGTTAACTTCAGTGGTAAAAGTGTGTTCCTTTTTTACTGTATGTGGAGCTAGCAGAACACTACCTGCATTCCTGTAAATGGATCATCATCTGAACCACGTGCTTGTTCCCAGTCTTTCACAGCCAGGCATTACCAATACTTGACTTGAGCAATAAGTTGAAGATGCTGAGGCGTCACAAAGGATGTGAATCATTCTGTCAATCCTTTTTTTATTCAGCTATTGACCCATAGCTCTGGTTGAATTTGGGAAGCCTGAGGTCAAAAAGAAAAGCATCATTTTTCTTGTAAGACAAACATATTTGACTGAGAAAAAGTGAGCTAATAAAAATAGGGAAGTAATTTTTTAAAGTAACTTTTTAGAGTGCAGTAATTTGTCTAATCATATTGCCCTGGAATATGATTACATGTAATGCATTCATGTTACACAGGAGGGAATACTCCTGGGAGGTAAATGATCCATTTCTTTTCTGTGCTCAACATATGGGTATATGTGAAAAAGAGGAAGGTCTAAACTCTACCAGTGCTCACAATCTATTGTTGATGGAGGACTAATTGAGTTGTTTGGAAATTTCTGGAAAGAAACGTACTAATTTGAATTTAGGTGAATACAGTTCACCCAATTTAATCAGTCTTGGTTACAGAAAATATGGGTATAAAACAAATCTCTCCATCCATTCATTAATCCATGCAAAATTCTTGGTCACTTTTCCATAACCCTCCAGTATTTCCTGGTAGCAAGCAGAGATTTACTGGAGGAATTAAAGAGGCTTCATTTCTCCCACCAACAGCAGCTGTTCAGCCCTGCAGCCTTCCTGCGTAGGGCAGAGCTGCACCGATCCTTGGTATGTATGACTCATAGGAAAGTAATGAAAACTTGGGGCTAGAAGAGACCTCAGGAAGGCAACAAGCTGATACTGGAAGTGCTAGAGTAGTTCATGTAAGATCAGAACATAAGGAGCTGGAAGACACATCAAGGCGAAGCATCTGAGTGAGCCCTCCTGGATGCCGTAATTACTGGAACTCCTGTTTGCACAGCCATCTTCTCATGTGGTCTGGAGTGCTGCACAATGGTGGTGAGAAAAGCTCTTTCCAAAGGGAATGGTGCAGGTAATACATAAAAGTCACATACAAGAAATGCCAAACTATAGACTTGCCAACCAACTACAAGTAGATTGAGCTGTTCAGGAAACTTATGGGCTCCACAGATTTTCTAGGGACTGATTTTGTTGTCACTGCATTCTAGTAGCTGAGGTCCTGAACCAGAATTCAGAACTCCTCTATCATCCTGGATATTTAAATTCGTATATTCTAGGATTAGGCCCACACCTTGTTATAAATTGTAAGTATCATTTATGCATTTCTGTCTTGTAAAAGCCAAACGTATTTGGGTAGCTGTCACATTGTGCCTGGAATGTGATGAAAACAAGAGGTCCTGACTGCTTGCTGCTGAGGAGCTCCCAGGGCACTTCTCAAAGGAGCAGGGGTGTTAACCCTGATATCCTGGTCAAATTCCAACAAGGCTAATTATATCCCACTTACCTAAAACTCTGCCATACCTTCCCTGCTTGGTGTAAGGACTTGCTGTGTGCAGCAGGCTCTCTTCTGGTCCTTTTAAAGGCTATTGTCTTCCACAATAAGAATCTTTATTTAGGGAACAGCTGAAGTCAGTTTCATCCAATCAGGAATGCTACATAGGGTTACTACATAGGGTTTGAGGCAGAAAGACTGCAAAAGGAAGAGTAAATATACCATGATGTTGCAAATGCAGTTATGGACAGTCACTTGTGGGCAATGCTAATGGCCACAGTAACAGTATCCATCATGTTCTCTTATCCGGCCTTCTGCCTGAGGAGATTAAAAGCAGGATAAACGTGGGTGGGGGCCAGGTGATGAACAAAAGTGTGGGGGAAGAGTGGCAGAGGTGACTGTTCTCTGGAGATGAGAGCAAGGTGCCCACGGGGGAGCAGGAGAGGGTTGTGCTTCTTTCTGAGTCCAAATCCAAACTTCACAGTGAACTACAGTCTGTTGAGGTCACTTGTGACAGCACAGTCATTCAAGACTTTATAGTAAACGAGTCTTCCTGAGGATCTCAGGCCTACTTCTTTCATATATTTATTAAATGGTACTGAGAAATTATTATAGCTGTATAAAGCTTCAGTGGGATTGATCAATGGGAAAGAAAAAAGGGGGTTAAAATTTTGACTAAAAAGTAAATTATCAACTCTGAAGTTGCAATACTGCACCTTATTGTTTGTTTGGAAAGACAAGTGTACGTGTGGTGTGTAACACTATGGAAATGGCCACATAATAATCCCAGTGAGACTTTTTTCCTCGTTTAGAAATAAATATTTCCAGAAGGAAAACAAATTATGCAAATGCATCTCTGTCCATTTTTCTACTGGAATCTCATCTATCTCATTATCTTTTCGTTATCCATAGCCACCAAAATATCTTTGGAATGAACAGATATTACAGGTTTACCAAGCATTTGCCAGAGCAGACATAAAAGTGGATTTCCAGATTGTGGAAACCATTCTTAGTGTTTTTTTGCTCTCTTTCCCTGAAAAACAAATTTGCTTATATGTCTGCAAAAGACACTGCTACTTTGTGAGTCAGCAGAGCCACGTCCTTATAGCTCACCTTGTATGGTAGAGTCCTACATTCAAGGTTCTTTTCTGTCTGATACATATATATATACACATATATATATACACACACTTACATTACTTAGATCACTGGCAGCATAGTGGTTCTGTTATCTAGCAGAATTATTTCAGTGTGCCTGTAATATTTAGTTGAGGAGATGGAAGTAGGATATGCATTTGATAAATTAAACATGTGGGTGTGCACACAAGTGTATGCACATGACAGTTATTCCTGGTTTTAGAAGACAGGTGCCTCTGGCACAGCTAGCAACCTTAAAAAATGAGAATAAGGGCGCAGAGTCTTAAATGCCTCTTCCTGTGTCTCCCCAAACAGGCTGAGGCCATGTTAATGGAGAAGCACAAAGTGAACAAGATGACCTAGCAGATGGTACCAGGATGTACTGTACTTTTCCTAAGATAAATAAAGCCTGTCATCTTCAGCAGTATCAACAAACCCTACATATTCTTTAGAACATAATAAAATACAGTGTTATAGGGTTCCAAATTGCTATGTAATTCCATATTCTCTGCCATGCTATTAGGTTCCCTTATTTTGTTTAATATACCTAAATATTAATTATGTGAACATGGGATAAAATGCCCATTTATCCATCTCCTTTTCACCATCATAAATAAGAGCTTACAGTAAAACAATAGCATATAAACTCTGAACTGCTGCAATTTAGGACTTCAGATTTCAGATTTGTAAACTGTTTTTATCCAGCAGCAAAATTGCACTGAATGACTGAGTTCTTGTAAAAAGCAACAAAAACTTTCGATTTCTGCAAGGACTCATGGATTTTTCATCCCAGAACTTATGAACTGGGAAAAAGGATGATTGAAGATGATTTAGTATTTCTTTTTATTATTATTATTATTGTAGATGCTTTTATATATCAGGTAAATGAATCCTGCAGTTTCTGTGAGAAAAGAAAGCCCTCCTTCATGTTAGCAGGCAGAGAGACCATTGTTGGTTTGCTTAGGAACATGCAGTACACAAACTTTGGGTGAATTTTATGATTTTTTCTTGTCCAGAGAGAGAGCCAGTTTAAAGTTTCTCAGCCCTATCAGCAAAGCAGAATTTTACTAATCCTAGAGGAAAATTTTGTTTTGAAAGTCAATCATTCCTGTGTTGGAAGGTGAATTTACAGATGGGAGGCATGAGGAGGTTAATGCCTCTGCCCCTATCTAGCCACCTGCGTATTTAAAATCTTGTCCTTTCCCCAGAAGAACAGAGTTAGCTGTGCAAGCTAACAGCTAATCTCCTCCTCCCCATGCACAGGCAAATAGATGATTTGTTGCTTCTTTTTACAGGCTGTTGCCTTTCAGCTTGTTTATGACCTAGTGTAGTGCTGCCTCCAGGACCTTGTTTCTGGGAGTGACAAGATGTCCTAAGCACAGTAATGCTCATAATGGGTGGGTATAGAAAAATAATTCCAGACAGAAGGTTCTTTTCTAACCAAAATCTCAGCTCTGTAGTGTGTCCTGCATGGCCTGAGCCATCCAGTGACACCTGGAGCATCATTAAGCCACAGAATGGTATGAGGGACTGCAGGCCCAAACAGTTCTTTGGTTTATACATGACTGCTCCTATGTCTGTTTTTTCTTCCTGTCTAATATAATTGTGTTATTATCCTTATGTATTTCTAATCCTTTTTGAATCCTGCTGTGCCCTTGATCATTCCTGAACTCGCCTGGAAAAGGGGATTGTCACAGTTTGATGTACTAGCAAGGCATTTAGCTAGGCTTTTCCAATTATCAGCTGGTATTTCCATTGTGTAATGGAAAGCATGAATGCATCTGATATTACAGCTCTGAGCTTAAGAGTAAACCCAGCTCATATGAATTGTCACAAATGTTACTATTGATAAAGTCAAGATGTGTAGAAATCAAAATGTACAATATATTGCTGAGTGAAGACTTCTACATCCCAAACTCTGGGTCAAGAAATAGAGCTATGCAGATGTCACTTGAAGCAAGGACTTCCACTGCCCATTGCAATCTTTCCATCCTGAAACAAAAAACTTCTTGAGCCAGCCTTTTTTATAAGCTGAAAATCAGTACGGAACTATAGATCTATAAAAGCAGATGTGTAAATGGCATAAAAGAGTGCAACATGGGTGATGGATTAGTTTGTTGTTGTTGTTGTTTTGGTTTGGTTTGGTTTTGATCATGTTTCTCTCATATACTTCATGAGTTACTTCCACAGTCAGAAATGTATTACTTCAAAAAATGGCTTATAATTCTTGCATGTGACATAAAGCAACACTGGATTTTAAGAAGTCAGTTTTGAAGAAGGAAAGACGGAAATTTTGGACTTCATATTCAAAATTATTTCCTTACAGTAAACTCTGCTGGTCTGTGGAACCTTGTCCCAAGCGGAACTGGTGAGATGCATCCTGGACAGGACGGTGAGAGTAAGACTACTCAAAACACTTGGAAATATCTCCTGCTTATATCTTATTTATGGAAGTCAAATGAGTGTCAGTCTGTGCTCTGTTGTATTGGTCTTCCATGAGCCTCACATTTACTGTTCTCAGCTGACAAGCAGTACAAGTTAGTCTCTCTCAGTTTAGCTTAGGAACACAAGGTCAGTTTTGATCTTGTGTCCTGCCTCCATATCCTGGCATTTAAGACATCATCTTCATCAGACACTGGCATGTGATGTGTCTTCTTTTCTGCAGAGTAGATATGTGATGTGCAAAATAATTTAATGCAGCACATAACACCTATTACATCACATCAATACCCTGCCAGCACTTTAACAAGATTCCCTTTTCTGTATTCAGCTCCAGGACAGGACTTTCACCGTGTGTTGCTTTAAGATGCAAAATGTTGGTTCAGCCCTTCACAGGAAGCCATCAGCAAAGTTAGCAATTTCCCCCAAACCTCGAATTGTATGTAGGATTTTGTATTGCCTCAGTATTATTTACAATGTTTTGCTGTTTGTGATTAGGTTTACAGGAAGGCCGGCTGCAAAGTTCTGATCTGGATTTCTGCAGAGTGTTTGGTTCAGTTCTGGGTTGCAGCACACTGTAGTCAGCGTTTGTTCATATCAACATCTGTAAAACATTTGGCATTACTTGAAAATATTAGTCACGATTGTAAAACTAATAAAAGTCCTTCTTTCATATTTTAACTATAAGGTGGTCATGTATGCTGGGCACTCATCATTGATTTAGATGTTATCTCTCTGCTAGTACTATTTTTGCTGTGCTTGCTCCAAAGCCTGGATTTTTGATCTGGGAGTAATTCTCAGCTGAGAAAATTAGTTTAGCTGAAGAGCTGTGCCAGAGCTTAGAGGACTTGTAGTTGATTTTCATCCAGCAGCTCTGTACTGATTTGTACCAATTCTCAAACCTCTTAGACAAACTCTATGGTAGATTTTCAGTGTCCTAATAAGCAGCACTTTCACATGTAAAACAAGGCTTTTCAATTGACAACTGAGTCTATAATAAAGATGAGGACTTTATATACATATTTTAAGCACTCTAAAAGTATTAGCAAAGTGTTGGGAAATAAGGGGTTCCCTATATGAATTATTTACCTATGAAAGACAATCTTAATGAAACAAATGGACTAAAGTGACTGATGCACTTTTCCCTCTAGATATATGTCTGAAGTTGTGTTTAAATGCAATAGGCACTGAGAAAAGTCCTGAGTGCCATGTGGTAAAATGTGCTTCTCACGTGGTATAAGGACTCCTGCCCATGTACGTGGAATTAAGACGAATTTCAAGTGGTATTTTGATGAGAATATATAAGGCGTTTGTCAAGTATATGCCAAATACACAATGCAAATATGCATGTCTTTTTGGGTCAGAAAAGCTTTAGTAATTGTCTGTATATGTGCCATCCTTCACTATGGACTAAACTAAGACAAAACACTTCTTATCTACTGTGGCTTGAAGCAGAGAGTCAGATATTATGATTCAGTGACTTTAAGTTAGTCTGAAACAACTCAGTCATATAGGCAAGTCCTGAGGATGCGTATCTCCTGAGCTACAGACTTAAGCTGTCTAATTATGAAGACACACCAATCATTTCAGGGCGAAATATACAACTCTTAATTTATGTGTGACAGCCCATTCTCGCATGAACTTGCTGTGTTTTCCAAAATTTCTCAGCTTCCATGTTGCAGAATGTGTCCCACTGGCAATTTTCACTGGATAAAGCCAGAAAGACTCCTTGAAGGTATGTGAAGTCTTATAAAAATTGATTGGCATTGACTTACTTCTATGCCAGTAGAAGTCAGTCAGCAGGAATTGCACCCCTGGCTCCCAGGAAGCAGAGATGAGCTGATTCTGTGTCCTTGAAAATTTGTCCTCTGTATTCATTGGTAATTGTGTGTGGCTGGAGAGCTTCATTGACAGACCTTCTCGTGTGTATGGGTGTGATGTCTTTGTTTATAGAATACTTTTCTAAACCAGGTCCGACATCATGCCTACAAAATTAGTAATTGCATTTTTGGCAAGTATTAGGTCATCCAATCTGCAGATTGTTCATAGCTGGTTTAGGTCTAAATGAAATTTTCTCTTTGTTCTGGAGATTAGTTTTCAATTCTACTCAGTCAGAGCTTCAGCTTACATATTTATCTGCCAAATGTCACTTCATTTAGTCTATCCTCCCACCAAAAGAGGAAGCTCCTTAAAAGTCTCATTTGCTGATCTTGTAAAATAACATCTAAGGATCCCTTAGATAATGAACATGAAGGATACTTCCGAGATAGCAGGCATGTTATTACTATTAACCTCATCAGTCTATTCTGCTATTGTTGTGTCTTAAAGAGGCATTAATGTCTTGGGGAAGATTGTATCACAGTATCACAGTATCACAGATTTCTAGGTTGGAAGAGACCTCAAGATCATCGAGTCCAACCTCCGACCTAACACTAAGTACTCCACTAAACCATATCCCTAAGCTCTACATCTAAACGTCTTTTAAAGACCTCCAGGGATGGTGACTCCACCACCTCCCTGGGCAGCCCGTTCCAATGCTTAATAACCCTTTCGGTAAAGAAGTACTTCCTAACATCCAACCTAAAACTCCCCTGTCGCAACTTTTGCCCATTCCCCCTCGTCCTGTCACCATGCACGTGGGAGAACAGACCAACCCCCACCTCTCTACAGCCTCCTTTAAGGTAACTGTAGAGAGCGATAAGGTCGCCCCTGAGCCTCCTCTTCTCCAGGCTGAACAACCCCAGCTCCCTCAGCCGCTCCTCATAAGACTTGTTCTCCAGACCCCTCACCAGCTTGGTCGCCCTTCTCTGGACTCGCTCGAGCACGTCCATGTCCTTCCTGTAGCGAGGGGCCCAAAACTGAACACAGTACTTGAGGTGCGGCCTCACCAGAGCCGAGTACAGGGGCACAATCACTTCCCTAGACCTGCTGGCCACGCTGCTTCTTATACAAGCCAGGATGCTGTTGGCCTTCTTGGCCACCTGAGCACACTGCTGGCTCATATCCAGCCGACTATCAACCAATACTCCCAGGTCCTTCTCGGCCAGGCAGCTTTCCAGCCACTCATCTCCCAGCCTGTAGTGCTGCTTGGGGTTGTTGCGCCCCAGGTGCAGGACCCGGCACTTGGCCTTGTTGAACTTCATACAGTTGACCTCAGCCCATCGCTCCAGCCTATCCAGATCCTCCTGCAGAGCCTTCCTGCCCTCGAGCAGATCGACACACGCACTTAGCTTGGTGTTATCTGCAAACTTACTGAGGGTGCACTGGACGCCCTCATCCAGATCATCGATAAAGATATTAAAGAGGACCGGCCCCAGTACCGAGCCCTGGGGGACACCACTAGTGACCAGCCTCCAACCAGATTTGACTCCATTCACCACAACTTTCTGGGCCCGGCTATCCAGCCAGTTTCTAACCCAGTGAAGCGTACGCCAAGCCAAGCCCCGAGCAGCCAGTTTCTTGAGGAGAATATTGTGGGGAACGGTGTCAAAAGCCTTACTGAGGTCAAGGTAAACCACACCTTTTCCACTGGTGTCTTTTTTTTGACTGACCTGAGGCTAATAGATGCTCTATTGGGCTACAGTGATTTTTGGGGGGGACTCTTCATTCAATCTGGCCTTTGCTGAGCATTCCCATTCATCAGTAGACACGTACAAGCAGAACCCTGGGTTGGCTGCCGCTCACTCCCTTTCTGCATGCAGAGGAGAAAAGGCACAAGTGGGGAGAGCACAGTGAGGGGGTGTCACTTCCCTGCCTTCCTGCTCATGTCAGGCACGTTAATTATGACAGTGGTTTGAACATCAAAGAATGGAGGTACGAGAACTAAAGATGTGGGCAGAGGGAAAAAGAGAAAGAGGAAAGAATAGGTGTGATGTTACAAGAGGAGGTGTTTGCTAGATCTAAGGGCTTGAATTCCATGAGGTAATTATGGAAGCATAAACAATAATTCGGGCTTTATCTGGTATACCTTTGACCATATGAAAAGGAAGCTACATCAATGGGATTATAGGATCTATCTCTGTGCGGCATAGTGTACTGCCATACAGCTTTGGGCCCTCAGTTTCTCTTTGAACAGCTTGATAACAAGGCATGCATCGAAACTATTACTGAGAACGTGCTGTGGGTTTCTTGCATCTTCCACTGAAGGAGAAAGCTGTTACTGATTACTGACTATGGTAGTTGTATTTCAGGGCTGGGCTCATGTGGCAGTTTTCTTTTTAGCTCTGAAGCCAACTTGCTGTGTGATAACCTCATTCTTTTCCTCCAGGGAGGACCTCCAAGAGTCCACTCTTGTGACTCGTCTATGCAGAGAAGAACACTAAAGTGTGTTCAGAGTCTCTTCTTCTGCCCTTTTCCCCATCCCAATCCCCTTCTCTTCCACTTCTGCAGCACCAGAATGAAAGCCAGGCTTCTTCTCCTCTTCATACTTACAGTGATCTCTGTATCATCATTGTCTGATTAAAAAAATGATTTGTAAAGATTTTGTTTTACCTTTGATCTTACAAAACAAGAGTAGCTTTAAACAAAGCCAGATATTTTAAAGATCACCACATGGTTTTAATAGTATTTTCTGCTTTGTGTCATAACTTGAATGAACAAGATATGAACAGTATTCCTATTGTCACCACATTTCACTGTGTTATCGCATTTGCTAATATTTCCTAGTTAAAAAAAAAAATATTGGCAATTATTATGAAGCTGATGTAACTAAATATCTTCTGCTAGCCCCATCATTAGAGCCTGTTCCAAAATCTAGTGAGGCTGCTAGAAACTTGCTTTCTGAATTCAGTCGGTTTGGGATCTGAAACGTAGAAAGGGAAATGGTATGCTCGGAAGGTTTCCCACCTTTCAGATCCCATTCCTCTTCTCCCTCCAGCTTTGCAAAAGCTCTCACCGCATCACAGAGTGCAGTGTGGTTTGGATGCTGTATGCACATATGTGAACATGATGGGTTTATGGGTGTATTTTTGCTGACAAACTGAAATTATGTGAGGAAGAGAGAGGAAGTGCTTTGTTTGAGATTTGAAGTTGCATTTTGAACTGTTAATAGAGTACTTGAGAAGTGAAACAAAAATAAAAATGTTTTCATTTCTTTGCAGCTGAAAATATACAGAGTGAAAATCAAGAGGGGTTGAGGGGAAAGGATGAAGTCCTGGATGCTTCAGTTTCCCCTTCATGGTAGTCATTACTGCCATGCCCCTTGCATAATGGGGAAGAAGCCAAGTTAGTGCACAGATTGCTCTTCCACTTCATAGCCATGCAGCTGCATCCTGCCCCGATAACTAATCTCATTTATGTCCTTTTCAGAAGACGGCCTGCCCTGGGTGGCAATTACAGTTGGTTAATTTTGGCACAATGTGATTAAAAGCAGATTGATATAAATCACTGAACAGTGTAGCATATGAAAATGCAAGCTGAGGTAGCACCCCAAACACAGTGCTGTCATGAGAGAAGCTGAAAGCCAGATGTTGGTCTAATGATAGAAATAATCTAGTAATGGACTTTGTCCGTCCTCTGGAGCTTGAAAGCCCTACCTAATACATTTTTGTAAGCCAGATACCCTCATGTTACAATACATACTGACCATTTTAGAGGAT